>NC_052628.1:21124637-22399137 GCF_016161935.1 Mauremys reevesii | reverse complement strand
TTGGTCAACTAAGTTACATAGTATTGTTTCTACTCAGGTGCTGAGTGGATGGCACTATTTAAGTGGAGAACTAATGGATGGTGAATAGAGAACACACTTGACGGTATTAGTCTGAAGAACAGGCACTCACTAAATATTCATAGTAACAAAAAGCTGTTTGCCCAAATGGTCAAAATGAAAAGCTGTTCCAAATTGCCATGAATGTTCAAGAATTCTGTTTTTGCAATTTGAACTCAAAACAACCCCAAAATTCCATCAAAACAATCAAGTTTCACCTGTTATTATACTAAAACTGCAAAATTTGTATTTTAAGAAAAAAATGTTTTCGCAACTTTTTAAATACATAAACTAAATGAGAGGAACGGCAGAGGGATATTAGTTTAACAATCAAATCATATGTTAAGTACTTCGGTCTATGTATATTTTCTACAGTATGTCACATGAGCAAATTTGCATTGGTTTGAACAAAACCCAAAACAGGTGCATTCAAAAAGTTCATGAATCTAAGTCTGGTCTAAATTTTGAGTTTGTTGTCTTTTGGGGGATTCTTCAGCCCTTCCTACTTTAGTAGATTTTAATGCTTGCATATACTCTTTCTCCCCCCATCCCCCCAGCCTGACTGTGCTCTCACCCGGTTTTTGAAATGCTGCAACTCCATTCGCTCTAATGGCATTATTATTATTTGCAGTGCCTAAAACCCAGAACCCCATTGTGCTAGGCACTGTACAAATACAACCAAAAAATTATCCCTCTCCGGAAAAGCTTTCTATCTAAGGGTATATCTACACTTAAAATGCTACAGTGTGCTGCTGTAGTGCTTCAGTGTAGACACTACCAATACTGACGAGAATGGTTCTCCCACCAGTGTACGTGACCCCAAGAGGTGATAGCTAGGTTGAGGGAAGAATTCTCCCATGGAC
This sequence comes from Mauremys reevesii, assembly GCF_016161935.1. Lineage (NCBI taxonomy): Eukaryota > Metazoa > Chordata > Testudines > Geoemydidae > Mauremys > Mauremys reevesii. The sequence goes on along the minus strand of NC_052628.1, from coordinate 22,398,217 downwards.
CTAGTGCTGTCTACTCCAGGGGTTATGTTGGTATAGGTACATCTTTGAGAGGTGTGGATTTTTCTAGTGTAAACCAGCTCTAAGTAAATTTGTTCATAATTTGCACCAGTATTTTTTACATCAAAATTAGGCCTCAGATTTCTTAATTCCTCAGTATTTGCTTTCCTGAAATCTAACGTTTTTGTACTGCCATTTTCTATGTGAAACCTACCCCTCCATTCTTCATTTCTGACTGTGCTTAGCATTTGATCTTTTAGGTATTCTGTAGGCTAGCAACAGACAGACAAAATTACTGCTTTTTGAGCAGATCCGATTCCATCGGCAAAGGAAGGTAATGTATACACACAACAAAAAGTCTACGAAATACTCCCTTCTCTTCGACAAAGCTCATCTTTGAGCAGTGTAGTTTTAAAAGAGTGCAATCCAACAGTCAGGCACCAATGTGTAACAAATCTGCGTCTGCACTCTTACAGACTCCACAGTTGCCAATCAAAGTGCTTACGTGCACAATGGGGAATAGAACTCAAATGTTATGCTTCGTAAATATAGGTCTACTTCTGGAGAAAAAGACTGTATGGAGTGTAGCTGGTAACTGTGGTGGCTGTGTTTATGTGGCTATTGAATTTTTACCGTGCAATTGGTAAATTGCAGTACAGGGAACATGATTAATATTTGTTTGGAGAGAGAGTAGGACCCCACTATGATCAGGGCCCCACGGTGATAGGCATTGTACACACAGAGAAAAATATAGTCTTGGCCTGAATATTTTCTATAGTCAAAAGGTTTACTCCATAGCACAACAGGACTAACTTCTGCAGCCACTCCACCACAGAATACATGGGGCCATGACTATATGAACAGTCACATAGTGCTTGCTGCTCCAGTATGCAAATCTCCTTTTTTAAATTTTTTTATTTTTATTATTTTTTTTAAACACTTTACAGGAGTAAGGGGAGTTCAGCTCAGCTTTGGGAGAGGGTGCAGAAGCGTTATGGGCAGCCACCGAGAATGTGCATAAGTTAGGAACAGCAAAAATACCATGTCATTTTGCAAACTTGGTTTCAGAATTCAATTGTCATAGGGATTCAGGTGAAAACAACTGGTTACCTTAGGAATGCATGAATGAATGGATCTGAATGAAGTTATGACAACAGAAAGACAGCTTCTTCAATGCCCTAATAGAGAACAGGGCAAATATGTGACCAGCCTAACAGTGGATAGAGCAACTATGTGTTAACCATAAACATCCAAAAAGAAAAGAGGTGAGAGAAGAGGACAAAATGCCTTTACCCTAATGCTGGCTGCCATTTGTACACCGGGGGGATTTCTGTTTGGAAGTCAAAGATGTGTGACAATGTACTGAAAGGGTGTCTATCCCCTAATTATTTCAGTTTGGTCATTTGAGACACATCTAGGAACCAACTTGCCTTGGGTAGCTGCTGGGATATGGGGAAGGAGTTACCCGTTAGAAGTAAACTCACCAGAATGCACAAGCAGACAAATACCTACTATTATAGGGATAGAAATCCAGATTGTGTATGATTACCTACAGTATATTCCAAACCAGTGTTACAAAGAGATCTGAGGTGTGAGTCCTATATTCATACATGACAACTGGTGTGTCTACCTTCACAGAGGATTCAAAGTACAATGAATCCAGTCTAAATGCTGAAAATCTGCAGCACTTCATGACTGGGAGCATTAACTTCCCACTATTGAATTTGAGATATCAATCTTGCAACCAAAATACTGCCCTAAGAATCAATCTCTCTCCTGCTGACCCACAGGGATTTTTCCCCCCTCTACACATTTCTCACATTTGGGTAGGAGAGGTCAGCTCATTTTAGTGACTTTCTACATTTTTTCTAAACATGATGGGTTAATGGATTTGTTTGTTTTACAGAACTGAATACAGCTGTGACCTAAAGCCGAGACTCAACCTGTGGTCAAAACTCTGCTTTGGCTTGTTGCCAATGAACTGTCATTGGCAACATCCCACATTGGCTTAACTTTCATTCAGACTTCAAAGTGCATTATGCTGTTATATTTTCTTATTTTTCATAGATGTTATGATATTTTTTAAAATTATTTTTTCCAATAGCTACACTTCTATATGCCAGGGCCCCCAATGTGAAAACAGTATGAATGTCAGGAATTAAAGGACACTGCATCTGAACACTGCAAAATCTGGTTTCTGAATATAAATTAGTCACCTGTAAGGGGGGCTGGTAGCACCAACTATTATTAGGTTTGCCAAACACTTCGCATTGTAAGACCCTGTTTTTTGTTACTTATAACTTTTCCAAATTTTAAGTACTTGGGCTTCAGTCTTCCATGCTAGGTGTCTGCCTCAGATGGATTTTTTTTGCCCCAGCCATTTCCAAGAACAAGGCTACCGAAAAATACATTGTTTTGTTAAATTCTGGCAACTTTTTCTTTGAGAAGATTTAGCACCTCCACAATTTGGAGCAGGGAGCTGAAATTAGGGTGGAATGGCCTTTTTGTCGAGGACGTGCCTTTTGCCATTCCCATGAAAATCTGCCCCAAATTGGCAAAATTACAGTAGAACCTCTGAGTCACAAATACTGGAGTTATGAACCAACTGGTCAACCACACCCCTCATTTGGAACTGGAAGTACACAATAAGGCAACAGAAACAAACAAAAAGGAAATACTGTACAATACACTACTCTGTTAAACTACTAAAAAATAAAAGGAAAGTTTAAAAAAAGACTTGAAAAGGTAAAGAAATTGTTTCTGTGCTTGCTTCATTTAAATTAAGATGGTTAAAAGCAGCCTTTTTCTTCTGCATAGTAAAGTTTCAAAGCTGTATTAAGTCTATGGTATATGCCGCCGAAGACCCAGAGCGGAAGAAGCTTCTTTTGAAAGAACCACCATAATGTTTTGTTCAGAGTTACAAACATTTCAGAGTTACGAACAACCTCCTTTCCTGTGAACAAAGCAAGCAGCCAAACAATGTTATAGTGAAGCATTGCACAACTTTAAATGGAGCATGTTCTGTAATTGAGCAGGGACGTAAGATTGAAACAACGTTAAGTGAGAGGACATTAAGTGGGGAGTTACTATTCAACCTTAATTCTGGCATTTCCTAACTTTTGAATGATTGACTTTGTAACCTTAACATTCTTTTAACACTGTTTTTATATATATATATATATATATATATATATATATATATATATATATATATATATATATATATATATATATATATATATATATATATAATTCATCAGTAAAATGTGAAAGACAAGGAAATAAAGAACCCTGGATTTTCTCTTTTGAGCATATCTGCTACTTTTGAGACAGTTCAACCCACCCTGTCTCAGCATTTCACTATGCTTTTCATGGTTGGTCATGTTTTCAATCAATGGTTTTGGCAGAAAACAATACACAAATGTATTGACCAAAAATGGCTAGAACAGTGGCCCAAAGCTGTTCCTACTGAAGTCATCTGTGCAGCTCCCATTGACTACAACAAGGGAAGACCAAGTTATTTAATTTAATTGCATTTACATTGTGTTGTTTTCATCATCCAGGCTCATTTGCTGCTTTATTAGAATGACCATCACTCCTCTAAGTACTTGGTCCAATTGCCAGAATTGGAAGCCGAGAGGATAATAATCTTTGTCGTGAATAGTGTGGGTAATTGTTGCAAAGCAGAGACAAATTTTAACTAGGACAGGAGGTGAAGGGAAACAAATGGAGTTCCAAATCAGGCACATACAGATTAGTCTCAGTCTTCAAATCAGCTGTAGTGTGTTGCTCACTCTTTTCTCAGGCCAACAAAAACAGAATAGAAAGCTCCTCAAATCAATTTCACAATCATGTTAAGAGAGTAGCCTTTGTACTTTGCTTTAGCAGAATTCTTACAGCCTCCATTAAAACCAGTTTGTTGTTTCCTCCATTTTGCATTAGTCAAAAACATAGAAAACCAGCCTCTACATCAGGGGTTCCCAAGCTGTGGGTCAGGACAGGGGTCACCAGGGCTGGCTTAGACTTGCTGGGGCCTGGGGCTAAATCCAAAACCCAAGCTCCACCGCCTGGGACCGAAGCCCAAGCCCTGGGCGGCAGCGCTCAGGTTACAGGCCTCCTGACGGGGACTGAAGCCTTGGGGCTTTGGCTTTGGGGCCCCCCACCTGGGGTGGGTGGGCTCAGGCTTCCCCCTCCTGGGGTCATGTAGTAATGTTTGTTGTCAGAAGGGGGTCGTGGTGCAATTAAGTTTGAGAACCCCTGCTCTAAATAATCCTAGACACTAACTGAAACAAACAAAGCTGAAGTAAACTAATCCATTTCAGAGGGCAGTGTTCTCAGTGCAGGAACAATTTGTATAGTGGGGGTGCTGAAAGCTACTGAATAAAACTGTAGACCCTGTATATGATGGAAACACTTCAAACCAGGGTGGGCTGCTGCACCCCTAGCTCCAGCACCTATGCAAGTTCTCATAAACCAGCCAAACAGAACAAATAGGTGGAATTCCTCTCCTTTTTTTAAAAATTAAGACCGCTTTAACGTTCTCTTGTGTTGATGCTCCTTTTCAAGTCTTCCCAAGTCCACCCTTCCTTTAGGACTTGACTGATTAGATAAGCTCCCCTCTCTCATTTGGAAGCATCTGGGTCAGATTTTCAAAGAGCTCAACACCCAAAAGCTCCCATTTAGGAAATAATAAGTAGCCAGGTTTTTAAAACAGCTCAGCACCCATCTGCCTTTTGAAAATCGGGTCACTTCATTTATGTGCCCAAATGAGAGGTGTGATCTTTTGAAAACCAGGCACTGTCTTCCCAAAGTTACTGGAGTGGAGCATGGACGTCATTACTCTGACCAGTCAACAACCTCTTGCCATTTTCAATCTTTCCCTATATGTGAATGGCTGTCAGGTTCCACAGCCCATGCCAAGTTGCCAGAGTTGTATAGCGATCTCTATCCCAATACATGAGATCAGAGGAAGCACCTTAGGGTACATCTACACTGCAAAGAAAAACCCATGCCACCAAGTCCTAGAGCCCACGCTATGGGGCTAAAAGCAGCAGTGTAGATGTTCCAACCTGGGCTGGAGCCAGGGCTCTAAGACTCAGCAAGGAGGATAGTCTTGGGTCCTGGGCTCCAGCCGAAGCAGGAACATCTACACTGCTGGATGTCATCAGTTGATCCAGGCTCCGAGACTAGGTGCTACAGGTTTTTCTTTGCGGTTTAGACATATCCTCAGCTTAAGCCTCACTCGTATAAGAGGGAGGAGGTAACTGGCAGGAATTTCTCAGTGAGGGAGGCTCTTCAGCTTTGGAACTTGCTTCCCAACCCGGTTTAAAGTAGTCCTAGGACATGCTGCAAGACCCTTTCCTGAGGTGTGAGGAATTAGAAGAGCTCTGGTAGAATATCCTAAAGTCATTAAATGTGTTTTCAAGATGCTCGATTATGAGATCTCTTAATTATTAGATGAAGTGACTTTCAGGACTATTCTACATGTTCAACCATGTTTTTTAAAATGTGGCAAGAAATATTAGCACAAACTTCTTTTCAATGGAAAGAGTATCTAAGTACACAGAGATGCAGACCTATGTCTGCAAACTTACTAAACCAGGTGACTCAGGTTAGCTTTAAAATAAAAATATATAGAGGTTTTGACTGGCTGATTAGGCTCAAGGTTATGTATTGTTGTTACTCGAGGTAACAAAGGCAAACCCTAGGAAAGTGGTAGATTTTGGAGACTTACCCAGAGTGTGTATGAAGAACAGGAGTACTTGTGGCACCTTAGAGACGAACAAATTTATTTGAGCATAAGTTTTCGTGAGCTACAGCCCACTTCATTGGATGCATAGAATGGAACATACAGTAAGAAGATACCCATACCAACTGTAAGAGGCTAATTAATTAAGAGAAACTATCATCAGCAGGGGAGAAAAACTTTTGAAGTGATAATCAAGATGGCCCATTTCGGGCAGTTGACACAAAGGTGTGAGGATACTTTAACATGGGGAAATAGATTCAATTAGTGTAATGACCAAGCCAGAGTGTGTATGTTATGTTGGGAATGGGGTGGGGACTCTGCCTGTTCACGCACAGTTTTTCCAAACTCAAACTACACTTTTTAAAACTCAACATATCAAACAAATTGATAACCACTCAAACAAATCTATGTAGTTTACATTAGAACGGACAACCAGTTGACAACAATTTTATCCATCTGTGCCCCTTATCTTCAATCCCAAGTAATGGTTGTCACGCTGCCTGGAGAGGCTCATGACTGTGATTGACAGCCTCAGGGAAGACTGTCAAAAAGTAGGGGAGACACCCCAAACTGGTGGTATATTCTATAATTAGATTTCCCAACCCACTAACAAGTCTGAACTCCTAAATCACTGTAACAGTCTCACCCTGGAGTCGCAGGCAGTCCCCTTGGGCACTCCAGTCTATTTTGCCACCTACACAAGCTGGGCTTAATGATAGTCACTTACTCCAAAACAAAACAAAAACAACACAAAATATTCAGGTTGCTTCCAGTCCCAAGAGACCAATCACTTACCCCAGATCAATTTGTAACTTAGATCTCACACTAAAGACCATGCCTGTAGCCAATCCCATAGTAAACTAAGTATTTATTAAGTAGGAAAAAGAAATGAGAGAGTAATTTACAGGCTAAAGCAGTCAGCATCTAAGCACAAATGAGTCACAGTCTGTGGTTATAAAAGGTGACACAGATACAGTAATCTGTACCCTGAATGTCTTTTAGGGCTAAGCCAGGTTGACCCTGAGGATCTCTCCAGCCCTATGAGAGTTCTAACAGCAAAGAAAAATTCAGTTTCTCCTTGTCAGGGATTTTTATCCCCTCCACTACAGAGTCCAAACTGATCGAATGAATTCATGTGTAGGTCTCTCCTTCCTCTAGGGAATTAGGAATGCAATCAACAAAGTCTTTGTCCTTTGATGATACACAATACATCATTTGCCTTCAATAGGCATCTTATGTGCCAGACAAGCACTTTACCTTAATCAGTGCTTTTTTCCCCTGATTGGTGAGTTCACAGTTATAGAGGTTTACAATGCAAACACTCAGTATAACTTTACACTGTGAGCTATAGAGGTTATAAGTGAGATGAATATGTGCAGCATCCTAGCAGCATTTTATAAAGTCTGAACACTAAACACATCCTTATCAGCTTAAGATCTAATATCTATTTTGATAACGCTAACACACAGGTAAGCAAGACTTGTTTCCAGCTACGCATTTGTAAGTCTTCAGTGAGGCACCTGGTCTGCCAGCATCACAATGATATCCCCATGTCAGAAAATATCCTGCCACTTCTTTTTTATCCCATTAAATTCTTCAACAGTCTGAGATCATTTTGGGGTCTCTTTACATTCCAGGTTTAGCAGAAAACTAGACTGTGAAATATGAAATCCTAACTGATTGGCTGGGTCTCTTGTCTAGCTCTATCTCTTCAGACAGCAGAGGTAGAGGGGGTTCAAGCTCCTGTTGTCTGGCATATTAAAGACCAAAATTTAAATGATATAAAGTGCGCCAATATTCCACAGTGAGAGAGAGGTGCCTTTATAAAAAGTGTATAATAACAACAACAACAACAACGGGTCCTTTAACTGAATCACCAAAAGATTCTCTCTCTAGTTCCAGTGAGCAGAGACTAGAAAGGGCCAAAGCTCCTAAATTCTTCTCCAACATGCCTCATGCGACTTTACTAAAATATACCCTTTAGAAATCTCTTCAAACTAATCTGAGCGCTGAGGAAAATGATTATTTTCACTTTCGATAAAGGTTACACAGTCTTCAAGGGCTCAGCAAATAGTATCTCTATCAAAAGAAATTCTTCCCATGCAAGGTGAACAATTTTTGTTGTAGTGCCTGATGAACAAAGCTTCTTCTTTAGGTGGAAAAAATGAAGTGGGAACACTGCAAAAATCTAGCCACAAACACCACCTCAAAGCTACCACACATGTTGCCTAAAATTCTATCAAGACCAATTTCAAAAGAATCATCCCCCTCAGTAATTCTTTCCCTAAACTGTGTTCAGAGTGAATCTGCCTCTTTTCTACTTTCCCCCACAGCTTATTAGTACCAACCCATATCTCTAAGGCAAGGCAAAAACAACAGCTCTCCAAATCTGGGAATACAGGATATAACACATAGGACTGGAAGCGAAGACCCCTGGTTTTACTTATGGAAGTAGCATGCTGTATTACCTCAAGGTAGGTTACTAAACCACTCTGTGCCTTACTTTACCCATCAGCAAAAGTTAGTAGATTACTATTTACCTAGCAGGGCTTTGTTATATTTTGTTTAAAACAAGTTCAAATATAAGACAGTACTGTATTGATCAAATGTCACAGATTTATTTGCAGAGACTGACTTATTTTCATGCTCTTCATAAATGAAAATATTAAATCTATTTTAGAGTTCTGCCAGAGTTTTGATTTAAATAACATTTTGCAGTATGTGTGTGCTGTATAAAGCATGTATATACAGTAATCTCTGAATATTCTCTAGGATTCATTTAATTGAACAAATTCAACACGGCTTACATTTTTCCTATTAATAGGGTAGTCCTAGTTTTCCTGAAACTACAATGCAATTTCCGTTTTTGAAGACCAGGACTGGTTGCTGGAAATTTGCAGCATGCAGGTGTGAACACATTCCAGATATTTACTCAGGTACTTGGCAAGTCTACTAAATAATAAAATACTGTCTTTTGCTTTTTCTGGAATTTGAAATATAAGGCAGGTGTCATTACATATAATCCTCCACCTCTCCACTGCTGTCACACTGGAAAAGTAAACATATTAAAAGAAGCATCTGTGAAAACGTAACTCTCAAATAAGTTCTAAGACCACTGTAATAAAAATGGAAAATGTATTTCTCACTCATGAAAACTTGCAAGTTAGCTAACAAGAAGTTAGCTGGTGAAGTTCAGCAAAGTGTCCCTTGAAGTTTTTATTTTACACTCATTAGGGGCACACCCTGTAGATCCCTTGGGATCTAATCAGCAGGAAACCAGGGTCATCATCCACATGTGGCCACATGCCTCTTGATTTCCCACAGCACCCCCACTTTTAGAGCATATCTCCAATAGAGCCATATTGATAGAGCTCCTGAAGCCAGATGCTGCCTGTGGGACTGTTCTTTAGAAGGGTATCCTCACCACAGGAGGGGCCATAGGAAGATAATACAGCTTGGGGGTGTATTATCTTTCATCCGGAGATCTCCAGCACCAATGGGAGGAATGATATCTAACACACACACACACACACACACACCCCTCCAGCTTCTCCACTCCTCCCAAGGGCTACCCCATTTTCCCACAAGAATTCCAGAACCTGCAGAACACCCTCCATGAGGTCTAGGGGGAAGGAGAAACACTGCTACAGTGGTGGCTGACCCTCTCTGTCTACCACAAGATGGGGAGATACACATGCAGATCTAGAGGGTACAATATGACTGTATGTTAAATCTTTGAGCATGTATAGTGTGAACTACATGTTTCCAGAAGCCTGATCAGACTCAAATGAGCTGAGAGTAGAGCGCGGCAGGAAATGGTTTTCCCATCCTGCAAAACGTTGAGATTTCGAAACATTTCCTGTTTCACATTGAGATGAAGCAGGGACCTTTCAAAGTTTTTCATGGAAAACGAGAGACACCTGCACCAGAAAAGCCAATAGTTCAGTGGGATGTGGGAGATCCAGGTTCAAGTGCCTACTTCAGACCAGGCTCTTGAACCTCGGTTTCCCATGCCCCAGCTGAATGCTTTAGCCACAGGGTGGGTCTCTCTCAACATCTCCTGTTGGAGCTGTTCTACTTTGTATAAGTAATTAAATATTCTTTGGGCCAAAGAGAGCAAAACTGACTCTATAGCCCATTCTGAATACTTAATGTTTCTCCTCGCCTTTTTCCAATGTCAGAAGAAACTCCTTTATTTAGAAATGCAGAACCATTTAGTGAGAGATTGTGGAGGGATGGCAGAATTTGTCCTAAGTATGTAACTTGGGACCAAGGCATGAAAAAAATACCATGCACAAAATTCTTAAGAAATATTTTCAATCACATAGGGCCTTTAATTGCACTTCTGGAAATAATTGTAAAATCCGTATGTGTACTTTTCCAAGCTTAGCCTCCCCAGTTCCTTAAACCATGCAAATCAGTCAACTAGATTAAGGAGTGAAAATCAAGCCCTAAATGAAAATACTCTTGAATGCTGAAACAGATGGTCACACACAATAAAGCCATGTCTCTAGTCTATACCCTCATATATGCATGTCCTGTAGATTTTGCGTGCATAAGCATATCTACTAAAAATGCAGTACTTCCCATTTATATTCAAACAACTTAGGCATAGTGCTTTGGAGTTTAGCCCTACATAAAGTGCTTATCAGGAGAAAAGTTTTAGCAGACCCAGATTACCAATAGACTTTTATTCTCATAACAGTTATGATAAAGTCTGTTGACACACATATTAGACAACTGGGGGAGGAAATAGTCATTAATGTGGGGCATCAGAGCTGGAGACAGACACATGCTCCCCAGGTCAAAATAATTTTCATCAAAGTGCCCTGCAGCAAAAAAAATCAATTCTTTTTTAAGTGTTTATCCACATTGATTCCACTCTTGGTGTGCATGTGTTCCAGGCATGTCAGATCAGATTCTTTTGTCCAAAAGTGACTGGTGTGTCTTTACCCTAGATGGCCTCACATCGCCTACCCCCACATGAGGCTATTAAGGGCAGAACAGACCCAATCATCCCTCTGTTCCTTCTGAAGCTATTCTGGAAGATTCCCCCCTCCTTCCCCCAACATGATGTAATGTCATTTTCTTAAAATAGCCTATTAAAATCTCCCAGATTGCTTTCAATTGTCACCGGGAGATTGGTGCTGATTCTGGAAGACTCCAGGCCAGTCCCAGAGGGTTGGCAACCCTATACCTGTGGCTGAGAGATGGAACCCTAGCACAATCCACTTACAATGAATCACACAGTGTGCAAAATAAGGATAGTATAGTTCATTAGTTAATTAGCATAGTTCATTAATAGTTGGCTATGCCTATTATGCTAAATCCAGACATATATATGCAACCTAACCCGTGAACAGTTTTTAATAAAGCTTTGTTCACAAGAGGCATTATTTCAGAAAAATTCTTGGGGTGGGTGCAAAGTTGTGTCAGCATCTAGAACAGTCTCTGTCTCAAATAGCATTACGAATGAGAAAAGTGGGGCTGTCAAGCGATTAAACAAATTAATTGCGCAATACCATTATTTTTGGATGTTTTCTACATTTTCAAATATATTATGTATAGTGATCACTTTATATTTATTTTTATTAGAAGTATTTGCACTGTAAAAAAAAAGACAAAAGCAGTAGTATTTTTAATTGACCTAATACAAATAATGTAATGCAATCTCTTTATCATGAAAGTTGAACTTAAAAATGTAGAATTATGTTAAAAAAAACCCTTGCATTCAAAAATTAAACAATGTAAAATTTTAGACCCTGCAAGTCCACTCAGTCCTACTTCTTGTTCAGCCAATTGCTCGAACAAACAAGTTTGTTTACAGTTGCAGGAGATAATGCTGTCCGCTTCGGGTTTACAATGTTACCTGAAAGTGAGAAAAGGCATTCTCATTGCACTGTTGTAACCAGTGTTGCAAGATATTTACGTGCCAGATGTGCTAAAGATTCATATGTCCCTTCATGCTTCAACCACCATTCCAGGGGACATGCCGATGATGGGCTCTGCTTGATAACAATCCAAAGCAGTGTGGACTGACTTATGTTCATTTTCATTATTTGAGTCAGATGCCACCAGCAGAAGGTTGATTTTCTTTTTTGGTGGTTCAGGTTCTGTAGTTTCTGCAGAAGTGTTGCACTTTTAAAATTTCTGAAAGCATGCTCCACACCTTGTCCCTCTCAGATTTTGGAAGGCACTTCAGATTTTTAAACCTTGGGTCAAGTGCTGTAGCTATCTTTAGAAATCTCACATTGATACCTTCTTTGCATTTTGTCAAATCTGCAGTGAAAGTGTTCTTAAAATGAACAACATGTGCTGGGTCATCATCCGAGACTGCTATAACATGAAATATATGGCAGAAGGTAGGTAAAACAGAGCAGGGGACATACAGTTCTCCCCCAAGGAGTTCAGTCACAAATTTAATTAATGCATTTTTTTTTTAACGAGCATCAGCAGCATAGAAGCATGGTGGCTGAAGCATGAAGGGGAATACGAATGTTTAGCATATCTGGCACATAAATACCTTGCAATGCCGGCTACAGAAGTGCCATGCAAATGGCTGTTCTTACTTTCTGGTGACATTGTAAATATGAGGGCAGCATTATAACCTGTAAATGTAAACAAAATTGTTTGTCTTAGCGATTGGCTGAATAAGAAGTAGGACTGAGTGGACTGGTAGGCTCTGAAGTTTTACACTGTTTTGTTTTTGAGTGCAGTTATGTAACAAAAAAATCTACATTTGTAAGTTGTACTTTCACGATAAAGAGATTTCACTTCAGTACTTGTATGAGATGAGCTGAAAAATGCTATTTCTTTAGTTTATCATTTTTACAGTGCAAATGTCTGTAATAAAAAATATACACTTTGATTTCAATCACAACAGAGAATACAATATAGATGAAAATGTAGAAAAATATCCAAAATATCTAATACATTTCAAATTGGTATTCTGTTGTTTAACAGTGTGATTAAAACTGTGATAAATTGTGATGAATTTTTTTAATCACAATTAATTTTTTGAGTTAATCGTATGACTTAACCGCAATTAATCGACAGCCCTAGAGAAAAGCTAGGCAATTATTGCTTTCCTAATGTCCAGCATCTGAGAGGGCCATAATGGAGCCTATAGACTTATGAAAAGTCTGGTGGTGGGAGGCAAAACCAAGTTTTTTTGCAGGGGGGAATCTGTCCCCCTTGTCCCATAGCAAAGGGCACTCCTGTTTATCAGAGATGATATGGAAGGAACAGAAAGAACAGATACATACCTTACTGTGTAAGTGTGATTCTTTGAGCTGTGTTGCCCCTATGGATTCCGCTCTTGGGATGCACAGGGTGCATGTGCAACAGACCAGAGTCTGTTGGCCAGCAGTGTCTGTTGGGGCTGTGCCTGTGGCCTACCTATCTTTGCCCTAGCTCCCACCTCAGGCTATAAGAACATAACATAAAACGGCCATATTGGGTCAGACCAAAGGTCCATCTAGCTCAGTATCCTGTCTTCCAACAGTGGCCAATGCCAGGTGCCCCAGAAGGAATGAACGGAACAGGTAACCATCAAGTGATCCATTCCCTGTTGCTCATTCCCAGCTTCTGGCAAACAGATGCTAGGGACACCATCCCTGCACATCCTGGCTAATAACCATTGATGAATTTATTCTCCGTTAATTTATCTAGGTTTTTTTTTTGTTGTTTTTTTTTAAAACTATAAAGGGCCGAGCAGGCCCAACTGTCCCTTCATCAATACATAATCCCAGGGGAGGAGGACTCCTTAGCAGGAGGGACTGAGGGTGGGTTGTGGAATCCATGTGGTGAACACATCTCAGAGAACCACTGTTACTGCAAGGTAAGTAACGGTTTTTTTCTTTTTCTTCTTTGAATGATTGTCCACATGGATCCCACTCTTGATGACTAACAAGCACTTCTAGAGAATCAAATCTAGAGCTTTACTGAAGTTTTAAGTAACAATGTACATTGCAGAACATACATTGTAAAATCTAGGCATCACAGCCACAATTTCATCCCACAATTAATTTTGTTCCTGAGAATGCCTAATTCCAGTCTCCTGCTGGTGAAAGAAACAAGCTTTCGAGCTCACCCAGAGCTCTTCTTTAGCTCTGGGTAAGCTTAAAAGCTTGTCTCTTTCACCAACAGTGGTTCAATAAAAGATATTGCCTCATCCCCCTTGTCTCCAGGGCCGGCTCCAGGCACCAGCTAAAGAAGCAGGTGCTTGGGGCAGCCAATACCAAGGGGCGGCACATCCAGGTCTTCAGCGGCAATTCAGCAGCGGGTCCCTCAGTCCCTCTCGGAGTGAAGGACCAGCTGCCGAATTGCCACCAAAGTGTGGAGCGGCGCGATTGCGCTGCCATGGCTTTTTTTTTTTGGCAGCTTGGGGTGGCAGAAAACCTGGAGACGGCCCTGCTTGTCTCTCTAATATCCTGGGACCAACACAGCTGCAACAACACTACAAACAATAATTTTAGTCTGCAATGCTTTTCTAAACTATTGCAGCAGGGTGAAGATTTTTTTATGAAACTTTTTTTTTCCCATGGAAAAATGCAGATTCAAGTCCAATAACATTTTTTTCTTGAATTCATATTGAATTGGCCAAATTGTTTCAATAAAAAAAAAAACAAAGAAAAAAACTTTAAAAAAATCTAAATGTTTTGTTTTGACATTTTTAAAACCAAATTGACGTTAGGTTTCAAATTTTACTTCAATTTTATTATAAAATGTTAAAAAGCTTTGAAAACAAAATGGTTTGTTTGATTCAAAATATTTTTTCCCCCAATTGCTACAAATGAGCACCTTAAAAAATAGTTCCAATCAGTGTCCTATCGAACAGTCTGCCTCAACTTCATGCAACATCAGCATTCACAGAATAGATCTATTTCAAAAAAATGGAAGGGTAGGCACCCTGTAACAAAAACAAAGAGCTCCTTGAAAACTGATTAAAATAAAATAAAATAAAAGTAAAGGAAGTGAAATAAGAGAGTGCATGGGGAGTATACTGCACAGCGCATTCTAATATTCAAAGCAGCACTAACTGTATTACATGTGCATTGAACAAATGTGACATTCCCCCCCACTGTTTTTTTTTTTTTGCTGTGACGTACCTTTCCTTAGGAGAAAACAAGACTTCACTATCCTGCAGAACAAAGTAAATTAGAAAAAACATGAAAGAGTCTCTCTCTCTGTTTTCCCACATTTGCCATATGACAGTGTTTTTCAAATATTTGGGAACATGAAACACTAAATGTCAAGTGTCAGACTTTTCATATATTTATTCTGGAGCCAAACCCCAGCACTTTCAAATACCATGTGCAAATTCAGGTCCCATATTTAAAGAACTTGATTGTTTCATTTGCTTTTTAAAATACATAGTGGAAAGACCTATGTGACTTTAAATGTGTCTTTTCAACACCTAACCACACAAAATTTTATCAAGTAAAATTAGAATGTTACTGTGATCTTAAAAAAAAAGACATCTAAAATATATTCTACTATAATATTATTACAGATTTGGTTTATATTTCTCATGAACCTAATACAGACACATGCTTCTATTTAGAAATACTACTTTTTACAAAATCAAGCCATATCCTTCTATATGCCTGAGGGTGTTTAGCAGATGTAATAAGGTGGATTATATTTGCTACAGAGCTTGTAATATTAAAAAAGTTGAATCAGTTATAAATAGCATTCAAGCCAGATCCTCAACTTCTGTAAATTGTTGTAGCTTAATTTAAGTCAATGGAGCTATGACAATTTAAACCCACTGAGGATCTGGCCTTTAGTGCCTGATTTGCACACAGAAAGCCAACATGTTGATATTTGTGTTATGTCTAACTTTCCCCCCATTCCTATCACATTGCCAGATGTGAGACAGATTTGCACAGTATAGGCACTTTATGATACTGTCAACAAAACCTCCTAAATTAATGTGACCACAAATTGCATAAACATATTCATATGCCTACTGCATGCTTCAAACTGACGTCATCTGATCTGCTAATATTTGTCCAGAATCTTTAGTACAGTATGTGATGTGTATTTAGTAATGACTATCATTCACATTTATAATTTGTTAACAATTATTCAAGCCTGTCTGGTATAATTTTAAATATTTTTCTGCATAATTCAAGTCCCAAGTTAGAATTATTTTAAGAGCGGTTTTTATTTTCCTATCATTAATTTTATTATCTCAAGTCCCCTATACACAGTCTTTCAGTCACATATCACCTTGGTAGCCCCAAGCATTAATTGGCATTGCTAGTCTGGTGCAATGACACAATATTGTTCTCTTCAGGCCAATGTTCCCAGTGGTTTTAGTGGTATGCGTCATCTCACATGGGCTCAAACACAAACAGCCCCCTTTTTCAATGGCAACATCTGCAAGAATTGATCTCCGTTACCTGGCTCAGGAACACTTGGTGTTGGCTGTTGCTGTGGTTGCGTTTCTTTAAGAAACTGGCAGAGCTGAGAATCCAACTATGTCTAGACATTAAGCTGAAAGCATTTAGAACTCTCTCATTCTACATGGCAAATTTATTCAGAACTGTTATGATTATTTAAACAGTCTGAGTACAAATGCACAAATGATCATTATAAACCATCAAGATGTGTGAATTATCTTAACAGAATTAGAATGGTCACAAATGGTTTCAGAATTAGAAGATATGCAAGGGTCAGATGATACAGTAAATCAGCAGAGAGAATATATAATATTATTAGTTCCTTAAAATATTTGAATACCATAAAAGTGTGGAATTTTTTAACTGAATTGTATTTATAGTGATTGCTCCGCAAACTACCTCTTTGTTAATTTCCCAGATCATTTAAACATGCAAACACACCCATGCCTGACACAGTGAACCAAGTTCAGACCTGATACAACTCTGTTGACTATCCTGGAGTTCTAGCACAGAACAGTTACTGAGATTGTAAACTCTTTGGGGCAGCATCCATCTTTGTTATGTATGTGTGCAGTGCCTAGCACAATGAGCCTTAATCCATCCTCGAACCTCAGGACACTATTGCAATAACAACATGATTAATCACTAATAATTTCACCATCATTTCCAAGATATGTCAGTTGTGATTTGATGAAAACAGCAGTTCATAAAAACAAGAGAATTTACAACAAAACAGGTTTAATGTGGTTTTTTGTGTTTTAAAATATAGACATTTAACTTCCCTATTAAAGAAATGTTGTGTGATTTTGAAACCAAAGTCTTTCTTGCTAAAAAGCAGACTAGAAACTGGACTATGACCCTCTCAGGAGATACAGTGGCTATAGGACTTGAGGTAACTAAATTTCCTGTGGGTTATTCAGAACAAGTCTGCATTACAACTTTATCTAGTTTTTTAAACAAAACATATGGAAAAAAAGTGTTCTATACATGTGGTCCAGTTGTCAAGGTAGACTTTAACAGTTAATCTGTACTACACTCCCAGGAGTAGAGCAGGGAATGACCAATCTGACTCAGATAATGAAAATGAACACACGTTGGTCACACTACTTTGGATCCTTATCAAGCAGAACCCGTCATCAGCATGGATTATATCTTCTGGAATGGTGGTTGAAGCATGAAGGGACATATGAATCTTTAGCGCATCTGGCATGTAAATATCTTGTGACACTGGCTACAACAGTGCCATGAGAAATGCCTGTTCTCACTTTCAGGTGAAATTGTAAACAAGTGGACAGCATTATCTTCTGCAAACATAAACAAACTTGTTTGAGCAATTGGCTGAATAAGAAGTATGACTGAGTGGACTTGCAGGCTCTAAAATTTTACTTTGTTTTATTTTTGAATGCATTTTTTGTACATAATTCTACATTTGTAAGTTCAACTTTCATGAAAAAGATTGCACTACAGTACTTGTATTAGGTGAATTGAAAAATACTATTTATTTTGTTTTTATACCGTGCAAACACTTGTAATCAAAAATAAAGTGAGCACTATACACTTTGTATTCTGCATTGTAACTGAAATCAATATATTTGAAAATGTAGAAAACATCCAAAAATATTTAAATAAATGGTATTCTAGTATTGTAGTGCAATTAATCACATTTACTTTTTTTAAATCGCACAATTAATCATGATTATTTTAATTGCTTGACAGCCCTAGTTAGAAGTGATACTAATTGTGTGCATCTTAGATGCTACCCATGTAAACAGACAGTTCCTGTCTGTCACTATAGTTAATGATTCAGAGATCAAAAGGGAATATTAACATTTAGATGAATCTTGGGTGAAATAATGACATTGTCTATACCTCTCTTTAAAGATTGTGATAAACTGCCTAATGGATAAATTGCCCTATGTTAAGTTGTGTAACACTACTGGTGGTGTTCAGGAAATAGAAGGTTACATCAAAAGCCTATTTGTTTACCCAGGATCGTATGGTCAAGTGAAGGCTAGAAAACTGTATGAAAGATCATTGGGTCCTGATCCTTTTATCTCAGATCTGCTTGAGGTTTCATGCAGGGGAAGCCTAAGCCACAAGGACTGAGATCCCAGTTCTAACTGGATCACCTTGAAATATAAACATTGGACTATAACCTATGGACTATTTCTGAAATAACTCTTTGCAACTACAAAGCTCACCATCTCTGCTATGAATCTGAACCTCAAGAATTGAACTCATGTCTGTGTGTATATATATATTTAATTAGTGGTAAGTTGCTATTATCTGTTTGGTTTCTACTGAGTCACAATGGATTAAATTTAAACTAAAAAATGATCTTCTAATATTTACTTATGAGAATTATCTCATGACTGATCATAGGACATCTAACCCTTTTTGTCATAAAGAAAAAATCCTACCTTCTTTTAATTTGATGCAGACAAATTCTTATGACCCTTAACTGCCATAGGCATCTTCAATCCATTACTCCATTTAGAAATAAACTATTATGTAAACTGATTAAAACTAGAGGGCAAACTGATTTAATACAATTGTATGGGGAAGAAAAAATTGGTACAATTATCTAACTTTTCTATTTAAAACAGTTCAAAATGTATTCAGAAAGTGGCCCCAACTGTTCTTTGAATCCAGACAAAAGTGGGTGGGAAGATGAGAGTAACACTGCCCCTTTCTGAACATTAGCAATTGACTTAATAAAATAATTATTTACACCTCATTAGTTTAGCAAATCAGAGAAAAATAAAGTGAAACAAAGAAAACAGTGCCACTTTTAGAAAAAAGTGTGTATTCTATACAGGGAATATAGAAATAGCTGTCTTTTTAAATGACTCAAGCCTGGAATGTTTTCATCTGAATAACTTAGTTCAGTAGCTTTATCCATTTGTATAGACTGTTCTGAACACGCCAGGGCTATAAATTCAATAAGCACCATTGCTGAACTAGCAACTCTTTGGAAGACCCTATAAACGAAGCAGGTTTGGGGGGAAAACACATTTTAAAACATATCTTTAATACTGTTAAATGTGTCTTTTTCCCTCAAGACATAAACCGTAGGGTAAGTTTTGTCCCCCATCAACACCACCTGAATTTTAATAAATGAGTCATTCATATACAAGGTAAAACCCTGATTTTAACTGGACAGGTTCCTATGTACACACTCATCCCTGGAACTGGACACTTTTTTTTAAATAAGATATCTTTTATCTTCCTTTTAAAATTGGTGTGACGACAGCACTGACGTTGGTAAGGAAAGCAGGGCTGGAAGGCAGCTGTTAGACTGACAAAACTAAATCAATGAAAGCAGTTTATAAAGTCTCCCACCCCGCTGCCATTTCCTCCAATGACGACAAAGGCATGAGAAGCCTGTTTTCATCTAGAAAGAGAATGGAATTTGTGGACATGAAGTACCCTTTAAAAAAAAAAAAATCTGCTTTGCACTTGTGCTGGCCAGACTGCTTTCCTGCCAAGGATGTGACATTTGTACAGATGAGGCTCAGAACCAGGAGGAAAATGATTTTTGTATCTTTCCTCACCTGGAAATTCACTTTCTTAATCAAAACGTTTTCATTAATACTTTTTCCTGAAAGAAAAAGTTTATGAACAAACGCGTTCAAAAACTGATCACCGAGTCCCACAGTTAGTGAAGTCAACTGAAGTTCTGCCTGAGTAAAGGCTACAAGATTGGAACCTACATTTGCCTGGCAAATTCTATTCTTTATGGGCCTGATCCAAAGCCTGATGTCAATGTAACCAATGTCAATGTAACCAATACTTCCCACTGCTCTAGGTGTTTGATCATTTTTCCCCATTAGTTTGCTAAGGATGGACGTTAGGCTGATGGGATGGTAATTACCAGAATTGCTCTTTTCCTTTTTTTGAAGATAGATACATTTGCTTTCCTTCAGTCTCTTGGTCCCTTGTCCATTTCTCTATAATTTTTCCAAAATAGTTGAACTAAGATGCTAAATTTGTTTATTTAAAAATGAACGTATGACATGCTTAAAACTAGGAAGCACATCGGCTGTAGAGCACAGTTGTTACACAGTTTACTTCATTTTTGTTTTTAAATTTCCTACGTAGAAACCCAATAACATGAGCCAAATTCATCCTTGGTGTAACTCAGATACGAAGGTTGAATTTGGTCCCTATACTTGGAGGAAGCTATCTTTCTTGTTTGCTGCTAATATTTAAATATCATTCGGGATTTGAGAGAATTTTAAGAAACTTAAGGCCTGATGAACCTCAGTTAGCAGCAATTTTTAAGAATGATTCTACTCAAGGTACATTTACACCACAATTTAAGGTGTAATTGTAGCATAGGTAGGGGTACCCAAGCAAGCTTAATCTAGCTAGCATAGGTAACATCAGTAGTGAAGATGCAGCAGCACAGACTTTAGCGCAGGCTAGCAACCTTAGTATCTACCCAGGGTACCCTTATACTGGAATGGCTTATACTAGCTTATACTGGAATGGCTAGCTTGTGCTGAAGCCAATGTTATCGCATCTTCACAACTATTGCATCAGCTAAATTAAAGCTAGCATGGGAGGCATATAATTACACCTTAGTTTGTGGTTGTAGCCTTACTGATGGATGGGTGTATTGATTACTGATAAATCTGTTAGAATGCATTGATTAAAGATTCAGTTTTAAACCAAGCATACTTGATCTGGCATCATTAAGAGAAAAAAATATGGGAACCCTCAATGCCATTTCATAGATTCCTTTTCAGAGCAGATCTTCACTTTAATGGCATCCATAGGAACTCTGAAGAGCGGCAGTAGAGAAAACAACCCTTAAATCTGCCTCCAGAAAAGTGATGCACTTATTCCTATGTAAAATATCTGTGATTTTAGCATGCTTTTGAGTATCCTTTAAAGTACACAAACAGGGAAATACTTGCACATATATTACACCTATGAACAGTAGGCCAAATTCTGCTCTCAGTTAAACCAATGAGGTTGCACAGGTATAGGTAGACTTTGTGGGATGTGTGTTGGATAGTGTGTAAAGAATGATGTAATATAGGTGTCTTTGTCCTACTAAATAAGCTACATCTACTGTATTAATGCACTTGCTAGTGAAAGATATATATAATTCCAAATTACCCAAGGAATATTTAAGCCTTCACACTCATGATGTATTATGGCTATTTATTTGCATTGTGGAAGCACCTAGAGGGCACAGTCAGGGCCCCATATTGGTAGGCACTGTACACACCTAAAATAAAATAAAATATGGTCCTTCCCTTATAGAGCTTACAATCTAAATGAGTCTCAAAATGTAAAATATTTAAAATCCTTCTCTCTCCTCCCCGGTTTTGGGGAACTATGCATGTGCATGTGTGTACTTATTTTATACATTTCAAAGGGGAAATTCTGCCCCTTGCTCCCGCTCCATGGGTATGGAACCTGTATGTTTCATGGTTACACAAACTAATAGGTTATAAGGCCAGAAAGGATCAATATGATCATCTAGTCTGACCTCCTGTAAAACACAGGGCGTAGAACTGTCCTGAATTAATCCCTGTTTGAACTACAACATATTTTTAGAAAAACATCCAATCCTGATTTCAAAATTGCCAGTGATGGAGAAGATTTGGGCAAAAATTTATGAAAAAAGGGGCAACAATCCATGCCCCAAAATATCTTCCATTAATTTGCCGTTATGTACCCTCAAAGTCAAAATGGCAAAATATAAGTAAATGCAAAACCATCAATATTAAACACTCATAGATCAAGAAAAGCAATGGTAGACCCCCCCCCCCATCCACCAAAAGCCCTTCCAGTATATGTTTAACTCTGAGCATGTGACTTATCTCTGACTTCAAGTTAAGCATGTCCCCAAGTGCTTTGCTGTATTGGAGCCTTAAAGGTTTAACATGCAATTTTATTTTTTTCCCTTTTGTATATATTTCTGTCTAATTATATGATTATATACTGTTCATCAAAAATATGTAAACTTTTTCCTATAAGCATGCACCATTAATTTTGCATGAATGCACGTTTCTGCATTTAATTTTGTAGGTTTTTTCCTAATTATTATTTAGGAGAAATAAAAGGTGAGAGAAAAATTCAAAAGACCTACAGCCTTCAAAACAATGCAAAACTAGCAAAAAACTCCACGGTGTATTCCCAATATAAGATTTTCAAGCACTCCTAACTTGCTTGAAAACCAATTTCCCCTGGAATCAGCCCTGCATAGCTTGGCAAAGAGAACTATTCCCATCCCAAATTGCAGCTTTCAAACCTCACCCATTTTGCTGTATGCCACTTCAAAAATAGCTGCAATAATTTGTATATAATGGGAAGAACATGTTTTTCAGTCACTTAGAACACCACCCTCTCCCCCGACCCTGCAAACCTTCCCACCAAGCCTCCATCCTCACTTTCTTCATATCCTTCCTAAAGATGCATTTCTACTGGGAAGCTACAAAAAGCAAATTAATTAATACATTAAACTAAAACCTACTTTTAAAAACCCTCTTCACTACAAACACACAGACACAAATTGTGTTTCCATATGAACTTATCTATGAAACTACGTCCAACACCACCCTGTTAGCCTCTTGTCTGTACTCACCCTCAATGTTATGTCATGTCTAAATTCTTGACTAAGTCCTTGGGGCAGAGGTTTGCCTAGCTATCAGTTTTGGGAGAGGCCTTGCACGCTTTTGGACACAATATAAATAATAATCATCAACTCAAAAATAACTGAACCATTTTTGTTCAAAATTTCAGCTGAAAAAGTGAACACTACGATTATCTGAATACATTTACAGAAACTATCTTGCAATCTCATTTATAGTGGTATAGCAGTTGCTGCCTCTCCTGATAGGATATACCACCAGGAAATGAAATATTCATAAATTCAGGTGCATGGAGTTTTGAAATAAAAGCAGTCACTTTTTAAAAAAAATTTACTCCCTTTTGACCATCTCCAAACCACACTGACATTTCTTTAGAGAACAAAATAGATTTCACACTACCAAAGTAAGCCCTTTGCTTACAAAAGTGGAATAATAAATAACTAAAATTGCCCTGAAGCAGTATTGAATTGGCCTTTTCTGTAAGATTTATCAGCTATCCATCTATATTGTATATATGTAGAGTAGCAGCATCTCACATCTAATTATGCTTATACTTGGGTTCAGTTAAAACGCTGACGAATTCCAAATATATTAGCATAATTGAACATGCATAAGCAGGTAATGCAAATTATTGTAAATTACATACTTCTGATATTTTAGACCTCTGTACTTCCTTTCACTTTACCAGTAAACAGGCAATGGAGTAAGTCTGACAGAATTGATCTTTTATTTTTCAACCTATAATGCCCTACTTTAAAATCTCAGGAAGCTGGTTTCCAAATTTTTCAGCTATTCAACTAATGTGTTGAAATCTATAGACCTCACATGGGGGGAAAAGATCAAATAGGAACCAGCATGTATATCCTCTTTGAACTTCCTCTTACAAATTTCAGATTCAAGAAAAAGGCTGAAAAGGAAAAACATTATTTTCTATAAACATTAAGCTTTATGGAACCAACCACTTTCCATCCTCAAATTAAACTGGAGCCCCCATTTAAAATGTAGTGTTTTTAAAATTGGCTGCAATAATAATGCCTTCAACATTTCTAAATAGAGAGGTAGAGCATATCCAGAATGGTAATGTTTGTTTTTGTTTCAAAACACTTTAGAAGAATCCAATCAGTGATTACTTGACTCACATAACTCCTTTGTGCTGAGAAGAGAACTAACGGTTTCAGAAAAAACACATGAGGTCTTTGTTTTATTTAAAAGGCAGAACAAAGGAAAATGTTTTGCAAACAAACAAACCTAAAGAAGCCTTTTGAAATGTAAGTACATACCAGGGTAAAATAACCTTTTCTCTTACAGGAAAAAAAGAAAAGAAAAGAAAAGAAAACAAAGCCAATGTCCTTCCTCGGACTTCCTGTGTTTCACACTAGTTTCCAAATGCATTTCTTCCCATGCACTACCTGCCATATCCATAAAGTCTCTAAGGACTTAATCTTGCAAGGTACTGAGTGCCCTCAACTCCTTTTAACTGTACTAGTATTTGAGGCCATTCAAGTACCTTGTAGGAAGTGCTCAGAACCTTGCAGGATCAGGTCCAAAGTTAACTTCCCTGCTCCCAGCGTCCTCTTAACTCTATTCAGACACTCTTTCTTGATTTCAAATCCTTCCAAATGCACAATTTTATCCTGCTCAGTGGGAAATTTAACACTTATACATCACTTCCCAAGCACACAATTTTCTTCCTTAAAGACCAAGCTTTTCACTTTATTATTTTTTTTAATTTACTAACAGACCAGTTGAATGACTATTATTTCTCTTTATTACATTTTGTCTAGTGTTTTGCAAAGCTTTTTGCTGCTTTGGGATATCTACATGCTACATACTCTCAAAGCTTGATCCTGTACTGTTGAAATGGGAGTTTTGCCATGGGAGTCGGATCAGAACGTCAGAACAAAAACAGCTCCAGAGTTCAATGTTAAAGCATTCTACTTTTCAACAGATCATGTAACTATCCATCACATTAAGGAAGTGATCCTGTTTAAGGAGCACAATTCTAATTTCTGACAATCACATAGCCCCGTAGTGTGGACCTGCCCTAAGTCGACCTAAGTTCCCCCACTCCAGCTACACTATTCATGTAGCTGGAGTCAACATACCTTAGGTCGACTTATTGCTGTGTCTATACCACGCTGGGGCAATGGGAGAAACTCTGTCAACTTACCCTATACTTCTCGTTCCAGTGGAGTACCAAAGTCAATGGGAGAGCAATCAGTGGTCGATTTAGTCTTAGACCCGCTAAATCGACCCCCGGTGGATTGATCACCACAGCATCGATCCACAGTAAGTGGAGACAAGGCCATAATTATGAAACTTGCCATCCACATGACACAGAATTTTCAAATGCAACATCTTATCTCAGTCAAATATTTAATTTAAAGACAATTAATGCCACCAAACTAAAGACTATGCTTTTCTTTTATCCCTAGAGCTAGGTTTCAAGCAAGTGGGATAATGTGCCCTTCATCCCTTGAAGCCACAGAAGACTTTCAAAAGACGATGAAATCATATGAACACATCCGAGGGCTTGTCTACACTACCGTGTGGGGTCAATCTAAGATACGCAACTTCAGCTACGTGAATAGCGTAGCTGAAGTTGACGTACATAGATCTATTTACTGTCCACTCCGCTTGCACGCCTCGTTCTGGTGGAGTACCAGAGTCGACGGGAGAGTGCTTAGTGGTCAATTTATCATATCTATACTAGACACGATAACTCACACTCACCCCCGGATCGATCGCTACCTGCCGATCCAGAGAGTAGCGTAGACAAGCCCACAGTTAATATATACTTGAACATTCTGTCTCCCTCGTTTGCTTTCTCTTTGTGTGGAAATGAGAAAAATTCTGTCTTAGTTATAAAAAATTAGGGTCAAGTTCTCTATGGCAGGTGCATCACAGCAGGAAGTGTGGGGAGCGTGCTGAGAGCTCCTTCCCTGCTCTTTATGCTCCCACACAAGAGTAGTGTTAATAGGGCCTTCCTGAGTACAAAAATGGGGGGTAGCATGGCAGACAGCATTCAGCACCCCAGAAAGGAAACTCAGAGGTGGAACAGGGGTTCATTCTTGGCCCCACTCCTCTGCACACTGGGAAGTGGCTTTAGGAGCATGGTATGCTTTTCCCAAAGGTGTGTGTGGCAAGAGTTATCAGAGCACATGCTCCCCCCAGCATCTCTGAAAGCGCTGGACCTGATTTGCAGCCCAGTCCCCACATGAACTTCCTTTTTTCCCCACTCATAACGGTATATGTACTATTAACGGGGGCTGTGAAGAACCTGTTTTACAGACTCAAACAGGCATATAGACAGCTAAATGACCTAAGCTGTGCCAGCAAATAACCGAGGGTAGGGTACACAACTGCTCAGAGCATCCCCAGAGATGTTCAAGCATGGGCATTTACACATTAAAATGTATTATTGCTAAAGTGACCTCATTCAAACTATATACAGTAATTATAATGTTCCAAATCATCAGTCCCATAATAATTTTAGAGTCATACCATCCTGATCACATCAGCATTTCTTCCACCTTTGCTTATGCACAGACCCTGCTTGTCTGGGACTCTGCCAGTCTGCCTGATGGACTCTATGTATATTGCTTTATTCTGGCTCCTATAAGGACAAGGCTTACTAATAATTAGAAGCCTAATCCTACATTTCTTGTGCAGTCAAATTTCCAGTGAAGTTGAATGAGAGTTGTGTGTATACAAGAAGGCTAAGACTGGCCATGAATGGAGACTCACAGTCCTATTCGTGTTGATTTACTGAAATGAAATACAAGTTCAGATAACACAAATGTCAGAAAACTGACATACATGTGCTAGTCTCTTCCTGCCAAAAAGTGATGTAAGGCCTTGAAGGCTTTACCAGGCCTTAGGTCCAAAATATGACTGGGTGTCTTTCGAGAAAACATGCTATAGTGCAAACAGAAGTTGTAGGCTTGATGCAGAAGTTACTAGATGAGATTCTATGGCCTGTGTTGTGCTGGAGATCAGACTAGATGATCAGGATGGCCTCTTCTGATCTTCAAATCTATGAACAATAAAACATTGCTCTACTAGATCACACCAGAGCATATTTTCACAATACTCACTCGCGCAATCCCTTCATTACTATCCTATCTTCTGCTCACGGCACTGCTCAAGTAACAGCACTTTATTCTGTGGAGACCTATGGAGGCTGAGGAAACAAATCCTTCCCTCTAGGCCCAGCTGGCAACAGAACCTCTCTGTAGCTACTCTACTCCCTGAAGACTGAATGGATGGTGGACCTGAGTAGTCTTATATCCACTGGCCCCAGCTCCTGCCCTTCATTACCCCTTCTGCAGTGGCACGCAGGGATCTCCCACAGAGCTGTGCTCTGCAAAGTACAGGGGAGGGGAGGATGCAGATCTCTGTAAAGTTTCCCCAAACCCTGCACTTTTTCCATGTGTATTTAAGCAATAAGACACTAGGGCAAACACTGTGAAGCTAGAGACTATTAGTCAGTCACCAGTTGATGGTTTCCTTTGGGCCTATTCCTCAGGTGTGCCAGAACACTGCTTGTGCACTTAACGGGGAGAAAACAGAGGATTTTCTGGGGTTGCCTGAAACTGGTTTGGCCCCTGACACAACTTAAAGAAGCCTCAAAGCTGCCCTTTAAGTTCTGCTGGCCTCAACATTTAAAGATATAGTACGCCCTCTGCACGAAACAAAGAAAAATTTGGTGTAAACTGATTGACTCA
Source organism: Mauremys reevesii (assembly GCF_016161935.1). Taxonomy (NCBI): domain Eukaryota; kingdom Metazoa; phylum Chordata; order Testudines; family Geoemydidae; genus Mauremys; species Mauremys reevesii. The sequence continues at coordinate 22,370,727 of NC_052628.1, read as the reverse complement.
GCAAAAGAAAAACACTTAGCATCTAGCAAGGTCTTTTCTGCCTGGAAAAATATTTACAACAATAAAATCTAGTACTTCTCATGTCTTGTTTGTTTTGGCATCATGGATGACTCCTACTGATTTGATGGGCCTATGATCCAATATCTTCTACCATTTCTGAAACTTGTCATGTTATCAGAGGTCATCGCAGTCAATGCACGGCAACTGTACAAAGGAGTGAGCTTCCCCCTCTCAGCATTTCTGATCCTGTTTGTGCCAACTCTAACAATAAAATACACACATTGAAAACAGATGTTCATAAAAATCTTACACTGTTTAGCAGACTATTTTCCATGCGTGCAAAGAGATGACATGATAATCAAGGAAAGCAAAACATTAAACTGTGTTTGTGAAAGTTTGTATTGACTGGTGAAGGCAATACTTTCTTAATCTGGTCACACAGCAAAACCATGTCTTAATTTTTTCATGAGAATCAAATGCTTAGGAATTATGCTAGACTGAGAGCCCTGACTACTTAAAGTGCAGTTCTACCCCAAAAAGTTACTATGTAAAAAAAGTCGTCATATTATTAAAAAGAACCATTCCTTGAGTGTTCAGTCATATAAGCTCACTGTAGTAACAAATATAATTTTTTACTGCACCTCAATCCTGCGAGGCCCACAGAACAAACACAAATGTTGAACAAGAAGCAAAATGTTCTATTCCCTTTTACCAAATCCATTCGGCTCTACAAACCTGTGTGAACCTATGGAAGTAATCAGTATGCACAGGTGTTCCAGAAGCATAATGAGTCTGATTTAGAGTCCATTGAAGTCAATGAGGAAAAAGACTCCCATTAATAGGCTTACTTAGGTATAATGGAGAGTCTACTTGAGGAGTGGAACTTTTATTACAGATGGTGATACACAAGAAGAAAAGACCTCATCTTAACTCTCAGTCCCCATGTTGAATTTTCAAGACTGACTGCTAGAAAAAGACATCTTTTCATGTGTAAGCTGAGCATTTTGATATGTAAATAATTGAGACAACAAACATAACCAATGCCATTTTACACAAACACTTTTCAAAACAGAACCACTTGAAGCTCTTGATTCATAGTATAGAAATGCAAGAGCTATCCCACCAGTCTGCCTCAGCAATAACCTGGATGAGACAATATTTCAAAGTTCAGGGGGAGTGTCTAATTTTTTTACAGATTTGGCCCACTCATCCCCAATTGACAATTTCTTGTTGTAAATGCTTATACAATAGTTTCAAAATTGCCTACCTTAACTGCAGCTTCTGCTGCAAATGTTCCTAGAGTTTGTCCCACAAATGAATTTCTCTTCCTAAAGAAGTTTTTCCATTAATTTTCCACATGTCTGGTCTGTCTCAGCTTCAGTTCATAGCTATTTAAAAAAATATATATATACAATTTTGCTTACTCAGCATCTGTGCTTTGAAGCACTTCAAGAAATATTTTCTATGGTTTCAATGCACATGGATTTGCACTCCTAAATTTTCCTTTAAAATTCAAAAACTCTAAACAGAACTCAGCCAAAACCACCCCCGTTTTTTGTCAAAATATGTGAAAATTACGAATTTTGCATGGTTTCTATGCAAACCAAAAATCAGACCAACTTCAGTTGAAACTGAGCCCATGTTCCCTTGAAAGATTTGTAAACATTTTTATCTGGCTAGATTGGGACTTTCTAATATGCCTATCTCCATGGTATCCATGTGCTAATGTGGCTTGAGTTTTTAATGAAACCAGACAAGTTTCCTGTGGTTTCAGACTACAGGATGTACAATTTTACACCAGGGAACCTGGTTACCCTTTCAAATAATTCTCTGTCTTCCACATAGACTATAGTCAGGGCTTACCTACACTTGAAACACTACAGTGGTGCAAACCTCCCTGAGAAGAGGAAGCTAGGTTGAAAGAAGAATTCTTCCATCAACCTAGTGCTATCTACACCAGGGGTAGGGTGGGCTTAACCAAATCACTCAGGGGTGTGGATTTTTTTTCTCTCCCCTGAGTGATGTAGCTGGGTCAATCTAACTTTTTAGTGTAGACCAGACTTCAGAGTTTCAAATATAACAATACTCTGCCTTTACTATATATTGCACCTTCTATCAGCGAAGCACAGCCTGCTGTTCAGACATAAATGAATCAAGACTCAGCCTGTGAGTTAGGGAAAGAACTATCCTAATTTTACAGGAAGAGAAACTGGGGCTCAGAGAGGTTATGTGACTTGTTCAATGTTACAGAAAAAGTCTGCCTGACAAGCAGGAGCAGAATTGAATTCTCCTCGCTCTCAGACCTGTGCTTTAGGCATAAGCCCATCATTCTTACCTGTCTGCTTCAATACATACAACAAACCAACTCAGTCACATCCCTGCTTAATCTCCCTTTTGTAATACACCTAATTTAATGTTCTTAATTTCTTCTCATGGTTATCTGTTTACATCTTCAATAACGACCTGCCAAAGCTCTCTCACTCCCTGAACCAAACTGAACGTGAATCTTATTTAAGTTTATCCACTTTCATTAATTTTTAAGGGCAGTCTGGCACCCTCTCTTCAGAGCCTGTTTCCTCATTAAATTTCATACATTCTGGGCTGCCACTAATGAAAGTCCCAGACCATAACGATTGAGGTATTTTGGAAGTGGGGATCCACAGAGCGGCTGCTGCATCTTGCCATTAGAATGTCATATTGCCAAGAATAAAGTTTCACTCCAAAAACAACATGGGAAAGACACTGAACCACTTTCAAAAGATGTCAGCTTCCAGTGTGGGAGAGCTCCATTGATTGCACAAAACCGGGCACTGCCCCAGTCACCGGGGCACTCTTTTGCTCACCTGCTCCCTCTTACCAGATCTGTAACCATCTGTTTACACTCTTGGTCTCAGTTTCCATGCCAGTAATTTACCAGTACTGTACCTTTTTATAATGCAGTACTCTGTCAAAAGGATTCTTGAGGTCCAGATTAGGACAAAGCACATCACAGGGCTTATCTGCTCTCACATCTTCTCCAAAGAAAAGCAATCACATGTTCAGCACAACTTCCTTTCAGGAAAATTCTTCCATAATGTCTAGAATCAGTCTGTACCCAATCAACTGTTCTACTCCTTGGTCCCTGATTCTACAATCTTTCCAAGTACTGAAGTCAGACATAGTTTCCCAATTGTTTCCTCGGCCCTTATATAATCTGCCAGGCACCATCTCTGTACCAATATGTATACGCCACATCTCCACCTGTGCTAAAATCCTCATCTGTTCCTTTTCCATCTCTTGACCTTGACTATTACAGCCCTCTTTTCTAGGGTGTGTCTGTATCCAACCTCTGCAGACTCCAAAATGCACAGACTACTGCTATGCACCTTCGGATATGTGCCAGGATTACATTGTCCTCATTTTCACATAACTGCTGGCTACCAGTTCCATTCAAAATTATCCTCTGTGTTTGCTGAGCACCAGCAAAGCTTCAGCATTACATTTGTCAGGGAAGAGGTCATGCAGAATTTAGCTTTGCACTCAGCCATTAGAGGTCTTTACACTACAGAATAAAATCTTGCCAAGAAGTGATGATCAGTTTTCAAACTCACAACAAGGAGAACTGGGAAAAGACTATGGGGGAAATAGTGTTTAAGTACAGATGGCTCTACCTGGATTGGAGGGATGGTGAAGCATCCACCTACTTCACAAGCATGGGTGGCAACTATCAATTCTTGGAAGCGTCATAGACAGTGCTGGAGAATGCACTTTTTAGGTGGGGGGGTGTCTTATTTTCTGAACCAATTGATAACAAGGTCAGAATCCTGACTTTCAAATGATGTAAGAGTACTGTCATAAACTAGCCCTTCCTGACAGCAGACCACAGAATGACAGATATGCCTCCCTCAGTGGCTCACTGGTCTAATTTGGGGTTAATGATTAAACATCTTTTTTTAATTAGTTGATTCAGAAATGTTCTGGTTCCCTCTACTTAAGATAAAAGGGGTCCACGTAACCCTTCATTAAAATACAGTCAATTATACTCATGGCTCAAACTCAGGACATAAAACATTTAGGGCTAAATTCTGCCTGTATTCAAAACCCATGCAATCCAAACCAAAGGCAGAGGAGTTGCCCGATGTAAGTCTGGGCAGAATTTGGCCCTGCCTGTGAGCCTGATCGTCTGTTCCTACAGGAAAAACACAAGGGAGGGAATCTAAACAAGTAGAGAGAGTGTCTCTGCAAGGTCTCTGCTCAGTTTTTCCAGTCTCATTGTTCCACCAGAGGGACAGGCTTTGCCCACTACTTCCACCGATGAAGCAACAAAGCCCACCCACAACTCCTGGGGGATCCGTGGGAGGCTAGGGCCACCCATGCGAAGGCTCTGCATCTGCACTCAGGCTCCGGCCTCCTGCTCCAGTAGAACCACACAGCCAGCCTGGCCAGAGAACCCCCTTAGAAGGCAGGTATTCACCACAGAGCAGGGAGGGGGCCTGTCCATGAAAAAAAGTTATTCATTGTGGTCCTGGGTTCCATGAGGCTGGTGTAGGGTACAATGCATATCCCCACAGTCCCTCCTATGGTATTTCCACACCTCCTCTGCATTTTCTACTGTACCCTCTGCCACGCACACACACACACGTATATCAGGACCCACTGCAGGCCTGCCATAGATCCAGGAAAACATGGAGTAGTGCTGCTGCATGACTAACTTCACCCTCAGTTCTGCGTGGGGGGGAGCTATATTCATAGGGACCCCTCAACATAGTGATCTTTGGGTTATAATCAGACCCAATATTACAGCCTGTCATCTTTAGCCATGCACAACTTTCACTGAATAAGTACAGACTACAAAATCAGTTTCTAAAGAGAAAAGTTACATTTTACATCCATATCTTTGAGAATAAAAGGGTATAGTTTTTGGCAAATACAGCAAGAGATAATCTTTAGTGGCTCTTTAAATCTTTCTTACTATATAAATGACACTTAAAAGTGCATTTCTATTGTAGTTGGCCCAATACCTAAGGTCACAACAAGTTGCCTCCCTAGTAAATGTCTTTTTTTCCTAACCACAAGGATATAAAATTCAGACCTTCAGATTTAAAAAACACCTTAAGTGTTAAAATAAAATAACCCTCAGGGAATAAGAAGTAGGATTTTGCATCAAAGAGAAAGCAGTCTCTTCAGAGATGGTGAGCTGCAAAAGTGCCAACGCTTGCAGTAACTTCCTACAAATTACTTTCCAACACAACCTTTGAAAGAAAGAGCTCACTTTTTTACCCGTTGGGGTAATCCAGGATAACAGCAAAACATAAACAAGAGAAAAGCAAACCAAGTGAAGTATCCCAGCTAAAGCCAGGTGGAACATTATTTATTGGGAAATTAAAAACAGTTGGCTACACACACGCAAGAGTATTTTCTTAGGGTGAGAGTCTTATCCCTTTACTCACAATGAGTAACAGTCTACTCCACAAGCAACTCCACTAAAGTTATTAGGACTGCTAATGGAAGGAAGGTGCTATTTACTGCAAGCAAGGGGACCAAGATCTGGTCCTTATAAAGTATCTGGCCTTAATTGATTTTACATGTAAATATAAAATATTTTTAACTTATTGTTTGGATCTGACTGGTGGCAATCTAGCTACTTGTTGAGATTGAGATCCCCTCCCCGTCACCTCAGTGAAACGTTTCCTCTTGAAGCTGCTTCATACATTTCAGAATTTTCTCTCATTGCTTTACTGCCTTTCCTTTTCCAGTTTCTCATTTGCATTTGAACGTTTATGTATACTTCTACCAAAGCAAAGGCAATAAATAGAAAGTTTAAAAAACAGCATTAACATACCTTAGAAAATGCAAAGCAGCACCGACAACTGCAACAAAATCCCTCTGCACATATCAGTATAATCAAAATCCTTTTCTGAATCCAGTAATTGGAAATCATTGGGAGTTAGGCACCTGACCTGCCTAGGCACTTCTGTACATCACACTAGGCCTCTATCTGCACCTTTATGCAACTAAATACCTTTTCAAATCTAGCCCTACATGCATGTGTTGTATATGTACGTAGTTAATATAAAGAACACCATCTACTAGCATACAGAAATATGTAGCACTGTTCATAAGTTTGTTGGGGTCTATAAAGTTGTTATGGTTTCTTACTGAAAGTCTTAATACATGCATAAGTACATTTAGCAAATGAAAGTAAAGAAAAACAGAGAGAAGATAAGAGCATTGTCTGTTTGGAAATTTATTGAACATTTGCAGCTAAATTATTCTTTCCAGGACCAGCCTCATGTGGGGTGTAGTGCATATTCACAGTCCCTCAGCCCAGTCTTCCTAGCTCCCTAGTGTGCAGCTTTCAGAGAATGTTAGTGCCTGGCAGAAAGCATAGGTCTCTCACCTCTCCCTGCCTCTTTGTTAGATGATTTGCCCCCACAAGGCAACATGAAGGGAGCTTGTCCTGAGTGCAATGTAGTTGTCCCTGTGGGACACACAAGAAGGGAAAGGTTCACGGAATCCTTTCCCCCGTCCTCCACAAGGGCTGGTCAATATTGAAAGGGCAGGAATTTCCATCTTCCCCACTCCTTTACAAAGGATCACTTGCTAACCCCTACAGAGCAGCATGTATAGAACAATAAAATCCAAATCATTTAAAGCCACTAGTGAACCTGCCCAGGCCAGTACTGTTCCGATAAGGAACTGCTTAACTACCTAAACTGCACAAGCTGCAAGCATAGTGTGTGTGTTCTATTAACATTTCTGATTCAATGCCCAACCGGAGTCAGGAGTATGCTGTACACTTCTCCACTCTGAAGAAAAACCACAATCATTTGATTTGGAATCTTTCCTCTTTCCTGTAGGTCCTGTGTACATTTCTTAGCTCATGTCCCTAAAAAGTGACTCTTTTTTTTATCTTAAGCTCTTCTTTACCCACCTACCTTCTGCCTCAACAAGTAGTGGTTTTCCTCTCCCAGCTTCCCATGCAGATGATGGTGCCAAGAATATAGTTGTTGCACATTTCCTATGGTGCTTATGTTTTTTACAAAGGTTGTTTTGTGCCAGTGCTGCACAAACATTCCTAACAAACCATTGTTATCTAGTTGGAATCCCAGTTACTACTGAACATTTCTCATATCTCCTCTTAAAGACTACACAATTGTGGACTTTCATTGAAAAAATGGCCAGATCCTCAAACCAGCTGACCATCTGACCTGAAATTCTGAAAACATTTGACCCCTTTGCAGATTGAAACATTGTCCATCTAGACAAAACCCCTCTCCCTCCTCCATACCCTATTGGAAGTGTTGAGTAGTAAAAAAAAACTTTAGATGGACAACCACAAGAACACAAAAGGCAAATCAAAAAAACAGCCAATAGAAAAAAATTATTAGCACATATTAGATCACTGAAAAGTATTCTAAAACAGTAAATCAAGGTTGATTTTTATTGGTTAAGGAAATGGGGTGTGTGTGTGTGTGTGTGTGTGTGTGTGTATGTATAGAAATCGGTGTAGACTATATCACACACACAATTTGCTAGGAATTCCCTAGTATGTTTTAAAAAAAACTGAATTCTGCTCAGTGAGACTGTTTAATTGCTACATTAAATCTAGCTTGTGGACAGATCACGTTCCCGCAGAAATACATGCATGGAGGACTCCTCCATGCAGAAGGAGCTCAGCAAAACTGACGCCTTCCACATGCCCTCTTCACAGAATCCAGGGGAGGAGATGGAGTCAGTAGAAGGGGAGAAAAAGACAACACAAACACATCATCACTCTTCCAGCGCCATGAAAATTAGTCAGAAAGGACAATACAGCCTCAGTCTGTATTCACTTCTCCACAATCCCCGCCTCTCGCTCAAGATCTTTGCGGGCCACCATACTTAGTGAGGAGTCCAGTGGAGTTATACTAGCAGGAGGAGAGAGGTTCAGAGCCATTGCTGAACATAGGACATCTACGCAGATAGCCCTGGCCTCCTGCAGATCCTCCAGGATTTCTCAGCTTTAGGGGGTAGGTTTCCACTAAAAGGTGTAGGGAGCCAAGCCTCTCAAAACCTCTCCCTAAGAGATGAGGAGGGGGAATCTCTACAAAGAAATCCTCACAGGGATTTCTGGGTAAAAAATCCCTTCCTGTAGGTTTCACAAGAAAGAGGACAATCTGTGACCTGCAATGAGTAAAAGAAGATAACAGCTCCCCATTTCCAACATTGACATTTACTCTTTCATTCTCGCATAATCCAGGAGACCACTATCCCATCCCTCGTCTTCTGTGTTAAAAAAAAAAAAAAAAAAAAAGAAACCTCCAAAAATATACAGCTAATTATTGTGATTATTCAATGTGCCTGAGAAAGGAACCAGTCTCATCTCTCAAGTTCTTCTGGCTGCAAAAAACTGTTCCCTCAGCTGCTTTGAATTTTCAAATGATCTTAGCCCAATTAAAATGATATAAAATGATGCAAGGACTTTAAACTGTTTTTATGGAGATATAAATTGAAGCTAATTTCTTTTTATCAGCTAAAACAAAACAAACATACATACAGGCACTTGTTTTAGGCTGAATAAATAAATGAGGCACAGTACACCAAATCTTACAAGATATAAAATATATTTTTATAAGGTGGAAGTGGTACATTGTAAACCGACTTTCCCTTGCTAAAATTCCCAAGTAGGAACTTTATGTGGCTTGTTATTAAAATGTTTAGTCTGAATAAGACTAAGGAAGAACTGACTCCTCACATGTTCTAAATGCGGCCTGTAAAATAGTTGAATCACTTATTTCTTCATGTGCCTTGACGTGGTCAAATTGTACCAAGAAACAGAACCGTTCAGAACACTGTTATAACAATCCCTCAGTATATTACATACACAATGAAAACAACGTTGTCTCCATAAAGTCTTATTGCTTAGGTTTTATTGGCAGAAGGAAGCAATAGCAGTGAATAATCTGGTTTATTGGCAATAATGCATTTTTAATTTTTAAAAATTTTTAACCACATCCAGAGATTACAATAGGAGTGGTTACAAATTAAGAGAGATCTTTAAAAATAATCAACATTTGTTTCCATACCAAATATATAGTTTATTTGTACATCAAGACTGGTAACTACTCTACAGAACAGAATTTGATGGGAGATTTAGAATTCTGGTACTACATTTATCATTGATTCAGATGAGAAAGCAAGCTACTACTGGAATAGTTCTTAGCTAACAAGATTTGGGACTGATTCATAGACTCTTGTTTGAACAAGCTATATGCTCCAGCCCTCTAACTTCTTTATTTATGTTTCTGTTATTATATGTCTATAGTGAGGCAGAGTGGCCTCCCACTTAGCCAGAGGGGGAGGAACCACTCTCTGAGCCCAGGTGGGTGGAGCCAGGTCATGCCCGCCCCTTCCCCCAGAAGTGAAGAGGTGGCACAGCAGTACAAAGGGCAGGTCCTGGAGCCCAGTTGGGCTGCAGATACTGGAGGAGACAGATGCCTTCTGCCCGCTCCTGAGGCTGGAGATGGAAGGGGAGCCTCACCAAGCTGAGGACTGGCCTGAGCTGCTAGAGCCTCCAGCCAAAACAAACACTGAGGAATCACGGGGACTGTCATAGGCTATCTATCCCAGGGAAACTGAGGACACCCACGGATCCAGGTACACTCCGAGGGGAGGGTAGGAAGTGGCCCAGGGACAGCTGATTCCAGACTGGCTGCCTGAAACCTGGTCAGTGTGTTGCAGCTGGATTCCCTGCTGACTCAGTGGCAGAACACTCTGCCACTGTTCAAACCCTGGGCTAGGACTAGGTGGAGATGGGTGGGTCCAGATCCCCCTACCCTCCTGCTGCCAACCCCACCCTTTGGGTGGCAGCCCCTCCACCTAGGCCAGGAGGCCTGCATTTATCTGCCATCCACTAGAGCCAGTACAACAAAGCCCCTTTGATTGTTTAGTATTCTGCACTGCCCAGGGCCTAAGCCCCTAAACCTTTATTGCTGGGCCGGAGCACACAGACTGCTTATTGCCTGCCCCGCCTGAAAGCTGGAGCCCCTTAAGACAATGAGTCTGCTCCACCCACCACCGGGGCCCTGGATCTTCACATCAGACTTTGCTAATTCCCCGACTGTGGATGGTGCCCACTGAAGTAGTGAGGCAGAGTGATCCCCCCACTGAGCCAGAGGGGAAGAAAACACTGCTAACCCACTATACTGTCTCATTTTGTGAGTACCACAAATTAATTTATTAAATGAACAAGTTGAAGAATAAACTTTTAGGACTGCACTTATCCATAAGCTTGTCTTGGAGGAAAAGGATGTCTTAAAGCCTCAGCAAAAACACTCTACATGTGTGACCTAACAAATCAACAGCCTCTCTTAGATAACATATGAAAGTATGGTTCAAAAATACTAAAATTGGACCCATAAGACACCCAAATAAATGCCCTGTCAAATGGATATGTCTGCCAATATTAGCCAATAGCACCTTATTCCACTGTCAGTGGTTCACTTCCCTCTATGTGAAATCTTGCTTCTTACATCAGCTGCTTCATCTAGTGACTCACTGTGAGCATAAAGCTTCTCTCAATAAAAAACATAGAACCTGCATTTGTACTCACATAGGCTCTGTCTGTACTACCACCATTACTACCACTGGTGCAGCTCCAGGTAGAAAGCTAGCCTGGGTCTACACTGAGAAGTTATGTTGGCATGGCTATGTTGACCAGGGGAATAAAAAAAAAAAAAAACCCACAAGTTTGGCCTGTGCTATGAAGTTCGGTCAATGTAAGCCACCTTGCGTTAACCTAGTTGTGTGTGTCTCTGCATTTCAATTTGTCTTCCACTGAAGTAAGCACCCCGTTACAACGATGCGGTAATACCACTTCTCTGAACAGCATTGAGCTATGGTAAAGGCTAAGATTTTATCATGGTTATTTTTAGTAAAAGTCACAGACAGGTCAGGGGCAATAAACAAAAATTCACAGAGCCCGTGACCCATCCATGACTTTACTAAACATAACCGGGGGCAAGGCTAAGTGTGTGTGGGGGGGGAAATGGAGTCCCATGAGTGGGGAGGGACTGACAGGCCAAGGGGGACAGGCCCAGCACCAGCCACCGCAGCGGGGGGGCACACAGCTCCCGCTCCAGAGCTGACCACAGCAGCGGGACAGTGGTGCCCCAGCTGCATCCCCCCCCGGGGGGCACTCGGCACTGAGACGCCGCATGGCAGGGGAGCACAGCCCCCACTGCAGCCCCTGCCACAGGGCTGAGGCACGCGGGCCCAGTCGCAGCCCCCTGCTGAAGCCGCGGGGCTGGGGCACAGCAGGGGGCACAGCCAAGGGGGCGCACAGTCCCCACTCCAGAGATGGCCACAGCTGTGGGACAGGGGCACACAGTCCCGCCTCCAGCCCCCGCGACAGCTGCTGACAGCTCCGTGACTAAATCACAGCCTTAGCCATGGTCAATGTACTGAGGTTGACTCAACGTGCACGGACGCACTGCATTACTTATATCACCCCTAACAGTCCTCCAGCAGCTGTCCCAAAATGCATGACACTGACCATTCTGGTGACTGCCCAGGGATCAGAGAGACCAGAAAACCACCCCCCACCCCACATCTTAAAGCCCTTACCATTTTTTAAAATGCTTTTTCCTGATTGTCCAGCTTGTCAAGCACACCTAGCAGTTCTCCATTATTGCATGCAGTTGGCTGGCTGACCATGCTAGCTACATGCTCCAGAAGCGCTCCAGCTTGTAGTGGAAAGGAGTTACTGGATTTCCTGGGTCTGTGGGGAGAAGAGGCTGTGCAAACATACCTACGACCAGCGGTAGTAACGTGGACATCTACAAGCAGAGTGCATGGGGGATGCAGAAGAAGGGGTAACAACAGGGATCAGCAGCAGTGCCATGTGAAAGTGAAAGAACTGCATCACGGATGCCATAAAGCTAGAGAGTCCAACAGACAATCCGGTGTAGAGCCACAGACCTGCTGCTTTTACAAAGATCTGCATGCCATACTTGGTGGAGACCCCATTACCATCCCGCAGATCACCATGGATACCTCAGAGAAGCCTAAGTCACGGCCCCCCTAAGTGTGAACAGTGAGGGCGAGGAGGATGGGGGACATGTGACTAGGGGGTCCTGCTATACAGTGAACCAGGACCTGTTTGAGACTCCACTGCAGTCTAGTCAGTCAAGCATGGGTGAGCCCGATGCAAGGGAAGGAACGTCAGGTAAGGATGTAATTGTATTTCCCATTACATTGGATGTACGGATGGTGCCCCCAACTTAACAGGGCACAGCTATCGACTTTTCATTAATTTATTTACTAGAAGAGGTAGCAGTACAACAAAGAGAGGTAACATTGTTATCTGCTTTTCAGTCCCTGTAGAGTTAGATAAGCGGGGTGTGCGGAGCAGTTTGTTTATGTACAACAGGGACGTCCCTTGAATCCTCTTGAGAGATCTTGATGAAACATTCACAGAGGTACCTCTGCAATCCTCTCCCGAAGGTTTCTAGGGATGGCAGCCATATTTCTTCCTCTGCAATAGGACACTTTCCCACACCAGTCAGCAATAACTTTGAAAGTCACCATTGCAGTACACAGGCTAGCAGCATACAGACCAGGTGGCTTCAGGACACCAGCAGCAGCTGTGCTCTCTGTGCCTTTGTTCCCTCAGGAATGAGATATCAGCACTGCCTGTGGAAAATGGCACCAGTATTCAATGCCACTGCCCTATTTTCATAGTTCCTGAGACTGAGCAATTCCCTTCTCTTTTCCCTCACCCCTGGTAGGCCATAGTCACCATGGCTGGTGCTGTGAATATGTGCCGCACACAAGTACTCTGAAGCGGAAGTGTCAGTAAGCTTGTCTTGTTTAAAGCTTTAGGAGAGCAATGGAAGAGAGTTCTGAATATTAAACTTTCGTTTGCCATTGAGACTATACTGACAAGGGTACTTCTGCATGTTTTATCTGCAGCTTCTGCCATTGTGGCCTTGAGGGATTCCCCCTCCATACCCGCAGAACATCTGAGCCAGATAAGGAGGAAAAAGAAGAGGACTCAGGATGACATGTTCAATGAGTTCCTGCAAGCCAGTGCTGCATCAGACAGCAAGCAAAGGCCCAGATGGTGAACATTGCAGCCAGGAGAAGATCCAGAGTCCCAGCAGGAAAAGGAGAGGGAGATGCACTTGGACATAATCAGCAAAACACAGATACTGCCAAATATTATAGACCTATAGGTTATACAATCACTGGCTCACCTCCTTTTGCAGTCCATAGAGAGCTCCACTACCACATCTTCCTACACACCCCAGCAACATTATGGCATCAGGGGCTGCATCTCTACCCCTATCTCTTCCTCCTGCCCCAGGGGATGTTAGGACAACCACAGCTTCACATTCATTGCCCTGTGAAAACCACAGTTGCTGTATATGTAGGTGAAATGGACATGAATATTCTTTCTCCTTGTTCTATTCTGTTAATATATTAAGGTTTTAATGTATTTGCTTTTAAATTGCCCAGGATGGGATGGGGAATTGCATCTGTCATTGAATAAAATTCTATAATCTGGAAAATAATTCATCTTTATTAGTTCACAACATATGCTGCAGTGCTTAGCAGTTTAGAAAGCACCCACGTGTGTGACTGTACAGTGTGTCAACTCATAGGATCAGTGACAAACACAGAGTAATAATCATTAATGTACAGCAAGCACCATGATATTAATCCGTACATTGACAGTGTTATATTCATACATGTGCACCAAGCACCACTCAATTCCTAACAGGCCCCCAAAACTGCAGGACCAGACTGAGCACAGTACAGCACAACGCATTACTGTGGCTCTTTCAAAGCCTTCCTGAGCTATATAGCGCCACATTGAGCTCTTCAAATGGCCCTTATGTCTGGTTGTTCAAACTCAGCAGACAGCCACTACAGGTAAGTAAAAAACATGGAGAACTGGGAGAAGGGTCGCAATCTGGGAGGAGCATGGGCTGTTATAGGAGAAATAAGGGAGAGAAGTCAGAACTAGGGGCAGGGGAATCAAATCAGTATCTCAGATGTCAGTATACTAGTGCAAGAATTATGGGGAATAAGCCGGAAGAACTCAAAATGCTAGTAAATAAATAAAACTATGACATAGTTGGCATCACAGAGACTTGGTGGGATAATACATATGACTGGTATATTGGTATAGAAGGATACAGCTTGCTCAGGAAGGACAGGCAGGGAAAAAAATGGAGGAGGTGTTGCCTTACATATTAAAAATGTATACACGTGGACTGAGGCTGATAGAAATAAGAGACAGACTTGTTAAAAGTCTCCAGGTAAGGATAAAAGGGGTAAAAAACAAGGGTGATGTCATGGTAGAGGTCTACTACAGACCATCAAACCAGGGAAAAAGCAGTGGATGAGGCTTTTTTTTTTTTAAACTAACAAAATCATCCAAAGCACAGGACTTGGTGGTAATGGGGGACTTCAACTACCTAGACATCTGTTGGCAAAATAATACAGCAGGGCACAGATTATCCAACAAATGTATTGGAGACTTTTTTTTTTATTTCAGAAGGTGGAGAAGGCTACTGGGGGGAGGCTGTTTTAGATTTGATTTTGACAAATAGGGAGGAACTGGTTGAGAATTTGAAAGTGGAAGGCAACTGGGGTGAAAGTGATCATGAAATGGTAGAGTTCATGATTCTAAGGAATGGTAGGAGAGAGAACAGCACATTAAAGACCAGGACTGGCTCCAGGCACCAGCTTAGCAAGCAGGTGCTTGGGGCGGCCACAACGGAGAGGGGCGGCACGTCCAGCTATTAGGCGGCAATTCGGTGGAGGGTCCCTCACTCCCGATCAGAGCAAAGGACCTCCCGCTGAATTGCTGCAGATTGCGATCGTGGCTTTTTTTGAGGGGGGGGCTGCTTGGGGTGGCAAAACCCCTGGAGCTGGCCCTGATAAAGACGATGGATTTCAAGAAGGCGACTTTAGCAAACTCAGGGAGTTGGTAGGTAAAATACCATGGGAAGCAAGTCTAAGGGGAAAAACAACTGAAGACAGTTGGCAGTTTTTCAAAGAGACATTATTAAGGGCACAAGAGCAAACTATCCCACTGCATAGGAAAGATAGGAAGTATGGCAAGAGACCATCCTGGCTTAGCCAGGAGATCTTCAATGATCTAAAACTCAAAAAAAGAGTCCTACAAAAAGTAGAAACTCGGTCAAATTACAAAAGGATGAATATAAACAAATAACACAAGTATGTACAGACAAAATTAGAAAAGCCAAGGCACAAAACAAGATCAAACTAGCTGGGGATATAAAAGGAAATAAGAAAACATTCTATGAATACATTATAAGCAAGAGGAAGACCAAGGACAGAGTAGGCCTGTTACTCAATGAGGGGGGAAAGACAATAACAGAAAATCTGGAAATGGCAGAGGTGCTCAGTGACTTCTTTGTTTTGGTTTTCACCTAGAAGGCTCATGGCAATTGGACATCTAACATAGTGAATGCCAGTGAAAATGAGGTAGGATCAGAGTCTAAAATAAGGAAAGAACAAGTCAAAAATTAGACAAGTTAGATGTCTTCAAATCACCAGGGCCTCATTAAATGCATCCTAGAATACTCAAGGAGCTGACTGAGGAGATATCTGAGCCATTAGCAATTATCTTTGAAAAGTCATGGAATGCGGGAGACATTCCAGAAGACTGGAAAAGGGTAAATATAGTGCCCATCTATAAAAAGGGAAATAAGGACAACCCAGGGAATTACAAATCAGTCAGCTTAACTTCTGTACCCAGAAAGATAATGGAGCAAATAATTAAGCAATCAATTTGCAAACACCTAGAAGATAATAAGATGATAAATAACAGTCAGCATGGATTTGTCAAGAACAAATCATGTCAAACCAACCTTACAGCTTTCTTTGACAGGGTAACAAGCCTTGTGGAGGGGGGAGCGGGGAAGTGGTAGATGTGGTATATCTTGACTTTAGTAAGGCTTTTCATACTGTCTCGCATGACCTTCTCAAACAAACCAGGGAAATGCAACCTAGATAGAGCTAGTATAAGATGGGTGCATAACTGGTTGGAAAATCATTCCCAGAAAAGTTATCAGTGGTTCACAATCATGCTGGAAGGGCATAGCAAGTGGGGTCTCGCAGGGATCAGTTCTGGGTCCTGTTCTGTTCAATATCTCCATCAATGATTTAGATAATGGCATAGAGTACACTTATAAAGTTTCAGAGGGGTAGCCATGTTAGTCTGGATCTGTAAAAGCGGCAAAGAGTTCTGTGGCACCTTATAGACTAACAAACGTATTGGAGCATGAGATTTCGTGGATCCGATGAAGTGGGTATTCACTCACGAAAGCTCATGCTCCAATATGTTTGTTAGTCTATAAGGTGCCACAGAACTCTGCCACTTATAAAGTTTCTGGATGATACCAAGCTGGTAGGGGTTGCAAGTGCTTTGGAGGATGGGATTAAAATTCTAAATGATCTGGACAAACTGGAGAAGTAAATAGGATGAAATTCAATAAGGACAAATGCAAAGTACTCTACTTAGGAAGGAACAATCTGTTGCACACATACAAAATGGGGAATGACTGCTTAGGAAGGAGTACTGCAGAAAGGGATCTGGGGGTCATAGTAGATCACAAGCTAAATGAGTCAAGAGTGTAACACTGTTGTAAAACAAAGAAAACGTCACTCTGGGATATATTAGCAGGAGTATTGTAAGCAAGACACGAGAAGTAATTCTTCCGCTCTACTACACGCTGATTGGCCTCAACTGGAGTATTGTGTCCAGTTCTGGGTGCCACATTTCAGGAAAGATGTGGACAAATTGCAGAAAATCCAGAGAAGAGCAACAAAAATGATTAAAGATCTAGAAAACATGATTTATGAGGGAAGATTGAAAAAAAATGGGTTTGTTTAGTCTGGAGAAGAGAAGACAGAGGGGACATGATAACAGTTTTCAAGTACATAAAAGTTTGTTACAAGGAGGAGGGAGAAAAATTATTTTTCTTAACCTCTGAGAATAAGACAAGAAGCAATGGGCTTAAATTGCAGCAAGGGCAGTTTAGGTTGGACATTAGGAAAAATTTTCCTAATTGTCAGAGTAGTTAAGCACTGGAATAAATTGCCTAGGGAGGTTGTGGAATCTCCATCATTGGGGATTTTTAAGAGCAGGTTGGACAAACCCCTGTCAGGGATGGTCTAGATAATATACTTAGTCCTGTCTTGAGTACAGGGGACTGGACTAGATGACCTCTGAAGATCCCTTCCAGTTGTATGATTCTGTGAAGAGTTCCCAGAATAGAGATGCTGGTATAAGCTCAATTTAACAACATCTATTTATTACTGGAAGATGGTACAGACTGTTAGGCTGACATAAAATTTTTCATTTTGAGGGGAATGCCATGAGTTTGGGGGAAAAAAATCTGTTCTGAAACAAAACAAAAGCAACCAACAACAAAAATTCTGTGAAACAAAATTCTGAAAAAAAATCAGATCGAAATATGTTGTTACATTTTTGACTTTTTGATTTTGTATTCTATAATATAATACAAAATTTTAAACAAAGTTATTTCAAAACAGAAAATCTAAACGTTCTGTTTCAAAAAGGGGAAACATTCATTCTTCTCTAAACAGTTTTTTTCAGTTTTCCTTTTGAAACAAACTTTCACCAAAATTGACAGGTTCACACAAAATGTTCTGCTTTAGACAAATCAGCATCTTTTAACAACAAACATTCCACCAGAAACTGTCCAACTATCTCTAGTCCAGAGGCAGCTCCTCACCTGCAGTTGGTGTTGCTGACCAAAAGCAATTTCACTTTCCCAGTGCACGTGTATGTGTGCGTGCACGTGTGCACTCAGGCACAATTTAACTTCCTTGCAGAGTTACTTCCTGAGACAGGGGTGGAAGGAGCTACACCCTCTTTGGGTTTGTCTGTGGACTCATTGACCCAGACAGCACAGTAACTCTGTTACAGCATCAAGCAGGTATTACACTGGACCCACAGGTCTGCCACAGTTAAGGTTAAGATACATGTTAGTTTTTGGACTGTGTCACACACACACTGCTCCCCATCTGACTGGACACTCTCCAGGCTGTTGCATTTGGAACTCACTCATTGGAGCCAATGTTCTCTTTAAGCCTCCCAAATCAAACAGCCTACACATTATCCCTCACTGGTGTCACAAAGTATAGCCTGAGGATGCAGCTCCTTTGTCCAGCACCCCCTCCAGAGAGCTGAGACTCCAGAGTCCAACTACCTGGCCCCTGGGACCAGTTCTGATCCCTAGGCTGCCGCTAGCTTAAGCACACTCTCTCCCAGAACTCCAGCCATGTGGACTCCCTAGGATTACAATTTAACTCTGCAGGGAGACATGTGATAGCAAAAGCAAACAGACACACAGAAAGACTTTACAGAGGATTCTGAATACCACTACGGTTTACTTAGCAGCACGAGAGATACACAGATCTAGACTAAATAATAAGATGATACTGTTATGGTCCTCTGCCTCAGTTTCCTCACAAGTCTGGAAAAGTCTTTGGGCTTGGACATGGTCCTCTGGAGTGTTCTGGATCCTCCTGCTGCAGCTCATGGTTTCACTTCAGAATCATTGAGCCTCTTTCCCCCTTCTAGGTCAGGTAGCTTTCGCTCACCTTGCCTGGTCCCACAGTTAAACATGACACTCCTGCCACAAAAGCATGCCCCTTTCTCCTGCCCAAAACTTCCTGTGTCTCTTTGTGAGTCTTACCTTGAGTTTATATGTCCTCCTTTACCAACATCTGGTTTCTTTGTTCTACTGCAGTGCTGGGGATTTTTTACTCCCCCTCTTGAAGAGAAGTTGGAGGAATTAGCTTCTTCCTGTTTCAGCCAAACCCACTAGCCCAAGGTATTTGCACCTGAATAGGCAACTAAGGTTTAACTACTAACTACTGTCCCTTATCTGACAGTCATGATACAGTCCCTGTCAGCAGATGACAAAAGAGACCACAGCCACAGAGTCATTCCATGATACAACAATTTCACAACATCAACCAGAATTCATATGTTGTACATAGATTGCCACAAGAGGTTCGATCCAGAACACTGCCTTGTTGAGCCAGACAAGGTAGCCTGCTGCAACACAAACCCAGGGTCCAGGTCATACTCCCAAAGCTGCAGGCTTTAAGTGAAAACAGCTCTGCAGGTTACCTGACTTCAGCACCTAGACACCCAGCTCCCAATGGGATTCAAACCCCAAATACATCCGTTTTTCTGTGTAAAAAATTTATACAGGGTAAACTCCAATTGTCCTCCCTCTGTAACACTGATAGAGAGATATGCACAGCTGTTTGCTCCCCCAGGTGTTAATCACTTACTCTTGGCTTACTAATAAACAAAAGGGATTTTATTAAGTATAAAAAGTAGGATTTAAGTGGTTCCAAGTAATAACAGACAGAACAAAGTAAGTTACCAAGCAAAATAAAGCAAAAACACGCAATGCTAAGCCTAATCCATTAAGAAACTGATTACAGGTAATCTCTCACCCTCAGATGTTCCAATAAGCTTCTTTCACAGACTAGACTTCTTTCTAGTCTGGGCTCAATCCATTCCCCTGGTACAGTTCTTGTTAGTTCCAGCAGACATCTTAGGCATTAACTAGGGGTTTTCTCATGACTGGCATTCCCTTTGTCCTGCTCCAACCTTTTATAGCTTTGGCACAAGGCGAGAATCTTTTGTCTCTCTGGGTGACCACCCCTCCTTCTAAATGGAAAAGTATCAGATTTAAGATGGATTCCAGTATCAGGTGACATGATCACTTGTCCTGCAAGACCCCAGCCTCCATTTTTCCTGGGCTGGCCCACACATACACAGGAAAATTTGCAAGTAAACAGAGCCATTTACAGTTCATTGATTCTGAAGCACCCTTAATGACTTCCACTTAATATGTTTACATCAGTAATACAAGTTTATATCTTATTCTCCTAACTTCAAACATAGAAAGAATACATGCAAACAAATAGGATGAACACACACAGATTATAAACTTTGTAATGATACTTTACAAGAGACCTTTTGCATAAAGCATATAGAGTGCAATGTCACCAAGCTCTCTTAACTTATGTTCAAAATATCACAGAGTATTTGACCTCTCTCATGTAATTTTTGGTATTCATGAAAATTACTCAGTCGTTTTCTGATTCATCAGTTGAACCCCTGGAGACTATTCTAGTTTCTAGCCATTCAAACAAAAAGACCAGATTAACACACAATTTGTCATACATTCCAATGCGAGGCCAGAGGATCCTGGCAACTCATCAACTAAAGTGCAAGGCTATTAGCATATTTCTTCCCAAATGTGTTTTCCTTACTGTAAGATGTTATGAAGATTTCTCATTCTTGCAGGGAAACAGAAACATTTTGTAAAATTAAAGCAATTCTGTCATATTTCAACATTCTGATCTGGTCATAAATGAACTCAGAGAGAGAGAGAGAGAGAGAGAGAACAATCAGAGCTTGAGGGAAGTACATGCAGGACACCAAGTATCTAACTAAAAGAAACAGGGTAATAACATCACATCTGTTGCCCTAGGTATCATTGGAATTTTACAATTTGAAGGAGTAGCCTAATCCTTATCCTGAACTCTAAAACTTTTTAGACAGAGGATTGCTGCAGAGTGAGAGGACAGAGAACGAGCTTTGTACTCAGGAATTCTAGAGTTCACCCATGGAACCCTCAAAACTGTCTCAATAACCAAACTATTTTATCTCAGTAAAATATAGAAAACACAGGTCGACACAAAGCAGATATAAAATCGGCATAATGTAAAATTTTAGAAGTTTACAATTCACTGGCAATTTGAAAATGAGAATTACAAACCCCAGTGAAAACTCAGAGAGTAATAGCTGTGCATCCATTGCAGCAGACAAGAAATAAAAACTTTAACACCATAGTCCAAAATATCAAGGAGCATGAGGGAAAAAAAGACTCTCAAAGTATCTGAATTGGTTAAAAAAAATCTTTGTCAAAAATGTGGAAGAAAAAGGAAAGAAATGGAAGAAATATTATCACACAACATAGTAACTTAGAACTGAATCATAATAGAAAATAAGTACAGACAGAGCAGAGCATCAAACCTCAGTTCTGTCCTAGGCTGATGCTTTATGTAGTATACCCTTTATATACTATACCAGGGATCTCAAACTCAAATGACCACAAGGGCCACATGAGGACTAGTACACTGGCGAGGGCCGCATCACTGACACATACACCCCCCCACCCCCAGCCCCGCCCCACTCCACCCCTTCCATGAGGCACCACCCCTGCCCTGCCTCTTCCCACCACTTATCTACCCCCATTCCAATCCCTTCCCCAAAGTCCCCACCCCAACTCCGCCCCCGCCCGTCCCCGATTCCAACCCCATTCCCCAATCCCTGCCCTGTCCTGCCTCTTCTCTGCCTCCTCCCCTGAGTGCGCGGCTCCCTGCTCCTCCCCCCTCCCTCCTGGAAAGTGCCACCAAACAGCTGTTTGGCAGCGGGAAGCACCTGGAGGTAGGCAGAGGAATGAGAGAGGAGAGGCAGCGGGTGAGGGGAGCTTGGCGACTGCAGGAAACAACATGGTGGGGGCGGGGGGGCCACAGGGAGCTTGGTGGGCCACTGCAAATAACTCCACAGGCCGCGTGTTTGACACCCCTGTACTATACCCTATGCTTCATGTTCAGATTTTCAGTGGCTCCATATTCATTTACACATTGATAATACCCATGCCATTAAATATTGTTATTTCATCTGTTTACCTTCCAGCAATACTAGTAGCTATATGAGAAGCAAAGAGGGGGAAAAAATTACAAAAACTTTGGGTGCCAAATTCTCCTCAGGCATAACTCTACTGAGGTCTGCATTGAATTCAGTGGAGTTATGCCAACAAAGAATTTGGGGCCCCAATCTACATTAGACATGGGGACTAGAGAATGGATATGTTGTACCTTTCAGGTCTAGATTATAGACTCCATGACCAGTGTATGCAGTTAGGTGGCCTATGTGTAATAAATTTGGCACTCTCTGTCCAGTTCCAATGGTGGACAAGTCTGAAAAAAGTACACCAGGATAGTGAGCACTATTTTGCAACGTGGCTGTCAGTCTTTGCAAAGAGGCCAAAAATTACATGGGCATAAAAACACAGCTAGCATCTCATCCATAAACATGGTCACTCGAGGTCATGGCCGAGGCACATTAGCAGGATGTTGTGGGGAATCTGTACTGCTAGGGCCCACTTTGTACCCATTTGGTGGATAAACAAAGGATTTCAGTCTCCAGTTCTGTCAAACAAGTCTTTGTTTGCGATGACCTATATAACTCAGTTGTGGTTTTATAACTCATGAGTAATATGATCATCACAAACAGGCCAATAAAAACTTCATTTTCATTATGAATTATATATTTCTTCCTACACTTTCATTTGGCTGCTAATCTGGGGAATCATGCCATTCTAGGTTTCTGTCAGACGGTGAGTTTGGGTGGGCCTTTAAAAGGAGTGTAGACCAAAGCTGCTGCCTATGCCTCAGGTTTCTTTCCTCATTAAAGGGATTTGATTGAAAAGGATCATGTGACCAAGAGCCAGTTCTGTCCCATGTTCAGTAGACCTGGTCTCATGTTCCCTGGAGGGACTGTTTTTGATGAGACACCAGGAAAACAGGGAATGTGAGGAGTAGGTCTAGAAGCATGCAGCCATATGGACAAAGTAAGGCACGTAGGGTGACCAGACAGCAAGTGAGAAAAATCGTACAGGGGGTGGAAGATAATAGTATCATAGAATATCAGGGTTGGAAGGGACCTCAGGAGGTCATCTAGTCCAACCCCCTACTCAAAGCAGGACCAATCCCCAGACAGATTTTTGCCCCAAATCCCTAAATGGCCCCCTCAAGGATTGAACTCACAACCCTGGGTTTAGCAGGCCAATAAAAAAAGACCCAAATATCGGGACTGTCCCTATAAAATTGGGACATTTGGTCACCCTAAGGGCACATGTTTAAAATTCCACTTGTTCAGCTTAACCTGCATTCAGCTTCTGTATCATTACTCCCTGCATCTACAAGAAGGATATTATCTGCAATTATTTTCTCCCCAGGAAGCCTTCCAGCACTTAGCTGTGTCTTCTCTGGAACACCTCTGATGCTAGGCTTCTGCTCATTGGCATGCACGGCCATCTGTAGAAACCAAATGGTGTTGCAAAGGTTGTCCAGGATTCTTTATCCGGGCTTGTGTGCCAAAACCCATTCCTCACATCACAGACCATAAAAATTCTAGCTTTGGAGAGTTCTGGCAAGTTGTAATCAGTTCTGGGGAGTGGATAGTGGCATCTTTTCAGTGCTGGGTCAGTGGCTTTGGGTCTATGCAGATGCATAATTTTCCTGATGGCTTCCTTATCGTCAGCACCATCATGTTGCTTTCCCAGGCTGTACTAGCCTCTACGGGTGCTCTGCAGACTTTCGAGCTCTTTACATATTGGATTACATAGTACTACTTGCATTTTCCTTTGTGATAAGCACACGGGTTCCACTGTGGGGTCTATTTCTAGTCTCGGCTTTCCTTTGAGGCACCCAATAGCCGTTGAAAACATTTCCATTTTAAAAATGTCTTCATTGTCCATGGGACTCCTTTTGCTGCTTGCACTGCAGCTATAAAATTCTGTTGCTGCATGATCAGAGCCGTGACTTCTTTGGTTGAATTCCCCAAGAGAGGTTTGTGGTGCTCATCATCCACCACCACAAACTTCAGTTGTTACCTATCTGCTATTTTTTGGGTTAGTTACTGTGGGGTCACGTTTTCCTACTGCATTATGTTCCCAATGTACATTATTAGATTGTGACAGCTCTTTGTAATGGGTGTGTTCGAGTCCAATTCACCCTGAGTAATCACATTGCTACACACCTGAAACTGCACATAGTGTATCCCTATTAACATTGTTACATGCACACAGGTTGGTATTCTCCCTTCTTGCTTTCCTGTCCCAGCAGGATATGTTCTCAGACTCAGGGACATACTTAAAGATGTCTGATGTGCCATCCCCCTCTGTATACGTCTGACTGAATCTTTCTGAGAGCTACTTTTGGTCTTGCACACACTGCTAGAGTGGTTCAACTTGCCACGTGCTTGGCAATGCTGCCCTAGTGCGGAGCACTTCTTTATCCACTCATGCTGTCTCCCACATTAAATGTATCTCACTATGGGTATGGAACCCTGGCCAACTGCTCTCCTGTGCTGTTGTCTCACTGCACATACTTCTGCGGCTATTGTGCCTCCTAGGCATTTCATCGTCTCATTGCTTCCACTGCATGGCCCATGTTTAAGAATCTGTCTAATGCGAGATGCCTTCCTAGAACAGCAACTCCCACAGGAGGTCCCATAGTACTTCTTTGGAATGATATTTTCTATCCAAGTTCTCGCCACACCTGGCTGCACTAGCAGAACCCATAATTCAACTCACAAGGCAGGATGTTGAGTGAGACTGGGCAGGTTCCCACACACTGAACAGAACACAGATGTCCCTGTCCTGAAGTACTATCAGCCAGGAGAGCCACTGACACTCCCTTGTGATATATTGAAAAAAGGATTGGGTGTAGCTCTTGCAGGAGCAGCCAGTCTCTTATGCCAGCAGAGCCCTGTCAGAGACTGAACAGACTTAATTTCTGGCTGTGGTATTTGGAATGGAGTAATTCCATCAGTACGCCTATAGCCATCCACTAAAAGTGCAATCAGACCGCAACCCCTAGAGACAATCATGGCAAATCCCCTTCTTAGTGCTCCATATAGACTGTAGCACATGTTGATTTGACTCCAGCACTACCAGGAAGAGATCAGATGTTGTCTATGATAATGATTAGTGTTAGCTGATGCCCTGAGCAAGGCATATACACCCAGACTCAGCAAGTTGGGGGAAGAGGATCAGGACATTGAATCCATTAACATGCTGCTCTATCTCCAGTTTCGAAACAAAGCTGATGGAAATCAGAGAAGTTATGGAAATGGACATCCACTACAGGTAGTAAAGAGAGCAATACTAGTAGGGTGGCCAGAAGACAAAACCCATGTATTGGGAGGAGCAGAATCATATTTTCAAATTAAAGATTAACTGTGTGCAGGATGGATCATATTTTGAGGACAGAGAGCTGTTGTCCCCACCTCATTACCTAAGGATGTAAGGCAAAAAATACATGCCTCACACCTGAGCACTGACAGTCTTACACAGGCTCAAGAGTGTGTCCATTGGCTGGGAATAACTCCACTCCTTGATAGACTGATGTGACATCTGCCGGTCATATAACCACCATCAGCAGAAAGAAATACATTTTTCACAAAACACTTTTTACAAAACAATCACTCCATATCTGACTTCTCAGTCCTCGTCCTTCAAGGAAACCTGCATGACATCTTAAAAAGACAACCCTGGGAGCTTAAATCCATTAGTTTGCTAGACACTAAAAATCATGGTCTTAATAAGGACACTGTTCTAATAAGCCATAAATCCAATCTGTAACCCACTAACCCCCTTTTTCATCATATGACTTCAGAGTTGCGAATGGACCACTTCACTTTGAATGGTCCCTTGGAATATGCATTAACTACTTATGCTAAACAACTGTTCCACCTTGTATCTAGCTGTAACACTCTGAGTACCTTTCCCAGACTCAAAGAAGAGCTCTGTGTAGATTGAAAGCTTGTTGAAAGCTCTGAGCTCAAAAGCTGTATTGGACAGATGCTGGTTCAGTAAAAGATATTACCTCACTCACCTTGTCTCAACAGAAAGACTGTTATCCCATGAGCTGCCTACACAACCATGGGAGAAGATGGGAGCCAACCATTTACCTTCAATAAAAAACAAATTCTTGATTACAGTGGACATTTCTGGGAGGTCGATGCCCTGCCTGATACAAGAAGCAAGACAATGATTGGCAAACTGGAGGCCCACTTTGAGACCTAGGGCTTTCCGGACACCGTATTCACCAACAACAGACTCGTTTGCCTGGGAAGAATTAAGGAATTGGCACACCACCTTCCCCAGCACAACCACAGATTAATGGTACGGTGAAATCTGCTAAGAGACTGTTACACAAGGCTGTTTCTTCTAGTTCAGACTCCTTGTTAGCATTTTTGGCATGTAAAAATACCCAATCACAGAGATGCCAAAACAGTCCAGTGCAGGCACTGATGGGGTCAAGGACCAAATCCCTGCTACCTGTGAGGGGAGACGTGTTGCAGCCTGAAAGATAGAGATACTGTGAGAGGAGATGGCCAACAATCAGAGAAGGCTGGCACGAAAGCATGACAGGTCAGCTGAGGACCTACTGGCCCTACAGACAGACACTCCAGTGAGGATCTAACCATTAGAGCGACACCCAGGAGGAGTGGACTAAAGGAGTCAGGAGGGGTGACATGGTACAAACTTCATATGAGGAGACTACACAAGAGGGACAAGTGATCTGAAGGAATAGGAGACACTTATGAGCCAGCAGACAACACCCAGAGACTGCGTACAGAGATACAGCAATCATCAGAGAATGGACAGAGAACCATCCAGAGGTCAACCCCAAAGGGAGGCAGGACACAGAGAGATAGTTTGCTAGACTCGGTGACAGAGAGGTCACTCCTGATCTGGTCCTGTTGAGAAGCCCAACCTATCTCAAAGGCTATGTACCCAGCTGAGTCTGTGGTAAAGAGAAGACTCCAACTCAAGTATGTGCTAGCAACCTCTGGCCCAGGGACCTGGGGTGGGCTCTGGGCATCAATTATTTGTTTTTAATTTTTATATTAAAATGTTTGCAAAATAGGGATGATGTCTCATGATCAGTGGAACCAGTGTCTGAGGGCCCATGTTCTCTGAAGAGAATGTTATTGATGAGACAACAGGGAACATGGAGAGTTAGGCGGGAAGCAACTCAGTCATATGGACAGAGCAGTGAACAGGGTTTAATAACATAAGTTCCACAAGGCCTGCTAGGGGATATATAAGCGGCAGTCTGTTAAGTTTGGGAAAGATCAGGTTGTGGTGGTAAATAGGTAGCATCTTGGGAATGGAGCCAATGATGAACTTAGCTTTAGGAGAGGACAACAAAGAAGTAAAGCCACTGATACAGGGGGAGAAAGGTTAGGAGCCCTGAGGTGGAGACAAAAATATTATAAAATCACAAAAGAAATCTGAAGCAGGGAATGAGGTTAGCCCCCTGATACAAGAAGAAAATAAATGCCCTGTGCATTGAAAGGGAAAAGCAGCCATTGAGAAGGGCCTATGAGACTATCACTGTTGAAGCATTGTTGAAAACTAGTGAAGGCTAGAAGACTTTTATTGGAGCTGGACTCTAAATTTCATGTTATTAACTATGACTTCAGGAAAGGAGATTTTTGTTTGATTGCTAAGCCTTGTGTATGTGTGTCATAAATAAACAGATCAGGGTTAAGGTCTCTTTTACCTGGAAAGGGTTAACAAGCTCAGTAACCTGAGAAACACCTGACCAGAGGACCAATCAAGGGACAGGATAATTTCAAATCTCTGTGGAGGGAAGGCTTTGTCTGTGTTCCTTGTTTGCTCTGTGTTCTCTCTTTGGATCTAAGAAAGGCCAGACATGTCTCCAAGTTCTCCTGGAGTAGTTCCCACTATCCAATAGTGAGTATTAATTAGAAAGGCGGATTAGTCTTATAATTTAATTTCTACATTTGCAATTGTGTGTTTGCTGGAGAAATTCTTTATTCCTGTTTGCTGTTACTTTGATTATGCTGAGGAGGAGGGAGGGGAAGTCTCTCCAGTTTTTATAAGTTAAACCCTGTATTTTTGCATCCTGGTAATACAGAGATAGTGTACTTTTTTCTTTCTTTAATAAAATCTTTTCTTTTTTTAGAACTTAATTGATTTCTTCCCTTGTTTGGATTTTCAGGGGAAGGGGAGGGGGAAAAAGTAAATCCCTCTTTGTTTGATTCAAGGAGTTTGAATCAAGGTATTTTTTCCAAGGACTAGGGAAGGGGAGTGGGAGGTGAGTCCCTCTTTGTGTTGAGTCAAGGATTTGACTCGGTGTGTAATCTCTCCGGAGCAGGCTGGAGAGAGGGAAGGGGGGGAGGGGAACTGGCTGTTTCTCTCTCTCTGGTGAGATTCAAGGGGTTTGAATCTGGGTTCCCCAAGGGAAGCTTGGGGGACAGGCAGTGTGTTATCCACTTTAAACGTAACTGGTAGCAGCGAAAACCAAATCTAAACTAGAATTTTAGTTTAGAGGAGTCCATGCAGGTCCCTATCTTGGAACCCAACAGCTCCAAGTGGGGGAGGAAACCTATGACAGTGTGTAATTTGCAGAAAGGGGAAATGGAGGCACAGTGGCACTGTTGGATTGGGAAGATGTGGGGAACATGCAACAGCTTCCAATGATAAAATTTAGCACGTTTCTTGAAATCTCAGTCTTTAGCAGAAACAAACAAAAAACCCAAACTTTGTGAAACTGCAAAGGTGCCTCAAACTTTGTTAATAAATCAGCAAAAGAATAGAGTACTATGTTCCCAACATTATCAGTCACAGGCAATACACAAAATGGAAAAATCTTCCAGAACAGAGTCCCAGACCTTATCACAATTGCTTCCTGATAGGAAGCATGGATAAACAAACGGAGTCCAAGGCCAATCAAAAGACTAGCTTGGAAACCTTGTTTCTTGTTTCTCTAGGTATCAAAATAGGAAGTAAACAGCTTAGAAACAGTGCTGAGAATTACTTTGAGGAAGTACTGCTTCCTCTCAGTGCACTTGCTAAATTTGCTTATCTTTCATGCTCTCAGCACCACCCCCATTGCTCAATGCAGTCAGTAAGTGCTCTGCCGGCCTTTCATAAGTTATATTTTTCAGCCTTCATACACAGAAAAATAATGTTTATGCAGAAATATATAACCAAAATGTAGGAAATAGTGAGGGGCATGACCCAAACCCCTAGATCTAAACAGACTTGATGAAGTTCAGATAAAGATTCAAAATTAGCCCTTCTCTCATCCTCTAATGGGAAAAAACAGTGCTCTGCATCGGTCAAAACCCTTATGTCCTAGATCCAAGATTTGCAACTCAGTACCTCTCTAGTAGGAAATGTTGATACATTTTTGTTGAAGCAATAAAATATACAGTAAATAAAGCCTTTATATGTCTATGTCAGCAGAAGAGAATATGCTACAGTTCACTACAGTGAAATCTACAAAATGCACTATAGGTATCACTTTTTAGTGATGTTTGATTTCTTCATTCTGTATGTTTTCATTGTATTTAGTGAAACTATATGAGAGCCCTCCAGTGGCCATACCACCACCAGTACATTCCATAAATGTGAAATTAGCTTTCTTAGTCTACTGGACAAAGTGTCTTACTGTATGTTTCAAGGGTGTTAATTACTGGTCATATTCTACAAACCCTTACTCACATGAAAAATCCTTTCACACAAGTAGTCCTGGTAATTTCAATCCCTCCTCAAGACCCACTTCTGATGTGATGTCTAAAAGAAATTAGCCAACCAAGGAAACATAGATTTTTGGACCAGCAGTCAGGGAGAGCTGATTTTTTTTTAGTTTGTTTAAAAATATACAAACTACTTTGATCCATGAAATTGGGCAATAGCTATCTATGTAATCAAGTGTTGTTTTGTTTTTGTTTTTTTATCATGGCTCTTGACATTCCTCCCATTTCCTTCATTTTGTGTGTCTTCCTTGGTGTTTTTATAGGGCATATAACAATGAGGTCATGATTCTGTTTGGGGGCCTTTGGGTGTTACCAGACTACAAACAACAAAGAGTAATTACGGGTTTGCATGATTCGATTCTAGTGCTCAGAAATCTTAAAATAAAATTCAAGAAACTTACACTTAGAAAGTTTTGCATTTCTTTTTAAAATTCACAAAAATGGTCCAATTTTAATTAATATCCTGTACGTGTGTGTGTATATATAACTGTTTTGCTGAAATTAAGACCATTTGGGTGTTGAAAATAGTTGAGCAAGACTTCAACATTTTTGAAATATTGACTTTCAAATTTAATTCAAATAAAGATCAGTTTTTACAATGAAACATGCAAAACTTCCAAATGAATGTATTTCAATACAAAAACAGCTGTTTGCAAAAAGTGGCATTTCTGGGCTGCAAGATGGCTCAGAACTAAAACTTAAATGAATTTTGTGAAGTTCCACAAAGGCATTTCAACATGCACATCATTTACTAATGTTACATAAGCAACTATTGTGGGGAAGTTTAGCTTTATTAAACATTTCTCATCTCTTTTCCTTTCACTGTCAAATAAGGTTTTATATTTAATAATTTTTACAGAAATTTTTACAGCAAAAATACAGCCCTCAGCAAAAAGTGATATTAATGTTGTTGAAGAAGCAAAATATAATACCAAGTATGCCTCATTTTCTTGTTTTTAATAAATGTAGATCTTGGTATTTGTTTAATATTTAATGGTTTGTTTCTTTATATTCCATTACCGGGACAATACAGAAGCCATCTAGTGGCCAAAATAATACCTCTAAACGCCCATGGCAGCTACCAAAAAGCCATCCAGAAATGTTTTAAAATAATGCATAGGGTTCTGGGATTATCTCTCAATCAAACCTAGTTGAAATTTTGACATTTCTATTAACTTTTCCTCATCAATGCATTTACAAATTTAGGGTCCAATCCAGTATTTTGATCCATTAGATTTTATTTTAATACCTTGAATACACTTAAGGGCCAAATACTTAATCCATTAGGCTTTTGCCAAGGGAATGACAGCTGGCCCCTCAAAAGTTCCATTCAGTGCAATATAAACAAACTCCATTTGAAAAAAAAATTAGGATCTATAAGAAAAGTGCTAATAATGAATTAAGGTCAATTAATTGGAACGCCACAGTGTTACAGCATGTCCAAATGCAAGCGAAATTATTCTTGGTACTTTTAATTCAAACAACAAAGAAAGGAAAATCCGATACAAAATATTTCACATATTTAAAAAAAACCAAAAAAGTAAAAGACACTAGGGCTTTGGGAATAGATTGCTTTCAGAAATATAACTGCAACTAGCAATCTTTAGAATAGATAATTTCTTAATAGTGTCCTATTAGAAGTACAGATCCTGTACTGTAGTCTATGGGACTTAAAGATGCTCATTACATAATGATAGACCAATACTAACCACATTTTTTACATTTCCTGCACAAGGAATGAGTTGGTTTGCTAGAGACAAAAGGAAATTATTGATGAAGGAGATATATTTTTGTTCTTCTGTGGCTTTAGTTATGAATTAGTGCAACCATGTAAAATATTTGGAGACCAACTTGAGAAAGCTTAACATTCCCTTCACTGTTTTATATCCGGCAAGCATAAAGAAATGTGCAATGGTGAGAAACTGATCTTCACCAGGAAAAATAGCGGAAAAAATCTTTAAAGTTAATTTCCCTCTTGCACATGTAGATTATAATAATGGTGAGAAGCAAAAGGAACAGAGGTTCAGATGACTCTGCATGCTGTATAATAAATTCTTAGGAAGTAGGAGTATTTGGCATTCAGTGTGTGAATACTGAGTGAATATACTCAGTGATTACTGCCAATATTTTAACAGAGTTCCCACAGAAATATTCCCCCTTAGACTGTGACAATCTTTGAGATAAGCATGAGTGCCTGTACCATATAGGTATGGTTGTGGGGCAGTTTATACATTTCTCTCCCTCCTCCTTTAAATAATAAATGCTCTTTCATAACCAAGTAAAGAAGCCATGCAACTTGGCAAACTCTAGGACCCTAGTCAGAGGCCACTAAGCTGTTTGGGTGGGGGGGCACCCCATCCACTCTTAAGGACTTCAGGTTTATGGCCTGCTACCATCACCAACTCACTAGCCTTAAGAGGTTTTCTGGGAGCCTACTGACCCCCTACCCACAAGCAGCTCATCAAGGTCCACTCTAACCTCTGCCACCACAGGAGCCTTCAGATGCTCAACAAGACTCCCCCAAACTCCTCTTGTGAGTCATGGGTCACTAGTATCCCCCAAACCCACTTAGCTTGAGGGACTCCTTCCTGCCTCATGAGCCCTAGGATGCTTGCTAGGAATCCCCAACTCCACCTCTATACAGATGCTCACTCTGAGTTGCCATGTTGTGCAACCCCATGTGATTTTTCTCAACAGCAAAAAAAACCCCAAAGTCATTTCCCCTTTAGGTGCCCCTTAGCAGTGGGGCTGGTGTGAAGAAGCCCATCCCTCCATTCCTCCATCCCCCTGCAGAGCTTAGGGGCAGCTTGGACATTAGCGGTGTCTGGAGAAGCCAGTGGGATGAGGGCACCACAAGGAGTCAGGGCAGCCTTGGGGGGTGTGACTGTTGGTGAGGAGCCTGTGCCAGACTCCCTCATTCTGTCCCAAATGCCGCATACTCTGCCCCACTTATCTCCAGAAACCAAAACTGAGGATCAGCCACGCATTGAGCTGGCAATCAAACCCTGCTATTCAGTGCAGGAATTACAGAAGGGAACATAGGGGGGCCCTGAATGTCAAGTGGTTTGCTTTAATTTGAACAGTAATGACAAGGAAGGGGACCATGAGACTGAAGTGAAGTAGCCCCTAGAAGTAGTAAGGAGGCTGAATCCCCAGGGTCCCCCCAGTTTGAGCACTGCTGCTATTCAGACTCATCTGGAACTGGTGAGCTGAGTTTTGTGCCCCTTTTGCACTGCTCCTGCTGTGCTGGTCCCATGCTTCCCTTCTGCTCCAATTCCTGCTCTGCTCCATCCCCTCATGCCTCTTCTCTACTGACTCATGCACCCCACACTCCCATCTCTGCCCCCAGGCACCATCTCTTTTGGAGTACAAGTGTAACCCTTCTGCCAGGTGGAGCCAGCAGCAACCTGGGCCAGGTTGAAGATCTAGGGATTCCTTTCCATTGATACAACACAGAACTAGCTAAAGCCCCCACTGAGTAACCTGGGAAATTTACACAGCACCCCTGGGTGCCTGTGAGAGGCAATACTTCCCCTCTCACAAGTATAGAGTCTGAGTTAGAAAATAAACTTTAATTAAAGGAAGGAAGTAATGTGGTGTTAGTTTGGGAAAACACCGCAAAAAGGGTTTATAAACTTCAATCATGAGTAAAAGACCTACCCCCAAGAATCATAGATTAGATTATCAGGGTTGGAAGGGACCTCAGGAGGTCATCTAGTCCAACCCCCTGCTCAAAGCAGGACCAATCCCCAACTAAATCATCCCAGCCAGGGCTTCATCAAGCCTGACCTTAAACACTTCTAAGGAATGAGATTCCACCACCCTCCTAGTGAAAAAGTTTTTCCTAATATCCAACCTAAACCTCCCCTACTCAGCTTGAGACCATTACTCTGTCATCTGGTACCACTGAGAACAGTCTAGATCCATCCTCTTTGGGACTCCCTTTCAGGTAGTTGAAAGCAGCTATCAAATCCCTCCTCATTCTTCTCTTCTGCAGACTAAACAATCACAGTTCCCTCAGTCTCTTCTCATAAATCATGTGCTCCAGCCCCCTAATCATTTTTGTTGCCCTCCGCTGGACTCTTTCCAATTTTTCCACATCCTTCTTGTAGTGTGCGGCCCAAAACTGGACACAGTACTCCAGATGAGGCCTCACCAATGCCAAATAGAGGGGAATGATCACGTCCCTCGATCTGCTGGCAATGCCCCTACTTATACAGCCCAAAATGCTGTTAGCCTTCTTGGCAACAAGGGCACACTGTAGACTCATATCCAGCTTCTCATCCACTGTAACTCCTAGGTCTTTTTCTACAGAACTGCTTCCTAGCCATTCGGTCCCTAGTCTGTAGCAGTGCATGGGATTCTTCTGTCCTAAGTGCAGGACTCTGCACTTGTCCTTATTGAACCTCATCAGATTTCTTTTCACCCAATCCTCTAATTTGTCTAGGTCCCTCGGTATCCTATCCCTACCCTCTACCACTCCTCCCAGTTTAGTGTCATCTGCAAATTTGCTGAGGGTGCAGTCCACACCATCCTCCAGTAGGTTGGGCAGTGTCCTTTTCCCCCTTAGGTTCTTAAGTCCAGCAACCCAAAAGTCCCTTTCACATGCCCAAACCTTCTCTGTACCCCACTTGCAATTGCTGTCCTTGAACTCTACAGATGGGTCTGTACTGATCATCTCCCCCCAGTAAAGAAGTACCTTACTGCACCACTCCGCCAGCTTCTCTTCATGCCTCTCTGCTGTACCAGCCATTCGTTCACCAGCTGACTGCCAGTTGCCTTCTGATGCCACCTGCCTCTCTGCTGTGACCTCTGCACATCACTCTCTTTACGATTTTTAGCTCTTAGCGAGCAGAAACACCATCCCGCTGCAACTGATTTCAACTCTGATTGGGTATTTAACATAACAAAGAGTCACATAATAAAACCTATTTAGCTGTACCCTTTGAATAGCAGAGAAAAATAGGTTAAACCCATGTAGTGAAAACCCTTGTGAATGTACAACCTCCTGCCTATCAGTACCAATCCCCACCCTCTCTTACTTTCACAGGGCTCTGACATTCGAGCCCCTGACTTAACAAGGTTCTTTCAAGTGAGGGCAGCTACCTTATTTGAGACAGGTTAAGCACAGTTCTGCTTTCCTGTATTTCTACAATAATTACACTGGTAACCATATTTCACTAATCCTGCATTCAGTACTAAGGAGATTTGTACCCAACACCAGCCAAAGTTGATCACTTTGACACTGGTGTATCTGCTGAATATGTAAGCAGAGCTGGAGCAAACTGTATTTACATAAACACACCCAACTCTCTCCCCCTCCCCGCTAGCTGTCAGGAAAGCATTCATTCAGACCCTGCTTACACAAGAAATGAGCACTCTTATAAGGCCTTCAGGACTGGCAGGGGCAGCAGAGCAGAGAGGAAACACACACAGGAAAAATCCAGTTCATTTAACTGTAATTGTTTCATTTTCAAGCCAGAATCTGGGAGGGAGGTGGGGGTCAGAACAATTTTCTGACTCTGGTGAATGCCATTTTCTTTTAATCATTTCCCTGCCATTGCAGGGGGCTCAATGACTGGTGCACCTCTGTCTCTCTTATTCTCTGCTGGTGGCCGTAATATTTTGGTTGTTGGTTTCACTGTGCAGATGCTGGGTGGTGTTGGTGGCCTGTGATATACGGAGATCAGCCTCGATCAATGGTCCCCAAAGCATGGGGTATGCCCCCGTAGGGGGGGCACAAAGGAATATTCAGGGAGGCATCATGGGACCCAGGCCACCCCCAGGAGGTGTGAGCACCAGCCAGCCCCACTCCGGCCCCACCTCAGCCACAGCCTCAGCCCCCAGCTCCAGATGTGTCTCCAGGTCTTGGCCTCCAGCTCCCAGCCCCAGCCCCGCTCCTGACCCCAGCCTGTCTGATTAATTTTAGTTTTGGGTGGTAACCAGCTTCCTTCATTATTCACTTATATTTTGAGCTCTGTGTTTGCAAAGAAACAAGCTAGGGAATTTTGTTTCAGCTTAAAAGATAACCTCTGGCAAAAACTTTCAAATTGTGGGATGCACCCCTCCCCCTCAAGGGGCAAGCAGTGACACCAGATGGCTTGTCCAGCTCCACATGGCAGGGCCAAGGCCAGTCCCCGCAGGGGGCCAGGAGGGTGAGGGAGCACCACCTCCACTCCCGACTCACCTCAGTGTGCCACCCAGGCTGTGGGTCATTGTCAACATCTGCCAGGGCCAAGCCAATTTCTGCTCCCAGCAGCCTCCGTGCCCAGCTCTGGCTCTGCCCCCTGAGACTATTACACAGGCCTTCTCCCACCCTGAAAACCCCAGTGGGGCTGGACAGGGGCAAGTAAAGGCCCTGTCCTAGCAGTGCAGCCTGGCTGTAAGGCAGAAGCAGCCTGCTGCTAAGAAAGCCTTGGCTGTGCCATTGGTAAAGAGCTGTGATTTGAAACTAACAGGTGTAGGTAATTTAATTAAAGTTGTGTTAAGGTCTCCGTTAGCCTACTCATAAACCTACCAAGCATACTTTTGCATGTCTTTTTTTCTGGGTCAGGGAAAAAGGGGCTCACCCAAACATTTTAAATCAAAGCAGGGACTTCACTCAAAAAGTTTGCAAATTGCTGGTCTATGCAATGTTCTTGGTGCACTTTCCATTAATTAAAACCACAATACATAAATATGAGGCAAAATAGCAGTACATTCCTCCACCCCCATCACTACCATATACCAACACAATTACCAATCCAAACACATTACACACGAAAAGCTCCTAGCCATCACATGGCTACCCAGGGGGTGGGGGGAAAAAGCCTTCCATCAGTCACCTTAGGCCTCCCCAAAATACCCAAACAGGCAGGTTATTTACCCCTTCACTGTAATTGTGAACAGGACCAGGTTTTGAAAGGTTTCATTTTATATTCTACATATAGTGTCAGGCCCCAGGGTTATTTAATTTTTGTCATGAAATTCCCAGATCTTATATACTGAGGACCCACCAGCCACATAAATATTTCAGAAGACTTGAATAGCAGAGTAGCAATTTTCACCATAGTTTACATTGCTTTATGATATAAAGTATTATTTACAATGGAATGGAAATTGCCCTACAGCAAAGTAAAAAGTTACTTACATATTATGTAAAGTGTGTTGTGAAGAAAGAAAAAAAACTATTTTAGTTCAAGTTTGGGGGGAGTTTGAATTACATGCCAAACTTTGCAGGGAGGATGCTTAATTTGAACACCTGAACCAACAATGAATATTTCAAAATCCATCCATATATACTACATTGTTTTTATTTGAAAGTCCATAAAATAATGGTGGTAAGCATTTAAGTACCATGTTAAATCTTTGGCCAGTCTTTCCACCCACTATATCTGTTAAAATAATGTGCTGAGACAGCAGGAATTTATTACTGGGTTTTTTTCACACAAGAAAACACCTTGAATTTTTCAGCTCTAAATCTTTTAACAGATGCATAAAGCAGTAAAGTGCTTCAGAGCAAAAATTACATCTATGCTGTCAGCTCAAGCAAACAATAATGTAATAAAAAGATGAAACATCAGCTGTTGAACTAGTTCTGAATTGGGTTCAGATTTTCAGTGTGACATTTTCAGGTGTTTTTGAAGACAACAATCCAAGATAATAAAATCTGCAAAAGACAAGAGACTAAGCAGGAAAATAAGTTACTGTTACTCATGATATCATTGAAATAGTAGTCCAGGAAAGCTGGATTGCCCAAAGGTCAGGGAGACTTTTAACTTCAAATTTGAGAGATGTCACTAGCAATTGAAAAGTGTTACTATTTGATAGGTATTCAATAGCTTTTATGCCATTACTTTCACTAGTAAACTAGTATCCACATCACAAAACTATTGGAGCTCCCTCAATATAAGTGAGAATGAGTTACTGGAAGGATGTTCTCATCAAGGAATCCTTGATTTTAGAACACACTCTCTAACGGTTTCCCACACCCCAATTTGTTGATGTTCCAAGTGTGCAGCAAGGCCCATCTTTTTACCCTCATTGGTAAAGCTGTTGAGGTGGCCATAGGTTGAGATACATTTAGAAAAAGTCCTTTACTTTATGCTGTGATTTTTAGTTTATAAGCTAGGCACGTAGAGCAAAATGGATGGGTGTCTCTAGATGTATTTTAAAAATTTGAAGAAATAAATAAAATATTGGCAGAGAGGCCAAGACTGCAAGAGCATGAAAATTGAACTATCATCTCACTCCTTTCGTGCCAAGATTAAAGTACTCTCAGGAATCATGGCCTGCAGCAGAGCTAGTCTCCAGGCAGCCTCAGTACAGCTGGCCTGCAGCAGTGGCCTGATTGACCCCTCCAGCCAATCAGGTGGAGTGGCCAGCAGGCTAACTCTTAAGCCAGCAGCAGTAGCTTGCTGACTGCATAATGCTCATGTCCACCAGGATCACTTCTTCTGTATTACCTTGTTTTTGCTGCAGCTCCTCCCCTCCTTACTCCAGTTCCTGACTACTAGGTTGACCTGTGGCTCTGGCTTCCGTTCTGACTCCAGCTTGACCTTTGGCTCTGGTATCCAGTTCCTGCCCATTGGCTTATCCTTGACTCCAGTTTCCAACTACTGATGCCTGCTCTGACTACTAGGCTAGACTGCCTTTGTCCTGGTCACCTGAAAGGCACAATGGCAGGACAATGTAGGGAAGCTTGCACTGCTGCTGTGTCTAATAACATTAGCACTTTTGTAGCTTACATATTTAAAATGCTGTACAAATTTTCATGAGCTCAGCTTTTTTGCACTGTGAGTAATCTCATTAATGTCTTCTTTATGGGCCTACTCAGAGGACCTGATCCAAATACCACTGAAGTCAATGGAGAGACTCCCACTAATTTGAATGGGCTTTGAATCAGGTTCCTAACGTGTTAGGAACATTAAATGGGTTAAGCACATTTATAAGTCTTTGCAAGATTGGGCCCTGACTAATTTGTTCTGTAGATACATAGAGAATTCAGGGCTGTCAATCTGGCTCCTTGCCATTTGCAATGGAAGTTAGTTTAATCTTGCTCTGCCACCTATGGACATGCAAGATCAAATATACAACAGAAAAGCTGCCTCTCTGTTGCCTGTGCTTCAAGCTGTGAAAGCCGGAACATGAAGACCACAAAGCCCTGCATAAATACTGCAAAAAGCACTAACAA
This sequence comes from Mauremys reevesii, assembly GCF_016161935.1. Taxonomy (NCBI): domain Eukaryota; kingdom Metazoa; phylum Chordata; order Testudines; family Geoemydidae; genus Mauremys; species Mauremys reevesii. The sequence continues at coordinate 22,332,133 of NC_052628.1, read as the reverse complement.
AACTGAGCAGATGCCACCTATTCTCCTGGCCCCAAGGAGCCTTAGTTCCCAGCTAATGGATGAGGGGCAGACAGCTGCCTCTCAGGCTGCCTGAAAAGTGGGGGGAAGATAAGGTGGTGGGGCTGTGGTGGCAGTGATCCTTAGAAGCCCAGAGAAACTGGCCTTGCATAAGCACATTAGCAGACCTGAGTTCAACCATAAATTTTTTTTTAAACCACCCATTGACTGCAGTGACAGTTCCACACATGGCACCATGGAAGGAGGTGGTCCTAAAACAACAAAAATAAAGTTCTGGTTTAGGGACTTTGCTTCAGTTAGAAAAAAAATGATATTCTGTATTGTCTGTCGTATTAAGGGTCCGACAATGCAAGGTGATGTGTGCCTTAAATCCCCATGAGTTCCTTTTTAATAGGACTAGAACAAATATATAGAGAACTGACCCTTGAGCTAGAAATGCAGCAATGCAACTGAAGTGTGCTGAACACTAACCAGGAGGCACCTTGCAGGATCAGATCCTACATTCCTCACTGAGGCAAAATTCCCACAGAGGACATTTCAAGTGAGTTTTGTGTTAGATACGACTGTAAGTCCCTTGAGGTATGGATGCTTTTCCTCCAGATATTGTGCAGCTCCATGCCCACAAACGATGCACCATAAAAAAATAATGTTTATTGTAAGGCATGGCTATAAGGTTTGTAGGATGTAATACACAATATTCTGTTCTAAAAATTCAATGTAAGCTTTATTTTAAAGTCAGATCACAAATATGTCCCCCTCCCCTCCATTATTTAAAAGGTGAATGTAAGTAATAAGGAATCATAACAACCATGCATTGTTTTATTCTCCTAAAAGAGAAGCATTACTGGTACATTTCTTGACAAAATATAAATGTAACCCTTCTGTCAGGTGGAGTCAGCAGCAACCAGGGCCAGGTTCAATATCTAGGGGTTCCTTTTCAACAATACAACACAGAACTGGCTTGAGCCTCCACACAGTAATCTGGGAAAATTACACATCACCCCGGGCACCTCTGAAAGGCAATACTTCCCCACTCGCAAGCACAGAGTCTGAGTGTAGGAAAGAAACTTTTAATGAAAACATTAATTAGGGAAAATGCCATAAGCAGGGTTCATAATCATAAAACTGTGAGCAGGACACCCACCCCAGAATGTGTAGGGCAGTGCCTTTTGCCTCATGTTCTTGAGTTCTATAACCAAAAGTTCCCTTTCTGTGCCCCTGTCTGCTCTCTTACCACACCCAACTCACAGCGATTGTCCTTGGTCAGAGAGGACGCAGGGTTCAGAGGTGCATTTGTGTGAGTTCATCTCCCACCTGGGAAAGAAAGTACCTTGCTTGCTCTGCCATCTGAGCACTTGCTTTTGCTGGCCACCCCGCCAGCTGCTGCTCCTCACCTGGCCACCCCGCCAGCTGCTGCTCCTTGCTGCTGGCTGTCCCACCAGCCACAGTTCTTCACTGATTTGCTAGCCACTCATTCTGATCACCATCTCACCAGCCAACTGCCACCTGCCTGCCTCTTTGCTGTGACCTTTGCACATAAGTCTCTTAGTAATTTTCAGCTCTTTGCAGAACACAGTCCCCCCATAACTAATTTCAGCTCTGATTGTTATTTTAAATCCTCAATGAGGCTCCTAATGAGTTCTTTCTTTGAACTATGGGAAGGAACAGATTAAACCCATCAAGGGACCACTGAGAAAGGTCTATACCTTCTGGCTAGGATACCTGTCCCCACCCCTCTTTCTTGCACAGGGCTCTGGCATTCAAACCCCTGGCTTAACAAAGTCCTTTCAGCTCAGGGTGACTGCCTCATTTGGGACAGATTAAGCACAGTTCTGCTCCCCTTTATTCATACAATAATGACAACATTGGTAACAGCATTTCACTACCCCTGCATTCAGTACTAAAGTGATCTGTACCCCCAAACCAGTCAAAGTTGATTACTTGGAGCAACACACCATTCATTCTCTCTGCTGGATATCTAAGCAGAGTAGATGTGTTCATGTAAATACAGTTTGCCTCTGAAATCTCTCCCCCTCCCAATTAGCTGTCAGGGAAAAATTCATTCAGACCTTGCTTACACACATCCATATGTAGCCAAATAAATGAAAATATGAGTCTTGGATCCTGCAAACTGATCCAACAGACAGGCCCTTGTGGATATATGAATTAAGTTGAAAAATCCAGCTGAGAAAGTCCAGCCATGCAATATGCCCTTAACTCATTTTGGTTTCAAGAAGGCACTCAGTACTTCACAAAATCAGGCCCATGAAGTGTTATATGAATTGGTCCTAGGAATATTGGAACAATTTACACCTGTTGGAACATACCAGCTGCACTAACTCTACACCTAAATGTGCTAAAATCATTTTATTTTTAATCTTACAATGAGTTTTGGAATTTTCATAACTTCTCTCATGTTGTAACTAGTTAGGCTGCTTCTTATAAGCAAAGCCCTTGCATTTCATTAAATCTCTGAAACAAACTCGTAGAAAGTTAAAGGAATTGGTAGCCAAAAACTGATCTACAGTATTAGGCTATATGAAGAGAGGATTATACATGTGAAAAGAAACAGAAAGAAGGATTTCAGAAGGAATTAGGCTCCGTAAGCAACAAATAACAAAATAATAGGAGTATTAAGCATTTAACTAATTATTTCATTTCATGATTACAATGTGTATCTGGAAGCAACTAATGTCTTATTTCCCAGAAGGCTAGATATTGCTGGGCAGAATTCCACCACTTATTGGCATACTGTAAACATTCCTTACAGTTCAGGGCACAGTTTGCTGTTTCATTCAGCTCACTATTTGAACATGAGAAACTAAGTGAAAGAAATGCAGAACAATGTTTGTAGCCAAACAAAATTAACCCTGTTCACTTTGCAGTCTAACCATGTCAAAGTATTCCAGCCCCAGCAATTCATGTTTTGATTACAGCTTCCAGTAGAGGGTTGCTTAGAAGACAAAGTCAAACAACTTTGGAAGTAAATACTGTATTTATAAAAACAATTACTGCCGCTTCATCACTGTTAAAAATTCTCAAGATGTAAAATTCTGCTCTCAGACACATAATCCATATAGTTCTTTTAAGTGACTTTTTAAAAGAAGTTGGTATGTGATAGCACTGATACTGTGGGTCAAAATGAAGCTAATGTAGGCTGCTTATTTGAAGAAGGTGACCTTGAAATAGCAAAACATGCTGAGAGAAAAGATACTTTGGATGATTCTAGAGCTATAGATGCATCCTAAAGGTCTGAAAAAACAATGTATACACCACTCCAAACTATCTGACCTTTTGTTTGGAATCCTGGAGATGTAGCAGAAATACAAAATGGGGGGGATTAACTATGCCATCTGGAAATATTACAGGAGAGGGAAGAAAATCCATGGCAGGGCAATGATTGTGTCTGAACCTGAGAGACTGAACCTGAAGGTATGAAAAAAAAAATCCATAACAGGAGTGTAATATCCACTATTATGCTTATCAGCAAAAAAAATAACTAGGTCTGTAAATAAATACAGTGCCCCAGAGTATGACAAGTCCGATGGAAAGACACTCTCCCCCAAGAAACTTACAATCTCACACTAGGCATGATGCAACAACTGGGAATAACAAACAGTGGTCTGAGGGGAGAAAGGACAATGATAACATCAAGAAGATCACACAGCTGCTTGATAACTAGGGACTTCCTAGGAGTGAGTATTACAAGCAAATCAGGTACAGTCAATGAAACTGCACTTTAAAACTAGGGTTTGTGTTAAGGCACACTAGAAACTGTCAGTTCAGAATTAAATCTATTACAGAATTTGCAATAGCATTACAATGAAATACTCAGTCTTGAATTACTTGTGGCTACATTTAAGGTTTTACTTGTGAACTTGTCACCCAAACACTAATCTCAGCTGCTATATGAATCTGATAGTTTTTATAAGATTATGGGTAAAATTTTCAAAAGCACTTAAGTGAGGAGACCATTTTCAAAAGGGAGTTAGGCACTTTGGAGCCGAAGTCTCACTGAAAGTAATAAAATGGGACTTAGGTACTTTTGAAAATGTTACCCTACGTCTCTTCTCACATCCCACATTGGTATTAGCAGAGAAATGTCAGTTCAGATTCAAAATGAAAGAACAATGCTCTTTGTTCCATATGCTCGGAGGGCTACAAGACTGGTGACCTTCACCCACATGATCAGACTGCTTCTAGCTTAAGGAAGGAGAGAACAAACTAGGGAGTAGAGTGATTCTGAACTAAATATGTTGCATATACATGTATGGGAGGCATCTAGCGTCCTAGAGGAAAGGCCTGAGCTCTAATAAATTTGAAGGACATTTACAAAATTTTTAAAAATGTATTTACATATGGGGGCACCATATGTGGAAAGAATTCAATTGTTGGAAGTTTTCAAATGAGGCAATGGCATCCTATAAAGGAGGGAGGTCCAGCCAGTTGAGATTGAAATGTATAGGAAGAATTAAAGTTTTATTCCACCATGGATTCAAGGTCACATTGTTGGTTGTGATGCAAGGGGTTGGGTGAGAATATAATAGTTGGATCCAAGAACTAAATATGGGTTCAAATCTGGATTTCTGTTGGGTATAAAACCTCTAGCGCACTCTATCAAAAGCCTTTTCTGCATCTAAGGCTAATACAGTTTGTGTTTGGAGTCATCAAATTTCACGGATATAATATCAATAAATAGTCATAAGTTATTAGAGTCATGACGGCCTCTCACAAACCCGACTTGATCAGCATGTATGATAGAACCCAAAACTTTCTCCAGTCTCATCAGAACTTTTGCCAATATTTTGACATCACTATTAATAAGTGAAATTGGCCTATAATTGGAACATAGTGTGACATCTCTTCATGGTTCAGGAACAATTGTTATTCCCTCAGCATAGAGAGAAGGGTGCCCTCTAGGAGTAACTCATTAAACATTTTAAGCATCTTGTCAGACAGGAGGTCAAGATAAATGTCTATAGAATTGAGCAGCAAAGCCACCTGGCTTGGGGGCTTTCACCACTTTCATATTCTTAATCTCCTCAATTAATTCATCCTCCATTAGAGGTTCACTGAAGTTTCTACGCTGAGCTGCAGTAATGTAATATTTTTGAAGAATTAATCCAAAGCATCTGTGCAGGGGGTTGTGTCCAATTTATACAAATCTTTATAAATTTAAATAACTTGTTCATATCTTTATGTGATGTACATAATTTGCCATATTTATCATGAAGGGCCATGATTCTACATAGAGTGGTCTTATGTCTTAGTCAGTATGCCAGCAATTTGCCAGCTTTTTCACTAATTTCCAAGAAGTACTGCCACAGTCAAACTAGTTGGCTACAGAATGTGAAAGTTTTGGCCAGAAAAATTAGTCATCCTTCAAGAGAAAATCAGATGTTAATTCTTAATGAAAAAATAACACCAACTCAGAATGGCTTATTCTCAATATCACATATGAAGGAAGGTAGCTAGAGTGACTTATCCACTAGCCTGCACATATTCTTTTGTCAAGAAATAATGAAACTTTTCAGGTATTAAGACAACCACCAGAGGGAGATAAACTCTGTGAAAGTCATAGAAATAGCCCCAACTTTTTTTTTTTTTAATGTAAACAACAAGTTCTAGAATTCCAATAACTTGGATTTCTGGAAATAGCAGTCTTTATGGTATTCCAGTACCAGTAAAGCAATTTAGGATCCCTTCAGGAAGGAAGGCCCTTTATTATGCAAAATCATTATCATGATCCTTACTGTGTTCATTGTTATCCCTAGGTAGTGCAGGATGATGGCTTCTTTGGAACAAGTGGTTGTTAGACCTCTGCTCAAAAATCTTTCTGGCTGCTGACAAACGCCCTACCTCAAATTTTCCCTTTTTTTGAAGAACGTTCAGCTGATGACTCCAGCAATATGTAGAATCCTCAGGTTTCCATGATCCTCACAACTCAATTTCAGGCCTGGTTACCTGCATGCAGATGCAAACTGATGGGGTATACAAACCCCACACTGGGCAAAAATGGGTTACAGAGCTGCTCTGGGCTCAGCCAGCCCAGCCCCGTCCACCACACCTGCAAGAGATGCACAGACTGGAGGAGGAGCTAAAAGGGAGCAGAATAGCTCACTTGGGGGCAGACTAGGGAAGAGAAAGGACCTCTACCTTGAAGCTTCTGAGAAAAAGGCTGAGGGAAGGCAGGATCTCTTCCTCAACAAGTGCCTGAAGGTCCTTCCCTGAAGGAAGGGAGAACCTGCTTCTATTACACCTAAAGTGGGAGGCATTTCTCTCTCTCTCACCTGCTGACCCAGTTTATTTGTGTTAATTCCCCATATTTTGTTTATGGACTACCCCTGAAGGGGAGAGACTTGAAACTGACCCTGCTGGAGGGCCAAGGCATAAGAGGAGGCAACCGCTGCCCCAAGAAGTGGAGAGATACCATGCCACACTCAGCCATGAAGAGATGCTAAGTTGGTGAGTGACCCACCTTCACAGCCTTCTGTGATAGACTGCAGACTTTGGACAATAGTGGGGTGATAGGATGTGGTCCAGGTAGGGCAGCTTTAAAGTGTTCTTGGGTGTCAGACCCTTGTGTTGCCCTCTAAAGGCCCTGGGCCAGAGTCCAGAGGAGTGAGAGGGCTCAGGCTCCCCTACCAAACCCCACCCCCCACATGTCAAAGGGCCTCAAACCTGACCACTAGGCAGTGCTCCCCACAAGTGAAGACTATCACCACTTGGTGGGGAATGTGGGCATCTTTTCCACCCCTGCAGAGAGGGAAGACCGATGGACCCAGATGTCAAACAACCTTGGACTAGAAGACATTGGCTCTTAAGTCAGGTGAGATGAACCTAGAGCATCTACTTAAGAGGATGATGGAGAACCACCAGCAGCAACAGGCAGCCCAGCAGCAGCAACAACTGGTCTGGGACTTAGGGGCACAACAGCAGGAACAGCCTCAACATGTGGTCCAACAGGTTGTGGCCTTGGGTTCCCACAGGACTTCCCTCCCAGAGGATATAAGTCCAAGACTGGGGGCCCCGCCTGTACCTGTGAAACTCAGAAAGATGAACCCAGAGGACCACCCAGAGGCTTTCTTGGTAACATTTGAATGGTAGCAATGGCAGACCAATGGTCACCTAACCAGTGGGCCATCTTGCTGGCATCTTACCTGAAAGGACCAGTCCAGGCCACATATCAGGGACTGGATGCAGCATCAGCCCAAGACTATGCCTAGGTGAAAGCATCCATACTAGACTATCTCAACATCATGGAGAAGGCCTTCCAACAGAGGTTCTAAGGGCAGAGAGGGAATGCCCTGGGGAGCCCACCCTCATAAGGGTGCCCAGAAACTAAAGACCTAGCTGTGCTGGCGGTGGTTGAAGCCAGAGGCACAGAGTGGAGTTGAGATTGCCTAGCTCATTCTGGTAGAGCAGTTCACTCACATACTCCCACCCAGGGCTAGGGACTGGGTGCTTAAACATCAGGCAGAGGCCCTAGCTGACGCAGTCCAACTAATGGAGAATTAGCAGTGTAGACAGCCCTAATTGCCTTGCCCAAGCAGTGGCCAGAGGCCAAGGGAGCTCCTTGACTCAAGGGAGAGCTCAACCAGGGGAACTGAGCAGAGATTGTGGCTCCTGAAGCACCAGCCTCTAAGGGGCCCAGCTGTCCACCAAGCCCGGGACTAGGAGCTGGTAGGAAACCCCAGCCTTTCTGACCCTAGCCCAGACAAAGGTCCTTGGGACCCCTGTGGACTCCCCCACCCAAAGGCCAGGAGGAGGAACCAGGCATGGCACCTAGAAAGGGGTCCCCTGAAATACCAGACCCTGGCCAATGACCCTTTGGCCTACCACAGGTGTGCTTTTCATGCAGTCGCCCAGGTCACTGGTATCAGAAATGCCCCTATATGGAGTGAGACCATGGACAAAGTGAACAGCAGAAATCCATGCCCGAAAGCACACTCCAGCAAAAGTAATGGTCTCTGTGCAGATAAACAGGACTAAGGTAACAGGTCTACTGGATTCTGCGTGTGAATAGACACTAGTCCAGGACAACTTGGTCCCAAACCTTGAAGCCCCCAGGGAGACTATCTTCCTGCATGTATTTATAGAAATGTTAAACCCTATCCCAGTACACACGTGCAGCTTACTATAAGGGAGAACACAAAGTCCCTTGTAGTGGGGTTGGCCTCAATTACTCTGCATTCTGGGTTGGGCTTGGGAAAATTTCTCCAAGGTATTCAGGAGGTTTAACCCAACTCCAGTGACCCCAGAGGAAGTAGCCCCGGTCATGTTGGTCCCAAAGCACTGTCCAGTTTTGTACAGACTTCAGAAAGATCAATGCAATCTCCAAATTTGATGCCTATCCCAGGCCCCGACTAGGCTGGGTAAGGCCTGGCATATCACCACATTAGAGATACACACTTCATAAGGACCACAGGGATAATCGGGTGTATGACCAACTGCCAGTAGTTAATGGGGAAGTGATAGATCCTCAACAAGTGGTGCAGTACCCCTGATGTGAGCTCCAAGGGGAGCAACTGTACTGGCAGAGAAAGACTGGCTGACGGGGAAGTTTGGTCACAACTCCTCATTCCCCAGCATAAGCCAGAGCAGAAAAAGCCCACCAAAATGCTGTCTTTCTCCAGGAGAGTGGAGAGGGGTACAATCCAATGGCCCTGGCTCCTAAAGTTCCATCTGGAGTGGGAAGGCTCAGGCTCCCCTACCAAAACCCCTCTTCTGTATGTCAAAAAGCCTAAGTCATGACCACTAGGCAATGCAACCCACGAGCAAAGACTATCACACTAACCCATGCCCAAGGGGAACAAAAATTGGTAAATCTCTGCAGTGAACCATGCAAAATTGTCCAGCTAAGTTTTCATTTCTCACAGTCATTTGTTCCACATTGCTGTGAGCTCTTTAAAATGCAATTCTACTCTGAAAAGTTATCCTGTAAAAATGGCATTGCGAAGAGACGTTTTTCAATCATTCCAGACTGAATATGCTTAGTTTACAAGTAAAAAGGTTTTTAAATGTCAACATTAGCCTAAGTTCAAGAGTTCTTGCTCAATGCCACCAATAATAAAAGTCTACAGACCACATTCTGTCCTTTGTGACACTTGCACCATCAGCTGTAACTAGCAGCAACTTAATAAACAATCCTGTTGGTGATGTACAGAGAGAAAAGTCCATTTCTTTCTCAGTTATGATAGCTCTGCAGGACCAACAGAAGTAAATGCCAGTAAAAAAATGGGTTTTACCACTAAAGTAGGCAGATACGACTCTAAATATGTACATGGAGCAGATCTGTTGAGTCAGAAAGTGCCAGTTTCACATTTTTACTATGAAAACTGAGGCTCAGTAAGAGAGGTAGATAACTGTACATGTTATTGATCATGTCCGCACGCTATGTGTATCTACACAGCATTGGTTACACTCCCAAAGGTCAGCATGTCATTCTAAAACTTAGGCTCTGGTGACACTAGAAAACATACAGCGGCGCCAATGCACCAAAGCAGCTGCACCGATGCACCAAAGAAGCTGCGCTGTTAAGCTCTCTGTGTAGCTTTTTGAAGCTGACGGGAGTGAGCTCTTCCATTGACTTAATTACTCCAGCCTCGCAAGCTCTCCCATCAACACTGGCGATTAAGTCAGCATAAGTTATGTCGCGCAGGGGGATGGCTGTAGTGTAGCCTAGCCTTAGAAAGGATTCTCTTCTTTTGTCAGTAATCGAAACAAGATATACCTAGGATACTATTTATGGAACTTCGACAGGTGACACTTATATGGGCATTCATTGGAGAGAGATTTTCTCTACATAGTGATATTCTTTAAATTCCTTCAAAAATACAAATGCTGTGAAATACAATGCTAGCATTCTCTTCCTCCTCTTTTTTTCTCCAAAATATTCAAGTGGCTGAGAAATTAATTCAGTTCCAACTGTTTTATCTCCACAATATCCCTTAAAGTGGCCCAAATTACACTGTGTTGCATGCACAACTCCTCCCGCTGATGTCATAGGGAATTGCAAATACATACCCAAGGCCACAATTTGACTATGAGCATTTCCATGTCCATTAAAATCTTTATTTTTACAAACATAAGCACACCACCACCACCACCACCAAAGAAATCTGTGAAATACAGTGTGGCAGTTCAGCAGCCCGTGACCAAGTTTTGAGAACCAGAATGTAATGACTGCAAAGGTTGACAAAAAAGTCAGTTATGCTTTTCTGATGCTGTTTCTCAGAGAAAAATAGAAAGGACAGATAATTAAGCCTCTGCCAAGATTAAAGGATACGAAATCTTCAGTGGGAGAATCTCATAAAAGCACAGAAGCACAGAGCATTTATGGTGGCTTCTCTAACCGCACCAAAGCTGTCAAAGTTTTATATGTTTCTTTTAACAAGCGTAAGGAAGTGTGGGTTAAGCAAATTAAAGTCTCCAGTAATCTTGGAAGAGATTTCTAAGAACAATGAACAGAAGCAGAGCACTCTATACCAATGTAAGAGTTTCTATAGAAACCTGGCAGACATTCTTACCCTGTTCATGTGAAAGAGGAGCTGCTTTTTCATATGTAGAGTGGTGATTAACTTCTGCAGCTGTGTGTGTGTGTGTGTGTGTGTGTGTCCATGTAATAATTGAACATGGAATCCCAAACACATTCAAGTTCTATCTTCAACAAGTTGTACCTGGGTCTGCAGATGTTGAGGATTCTGTCTCTTCTTTACACTTTGGGAACACTTGGTATAGCCAGGGGCGGCTCTAGGCACCAGCGGGCAGCGCGGGGCGGGGGGGGGCGAGCTGGGGCTCCGGTGGAGCTGGCGGAGCCGGCCGGCTCGCCTGGCAGGTCCACTGACCCCGGGAGAGCGGACCTGCCGCAGAGGCATGACGGCGGGTCCCCTCTTCCCCTTCCCCGGCCGCTCTGAGCCAGGCATGACTGGCAGGTCGCAGGTCCGGGGTCCGGTGGTGGACCCCCGCCGGCATGCGGGCGGAGAGCTCCACCGACAAATGACTGCTTGGGGCAGCGTGATTTGTAGAGCCGCCCCTGGGTATAGCATGTCATGCCAGTAACTTACTACTAAATAATAATTTACAGTTCCAACACAGACTCTTGGAGGATCCAGGTGTCCTGATGAGACTCGGACTCCGGTAATACAATGTCCAATATGGAGACAGATAAATAGTCCCTTAGTAGAAGTGACAGGCTTCCATGTTGTTGAGGGAAATATGTACAAGCTGTTGCAACTTGTGAAGCTTTTACTTTATTAGGAAGTTTTCTCAGTTTTCAAGTGAAAGGATAGGGAAGTTTGAATCTTTAACTAAGAGTTTTTCTCCTAACTGTTTGTTTGTTAGCTCCTATTTAACTCAGACCCCAACAAAGTCTGAAACAGACTTAAAATCCCTTGTCTCCTCTCAATGGCTCAAGTTTCAGTCTCCCTTCTGATGTCATAAGACTAATTCTCCAGTCTTCCTGAAAGTTCTCAGGCAAAAACAGGGTAGACAAGACCACAAATTTCTAACATTGAAAACAACCAGAAGAAAATAAAACTTTCTATCCCCTTTGCCCATGTTAGGGGGAAAAAAAAAAAGAAAATCTGTGCATCCTTTTTTTTTTTTCTTTTACAATTTGCCTTTAAGATTGCTTCTAAATGTCCTAGCTGGATTGTGGGCAGCAAGACGCAACAGTCGGAGCTAGAGTCTGCAGTCATGAGACAGGAGTTAAGAGTCAGCTGGGTCAGGATACCAGGGGGTCAGAGGCAGGAAACAAACTGGAGGCCAGGAACCACAAGTCAGATGCCAGGAGCCAAGCCAGATCAGGATGCCAGGAAATCAAGCAGCAGATGCAGGAAGCACAAGGCACACAGTCCAGACCAGGGTAGAACCCAGTTGTTCAGACAGCTTCCTGTTCCTGCTGCTGGCATAAATAGGGCCAGTGGGCCAATCAGCCGCTCTGGGCTCCACCAGAGCCTCACACTGGGGCTATGCTTCATGGGTCCCAGGTAAGTCATTGTCGGCAAGTGGAGGGTTGGAGTGTGGCTGCTCCCATGAACCCTGTGTTCCAGACCCATGAGTCATCACACTAAATCTGCTAGACTAGTAGCTGAAGAAAGACAGTCTACACAATCCCTGCCGTAGGAAATCAAAGACCAAGGCCTGTGTTTCTTACATGGTCATGTGTACAGCATTAATCCAGCCTATTCAATTTTTCCCCAAGCATCAGAGAGATTAAAATCACTACTTTGGGGGAGGTTTACAGTCCATGGTCTGATAACGAACCACTTATCAAACAGTAACAGTTTTCAGTTCAGAAGCAGAGGGTATATATGGTTGGTGCACAGTAACTCCTACCACTCACTGTACAAGCTATGCAGAAAATGCTCAGCAATAAAGAGAGTGAAAAATAGAGTTACTCCTTGCTGCTAAGGCTAGTGTCTCCCATTAGGCATAAAAAGTCTACAGCCAATTCCAAAGCACAATTCTTTTTTCAGATATGTACATAAATCACTAAACTGGGGGCAACCTTTTTTTCTATTTCTCACTCTCTCCTTTAATGTAGTAATTTAACCCATTGTGACAGACCCAGACCAGTGGGGTACAGGAGTCTGGTTGAGGGCAAATATACTGGCCACTGGATGAGTAGTTTTCTGTTCCCTGAGTGACTAGAGCAGGGGCTGCACTAGAGTAATCAGGAACCTGCTAGAACCAATTAAGGCAGACAGGCTGATTAGATCACCTGCAGCCAATCAAGGCAGGCTAATCAGGGCACCTGGGTTTAAAAAGGAGCTCACTTCAGTTTGTGGTGTGCTTGTGAGGAGCTGGGAGCAAGAGGTGCAAGGAGCTGAGAGTGGTGCTGGAGGACTAAGGTGTACAAGCATTATCAGACACCAGGAGGAAGGTCTTGTGGTGAGGATAAAGAAGGTGTTTGGAGAAGGCCATGGGGAAGTAGCCCAGGGAGTTGTAGCTGTCATGCAGCTGTTACAGGAGGCACTCTGCACAGCTGCAATCCACAGGGCCCTGGGCTGGAACCTGGAGTAGAGGGTGGGCCTGAGTTCCCCCCAAACCTCCCAAATTCTGATCAGACACAGGAGGAGTTGACCCAGACTGTGGGTTCCACCAGAGGGGAAGATCACTGAGGTGAGCAAATCTGCCAATAAGTGCAGGACTCACCAAGTTAGAGGAGGAACTTTGTCACACCATGCAGTACTGCTTTCTCAGAATTCCCATTAATTCATGACCTGATACTTTGTAGTCAGAGGACAGAAATCACAGTATTGCCACACCAAAAGTTCAAAAATCATGAGTCAGACCTTCCACACAAAATCATACCATTAAAAATTTTCTCATGATTTTGGGGCCAAAGATTTGGTCTGTCTCTTGATTTGTGAACGTCCTCTCCCTGCCCCTAGTATCTGTGTGACAATTGCAGTGTTACTAACTCTCCCGAGTTAAGAGAATAACATGATTTTTTTTTTTGTTCCTGTTCCAGGAGATCTCCTTGACACACTGAGATCAAATCTCACAGATTTGTATAAAATGCTGCTTGCTGTTATGGAGCTTACAGCTTTTCCCCAACCCAAGAATTCAAATTAATTAATACTGTGCCCTCTAGCCCCACATCTGCCCATCTCCCAGTCCAGCAATTAATTATGCACATACCCCACCTCACATCTTTCCTGGCTTGGTGTTGCAGGGATAGAGAGGGAAGGAAAGAAAAGCAGAGAGCGAACTGACCAATTTTTCATGGGAGAAGAGTTGCTTGGCTCTTACTGTGCCCTCTTCATCCACCCCTACCCAAAACTCCTCACAGCTCTGAGAGGGAGCACAGGAAGAGTAGCTTTGCCTGTTTCCCATGACAGATATGATTGGCTGCTCTTCCCCAAGAGGTGGGGGCAAGAAGGAAGTCAGCCAATCAGAGGAGAGTATCAGAGGGGTAGCCGGGTTAGTCTGGATCTGTAAAAGCAGCAAAGAATCCTGTGGCACCTTATAGACTAACAGACGTTTTGGAGCATGAGCTTTCATGGGCGAATACCCACTTCATCGGATGCATGGAATCAGAGGAGAGATTCTCCTGGGTTATAGCATGCACCCATGTATTCAGAACCTACACAGTACTGTAATAATCCTTGTACAAAGTATGCCTTGTGAAGTATCATTTGAAAACACATAATTTGCTGGTCAGTACTGTCATGGTCAGGGCCGGCTCCAAACCCCAGCGCACCAAGCACGTGCTTGGGGCAGCGTGCCGCGGGAGGGCGGCAGGCGGCTCCGGTGGACCTCCCGCAGGCGTGCCTGTGGAGGGTCTGCTGGTCCCATGGCTCCGGTGGACCTCCCGGACCCTCCGCAGGCACATCTGCAGGAGGTCCACCGGAGCCGCGGGACCGGCGACCGCCCACTGCGGCGTGCCGCCCTGCTTGGGGCAGCGCAATTCCTAGAGCCGCCCCTGGTCATGGTGAAATATATGTAGCAACATTGTATATGAAGTTATAAGATTCCTCTGTATGATGTTATTAGCACATGTTCCAAACCCCACAGTCCTGCCCCAGGCAGAAGTCATCAAACAAGTCTGTCCTAAGCAAAGGAATGTGTGTTTGCCTTAATTTGCATTTAAGCAGTAAACAGAGTGATCAAGAAGAAAGGGGAAAGGGAGGAAACAAAAGGAAACCTGCATGTAAGCATACACAGGTGAAAAAACCCAACAAGAAACATTCTTCCACACAGATTCTTTGTCTCCTTATAGACTAACAGACATATTGGAGCATGAGCTTTCGTGGGCCAATACCCACTTCGTCGGATGCATGTATTCACCCACAAAAGCTCATGCTCCAATACGTCTGTTAGTCTATAAGGTGCCACAGGACTCTTTGTTGCTTTTACAGATCCAGACTAACTCGGCTACCCCTCTGATACCTGTCTAGGTAACTCTATTTAAGGTAATAAATTGGTGTATATTATTCCCTTAAAGGAATAATAAATTTAATTTGAACCCATTGCCTGGACACATGCCCTATGCTCACCCACATCTTCCAGAATGGTGAAATGCTGATTTTTATTGTTTTTTTCCTTTTGAATGGTCACTTCTCTCTCTCTCTCAGCTCTCCCAAAAACCTGACTCCAAGACTGGGCAGTATTTGTACTTGCTTCAGTTTTGTTTCCAATGTTCCTTTTGAAGAGGCCTGTGATGAGGTATACAAACACCACACTGGAGAGCAAGGGGTTAAGGAGCAGCTCTGGGCCCAGGCAGTCCCACCCAGACACACCTGCAGGGCCTGCAAAAGCTGGAGGTGGGGCTTTAAAAAGGGGCACAGAGCGGCTCAGAGGCAGGCTGTGAAAGGGAGCAGAGGGATGCTCTGAGAGGAACATACTTCCTAGGAGTTCACTGCCTGAGACCTGACAACACAGACCCGTGCAAACCTACAAATGAGAGGCTGGTGACTGAACGTGCAGCTCAGAGACTAGACTGAAGAATTACTTCCGTGAAGCGAAAGGAGACGGGGGCAGGAAGTGGTCTGCGGGGGGTGGCTGCTTAGCACCCCAAGGTGCCCACCATTGGGCCCTGGACCAGAGCCCAGTGGAAAGGGTGGGCCCTGGGTCCCCTACCCACTCAGAGGACATTGCAACAACAAAAGCCTTCATGCTGGGTGAGAGCTGGAAAAGAACTTGACTCTTCAAGAGCCCATGCCTCAAATCCCTGTGCTAAAGGGTAGGACTGGAAATCCTTGCGGTGAGGTGTTGAAGGACAGGACCATGTTTCAATGAAGAGACAAGCTGACAACTGACCGTCTGACCACTACGTTGCACTTTCTACAAGGCCCTATGTCTAGGAAAATGCCTCTTCTCAGGAGAAACATTTAGCAAATGCTTCCTATTCTGTTTAAATTTACTATTGGTCAGAGCAGGATGCTACACATAGAGCAACCAGGCATCCCGATATTAGGGGCTTTGTCTTATATTGGCAACAATATCCCTGCCCTCTGAACATAAGTGTCCTGATTCTTCACATTTGCTATCTGGTCACCCTAGCTACTTTTCCCTCTCCTTAAAATAAAATGGGAGTTTGAAGAAGATACAATGATTTAGCCAAAAGACTACTAGAACGTTAAATTAGAAGACTTTACACATTTTTTAAAAAAATATGTGTTTTTATTGTATAAATAGCCACTGGTAGTTTGCAGATTGACTCTGGGTCATGAAATATAGCAGTTTTGTTAATATTAAAAGGTGAGACTCTGTCTAGTACCTTTAAGAGGCACAGAACAAAATTTGCAGTACAGAGGTAGGTGGGGACTAAGGCACCTTTAAGCCACTTTTGCACAATCCTGCTCTGAGGCTGTTTCAGGGACTGGAGGGCTCCACCCCTGACATAGTTTAGACAAGCCGCCACTGCCTCCCAGCCAGGTTCTCTCAGCCAGAAGTGTCTGTGTCCCGCTCCCCACCTGGCTGCCAGAGAGAGTGACCAAACGTGTCAGGGGGAGGTACAGGGAGAGAAGGACAGAGCCCTCCCTCCCCCACCCCGCAGGTAGCATGGAGCAGGGAAAGCCTGGTGGCCCTGAGCAGGGCAGGGGAGAATCACTGGGCAGGGAAGATACATAGGGCCGTCATATGTCCTCCCCCTTAGATTGTGCCCTGCCCCCAGTATGGGGAGGCACAAGTTGTCTATGCCTGGAGGAGTAGCCAGGGAGAAGGGGAGTTGATTAAAAGAAGGCTCAGCTGGGCATGAATAGGTGGGAGTCTACAAAACCCAGGAACTGAGAACGGACAGGACTGCAGGGAAGTAGTCTGCAGTCACTCCCTGGAAAGAGGGAGGAGGAAGCTGATTTGGAACTGGTACTCCCAGAGAAGGTGGGAGAACCAGGAAAAGTAGGGTGAAGTCCAAGGAAGGAGTTGTTGGGGCTTTTAGCCATTTTGGGGTTTTTTTTGGTGGTTGTTTTATCTTTCACCCTCCATCTTAGTCCACCTTCTTGTCAAGGTTGGTGCCCTTTTTAGGTGCTTATTTTTCTGATTGGTTAAAGTTTTAAGCCTAATCTACCTAGCTACAGTAAAGGCGGGAAAGCATCATCTGAGTCTCAGTTAAAGGTTATATAAAGGCTTGCACACTCCGTCAGGTGCTGTCCGCTCAGGAGGCAGCCTGTGTTCAGTTCAACCCGTGTCTGTGCTTGGTCGTACAATGGAGGAAGATGAACATCATCAAAACACCTGTGTTTACCTGGTTGTCCATCCTTGAGGAGGATCTCCTGTTCCATCTCAGGTTCCTGATTCCGGTAGCTGTCCTCAAGGTCCTGACCTGAGTTACCTGAGAAGCAACACAGACGAGAGCATCGTAAGCCATCTACTCTGAGCTCCTGTCACTCCTAGAGACTGAGTAACATTGACAATGTATTTGTGTTGTGCCCATATTGGTTAGGCGTTGGGTCTGGGCTTCAAGCCCACTGTACTTGTAAAACCACTGAGCTGTATTACTCTGTTTAATGCTTTATTGCCCTTTTCCCTACCTTGTCTTACTTATCCCTTAATAAACCCTCCTGCCTGTTTTCACCATTTAAAACAGGCAAGGTTCATTTGACCTGTGGCTATTACGTGATAGACCCTACAGAGGAATTGATCCTTTGGGAGGTGGGGTCCTTAAATCAATTCCACCAGTCTCTTCTGATAACAGAGCAGTGAGGGCTCAGGGGGTAGAGCTCACTGCTGAGCTGAAGTCCCTACTCTGGGTTCCAGTCCAGAGAGTGGGCCCAGGTTCCCATACTGGCCACTGGGGAAGTGACATCATTAAGGCAGCACAGGAGAAGACTGCCTGGGACTGTTTGCCTAGAAAGACTTTGGGGTAACCCTCGAAGGGGGAAACATGGATGACAACCCAGCCAGAGGGCTGAGTCATGAAGAGGACCCTGCAGTTCTTGGAGTGAGGCAGGTCCACAGGGTGAGAGGACAATAGGTGAGGCACCACCTGAAGAAGGTACACCAACTGGCAGAGCTAATCCTCAGGACGGCCAGCAGGAGGTGCCACAGTGGTGAATGGACTGCCTGACACACCCCTGTATAGTGCTCTAGCCCCTTTATGCAGTGTAAAGGGTCTGTAGTAGGAGTGGATATCTCTGCTCAAATAGTGGGCCTCTGATGATTTTAAAAAATTGTGAGTAATGACAGTGGAGGCAGGGAATGGACTGTGGACTCTGAACAAACAAAAAGAATAAACAGATTATGCATCTAAATAGACAAGCTCTTGGAGACAAAAAAAATACAACGGAGCAAAATCTGGTGTTTAAAGTCTACACTTTCTTTCTGAGGTTGTTCAGTCATTGAAAGAAACTAAAACCTCAGTCAAGGCTCAAGAACCACTTCATAAAGTTTTGTTACCACATTTTCAAAATGAGGAATTTATTCTCTATTAGTATTGATATGACAAAGGCAGCCTTTGCTTTTGTTCCAAAGTTCTGGCTCAGTTTGCCAGCGACATAATTTGAATGAGAGACCGGAATTGTTAATGGACAAAGAGTGCGTGCGTGCATGTTTATTCTTCTCTGTTCTCAGATACGTCAGACCAATTTTATGATCCTGCTAAAGAGAATCTTTGGCTCATATTGGATAGGAAACAGAAATTCCTTGAATAATATAGTCATTAACTAATAAGAGTAAGAATTACTCAACATAAACTCTGACCTAAATGTGTTAGAACTAATTATGCCTTGATGTTAAGACCTTGTTCATTCAAGGATGGTTTTATTTTCCATTCTGGACAATAGAAAAAACACAATCTCCATATGAAAGTAGTTTAAATGCAAAACAAACCTATACTCTAAAACCTACCCATTTAAACTGACATGAGTTTATTTTCTTTTTTAACAATTGTTGGAGGAACATACTTGGGGCTCAGAGTGGAGAAGGAAGGCTAGAAGGAAGACTGTTGCAACTCCCTGGTTAAAGGCCACCCAGTAATGGTGCAAGCTAGGGCCATCCCTGTGCAGCAGTGCAGCCCTAACTAAACACCACTGGTGTGAGGCCCCTCAGGGACCATACAGCAGTGGAGGACTGAGCACAATGGAGTTCTACTTGGCTATCTGCCTGGGCTCCATCCTGCCTATGCCAGGCCCCCTGTTTTCCCTTCCCCTGGGTGGGACATGGCTGGTACAGCAAATGACAGAGCCACCTCAGCCAGCTTTCCAGCAGCAAAGCCCTCCCCTGGGCAGAGCACATTTTCTTCTGGGTATCTGTGGGCAGTTTAGCAGATCAAAGAACCCAGTTGTTAATTAGCTAAATATAAGAGGTTAGCCCTAAAAGAGCTCGGTTTGCATTTTACCAAACAGGGGGGAAGAGCAGAGATACTCATATGCTAATGCTGCACCACCTAATGTATGTCCCTGGGGTATTTTAAAAACAAATGTTTCTTTCCCCAATAGCTGTAAGTGATGAAACATTACCATGATTTAAACATGCAATAAGAGTCTGAGGCACAAGCGGTTTTGTTAAGTAACTGGACTTTATTTTCTGTCCCAATTCACATGATCTAGTTCTGAGTTACAAAGGTAAATAGCTTTATTGCATTACAGGGGTGAATAAACCAAGGCGATTGGGCAGGATAAAATTGTGGGTGTGGGGGCATTCTAAGCCCAGTGAAGATGGCTTGGGGGCTCCTGAGATGCCAGGGAGAGCTAAGGGAGGGGTTTCCTGAGCCAGAGGGGAAGGGAAGGGAAGGAGTATTTCTAGCCAGGGGTTCAGTTGGGAGCATGAGGGGTTCTTACTTGGTGTTGTGGAAGTTTTAAGCTAAAGCAGAGGAGATTCCTAGATAGACAGGGTCAGGTTGGGCAGGAAGGAGAAGGGTAAGTCAAGAGGAAGGAAGTTGTGTTGGAAGAAACTGAAGGGACTTGTTGAGGGAGGTTTCTGAGTCAGGTGGGAAATCAGATGGGATGAGAGGGCTGAGTGAAGGTGGAAAATGATGAAGTGGTGGGTGAGAATGTTTGTGAGTGAGGGAAAGTGGAAAGGCAATGGGTTAATGGGAGGGGTTATTTTAGATTCTGTTCTCTAGTTCATGGAACTCTCTCATATAAAATATTAGTGCCATGCTGCTCCTCTAGTGGTAGGACCTGTAATAATCAAAATATCAGACTTCTGCAAAAGCAAGCAAGTACCTCCCAGTGCAGAGATAATCAAATCTCTTCAAGGCAAGTTAATGATTTATTTTTTGTGAAACATTGTAAGCTAGCTCAATAGTGGTAATGAACTCACAGTAATTCCTGCTGGAAACCCCAGGGAAAAGCAGGAGAGTCTTGGCAAGGGATTGTGCAAGGCATGGTTCAGTTCCTAGCTCTGGCATGCATAGCTGTACCGTTTGTAGTGCATTCTGTTTTTCCTTTAGGGTGATGTAAAGCTGAATAGCAGGCTTTCTTCTGCCTTCTCAAGCTGATGAATTTTGTTTTGTTCCTCTCGTCTTGGGGGACAGGGATGTTTCACTCAGTTTATTATAGCCTGAGAAGATCTTTAAGGAAATGGGACAGAGTCTTTGGCTGGTATTATAGGAGAGGACATCCAGATTCCTCTTCTGTTGGAATTCTCTCTCGCATTGTTTTTTTACTTGTCTGATTCCTGTTCTTTATATACACAAAGGGTGGCATTTATTTTCAGATAATTGCATGGTAAATATCTTCTTAAGTGGTAGCGGGAGCCTCACTCATGTTCTCCCTGAAAAGTGTAGATAACTTCACATTTGCTACCACAAGTTGACTTTCTTCCTTCAAGTTTTTTGTAAAAATTCTGACTCAAATAGCAGTCTTCTTACTTCATTATTTAATCAGTCCATGTTTTATTTCCCCACTTCCTCAATGATCATGTGTGAATGCCTCCAGCACAGCAGATTTACTCTGGGGTACTGTCCAGATTTGCCCTTTTGCTGGAGTTTCCCTTTATTCAGTTTAATCACAACAAAATACAAAACCGTGGCCTAAGCTTTTTCCTAGAATTTCTCCCAGGAGGTCCTTTCTGCACCTGCCCTTCCTTCCCTCTGCTTGAGAGAGAGAGAGAGAGAGACAGAGAGAGAGACTCAACCTCTTTTTAGTCCGGGGTGGTGAGTTAATAGAAGTAACTATCTCTATTCTCTACCTTAGAACTGATCATTGAAGCTAGTGTCATGACTCTGAAGTGGAATTTTTATAGGAATCAGAAGAAAAGTCCATAACCTACCCTACACTTTGACTGTTCCAGGATAGCATTTTGTCCTGCTACTGTTTCACCACCATCCATGCCCTTCTGATTTGTCATGAGTACAACATGCCTGTTTATCACTCTAAGTTTGACTTTTGTGGATGCTTCACTTTTTTTCTAGGTTCTAATACACCTTGCCACCAGAAATGTCTTTGTGTCTGTTGCTGTTCAGGAGTTTTTGCCAGTGCCAGCTTGTCTGATGTTCGTTCCTCCCTTATGGTCTAGAAGCATTTCATCAACAGGTCTGCCCTTATTTTCCAGTGATATAGAAAAAAGAATGTGCTTCTGTGGATTTTATGGTGATTTTACTTCCAGTCTTGTAAGACAAAAACCACTGGAGTCTCTCCAGTCTCAGAGAACTTTCCCATCGGATGTAGTTGCTGATTGGGCTGTTCAAATTACAAGGTTAATAATGTAGAGCTGATTTTATATGTTTCTGCAGGTATAAAGAAAAACAGGACCATGGGACAAAGTATCCAAAGAGTACTCCTATTTTGAGGGGTAAGATCATTTCACATTCTTTCAGATTGTTTGATAGCACTCATCTATGCCATTTTTCACATTTGTCATTTCTGTTCCTCACTGAGTGACTAGGCTCCTCTGCGAAGTCAATACAGGAAGTACATTCGGAGTAGTGTCTCTATGTGCTTTTATATTACCATTTGTGTGGCATTTCAGTGTTTGATACAAGCCTTGTGACTACAAGTACCAGCATAACCGTTACCCCACAGTCACAGGAAAGATCGGAAATACTGCCATAAGTTATAACCTTTTTCATTATTGGGAAGTTTTGGTCCTGGTTTTCCCCTAACTTACAATGGTTTTACATCACTTTAACTGTTCAGCCACATCCTCAACTGGTGTAAATTAGCACCTTTCCACTGGCTACAATAGGGTTACACCAGCTTACAGCAGCTGAGAAGCTGGTCTATTGACTTTAGAGTTACATTGATTTACACCAGTGCTACAGAGGAGAATCAGACCCTTAAACTGAAGCTTACTCTCTATGGATTCTGTCTGGTCCTGAAACTGGGTCATCTGGATTTCAAGTACAGGCCACTATGTATGTATACATGACATTTGCTCTGCACCGTTAGCAGTTGTCACGGATATAGTGATGGAGTCATCTATCAGGGAGCAACGTAACTGGGTTCCCAACTCCATTTGGAATGGCCTACTATTTACCACTAATGACGACAAGTAGTATGTACTCCAGGATTAAGTGATAAATTCCATGTAGTAGTTCACTGACTCTGCAGGGATGTAATCTATATTTAAGAAGATGGTGTGTTTAACAGAGACCATAATCACAAGGAATAACCTCTTCAGAATGCAGACAAGAATGTCATTGATTAAAGCTGAGGTATGCTGTAGGTATGATCACAGCGGTGAGCTTCATTCTGTAGAAGTGAGTCGTTGATGGAAACCTCTTGTGGGGAAAATTCAGCTGACAATGCCATACTTACAGGTTAAAGTTTAACAGTAGACTAACATGCGGTTCTAAGGAATAACCTGCACATTTTTTTTGTTTTAAGGACACTTAACTAGTCAGCACTATCAGAAAAAAGCAGTACATCCCTTTACCAATGCTTTGTATACATGTACTGTATGTTGAAACCAGGTTAGGACACTTAGGCTGTACCTTCACTAGGAAAAGAGCTGGATTTTTAACTCATTTAAAGCTAACTCATGTTACGTATCCCATGTTAAAATCCAAGTGCAGTAAATTCACCCCCCTGCCCAAGGTTTACCTTGATCATCTAACAACAGTTAAAACTTTGATTGCCTTGTCTTCACTAAAATTTTAACACAAGTTGGTTAACATAGATTAAAAACGCATCCTTTCCCCCTATCCCACTGAAGACAAGACAAGGCCCCGTGGGCTTTTCCCAGCCAATATGAACAGGGGTGAATTGTGTTAACAGTTTACAAGCTGTCCTCTAGACAAGACCCAAATCTCAGTCTATAGTACACTTGCATTAAACTACAGTATTTATAATGGTGCCTTCCCTTGTTGTGCGGGCCAAGGGATATTAAATTGTTTGCAGCAATGTTAGGTTATTATGCATCTTACTGTGGCACCAGAGCACACAGAAGTGCTGAGCCACCAGCCTGATGATAAAGTGTCAACCCAAACAATTATCAGAACCTCACTAAGATGTTGTGTATTAGATAAGATAGCTCCACTGGCGGCACTAAATGAAGGTCTGGGGCAAGTTAAAAATCAAAGTAGTGAAAGGAAGAGGTTGAAAAGACCTATAAGCTTATATAGTCCAGCCTCCTGCCAGGACATTTTATAGGGCTCTATCCATTCCAGTTGCAAATGGATCAAGTCCCCTTGGAACACTATTCCCCATCTAAAAGCTGTGGTTTACAAACTGTGGCCACAGGTCACATGACATCGGTTCCTCCTCCCCAGCTACTTCTGCAGGAATCCAGGTTCTTCTTTGCAACAAAAAGGCCACTGCTACTTCGAAGGAGACAAGAAGCTGGTCTCTGCGACTGGTGCACAAGAGATGGGAACCAGAAAGAATGTGCAAAGCAGCACAGGAGGAAGGCAACATATGCAGGGGAGAGGCCACCCGGAAAAAGGGAAGTATTAAAGGAGTTCTTCTTTAGGTGTGTAGGTAAATAATTAATAGATGAGATGCAAGCAGATGGCTCTTGAGAACATGTAACTTAGTTCTTGGATTTTGTAGGACCAGTAGAACATGTTGTTGTGTATTACAAATGGCCTTCTCTAGTGGCTCTTTACAGGAAGCAGACTGATTAAATTTTCCAAAAAGAACAAAAGCACGTTAAAGACACCTAAATGTTTCTTCTCGTTAATTTCTAATTTAGCAATTATTATAGTTGCTACAGGGATGGCTCCATAAGCTCCTTACTTAGAATCATAGAATCATAGAATCCAAGATCAGAAGGGACCATTATGATCATCTAGTCTGACCTCCTGCAAGATGCAGGCCAATCTTCCCTGGAGAGCCAAACCCTCTGGAAAAGATTATATCATACCATTGACCCATTGTACTATTTACCAGTGGTTATCCTATCATACCATCTCTCCATAAACTTATCTAGCTTAATCTTAAAGTCATGGAGGTCCTGACTGACAATTTATATCCGTTGTCCTCGTGTCCACATAGCACTGAGCTGAAATAATTCCTCTCCCTTCCCTGTATTTATCCCTCTGATATATTTAAAGAGTGTGATCATATCTCCTCTTATCCTTCTTTGGCCTTCCATTCCTCGGATCATTTTAGTGGCCCTTCTTTGTACCTGTTCTAGTTTGAATTCATCCTTCTTAAACATGGGAGACCAAAAGCACCTCCTTATCCAGCTTATAACTAAAGTTCTTGTTAGTCATCACACTTCTCACTATTGAATTTCATCCTGTTACTAATACTCCAGTTTACAAGGTCATCTAAATCTCCAACTTGGTGTCATCCCAGGTCAGCAATAAATAGATTGAATAAAGCCTTGAGGAACTCCACTGTCTGCAGTCTCCCCAGTCTACTTCTCTGTGTGAGCACACAAGGTCACAATGTAGCCGTGATAGTAAGCACTACATCTGGTAGTATTTGTTTTCAGGACCAGGTCTTAAGCCGAGATTTTTATAAACACTGGTCACTCCCACTTCGAAAATCTTGGCCTTAGATTTGAAGTTCCATCAAGCAGGGACTTTGTCTACTCCTTGTCCTGGGCAGAAAAGTATATTACAACATTCAACAATAAACTCACACCCATCCATTTGATGAAGATGCAAAGGATTACACTGCAATTACTTATCCACCCAACAATGGATTAGTTTCAATATTGACAAAGCTGGACTATAGGAAATGTTTATTTAGACACCTGGTCAGTTTTGGAGACGATAGCAAATTATTTTAAAATGAAAGGAAAATAAAGGACAGACATGATTCGTTTCCTTGAGACAAAAATCAAACTATTGCCCTCATAAAACTATAGAAGAAAAAGGTTGCTTTTTTTAGGTGCTTATTATTATACGTATCAAAGTTCTCTTTTTAAAAATTGTGCTGAGCCAGAGTGGGAAGCATCTCTGGGGTAGGGAGTGCTGAAATTATCACAGCAGTGACTTAAAACACTTTAAACATTTTAAACTAAAACAAAACATTTAAACTTTTCAGTAACAATTCAGTATACATCTCTAAGAAGTTGTGGCGCCTTATTAGTTTGTTAGTTAAAGTTCCTTAGTAAAACTAATTGTCTTCATTTTGCTCTAAAGCTGTAGCCTTCAGCAAAAGTAATAGCTGAAAAAGAACAGCTGAAAACCCTCACAGCAAACGTTGATTAAAACAGCTATTAAAATAAAAATATTGCAGCTAGTGGTGCCATCTAGCTGCTGCACTGGCTGTAGGTTATATTACTTTCTATGATGACAGACAATCAAAAAGGCAATATTTGTTCCTGCCAGTGCATTAATGTTGCATGATCTTTTCTAAACTAGCTTCCATAAATAATTCCTTAGGCTGAAAAATATTTGCTTCTGACTTAACAAATGAGAAAAGAAGGAGAGCTTCTCTGCTGATCATATGTTGTTATATTTTGAATACATTCAAACAACATTTTCCTCCTCCTTTCACTACTCTGCTTTAAAAATCAAAAGCAATCAGGATCATTCTTGTTCTGCTTTTTCCTCTGATGAAAAGCACTATGTAAGAGCTAAGTTATTATTGAAACTGCTTCCTAAACTTTCACTTGTTGGATGCCCACTTTTCTTCAGTTAGCTCCCTCCCTCCCTCCTTCCTCCCCCCGCTCCCCCCAGGCTCTCCTGGTAAAAAACTTAATTGTTCATTTCACAAGATAGCTGTGGTGTTGCCTTAAGGCAGCTTCCAGTGCCACTTGGAGAATAAGTGACCATTCTGTTCCCACTGGATTCTATGGAAGTTTTGTTATTGACATTACTGGGAGGGGAGCATGATTGGGATTCTATTTCCTTTTTAAATGGCCTCTCTCTATGGCCCCAAGGATCAGGAGAGAAATAACTGATTATTAATAATAAACTTGGATAGTTCTATTTTAAAAGGAACATCTCAAAGGATTTTGCAAATAATGGAACAAGCCTCATAACAAGAACAAGTGAGAAATTTTCTTCACTAACATTTCAGCAACTTTGACCAGAGTTTCACTTTGACAGTGTTCACCTCCCAACAGGATCTATAAACCACATTGGACCTCTGGGAAGCTCAAGTCACCCCGAGATACAGGTTCACGTCTAAAGCCAACCAGTACCTCTGCAGGCACAGCTAGGTATTATGTAGGCATTTTATGTTATCTCATGATGCCCAGTACTGGGCATCATAGAAAACACATACATCTTTCTAGAGTAGACAATGCTGCACTGAGGAACTAAAAAGCCTACCTCCTCTCTGAATACGTTGGCACAATGTGAGCCCAAATAAGTCTCATGGTTGTGATGGAGAGGTATCCTGGACCCTGCCATGGCTCATGTGACTTGAAGTATTATGGGCTGCTAGCACTCAGGGCAGGGAGGGATTATTGTTCAGTTTCATACACAGCAAGTGTACATCTTACACACACCTGTAACTCAGCTTGAAGCACATTCCCCATTTGCATTTTCCAGGAGACAGACGGCAAACCTGCATTACATGGCTAATGACCCCAACTGTCCACCATAAAGCAGCATCCCACCACAGATATAATAGAGCATGAAATGCCCCAAAATGGCAAGAGAGTGCATTTAGATGCCTTCAGACTTCAGAAAATGGAGAGAGGCTTGTTGATTTTTGTAATATGAATTACCTAGTCATTGGTGGATTTTCAACGTCATAAAATCCACAAGCCATCTTATCTCTGCCATTTAGTGTTCTCCAAATGGCAGAGACAAGAACCAGATCGACCATATGATGATGATCAATGGCAAATGGTGACGCTCACTGACAGATGTGAAAGTGAGAAGAGGTGCAGACGTTAGCAGTGACCACCACCTTGTGACAGCCTCCATCAAGCTAAAACTGAGAAGAGTGGGTCCACCAAACAAGGGACATAGACGTCATGACAGTGACAAGCTAAAGCCCCTGAAATACAGAAAGCCTTCATTCTGCAGTTAAAGAACAGGCTTCAGGCACTTGCAGACCTTGATGAAGAGGAGGGGAATGCAGATGAGAAGATTAACAAGAAGTGGGATAAAGTAACAGCAATTTATAAACAGAGTAGTGAAGCCTATCTAGGCTACAGGCAGAAGAGAAGGAAGGAATGGATTACACCCAGCACATGGAACATCATAGAAACCAGACAAGCCCTGAAGAAAAAAGTTTTAGAAACAAAATCCCAGAAGCTAAAGGACAAATACCGCAAGGCACACCAGGAGGTCAAACGCCTTGTGAGAGCGGACAAATGAAATTATATTGATAATCTGGCAATACAAGCAGAGGATGCAGCTGCTCATGGTGAACAAAGAACCATCTATAAAATGACATGGTTTATCAGTGGTAAATGGAAGACACCAAGAAACACTTTCATAAGGGACAAACAAGGCCACCTACTAACTACAGAAAAAGAACAAGAAATACACTGGACAGAGCATTTCAAAGAATTGCTGAACAGAGAGCCACCTAAAGAGGAAGCAAACATCCATGAGGGAGAAGATCTTGATATCAACACAGACACTCCAGCTAAGGAAGAGATCATTCAAGCCATCAAATCCTTTAAAAATGGGAAAGCTCCTGGCAAGGATAACTTGAATGCAGAATTGTTCAAGGTAAATCCTGAGTTAGCAACAAGTCTGGGAAAGGGAACAAGTGCCAGATAAGTGGACCAATGGGGTTATAGTGAAGATACCAAAGAAAGGAACTCTCAGTGATTGTAATAACTGGCACGGCATCACACTTTTATCTTTTTATACCAAGCAAAGTATTGTGCAAGATCGTAGTCCTCTGTATATCAGAGGCAGTTGATAGCGTTACCAGAAAAGAGTAAGCTGGTTTTCGGAAAGGGTGTGGATGCACAGACCAGATCTTCACTCTACGGAACATAATAGAACAATTCTGAGAATGGCAAAAGCAGCCCTACATAAACTTCATAGACTTTGAGAAGGCTTTTGATAGTATTCACAGGACCATCCTATGGAGCATTCTGCCAGCATATGGAATCCCTTTCTATATAATCAACATCAAAAGCTTCTATTCCAACTTTACATGCAATGCTGATTACAATAAGCTCAGTTTTGATGTCAAAACAGAAGAATGTCAGAGGTCTGACACGTCTGCAATCCTTTTAAACTTTGCCATTGATTGGGTAATGCAGCGTACAACAGAAGACATACCAAGAGCCATTAAATGGACACCCTTCTCATCCCCTGAAGACCTGGACTTCACAGATGATCTCGCTCTCCTATCACATACCCAACACCATATACAAGAAAAAAACAACTTGACTCAATGCATTAAACCAGCAAATTGGACTGAAAAATCAATCGCAGTAAGATAGATATCATGACCTTTAATATTGCCTCACCATCACCAGTGCAGATAGAGGATTATGTTCTCACCAATGTAGAAACATTCACATACTTGGGCAGCACCATCAGCCAGGAAGGTGGAACAAGCCAGGACATCCGGAACAAAATCAGTAAAGCCAGGAACACCTTCAGAAGCTTACATACAGTCTGGAAATCATCAAAATACAATACCAAAACCAAACTCAATACTTATCAGAGCTACGTACTTTCAACACTACTTTACAGTGCAGAATGCTGGGGAATAAGAAAGTATGACATGTCCAAACTGTCATCAATCCATACAACCTGCCTCAGGAAAATTCTCCATATCTTTTGGCCCAGAACAATCTCAAACCAAGATCTATTGACACAGTGCAGCCAAAAGGATCTGAGCACCATCATTGCCAGGAGGTATTGGAGATGGATTGGCCATGTGCTTCCGATGGAAACTGATTCCATCACCAGTGTAGCAATAAAATGAACACCTGAAGGCAAGCCAAAACAAGGCCGCCCGTAAACAACATGGCAAAGAGCAGTGGAAGCCGAGCTGAAAAACCTGGGGCGCAGCTGGGGAGCCATTGAAAAACTTGCCAGAAACAGAGAGGAGCGGAGGAGCTTCATCGCTGACCTAAACGCCAGAGGCATAATGGGAACATGATGATGACGATGAGACTTCAGACACTATCATAGGTCTCTGAAAAGGTTAATAGAATATCCCTGGAATGTTGCATGCTACACATCACCATCAGATTTGTGCTACCTTTGCCTGAGGGAGCCAATACCAATGCAATCATCCCTCCAGAACATGAGGAGTTAATGGTGGCGGTGTTATTGCAGTAGGAACAGGAAGCAAATGGACAGGTCAGAGGGCAGTGACAGACCCCAGGGACATAAGGGACAAGCTGTTGCCACCATCTCTGCCAGTAAACAATAAACCAAAATCATATGAAGAGGAGGAGTGCACATAGATGGTTATGGTGCACAGAGGCAGCATTCATCAGGGCAGTGAGTCATGCTGGAAGTGATTTGTAAAGAAAGTCAGATATAATCTATTAATATGAATGTAAGGCCAGAAGGGACCATTAAATCATCTAGCCTGACCTCCCACATATCACAGGCCATTAAGTTTCACCAAGTTACCCTTGTACTGAGCCCAATAACTTGTGTTCATTGAAAGCAGACCTCCCAGAAAGGCATCCAGTCTTGACTTGAAGAAACATTGTTGCTTTACATCCACAGTGCTCATTGTGGGTGATGGGGCAGAGTGTTGTACTAGTATTTACTTGCGGCTGCCACCTTAGAAGTTGGCTGCCTATGCCAGCCACTGCCTCTATGGACAGCGGCACTTTGAGATGCAGAGAAGCAGCAGCAATGGACCAAGATTGGGACAGAAGTTGGGACTTTGTCAGTTGTGGAGCCTGGTTGGCATTAGGTGAATGTTGTGAGAGAGTGGTGTCCATTAGAGAAAGCAAGTCTGGGTTGTATTCTCCAGGAGATCCATTGGGCCTGGAGAACATGTCCTATTTAGTGTAGAAGGGTGATGGTTATCTGAAGGAGACACCCACCATCCTTACAGTGTTTTCTTCCCACACAGAGGCCTTGGGTCCACCTATGTTAGAGGATGCCAACTCATCTGGACAGATGAGCTGCTGCCCCACTGGTGTGCACGCAGACATGAGGAAGCATTAAAGTCACAAACATGCATTCACCTAAATCTCTTTCCTAAATATCATTCACCTAAATCTCTGTATTTGCTGAACCATACATTGGGTTGGCTTTGCTAAAGGACACCCACACTAATTCTATGAGGTCTGGAGATGCGGAAGAAGTGGGAGCATCTCTGTCAGAGATCTTACTCCTCAAACTTGGAGAGGCTGGAGTAGGGGTGGGATAAGGTCTTTGTTAACATGGAAAGGGTGATAGTGCAACCGCTGTTGCATACTAAAGAAAGCATCATGTATAATGAGTGTGTGGCCTAAGGCTTAGTTGTGAAAATTAACAATCATGTTATTGATGCTTCCCTGCTCCTTGACTCTCCATCTGAAGAATGATAGGTGCCTTATCCCAGTGATGGCAGACATTGGGATGGTGGTCGGGATAATGTTATCCTGGGGAGTCAGCTAAAGGGCACTCTGAATCTGTTCTGAAGCCTCCCACATCGCAAGAAGATTTTCAGCCATCTTCTATCACTGGCAGAGGCACCTCCACTTTTTCTTCAAGGCTCTTGTCCCTGCCACCTAGACCATTAACCTGATTTACAACCTGGGTCCACAGCCAGTCCCTCACAAGTGAGCTCCATTGCCTGGACTTGTGGCCACAGAGATTTTCGCTACACAGCAAGCTATGAGATCTCTGAGATCAGTCATTATTTGAGGAATTCATTTTGAGTGGAGTCTCTGCCCCCTAGCCTCTGGCCATACCCAGGCACAGAGGCTGCTACTGCAGTCATTCTGTAGGTTCTGGTCTCAAGAATCCTTTGAAAATCTCCACCATTTGCAGCACATCTGAGCATGCAGCTATCAGTCACACATCTTAATGACTGATTAGCATATGCTAATAGCCCCAGATGGGCAAAGATGCTCAACCTGGAGTGCGTGGAATCAGCTTAGAAGATTTTGAACTTGGTTGAGTATTTGGGACCCTGTACAGGAGCAACACTTAGATCCCTTACCATCCCTGACACCAGAAAATAGATTATAGGCTGTGTCTTTGCCAGACACATCAGCAAACTAGGTGAGTTAGAGGGAGAAATGACGAGAATGTTACTGATTCAGGGACATACAAGAATACACAATGCTGCTTTTGAACTTCTGTACTGACATTTGGCCAGGCAAGGCTCAGACAAAGCATTCCACAGCAGCCACTTAATGAACACTTTCTTGTGAAACAGTTATTTCTGCTTTTAAATGCTTGGGATCAGCTCAGATATGACTGTGATGGAAGCTATGCAAGCACCTAGCTTGAGGAAGGAGTGCAGCTTTTCTTCTCATTGCAGACATAGCATGTGTGTGCAGGAGTGGTATCACAAAGTGTTATCTTTCACTAGCCTTGATGTTTACATTAAGTCCTAATAATCAGAAAAGCATCCCTTGTAAATTATTATTTGCCAGCAAGTCTCTGGGCATTGTAGGCTTTCATGTTTACTGATTTGCATGCAACCAGTGAGTGAGTCAACACTATACATACTGAATTCATCCCATTCAGCATCCCTTGGACAAGCATCTGTGCTTCTCTTTGCCCACTAGGAATAACTACAGAGACACAATAGTTTTTCCCACTTTCATCATTATACCAGGGTCAGGAAAGCATTTCAAAGCATCAAAACCTCCAAAGTGCAGGAAGCTACATACACCACAGTCTGGAGTGTGGGTTCAGCTTGAGTGAGTATTCAGATGCTTCTCCAAAGCTTATCTGAACTAGCCAAACCTACTAAATTTACAAAGCTGGGCTGGGCATTTTATGAGAACAGGATCTCTCACAAAATTTTCAGCATTTCTTTGCCTAACCAGAAACACTTGAAAGCAACTTCTCATTTGCTGCCCCAGCTAGAACCTTGAAATGAAAAAAATATGGATTGCGACATTTCAGAATCCTACAAGAATTCAGTGAGAGTTAGTTCCTAGAAATAATTGAAGGTTGAGATAATTAGTAGGGGGGATTATTATTTTTCCCTCAATCCAATTCACCCTTCCTTAAATTGCACCAAAAGAAACCTTCCCCATGGTAACCTATTCTCTCATTTCAAATAAAAATCTCTCCCAACTCTTTCACTGCCTTGCTGCTAGGGCACCTTCTAGTATGATAAATTATTAACAGCTCATAAATTCTAAGCCAGCAATTATTCTCCAAAAAGGTTAGCCTGATCAAATAACTTCCACATTAGCTCAAAGCTCCTTGATCAAAAGTGAGGCCAAAACATTGCTATGGCTGGGGTTTTCATTCCAGCTCTGTGTCCCCTGGTTTCAAAGGCCAATCTTTGTTTTTGAAGTTGAGGATTCGCAGTCAGCTATCTTGAGAAGTGTTTTCCTACAGGGCTGATCATCTGTGTCTGCCCTTTGAAATACTCCCATCAACCTAATGTTTGTTTCATTTGCTTGTATTACAGATGCCTGTTCACATCACTATGGTTAAAGCTGTGTTGGCATTTTCATTGCATCCCCTTCAGATCACTGTGGCAGACACTAAAATGCTACCACAATAAATCGTGTCTTAAGCTTTGCTCAGAGAGTTGAATAGCGTAGTTTTCATGAAGAATAGGTGCAGCAGGTAAACTGCGTTGCTTGTTAACTTTGCATCCACTACAGTCTGCAAGGGAACATTTCAACATGTGTTATTTACAGTTCCTGGAAGCACACTCCAAAATAGGCTGTTTTTCTTATGTTGGATACAAGAAGGAAGTTAGACATTTTATGTGATGACTACAAGAGACAAATTGAAGTGAGGATCCCCGTCTCTGTGCAGATCAACCTTGCTGTGACCCATTGAATGGTGCCAGGAAGTCTGCAGTGGCTACTCAAACCTGGTCGGTCTTCCAGTTCTCAGTTCATCTATCTTATTTTTCTCCACTAGTGGAAGGTTGACCTTGGTAACCAGGTTGGCCAGCAATGACCCAGGGGTCAGTACCCAGTGGTCAGCAGCCTTGTATACAAACTTTCGTGGTTCTTCTCATATTAACAGGGGTTAACCTGATTCATCAGTGGGCAGAAGGATGTTCTTGCTCCCTTACTTTCAGTCTGAAGTACTGCAAGCAGGGGCGGCTCCAGGCACCAGCACGCCAAGAGCGTGCCTGGGGCAGCAAGCCACGGGGGGCGCTCTGCCAGTTGTTGCAAGGGCGGCAGGCAGGTTGCCTTCGGCAGCATGCCTGCGGAGGGTCCGCTGGTCCTGCGGCTTCAGCGGACTTCCCGCAGGCGTGCCGCCGAATCCGCAGGACCAGGGACCTCCCGCAGGCAGCCTGTCTGCCATGCTTGGGGCGGCAAAATACCTAGAGCTGCCCCTGACTGCAAGAGCCACTTACCAGAGCCTGGAGAAGAGAAAGAAAGGAAGTGGCTGCAGCAGTGTCTGAGCTTTCTTTAGGCCTGGTCTACACTGGGGGTGGGGGAAAATCGATCTAAGAGACACAACTTCAGCTACGAGAATAGCATAGCTGATGTCAACGTATCTTAGATCGACTTACTTCGCATCCTCACGGTGTGGAATCGATGGCCACTGCTCCCCCTTTGACTCCGCTTCCGCCTCTCGCCCTGGTGGAGTTCCAGAGTCGACAGGGAGCACGTTTGGGGATCGATGTATCGCGTCTAGATGAGACACGATACATCGATCCCTGATAAATTGATCAGTACCCACCAATCTGGTGGGTAGTGTAAACATACCCTTAGAGTCCAAGGGCAACAGCTTTCATCCAGAGAGATGAACCTGTGTGAGTCAGTGACTGATGCAGGAGGGGAGCAAGGTCTGGTTGGTCTGGGGGTGCACCCACCAAATCCACAGGCCTAGCCTAGGAGTCTAGGTCCATTTGGTAGCATTTTCATTATGAGGAGCAGACTTTGGCCACCAGGGTGGACTAGCTTGTGGAAGCTCCTGAGAGGCCTGATCTACATCTACATCCTGATGAAGGGATATTTTCCAGCTGCTTATCTATACTAAGATTCCAACTGGTTTTAAAACCTTCAGAAGTTGGGAGGGAACTTTCTCCACCACAGACCAGAGAGCTGATTTATGCCAGTTTTAATGGATGCAGCAAAGGAGGATCATGTAGCAGTGTAGAGTAAGTATCCTGCAATTACAAGCTAACACCTTCATCCATAGTGCCTCTGGCCAGAGGACACTGTACACTGACCCAGCTCCAAGTATACATTGGACTTAAATAGCACATGGAGGAGGCAAACTGAGACCTCACAATACGGATAAGTTGAAGCCCTTAAGAGTATAAACTACAGGAAGAGAACAGAGAGAGGCCCCTGGTCAAGCTGCTAGAGCCTGAGACACTTGCTGTGTCTGCCACACAGCAGCTCCCAGTTATAGGGAGTTTATTCATCACTTTCTCCTGGATCAGGAGCCCTTGAATCTTGCCACGAGCCCTTTATTCTTTACAGGGGAATATCACCTGCCTTCATAAAGAAGTCAGGAACAACTGCCATTGTTGGGAGGAACAAAGAATGCAGGCTATACTTACAGGATGGGGGACTCTATCCTAGGAAGCAGAGACTCTGAACAGGGTCATGGTGGATAATCAGCTGCATGTGAGCGTCCAGTGTGATGCTGTGGCCAAAAGAGCTAATGCAATCCTGGGTGGTATAAACATGGGAATATCAAGTAGGAGTTGAGAGGTTATTTTACCAGTGTATTTGGCCATATTTATATTGTATTATATATTAGGTTTACTGCCTATAAACCTTGTATTTAAGGCAAATCAGCACTGGCAAAGAAATTTCACTTAGAGTGTTTGTTCTTGCAGATTAAGAGATATGGACTAACTCTTCCAAGGGTGAAGTATTGTCATTTACATTTTTAACATTCAGTTTTCATTTTCCATAGGGATATAGAGAATTTTGGAAAAGATGCTCAGCCCTTAGGTGACTAGGGGTGGGAGAGCGACAGAAGCATGGGGTGCAGTTTAAGCACTCTTATTTTCCCCAGATCACCACTCCAGCTATAGAGCAGGAGGAAGGTCAGTGGAACCACTACTCCCCACAGGTACAAAAGTTTGCAGAGTGGTGGGTGGGGGAGGCAGGCACACAGCCAAAATCACAGAGCTATGTAAGGGAGTAAAAAGTCTTAGGAGAAAGAGGTCAGACCTGGGTTGAAGATACTAGGGAAACATACTCTTTTACAAAGGCATTATGCAATTAAGTCCTTGATGTCCTAAAAAGCTTGGTCCATTAGTTCTACATGTATGGTTTGTAATGATAGCAGATATAAAATTAAGCCATATATGTATGCATTAACTACACACCCATTAGAATTGGAGCCTTCACGAGTTTACATACCTGAGGAACAAATCCATGTTTCAAGTGTGTGATATTTGAAAAAGCAGCATGTGTCTGAAGTAATTCTATCTGAGAGAGCCTGCAGCAATCCTGAAGTGAACTCTGAGGGACAAAATAGTTGGGAGAATTTGTTCGCATAATTAGGGAGCTCTCAGGTCAATAAAGCTCTGGTGAAGGCTGTCATTTTAATCACCACATCAAATTAATCTCTCTCAGGTAGTGTCTTGAGTGTCCTGCATCAGACATCAGATGCTTGGTGCCTATGGTGTGCTCAGCGTAATACATGGGGAATCACAGGAAAACAAAGTTTAAGAGGCCTTGAACAACAATAGTTACCTTACAGCATCTAGGATTTCCCCCTAATTAAAGAACCCCAGTGCAGAAAGCTAAAAAGAGAACGTTCTAAAGTTTTCAGAAATTATAGAAGTAGAGGGGAAGTAATGAACAATATGAAAGTTGTTTAAGACATTGCTGTTCTCAAACTGAGCTTCTATTCTTAGCTGCCTGCTCACCAGAAAAAAAAAAAGAAAAACAAAACTTGTTTTGTAAAGAAATCCTCTTCATAGTTTGCTTAAATCTGTGTTCCCCAAAACTTTCTTTCAGCATGTCTTTATCCTACCCACTGCTTAATATAATTCATATTGATAATGTCTTGTTATGTGACTTACGCAGTTTTACCAACATCTTTGCAAGAAGCTCATTTCAAGCACCTAGGTGAAGTTTCGGGAAATGGATGGTTGGGTTTTTTTGCTCAAGTACAGTACACAAACAATCCTGTGAATCTTTGTGCTAATATTTAAGTGGGACCTTTTCACTGTGAACTGATTGTTAACATGGATTTCACACCGTTGAGAGAATATGTAAAGCCAGAAAAAGACTGTCCACTTTGTTTAACCTGTGACATTTCCCTTCTGCCTAGCAACCCGTAACAATGCCAGAGGACTTGTAATTAGGTCCTCTAGTGAGCTATCAGGGTAGACCATTTCAAACTAGCAAACAGATGTCATTCTTTTACTGCACTTTACATTTTATATTAGAACTTGTAAGAAAGCAAGAGAAGAAATATTTGCTTAATCTAATATCTGTAAGACAAGTCCATAAACTCAGATGCTTGACATTTCTTTAGAACTGTAAGGAACAATATTTTTAATAGCATTTCAAAACACCTTGTTACACTGGAAAGGCTGCTGGCTTCATATACTCTTCTTGTATGGAAAATAGGCTTGTCATCCTATTCCATCCTGCATTTCTGTAGTAAAAACTTATTAACATTTAACAGATCTATGAATCTGGAGCCATTTTTGCACTTAGTTATGCCTCAAATATGTTGTAACTGAAAGAATAACAATACGTTTCACTTACATAGTAGCTTCTTTCATCTGAAGAATTCAAGGCTCTTTATAAAGGTGGGTAAGCATTATTATCCCCATTTTATGGTTTTGGGGGTAGGAACCAGAGGGGGTAAAGAGACTGACTTGTCCAAAGTCACACAGCAAGTCAGCAACAGTCAAAATCAATCCCTACATTTAAATAAAACAACATCTAAAGTGGGTCATCTGTAGGGCCTGAAACTGGGACCGGGTCTAAAAGCATGAGCCTCTTCTGTTTGAGGTAAAGGACTAGGTCCATCCCAGTCTATGGGATTCGCTGATGTGGGGCTCCCTCAGTCTCGCCTGTTGAAGTTGTTCCACTTTAGAAAAATTAGGGAGTCATTGGGCTAGAGAGAGTGAGAATGACTCTATAGCCTGGTAGTTAGGGCACTCACCTAGAAGGTGGGAGCAGGGCTGTCCAGGGAGAGGGAAGGGGCAATCTGATTCATGCCACCTTTTTAAGAGGTGCCCCCAAACTGAATAACATACTCACTCACATAAGAGGATTTGAAAAGGGATCTGCTATCTTTCTCCCCTCAGACAGAGGGAGTCTCTCACACATCCCAGACAAGTATGCTACCCCACCCCAGCTGTTTTGTGTTGAGTTAGGTGACATATGAGCATACCCATCAGATTGGGCCCTGCAGGCAAGTTAGGTGGAGGAGTGTCTATTTTCCCCCAGTTCATGGATTGCACTGAGGCTTAGGCATTCCAATACCTAGAGCAAGGCACCAGTGCATATGCTGAGAGGTAGAAAAATAGGTGAAAATTTAGGAGCTGAGTGAGTTTAAGTTCCTACACGGGGAGGCGGCAGCTGAGGAGGGGTTTTGCGAACTCTAGTGGTGCCTAAATCAGGGCCGGCTCCAGGGGTTTTGCCGCCCCAAGCAGCCAAAAAAAAAAACAAAGCTGTGATCGCGATCTGCGGCAATTCAGCGGGAAGTCCTTCACTCTGAGCGGGAGTAAGGGACCTGCCACCGAATTGCCACCGAATCCCTGAAAGTGCCGCCCCACTCCTGAGTTGCTGCCCCAAGCACCTGCTTGATAAGCTGGTGCCTGGAGCCGGCCCTGGCCTAAATCAGGGACTTAGGCACATAAAGTGGCAGTTAGGCACCTAAGTCTTTTAGTGAATCTACCCTTTGGTGTAATTAGCTCTGTGCATAATTTCCACTTCATGATTTTTTATTTCTGATGAAAACAATTTTCAACAGTAAAAGCGAGGGCAACAGGTAACATCAGGACTAAAAATGAGAGACAAATGAGGTATGATCCAGATTGCTAGGTTATTTTATGGTTGCATGGTAGCCTCAACACCACAACTGGCACTAATTGCCACTCAGTAGAACTGAATGAACATAGAAACTGAAGTACTCCATCACACATTTAGAGATGGTCCCTTCAGGACAGGGTTGAGGCAGACAATGCATGGAAGCTTGCTCTGTTGGTGTGGTTATGCACTTAGGGAATGTATGATGATGTGGTATTAAGGCTGCATTGCCCTGAGTCTGGAATCATACTATTCCTCACAAGTGGCAAAGTTATGAGTGACAAGGTGGGTGAGGTAATACCTTTTATTGGACCAATTTCTGTTGGTGAAGGAAACAAGCTTTTGAGCTTCCACAGAGGTCTTTTTCAGATCTGGGAAAGATACTCAGCATGTCACAGCTAAATACAAGCTGGACCCAAGAAACACACCAAGAAATCTGTTATCTACAGCCAGGCATGCAGATACCACAGAATATGCTTCAAGGAGGAAGTCCAGGATAAACACTTTGCCACATTTAAAATCACCTTTCAGGACACCACCAAGGAAATCGATTGCATCACGGAAAGGGCCACCCAAATACCCTGAGAGAATCTTCTTCAATACAGAAAAAAAACAACACACACCGATCTGACCACACACCCCTAGTTGTCACCAAATGGGGTATCATTAAATAATTACAAGCAATACTCAATGAGAACCACATCCTGAAAGAAATCTTCCCTGAACCCCTTCTTTTGGCCTTCAAACACCTTTCCAGCCTCACCAAGCTCATCATTGGAAGCAAGCTCCCCACAGACCAGGACACAGCAAGTCAAAGCAGCACCAGACCTTGCCAAAACAACAGATACAGAACCTGCAGACATATCTCCACTCTTACAATGATCAGAACACCCCACAACACACCTTTCAAGGTCCATGGGTCCTGTACATACCTATCACATCACATGGTGTACCTCATCCAGTGCAATAAATGCCCAACAATAACTATATAGGTGAAACCATACAATAACTATGCTCTTAGATGAACTCGTATGAAAAATGATATAAGACACAAACACCATATCACCCTTGGGCAAACACTTTTCACAAAGAGATCACTCCAATCTGTTCCACCTTATATTTAGCTCTGACACTGAGTACCTTTCCCAGACCTGAAGAAGAGTTCAATGGAAGCTCAAAAGCTTGTGTCTCTCACCAACAGAAGTTGGTTCAATAAAAGATATTACCTCACCCACCTTGTCCTTCTAATACCCTGGCACCAACATGGCTACAACATTGCAAACAAAGCTATAAGTGGTTTATGCAAGTTATCCCCAACAGGTGGCAACAAACCATGACACCTTATCACATTTTGTATATTCCACAAAAGAACTATTTTAAAAATATTTTAGAAAATTTTACAAGATTTTATTAGGGATGACGTCTTCTAGCTCTCTCTCTGTAAAGCCAGGTGCCTCAGTTATCCTGAGCCCAACTGAGTAAGCCTCATAAGGAAAAGAAAAAAAACGAATCAATTTAAAACACCTTTAAATGTCCTCAGGCAGGGTGATTTCAGGGGAAGAAAATACCGAAAACCAACTCTGGCAGGGTAATTATTTTAAAAAGTTAAAAAAAAATACTGACAGCTGTTAGAAGCTGCTTGGTGATTTAGAAGTTCAAAATAAGTACTGGGCAGGTGATGCATTCCTAGGTACTTAATAATTCAATCATTTAAATTCTGCCAATGTAATCACATGGATATCACCTCTATATAGATGCACATGTATGGTTTTATACATATATATGAATTGTAGTGAACTTCATATCACTCTTTCACATTGACGGAATCCCGTGATTATTCTGACTTGTGCCCTTTGTTTTTCCATATTTCTATTGTTTAATTGAAACTAAATTGATCTGCGGCCTTGTCCTCAAAATCATAAATCACCCATACTCTGTACCCTGTTCAGGCTGAATTGTGTTAAACCTCCTGGGCAGTATGAGAACTCAAGCAGACCAGGAAATGTTTATTCAGATAAGAGATTTTCAGAGAAAGGAAAAAAAAAAAAAAGCTCATGATTCATGTGGGATTTCAGTTATCCTTATGCTGAGTGGGATAAGAAGTGCATGCTGTCAAGAAGAGTGCATGTAGCATAGTACTATTTGACCCTGGACTCTACTAGTCACTGAGGCCCAGATCCGCAAAGGCATTTAGGTGCCTAAGTCCAGGGCCATCCTTAGGCATACGCAGCATACGCGGCTGTGTAGGGCACCCAAACATTTGGGACACCACTGAGACAGCAGGTAAAAGTGAGTTGTCGCCCACACTCTCAGCGCACGCTGCAGTCTCCTTAGGCAGGGGCTGTATTTACAGAGTCGAATGCGCCAGCGTGGAACATTGTGTGTGAGGGAGAGGGTATGGGGGTGTTGGTGACACCAGGCATGACCCAGTGTTGACAGAGGGGTGGAAAATGACAGTGCCAATGAAGGCTCCCTGTATTAGGCCTCTGCTTGTCCGAACCGCGTCCATGTTTAGACTTTAATTAACTCCACAGGCTAGATGGAAAGAATGGAATGTGTGGCAACTAGTTATCAGTACCAGGAGGCAATTATACAGCCTGCTTGCACCTGGCTAAAGGGAGTGAAACAGAATGACCGGTCAAGAAAAGTTACTAACGAGATAATATGTTTTTTGCCAAGTATGATCTAACCTGTTTAGAGTAATTGCTGCTTCATAATGTATTTGCTGTATGGGAACTGAAAAGGAGGGAGAAGAGGGGGGGGAAGGGGGAGCTGGGCATTGGGGGTAATAGACATGCTTAGCTAAGATCATGTATAAAGACAGAGAGCTGCTTGTATGAGGTGTGCTTGATCTGAGGTGTGTACCTCCAAGCATCCTGCGCTTTGAGATCTCAAATAAACCTTTTTTGCTTCTCCACCCTGGTGTGTCTAATTGGAGCGAGGCACTCCGGGCAACGAATCACTGTTTGCTGTAGCCTCAGGCCTTGTGCCGGCAACAGTTTTGGCGTCCCTGGGTGGGCTTGAGGCTAAATTTAGCCTTGCCCGGACCCCTCCTGGAGGTCGACGGATTGCGGCGACGAACGATGCCCAGCGCGCACCGGTGACTTCATCGGGGGCCTCGGCGGAGACGCGGTGTGGTCGACCCCGGAGGGCACTACGGTGCAACGCGCTCAGATAGTGGAGAAGCAGCTGCGGGCGACGGTGGGGAACCGGTCTCGTGAATAAGGTAGGAACAGTCCAGTGCTGTTAACCTTTGTTTGCCTGTTAAGACCTGGGGACGCCCAGTGTCTTCCCATAGGTATGGGGCAGGGACAGAGTACAGGCAGGGTACGGTGTACACCCTTAGAATGCATTCTGATGAATTGGAAAGTGTTTGAAAAAGATCCATTGACTAAAAGTAAACTGAAAAGATTCTGTACAGTAAACTGGCCTCAGTACCAGCTAGAGGGCCAGGAAAGGTGGCCACCGGAGGGATCACTTAATTACAACACGATCCTTCAATTAGCTTTGTTTTGTCAGCGAATGAATAAGTGGAATGAATTTATGTATGCACAGTTGTTTATGTTGTTGAGAGATAGGTCAGATCTGTTGCAAGAGTGTAATCTGACTCCGACAGGCTCGGCAGTCACTGTTGTTAGTTCCCCGAACCCCTCCCCGGTTGTAATGGCAGAGTCGGTGTCCCCTTCGGCTCCTACACCCCCACCGTATAAAGACCAGGTGCCTCAGGTTTCAGAGATTGCTCCTTCAGTGGGATTTTATCCGTTGATTACTGAGACTGTGGTGGCTCGCCCGGGAGCAGAGGGGCGCCGGGCCATTACTATGCTAGTTTACTCACATGTGCCTTTTAACCCAGTGGACTTAGCAGCCTTTAAGTCACAGGCAGGGGAATTCTCCACGAATCCCAGCAAGTTTATTTCAGTTTTTGAGGGATGTTTTGCCAGTCACAAGCCTGACTGGGATGACTGTAATATCCTTATGAGGACCCTGTTGTCTGAAGTAGAGAAAAGGAGGATTTGATGGGCATGTCTGTGGCACAGATTTTGGAAACTGCAAACAAGGTTTACAGCCTTAGAGAGGGAGAGAAGGAAAAAAGGCAAGTGAAGATGATGGTTGCAGCAGTACAGGCCAGTGACAAGAGGAAGTTTCAGGAAGGTGGTGGAAGGGGCCGGGGAATGAAAGGGCGTGGACGTGGGCGCCTTGGCTCACAGGAAAGGCGTTTGGGTCGCAATCAGTGTGTCATATGCCGGAAGGAGGGACACTGGAAAATGAGTGCCCGAGAGGGAAGATACCCTATGATGGCAGCAGAGAATCAAGACTAGGGATGTCAGGGGAGACGGACTATCCTGCCCCCGGAACCCCGAGTAAAAATGCGGGTGGGAAATTCTGAAATAGACTTTTTAGTAGACTCTGGAGCAGCTCGAACCGCTGTAAATCAACCCCTCCAGCTGCCTGTGGCAGATTCCCTCACTGTGGTCGGCGCTACAGGAAAAGGAATCAAATGTCCAGTGTATGCCCCAGCAGAATGTGCTTTGGGAGACAGAACTCTCTCCCACAAGCTGGTTTACCTCCCCGACTGCCCAACGCCTCTACTGGGACGGGATCTGCTTTGTCGCTTAGGTGCCACCCTGCACTTCACCCAAGATGAAATCACTCTCACCCTGCCCCCAGAGAATGCCTGGATAATGACTCTTGCAGTTGAGCCCTCAGCCATGCAAGCCCCAGAGTGGAGCCAGTGGGAGGACCAGGTTTTTCCTCTAGTATGGGCATCGGGGGTCCCAGGAAAGGCAGTACATCACACCCCCATTAAGGTTCAGCTCCTGCCAGGAAAAGGTCCGGTGCGGATCAAGCAGTATCCGATCAAGAGGGAGGCCAGAGAAGGGCTGCAGGAAACTATAAATCAGTTTCTGAAGTACGGGGTACTGCGAGAATGTCAGTCAGCCTGGAACACCCCCATCCTGCCTGTTCGAAAGCCCAATGGCACCTATCGGCTGGTCCAGGACCTGAGGGCAGTTAACGAATGGGTTAAGACTCTGCACCCCCTTGTTCCAAACCCCTATACACTGTTGGCATCTATAGGAGGGCAGTACACCCACTTTTCAGTCCTAGACCTGAAAGATGCTTTCTTCACAATTCCGGTCGACACACAATCTCAGGAGATTTTCTCCTTCGAGTGGGAAGACGACCGAAGGGTTAAAAGGCAGCTTTGCTGGACTGTGTTAGCCCAAGGATTTAAGAACTCCCCCACGCTGTTCGGCCAGGCTCTGGCCAAAGACCTGGAGGAGTGGAATACTCCGGACGGGATTCTCCTCCTGCAGTATGTTGACGACCTGTTAATAGAGGCGGTGGGATTAACCCCTTGCCTCCACGCCACTGTAAGCCTCCTAAACTTTGTTGGACTCAGAGAATACCGGGTAGCTCAGAGCAAGGCTCAAATTGCCCTCTCAGAAGTACAGTACTTAGGATTTCACATAAGACAGGGGGAGAGACAGCTTTCAAATGAAAGGAAGGAAGCTATCTGTCAGATTCCTGTCCCAAGCAATCGTAAACAGCTCAGGGCTTTTCTGGGCATGGCAGGCTTTTGCAGAATATGGATCCCAGAGTTTGGACTGTGGGCTAAGCCCTTGTATGAATGTGTTAAGGGAATGGATCACGACCCCTTTCACTGGTCCTCAGAAGCTGACAAGGCATTTAAAGTATTAAAGAGAAAGCTAATGGAAGCTCCGGCACTCGGCCTGCCCGA
This sequence comes from Mauremys reevesii, assembly GCF_016161935.1. NCBI lineage: Eukaryota > Metazoa > Chordata > Testudines > Geoemydidae > Mauremys > Mauremys reevesii. The sequence goes on along the minus strand of NC_052628.1, from coordinate 22,288,095 downwards.
CCTTTCTAAGCCGTTTCAACTGTATGTGCATGAAAGAAAAGGAGTAGCCCTGGGAGTGCTTACTCAATTATTAGGCACTTGGAAACGTCCTGTGGCATATTTCTCTAAACAACTGGATCAAGTTGTTAAGGGTGGCCAGCTTGCCTGCGAGCTGTCGCGCAACTGCCCTAGTGCTTGGTGAAGCAGAGAAACTGACTTTGGGGGACTGTGCAGGTGTATACCCTCATATGGTTCAAGCCCTGCTGGACACTAAGGGTGGTCTCTGTCTCACGCAGGCTCGGTAGCTCGGTACCAGGCTAAACTCCTAGAAAATCCTGAAGTTACCCTGCAGACCTGCCCTCCTCAACCCAGCCACTATGTTACCAGAAACAGAGGAGCAGGAACATGACTGTTTAGAAATCATAGATGCCCAGTACTCCAGCCGTCCAGATTTAAAAGATCAACCGCTCTCAAATGCAGACTGTGAATGGTATACTGATGGGAGCAGTGCTGTCATAGATGGGCAGAGGAGGGCAGGCTATGCTGTTGTGACCCTCTACGATACAGTGGTAGCAGAGAGTTTACCTTCTGGAACTTCTGCCCATATTTCTTAACTTGTAGCATTAACCCGCACTTGAACTGGCAAAAGACAAACGGGTTAATATTTTTACTGACTCAAAATATGCTTTTGGGGTATTGCATGCTCACGCTGGTCTCTGGAAACAAAGGGGAATGCTTACAGCTCAGGGGTCCCCGGTCAAGCATGGGACACAGATTCTCCGGCTTCTGGAAGCGGTGCAGCTCCCCTCAGAGGTAGCAGTGGTGCACTGCGAAGCTCATCAACGAAGACCAGGACGTAGCCAAGGGCAACGCCAGGGCCGACAGGAAGCCAAGCGGGCTGCCACCCTGGAACCATTGGAAGCTGAGGAGGCCCATGTGCATGCCCTCATCCTATCAGTGGGTGAGCTCCCAGCCCTCAGTACTCGTGAAGAAAGGAATCTGGCCGACTCCCTTGGGCTCCAGGAAAAGGAGGGATGGCTCCACTCCACAGAAGGAAAAATCCTCCTACCTAAAAGCCTAATACGGCCAGTACTACAGAAACTACATCAGACCACTCACGCTGGAAGGGAGGCTCTCACCCAGCTTATGAATAAGTATTTTCTAACCTCTGGATTAAGACCCCTGGCTTCCCAGGTACAGGCTGAGTGTTTAGTCTGTCAAAAGAACAACCCTCGACCAGGAGTGTCAGTGCCACCAGCCACTCTGGAACCTACCCCAGGGCCAGGATTGGTGTGGCAAGTAGACTTCACTGAGTTCCCCCGGACCCAAGGGTTCAGGTACCTCCTCGTCATGGTGGATCGATTCAGCGGATGGCCTGAAGCCTTCCCATGCCGAAACAACACTGCCAGAACAGTGGCTCTCAAGTTTGTCAAGGAGATCATTCCTCGCTTTGGACTCCCCCAGTGGATGGAATCTGACAATGGAACACACTTCACATCGCAAGTCATTCAGGGGATTTCGGATGTTCTACAGATCACCTGGAAGCTCCACACTCCATGGCGACCACAGGCCAGTGGAGTAGTGGAACGTACTAATCAGACACTCAAGCGGCATCTCTCAAAGGTCTGCCAAGAGGCTTCTCTTCGGTGGCCTGATGCCTTACCCCTTGTTTTGCTCCGAGTTCGTGCTCTCCCAAAGGGCAGGTTAGGGCTTAGTCCCTTCGAGATTATGTTTGGGAGGGCATGGCCTATGAATGGTACACCGGTTCTGTTAGGGGAGTGGGAGGTAGGCTGCGGTTTCTTATCTCAGTACATGTGCTCTCTGTCTGCTGTTCTCTGTTCTCTCCACAGGTATACCAAAGATTTGCAGCCTCTCCCGCTGGATGCCCCTGTCCACTCCCTGCAGCCTGGTGACTGCTCGTTCGTACCTGGAAGGACGAGCCTCTCCAAGAGAAGTGGAAGGGACCTCACACCGTCCTGCTGATCACCCACACGGCAGCAAAGGTCGAGGGATACAAGAACTGGATCCACTACTCCCGTCTGAAAGCAGTGCCAGCTCCTGAACGGTGGACCGTTCAACCTGCGGAGAAGACTGCCAACGACGATCTGGGACTTAAGCTGTTATTCAAGCGACAGTAAGGCCTGCTGAGAATGCCCTGTGACCCCTTTGGACAGTTACAGCGCACTCCCCGTGAACACTCTGAGCGTTGGCTGTGTTTATTTTCACAGGGCCAGCCTAACCTGTGGGCTTGGTCCCTTTTGTTTTTAATCTGCTTGTTGCTAGTAGTAGTAATTTTGTGGGTATTTGGGGAATTGTAATTGTTAGGCCTTAAAATCACTTGCCCAGTATGGATCCAGGCCTAGGGTTTGCCACAATGTTACTCTTTGCTATGGGAACACTCCTCTCGTTGACTCCCGTTTCTCCCCAGGCACATGCGGGATGGAGGGGAATCCCTAACAAATTAGAGTCAAATACGTATGAGAACCTGAAGATTTGCTTTGCCCAAGAGTTTAATCTCTCTAACTGCTCCTCCGTAAACTTTGTACCCCCCGTGCCCCGAAGGTCCCTATGTACCCTCTCATTGACAGCCCCAGCTCCATAAAACTCAATTACGTTTTGTCCACAGTATATGAGAACACTCAGCCAAAGGTTTGTTGAGTATTCTCAAAGGAGGGAATTGTTGGTGACACCAGGCATGACCCAGTGTTGACAGAGGGGTGGAAAATGACAGTGCCAATGAAGGCTCCCTGTATTAGGCCTCTGCTTGTCCGAACCGCGTCCATGTTTAGACTTTAATTAACTCCACAGGCTAGATGGAAAGAATGGAATGTGTGGCAACTAGTTATCAGTACCAGGAGGCAATTATACAGCCTGCTTGCACCTGGCTAAAGGGAGTGAAACAGAATGACCGTCAAGAAAAGTTACTAACGAGATAATATGTTTTTTGCCAAGTATGATCTAACCTGTTTAGAGTAATTGCTGCTTCATAATGTATTTGCTGTATGGGAACTGAAAAGGAGGGAGAAGAGGGGGGGGAGGGGGGAGCTGGGCATTCGGGGTAATAGACATGCTTAGCTAAGATCATGTATAAAGACAGAGAGCTGCTTGTATGAGGTGTGCTTGATCTGAGGTGTGTACCTCCAAGCATCCTGCGCTTTGAGATCTCAAATAAACCTTTTTTTGCTTCTCCACCCTGGTGTGTCTAATTGGAGCGAGGCACTCCGGGCAACGAATCACTGTTTGCTGTAGCCTCAGGCCTTGTGCCGGCAACAGGGGTCTCTGCAGGGAACTGTGATTCTCCGCCGCCGTGAGGCAGGCTGGGCAGCTCAGTATCCTTTGCTGCCTCATTCCTTCTCCGGCCCCGGGCTGCCACAGCGTCTGGTGCGTACGAAGCTTGGTGTGTGTCAGCAATGGGGAGTGGGTTCTTCTGGGGGGTCTGCAGACGGGGTGGTGGCTGTGCCCCAAGTCAGGCATAGGGGCACCAGTTTAATAATACTGCATAGGGCCCCATAAATCCCGAGGACAGCCCTGCCTAAATCCCATAAATACCTTTGAGGATCTGAGCCACACTCCTACTTTGGATACAAGACAGGTATTCCAATCAAGGACCCAGGTATCTATGTAGGCAGAGCTTAATGATCATATACAGTCAAGAGAGCTGAAAGGGCAGTGAGGAAGGCACGAAGCCGCCCTGCAGCTATAATATGGCTTTAAATAAGCAACAAATAAGGAGCAATTGAAAACAAGTCCAGGACAGCTAAATGCAATTATTGTTACCCAGAAATCCTATGATGCGGGGGGGGGGGCAGTAAAGTATTGTGTAGATTATAAACAAAAAGCTAAAGTAAACAAAAAAATAATTTATCCTTCACAAGTCACCGATTTCCCCAATTCTCACACCACGCGCAATAGCGTCAGGAGTCTGCTTCTGCAGCCAACATCAGGAAATCCTGACTCCCGGGGCCTAATGCTCAATGGAATAATTAGCATCAATCAGAATAATAAGTAGATAGCAGCTCAGCAGGGAATAAAACATACACAGGAATCTCATGGGGATAGAAAAGATCCTGTAAAGGATGATCACAAGGGGGTCAGACAAGATAGTGAGCACCAAATTATTACTTTGGAGCTTTCCTTACAGAGAAAGGAAAGTGAGAGTTCATGAGTTCAGAAGATGGGGCAGATAAATCAGCAAAGGATTGTAAAATAATGTTTCTAGGTGCTTATGTAACCCACACACCTTCTGGGTATGGTGTTCTGAACCACTTAATGAGAGTTAAAGGAGTCTGCTCTACAGCCTTAGCTAACAGGCAGTTAGCTCTTAGCTCATGCAGTAGAGACTCCTGCACAAAGGTCCCAGGTTCAATGACAACCAGAGTCTGTCAGCATTACAAGTGGGGGCTTGTCTGGGATTTCAAATGGGAAGTCTCTGAAGCTTGGGATGTGCTTCCTCACCTAGGGGAAGTATGTAACCCATACACCATCTGGGTGTGGTGTTCTGTCCCATCTAGTGGCACTGAGACCACTTAAAGAGAGAGATAAAATGAATTTGCTCTACAGTCTTAAGTAACAGCCAGTTGGCTTTTAGCTCATGCACTAGAGGCTCCTGGACTAAGCTCCAGCGGTCCCAGGTTCGATCCTGCCCACGAGCGAGGTCTGTTGGTGTTACACTTAGGGCTGGCGAGTTAGTGAATTCTGTGGAGTTGCATTAAGCACCCCAGATCTGACATGACCCATGGCTTTTTTTAGAGCTCACATTGCAGGGACAGGAAACTTCAGCATACACAGATTTGCTAAATGAAGCAGCAGCATATCTGGTGGTCAGCGCACAGTATTAAGAGTCAGACAACCTGGGTTCCCTTCCCCATTGTGCACTGAGACCAAGTAATTTAACGAAAGAGGGATAATACACAACAGCAGGCCTATTTCATTAATTCAGTTGTGAAGCACTTTGTGGTCCTGGAATGGAAGGTAGAGTACAAAATATTATTACAGATTTGATGTGAGTCATGGAGATTCTTGAGGGCTAGCTAAGCAAACGTCTTTTAAAGGGGAGGCGAAAAATACTAGGAAGTAAAAGGTTCCGTTTGATTTAATTTGGGAAGGGGGCACTTAAAAAGTCTGTTAAGGAATTAGTAATGTGAATGAGGATATCTTAAAAAACACAGTTTGATTCAGTGTAGCTGGCATGATTTCAGGAACTAACTTGTTGAAAGTTAAGGACATTATTATCATGCCAGATAATTTGGCTAAAACATTACATTTGTATATTTTGGATATACAATAATTTGGAAAGACCATACTCAAAACATATTTATCAATGGTTCACTGTCAAACTGGAAGGGCATATCTAGCAGGATCCCAAACGGGTCAGTCCTGGGTCCCGTACTAGTCAATATTTTCATTAATGGCTTGGATGATGGAGTGGAAAGTATGTTTATAAAATTTGTAGATGACACTAAGCTGGGAGGGGATTGCTAGCGCTTTGAAGGACAGCATTAGAATTCAAAATGGCCTTGACAAATTGGAGAATTGGTCTTATTTCAACAAGATGAAATTCAGTAAAGAAAGTGCAAAGTATGACACGTAGAAAGGAAATAATCAAATGCACAACTACAAAAATAGGGAATAACTGGCTAGATGGTAGTACTGCTGAAGATGTGATGCAGTTGTGAAAAAAGCTAATATCATTCTGGGATGTATTAACAGGAGTGTCATATGTATAACATGGGAGGTAATTGTCCTGCTCTGCACGTCACTGCTGAGGCCGCAACAGGAGTACTGTGTCCATCATTTTAGAAAAAATTTGGACAAATCAGAGAAAGTCCAGAAGAAATCAACAGAAATGCTAAAAGGTTTAGAAAACCTGACTTGTGAGGAAAGGGGAAAAAAACTGGGCATGCTTAGTCTTGAGAAAAAAAAACTGAGTGGAGTATTTGATAACAGTCTTCAAATATGTTAAGGGCTATTATTAAGAGGACAGTGATCAACTGTTCTCCACGTCCACTGAAGGTGGGATGAGAAGTAGTGGGTTTAATTTACATTGAAGGAGATTTAGTTTAGACATTAGGGAAACAATTATAAGGGTAGTTAAGTTCTGGAATAGGCTTTCAAGGGAGTTTGTGGACTCCATCACTGGAGGTTTTTAAGAACAGGCTGGACAAACACCTGCCAGAGATAGTCAAGGTTTACTTGGTCCTGCCTCAGCACAGTGGGCTGCACTTGATGACTTTGAGGTCCCTTCCAGCCCTACATTTCTATGATTCTATAATGAGACACAAAGTTTGAAATAGAACTCAGGAGTCCTGACTCCCAGTCCCCCCCACTCTAGACATTTCACTGCCATTCTTTCTTACAGCATGCTTTACAACCAGCAATCACATCAGGTCTTTGAAAATAAAACAGACAACTTAACCACTTCATACCACTGTTTACCTATGTGTAAAATGGGAAAACATCAACCTCTCACAGGGGTGAGGGGACCTAGTGAAGTTTGTCAAGTGCTTTGAGATGGTTAGATAAAAGGTGCTAGATAAATGTAAGCTATTATTTTTAGTGTTATGGGCAAAATAGGAGTCTAGTGGCTGAACCTAGCAGAGCTGTTCCTTTAATTTGCATGTCAAAAAGCATTCAGCCTGAGAATCCAGGGAGCAGAACACTACTTCTACCACTAACATCGTCCTGTAAATGAATGTGTTCATTGGCATGCATACTTGTTTATTTAGGTGTGTGATGGGCTTCCGTTGTTATTTGGACCAAAACTGACTCTCATCCATTCCAAGGACTGTTTGCGTGCTGTTTTGTAGACATCTCCTAGACATACAGGGCACCAAAGGGAATAACATTCATCCAACTGTTTACCCCAGAGGATGGTGTGAGAAAAAGAAATATTCATATTATGTGACCTCACAGACTTGGGATAAAGACAAAGTGCCTTCAGAATGTGAGGGGAGTTAGGGTTCAATGCAAGTAAGAGGGGTTATGGCATTGCAGAGTTTCACGCTGGTTTCCTTTTTGGGAGGCTCAAGGTTATTCCCCTTCCTGTAGGACATACTGGACAACAAGAGAGAGATCTTCCATGGCAGTTTGCAACCTATTCTGCACAGCAAGTGGGGACTGAATGCTACGGGAAAAGAAATAGATCTCCACATAACAATGAGGAGCATCAGAAAGGGTGAAAGATGGTGCAGTTTGTACATCAGGAATCTTCTTACCCACCACCTACGTACTACAAATTCCTTCAAAGCAGTCCCCCAGCCACCACATATGATCTACAGACCATCCCCCCAGATCACCATTAATTGTTAGCTCACATCAGCAACATCTAGGCTTTTACCCTGCACACAAAACTAGTGACTTGACCCTTCACATTTCAGTGGCCCACTAGGGTCAAGAGACCACAGCCTACTGTAATAAGGAGTGCAAGCAGAGACTGACCTTTATTTCTTGGCTCCAATAATAGATGAGTCAGTGTTACAAAAAGGCTAGTATCTCTGTCACATGGTAGGGATGAGTAGCCACACTATATATCTTTTAAAAGGCATCAAATGCTAATTTAAAAAAATAACCAATGACAGTAGCCATGAGCAATGCAGCCAATCACTAAGAAGCACACCTAGAAATGGAGTGGGGTGTTTTTTTTTTAAAGATCTCCAACTCATCCACAGGTACAGGGCTGGCTCCAGGGGGTTTGCCACCCCAAGTAGCCAAAAAAAAAAAAAAAGCCACGATCGCGATCTGCGGCAATTCAGTAGGAGGTCCTTCTCTCCGAACTGGAGCAAGGGACCCTCCGCCGAATTGCTGCCGAATAGCTGGCCATGCCACCCCTCTCCAGAGTGGCTCCCAAGCACCTGCTTGCTAAGCTGGTGCCTGGAGCCGGCCCTGCACAGGTATGCCAATTTTCTTCAAACTTGGCAGAAAGATTCTTAGTCTGGAGAATGAACCTGAGATTTTCAGGATTGAGGACCCCTAGACTCTTCTGCCACTGTTCCCTCATGCTAGAGACTCCACTCCGACCCAGCCAGTCACTCAGCTACATCCCGACATCCTTCTGCTGGCCACTTCCCCTCTTCTCCAAATTCTCCTTCGCCTGGCCTGGTCTGCTTGCACTAGGAGAGGTGGGAGGAGAATTGGGTGGGTTCACTGCCCCACGTCACACATACATACTTCACAGCACAACTGGGTTCACAATTAGCATTTCCTGAATTTCAAGACCAATTATTCCATATTCAGATAAATACTGGTAGTGTGGATGATCGCATCCTTTGCCCGGTGAATTTTTTCTACCCAAGAGCCAGACAGCATGAGATAATTGGAGGGGATAGAACTCATCTTCAGTTCTCACAGAGCTGGAATTGTATTCAGGAGTGCAATTTCTTGCTGAGTGTTTGGGGAAGTCATCTGAGCAACAGGCACTCATAGGAAAAGAACACAGGACAAAAGAAAGAAAGCAACCGACTGTCTGTAGCAAGCAACTCATGAAACTTGCAGGATAGGGGTTAATTTTTAAACCAGTATTGAAAAATAACTACATTTCTCACTCGTCTTTTCACTCTCCTCACAGTCTTATGGCACCACAAAACATTGCCCTGTTTTGTCCTTCATCAAAGAAATTCCCCATCACAACAGGAAAATAATGAGAAACTGTCAGAAGTAAGAAATGGTACATAATAAATGCTGCATTCAGAACTTGTCCTGATTGTGAAACAGATTATGTGACTACTATGGATTTGAGAGTTTAAATAGTCAAGTTTGCTTTCTACTTCAACTAACCCCGATTAAGGTGGTTTAGTTTTCTTGGTGACTGCACACAACCCCAGATTTATCATGATCAACTCAAATGTAGAAAGTTATTTACATCATGAGGTCAGGTAAGGTTCATGCTATTTTTGGATAGAGGCAGGAACCAGAGTGCAGACCCATTCAGTGATTTCATTAGGAAAATAAAGATTTACAGAGAATTTACCAACATATAGGCAAAGATTGGGAAAGTACAGTTACATGCCTAGTGCCAAATGTGCATTGGACTTGAGGAGTTTTAGTACAAGCACTAATTCCACAAGCAGAAATCATGTTTATGACCCTACTCATAAGCCTTTAAAACCACTTGTTAGTGTTGGATACTGTGCAGGATTCTGGCAGAGGACAGACAGTAGAATAACTTTAACAGTTAATAAAAACAGAGCAAGAAGAAGATAGAACTTATATATACCTTGTGGCAATTATTCTTCAGAAATCGTTTACTTCAAACAACCATCTCAAATAGCATCTATTTGTACCAACAGCTACAAATAATTAATCAACAGTTAAGAATTGGAGGAAGGGGTACGTAGCCCTTAGTTTCCATTCAGATTACTTTCCAAAACTAACAGAACCCACTAAACTCCTGCTGAAATGAATGGACATGAAATAAAAACTAAGCCACGTATTTTAGGATTGTGTTCTAAATTCATAGGGCCCAATTCAGCTCCCATTTGAATTAATGGAAAGTCTGCCATTAACTGGACTCAGAGTTAGGTCAGACCTGTAGCTAGTATCTGTTTAGGAGTGGTGCTTGATATCAGATGACTCTAGGGTAACATCTACAGTAGGAGCTATGGACGTGATTCCCAGCTCACATACACATGCTCAAACTAGTTGATAAGAGCTAGCACCAATATAAATAATAGTGTAGCCACAGTAACACAGGCAGCGGTGGCATGGCTTAGCCATGCTGGGTACAAATCCACCTGAATGCCAGGGTACATACTCTGCAAGGGTAAGCCATGCCACTGCTGCCTGTGCTACGTTACTCTTTATATGTTACTGTCTAGCTCTTATGGAATTAGCATGAGTTTGTGAGCTGGGCATCAGACCCCTAGCTCGGGGTGTAGTCATAACCTAAAAAGAGTTGATTCACCCCATCCTTAATCAACAGTGTTCATGTTTTTAAGTCTATGCACAGCTCACAGTATGTTTCCCTCATTTGCTTAACTCTTCAAAATGAACAATAAAAGAAATAACTATATGATTGGTGCAAACCAAAAACAGCTGAGATTGATGGTTCTCCTGTCATATTGCAATCATCCTATTCGTTACAGTGTACACCTCACTGAGACAATACAAATTGTGCATGCTGAGAATGCAATTGATTGCAGTGCAGAAATGCTCGGGTTCAGGTTTTTTAAAATCCATCTGTATCTTATTTTAAAAGAGGGTATTTATCTTATGTATAAACAGTGACAGTTTTCTTGGTTCTAACAAGACATGTTCCAAATGCAAAGCAAAGGAAAACATCCACATAACTAAACACTCAGAGTATGCATAAGACACTAAGAGTCCCGAGTGCCCAATTTGACTTGTGTACATTGCAGACTATTGATGAAAATCAAAATGATGTGCATGCTTCCCGGGGTATTCAAGGCAGGATGGGCTCAGATGGAGAGAAGATGCCAACTGCTTTTGTTATACTTTCTCTTTTAGAAAGAGAGAAAATAAATTGTCCTCTCATTAGCGTCTACTTCTGCATCATGTTTCCATTTTAGAATAAAATAAATATTTAAGTCTTATTGGATAAAGGTGCCCAGTAAACAAGCCTGTACAGTGCTTATACTGTTCTGTTTCTCAAACTGTTTATGCACAGTGGAAACACTTTTGCATGAGGAAAGCACAGTTGTTACTCAAAAGAAAGACAGGGGGGAGCTGTGCTGCATAAAGTACAGAAGACTTCAAAAGAAATGTGCCAAAGTATATTGAGAAGCAGCCCTGTATCACAAAGTTGTAAAGATAAGGTTGCCACCTCTCCCTAGGGAGAAGCTAGAAGTAGCTGTCAAGAAAGATGTCATCTGAAAGATGATTCACCACAGCCTTGGCCATGTGCAGACTGGAAACACAACATGCTGGTAATGAAAAATAGGAGTGTAAGGTGTGCAGTGAAGCCTACTAGGGTCAGTGTTAGTCCCAGTGCACTTAGTATTCTTATTAGCGGTCTGAAAGTAGGAGTAAAGAGCATGTTGATATCATCTAAACGATCGCTGGAAATTTTTAATAGCAGGTTAGGCAAACACCTGTCAGGGAGGGTCTAAATAATACTTAGTCCTGCCATGAATGCAGGGGACTGGACCAGATGACCTTCCAGTCGTATGATTCTAAAATTAAGTTGAAATGTGTGTCAACCATTAGTAAAGACAGAAATAATGTAACAGGATCCAGAGAGGTTAGACTAGATAAATGGACATGAAATTAAGCTTTAATCAATGCGAGCTAATACCTTTGTGGGCAAGTAAGCTGTCTAATAGGTAGGAGGTATTTGGAAAGCAGTAATGCTGAAAGGGATCTGGGATTGACAATAAACAGCTCACAGGGGAGTAAAATTGTGAAGTGAGCAATAGGGGGAAATTGCACAAAAGGCCTCTGCGCTCCTCTTAATCCTTGCAGAAAGGCAAACTACAATACAGGTGGAGAGCACAGTTAGTGCTCCATATTAGCACTGTCTGGGACCACAGGCATGGAGGGTGGGGTGAGGGGAAGGTCTATGGCCTACTGGCTGCATCTGCCAGCATGAAGTCGGTGGGGTTGTAACTAGGGTAAATCTTCACTGCAGAGTGTACTCAGGTCTGGGTATTCAGGCACAGGTACTCAGGTTTGCAGAGCCACAATCAACTCATACATGTGTATCGCATCCACACTGGCAATGGCAGTTAGCCAAGTTAGGGTCTAGGATTTCTGGGTATCCCCAGGTTTTTAGTGCTTCACTAACTTGAGCCACTCTAGGAATTGTGGCATGTGTATTGTGGGAGAACTTGTCTGTCCTGCCCACACCCATGTGGGCATGTTCTTAGCCCACCAATATAGTAAACTAAAGCACTTCCAGCTCTGCACATGCCTCACTTCTGTCCATGACCTCCATTCCAACCCACACCAAGATATGGATCCAGCAGAGGTTAGTGAACTGTTTCTGCTTTTGCCTGCTCTACTATTGCAGCAGGATGCAGACAGAGGGCATGGGGCACAGGAGGATATTTCAACAGCAGCTTGTGACCCTTAGAACATGGCAGCAGGTCTCAGAGAGAAAGTCATGAGGGATGAATGCTGGCATGTTAGAACAGAAACCACTAATGCATGCTGCAGTCACTGTAGATTCTCCACATGCAGACTGGCACTTGTGGTGCAGGACAGCTAGTACAGACTGGTGGAATCACATCCCAGAGAGCTGGGGTGACCAGAAGTGGCTCAAGAAATTCCACATGAGGAATTAGACCTTCATGGAGTTGTGAGAATAGCTTGCACAGACCCTCCAGCACCAGGGTACACATACAAAGAAGGCTATACCAGTCTGGAAGTGGATTTCTATTGCCATCTGGAAGCTGGCTACCCCAGACTGCTACAGGTTGGTGGTTAACCCGTCTGGTGTTAGCCAGTCAACTGGCAGTACAGTTTGTGAGGAAATTACTGATGTGGTTTACCCAAAGGCAGTGGGCATAGCTGATGTGCCTGAAATAGCTGGCTTTGAGAGAATGGAACTGCTCCGGCCATTGAGGGCATAAGGTGTGCTCATAGTTTGCCTGGCACAAGAAGCACAGAACTATGTCAGCTAGAAAGGATACTACTCCATCATGCAGGCCTGCCAAAGAGACACCCATTTCTGAGCAGCAGTAACGATTTCGTGCAGTGTGCCTTGGCAGTACTTTGAACACCTGGACTAGGCAAGCTTTAGGATGGAGCTTGTGCTTCCAAGCTGAATACAAAAAGAAAACACTGAATTATACCCTCTTTCTCATGTCCAGCCACTAAACTTTTCTATTATAACTGCACTTCCTTCCATAAACAGATGGTTCTACCACCCAATACATTGATCAAGTCTACTTTTATTCATTATGGGAATGATTCCCATTGTATTAGTGGCAGTTTTGCCACTGGCTTCACTGAGACCAGTATCAGGCCCAAAATGTGAGAAAAGCAGAGTGCCTAATCTTTTTCTCTACTCTAGTTTACAGTAGGACATACAGTGCAAATGTCTTATACCACTTCTGAACAGTTTATCTGCTGCTGATCAGATTCACAGCATATCAAGCCACTATGTAAATCTCAGTGAAACACTCCCCATTGAAGTATTTTCATCGCAAGTTATCAAATCAGGTCATCCACAAAGGGTTTGTGAACAAAACAATGTCTCCCTGCTTCCTTACTGTTGAATTTAGTTTATTATTTTGGACTGTTGTTTATCCTTAATTGCTCAAGGAAACAACTGCACAAAGTTTCTATAATCAAGTAGTAACTGACAGCCTCTGCTGAACACCAGACCTCCTGATTCATCATTAAAGGGCTCAAAGCAGATTCCACAGAAGATGTACAAAAAGCTACTTAGGCATAAATTGTCTAGAAAAGGTTACCCTACTGTTAAGGAGCAGAATAATTGGAATCATACGCTCTTCCTCTGTTGATAATTAACCTCATTGCATTTTAAATCAGTCTGGACACAGCATATTCCAGAAGGATATCATTAAAGAGTACAAGATAAAAACTCACCCTCTTGCCCTCCCGCTGAGGTATACAGAATCAGTGCTGGAATTGCGACTGCACACCCATGGAGCACATTTAATGATTTCAAAACAAGTCAGCTACACAGTTGTGCAGTTTTAGTATTTAGGGAGTGTAAGGGTTTTTTTGACTCTTAGAAGACTAGCTGTACTGTGGACTCCCCACTTTATACATGTGCCCAGTATCTTACGAGCACATTTATAACTAATTTAATGCATTCTTAACTTCTCTGAAGTAGATGTGGTCATGCCTCAGTTTCCACTCCGCAGGTTATCTAGTGTCCCTCTTGTGATAGGCAATTTAATTGTGGTAATTTAGTTCTTCAGTTTCCCTTCTAGTAGAATAGGCTGGCTCTCCATCCAAACCAGAAAGTCATTCCTTTCTAGGGCAAATAAAAAGTTCCAACACACAAAACAATCAGTCAGTCCTCCCCAGGCTCAATTGTCCATCACCCCAATTGATTCAAGATTGCCTTGCAGTCCTTCAACCATCCCCAGGCCACAACTTTTACTTCTTGACACAGCCAACCTGTTCTGTCACCCTCCTCCAGGGTCACAGGATTCCATCTCCCCTTATCAGTAGGTCAAGCCATTCTTCACTTCCCCAAGCCACTACCTGCCTCCAAGTTTTTCCAATTACATGCTAGGGTTTTGCACAGCCACTAGGTCATCCCAAGGGAGTCCAGGTACTCCCTCTTCTCTGAGAGCCCTAAGTTGTGGGCAGTGAACTTCCCTGATTCATATTTCCAAGAGCCACTTCCTCCCAGGCTATTCTCAGGCTTCTTCAGCTCAGTAACTCATAGACTTCATTTTCAACTCCCTCTAGAGGACCACCAGCAGTCCTTCCTTATATCCATCCCTGACATGCCTTGCACCAAAATGCAACTCCTGAAACCCAAGACTTGCCTTTTATCCTGCTTCTTTCTTCCCAACATGCCTTGCTCTCAACCTAGTCATACAATCAGTCACATGATACCCTCTGGAAATTACAGCTCCTAGAACTTTGTTCTTAAAGGGGCTGAGGCCCCAGATAGATGTTTTGGGGCACATCTGTCTTTAAAGGGCCAGCACATAACGTTGCAAAAATCATGCGTCAGGCCCCCACAAAAATGAAATTACATGATGTTATCTGTCTTCTGATTTTTGAAATCCTCTCCCCACCCCCCACACACACTCCCAATGTGTGTGGAAATTTCTAACTCCCACAGATTTAATGTGATTTTGGCCTCTGTTACAGGAGCTCTCACTGGAAGACGCAAATGATATTGGGGCCCTGTATAAACTAGGCACTGTTTAAACACACAGGTCCAGGTCCTCAAAGGTAGGTAGGCTACTAACATCCAATGAAATTATTAAATACTATTCACATTGAAATCACTGGATGTTAGGAGCCGAAATACCTTTGAGGATCTGGGTCATAGTCCCTTCTTTGAAGAGCTTACAACAGGGGTTTCCAAACTGGGGATCGGGACCCCTCAGAGGGTCAAGAGGCTATTACATGGGGGGTCACAAGCTGTCAACCTCCACCCCAAACCCCGCTTTACCTCCAGCATATATAATGGTGTTAAATATATTTTTAAAAGTGTTTTTAATTTATAAGGGAGGGTCGCACTCAGAGGCTTGCTATGTGAAAGGGGTCACCAGTACAAAAGTTTGAGAATCACTGGCTTACAATCTAACACAATGCATGGTAGTGAGTACGTGATGTGGGACTCACCCTACTGATCTGGGCTACCCATAAGATAGTAACAATTTTTTACTACCTGCTGAGCTGGGCAGCTTTATGTATTAGTGACCACCAGGTGAAAGGCTCTATAGCACACCAACAATGCCCTATACATAAACCAATGTTACATCTTTGAGAATGAACTTTGCTAAGGTCATTAAATCAAATTCAGACCTTACTGGAGCTCAACAGGAAGGGTTTTACACTCTTTAGATGCACATACAGACAAACTCTCCCATGCTTTGCTCTCCGTTGCAAACACACTCTAAATCTGCCATACCTCATCTCAGAAAGACAGCTTCCATTAACCAAATACAAATAGTAAAAATGCAACAATACAATATTAGCATAACAGCCAAATTCACTTCTAAGTATCATGTTCTGCAATATAAAATCATTCCAAATATTGGTTCTTACACTAATTTTTATACATTTATATTTTTGATCCCTACAATTATTAGCAAGGTTTGAACCCATAGCAGCAGTCTCTTCAACTACAGAAGCAACGGTTTTCCTCTCTGTAGGCCAACCTATGCTAGGAGACACAGTACATACACTGTCAATGGATTACATAAGTATTTGTGAGCAAGCAGTGGAACGCTGTGCATTGAGATTCTTGATTTCAGTTTGTGGCTCTGAGTGTAAATTGTGGTTTAGGAGTTCCAGGCAGCATAATCAAATGTAACACTGCCTCTGTTTGAGTCACCCTGGAAGACTGAATGCAGGACCTTTGGATGTAAAAAGCATGAACCTTCACCACTTAAGCTAAAGAACCAGCTTTCTAAGCCGGTAGCAAGCTCAAATGTCTACAGGTGACCTAGATACTGGAGTGACACAGAGCCATACTACATACAAGTGGGTTACAGAAGCATGTACAGTATTTTGCCATATCTTTTCTGAAAGACTGGGTTTGTCAAAGTGGATGTGACTTGTTTTGTTATATTAGAGAGCTGGGTTCTATTTTCCACTTTGCCAGCATGCCTTTCTGTAAGCTTTCAGTTATCTTATCTGTGAAACTGGTGAATAGTAGCTAACTCCCCAAAGTATTAAAAACTTGGTTCATAAAAGTGGCTGTGAAGGGCACAGAAATATTATCAGCAATCAGTGGAACAATCAAGACCAGAACTTGTGTGCTTGCAGTTTAGCACACCTTCCACTAGACTATAACCACTTTCAAAAAGCAGACACTCCAAAATCAGGTGAATGCTGAAGCTTTTCACAAACTCACCACCACCAGGGCTAAAAGTCACATTATTCACAAGAACCGGCAACGATGAGCATGTTCTATTACAGTGGTTCCCAAACTTTAACAACCTGTGAACCCCTTTCACTAAAATGTCAAGTCTCATGAACCCCCTCCTAAAAATGAATATTTCCAGGGATTTTCTCCTTTACCTGAGTATAAATTATAAAAGCAGTGATCTTGGAAATATAAAATTTGTTTTTATGACATGCTTATTACACACTATTATTAATTATTATGTATAATTACAGTATTGTTATTACATTATGAAAAGGGTAACACTCTTCCAAGAGCTCAGTTTTGTAGCTTGTATCACTTTGAATAAGCCTGTTATAAAACAAGGCTCCTATGTTTCATCAAGGAGTATCAGATGTGAAACAGCATGAAGACATTTAAGAAGCCAACTCAAAGAGTTCCTCCTACACAAGCGTTCAGGTCTTGAGCAGGCCAGGCAAACAACGCACATTACAACAAAGCTTAAACTTGTTCTTTATAATAATTTTAAAAACAATACAGCTGCCTATTTAATTTTAAAAACAGCAAAAAATATACACCTTCCTTTCCATTTTTTATAAGGCATCTCCTCAGTGTGATAGATATGCTTGCTTTGATCTGCTTAGCTCTTGGAAGTCCAAGGACTCCGGGCTGCTGTGGAGAAGGGCTGCCTACTCTAACTATGTTCTCGGAATTACGTACATTTCTTATCTTGGAATTCCAGGATATGGCAATAAGTGCTATTAATCAGATATCTTTCTCCCTTCATCTTTGTTAAGCGTAAAAAGATTTTTTCACTATTACAATGCTAGCTACAAAACTGAACAATCAATACAATAAGTTTTATCGTTAGAAAAAAAACAAGCTGTAATAATATCCTATAAAATAATATCCTATAAAATTGCAAAGTACAATGCAATGTATTTTTTTAAAAATTAAATACAATTTTTATGTGTATTGTGTACTTGCAGTACCATGGACCAATAACCAGACAATAGATGGCAAGGCTGTGTATCTGACTTGCTTTTATAGATATTTTACTTACAAAAAAATAAATTGTATATTTGTCCAGGCAATCCACATGCTGATTCCTCTGTATTTCTCAAAGTAACCACAATCAACTACCTTTATAACTGGCGTGGAGTGTCCTACAAATATTGTAATGCCACATTCTCCTCAGAAAAATAAGGAATTGTAAAAACAGTGGGTCTGCTGTTTTTGAAATGAAAGCCTTCAAGTGTTAAAATATTTAACACATGTAGAAAGCATATTTTCAGGATGCTTCTTCTGGTGTTTTTCTGTTTTCCTTATTGCACTGCAGACAACCCCATGTTGTTATTTCCCTTTTTTCTTTTTTTTTTTCTTTTTTTGTAATCTTAAGTATAGTTTCTCTGTTCTAGACACATTCCAGCACAATGGGAACAAAATATTTTGTCGTGTGCTATACATAGTAATTTCCTCTGAAATATCCTCTATTACTGGTAAAAGAAAGGAAATAAACCAGCCTTTTTCCTAGTCGCAATTTGCTGCTAACATAACCTATGCTCCAAAATTCAGGCATAGGTGGTAGAGTTATATTTGTAAAGAAGACAGATAATTTATTAAAACAAAAACAAGCAAACAAAACAAAAAACACCTGAATTATCAGTGTGAACTGTGTGTTCAGGTTCCAAGATCAAATC
Source organism: Mauremys reevesii (assembly GCF_016161935.1). NCBI lineage: Eukaryota > Metazoa > Chordata > Testudines > Geoemydidae > Mauremys > Mauremys reevesii. The sequence continues at coordinate 22,269,954 of NC_052628.1, read as the reverse complement.
AACAAATATGCATACAGGCACCACCCTCCACCCTGTCCCAAATGAAAGATAATTAGGGTAAATGTGAGAAATTTTGGAGCCTTACAGCTGATTCTCACAATATGACACCATCGCTTTTTCCTATTTAAATAGTATATTTAATAAGCATTAATTTATAATTATTACTAATAAAAGGACACACCATCAAGTTGACTTAAGCCCAAACAACAGATTGTGAGACAAGTTTTTAGGAACAGGAACTGTCATACCAAATCAAGTCAGCAGCCCAGTATCCTGTCTCTGGCCCTGATACAGGAAAACATCCATAGGCATGTCAACACATAAGTACATGCTTAAGTCCTATTTAAGTCACTGGGGCTTAAGCATATGCTTAAAATCAGACATGTGTTTAAGTGCTTTCCTGAGTTGGGGCTTCTGACAATGGCCAGCACCGGATATTTCAGAGGAAGGTACAGGAGACCCCGATAGTGGACAATTAGGGAATAGCCAGCCAAATGGGAAATTCCTTCTCCTAACCCCCATCACTTATCTCATCTAGAATAAAAAGTGTGTTGTTAAAATCTCAGCTAAACATCCGAACACATTTGAAAAGTCTAGTGTAGACAAGCCATGCTGTCTTTAACACATGTTAAGCCGGTCATGTTACAGCCTAGCATTTGTTAAAGAATATGCTGCCGTGTCAACACTACACTCTTCAAAGGTTAGTTGGAGTGTGTTCACTAGCACATTTTAACAACACATCTTTAAACCCCAGTCTAGAAAGGGCCTTAGATGTTGACTTATGTCCTTCAACGTGAGGGATGATATCCCTTATATATAGTTTTCCTTTCTAATCTAACGGTGGATGTTCTCATTATCCAGCTAATCCTAAAAATAAAAAATTCAATTTTTTTTAAAATTCCAAAAATGAAAAGATTGATTGGTTGGGATATAAACATTCCTCTGAAGTGTTTTCAAACCAACAACTGGAGTATTTTGCCCATGTCTGACATCTCAAGAGTAAAAATGATCAGAAATTCACTATAAACAAATGTGTAACTGACTAGTCTACTTCATTGCGTGAATAGAGAAAAATGAGTAAGCAAACAAATGGTGATGAGTACATTTAGGTTTTTGTTTAAATATTCATTGTAAGTTGTTGCCACATGATTAGGCTATTTTATTAAAACATGGAGACCAATTCTGTGCTGTGACTGGTTAGGAAGTACAAAAGTGGCATTTTGTCACCTGGATTCTGGACTGCAAGGTCATCCTTCCTCTCCAACAATCACCCTAGAATGAACTGGGCTACTCCATTTTATTCTGCTGCAACTGTTGGAGTTGCAGCAGGGACAAGGGGGCATGACTTCCTCTGCCCAGAGTTGTGGGGTTAACCCGTTCATGTCCAGTGTGGGGCAAGTACATCCCATCACAGAGCTAAAATGCTTCCATCCCAGCATGAGATGAAGTAGCTCTAATTTATGACAACTCTTAAGGGTTGCTTATGGGCTGGATCACAACTCACAATTTCCATAGTACACAATGTTATGGGTTAGGCTACGTTTTAGTCACAGGTATTTTTAGTAAAAGTCATGGACAGGTTACGAGCGGTAAACAAAAATTCACACCCCGTGACCTATCCATGACTTTTACTATATAATAGGGCTGTCAAGCTATTAAAAAAATTAATCACAATTAATAGCACTGTTAAAAACAACAGAATACCATTTGTTTAAATATTTTTGGGTGTTTTTCTACATTTTCAAATATATTGATTTCAATTACAACACAGAATACAAAATGTACAGTGCTCACTTTATATTTATTTTTATTACAAATATTTGCACTGTAAAAAACAAAAGAAATAGTATTTTTCAATTCCCCAATTACAAGTACTGTCATGCAATCTCTTTATTGTTAAAATTGAACTTACAAATGTACAATCATGTACAAAAAACCTGCATTCAAAAATAAAACAATGTAAAACTTTAGAGCCTACAAGTCCACTCAGCCCTACTTCTTATTCAACCAATCGCTCAGATAAACAAGTTTGTTTACATTTGCAGGAGATAATGCTGCCCTCTTCTTATTTACAATGTCACCTGAAAGTGAGAACAGGCATTTTCATGGCACTGTTGTAGCCAACATCGCAAGATATTTATGTGCCAGATGTGCTAAAGATTCATATGTCCCTTCATGCTTCAGCCACCATTCCAGAGGACAGGAGTCCATTCTGATGATGTGTTCTGCTCAATAACGATCCAAAACAGCGCGGATGGACGCATATTCATTTTCATCATCTCAGTCAGTTGCCACCAGCAGAAGATTGGTTTTCTTTTTTTGGTGGTTCGGGTTCTGTAGTTTCCACATCAGAGTGCTGCTCTTTTGAGACATCCGAAAGCATGCTTCACACCTCGCCCCTCTCAGATTTTCGAAGGCACTTCAGATTCTTAAACCTTGAGTCGAGTGCTGTATCTATCTTCAGAAATCTCACATTGGCACCTTCTTTGCATTTAGTCAAATCTGCAGTGAAAGTGTTCTTAAAATGAACATGTGCTGGGTCATCATCCAAGACTGCTATAACATGAAATATATGGCAGAATGCGGGTAAAACAGAGCAGGAGGCATACAATTCCCCCCCAGGGAGTTCAGTCACAAATATATTTAACACATTATTTTTTTAACGAGCATCATCAGCATAGAAGCATGGTGGCTGAAGCATGAAAGGGAATACAAATGTTTAGCATATCTGGCACATAAATACCTTGCAATGCCACCTACAAAAGTGCCATGCAAACACCTGTTCTCATTTTCAGGTGATATTGTAAATAAGAAGCGGGCAGCATTATGTCCCCTAAATGTAAACAAACTTGTTCGTCTTAGCAATTGACTGAACAAGAAGTAGTGGACTTGTAGGCTCTAAAGTTTTACACAGTTTTGTTTTTAAGTGCAGTTATGTAAAAAAAAAATCTGCATTTGTAAGTTTCATTTTCACAATAAAGAGATTGCACTACAGTACTTGTATGAGGTAAATTGAAAAATACTATTTCTTGTATCATTTTTACAATGCAAATATTTGTAATAAAAAATAATATAAAGTGAGCAATGTATACTTCATATTCTGTGTTGTAATTGAAGTCAATATATTTGAAAATGTAGAAAAACATCCAAAAAATATTTAATACGTTTCAGTTGGGATTCTATTGTTTAACAGTGTGATTAAAACTACAACTAATCGCAATTAAAAAATTTTAATCGCGATTACTTTTTTTTGAGTTAAACGCATGAGTTGACTGCGATTAATCAACAGCCCTCCTATACACCCTTAACTAAAACTTAGGCTGGGGGGGCCGCAGATGCTGGGGGGGCACTCCGGGGGTGCCACGGGTGCTGGGAGGGAGGTGGGCAGCAGCACATGGCCCAGGACCCCCATTGGTTCGGGGGGGGGGGCCGGTGGCGGCGGCGGGCGGGCAGTAGTGCACGACCTGGGACGCCTGCTGGAGCTAGGGTGGGGTGGGCAGCAGTGTGTGACCCGAGACCCCCACTGGTGCTGGGGGGGGGCAGGCAGCAGCACACAACCCGGGACCCCCACTAGCGCTGGGGGGGAGGGAAGCAGCACACAACCTGGGACCCCCACTAGCGCTGGAGGGGGCAGAGGTGGGCAGCGGCACACAACCTGGGACCTCCACTGGTGCTGGTAGGGGCAGCAGTGCATGTCCCAGGTCCCCGCTGGCGCTGGGGGGTGCCAGGCAATGATGTGCAGCCAGGGACCTGGGACCCCTGCTGGCACTGGTGGGGAGGGAGTGGGTGGCGGCATGTGACCCAGGACCCCTGCTAGTGCTTGGGTGGGCAGCAGCACATGGACTGGGACCCCTGCTGGCACTGGGAGTGGGCATCGGTTGGCAGTGCGCAGACCGGGACCCTTGCTTGGGGAAGGGTTGGTGGGGCTGGCAGACTCCCTACCCGGCTCCGACTGCCATGTCCCTGCAGCTCATAAGGGAGGGGCAGCCAGGGGGGTTTCACACACTACTACTGCCACAGGCGCCGGCTTCACAGCTCCCATTGGCTGGGAACTGCAGCCAATGGGAGCTGCGGGGGCAGCACCTGTGGGCGGGGGCAGCATGCGGAGCCCCCAGCCCCTCTGCCTAGGAGCTGCAGGGACATGTCAGTGGAAGTCCCACTGAGGTAACCACTGCCCCGCACCCCACACGCCCCAGCTCTGAGTCCCCTTCTACACCCAAACTGCTGACGCTGCTGGTCCACGGGCTGCCTGGCTTGGGCAGCCCCTGAGCCAGCCACACCGGCCGCTGCAGAAGTCACAGAAAGTCACAGAATCTGTGAACTCCGTGACAGACATGCAGCCTTAGTTATGGGCACTTCCTCTTCCATCCCCAGCCCTGACCCCAGCAAACAACCCATGTCAGGGGCAACGTAGGGCTGTTTATATTCATTGGAGTTCTGTCAGGGGAGAGGGGGAAACTTTCTAGAAATCATGTATTAGTGACTTAATCTACTGCTGCTGATGCCAAGAGATGCAGACTGCACTGCCTTGAGCCAAAAAGGGCCATTTCACTCAGGGCCTTTCACCAACAGAGTAAGACTAGACAGTATTCTAACAACGCCCTCCTGAGGGGTCTGCCGAAGGAAGATAGGATCCTACAGTGGAAAAGAAAGCTACCAGAGAACACACTGAATCAACACATTCCCCCCTCCCCCGCCCCCGCAGCTTCCCTGGCCATGTCTTCTCCCTGGTCAGCATCACCCATTTTGGGGAGCTGTGTTGGCACCTGCAGGCTCCTTGGTGAAAGAGAAATTGGAGGCGCCCTCCACAACCTCCACGTAGGACCCTGAATGGACTTTCCACCTCCAGGGCTGGACCATCAAAATAAATCTGTCTCAAACAGTTTCTACACATCATCAACTTTCTATATCAGCATAGGGAGTTTCTGGAGCTTTGCTCAGCAGGCTGACAAAGAGGCCACGACAAGTGAAAGTTGGAAGCATTCACAAAAGCCCCCAGTTCTAGTTGTAGCTCAGAAATCTTTTCCCCATCCACAGCCTCCAGCAGTAGCCAGAGTTCAGGATTCAGCTCTACATCTGTTTGGCCCTCTTCATATTCCAGTAATAAACACATTGCATATACTTTCTACTTGGCCATTTCAGCCTTGACAGGGACCTCTTCCGGAAGATGGAAACAAAGAGTTGTACAACAGAATTTTTGGCAAGCCCTCCTGTATCAGCCACATCCAGGTCTTCAAGCAGAGCTCCTTCTTGGCCAGTAGACATCTTCTGAGCCTGTGAGTGCACCTGGAGAATCCCTGCCTGTATATCACATTAGGAGACAGATGGAATCACTCGGCCCTTGGAAATAACAACAGAGAAAGGGCTAGACACACAGGTGCAGAGTGGGAGATGACAGGAGCTTCCATTGCAGCCATAACAAGAACAGAATATCACAGGAAAAGTAGATGACTCCCCTCTTCACCCCATTCTGATTTTCCCCCACGTGTGTCAAACTGGGATGTCTCTTCCTATTATGCCAAGTGTTAAAAGAACCTTGGATTTTTCTACTGATGAGTAACAAAATAGATTCAAGCTGGTGTACTCAGACACAAGGTAAGGAAGAGAAAAATATATACTGTCAAATAGTCCTTCTTGTGCTTCTAAATTCATTTATCACTTTATCCCTCAAAACCCAATTCCATCCCCTTCTCTGGTTCTTCAAAGTTCCTCCCTTTCTATTCCCCACTCCCACCTGCCAGTTAGGGGCATCGGAAGTGGGAGCAGTAGGAGGAGTTGATGTCCAGATAAGGAATTGCTGGAGGTCTCTGCCTTTCCTATCAGAAGGCAGGAGCAGCAGCAGCAATGTATATGGGGAAAAGAGTGGTCCTGTTTGGGAGTCTCCTACTCACCTCCTCTAAAGGAAGATCTGCCCAATCCCACAGTCTTCCCCTCCCTTCCTGGGGAAAAGAGAGAAAGTACAACTACTGCTGTCTCCGGCTGTTTCCCCTTCCCTACAGGAGGAGAGGTGCAGGCACACCCTGCTCTGCCCCCCACTCTGGTAGGGGGATATTACATAATCCATACAATATGTGTAAAATTGCTTTTGAAATATCTTTGTTTTCTAAAAATGCCAGAAATTAAATGGGGGATTCCAAAGCTTTCTGGGGAAGAAAAGCCCACCGGGCATCACATTTTCATTTGCTTTTACATTGATACATATTCTGCATCCTGGGAATGTTCCTAATCCTGATAGAAATGGGGTTAAAAGTGCTAGGGCTGTTCCCCTATGCAGCTCCACACACTGCATGCACATATACTTTGTCCGTCTGACTATAAACCTATCTGGGACCTGAATGCTTTTTTCCTCTAGATAGATACCTACGTTACAAGAGAATGCAACAGTACATCACCACATGATGTCAAGACTGTGAAAACAGCCACCAAAACAGTCAAGCTCCCCATGCCTATCAAGATCGATTTTAACCACTGATTTTAGATACCAAGAGAGGACAATATGAGGCACAGCATGTTCACCATGAACATCATAGAAAACTTAGAGGGACATACACAAGAAGAAGATACCAGAGCCTCGTAAGAAACTCTAGTTTTACAGTGGATACCATTATATGCTGAAAAGGTACAATAATCTTTCAATTCCAACCAGCTTCTGTATATTAAGGAACATTCAGCTCCAACATTGTAGGATATTGTTAATGTTCTGGCTACCATAGGGAATAAATAACTTATGACATGTGGCAAAGTGCCCTATTGCTGCTTTCTTATTAACTATATCTATTCTATTAATCTGACATGCAGAGATAAAGAATCTTTATTTGGTTCTCAGCAACTGCCACCCATCTGTTTCTGGAAGTCTGGCAAGTCTCACTGAGCGGTGTGTGCGCACTTGTAAAAGCGTCTGCAAATTTTTGGTACTGATTTACAGTACACTAACTTTTTCTGTAATTAGCATGCTAACAGTTATATTATTTGCTGTGCAAACATTTCTGATGTTACATGATGTAAACATGACTGACAATAATCTATGGTATCTTCTTGTCATTGATCTTCTTTGGATAATTAAAATTAATTGTTTTTTCAGGCCAACTCAGCAGCCTAGTGTCAGTCCAGCCTTCCAGTGCAGGAGACTCAGATAAGACTCCTGGGGCCAGAGAATGCTGCTTATTTCGGTTTTGCATATATGTTCTGTATCACATAGAGAGGACTGACCAGGACTCTTTTTGTCAGCAGTAGTGTGGCAGATGGCAATGTATTTTGCCTTTGCAGCTCTTCTAGCCTCTGTTGAACCCAAGATTGAAAAGACTAGGTCTGGGAATGAAAGCTGGCAATTCCACTACGTTGTTTCTGTTATAACCTAAAAGACAATGCAGTATGTGGGAGACTAAGCTGCTGTTCTCAGTTACACTAGTACTAGTGCAAATCTGGAGTAACTTTAGTGACTAGGTTGTTCTGCCAAGTCAGTGGAATTGCTTTGGATTTACACAAGCATAACGGAGACAGAATCTGACTCAGGTTTCTTACTAGAGTTAGGCATCTAAATGGGAACAACTGTACATGCGTTTCATTGCAAGTACAAAATTGTAGTTCATCTTGAGCCTAAAAATCAGGTCTATTGCAAGTAAAATACATAGACACTTCAGTGATATCAAGTAGGTGGATAAAGGCATGTCTACCTTGGGAAAGGAGCTTTCAGGCCATTTGCTCTATCCTCTACCAGTGAAGAATTTTTCCCTACAATATATTGCTAGTGCTAGCATTCTGTGAACAGTGAAGCAATGAGTAAGATGGGGTGTGTACAAATTCCAAACAGCTATCTGTAATCAGGGGGACTTCAGGGCACAGATGGTATAAGGATACTGTTGTCATTACAAAAAAAAACAGTAAAAGTGCTAATGGTGCAAATATTAACACAAAAAGTTTTTGATTCAGTTTAACCACTGATTGAATCAGAATCCATAATAAAACAGTTCTATAATTGGGAATCAGACTAACATAATCCTGGTACAATTCAAGTTCAATATGACCTTGGGCAAAATAAGCATAAAGCTATTGGCACAGAGCATCAGACAACCCAGCACAATTGCTAAGACACTTCAGAAGGGCATGATTTACTGTGCCCAAGTAGCACTTAAGTTCAGAGGAATTAATACTAACAATTCAAGTGAGACATCATTAGTCAATGATTGAAAGCCTTCACTAATGTTGTCTCAGCCCTCTGAAGACTCATGAAGCCCTCAGAAATTCCTCAGAGATTATATGTAATTAAATGCTATGCAACTGAGAAAACAAGTTCTTGTTCAAGAATGTTTGACAAAAATGGCTAATCAGACCTAGACCTATGCTTCTGGAACTGGGGCAGATTTTATTCTATTTATTTATTTTAAGCAAAGGCCTGTAATTGTAGCCATTTTCAAAGCAAGCAACATAATACCCATTGCCAGAGGATGAACAAAACAATTTTGGTCACCAGAGGAATTGTCTCAGGAATACATTCTTTGAGTAATTTAGTTGGAGAAGAATCAAGCGTGTGAGTAGTGGGATTTAATTTTGAAATCATCACAGCAATCCTGAATGCTGAGATCATTGCTGGGGGAAGGGGGGATTAGGGTTTGGGATTTTTTTTTTTTAAACAGTAATAGCAACAGCAGGAAACCAGGCAGTCGGAGATTCATCCTGGGTGATGGGAAAAGCAGCTCTGATACCATCAATTTTTACTCTGGAAAAACTTGAGAAAATCATTACATTTCTCAACAGAGCAATCAGTGAAGGGATAAACCCTTTCATTAGGATATAAGAAATATTCTCTACCAAAAAGCTGCCTAGAATTACTCCCGCCATTTGCACTGAAACCAGACTTAAAATATTAAAGTTTAGCAAGCTTGAAACCCATATTGTACTTGAATGGATCAATTCGTTTTCCAAACACTACAACTGACACATAGGCTGGGATTTCCAGAGGAGCTCCAGGGAGTTAGGCATCCAATTTTCACTGAATTTCATTGGATTCAGGCACCTAAATGTTTAGGCCCGTTTGAAAATCCTAGCTGTAAATTATAGCTCCTTAGCTGACATTTCAGCCTTTTGCCAACCATTTTCACTGACCTAAGTCCATCCTAAAAAAGGGTACATGATGAAGTGTGGCAAGTATTATATTGCACTACAGTTTTCAACTAGAGGAACAGTTTTCTTTTGCAACCCTCATCTAGTCCACCAGCAGTAAATAGGACAGCAGCAGTGAGTTCCCATACTTTTGAGGCTGCTATTTTCTGTGTGCAAGCAAGGAGAGTGATTTACTCTGTGGAACAGGGGATAAAATGGGAATAATACTCTACCTCACAGGGATGTTGTGAGCAAAAATACAGTAAAGAATATGATCACTCAGATACTGTAGTAGTGAAATGATAAAAGTACCTTGGATAGATAGAATTAGCAAAAAGACCCAGTCTTTCAGATCACTATGTTCCTCCTCAAGGCTTTCATCCCTCAGGCTATTCAAGGTGTGCTGTTGACAACACCTAGTCTTACATCACCAGAAACCCCAGGCAGGAAAACCCCAAAATGGACTATTGCATCAGACCTATAACAACAAGGTATGGAAGTAGGATTGCCAACCCTCCCACTTTCACCGGGAGTCTCCCAGAATCAGGATCTATCTCCCAGAGGCTACTGCAGCCAAACCAGGAGATTTGAGGCACTAGAAGTCTGGTGGCGCAGTGGGGCGAAGATAGGCTCCCTGCCTGCCCCGGCTCCGCACCACTCTCAGAAGTGGCTGGCACATCCTTGAAATCCCTGGGGGTGGGGGAGACCAGGGGGTCTCCGCGCACTGCCTGCACCCCAAGCACCGAGTCTGCAGGTCCCATTGAGATGGTGCCTGTGAGCAGGGGCAGCGTGTTGAGATCTCCTGCCCCTCCCTGCCCCCGCCTAGTAGCCACTGCCAGAGGGATGTGCCATTGCTTTCGGGAGCCGCCCGAGGTAAGCAGTGCCCTTCTCACCCCCTCCCACACCTCAACCCCCTGCCCCAGCCCAGAGCCCCCACCCAAATTCCCTCCCAGAGCCTGTACCCTTTATCCCCTCCTGCATCCAAGCTCCCTCCAAGCCTGCACCCCAACCCTCAGCCCAGAGCCTCCTCCTGCACCCAAACTCCCTCCCAGACCCCACACGCCCTCCAACACGCCCTCCTGCACCCCAAGCCCCTGCCCCAGGCTCAGCTGAGCCACCTCCTACACACCGAACCCCTCGGCCCCACCCCCAGACCAGAGCCCACACCCCCTCCTGCACCTTAACCCCCTGTCCCAGTCTAGGGCAAGTTAATGAGGGTAGGGGAGAGTGAGTGATGGAGGGAGAGGGGCTGCAGTGAGCGGGGGGGCAGGACCTCGGAGAAAGAGTGGGTGGGGAAGAGGGCAGGGCAAGGGTATTTGGGTTTGTGCGATTAGACAGTTGGCAACCCTATATGGAAGCTTCCTTACTCCAAAGCATCCTCCTCTTCTGTCCCCCAAGCAGCTACTCACAGAGTTTCTTGTCCCACTCCTAGGAAATCTGATTGACCTTTGGAGAAGCATATTGTTTCACAGTCTCTAATAGGCAGACAGTGCTATGGGAGCAGCACTTCTGAACAGCAAGGCAGGGGCATGATCAGAGAATTAGGAAGGGGTGTGATGGGAAAGAAAGAGGAAGTAAACCAAGAAAGGATGGGTGGTTGAGGGGGAAGTAATCAGACTCAGTGTAATGAGTCAGGAGTGGAAGAAGATTAGAGATCAAGATTAAAAAAAGAAAACAAGAGAGGGTAATGGAGAAACAGGGGAAACAGGAGAAGAACTTGATGGAGGTAGGAAAATCATCCAGAAGTAGGGAGACTCAGGGAATACAGAAAGTAAACATAATCCAGAGTTGCAGTTTATTTAATATACCAGGGGTCAGCAACCTTTCAGAAGTGGTGTGCCAAGTCTTCATTTATTCACTCTAATTTAAGGTTTTGCATGCCAGTAATACATTTTAACATTTTTAGAAGGTCTCTTTCTATAAGTCTATAATATATAAGTAAACTATTGTTGTATGTAAAGTAAATAAGGTTTTTAAAATGTTTAAGAAGCTTCATTTAAAATTAAATTAAAATGCAGAGCACCCCGGACTGGTGGCCAGGAACCGGGCAATGTGAGTGCCACTGAAAATCAGCTCGCGTGCTGCCTTCGGCACACATGCCATAGGTTGCCTACCCCTGTAATATACTATACACACACACACACTAAACACACAGAAATCAACTAAGGAGACTGTTAAGAGCTGATGTAGAGAAAGCAGCCAGAGGAAGCTATAGGCAGAGCCCAAATTGTATTGTTCCTACAAAGCCCAGGAATGATGCTTCATATTCTCAAGCATGATCTACTGGTACCTTTTCTATTAACTGTTCACATATATATAGGTAGCGCTCTGCTATAACTTTGGCTTCCTTACCCTGCACCATAAATTTGTGCAAGGAGTACCATGCATACTCAAAGGCAGAATTTAGCCCTTAGATTTCAGGTTTGTCCAAAGAAGCGAAGATGTCATTCCTCATATATTACTAGCTGTTAAAGACCATGGTCTGACCAGATCCTGGTCCTACTGAAATCAACAGGCATTTGCTCTTTAAATACATTGGTCCAGGATTTGATCCTTTGCCTTTAAAGAAGGATGGTTATCAGTGTATTAATTAGAGGAATGAATAACAATGATGTGAGAAGTACTGTTGCCTTCAGAGTATCTGATTTTAAAGAAAAAAAATCCCTGCAAGCTGGTGAAGGGTGGGTAGAATATTATTGTTTAAACCCAGTAATTTCCCTTTCTTTCCTCACTTGAACTTTAGCATTCAGGCAAAGCACCCAATTATAACTCCATTACCAGAAAAAGCAGTTCTTTTCCCAGCAAAACTGCTAATAAAGCATGCTGGCAAAATGTACCTCCTGTGGGAAGCAGAGGCAGCAGAATGGTTGTTAGAAGGGATCAAAAGCTCAAGAAGAGACCCTGAATGTGACTTGGAAGAAAAGTTTATAAAATAATTTAGTTCCTGTGTGTCCTGTGCAGCCTCATCTGGACTCTCTCAGGCATGTTCAATTTTCTAGTGTTACGTGATACTGCGATGAAAAGCCACATACTTATAACCTTTCTGCCAGGTGGAGCCGGCAGCAACCAGGGCCAGGTTCAATATCTAGGGGTGGGTTTCTTTTCAACAATACAACACAGAACCAACTCGAGTCCCCACTCAGTAAAATTACACATCACCACGGGCGCCTCTGAGAGAAAATACTTCCCCAACACTAGCCAAAGTTGATCACTTCGAGCAAGACAGCGCTATTTGCTGGATATCTTGGCAGAGTAGGTATGTTCATGTAAATACAGTTTGCTCCTGAAGTCTCTCCCCCTCCCAGCTAGCTGTCAGGGAAGAACTCATTCAGACCCAGCTTACATACTATATGCTTCGTAGTAAATACATGAGACTAGGGTTTGCCAGTTGCCAGAAAAATAATTTAATCTACTGGGTTTTTTTGGTTTGTTTTTTTTTAACATGGGTCTAAAGATTTGCATTATCACCACAATACACTGGGATAGCTCATGTTAAAAGTTTGTGTCCCGCTAAAGATGCTGTAGCATTCCCACTTCCACAGTTTAAGCGATAATAGATCAAAACTGTTGAAAATACAGCCACTGTCTGCCCACCAACACACACGCGCACGGTGCTTGTGTGGGAGAGGGTTTGAGTCGTGCGAGACAGTGAGAACATTGCATGTCTCCTCAATCTTATAATTATCTAGAGAGAACACACATGTAGATAAGTGGCTGTTGAAAGGGGGAGATTGCGGAGTTGCTGTGTGGTTGGGGTTGGGGCAGGCTTGCCTTGTGGAGGTGCCAGTTTATTTGCTTTTCAAAGGTGGAAACCCTACATGAGATGGAAGAGTTAAATATACCATAGTGGTATTAATTTTGCATTCCCAAGACAGACAGACAAATATTTTTAAAAGATACGCTCAGGCATAGGCACTGACTCTGTGGGTACTCTGGGACTGGAGCACCCATGGGGAAAAATTGGTGGGTGCTCTGCACCCACTGGCAGCCAAGCTCCCCTCCCCACCTCACCTCACCTCTGCCTCCTCCCCGGAGCACGCCACATCCCCGCTTCTCCTCCCAGCGCTTGCCGCCACTAAACAGCTGTTTCGTGGCGTAACAAGCTGTAGGAAGGAGGGGAGAGAAGGGGGAATGCGGCATGCTCAGGGGAGGAGGCGTGGAAGAGGCAGTGCTGGGGTGGGGATTTAGGGAAGGAGTCCAACAGAGGCCGGGAGGGGGCAGAGTTGGGGCAGGGGCTTTGGGGAAGGGGTCGGAATGGGGGCGGGTCCGGGGATGGGTGAGGAAAAATCAAGCAGCCACCGGCACCAGGAGAAGTTGGTGCCTATGCGGTTAGGTACTATTTTTAAAATTCTCCTTACCTCTTTTATTAATAAGACTTTTTCATTGAAAATGAAGTACTATTAAATGTCTAACTTTCTTCTGACCATTTCAGCCACTTATTAATCTTTGCATTTCATTCAGTTTGGACAATAAAAACAGATGGGTCAATTTCTTGTTATTTCTGGTTACAGGAACATAGGAATTGCTAGACTGGATCAGCTTAGTGGTTCATATAATCCAACAGCATGCATCAAACACTAGCCAACACCAGCCACTTTAGAGGAAGGTGCAAGCATGTGATCCAGGCAATGCTGGGCTTGGAGGGTGCCAGGCTCAGGGTGCTGTTTTTGTTGTTAGCGACAAAAGAGAAAATAGAATGTTTGAAGTAAAATGTTCCAGGTATTCCATATGTGGATTTTTTTCACTAACCTCCTAGAATGTTCTAGACCTTTGTAGAATCTCATGGAACCTTCCAGACTTTGAGAACTACATTTTCCTTGAACCTCCTAGAATGCCAACCATGGCTTTGTGGGTATATAAAGGGGTGGAGCATCGCCAGTCAGTTAGTGAGGGTACTTCTATACTACCTGTCAGATCGGCAGGTAGTGTTTGATGTACTGGGGATCGATTTATTGCGTCTTATCTGGATGCGATAAATTGATCCGCTAATCGACACCCATACTCCACCTTGGCAGGAGTAGTAAGCGAAGTCGACGGGGGAGCTGTGGTGGTTGACTTGCCGCTGTGAGGATGGCCACGTAAGTCGAACTAAGATACTTCGACTTCAGCTACGTGAATAGCATAGCTGAAGTTGCGTATCTTAGTTCGAACCCCCCTGCTAATGTAGCCCAGGCCTAAGATACAAGAATGAAGTGATAGCCCAGCTACAATATTGTGAACCTTGGTTTATTGTGTAATTGTGAAACTGTATTTGTGTTTTAAGACTTGAAGAGTGTAAGTAGTGATTAATGAAGGACATATTAAACAAGATGTCAGAGATATTTATCAAGCCCATCTACACAACAATATAAAAGAAATACTGTTGCTTCTTTTGCCATGCTTAACACATAATGTTTGATGACTTTCTAAGACTGCAGAACAGACTTTTACTCTCCCTAATACTGTCTGTTTTCCCCCCATAGAAAATAAAAGATGCCCCTGAAGAAGCCTTCAGAAGCTCAGTATAGGAAGCAAAATGCTCAGTTGCAATCTAGTTCACAGCAAGGGGAAATTTGATGGGAAAATATCTGAAACAGAACAACATAGGCTGGAGCTTTAGGCAGCAGCAATCATCCCAGTACAGAAGAAATTGAGGACCAAAGCATAAATGATGGAAGTCCTATTACTAAGGAATTAGCAGATTTACCTGAACCTAAGGAATGGAACTGTGAGGAAAATGATGGAGACTCGTCCAGTTTTCCTGAAGGGGTAAAGAAGAGTGATGATAAAGAAGAATGTAGCTCACATGAAAAGGAGAGTAATGACAAAGAAAAATCTGGTTTACATGAAACAGAGAAAACGATAAAGAAGAATCAGCCTCACATGATGACAAACAGCAGTGAGAAAAATTGCAAACCACAAATCAATATATCAGATCCTGCTTTATGGCCAGTGGTCCTAAACTCTGCTGATATTGATCGTACAATTTTTAACAGGCCGGGCACAATTGAGGATATGACATTTCCAGTAAAAGAGCAGCAGCAACATTTCTCAAAAAAAAAAAAGTCACACTGCAAAAGAGTGCTCAAGAACAGTGAGAAACTGAATCGGCATTGGCTAGTTTACTTGAAATCAACTGATGAATGTTATAATGCACTGATGGAACTGGTGCAGTCGAGTAAAGTCGAGGCTGGAATCTGACATGAGGACCAAAGACTGGCAAACCAGATCACTGACTTTAAATTTCTGGTCTCAATTGTGGTTTGGCACAATATCCTGTTCCAAGTACAGTAACTCCTCGCTTAATGCTGTAGTTCTTTTGTTCCTGAAAATTGTGACTTTAAGCGAAACGATGTTAAGCAAATCCAATTTCCCCATAAGAATTAATGTAAATAGGAGGTGTTAGGTTCCAGGGAAATTTTTTTCATCAGACAAAAGACTATTTATATATATAGATCATGTGGCAAATTGCCGGCACTATTATGATGGGTCTCGCGCTCGCTCTTCTTTGAGGGGGGTTCAGGGCGCCATTTCTTGCCCCTGAATTGGAATGTTAACTGCCCCACTAGTGTCCTAGAGGAGGGGGAGTGGAAAGGGAGGGACCTGGACCTACCCTCTACTCCAGGTCCCAGCCCAGGGGCCCTGAGGATAGTGGTGAACCACTTGAACTGACAGTTCCTTCCCCTGAGCTACTTCCCTCTCCTGCACTTCAGCTTGTGGGGGGGCTTTCTGCCCTCCCTCTGCACAAGCCAAGTGCCCCTTTACCTAGGGTCTTGGACTTCTTAGCCCACCACAGCACTTCTCCAAACTTTCCTCTGCTTCCCTTCAAAACTGTTCTCTGCTCCAACACCAATCCTTTCTGCTCCAACTCCTCCCCTGTCTGATTGAAGCAGGGGTTTTTATCAGGTGACTGACTGCAGGTGCTCTAATTGGCTTCAGGTGCTCTAATTGGCTTCAGGTGCTCTAATTGGCTTCAGGTGCTCTAATTAATCTATAGCAAGCCTTATTCCCTCTACAGGGAATAAGGCTCCCTTCTAACCCTCTTCTGCTGCCCTCTGGCCATGCTGTATCACAATAGATATAGATACACACACACACACACACACAGTATACGTTTTAAACAAACGATTTAATACTGATACACAGCGATGATGATTGTGAAGCTTGGTTGAGGTGGTGAAGTCAGAGGGTGGGATATTTCCTAGGGAATGCCTTACTGCTAAATAATAAACTAGCAATTGGCTGAGCCCTCAAGGGTTAACTCTCACACTCTACAAGGCAGCAGGAATGGAGGGAGGGGAGACAGCATCGCAGACAAAGACACACAGGGTGTGTCATAAACAGATAGTTAAGGGTTAATGTCTCTTTTACCCGTAAAGGGTTAAGAAGCTCAGTAAACCTGGCTGACACCTGACCAGAGGACCAATAAGGGGACAAGATACTTTCAAATCTTGGTGGAGGGAAGTCTTTTGTTTGTGCTCTTTGTTTTGGGGTTGTTCACTCTTGGGACTAAGAGGGAACAGACATCAATCCAGGCTCTCCAAATTTTTCTGAATCGGTCTCTCATGTTTCAAACTTGTAAGTAATAGCCAGGCAAGGCATGTTAGTCTTATTTTTGTTTTCTCAACTTGTAAATGTTCCGTTTTGCTGAGAGGATTTTACCTCTGTTTGCTGTAACTTAGACCCTAAGGCTAGAGGGGGTTCCTCTGGGCTATATAAATCTGATTACCCTGTAAAGTATTTTCCATCCTGATTTTACAGAGATAATTTTTACCTTTCTTTCTTTAATTAAGAGCTTTCTTTTTAAGAACCTGATTAATTTTTTCCTTGTGTTAAGATCCAAGGGGATTGGTTCTGGACTCACCAGGAATTGGTGCGGGAAGGGGGGGGGGTTAAATTCTCCTTGTGTTAAGATCCAAGGGGTTGGATTGGTGTTCACCAGGAACTTGGTAAAAAAGCCTCTCAAGGCTGCCCAGGGAGGGGAAGGTTTTGGGGGGACAAAGTGATCCAGACACTGAAATTTCTGGATGGTGGCAGCGTTACCAGATCTATGCTGGTAATTAAGCTTAGAAGTGTCCGTGCAGGTCCCCACATCTGTACCCTAAAGTTCAGAGTGGGGAAGGAACCTCGACAGGGTGTGTGTGAGAGAGAGAAGCGCATTTCCCCTTTAAGTACACTGCCTTGTTAATTAGATCAGCTTGCTGAGACCGCAGCTGCTGCCAGCAAGCTCCCTCTGTCCTGAGCCCTGTCGTGTGTCCCCCCTGCTCTATGGAAGATGGGGTAAGTGGGGTGCAGGAGCAGGGGGGGAGGGGGACACCCTGACAGCCCCCCCCCTCTTTCTTCCCCCCTACCCCCCACCCGCACAGCAAGCAGGAGTCTCGGGGAGCAGTTCCAAGCAGAGGGCAGGAGCAGCACATGGTGGGAGGGTGGGGGAGACCGCTGCAATTGCTAGCCTGCTGGGCAGCTGCTGCACACGGAACTTAGGGGAGCGGGGAGCTGATAGGGGGAGCTGATAGGGGGGCTGCCGGTCCACCCTGGTTCCAAGCCCCTACCAGCTAGCTGCAAGGGGCTGCTCTTCCTGCAAGCAGTGGACAAAGCAGGTGGCTGCCAAACAACATTAGAAGGGAGCATTGCACAACTTTAAACGAGCATGTTCCCTAATTGATCAGCAACGTAACAACGAAACAACATTAACCGGGATGACTTTAAGTGAGGAGTTACTGTATTTTAGGCTCCTTTCAAAAATCTAATTTTAGACTGAGATTGTCAGCTCATTTCACACAGGCCCATAGGTGCTGACTGTGTGGGTGCTCCAGGGCTAGAGTACCCATGGAAAAAAAATTAGTGGGTGCTTAGCACCCACCGGCAGCCAGCTCCTTCCCCCCCGCCCCACTCCCAGAGTGCCTCCCAGCCACCAGTGGCCCTGCCAATCAACTCCTACCTCTCCCTCCCAGCGCCTCGCACCCACCACCATTTAGGGTGACCAGATGTACCAATAAAATCAGGACCGTCCCAATATTTAGGTGTTTGTCCCACATCCCGACCGATCTTTGGTCGGGATGCAATTCATCCCCATATTTCACTCCGTTGGCAGCACTGGGTTTTAGGGGTTTTTTTTGCTCTGCCGGCAGGCCCCCCCACCCCCGCCATGTCTCCCGATATTTTCTTCCTCTCATCTGGTCACCCTACCACCATTAGCTGTTCCACGGTGTGCAGGAGACGGTGGGTGGGAGCGGGAACGGAATGCACTCAGAAGAGGGGGCAGAACTGGGCAGGAAGAGGTGGGGCGGGGATGCAGCTATGAGGGAAGGGGTGGAGTGGGGGCAGGGACCTGAGCAGAGGTTGAGCAGCCCCAGAGAAAGGAGTAAGCCGGCAGCTGTGCACAGGCCTACAAACAGCTATCAGATTGTAGGGTGGATGGATATGAACAGAGGACCTAAAGAAGGGGCTTTTGTATCCCATTACTCATCCCCTGGAGCTTATCCAGTCTTTTCCAAAAGAAACATTCTTTAGGCTATGTTTACACTACCACTTATGTCAGCAAAATTTGTGTGACTATTCCACCCCGAGTGATGCCGGCACAATTGTTAGTATGCACAGCTCTGTGTCTGCAGGAGAACTTCTCTGGCTGACATTGCTACCGCCACTCATTGGGGGTAGATTAATTATATCGACGGGAGAGCTCTCTCCTGTCAGCATAGAGTGGCTACACAAGAGATCTTACAGTGTTAGAGCTGTGCCACTGTAAGCTCTCTAGTATAGACATAGCCTTAGTTGTGCAGTATTGAAATTGAGTTCTTCAGCACCAGTGGGCCTGATTCTCATTTACCCTAAGCCACGCTGGCAGTGTAAAGGGGTCTGAAAGCAGGTGAAATTCATTCCCAAAGTGGCCTTAGGATAAAATGGGTATCAGATCCCATGTAGCTGCACCATACCCATTACTGTAGTATCTCAGCACCTCAGTGGTTGAGTCTCTATATCCAGAACATCTCACTTTGCAATATTCTTTTCTGAATATTCTCAATAGCCACAAAACATCTTTTCTCTTAATCATGGGTCTGTGTGTGAATTTACTGATTTTGGAAAGAGACATAGTTGTCTTTGATGAGTGTGGTTTGGCTAGAGATCTTGTAGTTAAGAGGACACATTTGAGGGTCTTCGACTGAATCTGCATTAACTTTGAAAAGGCTGTTGTAATCTAAAAAGTCAGAAGGAATCCTTGATCTGCTACATGTCTTTCCTTGAGCTAAGATTGCCTCCCAGAAGCAAACCAATATCGTCTCCAGGGAGACCTGTGAGGTAGCCCTATATGCTACAGTTCCTTCTGTTATATTGATTCTCCAGGAAATACGCTATTCAAACAAAAAAAATCAATGAGAAATCTTGATATTTGATCTATCTTCATTGTGGAGGAACCTAAACAGGCATTCAGACTCCCCCAGGCAATCCAATCACAAGAGAAGACTATGCAGAAAAGTTCCTGTGATGGGTGCCACTCACCTCTTTTGAGTATCCCAATTGAGTTTGCATGTGCCTGAACTTTTCTCAGATTCTAGTAGGTTTTTAGTGACTCAGCCCTCCAGCCAAGTCACAGAGTCCATATGTGCAACAAACAGACCCTTCTGGAGTACAAGTCGAACAGGATCTAGCACAGTGCCCTCAATGTCTCAGTCTTCAGTGCTGTCCTTGGGGTCAGTCCTCAGTCAGTCCATCCAACAGGGCCGATCCCAGTACCTTCTTTGGTATCCTCTTCTGTAGCCTCCCTGGGCTCAATTCTCAGCCCTCTTCTCTGAGCTAGCATTGCTATTGTCCCTGCTCTAGAATGGAGCAGCGCTCCCCAGGGCTTCCTCCCTGGAAACCCTTTGACTACTTCCCCAGCTCTCCAGCTGGGGCAGTCCTTTAGCTCAGTTCATTCCCCTTCCGGGGTATCAATGTTCCATGAATGCAGTCCCTTCTCAGGGCTTTAGCCACACTGCCTTTGGCCAGAGGGGAAGGGGGGGGGGACACCTGGGCCCACCCACTACATTGGGTCCTGACCCAAGGACCCTACAAATAGTAGCCTCCTGCTGCATCCCATGTACTAATCTACTGCATTTCCATGGGCCAATTTCCACACAGCCCCTTCACCCTTACCTCAGGGCTGAAGATCTTGTACTAAATTCCAGCAGCTAGCCAGGAGCTCCTTCCTTACTCCTCAATCCCTGCCAGCAACTGCCCTGTCCAACCTGGCAGTCAGCGAAGAAGAGCACTGTCCTAGCTCCCCTGGCTCCAGCCAGCAACTGAACCTTTCTAGGCCTGCAGCTCCTTTTACACTAACTTGCTGGGCCTGGATTGGCTGCTCCCTACAGCCTCTCTGATTGGCCACTCTACGCAGCCTGGTGGACTCACCTTTCCTGCACTTCCCTAGGATGGGGTGTGGTAGGACCACAAGTCCTTCAGCAGGGGGCCTCAGTGTCTGGTACGCCCCATTACAGTTCCTTATTGAAATTACTAGCTAGAACTTCTCAGTTTGATCTAATATTACAAAATACACTGTTGTGATTACATAGCCATTTTTAAGGAACTGATCAGCATTTCTAAAGCACTCATCATTAATGTCTTGGCTGTGTCCATGAGAATTAAGAAGTCTAGTTAAAAACTAGCTTAACCATGAAACTCAAAGTTGCTCTAGATCCAAAATGTTGTTTTCAGATGTAAAATGTTATTTTGCAAAACAAAGAGAAACCAGTAAATATCTTTCTTTCTGAGGTTCTCCATAAAGCCAAGTGCCTAAACCAATTGTATTAACATTTCAGAAAACATTTTCCTCCCAGGTGGAGAACCTGAATGCCAAATTTCAGTCTGAAAGTAATTTTTTGGGGACAAGTTACACCAAATGTAAATACTGTTGAGGTTTATAATGGAAATTCTGACAAGACTGTAATTATAGCATTATAAACACAACTTACGTTCCAGGTACAACAGAAACTATTTCCTGATTACTAGTTTGCTTCTTATTTCAGTCAGGACATGCTGATACGTTGCATTTCCTAAACATGACTTATATCCTCATACTAAGTGTATACTCTTCCTAGGATTCCAAGGCCTTAATCCTGGAAGCTGATGTGTGTGGGCTGCTGCACAGTCCCATTACCATCAACAGGGCTTTGTATGGGTGATAGAGTTTGCCTGAGCAGATCAGTTTTCAGGATCAGCGTCTAAGGGCAGGTCTACACTAAGGGCGGGGGTCGAACTAGGGTACGCAAGTTCAGCTACGTGAATAGCGTAGCTGAATTCGAAGTACCCTAGTTCGAAGTACTCACCCGTCCAGACGCCGCGGAATCGAAGTCCGCGGCTCCAAGGTCGACTCTGCCACCGCCTTTTGCAGTGGTGGAGTACCGGAGTCGACCGCGGTGCTTCCGGAGTTCGAACTATCGCGTCCAGATTAGACGCGATAGTTCGAACTCCGAGAAGTCGAACTCACTGCGTCGACCCGGCTGGTAAGTGTAGACTAGCCCTTAGAGACTAAAGTTAAGTACATTCTCAATTCTCTTCTCTTCCCCTCTCCCTGCAGCTGTCCTTGGCTACCTCTCCTGACCTAGTAGTGCCCTCTGCCTCCATTCAAGCAGTCAAAGCCCTCACACCAAATACACTCTATGCTGAGTTCCAAGCACCAGCAGACCATCTCTTTCTACTCAGCAGGCAGGAAGCCTCATCCACCCAGCCCTTCTCCCCCTAGGTGCCAGCATGAGTTATGGCACTCACAAGGGGCTCTGTCTGGATTCTTGTGGCTCCTGGATAGCCACTTGTTCTCAGCCTGACAAAGGAGCAGGGACTGGATTATAACTCTGGTTTTCATATACAAGTACAAATCTGTTTTCAAAACAACAGGGTAAAGGATTACAGGGCCGGCAGTGACATAATCCCTCACTAGTCTGGATTGCACCCCACAACATGACAAACACCCTTTGCAGAAACCCACTGGCGTCAGTGGGGTTCCACGCAGACACATGGGTTTGCCTGAGTTGAGTGACTTGCAGGACTTAGCCTCTGTGCCACAGTTCCCTAAACTGATTCTGTCCTTACCTCTCTCACAAGGTTGGCACAAGCTTCATTTATGTTTCTCAAGTTCTTTGAGATCTCAGGTGAAAAGTGCTTTATAATGACAAATGATTTGCAATATTAGCATTGTTTATCACCACACTCTTGAAGCTCCGTACATTTGAAACTCCACCTCCCCCCATGGCACTGTGCTGCCACAAATAATCTGAAATGAAAATAAATCCCCTTCTCCAGTTAAAATGGACAAAACAAAACAAGGCAAATACCAATTCCTTCTTTACCTAGACATTAAACTCACCTCTTCCTCCCTGTGATATTCTGCAATGAGGTTGAACGGGACAGTGTACAGCGTGCTGGACATGACTCCAAAGAGCGAGCACAGAGCCAGAGTAGAATATACCTTGGGAAACAGTCCAATAAACCCAGTGCCTATCCCAAAAAGCAGGTATCCAATGAAATAAAGTCCCTTTAATCTGATATAAGGCAGAAGAGCTTTCTGCAAGTCTGTGAAAAGAAAGGGGGGGGGGAGAAACTGTTGAGACTAAACATAACCCAACCTAGTAATTGCAATAGTATTTCTTTTGAGCATTCAATTATAAGAGAATCTCTTTGACAAGCTGGGATGAAGACAAACAGATCCACTGTTTGACATCCAGAGCATTTGACATCAGTTTTAGACATTCCTGTTGGAGTTGAAGGAGGTATTATACAAATATCTGTGATTGAGAGCCAAAAGGAAAGGATCTACACAAGATTACAATAAGGCCTTTTTATTAGATGCATAGCTCAGCCCTCCAAAAGTCTACTCACTTTTCTGCCTACAGAGAAAGTGAAAGCTTTTTGAACGGCTTTTTATATATTATTCCCTTATCACCATGCCATGGGCTAATAAGCAGATTTTTGGCCCTGAGCTAACACATTTACACAATGATATTGCGAGGCAAGATTCATTTTTATCGCAAGGTCTTGCAATACACTGTGATGACTTTCTCTTGTGAGGAGCACAGGTGGGGAGAGGCCATGAAGAGATAGGCCACAGCTGCAGGATTGCTAGGTGAAACAGAACCTTAGAACTATCCCCAGCAAATCCATTCTACCTCCAGCATTCGCCTTTGGGGTCATTTTTAATACTTATGGGCCACCTCTCCTGTTAAATAGTACCTCACTTCCTGAGTAGTCCTGCTGCAATGGAACGAAAACTTGAGCTCAGAGCACAAAGGGTAGGCACAGCTTCAAACTGGAGAGAAAGAGGATGCCCCACATCAGAATAGCTCATAGCCCTGTAATTAGAGCGCTTCTCTTGAGAGGTGGGAGACCCCTGTTCAGATCCTTTCTCTGCCTTAGGCAGAAAAGGGGATTGAACCTGGGTCTTCCACATCCCTAGACTGAAAGTTATAAAGTGGGTAGCAACAGCACCACCCTCCCTCCTTCTGTGGAGTTAGGTGCATAAGCCACCTGACTTTAGGAGAGGAGGGTCCCAATCATGGACCAGGTGCCTATCTCTGAGAGAAAGGTGAGGACCCCTTCTTGTCAGCATCTCCCATTAGCTAGCTAAGGTGGCTCCCCACCTAGTGTGCTGGCAAAATAAACCTGCTTGCTTGGATTTATTTTTTAAGTGGAAACATATCTCTTCATATTAAGTTTTGTAAAACAGAGTTTTAAAGAAACTCTAAAGTTTTGGTCAAACAATTCGACAGTTTCCCTTAATTCTGCCATTTCAACCTTCATTTTGAACATCTTGTCTCGGGGCCCAATATTCTGCTGGTGTAAATAGGTGAAACTCCACTGAAGTCAGGGAGCTACATCTGTTTGCACTACAAAGAACTTGCCATCAATCAGCATAGCTTTCTACTTCCTTTGTTGTTTTAATGGTAGGGCTCAGACTGCTTTGTTATTTTCCTTCTTGATGCTGTTGTTGGAACCAGGGTAAATATTTAGTAGACTGAGGCCTGGTCTACACTACGCATTTATACCGAATTTAGCAGCGTTAAACCAAATTAACCCTGCACCCATCCACACAACTAAGCCCTTAATATCGATATAAAGGGTTCTTAATACCGATATCTGTAATCCTCCCCAACGAGGGGAGTAGCGCTGAAATCGGTATTGCCATGTCAGATTAGGGTTAGTGTGGCCGCAATTTGACGGTATTGGCCTCCGGGCGCTATCCCACAGTGCACCATTGTGACCACTCTGGACAGCAATCTAAACTCAGATGCACTGGCCAGGTAGACAGGAAAAGCCCCGCGAACTTTTGAATTTCATTTCCTGTTTGCCCAGCGTGGAGAGCTGATCAGCACAGGTGACCACGCAGAGCTCATCAGCACAGGTAAGCATGCAGTCTGAGAATCGAAAAAGAGCTCCAGCATGGACTGTATGGGAGGTACTGGATCTGATCGCTATATGGAGAGATGATTGCGTGCTAACAGAACTCCATTCCAAAAGACGAAATGAAAAAACATTTGAAAAAATCTCCAAGGCCATGATGGAGAGAGGCCACACCAGGGACTTAGTACAGTGCCATGTGAAAGTTAAGGAGCTCAGACAAGCCTACCAGAAAACCAAAGAAGCAAACGGAAGGTCCGGGGCAGGGCCAAAAACATGCCGCTTCTACGCTGAGCTGCATGCAATTTTAGGGGGGTCCGCCACCACTACCCCACCCCTGACTGTGGATTCCAAGGCGGGGGTAATCTCAGCCATGCCTGAGGATTCTGCGGACGGGGAAGATGAGGAGGAGGAAGAGGAGGACGAGCTTGCAGATAGCACACAGCACTCCGTTCTCCCCAACAGCCAGGACCTTTTTCTCAGCCTGACAGAATTAGCCTCCCAAGCCACTATCCCAGACAATGAAGCCATGGAAGGGACCTCTGGTGAGTGTACTTTTGTAAATATAAAACATGGTTTAAAAGCAAGTGTTTTTAATGATTAATTTGCCTTGAGGACTTGGGATGCATTCGCGGCCAGTACAGTTACTGGAAAAGTCTGTTAACATGTCTGGGGATGGAGTGGAAATCCTCCAGGAACATCTCTATGAAGCTCTCCTGGAGGTACTCCAAAAGCCTTTGCAGAAGGTTTCTGGGCAGCGCAGCCTTATTTCGTCCTCCATGGTAGGACACTTGACCATGCCATGCATGTAGCAAGTAATCTGGTATCACTGCATGACAAAGCCTAGCAGCGTATGGTCCCGGTGTTTGCTGGCATTCAAGCAACATCCGTTCTTTATCTCGCTGTGTTATCCTCAGGAAGGTGATATCGTTCATGGTAACCTGGTTGAAATACGGGAATTTAATCAAGGGGACAGAGGTGGCCATTCCTACTGGGCTGTTTGCCTGTGGCTGAAAAAAAATCCTTCCCTGCGGTTAGCCAAGCAGGCGGTGGGGGGGCGTGATTGGCACTGAGTGTTTTTGCGTTTGGCTAGCAGGGATCTTCCCTGATACCAGATACGCGGGGGGGTGGGGGGGTGGCTAGCAGGGATCTTCCATGATACCAGCCACATGGTGGGGGGAGGGGTAAAGCGATCATCCCAGAGAATTGGATGGGGGGGCGGGAGTTTGGTTTCTGCTGCTGCACGTTAACAGGAAAGACGCAGCACTCAATGGGCTTTGCTTGGTATTTGGGAAAGGAGGGCACTGGATATATGAAGGCTGCAGAAATCGAAAGATAATGGCTTACCATGGCCACATGCAAGCCGAATTCTGTTGCCCAGACCTGCATCTGTGATCTGTAACATCAAAGCCGCAGGCACTCAATATTAAAAAGATGCAAAATGCAACCTTGTACTGAAATCACATGTGCAATGTAATGTGAATAGTGTTGTTCTCCGTGAGTGTAACCATTGTTCTGTAAAATGTATCTTTTTAAATACTTCTCTCCCTTTTTTCCCTCCCTCCTGCAGCTGCAAATTTTTCAAGCCTCCCTACTCCGTCCCGAAGGCTATCTCAGATAAGGCGGCGGAAAAAAAAAACGCGAGACAAAATGTTCTCGGAAATCATGGAAGTGACCCACAATGAAAGAGCTCATCTGAATGAGTTGAAGGACGTGGTATCAAAGTACAGGAAAGATGCCAGTGACCGTGAGGACAGGAGGGATGAATGGGAGGAGAGGAGAAACGAACGGGAGGAGAGGAGAGACGCTCGAGATGAGAGGTGGCAGCAGGAAGATCAGAGGAGGCATGATGCAACACTGGGGCTGCTGCGTGATCAAACCGACATGCTCCGGCGTCTGGTGGAGCTTCAGGAATGGCAGCAGGATCACAGAGTACCGCTGCAGCCCCTGTATAACCACCATCCCCCCTCACCATGTTCCTTAGCCTCCTCATCCACGAGACGTGTAAGAACACGTGCGGGGAGGCTCCGTGCACCCGCTCACTCCACCCCAGTGGACAGCCCAACTAAAAGGCTGTCATTATTTTGAAATTTTTTTAGTGGCCTTTTCCTTCCCTCCTATCCTCCTCCCAAACCCCACCCGGGCAACCTTGTCAGTTCTCTCCCTCTTTTTATAATCAATTAATAAAGAATACATGTTTTTTAAATGATAGTGACTTTATTTCCTTAGAAAGCAAGCTGTGATCGAAGGGGGAGGGTGGGTTGCTTACAGGGAATGAGTCAATCAAGGGGGCGGGTTTTCATCAAGGAGAAACAAACACAACAGTCACACTGTACCCTGGCCAGCGATGAAACTGGTTTTCAAAGCTTCTCTGATGCGCACCACTTCCTGGTGTGCTCTTCTAACCGCCCTGGTGTCTGGCTGCACGTAATCAGCGGTCAGGTGATTTGCCTCAGCCTCCCACCCCACCATAAAGGTCTCCCCCTTACTCTCACAGAGATTGTGGAGCACACAGTAAGCAGCAATAACAATGGGGATATTGGGTTGGCTGAGGTCTGAGCGAGTCAGTAATGTGCACCAGCGTCCCTTTAAATGGCCAAATGCACATTCTACCACCATTCTGCACTTGCTCAGACTGTAGTTGAACAGCTCCTGACTACTGTCCAGGCTGCCTGTGTATGGCTTCATGAGCCATGGCATCAAGGGGTAGGCTGGGTCCCCCAGGATAATTACAGGCATTTCAACATCCCCAACTGTTATTTTCTGGTCTGGGAAGTAATTCCCTTGCTGCAGCCATTTAAATAGAGTAGTGTTCCTGAAGACGCGAGTGTCATGAACCCTTCCTGGCCATCCCACGTGGATGTTGGTGAAATGTCCCTTGTGATCCACCAGTGCTTGCAGCACCATGGAAAAGTACCTCTTGCGGTTTACGTACTGGGT
Source organism: Mauremys reevesii (assembly GCF_016161935.1). NCBI lineage: Eukaryota > Metazoa > Chordata > Testudines > Geoemydidae > Mauremys > Mauremys reevesii. The sequence continues at coordinate 22,242,570 of NC_052628.1, read as the reverse complement.
GCCCTGGTGCTCCGGTGCCAATATAGGGATATGGGTTCCATCTACCGCCCCACCACATTTAGGGAATCCCATTGCAGCAAAGCCATCCACTATGACCTGCACATTTCCCAGAGTCGCTACCTTTCGTAGTAGCAGCTTAGTGATTGCTTTGGCTACTTGCATCACAGCAGCCCCCACAGTAGATTTGCCCACTCCAAATTGATTCCCGACTGACCAGTAGCTGTCTGGCGTTGCAAGCTTCCAGAGGACTATCGCCACTCGCTTCTCAACTGTGAGGGTTGCTCTCATCTTGGTATTCTGGTGCTTCAGGGCAGGGGAAAGCAAGTCACAAAGTTCCATGAAAGTGCCCTTACGCATGCGAAAGTTTCGCAGCCACTGAGAATCGTCCCAAACCTGCAACACTATGCGGTCCCACCAGTCTGTGCTTGTTTCCTGGGCCCAAAATCGGCGTTCAATGGCTAGAACCTGCCCCATTACCAGCATGATCTCCAACACGCCGGGGCCCGCGGTTTGAGAGAATTCTGTGTCCATGTCCTCGTCATTCTCTTCGTCACTCTGCCGTAGCCGCCTCCTCCTCGCCTGGTTTTGTAGGTCCTGGTTCAGCATAGACTGCACGAGAATGTGCGAGGTGTTTACAACATCCATGATTGCTGTCTTGAGCTGAGCAGGCTCCATGCTTGCCATGGTATGGTGTCTGCACAGTTCACCCAGGAAAAATGGCGCAAAACGGTTGTCTGCTGCTGCTTTCACAGAGGGAGGGGTGAGGCTGTACCCAGAACCACCAGTGACAATGTTTTTTGCCCCATCAGGCACTGGGATCTCAACCTAGAATTCCAATGGGCTGGGGAGACTGTGGGAACGATGGGATAGCTATGGGATAGCTACCCACAGTGCAACGCTTCGGAAATTGACGCTAGCCTCGGTACATGGACGCATACTGCTGAATTATTATGATTAGTGTGGCCGCGTGCACTCGACTTTATACAATCTGTTTTTAAAAAACGGTTTCTGTAAAATAGGAATAATCCTGTAGTGTAGACATACCCTCAGACTTGTAAAATCCTTACTAAATGGACTATCCAGACCACATCTGCCATCACATCAAACGTAAGCATCTTGCCACCAGCTTAAAATTGCTACATAATTCTGCCCCTCCCTTGTCACATTGGTCCTCCTTCCTTCCTCAAGGCCCTGATTCTGCAAACATTGATGCATGTGAATAGTCCCTCTGAGTTCAAGGCTGGATCAGGGCCTGTATGAACTCTCTGCCACTCATGTGATGCTAACCCCAATTCTCAATTCAGTTCAGTGAGACTTCACTAGCATGACAAACTATACAAGTGTTGCCAAGGCACAAGAGAAATGCAGACCCTTCAGGAATCAGTAAGGTACGATCTGCTCATGATAGTGTTACACCTTGTGTTTGGTTCCTGTGCCTATTTACCATTAGTTTCCATTCCTGAGTGGTTAGCTGGTTGCTATGTAGCCATCTCTTTCCTCTTCCCCAGATCAAGAACAATTTATCCTTGACACTACTTGATGAGACCTCTTCCATGGTTCTTGATAATTTTAAGAAATATTCTCATATTTGGGACATTGGAATAGAAAGTGACTCTGGGCTTGTCTGCACACTGGTAATGCATACCACACAGGGGCGGCTCCAGACCCCAGCACGCCAAGCGCGTGCTTGGGGTGGCGAAATTGCTAGAGCCGCCCCTGATACCACAGGGTATGGAGGGGGTGATTGTGCACTAACTAGTCCATGTAGACCTGGCTGGCATGCACTAGAAGTTCCCTAATGCACTTAGCATAGTACTACATCATCACATTAAAGCACACTAGGGAACTTTTAGTGAACACCAGCAAGGACTACATGGACCAGTTAGTGCACTTTAGAAAACATACCCAAGTAGGGTACATTACTGCACTGTGTAGATATGCCCTCTGTCTCAGTCTCTCCTCTGTTACATTGGGTGTAGAGTTGCCCCTCTCTAGGTTTAAACTGCTTTGTGCCTCCAAATTTCCATTTCTAGTTTGTGACCACTGATTCTGTATTTGGTGAGAATCTGCCTTAATTTTACTGTGGTGAGCAAACCTGCTAATTTGATCGTTCTGTGCAGGGGTTGATGGCATTCCAGCTTGTTGCTGGTTTTGATTTGTTCCTCCCAGGGATATATGTATTGGCATTTAGATGCTGGTCGAGGATTTTCTAAAGCACTTATTAATCATCTTTCATGTTTGGCTGTTTGCTCCACTGGTCAGGGGGTTGGAGTTGTTAAGCCTAATAGGAGTAGATTGGTTTTGAATGTTATGGAAGGAGCCATCGTTTTGGAAGAAATGGCAGCAAAAGCTGATGTTTAGCATGGGGCACTGGGCCAGTTCTGTTTGGCAACTGATTATGGTGCAGTTCCTGTGCACACAAAGTATTATAGTTGTTTGCAGAATTGCAGATGTAGGTTTTCTGAAATGTAGGGTTTCTATTGGGGTTTGAGCCCAGTTAGCATAATTGCTTGTAAAGAGATGACCACAGATTTCACTCCCAGATAGTAGAAAGGATTGGACTGTGCTATTGAATAGTTTTAGCTGTAGACTCATTGGGAGGTTGTAGCTATTTCGTGGTTTCTTTATAGCATAAAGACCCATAGAGCTTTTACCATAATACTTTGATAGCCAGTCGGAACTTCCTGTTATGTTTATTATGAGGCTCAACTCAGGTACGTATAATTTAGAGTATGTTCAATCTCCAAGCCTCTATAATAGAGTTTTGCTCTGTTTTGATTATTTTGGAGGGTCTTTTTTTTTTTTAATCATTTTTGTTCTCTCTCAGCTGTCTTTCATCCCACTGAGCCCACAAGTCACTAGAGCTACAATAACCCTCTATTGTATCCAGGGGGAAGAAGAGAAGGGAACCAAGGCTGATCTCTTTGTACTTTTTGTACTCAAAATCACACTCAGAAGGCCCACAAAAATACTGTTTTGGGGTATAGACCCTCCCCCATCTACAGGAGAAACTGGGAGCTGGTGATGGGATAGGGAAAGCTCTTTATTGTCCTTTCCCAGTCACTGCTTGCAGTAAAGAGGATGGTTTTATTTCTGGCTACTGTGCTCTGTTTTTATTGGTGAAGGCAGGTTAAAGAAATGTGGTTTGCATTTAGAATGGAAGGTGGTGAGGTTTGTGGTAGTTCTTAGAACCTGTGGAAACTGGGTTTGCAAACTTGGACCAGCCCTCAAGAAAGCTGTCTCCTGGCCAGATGAGCTTTACACTTGCTGTTAACAGTTCTATCATGCCAGAGGAGCAGAGTTATCAGCTGTGGTCCTTGTCTCAAAGATCAGAAGATACTTTAGGCATTCTGGTTCCCGATGATTAAGTATCTTGAAGATAAAGACTGAGACCTTGAACTTAATGTAATTAAAAAATAGGAAACAAAGAGTAGGAATAAATGGTCAGCTTTCATAATGGAGAGCAGGATCCCCTAAGGATCTGCACTGTGAACTGTGCTGTTCAACATATTCATTAATGATCTGGAAGTGACTAAGTTTGCTGATGATAAAAAATTATTCAAGAGAGGTAAATTCAAAGCTGACAGTGAAGAGTTCTAGAGGGATCTCACAAAATTGGGTGACAAGGCAACAAAATGGCAGATGAAATTTAGTGCTGATAAATGCAAAGTAATATACATTGGAAAACATAATCCCAACTATATATACAAAATTATGGGATATGAATTAGCTGTTACTACACAGGAAAGAGATCCTGGAGTCACTGTGGATAGCTCCCTGAAAACTTCACTTCAATAAGCAGCAGTGGTCAAAAAGGCTAACGGAATGTTAGGAACTATTAGGAAAAGGACAGAAAATAACAAAAAATATCATAATGCCACTGTATAAATCCATGGTGCACCCACACCTTGAATACTGTGTCCAGTTCTTGTCAACCCATCTCAAAAAAGATATAGTGGAACTGGATAATGTTCAGATCTATTCCACAGTAGGTGTGCATGCTCGTCACATGCACTGGTGCCGGGAAGTTTGTCCCCCAGCAGTACCCATAGGGGAGCACCCCTAGTGATCCCTGGAGTGGTGCCTCTATGGTGCGGTATAAGGGGCACTGCATGCTCCCCGCACCCTCAGTTCCTTCTTGCCAGACAACTCTGACAGAGGGGAAGGCGGGTGGGATGTGGAATAGACATGAGCAACATATCTCGAAGAACACCAGTTACGGAAAAGAAAACTGTCTTTTCTTCTTCAAGTGATTCCTCATGTGTATTCCACAATAGGTGATTCCAAGCTATATCTGTTGGGGTTCACAAACTCTCGAGACGGAGCACAGCCCTGCCGAACCCAGTGTCTTCCCTGGTCTGGGAGATGATCGCATAATGCGAGGTGAACGTGTGAACTGAAGAACATGTGGCAGCCCTGCAAATGTCCTGAATGGGGACATGGGCTAAAAAGGCAGCCAATGGGGCTTGCGCCCTAGTCAAGTGCGCCCTCACAATTGACGGCGGCGGGATTCCCACCAGGTCACGAGGTGATCCAGTTGGAGAGCCTCTGAGTGGAAATTGGCCGACCCCTTATGCGTTCGGCTGAGGCAATGAACAGCTGCAAAGACTCACATCCAGTGTGTGGAGGTGGCACTCCTCACTGGACACATAGGGCTTGGGGCAGAGGACAGGCAGGAAAATGTCCTGACCCATGTGGTAGGCGGAGACCACCTTCGGGAGGAATGAAGGATGTGGGCGGAGCTGGACCTTATCCTTATGGAAAACCATCTACAGGGGCTCGGAGGTCAGGGCCCTGAGTGCCGAGACCCATCTAGCTGATGTGATTGCTACCAGGAAGGCTACCTTCCACAAGTGGTGCAACCAGGAGCATGTACTAACGGCTCAAAGGGGGGACCCATCAACCAGGCCAGCACCAAGTTCAGGTCCCACTGGGGAGCTAACGTATGGGAAGAAACGATCCAATGCCTTAAGGAACTGGCCAGCCATACCATGGGAGAATACTGTGTGCCCCTGCACTGGTGGCTGGAAGGCGGATATGGCCGCCAAGTGCACCTTGACAGACGAGGGCACCAGGTCTTGGGCTCTATGGTGAAGGAGGTAGTCTAAAATGAGCTGGATCACAGCAGCCACGGGGGAAATGCCCCACTCAGCCACCCACTGGGAAAACCAAGACCACTTTGCCAAGTAGGCTCCACGTGTGGAAGGCCACCTGCTTTCCAAGAGGACACGCTGAACCCCTTCCGAGCACGTCCTTTCTTCCCAGCCTAACCATTGAGCAGCCAAGCCATGAGGTGGAGTGCCGCTAGGTTGGGGGGAGGGAGAGAAGGTCCAGGTGGGATGGCAATGGCCACGGCGGGGCGACTGTCAGGCTCGTGAGGGTCCCGTACCAAGGTTGCCTGAGCCACGCCAGGGCAATCAGGAGGACCTGGGCCCTGTCTGTCTTTATCTTTTCCAAGACCTTGCTGATCAGTGGGATCGGGGGGAAGGCATAGAGAAGCTGGCCTCACCAGGATAGGAAGAAGGCATCGGAGATAGCACCCCCTCCCAACTCCCCCAGAGCAGAACCAGGGACACCGGCGGTTCTGCCGAGTAGCGAACAGGTCCACCTGTGGAGTTCCCCACTCTTGGAAAAGTCTGAGCACCACCTCTGGGTGTAGAGACCACTCATGCTGAGAGGTCTCGGCTCATGCAATCCACCCATGAGTTCTGGGCACACAGTAGGTGGTAGCCCTGTAGGCAAATGTCATGGGCTATACAGAAGTCCCACAGCCTGAGAGCTTCCTGGCAGAGGAGCAATCCCTGCCTTGCCTGTTGATGTAAAACATCAAGGTCGTGTTATCCATGAGAACCCTGACCACCCTGCCTTCCAGATGAAAGCGGAAGGCCACCGGCCTGAGTTCCTTGACGTTTCTATATAGGGCAAGGTCCTGCATGGACCACAGATGTTGGGTCTGAATGTCCCCCACATGGACTCCCCACTCCAGGTCTGATGCATCGTACATCTGCTCCACTGACAGGGGCCTGCCCCTGAATGGGACCCTGCTGAGAATGTTTCTCAGGGAGGACCACCATTGTAGGGAGGCGATCACCGGCTTGGGCACAGTGAGGACCTTGTCCATCCTGTCTCTGGCCTGGGAGAACTCCAAAGCCAACCAGAGCTGGAGGGGCCTCATCCTGAGTCTGGCATGGTGAATCACATAGGTGCATGCCAACATATGACCCAGGAGCTGGAGACACACTCTGGCTGTCATCACAGGGAACCTTGTGACTGTGTCATTGAGCCCTTTCAGGGTCTCAAATCTGTCCAGTGGGAGGGAGGCCCTGGCTGATGTCGTATCCAGGACTGTCCCGATAAACTCTATGTGCTGTATCGGGACTAACATGGACTTGGTGTTGTTCACCAACAGGCCCAGGGTGCCCGGCACCGTGGTACCAATGGGTCCTGTGGCCCCCGATTCAGCCCCCTGTGGGGGCTCGCTTGGTGGCCGGAGCCTCAGAAAGACTGTCCGCCTCCCTTTTGGTGGGGCATGCATCTTTGGTTCCACTCCCGGAACGCAACCAAGTGTGGGACCTCCAGTACCAGTGGGTACTCAGAGTACCATGTCCACATTCTCATCCTCCCCTGATGAGGACTCTACAGTCCACCAGGAACTATTGAAAAGGATGGCATCAAGCCTCAACATTCAGGCCGAGGAGGTGGAACTACCCTTGGACTCCCTCTTCAACATCCTATCGGCCTCGATACCGGGCAGGGTGGCCCTCCCACTCCACTAAGGGGTGGCAAAAATTTAAAACGCCTTGTGGTAAACCTCAGCTTCCTTTCCCCCCATACCTAGAGCCCTGGTAATGTCTACTGTCAGAAACAGGATACTGGGCTAGATGGACCATTGGGCTGATGTTGTAGAGCAGTTCTTATTTTACAGGTTGCCAGTGTAGTGAGTGGAGAACTGTTTTGAATTGCTTGCTGGGAAGGTACTCTGCTGCATTGTGTACTCTTGTACATTTTGTATTTTTCTATGGCAGACAGTTTCATTCCCATATGGACTGTTGCTATAATCCAGCTGTGACGTGTATTACTAAAGCCAAGTTATTGTCTTCCAGGGTGGCACCCAGAGATTGGTATAAAGCATCACAACTTGAGCAAGGGCTTGGACTAGATGACCTCCTGAGGTCCCTTCCAACCCTGATATTCTATGGACTACATATGGGACAGACCCTCTCTCTTCTTTTTCTGCCTGAGATCTAAAGCCTCATAAAGGATCTGCTAGTCAACAGTCTCTGAGCCACATCAAGTGCTCCCTGTCCGCTTGGGATCATGGGAAGGCACTTTCTCAAACACTAGCTGGGAACATTTTTTGTAGCTGTATGAGGGTTTACACAGATGCGGGGGTGGGGGTGGGAAAGGATCCCACTAAACACCCTGTAACTCCCCAAAGCTGCAGAGCCCAAGAGAATTACAAATCACCTGTAGGCTCTGCAGTGAAGGAGAGCACTTGATCTGGATAGGGTTAGAAGTGCTGATATGAGACTATAAGAGAGTGACCCTAGTTACCTGAGAGGGGGCTGAATGTGGGGGAAATCAGCCCAAGAGTCCCCTCCCCCCGAGTCCTGCTGGCAGGTGGAAGGAAGTTTGGTGGTAAACTGTTCCCTTCCCTCCCTGCTGCTCAAGACAGAAAGTCCAGCCCATGGGCTGCTAAACTTTCATTGGATGCCCCCCTGGCAAAAGAGTATAATACCAATCACACAAGCTGAGAGATAGTCTAGTGCAGCGTTTTTCAAAGTACTGCATCGTGACCTGAACTTTGGTGCAGCATGTAAGGCACTGGGTCGCTTTGATCAGTACCACTGACCAGGACACTAAAAATCCCATTGGAGGTGCTGCCCAGCTAAGTCAGGCTAGTGCCTACCTGTTCCGACACTGTGCTGGGCCCCGGAAGCAGCCAGCAGCAGGTCTGGCTTCTAAGCAACAGGGCTACGGGGATCTGCACACAGTGGCCCCAGCACCAGCTCCACACTCCCATTGGCTGGGAACTGACCAATGAGAGCTGGGGCTGGTGGTGCCTGCAAAGCCACACACACCCCTCCACCTAGGAGTTGGACCTGCTGCTGCCCGCTTCAGGTGCGGCATGGTCCACAGTGCCAGGACAGGCAGAAAGCCTACCTTAGCACCGGGAGCTGCCCAAAGTAAGCCCTCACCCCCATCCCCTGCCTGAGCTCTGAGCCACCCCTCCAACCCAGAGCCCCTTATCCACAGTCCCACCCCAACCCCCTGCCTACACCCTGAACCCCTCATTCCTGGCCCCAACATGCAGCCCTCATCTTCACACCCAAACCCTGAGCCCCTCCTGTCCCTCAGCCCCAGCTCTGTTGTGTCATGGGCATCAGCAATTTTCTCCAACTGGGTCCCTAGAAAAAAGGTTTGAAAGCCATTGGTCTAGTGGTTAAGTCTACTCATGGACTTGAGATAGCTAGTTTCAAGTGCCTGCTCAGCCACAGGCTTCCTTTGTGGACCTTGGGCAAGTCATCTAGGTACTTTGTCCCTCAGTTCTACATCACTAAAATAAGGATAATAGTTCAGCCCTAGCCCACAGGGTGGTGTGAGGAGAAATACATTGAAGATTGTGACACAGTCATAGATACTATAGTAACAGGGGCCATATCTGTAACTTTGATAGATAGATACATGGTCTCCTTGGTTGGGTGGCTCTGGGATGTGGGGGTTTTATAAACCTCTGGAACTTTTTGAAAACTTCTAAAGATTTATTTCTCTTGCAACCTCCTTCAGGAAGGGACAGCGCATACCTCCTCCTCTGTTTCATGCTGTGACAGACACGCTGCCGGCACCTAACACATAGTAAATGAACAAAAATCTGAATCTGTAGGGTTAAAACATTATCTTTCTCTCTGCCTGATATTAAATATGAGAACCCAAATAAAGTTTTAAAGGATTGTGACTGACATGTTCTTGAGTTTCCCATCACTAATTAAAAGTAGCTACTGCATATGTACAGTTGCCACTTTAAAGTATTCAACATCTCAAGTTTTAAATTTCCTCCACCCTTCAAATTGGCCACATTAATTTTATATAAAATCCATATTTGTTTTTCTTAATTGCTCCTGGGCTGAGACCAAGTTTCCAATTTGAAGTAAATTGTTACAGCCAAGTTACAAATGCCTGAAAAACAGAGTTTATAATGAGAATGCTGACACAACCTTAACTATAGCAATGTGAAAGGCGCCACTATAATGTAGTCAAAACATGTGGGAAAAAGTATTTTGTTCCAGTAATGGACAAGAGAATATGAAATTCCCAACTCAAAATAAAGGCTATTTGCTGGTATTTACTGGATTTTACCAAACATAATTTTGCAGAACATGAAAGGGGGCTTGAGGGAATATAGAATTCAATCATTATTGAACAAACACCACTCTTCATCACATTTGAGACAAAGATTCACAATCTGTGATGGCCAACTTCTCTTCTTCCCTAAAGCCAAAAAGGAATCATTCTGAAATGAGAAACATTGACAGTGTGACAAAGTTCCTCCTCTACCTTGGTGGATCCTGCACTTATTGACAGATTTGCTCACCTCACAGATTCACCCTGTGGGTCAGGAAACAGCCCAGAGACCTTCCCCTCTGGTAGAAGCCACAGTCCAGGTCAATTCCTCCTGTATTTGATCAAGAGTTGGGAGGTTTGTGGGGGGAACCTCGGCCCACCCTCTACTCTGGGTTCCAGCCCAGGGCCCTGTGGACTGCAGCTGTCTAGAGTACCTCCTGGTACAGTTGCGCAACAGCTACAACTCCCTGGGCTACTTCCCAATGGCCTCCTCCTAACACCTTCTTTGTCTTCACCCCCCAACTTTCCTCCTGATGTCTGATAACACTTGTACTTCTCAGTCCTCCAGCACTATGCCTACTCACTCTCAGCTTCTTGCACGCCTCTTGCTCCCACTTCCTTGCCCCTGGCTCCCTTTGGCCTGACTGCAGTGAGCCCTTTTATAGCACCAAAGGGGCCTTAATTAGAGTCAGGTGCTTAACAGCCTCACATTACTCTTAGCAGGTTAATTGGAGTCAGGTGTTCTCATTAGCCTGGAGCAGCCCCTGCTCTGGTCACTCAGGGAACAGAAAACTGCTTATCCAGTGGCCAGTATATCTCCCTTCTACTACTCTGCTGTTCACAACTGGCCTGGGTCCATCACAACAAGTAAAATATGAGTTCAACAAAAAGGACTGATAACTGGAGGCAAATGATAGAAGACCCACACAAACAGTGATAAAACATTTTAATTGACAAACTAATCACTATACAGCATGGGAACAATAGTATACAAGAAAGAAAGACTATATAGCCCTGAAGTTAACAGATTGTTTCATATACTCAATATGGACATCAAGGACTCTCTCATATCAGCTATTATCACTTCATTCTTTATTAGTTGTAAGCACTGACTGTGTGTTCAGCCCTGTAGGAGAAACAAAATAAAGATGGCCCCTGCCCCAGAGAATTTACAATCACAGGCCCTAATCCTGCCATCAGATTTGCACAGGCCAACCCTTATGCCAACTCAAAGTTCTTTTGTTGTTAGTGGACCTCCCAATGGATGCAAAACTCTGCCAACATGCATCCAATTGCAAAATCTAGAAGTTCTAACTGAGGTGTGATGCAATGGGAAGCCCAGTGAAAGGGTTAATTTTGAACATTTGTTTAAAAATCACTCCTTGCAGGCACTGTAGAAAAGTGAGCTTTTAGAAGAGACATGAATGTGGAGAGATGATTTAGTGAATCAGGATAGGGAGGGCATTCCATCCCTAATGATGGCATGAAAAATGGTACAGAGAGGGGAGTGAGAGAAAATACAAAGAGAGCAGTAAGGATGGCATTACCGATGAGGCAGAAGTGGAGGTGAAAAACAACAGGATCAGAGAGGTAGATCGAAGAATTCTCAAGAGGCATGAAGGTCGACTAGAAGAAATGTGTGACATTTGACTGTTGGAATATTTGTATTCATTTGTAAATAATTCCATCAAGCAAAACTTGTCTAAGGTCACATTACTGAAGACTACTTTGTTTCTGGCCATTTTAACAGGTGGCTGCTTAACTTTCATAGGAACTGAGATTTCACTGGTCATTAGGAGAATTCACCATGGTTATCTTGGCTTCATTGCATATTTCTTTAATACAAAAGTCCTTAATATGGCTGATTTTATTATAATTATAATTTCAGTACTGAAGTGAGTCTCTGAAGAATTGTGTCTGGTACTATAACATGATGATTACCCACCAAAAAAAAAAACAAAAAAAAAAAACCACATTTTACCAAGGTACTTTTAGCTTAGAAATGCAGTGACTCTCCCAATACCTCCACAGGCAAAATGTCAATTTCTACATCAAACTATTCTTTCCAAGAACTATTGTACCAGTGCTCCTTGAGTTGAGAATATTTAGAATAATGCTGACATCTACTGGCTGACTGTTACTTACAGCTATGTAGTCCTTAAAATTATAAAAACGGATATCACTTACTATTCTGAATTTCTATTGTAATAATGCCTAGCAACCCCAACTAAGACTGAACCCATTGTGCTAGATACAGTACAAACTTGGAGACTGTCCTCTCCAGTAGCATTTACAATTAAACAAGACAGATAAGGGAGAAAGGCAGTATTGTCACCCCCATTTTACAAATGGGGAACTGAAGCAGAGAGATCAAGACTTGGTCAAAAATCACACAGGAATTCTGTGGCAAAGCTGGAAATTGAATACAGTTCTCTTTTGTCCCAAGCTAGTGCCTTAATCACAAGACTATCCTTCCTATCCAAATGAAAAGCAGGCAAATATAACCACTTCCATTATAAAAGAATACCAAGAAGAAATTAAAATCAACAGTCCCTGCTGCTGAAGACACAAGAAAACCTGTAATTAGGAATAAAAACAGACTTTTGTTAATCAGTTTATGTCCATGCTACCTTTGACTTTTAGAAACCAAAACTACATCCCAGGTGTTTCCCCCAAGATGCATGTCTGTTTGCTACCTATGTTCTTTAATTGCCGTCTACTGTTGAGATTAGTTTAAGGACCGTAGTTTTCATGCTTTCACTGTGAGCAACGGACTTTCTGTTGGGAAACTGGTAAAAGTATAGTCTAGTCCAGGGTTTTCAAAAAAATTCAGAGCCTTTCCTTTGTAAGAAATGTTTTGTTCCCTCCTTCAATCCCTGTAAGCCTTACAAAACATTTTGCCTGCTCAGAGTAACTGTAACAGCTAAGCATGAAGCTTCAAAAATTTAACCCCATTAAAAGATAAAACATTTTAAACAATCACAACCCAATCTGGTGGAAGAGCCTGTCATGGTGACAAAATATGTTCCACACAAGATTGAACAATCCTAAGCCACTTGTGATCAACAGGCGATTACCATACTTGATTTCTACATGCCAAAAATTGTTGAGAAATCTGACTTAGAGATATGGGAATGGAGCTGTCACGGGTTCTGCTAATCAAGCGGAGTGGTGCTCCTTTCGAAGTGGCCAAGATCTGCTGAGTTCTAAAGGAAGTCAGTTGCATGGTCTCGTCACATAAGAGGTCTGTCAGTTTTGCTTGCAACAGCCCAATCAGTGCTGCCAAATCAACAGTATCCTGAATGACAGAGTTGGTAGTCCACCTTGTTCCCCTCTGTGAAGAAAACTGCCCTGCAGCTATATTCAAACATTCCTTACCTGGTGCTTATGAGTTCCTGTTGGGCCCTGACCATCTCCTCAGTTCCCTCCAGACAATCTGAAACAAGGGAATGACAAAGTTTCCTCTTCACTCCAGGAAGACCAATACAAGTATTCTGATGAAAGCTTCTATCCTGTTGTGCATGAACAAATTCCTTGGTGGAGAGAAGTGGTCCACTTGATGCAAGGTAGACTTAGTGTGCTACTCAAGATGAATTATGGAAGACACCTTCAAGAGGAGACTGCTCATCATTCAGGAAAACCTGTACTTTTGGTTCAAAGAGCTGATGAGCACTTTATCCCAGAAAGCCACCTCATTTCAGTGCAAAAAGTTGCTGGTGATGAGAACTCATGTAATCAGAGCACAATGTAAGAAGTCATCTGAAGCAGCTCTCTACTTCCTCAGCTTCATGAAAGACCTGTTTCAGATTTTTCAAGTGTGATCTTACCAACAAGTGCTTGGTGGTTTATGAAAGAGTGAAGATATGAGGCATTGTATGCAATATCTTTGATTAGGCTGTCAATTAATTGCAATTAACTCGTGCGATTAACAAAAAGTTAATCGCAATTAAACAGAATACCAATTGAAATTTATTAAATATTTTGGATATTTTTCTACATTTTCATATATTGTATTCTGTGGTAATTGAAATCAAAGTGTATATTGCAAATATTTGCACTGTAAAAATGATAAACGAAAGAAACTGTTTTTCAATTCACCTCATACAAGTACTATAAAGCAATCTCTTTATTGTGAAAGTGCAACTTACAAATGTAGATTTTTCTTGCGTAACTGCTCTCAAAAACAAAATGCAAAAAACTTTAGCGCCTACAAGTCCACTCAGTCCTACTTCTCGTTCAGCCAACACTAAGCCCTGGTCTACACGGTGGGGGGAGGGGGGAGAGGAGGAGAGATATCGATCTAAGTTACGCAACTTCAGCTACGTGAATAACGTAGCTGAAGCCGCCGTACTGAAGCCGCCGTACTTAGATCGGCTTACCGTGGTGTCTTCACCACGGTGAGTCGACTGCTGCCACTTCCCTATCAACTCTGCCTGCGCCTCTTGTCGAGCTGGAGTACAGGAGTCGACGGGCGAGCACTTGGGGGTCAATTTATCGCATCTAGACTAGACGGGATAAATCAATCCCCACTGGATCAATCGCTGCCTGCCGATCCTGCAGCTAGTAAAGACATACCCTTAGACAAGTTTGTTTACATTTACAGAAGATAATGTTGCCCACTTATTATTTAAAATGTCACCAGAAAGCGAGAACAGGCATTCACGTGGGACTTTTGTAGACTGCACTGCATTTATGTGCCAATATGCTAAAATATTCATATGCCGCTTCGTGCTTTGGCCACCATTCCAGAGAATATGCTTCCATGCTGGCGACTCATTAAAAAAATGCATTACTTAAATTTGTGACTGAACTCTTTGGGGGAGAATTGTATACCCGACTTTAGCAAAGCTTTTCATACGGTCTCCCACAGTATTCTTGCCAGCAAGTTAAAGTAGTACAGATTGGCTGAATGGATAGAAAGCTGGCTAGATAGTCGGGCTCAACAGCTCAATGTCTAGTTGGCAGCCAGTATCAAGTGGAATGCCTATGGGGTTGGTGCCAGATACACTGGAGGGTAGATTTAGGGTCCAGAGTGACCTAGACAAACTGGAGGATTGGGCCCAAAGAAATCTGATTAGGTTCAACAAGGACAAGTGCAGAGTCCTGCACTTAGGTCGGAAGAAGCCCATGCACTGCTACAGACTGGGGACGGACTGGCTAAGCAGCAGTTCTGCAGAAAAGGACCTGGGGATTACAGTGGACGAGAAGCTGGATATGAGTCAGTGTCCCCTTTTGCCAAAAAGGACAATGGCATATTGGGCTGCATTAGTAGGAGTATTGCCAGCAGATTGAGGGAAGTGATTATTCCCCTCTGTTCAGCAGTGGTGAGGCCACATCCGGAGTACTGCGTCCAGTTTTGGGCCCCCAGTACAGAAAGGATGTAGACAAATTGGAGAGAGTCCACTGGAGGGCAATGAAAATGATTAGGGAGCTCGGGCACATGACTTAGGAGGAGAGGCTAAGGGAACTGGGCTTATTTAGTCACAGAAGAGAAAAGAGTGAGGGGGAATTTGATAGCAGCCTTCAACTACCTGAAGGGTGGTTCCAAAGAGGATGGAGGTAGGCTATTTTCAGTAGTGGCATATGATAGAACAAGGAGTAATGGTCTCAAGTTGCAGTGTGGGAGGTCTAGGCTAGATATTAGGAAAAACTATTTTACTAGGAAATAGGTGAAGCACTGGAATGGGTTACCTAGGGAGGTGATGGAATCTCCATCCCAAGTGGGTTTTAAGGCCCAGCTTGCAAAGCCCTTGCCAGGATAGTTTAGTTGGGGTTGGTCCTGCTTTGAGCAAGGAGTTAGACTAGATGACCTCCTGAGGTCTCTTCCAAACCTAATCTAGGTCTCCGACTCATTTTTCCCTGAATTCTGCCACATATTCCATGTTATAGCAGTCTCAGATGATGACCCAGCCCATGTTCATTTTAAGAACACTTTCACTGCAGATTTGACAAAAACACAAAGAAGGTACCAATGTGAGATTTCTAAAGATAGATACAGCACTCAATCCAAGGTTTAAAAATCTGAAGTGCCTTCCAAAATCTGAGAGGGATGAGGTGTGGAGCAGGCTTTCAGAAGTCTTAAAAGAGCGACACTCCAATGCAGAAACTACAGAACCTGAACCACCAAAAAAAAAAAAAAATCATTCTGCTGGTAGCATCTGACTCGGATGATGAAAATGAACATGCATTGGTCCACACTGCTTTGGATTGTTATTGAGTAGAACCCATCATCAGCATGGACGCATGTCCCCTGAATGGTGGTTGAAGCATGAAGGGACATATGAATCTTTAGCGCATCTGGCACATAAATATCTTGTGATGTTGGCCACAACAGTGCCATGAGAACGCCTGTTCTCACTTTCAGG
This sequence comes from Mauremys reevesii, assembly GCF_016161935.1. Taxonomy (NCBI): domain Eukaryota; kingdom Metazoa; phylum Chordata; order Testudines; family Geoemydidae; genus Mauremys; species Mauremys reevesii. The sequence continues at coordinate 22,226,863 of NC_052628.1, read as the reverse complement.
TGAGATTGTAAACAAGAAGCAGGCAGCATTATCTCCTGCAAATGTAAACAAACGTTTGTCTCAGCAATTGGCTGAACAAGAAGTAGGACTGAGTAGACTTGCAGGCTTTAAAATTTTACATTGTTTTATTTTTGAATTCAGGGTGTTTAGATAATTCTACATTTGTAAGTTCAACTTTCACATTAAAGAGACTGCACTGCAGTACTTGTATTAGTATTTTTCAGTTCATCTATTTTTTGTAGGTTATTTTTTTTTTACAGTGTAAATACTTGTAATCAAAAATAAATATAAGTGAGAACTGTAAACTTTGTATTCTATGTTGTAATTGAAATATTTGAAAATGTAGAAAACATCCAAAAATATGAAAATAAATTGTATTCTATTAACAGAAAGATTAATCACGATTAATGGTGAACTGCTTGACAGCCCTATTTTGGATCTGTGTGATCAAACCATTTTTCTTACCTATCACTGCCTTGGAATCATCCATGCAGATTGTACGTGATTGTTTTTAATGACTGTACAAATCCTTGCCTGCTTTCCAAAATTTCTTGAATAAGCATTCTTCTGTTGCGCATTCTCGCAGTTTTACAACAGAGCAGATTTTACAACAGACCCAAAGATATTTCACAAAATGTATATGTGCAGCACCAGAGAGACATCTGACTCATTAAAACAGAATTGCTACATGATCACTTTTCCTGAGATTTGAAAGCAATTGCTCTTTGTCATCCCCAGTCATGTCACTAACACAGCAGGACAGTGTTATCTGATGAAATTGCTGTCAGGTCCTGCAACTTTTGAAATCATGGGTCAAATCCTGAACCCATTCAAGTCAACAGAAGTTTTGCCATTGACTTCAATCTGGATTTCAAAACATGTCGCTATAAAGAGAGAAAGATAAGGTTTTCTACAGTGGGAAATGCCTTACGCTGCTGTGATTTATAGAAATATCATACAAAATGCCTGGAGGGCATCAGTTTGGGTAATCAAGATATTGATTTGATGGTTCAAATTTTGCTAAGAATAATCCTCCAGATGGAACATCTGTCACAAAGATAGTTTCTAAATGTTGCAACTGCTTCAAAAGCTCCACTCTTGGCAATCAGCATCTCAGAGAACATTGTGGCTTCAAATTAGTTAATATTAGCCCATCCATCAAATATTTGCCTTCATAGTTCTAATTTTTTTTTTTCCTTTCTCAGCTGTCTGTGGAACAACTTGCCACCCTCCTTTTCATGACATATCTTTCTGAATCTTGCCTTAGCCAGAGTGAGCTTCAGCAAAGACCTAACAAGATATACAATGTTGTCATGATGCTTGTAAGTACCTTCAGGCTCTATCAATTATAGCTGGCATATCCAGCATTCCAGTTCAGTGACTCAATGTTGTCGTGGCCTGTATGCATGGATATTTATTATAGATGACATAAAATGAAAGTGTTCATAATGGAGGGGGGGTGTGGTTTTTTTTTTAAATTTTATATATAAACACCGTTTAGTGTCAAGTAAATCCAAGTGTACAGAGATTCTGGTTTAGTACTGCTTTAGTCGAGGACACTATTGGTTGCAGCACTACCTAGGTTTCTAGTTATACCACCATTACAGGGCTTATATTGCAGATCCATTTTCTCTCTCATTTATAGTTTATTTTTATGCTATATATATATATATATTTTTTTTTACAGAAGACCTCTCCTCCCCCTGCAAAATGGTGTCCAATTTTATTGGAAGTCACCACTCACAGAGTGGGAAACTCTGAGGTAGTCTAATCCACAGAGAAATCATTTTAAATGGTTATCTGGGGAAACTGCCATCACATGCCAAAAATAACTCAAAAGTAATTAACTGATGTATCCAGAAAAACATTTAATCTTTCAGAAGAAGTGTTCAGAGATTTCCTACTGAAGATTTACCCACTTTGACTAAGCAGTCAAAATATTTGATCCAAAATGAGCTTTTTCTGCCTTTCAGTTCAGAAAAGGAAAACATTTTTCAAATGCGAGAATACAATTTGAAATCTTGCTTTATTCAGTGTCAGACTATCCCAAAGCCAGCAAAATTCATAGGGCTGTTTCATCTTACATATGAATGTTTTATGTGAAATAAGATGTTTTACTAAGTAATATCACCTTACATTACATAGTAACTTCAGCCCCAAATGCTGTACAAACCCTACATATATATGCACACCTATAGGAATCGCTTTGCCAATCACTGAAATACAACCAGTACTGAGGTAGAATTAGGAAGCTGCCTAAGCAGCATATCCAACAGGAAACTCTACAAATACACAGTTGTTAATTGTAAATGATAGTCTTTATTTACTTTAGGATAGGAAAATAGCGTACACAATTAAAAATTCTGGATGTAATCTAAATTCTCCCTCAATTTGACTCCAAATAGACATAACACCCTACCTTGTGAAAAATGCCCTAGATTCACATTTAGAAGTGTCATGGAATCTTTAACGATTACAAATAGTCAGAACCTTGATTGTATCTCTCACCTGAACAGCACCACCTCCAGTGACAGTTCCCCGATGACAACTGTGGGGCATTGGTGCAACACTGACTCAAACCAAACACCAACATCATGTCATGCAGCACAAGCTTTTGTCTAAAACCTTTCATTCAAGTTGTTACCAAGCCTGACTCTGCTTCATTGATCAAAGTGGTCTGGCTGTGGTAGACACAAAACTTCACCACAAACGATTGTCTAGTCTTACCTGCTCAGACAAGATCGGAGAGCTTCAGGAAATATCACCTCATGTAATACATCTTTTAACGAAATGACATTCAGTGCTCCAGACAGTACAAATGGTAATATAGCACATCAAAAGAAAAGTAACTTTAAATGAATATTTATAGAAATCAACTAGTAGAAACACTTAGTGTAACTAAAGATAAAATATGGCAACAATTTTCACCTATTAAAAAACTACTCAGATATTGTAATATAGTGCAAATTAAATTTGTAAAATGAACAGATTTTTCTGTCTTGTGTATGTTTAACAGGAAATTATTTAAATAAAAATTTGTTCCAAATTAGAATTTTGTCTAAGCATTATCAGAGTTTGGGTTCAAAATGTAAGAGAAGCAATATTTTTGGGAGATGTTTCACACACAGAAGCAAAAATCTTATTTGCAGCTACATTTTAAAAAAAAAAAAAGGTTTACCAAACTGTCCATTTGATAGGCTTCATGCAAGAATTACAAAGTAAGGTTCAATAGCCTGTTACGCAGCTCCGACTATATTGATAATGGTCCCTTCTGGACTTAAAGACTAGGAATCCGACATGTCTTATGAAATAAGTATGAATCTAGGCTGCATATATTTCTGACTAGTGTCTATTGCCACTCTGTATAATTGCACACTTAAGTACACTAAATAAGTTTGGTATAAATTTGCAAACGATGCCCTCTAGTGATCCCAGAAAATAATTCATTTTTTCACCAATGTTTTCTCACTGAAACAGTATAACAGGGTGAAAGTGTCAATGCACCAAGGTGAGCTGAGAGGGTAAAAAAGTTAGAAAGTCTCTTCCCAAAACCCAAGCAATTTCCACTATCTTAGCAGCTAGTTAGACAAACATTTTCCAGAGTTCAATGATTCCTATTCCCATGGGAAAACTGTAAAATTATTTGTAGTGTATATATCACAATAGATACTGCACTGAATACACAAAAATAAAAGGAAAAATTCTCTCCCTCCTTCAGAGTTCACAATCTAAGGTCAGATTCCATCATTGTTGCTTAAGCTGGGTAGTGCCTGACTTCATAATTAGTCCCACTGATTTGAACAGGAACATCCACTGAGAGTAAAGGTGGCAGAATCTGTACATAATCAATATAAATCAGACAATACATGGGGATGCGGAGAGATTTAACTAGTGACTCAGCGTTTGTCTTTTTCAAATAAAAGCATGACAACCCTTCTAAGTGTAGTGAATAAAACTTAAGCTTTCATATGAAAGCTTATAGAAGGGTACTGTGATAGGTAAACCGACCACATGTTCTTGGTTTACCAGTTTTTCACATGGTTTCCCAGTGCCCTAGGAACTTTTTTGGGACAAAGGGAAGTCCTGAGTTTCCATTTAATCAAAATATTTGGCTGGGGAGGAGGGGGAGAGAAGAGGGGTTTGTTTTTAACAGCTACAAAATTCTTGTTCGAAGCATATCACTATACAGAGGAAGAGCCACCAAGTCATCTAAGTCTACAAAAGTCACCTAGAACAGTGCTATGACTCTCTGCTCACTCAAGGAACACAAGCATGGGTAGTTCTTACTTTTTTGTAAAACAGACTCCTTCCACAAAGGACAATTTACTGCAGAAAATATTCTCCATTGATGGAGAGAAATAGAGGTCACCTGGTATGAGACCAAAGTGCATCTCTGCCCTTTCAGTGCTGCTTGTATTGAAACAAGAGACATAGCAAGGATTGCTCTGCAAGAAAGCTAATTCAAGGAAGGACAACGCAACCAGAAAATCCATTCTCTACAGACCACTCCAGCAAGCATGAGAAAAACGGGAGTCTTATTTCTAAAAAGAGCCCTATACTGAACTAACTACTCCTGACCATAAAAAAAGGTTAGAAGACTGGGGATTGGGATTTTTGTTTGGGTTTTTTGGTGCTTTTTCGGGGGAGGGGGAGTCATGGGGAAAGAACAAGGTAATTAAAAAAGGAATCACCTCAAGAATAGACACTTAAGAAAAAAAGATTAGATTTTGTCAGACAAAATAATTCATAGGGAAGTTTTCTACTCACCAAGCATAAGTGGATTTTTCAAACCTGGAAGCAACACTCCAAGTACTTAAAGGCAGGGGCCTGCATATCTTGTGATTTTGCATCCACAGCTTGCTGCAAAATTGTATTTCACATTATAGTCTTATAATTTTGGTTGTGAGGAAAACCTTCCAAACATGAACCAAGGGTAAAAGAATGCAGCATTCTCTGCCTGAGACTGCAAACTAAACCAATAGTTGCAAGAGATAGCAACTGTTCTATTCATAACGGTTAAGGCTAAGATTAAGTCATAGATATTACTGGGTAAATATTCACAGCCCATGACTTTTACCAAAAGTACCCAACTAAATCTCTACTTCTGGGGCCCTGCTCCTCTGGGTGGCCCCTGCTTTTGGGGGGGGAGGGGGGAGAGTCAGCTGCTCGGGCAGCCCGCCCCAGGGTCAGCTGCTCAGGCAGCCACTGTGGAAGTCACAGAAAGTCACAGAATCCGTGACTTCCATGACTGCCATGAGAGAATAGCCACCTTAATAATGGTGCAAATCAAAGTCTAAAGATTTCCTATCTTTTGAATCACATTCATTCATTTTCAGATCTTGAAACTGATATCATGCATATAATTTCTCATTTTTATTTGAACATTTACGATAATTACAATTGGATGGTTCATATTTCCAGTGGTATCTCCATGATAGATACCACCAAAACATACATACATTCCACACGGTTAACAAAATGACATTTTAGTTACTAGAATTACAACTATTGTTTTGTACATTTTTTTGCTTACAGATAACACAAAGTATTGTTGCTGGAGTATTTCTGTTAACAGTCAATATCAGATTACTACTACATCTGTTTAATTTTAATAGGAATGAAATGAATACCTGTACATAAGGATAATGTACATTATGAGGTATTCATTTAGCACTGAGACTATATTTTGGCAAAACTTTCAATACACTGAGATCTTATGAATTGGAAGAGATTTAATATTAGCAGTTATGCACTATATAAATAGTGATCAAACTTGTACAAACTTTTGTACATTTCTTACTGGTTCATATTTAACTGGAATATATGAAGTCAATACTATGTAACACCTTTCTCTCTTGTGCACTTTAATGTCACAAGTACACTTATAAACCACCAATTTTTATTTAATTCGCAAGTCAATTATCCAAATTTTAGATGTGACATACAATCCTTCCAAACAATGTTTTTAAAACCAGAATGATATAGCACTGGGTAATAGTCATATGATGTAAATTGATGCAGTTTAAATACTTCTTGTAATTCTTGATGCAGAATTCTTAAAATGGAACACTTATTCACCACTGTTAAATAAATACCTCCACATCAGCCATTCAGCACTCCAACTTTCTTCATGTTCCGAAACATTCTATTTCGCAGAGCATGTTGAGTTAAATCATGAAATTAACTGGCTGATGAGAGAATTACTTCTTATTTTTGGAGGAGCATTTTATTGCTGTAGATGGGTTGGGGAATGGAAGGCTCTAAAGTAAAATATACAAAGCTTTATGAAAATATTTCAGAAGGAAATATGGCTGGCAGGTTAAAAAAATTGTTTTGTAATGTAGTAAGTTTTAAGTAAAATGAATCTGTACCAAACTTTTAAAGTAAAAAATGCCAACAAAACCAATGATTAAGTAAAATCAAGCAGCTTCAGTGAATTCAAATTATCCCTGCTAAAACTGTAATTTGTCTGTAAAAAGAGCCAATACTCCTTAGTTAAAAATAGCTGTTTCTATAAATCTGCCAGCATTTTTTCCCCACAATAAAACTAACACCAACCATATTAAGCCTTCTCATTCATTCCCAACACCAGAGAACTCAACTTCCGATCTCCCCTTAACCCACACACATTTGTTATATTGCACCCTAATCCACAGTTACCACGGAAGAACATCAAGGCCCAGTGCTGTGACAACCACTAATCCGTCTAAGGAGAAATTACATTGCTCCCTCCGGTGTTACAATTATGTTCTTCAAAAACAACCAGATGAAACAACTCAGGTAAGGCAGGTGAAGTCTGAAGTTACAAAGTTTCTGATTTAATGGTGAGATTTCTAGTTAGATTTTGCATACCATAAAATCTATGATATAAATATTGCAAAAGCAGGCAAAAAACTCTTCCAAAGAGAATACATTGTTAACAAGAACAATAGAAGTCTGTAAGCAATTATTTTCATTCATTTCTCTGTGGAATTTTGGCAGCTACTTATTTACTATTCTTTCTGGTGCAGATACATTGCAAGCAACAAGAAATTATTCAAAAAGGACAGCAGAGCTAAAGATGAGATTGCTGCCCTCAGACATGCCTCGCCCCCCCCCTCCACAAAGAGCACTTTAAGAACTCAAAGTGACAAGGGACTAAATCACCTCTTTGATTAGTCACATTTGAAATCATTCATTGCTGACTGGGTTAAGGGGAAAACAGAGGAAAATATGATACTGCATATGTAAATTAAACAGTATGTTTAATTAGATCCCTTTTTCCTCAGGCTTCATGTATACTAGATTATAAATTCTTCAGGGCAGGGATAGTCAGTGTATGACACTTAACAAAACAGGGCCTCTGCAATATCAATAAATTCCTCATGCCCTAGACAGCAAACAATATTAAGATATTCTGAAATTAAATGAATAGCAAAAAACCAGTTATCTAAACAAGTTGAAAAATACAATAGTTTAACATTAAATGGGAAAAATACAGTAGATTCAGTACTTGTACATTCAGTGATATACTTTCCCAAAACTGCAATTTTCATGAAGTCACTATCTTCTTCCTTGGATTAAAGCAATTTGAAAATCAGATACACACACACACACACACACACTGCCCCCAACATAAATTTCTTCAATATAGTGTTAATTCACCCACTAACTGATCTCACACTTTATTTTTGCTGTTAACTTTTAATATAGGAGTGCCCTTTATAAGCTCACACCCAACTGTAATAAGAATATTGAAAGGGAAAGCATAAAAGTATCTTAAGTCATCTATCAAAATTCTCTTCAGTTATGTTGCATCTACACTACATTACCTCCTACTGAAAAGGATCATCACTCTGCTACAGATCAGGATGCAGATAGCCAAGTGAAGTTCATTAAAATCATGATCTGCTGTATGCCTGCACCAAACATGCGCCCTTCCTAAAAGGCTAAACAACTGTGCACATGTAAGCCACACAAACATGTGTCTTGATCAAGCAATATGGACAGAGCAGAACTGTTTTAGCCCACACAAACTTTGGCTAAGCCAGTTTTAATCCTGCTTGGTTCAATCTACACCAACTGTATTATAGCCTACTGGTCGTTTTAACCATGCTAAAACAGGATTGTTGAGCATGACTAAAAGCTCCATCAAGGCAGGGTAAGGGTTCTTGCCCATTAGAATCAGATAGTATGTTCAAAGACTATTTTAATCTAATGCAAAGCTTGACAAGAGTTGATAAGTAAGGTTATTAGTTCATCTGTTTAAGCTGGGACCTTTGAAATACAATCTTAATAAATCCTATTCTGAGGTAAAAATCTTACCATAATATATCTGTATGTATACCATACTAAAAATCTAGTGTCTAAGAATAAAGGCTAATTATCTTTAAGTCAAATGATCTGCAGAAGAATGAAAAGTAAGAATGTGGCTTGTGTCCAAGTGTTATTGTGGGATAATCACATACGCTTGTTTAGTGTAATACTTCATGCAAGCAATGCCAAATACCTATGTAGATAAGTACATAAGAATAATGTGGTGAATTTTCAAAGACAGTATTTAAGATTATCTACAAAAACTATTTTAATTATTCATTATTTGGACTGAGTTGAAATCACGAATATAAAAGTTATGAACATTTGCAATAAGGGCAAGTTTTTTTTTAAATGTCTCCTGATTAACAGTTAATATGAACATGTTTTAACTGAACTGAAACCAAAATTAAGAGGAGACTAAAAACTGTTGGCTGGAAGGCCACAAACAGCTATGCATTATATAGTATTACTGGATTGGTTTTTATTTTACACTGTGTTGAAAGCAAATCATTCCTTTTTAATAAAGTATACACAAATAGCCTCACTTAGAATACACTTTTAATGCACATAAAAAAAAGTATTCATCTTACAAATTGTTTTGCAATCCAAATATACAATAGCTTGGAAAACAAGTATTTTAGAAAACAAAAGCCAATGTGTAAAAAGACTGCTTAAAACAACTAAAACAGTAAGTTTCTGTATGGCTGTCTTTACAGTTTTCTTACTGCATCATCAATATCGGAAATCTGTTCCTTCAGCTGGCTCCACTGTTCTGGATTTAAAGAAATACCTGAAATGCATTAAAAACAAATCCTCAGTGCAGCAATATCAAGATTTTGTACAACTTTAACAATAGTTGAACCCAAAACAATCTTACTATGTCATCAATATTTTTGTAACTAACAATGTTAGTTGTAGTGAGTGTTAAATGAATAATTAATTACATTAACTAAAATATCTATGACTATTCACTGGAATATTTACATTTAACTTCTGGCTAAACAAGAGGTTAGTCTGTTCATGGATTCTGTTTGAATGTGAGAAGATACAAACTGTAGTGCAGCATCTTTGTAGAAACCCATCCACAGGTGTTATGTGAATCACAAGAAGCTACAAATGGCAGGCTGCACTAAAACTCTGGATGAGCTGGAGAGGCCCAGGCTTCTTTCTTTGGTGTGATAAAAGCCATGTTTGTGGATTGAGTTTACACACACATGTTCTTAGATTCATAGATTTCATGGCCAGGCAGGACTATAATGATCAACTAGCCTGACCTCCTGTAAAATTTGACCCAGTGAACTTTTGCAAAATGTTTTAGATGTTTTCTAAAAAGATAATCTTGATTTCAAAATGGTCAGTGATGGAGAATCCACTATGACCATTGATAAACTGTTCCAATGGTTAATTACCTCCGCTGTTAAAAATTTAAGACTTATTTCCAGTCTGAATTTGGCTAGCTTCAACTTCTAGTCTTTGGATTGTGTTACACCCTTCTCGGCTAGACTAAGGAATGAGGAACAAGTATTTAATAACTGGCTCCTCAAAGTCACCCCTTAATCTTCTTTGTTAAAACTAAATTCTGTACATTAAGCATGTAAACATTATTGAAGCAGCACTGTGCTGCACCCCATTCTTCTCTCCCACCACACAGAATAGTATGACATTTATCTATATTTTCTCATGCACCAATCTTACTCATGCCTCTACACGTTTCTTATACTTTTAACCCATTGTTTATTTAAGGATTTATTCAATTTTGTCTCCATTCATTCAAGGAGCAGTCTAGACGCACTTTGAGAAAACCTGTGATAGGGCCCAAGGGAAACAGGATCAGGACTTTTTTGGTAACGAATATTATTTTTTTTTGAGAATATTACACGTAAGTACTGCTGATGTCAGCCATCTGTGAACTTTAATCTAGAGGGGGAAAAAAAAAAAACCTTTTCCTACATTCTCCCATGTTTTGGGCACCAGCTAGTCTGAACATGCTGTCACACAGTTTTATCAAGTTTTCAGAGAAGACAGGTTTGTTTTTATAAAGAAATCTTGAACACTTGACTGAAACTGAATATTTAATTTTGTACTGGAAAATATCAAACAGCATTAAGCCCTTTCAGTCAGAAAATATACAAAACTCAAAATTCTTACCATAGTCACCAACTTCATTTCTAGAGAACAGACCAACAAAGTATCAAGTATTCTAATCTAGCATAGGTTTTCAAAGTGTGCTGATTTCAAAGCAATTAAAATCAATACTGATTTTAAGATTAGATTTTAGTTTAGTTTCCGAAAGGAAGCATCACATTGTTTTCTCTGTTATAAACTGTCATCTACTGATGTAATATTAGTGTTAGCTACATAGACATAACTAAAAAAATTAAGTGATATTTAGGCTACACTACATCCTATATTGGCAAAACTTATGCCACCCAGGGGTATGAATATTCCACCCCTGAGCAAAGCAAGTTACACCAACATAAGCGCTATGTCGGCAGAAGAGCTTCTCCCACCGACATAGCTTATTCCACTCATGGAGGTGGATTTTTTATCGTGACAGGAAAGCTCTCCCCCTTTGGCACAGAGCATCTTCATCAGATGCACTGCAGCTGTATTGATACAGCTGCGTTGCTGCAGCACATATAGACATGGCCTTAGTAACATGCATGGCTTGTTCCAGCAGCAACTTACTTTACCAAACAAACTTCTTCAGAGAGTTTGTGGTAGTCAAATTTAGTGATGTAACATTTCTGATTTAGTCAACATTTGTTTAGTCATGCTGGATTTACAAAAGGGCTTATGGAGTTAGCCACTTAATTCCCACAGAATTTAAATGGGATTTGCATGTTTAAGTCATTAGGCTCCACTGAAAATCCTAGCCTGAAACTACAGTACAAGTAAATTTTGTTGGGATTACACCAGAACCAACATGTTAGAATGTTACTGCTTGGGCTCAGCTTTCCCAATTGCTGAAGTAACAAAACTTCAACTGAAACCAAGCTCTAGTGTGATATGTACTAAATCAACAGTAGGTAATGGCAAAAAAAGTTTTTTTTTTTTTTTCAGTTTTAGTAAACTGACTAAATAAATGAGAGAAACTGCACTGAGACATTTTCTAGAATACAGTGTCTTCATCTGCCACCTGGATTAATTGTTCAAGATGGTTACCTACTTCCTTTACACACTGTCAGTTTCTGAAATTAGAACAAACTAGTCAAGATTTAGATAATGTCGTTTGTACACCTGCAGCAGCTTCAACCCCAGGAGAAAAAAAAAGTTATTTACTGAGTTCTACATCTGAGAGACTGGCCAGACATTTCCACCAGTCCACGGGTTTAACTTCACTGAGTTCAGCAGCAAACACATTTTTGGGTGGTTCTCTTCCAGCTCTGAAAATTTATTATAATGTACATGTCATAGCAGCATTAATTTCATTTTTACTTTTAACATCTGTACTGGTTCTTTAGATTGAGAATGCAGGAAAGGAAGTTGAATCAAGGAAGTGCTTTACATATCTACAATTTAATTTTGGGTACCATTGACATTTTTCCTGATCCTTGTTAAAGCTTGAGCCATCTCAAACTCTTCAGAAAAAGTTGTAAGAAAAATTAGCTGCTTATATGAACCAAGCAATCTTCAACTATGAACTCTTCATTGAGAATACCAATATTGACTACAAAGTAGTCCATGGTTGTTTTGGATGATGAAAATGGATATTTCTTTGACTGAGCACCAAACAAGCATTCTAACACGTTTAGTTGTACTGCTGCTGCCGGATGCATCAGATTGGTATATCTCCAATTATTACCTATCTCCTAGAACTGGAAGGGACCTTGAAAGGTCATCAAGTCCAGCCCCCTGCCTTCACTAGCAGGACCAATTTTTGCCCCAGATCCCTAAGTGGCCTCCTCAAGGATTGAACTCACAACCTTGGGTTTAGCAGGCCAATGCTCAAACCACTGAGCTATCCCTCCCCCATAGTGATAGTGATAATGATGAAGCTAACAACAATGCAGAAAGTGGTCATTCATCTCACCTGTATAATTCTAAAATTAACTGCCTGAAAACTTCGTTGACACACAGATAAAGTTGCCCAGTTCTGCCTCGTGCCCTTCCAGAATGTGGAGAGTGGCTAAACTTAAACCTCTGAAAACCAGGAAATACAAAGTTAAGGTTGTGTTGCAGGGATGGTGTGTACCTTAACTCTGTCCCTCTCCAGCTGGCAACAGACACTAGGAACAGCTCAGTAAAAATGGTGCCATAAGATGACATGAGGAAGGACTATGAGAAAGTGCTATTGTTTGTGTTGCGTTCCAGATCTGAATTGCACCACCGCTATAAAATATAAATTGGAATAGCCATTGCATTCCAAACTCCTATTTTCACCTCAACTAAAATTTTGGAATTAAATTTCTCATGCCTAGACACTCCCAACCTAAGAGGGTTAACAGAAGTTGATAGTTTATCTGTACTCAGTTAATCCAAAACAGTTAGCTTTTAAAACTTCAAACTTTCAATGGATTTAGTCTGAATTGAGGATTAATAATTGGACATTCCAAGAAATTTAGTTAAAAAAACTGAAAAAATTATGTACGGTGTTTTGCGCACACAATGTTTATACCAGCAGTATAGTAGTTCAACCTGCTTGTGGTTAGTTTTTAATTCGTTGCCTAAACTAGTTCAGACAGCATGTCTGGGTCAAGTTCAAAACTCAGCAGTACAAGGCTGTCAAATCAATATGGTTACCTGGACATCACCATTATATTATGATGCCCCACTGCACTGCCACCTTTGATATTCTTTCATGGTCCAGTCCCATGCCCACTGTAGTCAATGGGAGCCTTTCCCTAAACATGAACAGGCACTGAATGGAGCCTTTAATGACAAACTTCTAACCTTCAAACGCTTAAAATTCTCATTCAGATTAAACTAAATTTCTCTGCTTCTTGTTATAAACCCCACAGGAAAATAACCCAGCAATATTTAACTTTGTTTTTAAATATTTTTCTAAAATGTAATAAAAACACTAACATTACTCACCAAAAGATCCAGAATATTCAGACTGACAGAGAAACAGTATCTTCAATGTCATCCTTGGCATGGGTAGCACACTTTTCAAAATGTTGTTTCATTCCTGCTACCAAGCCCTGCATTGTCTTTGTTACGCTTATACAGCATGTGATCCTTTCTTAATACTTCCAAATGATACAGGAATCTCTTCAAAAAAATATTCCCATATGGGACTTTTGCATCTTGGAGACACGGTAGGTTTCCCCAAAAAATGTTTAGTACTATAACTTACTGGTATAACACTGTAAAAATTAAACAAAATTTTTCTGCAAAATTTGTATTAAAGCAGTTGTGTTTCCACTTTAGTGTTCTCAACTGAACCCTGTTCAGCTGCAAAACTAGTAATAGGTTATCATGCAGTTTATTATCTCATGCAATGGTAACTTAAAACTATCTGGGGGAAATAAGAAGTGCTAAGATATTAGAGAAAACACAACAGTTATTCAGTAGTCCAGGTTACAGAATTTAATACTTTTCCCATCTATAGTTTCTACAGAGATAAAATCCAGACTTGTTTTGATTAATCCTATTTAGATATGGTGCCTAACTTCAATCCACTGCAACACAAACTTTTTTCATTTTAAATTATGAAAATTTAAAGCATAAACTTTCAGGCAGATAGTTGTAAATTCCGATTTAAATTTGCTTTGTTTAAAAATGGTCTTTTTATCTTTAAGTTACGGGGTTTTATACCCTGTTCTAAAACTGTGGACCATATCCTCATTGCCAAGGAACCAAAATACTTTTAGGAGTGGGAGAAGAGAAGGAAAGAGAACTGCGGCATGTGCCTAGATTTCCCCCCTCCTGCCCCCCAGTATTAATGCTTTCCCATTAAGCCATCTTCTAAGTAACTAAAATATTTTATTGAGTAAGTATCAAGGCACATTAAAATTTTGCATTAGAATCAAGAATGGCCTCATTATTTAGCTGTGAACCATATGAATCTGGTACTTACAGAATTCTTGAAGTTAGATGATTTTCCACTTTCCTCAATAAAGCTAAGCTAAATATACTTTAATACTATGCAACCAATGACACAAAATAGAAGTTCACCTTTTCTGCCAGGTTTCATTTCACCTTCTTGATCCATCCAGTATTCTCTAATATCAATTAGGACTTTCCCCTTAAAGTCACGAACACTGACATACCTCATTTTGCCAATCTGCCAATAAAAACAAATCATCAGAATTTAATACATTTTACACATACAGGATTATTCATTTTTCTAATCAGCATTAAATACTTTGACATGAGGCACTGCATACTGCTACAGCTTATTTTAGATTTAAGTAGAAATGATTGGATTAAGTATTTTCCTGAAGAAGTATATCGGGACTAATAAGTGGTGACAGCATTAATGGATGAAGGACTTAACACATTAGGAGAATTCAGCATTATTTCCTGGAAAAATGGGTGTCCTCAAAAGCAACTTCATGTGTACCTAAAAGATGAATTCCTAATAAATACTGCCAACTTAAATTACTGATTTCAGAAAAAGCTCCTGCTTCCTTGTGCAAAATTTGTTAATGAAACTAGAAAATGCTAAGAGAAAACAATCCATTCAAATTTGTTTTCAAGCTCTGAGACTAATGAAGATGATAGAAGAACTATCACCTTCTCCTGCTCTAAATCGGAGTTCATTTCAATGTTTCCAGAAACAAAAGAGATCTGCATAGGTTAAACAAACAGAAATCCTTGAAGTTCTGAATTTACTGGAAAAATTTGTGGTGGAGGCCACAAACTCCAAACACACACAGATTGTCTGATGCTTAGCTCAAGGCTAAATCCTCACAGAATTAGAGAATTGGATATCACAACCAAATTAAATCCTAGGTGGCACAAGAAAGCAGATTTCACATCTATATATGGCAAGCAACTGTCTAGTTTTCTCAGATTAACTGCACCTAACAGCATCATTAGAACTTCCAAAATGACACTATAAACCAAGACAAAATACTGGGAACAAGTGATACAATCAATGAACCAAAGTTAGAATTGAATGGCATAGCATGGATTATTTTACTCTACCAAATCTCATAATTGTTTTTTTCTGGGTATCTCACTTTCACTCTAACACTGTAACCTTATTTAGCCAAAAGATGACAAGAGATTGGTTTTATTATCCAGGTATAGCATAGCATTCAAAGCATTTAAAGTTCTCTTCATAAAGATTACAGAATACAAACTATAACATGCTTCCTCACGAACCCTTCAACCAACAGCCTCTAGAAGTAGCATCATCAACATTACCTGGAACATATTCTCATCTCTGTTGCTGCTTTGCTTAGAGGAAGCTGCACCTTTAGAACTTTCACCAGTCTTTTGTTTCTTTACAGGCTTTTCTGGAGCTACTTGCTTTTTCCTCTTTGCCTTTAACCAAAAATTTAAAACAATATAAACAAAAACACAAAGCACATCCCATTTTATTAGTTATTAAAAGAAGAAATTAGAGAACTATTAATACAGTAAATTTTGGGTGGGATTTTCAAAAGTGCGCTAAGATGTCCTAATTCTGCTCCTACTGAAGTCAATGGTAAAACTCTCATTGGACTCCAAGAGGAACAGATTTAGGAGAATAAGCACTTTTATAACCCAAAGAAGATCTAAATAAAATTGAGGTGGACATTAAATTTTCTTTTTATACACACTCACCTTGCACTTTTTACATCTCCCCAATTCAAGGAAGAGGGAAGGAGAGAAAGGATGTTCCTATATCTCCTTTATTCTGACTTTACCATTTTGTTACTAATTTACATACAGCACTCCAAGATCTTCATGCTTCCACACCTTATCTGCAGTGAACTACAGAATATACATAACAAAATAATAGTTTTGTCCTATCCACAGAAAACTCAGCCAGCACTTCAAATACAGAATGCTCACTACAATCATTGTAGCCCAGCATGTATATCAACTCTTGATGGGCTTGAGAAGCTAAACAATCATGTTTCTCAACATCAGCTTTCACAGCTGTTTAGGAGGAAAAGAAATGTTAACAGAGCAAGGGAACTAAAATGATTTAGTATTTTTGCTCTCACCACAGAGATCCACAGAACTCCAAGAATCTTGTGGTTAGATGCCACAAGTGAAATAACAAATGATACAAAGCCAATCAATCTTAAAAAAAGAAGTTTCATTCCATTTTTAGAAGGATCTCACCTTCTGACCACTGATCCCAGTTTTAACAAAAGGCTAGGCAACACAAATAGTATG
The DNA here is from genome assembly GCF_016161935.1 of Mauremys reevesii. Classification (NCBI taxonomy): domain Eukaryota; kingdom Metazoa; phylum Chordata; order Testudines; family Geoemydidae; genus Mauremys; species Mauremys reevesii. The sequence goes on along the minus strand of NC_052628.1, from coordinate 22,210,288 downwards.
GCGTACACATTCCATCAGAATTGAATTGCCTCCTAATCCAAGCCAGAAGAAGTTTGTTTGGTGTTTTGTTTTTTAAATTACTAGACTAAAATGCAGTAAACAATTGTCCAATATTCACCTTTTTGTCAACTTCACTATCTGAATCACTGGCAGATGAGCTTGAAGACACAAGTTCCTTTGATTTAGGCATTCTGGAGAGAAGAAAGATAGTGAACATAACATATATAGGAAACATTGCCCTTTATGACTGGAATGCACTCCCCAAACAGCTTTGCTAAGCCTCTTCTCTCATCTTATTCAAATATCTCATATTTGAAGCCAACATGAAGTGGCAGGAAACTTCAATATATGTCTATCTGAGCAACATGTCATTATCATCCTAGTCCTTTATCTCCCTTTCCTTTGATCCATTCCCTTCATTTGTGTAGTGTCTCACTTATTTTGAAACCTCTTCAGGACAAGGACTCAGGGCAGGTGTAGTCAGTGTAGTTAATCCAATTCTGCAAGAGGCAGTAGCTATGTCAATGGAAGAAGCCCTCCCATTGACATAGTGCTGGCTACACCAGAGATTAGGTCGGTATAACTATGTTGCTCAGGGGTGTGGATTGTTCAGACCCTTGAGAGACGTAGTTATACTGATGTACGTTTATAGTGTAGACCTGGCCTCTGTTTTTACTTGATTTGTGATACATTTAACACATTTTGGGGTGCACAAAATAGTAATAAACAGCTCAGTCTAAGTCACTATGGATTTAATTTATTATCAAAACAAACTAATTAAACATTTCTACATACATTTCAATAGAAGTTTTCAATGAATGTCACAAAACATATGGGTACAACATTATCTAGCAAATGACTCCCTTCACTCTTATGTATTGTTATTTTGTCTACTTTGATTTCCATGTGACAGAATGACAAGTACTGGTTAAGAGATACAGACCCATCATCATAAACTTTTCTACCTATGTTTCAAGAAATTAAAAGAAAATATGGTGTGTGGTTAAGCCAAATTGAGGTGAGATATCTAAAATTGTATTCTCAGTTCTGCCACATATTTCCTAGGTCAGGGGTTCTCAAACTGGGGGTCGGGACCCCTCAGGGGGTCATGAGGTTATTACATGGGGGGAAGTCACGAGCTGTCAGCCTTCACCCCAAACCCCACTTTCCCTTCAGCAATGGTGTTAAATATATACAAAAAGTATTTTTAATGTATAAGTGGGGTGGGGGTCGCACTCAGAGGCTTGCTATGTGAAAGGGGTCACCAGTTCAAAAGTCTGAGAACCATTGTCCTAGGTGATCTCAGACAAACCACTTATGGCCCAATTTTCATTAGTTAGGCATGCATGGAAATCCATATCTTTTGAAGGTATACTGCCAGATGTGTCTACTCTGCAAACCTATCGATATAGTATTTGAACATCTAGTATTCCATGTAGAGAAGAGGCACAGGAAGGATTCTAATTAATTGCTTTTAATACCTTTCAGCTTTTGAAAGAACAAAGCAGAAAAGTAGGTTATAAAAGGGAATAGTTTGTAAGGAAGGAACTATAGTGAGAGATTGGGGAGTATGTGGACTACTGGTTTATGTCAAGTAAGGGGGAGGATGACTATCAGGGCAATAACATAGTGCAAGGTAGTGTGTTAGGATGAAAGGCACAATAATATATGGCATGGGTAGCCAAACTGGCTCATGAGCTGCATGTGGCTCTTTTACAGTTAAAAAGTGGCTCATGGAGCCCCCCCACTCACCACCTACCAGACTTGGTGGAGAGCGAGGAGGTTCAGGACCTCTGCAGGGTGGGGTGGGGTAGGGGCTTCTATCCAATGGGGAGGTGGCCTCAGGGCATCAAGCCCATGGGGCAGGCCTGTCCTGGCTTTCAAACTTCTGAAGATTGTCTTCTGTGGCTCAGAGGGTCAATAAGTTTAGCCACCCCTGACATATGGAATGAATACATGCGGGGAAAAGAACAGCGTCAGGTGAAAAAGCAGCCAAGGTGAGGGGAAATGGAACACAGGAGAGGAGGAGGGAGAATAGGAAATTGGAATGTGCTGAGGGTTACAAAAGGGATGCGAGGGGGAAAAAAAACCAGTTTGCCATGTTACAAGGTTGTTAATGTGCTGAAGAGGGGCAGGATCCACTACCTGGGTGGGGAACAGGATGAAAGAAGGTAGGCCAGTGAGTCTGATACAGCCTGCAGGCAACAATACAGAATTTTAAAAAAGGAGAGAGAGAGAGAATGAACAGCAAGAAGTGCATGAAAGGAATAAGGAGGAATGGGAACCAAGAATGAGAATGGGGTGAGGGAATAGAGAACCAATGGGGAATAATATAGGGGAAATTAGGGAAAGACATCATGGAGGAACAGGGCAATGGGGATCGAATGGGTCACTCAGGGGCAAGGTTATCTAGTATACAGGGTTGGGAAGACAGTGCACCACGCAGAGGGATACGGGTCACGAGGTGGGCGTGGATATGGGGCGCCCAGAGGAAAATGAGGTGGAGAGGGGTCACTGAAAGGGGAATGGAGGAAGAGGAGACTGGACAGGTCACTGCGTAGAGAATGGGGGACAGCCTACAAACACAGGAGAAGAAGGGGGGAGGCGGTTCCCAGCCGCCATTTTCTCCCTCGTTCAGACGCTCCCCTCCCCCTAATGGAGAGAGAATGGGGCAAAGCCGGGACGAGTTAAGAAAGGGACACACGACACCGAATCACGGAGGGCGGACGGGGTGGGTGACTGGGGGGCAGCTCACGGCGTGGGGGGCGGCCGTCATGTCATGGAGAATGGGAGTGGGTCGCGCCGTGGGGGATGGGGGTAGGCGGTTCCCCGCCGCCATTTTCTCCCTCATTCGGATGAGCTTTCTTTGCCCCCCAAACATGGCAGCATCTCCTGACGCAGCGCCCCCCGCCCGCCCCCAAACGGTGAGCGGGAGAAGGTCTTCCTGCCCCACGGCACTGGGCAGAGCAGGAGCGCGGCGGGAATCCCGCGGGCCGAGCCTTCCCCAGCGTTCGAGACGCGGCGGCTCAGCCTCCCGCCTGGTCCGAGCGCGGAGCTGCCCGACCACCCCTCCCCCGGCTGCGACAGGCCCTGAGCTGGGGGAGGGAGATATAAGATGGCGGCGGGTGCCAGGCGCGCAGCCCCCCCTGGGGGGGGGGAGAGGGGGCGCGAGAGCGATGCGATACTCACGTCCCGCTGGCTCTGCGTGCTGCTCTCTTCTCCGAAGCACACCACCACTAAGAGAAACGGAAATGTCGCAACCGGCAAGCCCCACCCACCCGCTCGCGTCATTACGTCCCGCAGCGCGTCCCGTAGGGTGCTCCGGAGGCGGGGGTGTTTAAAGAGGAAGGAAGCGTCTCTTTACTCCGAGCCACGAGGCGCCATGGGCGGCCTTGTGCTTCCTTCCCCGGCCTAGAAGGCATCGTCCCCCCCTCTCCCCGCCCTCCACCTATTTACTCCCTTGAGCGGGCAGCGAAGCGTAACAGCCCCTTTGTGCAGGGCCTGTCTCTTGGTCTCCCCTGCACCCTAAATTGAAGGGAGACCAGACAGGTCAAGAGCAGGGACTCTGGGGCCCGATCCCTTTGCACAGCAGGTGCATCTCAGCCCCCATGGCAGCTGGAGAACTACTAACACCAGGCCACCCTGCTGATAATCTCAGCACAGATTTGGGGAGTAAACTAGTTTCACAGCCTTCAGCACTGGCCTTTCCAACCTGTGTCACAGCTATCACAGAGCCAGGGGCGGCTTCAGGCACCAGCACGCCAAGCGCGTGCCTGGGGTGGTAAGCCACAGGAGGCGCTCTGCTGGTCGCTGCAAGGGTGGCAGGCAGGCTGCCTTTGGTGGCTTGCCTGCGGAGGGTCCGCTGGTCCCGCAGCTTCGGCGGACCTCCTGCAGACGTGCTGCCGAATCCGTGGGACCGGGGACCTCCCGCAGGCAAGCTGCCGAAAGCAGCCTGCCTGCCGTGCTTGGGGCCACAAAATACCTAGAGCCATCCCAGAGCAGTAGCTGCATGACTCTGGGGGCCCTATCACTTACTCTTGAGACTTTGTCCTTGTCCAAGAAGTCTCTAGGTCTTAGATTTGCAAATAAAATCTTCCAAAGGTGAACAGCTGCAGTCCCATCCTGCAGTCAACATCTAAACATGCAGTAGCTCTAAAAGATTCCCTCATTCATCCCAATGGGTGTTAAATTGTCACTAGCATTCAGAATTAAGTGCTAGTTTAGTGATGAAATAGAGCTGTGCTGAGTTTCAGGGGAACATATAGTATCATCAGTTGGAGTTATACCAACTGCCCTACAGATAGTAGACAACCTTCCAAGACTCGCCTTCCACAAGCACTAAATTCACACTATTACTATTTCACACTATTTCTTTATGAAGCTTCGGCCTCAGTCTTGGGTAGGGTGATCAGATAGCAAGTATGAAAAAATTGGGATGGGGGTGGGGGGTAATAGGTGCCTATATAAGTAAAAGCCCAAAAAATCAGGACTGTCCCTATAAAATCAGGAAATCTGGTCACCCTATTCTTGGGTGGCAGGGCTCAGGCTTCAACCCCATGTGACAGGGCTTTGGCTTTCTGCCCTGGGCCCCAGCAAGTCTTATTGCTGGCCCTGCTTGGCAGCCCCCTGAACCCTGCTCACAGCCCCCCAGGGGACCTCAGACGCCTGATTGAGAACCACTAAACTTAGAACCTCCTCTGTACAATAATACAGCATGCACATCATTATGGGTATGTCTACATGGCAGCTGGGAGCAAGGTACCCAGCCTCAGACAGACAGACTCACGGGAGCTCCACTTAAGCTAGCACACTAAAAATAGCAGCATGGTGTGGTCATTGCAGTTCAGGCTCTCAAGGGTCTGAATCTCCTCGGAAGTGGTAACGTCCACACTACTATTTTTAGCATGCTAGCTCATGCCAAGCTAGTGTGAGCAGGCTTACCCAGCTGGGCCTGGGATATTCACTTCCAGCTGCAGTGTAGACCTACTCCCTGCTAATAGATGGTAACCATGCAAATGAGATTATGTAACGCTAGTACAGCAGTGACTTTGCTATGTATTTGTTAAATGTCAGAGAATGCTCAGTATGAAGAAAGCATTTTCCAGAAACCTGAAGAATCTCATTCTGAGTTCTTCCACTGACCTGCCTCCCAAGTCTTTAGTACATGTTGCACATAAGGGTCTTTGACACTGTTGGACAATCCACTTCATTTGGTGTCCCATGCCTGCCATACAAGATACTGTACCTGAAAGAGCTAGTTCTCTTCTCTTAACTCTAGTGAAGGAGTTTAATTCCTTGCTGCAAGACTCTGTGGAATACATGCACCTTATCATTTGGTCATTTCTATTAACTAGAAGGTTCCATATCTTCATTAATAGCTGGGGCCAGATTAAGGTGTAGGCACTAGAGGCCCAAGCCTAGAGCCCTAGGAGTCATGTTATTACATAAGAATCTTTTTTTTTTTTTAAGAGAAGTTTCTAGCCCTTCTAGTTGGAAAGAATAGGTTGAAAAGATGACCTGAGTGTACCCAATGCACTGATGTCTGAATAGGTCTACAGAGTCTAGAGCCTAAGACAACAGCTTAACATGGATGTACTACCCCATGTATCTCAATGAGGTATTAACACCAAGACTCACTGCTTTGGAGTGCCATGCCAACACCAGTCCAGCAGAGAACTCTCGGTAGCAGGAGAACAAGAATGCAGCACCCATCCAAGCAGATGCACTCCAGCTGCTGAGATAAACAAAGCTCCTGGCAGCTCTCCTAGGGGGACAAAGGGCCCCAGTGACTCTACCTTTCTGTGCCGGGAGAAGGGGGCTACCATTTTCAAATGGTGCTTTAAAGGGGCCAATTTCACAAAGCTGGAAACAATTGAGCTAAATCAGTTCAGAGGAAGAATTTTCTCAGAAAAATATGTATGATAATTGGAAATTGTTTAAGAACATTTTATTAGATGCCCAAAAAGACACAATCAAGGAAAAAAGCTGCATTGTGTTTTTTTTAAAAGCTGGTTTAGAGAAGAATATAATGTGTGTGTGTGTGTGTGTGTGTGTGTGTGTGTGTGTGTGTGTGTGTATATATATATATATATATATATATAAAAATAAATAAAATAAATGGAAGAAGTGGGAAGTTGATAGTCATTAATTTAAATTAGAAGCTAGGAATTCTAGAAAATTGATAAGGGAAACCAAGAGACATGGCGAAATCTATGGCCAACAGAGTTAAACACAATAGGAAGGAGTTTAAGCATATTAGGAACTAAAAGAATTCTAACTGTTATTGTCCATTAATAGAGGGAAATGATAGAATTATTAATAATAATGCAGAAAAGTTACATATTTCTGTTATTTATTTGGGGAAGAATCATTAGATATGAGTACATCATCTACACTCTTTCCATTCCACCCTCTCAGAAGAATGTTAAACAGCAGCTACTAAAAGTAGTCACTCTTAAGTCAGGAGATCCAGATAGCCAGCCCTTTAAAGTCTTGGATGAAAGTTAAAGGGCTAACTGGACCATTAATGTTTATTTTCAATAAGTCTTGGAACACCAGGAAAATTCCAGAAGATTGGAAGAAAGCTAATGTTGCACCAGTATTTAAAAAAAGAGTAAATGGGATGACCCAGATAATAAGCCTGTCAGTCTGACATGGATTGCAGGCAAGAAAATGGAACAGCTGATTCAGGATCCAGTTATTAAATAATTAAAGGAGAAGGAATATAATTCTGTAAACCCATGTTGATGGGCATTAAAGTAGAGCCTGTCAAACTAAGTTGATATATTTTTAGGAGATTCTAAGTTTAATTGATTAAGATAATAGTCTTGATGTAATAACCTGAACTTCTGTAAGGCTTTTGACTTGGTACATGACATTTTGATTAAAAAATTAGAAAGATATAAAATTAACATGGAATGCATCAAATGAATTAAAGGCTGTAAACAGGGAATGGGTACCTGGAGTCCTGCAGGATTGACCCTATGCTATTTAACATTTTTTATTAATGACCTGAAAGAAAATATAAAATCATCTCTGATCAAGTTTGCTAATGACACAAAAAGTGGGGGAGGAGTAAATAATGAAAAGGACAGGTAACTGATCCAGAGCGACCTGGACCACTTGGAAACCTGGGCTCAAGCAAACAGTATGCATTTTGTTATGGCTAAATGTATATATCTAGGCACCAAGAACGTAGGCCATACTTACTGCTTCCCAGGATAGTCCTGCATTGTGAGTCTGAAAAAGACTGAGGGTTTTGGTGAATAATCATCTGAACATGCAATGCTGTGGCCAAAAGGGCAAGTGCAATCCTTGGTGCATAAACAAAAGTATCTTGAGTAGGGGTGAGAGGGAGAGAGACCGTTTTACCTCTGTATTTGGCAGTAGAGTAACCATTGCTGGAATACTGTGTCCAGTTCTGGTGTCCTCACTTCAAGAAGATTGTTGGTACATTGGAGAGGGTTCGGAGAAGAGCCATGAGAATTATTAAAGTTGCAGACCCACTCCAAGTCCTAAATGTCCACCAGCATTCATACAGGTAGGGACACACCTAGCTGCAGTTACCTGCAGGCTCTCTGACCAGCCCCTGCATGAAACAACAATAGAGAGGCTACAGCCAATGTAACCACCAGGTTCCCAGCCTATGGCCCAGAGCTGTACCGTCCTGCCCTGCTCCAAACCACAACTACTATGAATTTATTATCCAGGTGCCCCGCGCCCCGCAATGTGGAAAGAAATATGCAACAGTCTTTGTCCCTTGACCTATGATTTTCCATGCACTTCATTCCAACTTGTTGGTCTAGATTAAAACAAACAAGTTTATTCATTACAAAAAGATAGATTTTAAGTGATAGCAAACAGATCAAAGCAGATTACCTAGTAAATAAACAAAAATGCAAACTAAGTCTAAGATACTAAACAAATAGGATATGAATTAACAAATTCTCACCCTGGCTGATGATACAAGCAAGCTGTAGATTCTTAAAGGACAAGCTGCACCTGCTTTGCAGCTTGGAATCCCCCAGGTCTTTCATACAAAGGCTAGAAATCCTTTTAGCTTGGATCCAGCACTTCCCCCAGTTCAGTCTTTTCTGGGGACACCTGAAGAACAACCTTCTTGTGTGGGGAGTGAAGAACCACTGATGATGTCACTCCCTACCTTATATAGCTTTAGCATATGGTGGAAACCCTTTTTCCACAAACTCAGTTTGTGGAAAAACACTGACATCCCAAGATGGAGTCCAGAGTCATGTGGCCTGGTCACAGGCCCTTGCATACCTTGTCATAGAAGCCATTACTTACAGACTGTCTGGAGCATTCTCAGAAAGGCTCACCAGGCTTGTCCTAAGGCCTACTGTTTTCCCTAATGGATTATTAATCTGAATAAGCCCTTCCCCACCCACAATCTAGACTGAAAGCATCTTGTCTAGTGGGCATCACCCAGGTGTAACTACATTTGAAGTACAGATACAGTCAATATTCATAACTTCAGATACAAAAGTGATAAATGCATACAAATAGGATAATCATATTCAGCAAATCATAACTTTTCCAATTACCTTTTACATGACCCATTTTGCATAAAATGCATTATAATGATGCTATAATCATAATATCACTATAAAGAATATGGGGTGCAGTGTCACAGGGCTCTTTAATCGAGCAGAGGTATAATGCAAAGTTGAAGCTAGCTAAATTCAGACGGGATATAACTTTTTTTTTTTAAATCAGTGAGTAATTAACCATTGAACAATTTACCAAGAGTGGATTCCCCATCACTGAGAATTTTTACATGAAGATTGGATGTTTTTCTAAAAGACATGTTCTATGAAATATTCTGGGAAGTCTTACACAAGCAAGGCTAGGTGACTCAGAGGTTAAAATGCCCAGGGTCACTCTACACTAGTTCTCCCACCATGGTTATTACTAGCACAGCTGCACTAGTGTTACACCAACAAGAGGAGATTTTCCATAACACTCAGCACAGACAAGGTATAGGAGAGGGGAGTGGGAATAGTCTCAGTATTACCATCCAAATAAAGTTGTTTGTTGAGGAGAGATACAACTGATGAGATGCTGGGTCATCAGCTCAGCAGTTTATTCTAAAGGACAAACACATACAATAATGTATTAGAAAGCAGGGTTACAAATGTCTCCACTCCCCAAAATTTCACAAACTTATCAGCTAGGTAGGCCAGCAAGTTGTATTATCAACTACATGTCAAAGCAAGGATAACCTCCAAAGAGTCAGAGTAAATATCAACAAACCCCTAATAGCATTCTTGGGAAAAAATACTTACTTATAGGGATGAAAAGGAAACAGTTTCCTTAGGGAGACAAGCATTTTCTGTAGATAAACCCATTCTGTACTAAAAGCCAGCAATACATCAAAAGTCTTCTCCATTTTGTTTAACATGAACGCAGTCAGTCATCATATTTCTTTGTTCATCCCTAATCCACCACATATAAAGAACACATTCCATACAAATGAAAGTCACAAAATATGAGCAGAGCTAGCTCTTCACTTCTTCTATGCAAGAAGAATTTTTTAGCTATGGCTTTTTAGCAAAGCTCATGCTGAAATAAATTTGTTAGTCTCTAAGGTGCCACAAGTACTCCTGTTTTTTTTGCGGATACAGACTAACACGGCTGCTACTCTGAAACCTGACAAAATATGAGGTAATCCCACTCTTCTACTCCTCCTGTCCCCTCCCACAGCCTTTTAAAAACCTCTTTAATGTTCATAGAATAACTATGGTAGAAGGAACAAATAGAAAGACCACCACCCAGAAAAAAGTTAGTTCATTTTTACAAATAACCCATTCCATACTTACTCAACAGTTATTACACTGTTCTGTATCATGCAGGGAAAAGAAACCCCTGTTATTTGAAAGAATTAAAAGTTTTAGTTCAATTATCACTAGAGCTAGGTAAATAGCCTATACTCAAATTTAACTCAAGACTTTTCCCATCAGTTGTACGGGTATTATATATAAACACACACACACACACACACACACTAGTTGTAGAGAAAACAAAGTGAATCCATCCTAAGGCTCAGATACTAGAAAAAAATGAAAATAGCCCAGCATTATTTTAAAACAAACATACACACAATTTTTGAGCCAGTCTCATGACTTTTAAGGGCCTAACTCATGATATTTGAATGCTTAAAGTTAGTAATACTGTGCCAGTATACACTTGAAATTAGAGTCACACACAGCTGATCAGGTTCTAAATTAGAATGGGAAAGGGGAAAAAAAAATAGGAGCTCCAAATTAGGAGGAAAAGGAAGAAATGAAGGTAATGTTTAGCATAGCCACAAATACATTCAGCAGGCATTTTTTGACTACTATAAATTACAATAAGGAAGACTCTATACATATAGAATAGAGCTGGGTTTCAAGAGGTGAGTGTTTCTTTAGGAATATTAAAAACATTCCTAAATACTTAAATACAGAAGGTGTTCTTTTTCAGACCCTTATCTAATGAACAAACCCTCATACTAGAATAAAAATACCTGCACAGTCCTTTATAATTTGCAAGTATTCCAACGCACTTTGCTCTCTTAAAGGGCTAACAGCTTTTATTCCTTATACAAAAAACTTTTATGGACATTAAACACAAATCAAAATAGAGAATGACAGACACATTCTAAGTTATTTTTATATTTTAAATCAAGGACTTGGGCCCTAAAAGAAATCAAAATAAATAAAGGAGACTAGGATTTTCCCTTATGGTTCTTAATTAGTTAATCCATCCCATCTGGCCTATTTTCCTAAGAAGGCACCAAATCTGTTCTAATATCTATAGTTCCAAGCAGCAGAGTAACCTCAGGAAGAAAATGTTTGGTTAAAGTGAGAGATCTAATGTTAAACTTCCCTATGAGGAGGGGTTCCTTTGAGTAGTGTTTTGCTACTTAAGCCTGTTTCAAAAGAAAGAAACAGATTCTGGCCATTTTAGGAAAAAAGTGAAGACGACTTACTCTCCCAAGGTAAACCCTTCTTTCACTTGCTGACACATGCTGACCCAGGTGGTTCAGTTCTACTTTCAGAACCCTTAAAATACCTTCCATATTGGGTGTATTCTCTGTCTAAACTCTCTTCCTCATGAATTTCCTTCTCCTAATTCAATAATTGCATGAAAACTTCATTTAATTTCACATACAAGTTTGGCTGGAAATAATATTGTAGTGATGGATCTTTGCTCTTCATTCAGAGGGAGAAATTTTAGCCAGCATGCTTAGGTAGTTGGATGAGAATGAGGAAAAATATGACACTGCCACTTTTCCAATAAAATCTGCTTTAGCCATATAGCACTAATTAACTGCATGGTTCTTGACTCCTAATGCTATAAATTGTACAATTAATATTTGACAAGGTATATTTTTATTATTTTGTCTATAGCACTTATATTTTTCAGTAATTTTGAGCTTCAATACATTTTAATGGATGTGGGGAAAAAAATTGTCAGTTACAAATGAACGCTCTAATTTTACTCTTCTACCCCACCACACCCCAAAATAGGTTCTAGACCTATGCAATGTGTGATGAGAACAAACTGGGCTGAGGGGAGAAAGTGTGAAGGATACAATTAGGCTATGCAGTTACTTGTGTGCCATGATTGGTTCTCTGTGTGTTGCACATGCATTATGAATTCTAATTAACTAGCTTTATAATTTTATTATGAATTGTATAAAACTCAAGATAATGGGATGGGTTTTTTTCTTTTTTCATGACTCTTGTTGCACTGAAACAACAGGGAGTCCAGTGGCACCTTAGGGCATAAACTATCTAAAGAAGTGGGTGTTTTACCCACAAAAGCTTATACCCAAATAAATCTATTAGTCTTTAAGGTGCCACTGGATTCCCTGTTGTTGTTGGAGATACAGACTAACATAGCTACCCTCTGATACTTGTTGCACTGAGGCTTTGTAAATGCTGGTAACCTATTATCATTGGCTTAATGAATGGTTTAATTCATTTTATTTACTTGCATCTTAGCCTGGAACATCCACCACCTAAGCCTGTTGCCAAGAGGTAACACATTTTCTTTAATCACCAGTCTCTGTGACAAGAGTGTTAGCACTGCTTATCTTAGGCTTTTTCTTCACTGCTTAAAAAGGGGTGTGTAGAGGCGCAGGGTTATTTTACAGAAAGATAACTAACTCTCTGTGAAAGGACACATTTTGGGGAAGTGAAGACCGACTTAGTCTGGATGTCCTCTATCCTGTGTGTGGAAAAAATGTAAATTCATCTTCTTTTGTAGAAAATTCTGCCCTGCCCTGCCCTCTGGTGGCCAAACAGGGGCCATTTTAAATTTGAGGTTTTTAATAGCCTGCAGGAATATCTTTTAAAGAAACCTTTTCCACTCCTGGTACAAAAACTTCCAGGACTACTCAAGGCTGGCTCTGTCTATGATTGAGAGCTTCCAAAGAGGCTAGTTTTGTGGGGAGAGAAGGGATGAAGGGAAACCTACATCATGCAATGCTGTGATACAATAGCAGATATTTGCATCCTGTATAGGCATCCTGATACTCAAATTAAACAGTCAGAATGGATGGCAAAATGCTAAACTGCTTCTTTTTCTATTTCACCATGAAGTGGAGATCTGCTCCTGTTCCTCCTACTCCAAAGTTGAAGAAGCCAAGATTAAAGATTCACTTTCCATTTGTGTTCCTATCTGTTTTTAGGTGCATCTAAGTTTGGGTGAAGGAGGGAACCCACCCTTTGGGCTAAAATGTATCATGCTTATTATTTCCCCCCAACAACATTTTTCCATCACTTGTTAAAATAGTTTGACTATTTTTGTGGTATCTCAACGGGTGAAGAGATGGGAGAGGACTCTTCCCTTATTTAAGAAATATTTTCAGATACATGTTAACCTGTTTGAATAATTTTTTTCTTTGCCTACTCCCTTTCCCACCTACTTCTTCACTTTTTTCACCACTTTCCTTTTCTCCCATTTAAGGATGCAGAAACAGCTGCACCTCAAACTGCCATGGGGAGAGTTTATCCAAAAGTAATGGTGTATCCAATTTGCTTCAGATTACAACTCCCATCATTAAGATGTGGGATGTTTTTCTTCTAGGTATTATTTGTGCTTAATGCTGCAGTTCATCCTGCGCACTAGATCCTGCAAGCTACTACTCACGTGAGTAGTGAAGTATAGTTCATGTAATGATTTCTGGTGATTATATGAACTGTGAGCACTCTAATCAGTAGGAAATTGCTGAGGAATGTTTAGTAAAATAGTGTTGATATTTTGAGGAAAACTCTAGAGAATTTTCTAAAAGTAGTTCCTCACCCCACCACCACAGGGATATTTTAAAAATACTCTTACAACAAGTTGTTATAGTTCCATATCTAAATGAAGTGATTATACTACTCTCTCTTTAAAACAAGCTAAGCATGAAGAATCAGTCAAAATTAAACTATGTGGAAAAGCAACTTCTGTGTAGCTACATCAGGCAGCAAAGTGGAAAACCCAAGTCTACATCTGGAGTGAGTGCAGCTCGATAGTGCTGAACTCTTAAATATTCTGCACTCAGTTTGTATAACAAACTCCTTGTGATCTACACAGATTCTGCTTGTGCAGAATGAGTATAAAATTATGAAATAGAAATCAGTACTGTAGATAAGACAAGAGAATGCTCCTCCCAGATTTTTAGCTCCAAAAGTCTGAGAAGAGACAAATGTTGCAAATGTATTTGTTGAATCTTGGAGATAAGGTGGAATCACAAGGTCTGCACATCTCCTGCAGATGACTTGTTTAGCAATGTCATTTAAAAACAAAACTAAACACCCAGAGGTCATTTGTCAGAGGAGGAAAAATTTCAAGGATGAAGTGAAAAAGAAAATCACAAACACTGTAAACCTGAAGTCCAGTTATGGAAAATTAAGTAAGTCAACAGTTTCTTAGGAGCAAAATTACTCTTTTTTTTTTTAAGTGTCCTGACTCCAATTGAGGCTCTAATGACTTAATTCCCAGTTCTGTGCATTTTTCTGTGTAGGTGTCAGCTTGTGTAGAACATCTTGCAGGATAAGATCTTTAGCTGCCATGAAAGCAAAAGCAATTAAATGGCTCTAATTACTAGCTGCTTTCTTCTCAGAGAGAGGATCCAAGAGAGCACTTTCACCCATGGCACACTATCTGTTACAGGAGATTAGTAATTTTGGTAGTCTGAGATGTAAACTAAAACATCTATGTTCACCTTGTTCATTCTCTTACCAGTGCAAGTTTCTTTCCTTACTCTGCCTGAGTGGGAACAAAGATAACAAGAGGAGTACATATCTTTATTTCCTCTTGTGAAGTTACTCCATTGGCGTATGAAGCTAGGTGGAGTGATTTGGTACTACTGGTATGCTAATAATTGTGGGGAAAGTTATGTGATTAAACTATTGCAGATGCATAATCAAAACCACAGATGCCTCCCTTTTGTTATGCAGATGACATCAGATGTCTCCCTTTTGTTATGCCTATTTTATAAATATGTCCATATTGAAATAAAAGGTAAAAATTATCACTAAGAAGTCTGCTAATACATTTTGGCAGTCACTGTGTTTTTTTTAAATGATAATAGATACTCTCAAGCTGTGATAATTTAAAAAGGAGATGACTTAAACACCTTTTTTAAAAAATCACTTTGAAACAGCAAAATCCTTCTTCAAGGAGTGAAATTCTTCTCAATGATTAATTTAAAATTAAATTTAAAAAGAGTGCAACATGACAGACCTTTGTTAGTTTATTGAAGCTGCTGCAGATATTGGGTCTTAAGGTCAATATTGCCCACTGAAGGGGGGGAAAATCAACTCGTGTTTAGTCATTCCATTTCAAGGGATTTGCAACTATCAGCTCCCTAATTAAGGAAATTGCTTAAAGGTGGAACAGAATGGAACTCAATAGGTGAGAAGTAAATGTATCTAGTCTACCGAGTATAACTTTGACTATAGTTACACAAATGGTGAACTTGGTCCCATATATTTGGAGATTCTTTTAGGGTTTTTTTGAGGAATCTTAGGATGACAGGTTTCCTAACAAAGGTGATCATGTTCACTGTCTCTAAACTGTTCATACTGGGTCAACACTAAAGGACTGTATTTTCAAAGGAACCCTCTACTCATCTATTTGTGTGAGTGGAATGGGTAGTTTGTGGACTTTGTGCCTCAGCTTTGCAAAGGGATCCACCTATGTGGGCTCTTTCTTTCATGCCATGTTGTGTTGGTAGATGCAGTAGGCCCCCACATGGATATTATAAGGGAGCTACCATTTAAGATTTTGCAGGATCAAGGCCTGATGGGCAGACCCCTGCATGTGCCCAACAGGACCCCACTGATTTTAAGGGTGCTCTATGCAGCTATAAGAAACTCACTGCAGGATCATGGTGTGACTATTCATTTGCTCTGATCTCCCACATGTGGAAATACAATCTGTTCAGAGGGAGGGACCTGCAAAAGCTGAGGGTGTGTATAGAAAGGAGTGAAAATCTAGTGGCTGCCACTGACTGACTACCTGTATCACACATCTGACGAAGTGGGTATTCACCCAGGAAGGCTTATGCTCCAATATGCCTGTTAATCTTTAAAGGGCCACAGGACTCTTTGTTGCTTTTTACCTGTACCTCGAGTCACATGCTACGCTCACTATATTTTAATACTGTATATAATGTAAAAAAAAACAGGAGTACTTGTGGCACCTTAAAGACTAACAAATTTATTTAATCATGAGCTTAAATGCATCTGAAGAAGTGAGCTGTAGCTCACGAAAGCTCATGCTTAAATAAATTTGTTAGTCTTTAAGGTGCCACAAGTACTCCTGTTTTTTTTGCGGATACAGACTAACACGGCTGCTACTCTGAAACCTGTATATAATGTGTAACTGTATACATGTGCACCTGTACAAAGATAGTTGTAATGGAACTACTGATACATGCAATGACGTGTACAATACTTTCGGTGCAAAACAAATTAACGTGTTCCCCCAGAAGAAAGGGCGGAAGGTGCATGTACAGGCAATACTGTGAATGGCTTCTTTACCTCTTCCGGCTCTGGAACAGTGGCGCAAGGGGAGAAACTACATTTCCCATCAACCGCTGCCCATCCCGCGCATGCACATTCTCATTGCGGCACCCTTCCCCAACGCCAGAGAGCCAGCTGCGACATCGCGCGCGATGGCAGGATGGACGGGGACTACATCTCCCATAAGCCCCTAGTGCTCATCCGGCGCATGCGCAGCACTTAGGCCTGCTCGCACAACACTTCGTCGTTGTTGAGGCCGTAGGTGGGTGGGGGGAAGGGAGAGAGAGCGAGCCAGCGCGCGGCGGTGAGGAGGGAGGGGGTGAGAGTTGAGAGTTCAGCGGCCGCCGCCACTGCTGCCAGCCCGGACTCATGATTCCCATATGCCCGGTAGTTTCCTTCACCTATGGTGAGTAACACCGCTCGGGTGGGGCGGGGGAGGGGACAGCGGCTGCGGGCCGCGCGCGGGGGCTGCCTGAGGCGCCGTCTCTGATCTCGCTCGCTCTCTCTTTCTCCCCCCTCCCCTCCCCGCCGGGCCTCCCGCCATGGCCCCGACCGTCGCCGCCGCCGCTGCTTCGCCGCCGCAGTGCCCAGCCGGCTGGGGGAAGATGCCAAAATGGCCACCGGCAACTACTTTGGATTCACCCATAGCGGGGCTGCTGCCCAGTATAGGTAACCGAGCGCCCCGCCCTTCGCCTCCCTCTGCCGGCTCGTGTGGGTCCGTGCTTGGCCCCTGGCGCCCGGCCCTCGCGTGCGCCCGCCCAGCCGGGACCCCTCGCCCACTCCCGCACCCCGTGTGGGGCCTCGCCCCGCGGCCCCCATGTGCCTGGGATTCTTCCGCCGCGTGCGGCAGGGCCGGGGCCTCCCCGATCCGGTGGTGGGCGGGGCGGAGCTGGGCTCCGTGCGGAGGAGGAGCAGCAGCTCTCTAGGCCCTTAAATTAAAATGGCCACTTAGTCTGCGACGCCAGGGAAACAGAGCTGCCTCCTCCTTTCACACCCTCCCCCATAGAGGGGATTTTATTTCCCCTCCCCCCCCGCCCTACACATGGTGGGAGAGTCTTTGTTACGCTGCAGAATCCCCTCGGAGTGAGTGGGTGAATGAAGGAGAGTTCAAAGCACCAGGAACATGCGGTGGAGGGGGGGTTAGTTTTCCACAAAGATACAAACAAAATCCTCCTTTGCAGAAGGGCTAGAGAGGAAAGGCCCTTAAAATCTATTCCCACTGAAGGTCTTTACTCAAATATGAGAGACTTGAAGTTCCTGTAGTGGAGTTTAGTGTATAACTGTACATATCGCTTACAGATAAGGCAGAGAAAGCACTTGGATAAAGCATTAACATGTCCATAGTTATAATTATTTGGACTGATCTTTTAGCTAAGACTTCTTTGTCAGCACTGTCTGCTGATAGTGGCAGAATTTGGTATGTGATCTGAGGGGTTGGGATTGTTTGTATTACAGCAGCATCTACTGGACCTACTCAGGGGACAAAACCAATTTTTACTAAGCTGTGCAGGCATTCGCTTTTGGAGTCTGTTTTATTCACCTATGTCTTGTTGCTAACTAATAGCTGAGAGGGGTTGAGATTATCTGATGCTAATACAATTGTGTTCATATAGTTTAGCTGTATGCATAATATAACTATTTGCCTAACCGATGATTTGGGAAAGGTTTATTTTTAAAAGGAACCTTGAGATCATTCAAAATCTATGGTGCTTGTTTACCAAAATTTATCACATGGAGAGACACTGAAAAGTACTCCTAAAATAACTCAAAATAGAATAATGGATATTGGAAATTAAAGATGATTGCTTCCATTCTCTCTTGGAAGTACAGAATTCAAACATAAAATGTGAGATATCAGCTCTTGATAGATCTGCCAGTTGTTATATATGCACAGTAAGCATACATGACATTTAACAACTACAGTCATATTTGTAAATGACTTCCTGAGAGAACAGCAAAAATCCTTCACCCAAAAAAAAAAACCTGTAAACAGTTCTCTTAACTCTGAACTTCAAACACTGTTCTAACACAAAACAAAATTGTTTTTTTAAATGAATCCCAAATTACTGAATCTTGCAGTTCTACAGTTTTGAACTGTAGACTAACACAAAATAATTAATATTCTCTTTATATTGGGTTGGAGGGAATTTAGAGTTGACAAGATGAGAACTTGAAAGAGTGAGGTTTGGAATTTCCCATTGAAGCACACAGTAAAAGTCCTTCATTGCAAGAGGATGAGACTTTAAAAATTGATTCTGTAATTAATTCTATATAGAATCGTAGGCGTTAGTGATAGAACAGTCCTATTTGATTATTGTGTTCCCCTCACAAATGCAAGATATTGTTTCATAGATACATTAGTGCAGGAATCTCCTTCTGCTAAATGAGTTAGATTTCACAAATATGGATGTGAAATGAGATAAAGTAAGCAGTATTCAACATACCCTTTGTATACAAGACAGATTAAGACAAAAAGACTTTAAATGTTTTGTTGGGGAAAAAAACAGCCAAAACCAAAAATCCATCACAAGAGGAAGAGATTCCAAAAAAACTTGCCTAAAAATGAATCTCTTACAAGGGACTTTACTTCCTAAGTGAGTAAGACTTAGCAGATCCATAGTAATTTATTTATAGAACTGTACATGTCACTGTGCAATATTTGAAAAAGACAAGGTGGTGAAGGGCAATTCAGCAAAAGTACTAACATGCCCTTTATACTAAAATAAAAAATAACCCTACATGGCTGATTACCCTCATTCAAAATGTTCCAGTTTATCTTAAGTATATCTCTGAAACACACAAAGAATAAAAATAAAGCTTGCGTCAGTGGAGGATAAGACTTCAAAAACTAGGGTTACAGAAATCACAGAGAGAATAAATCTACTTACTATTTGTTAATCTGTTGCTGTGAAGGTACAGGATTTAATACCCGGGCAGAGGACATATCAGCAGGTCTTAAATAAAGATGGACAAAATCATGAATTGTTGAAGACTAACTCGCAGATTTGAAATGTAAGACTTCAACTGATTGCACCTGTAGCAGTTATGACTAAATGCTTTGTTACCTGCTTTGCATCAATGCTAGTCTATTTGGACATTTAAAAAGTGGCCCATCCCATATTAAAGGTGCACTAATGTAGCTAATTTTTGAAGTAAGTACCAAAATGCCCATCCCACTAATAAATATACGTCAAACACATAATTACATAATCTTTCATGCAGGCATAAGTCAGACCCTTCCAACTCTTTAAAAATAAACGCTCAAAACTCTGGCCAGTTGGGACAACATTAAGGCTAGATCCTGGAAAAGATCCACATGGGCTATACTTTATGATTATGTTTAGTCCCATTGACTTCACTGGACATGGATGAAGTTACAAGGGTCTCTTTACATGAATTTCCTTCCTGGATCTGAGCCATAATTATATTTTTGAATATCTCAAAATACATATTAAAACTTAAAATCTCTCACTGAAAACATCCAAAGCAAAATAATTTTTCATCCCGAGAGAGACTAAATAGTTCTAAATTTGTCAGGTGCTGAATCTTTCCCTTTAATTCAGAACAGATGTTTAAAATGAGACCAAGTACCAACCCTGTTAGCACCCCAAGTACACTGATTAAATATATAGTTTTTCAACAGAAAAATGATGGATATATTACATAAGAACTACTGTGTCAAAGTATAAATAAACTAGGTAATTCCTCAGTTTATTAAAATTGATGACAAAAAGTTAGAGGAAGATGAAAATGTAACTGGAATAGAAATTGTTTGTACGCTATTAGTATTGCTGTGAACCTAGCTTATTGCCTAATCTAGCTTCATTTCATAACTAAATATTAACATTCTTTGTATGACAGGTGAATCAAAAGTATTTTAAAAAATCTAAAATTAATGCATACTTATTTAATTAAAAAAATACAAATGTAGAAGGTGAAGTAAAAGTCTTTTTAGGAGTGAGGGCCTGAGTTCAGGTAATTCAAGATTACTGTGTTGTGCATCTGTTCATAACATCACTTACACATAAAACTATGGAAGCGCAGTGTACCTCCCTGAACTGATTAGGTGATTAAAGAAGCATAGAAGTCCCTTATGTTGATAAGTAGGAGATGAGGTAAGATTTTGAACATGTAATACGTAAACCAGCTGCAAGTATACATTTGTAAACTGAAGGCAGACAAGGAAACGGGCAAAGTGCCCACATTTCACACACACAAATAATGGAGTTAGAAGTGTTCTTATTTCCTTCATTCTTACACCACTACTTATAATTTCCTACTGCCCATTAGTCATTTCTATATAGGCTTCATTCAAAACCATTTACGCAAACTGTATAGTTGTAACATTACAGTTTACAAGGGAAAAACATTACATTATTGAAATGACCAATTAAGGTAACTGCTATAGATA
Organism: Mauremys reevesii; assembly: GCF_016161935.1. Taxonomy (NCBI): domain Eukaryota; kingdom Metazoa; phylum Chordata; order Testudines; family Geoemydidae; genus Mauremys; species Mauremys reevesii. The sequence continues at coordinate 22,189,858 of NC_052628.1, read as the reverse complement.
CGCCATTACCTTTATAGTTTGTACATTCTGTTAATGTTATTGACACACACAAATTCACTTTACAGACTTTGATTTGCAACATTTAAAGAAATATTAACTAACTATGATGGGATATGTTGGGAGTTCGTAAGTACATATGGTACCTTGTGAAGTAATCCTTCCCTTTTGTGGCCCTGAGCTCCCTGGTCCACTATTTGCCCAGGTTCTTATATTGGCACCTATCACCATTGTATCTGAGTGTGTTGAGTATAAATGACAATAGCATAATCACTTCCCTACTGACAAGAGGCAATGTTAGATTCTTGTTTTAATTACTACTGACTGTAGAAGTGTGTGTGTGTGTGTTGGTAAGTGAGAGAGGGTACTATTGAGGGAAAGCTTAGGCAAAGAGGTGGTGTTTTCATTTGGCTCCAAATATGATGAAGTTAGTGATCTTCCTTATTTCATGTGGCAATATGTTTCAAAGTCTTGGCCTGGCTTCTGTGAACATCTTGCATCTCTCACTGTTGGTTGACAGTTTCACTGTTTCAGTAAAAGAGGTCATAGCTACAGAGAGAGAGGCAATTTTTCAAACTAGAACTAGTTCAGTGACCTTAAACAGGACTATATTCTCTCAGTGCAGAGAATAGTGAATTGGTAAGCTGATCTTTCTTGGAGCTTTCTCATTTTTAGATAAAAGTAATTGCAGTGATCTGTGCTGGGCTTAACAACTGTAGCCAGAATTGGGTGAGATCTTCTGGTGAGCCACAGATGGAAGAGAGCTCTTTTGACGCTGTGACTATTTCAGTGTCCAAGTGCAGAGCAGAATCTACAAGACCCTAAGGCTATAGAATAATTTAACAATCTGACATCAGATGTCTTGGATGGATTGGGTTGTTGTATTGGAGAAGTCTCCTCCATATTTCCCTCTTCTCGCTAGCATTACCTCTGTCTTGTCTGGGTTCAGCTTCTACCACAAGACATTGAGAAAGCTGTGAAGTGCTGCACTTAGGGCTCTAACCTACAGCCCTAAATGGGCCAGCTAGCTCAGGTTGAAAGTACCAGTAAATGTCAGTCAGAGGTTTTTGTGGGTGAACAAAAGTGGCAGGCGGGATGGGATTGTTAGGGGCACCACTTGAGTAAGAACTTAGGTTAGCTCTGTGGTGAAAAATGCCCTTAGGCTTTGACTTCACTGCTCTAAAGAAAAATAGTATGTTTTTATGGTGGAATAACTAATGCACATTGGCTGTCCTTCCGTAAAATCTTTATGGAGACAAGGCACCTGTAGTTATTTACTGCAAGGTGAACTAGGAGAAGGCTTGACATGGGCAGAGGAAGTATAGTGTTGATCTTTCCTAGCTACCTTGTGATTAAAAATTACAGGTGCCTTGTCTCTACTGGGATTTTGCTTGAGGTTAGCTATCTTGCATGAGTTACCTTGGGGTTAATTAAAAATGAATAAATAAAAATTTCTCAATTTTTTCTCAATGAAGACATAAAGGAGAAGAAGTGTTTTTTGGGGGGCTCTAATTGTCATCCACTCTCCAGTCTACATCACCCTGGCGTACAGATCCACACACACCGTTATACCTCATTGGAATCTTCTTGTGCACTTTAACTGTTAGTTTTGCACGGGTGCATGTATCAATGCACAGATATCTTTAAGGGCTATAAATCTGAGAACTTTGTCAGTTTTCTGTTGGGGTCTGGACAATGAGCTAGAGGGAGGGAGTCTCATGACAGAAAGTGCCTGCTTAGCAAAGTTTAGACTTTAGCTGAGCAAGCAACTTCAGTGCAAGAGTTCTTCTCTCTTACTCTGTACTTTTCTGGGGCAAGAACATCTATGTCTAATAGTAATGGCAGTAAGGTAGCTGAGTGCATCAAGTTTTCAGTGCATAAATCCATGTGTAGTCCGTTCTGGTGTCTTGGCTGATGATCCAGTTAATAATGATCATTACGTATAACTTTTATTTAAATCTAGCTTTGTTCTAAACCATGCTGCTTGCAAGCATCTATGTGCATGTGAGTTTGTGGGTTTATAGTCTGTATCTTTAGAAATTACGCATTGACAAAATGCGAACAAGATATCAATCTGGGATTGAAAAAATCATGACTCGTTACTTGCGGGTTTGAAAAATAGGGTTATTTTTGAGGGTTGGACACAAACTTTTTTTTCTTTAGAATAAATTTGTTTCCATAGAAACAGCTTACTAAAGTTAGAGTTTAGAGGTGGCAAGGTCAAAATAAGGCTTAATATGGACTTTTGTACGCAGCTTAACTTTTGAATTGGCAGCCGCAATCCCCAATGTGGTTCATGTTTAAAACTTTACCTGCTACACCTGTACCTCGATATAACGCTGTCCTTGGGAGCCAAAAAATCTTACCGCGTTATAGGTGAAACCGTGTTATATTGAACTTGCTTTGATCCACTGGACTGTGCAGCCCCGGCCCCCCTGGAGCACTGCTTTACCACGTTATATCCAAATTCGTGTTATATCGGGTGGCATTATATCGAGGTAGCAGTTTATTTAAATGCAACAAATTCTAGGGTGAAACAACTTAATGGTGCCCAGAAAAAAAACTACACCATACTTTGGGATGGGAAATATAGAATGTCTTACCAAATTGACTGGAATTTTTCATATTGATGGAGCCTCTTGCACTGTACAGTAAGCCTACATTTTTCAGTATCCGTGCCAAACAGGAAGTATCTTCAGAGTTGATGTTTTTATTATGCTCATAAATTCTTAATTTAAAAAAAATTGTAAAACAAAATGTGATGCATCTATTAGGCAGAGTACCACATTCATTGTTTTTCCTTTTTCCTGGGCAGTTATGGTATGGTATCAAATACCACTACTGGCAAAAGATTCTTTCATAAAATCAGTGACTGTATAGGAAGGAGAGATCATCACTGAGTTCTCCACTGTGTGCAGCTGCAGTCAAAAAGGAAATCTGTCGGGATGCATAAAGAATGGGATGGAGAAAATATTGTGCTAAAATCAGTGGTTTGCCTTCATCTGGCGTACAACATGCATTTGTGGTCATTCCATCTTAAAAAGAATTATAGAATTAAATGTGATTCAGATAAGGGCAACAAGAATAAGAGCATGGAAAAGCTCATAAAAATTGGGATGCTTACATTTGAAAGGTGATCACTAAGAAGGGACATGATAAAATTATGCAAAATAATGAATGGTAAAGAGAAGACAGTAGGAGCTTCTATTTTTCCTCTCTCATACTACAAGAACAAGGTATTCGGTTAAAAGGTGGGAAAACTGATGAAAGGAAACACCTTTTCCTTCCATTCCTAATTAGACTGTGGATCTGATTGCTACAGAATGTCATTGAGACCAAAAATACAGCAAAATTCAAAGGAGGATTGGGCATTTATATGAACAATAAGAATATCTGGAGTAGTTATAATAAATAACATTTTGGAAGAGAGAAGCACTTCATATGTTGGGGCTTAAACCGGTCTCTTAACTGTTGGGGATTAGGATGATATTTTCATGGGGGGACAGATTATTCCACATCTATGTAGGTAGTTCTTGGACATTCCTCCAAGGCATCTGGTGTTAGTGTGGCAGGCAGGTTACTGGACTAGTTGGATGGTGGGTTTGATCCAGTATGACACTTCCTATATTTCTTGAGGCCTACCCTTGGAAATACAGCTGAACTTGGTCATCCACAGAGTAGAATAAAGGGTCTCTCATTTTTCCCAAAATGTAGTACCTTTTCAAATGTTGGGGGTGTTTTTATAGCATAGAAAACAATCACTTCTTCTATAATCCTTATAAAAAGATGCATCAACATTAATGTTTGATAGTCGTTGATTAATAACTCATTTAGTGACTGTTTCCAAGAGGAATTTCCTCCTCCTGGCAGGAGAACACCTATATGAGACTTATTTTGGAATCCTGTTGTCTGAGGGAGTTTGGGTAGAGTCAAAATTTGCTTAGTTCCAACCTTAATTATAAAGCAAAATAATATTTCCATAAGACTGAAATTGCAAAAATAATTCAATTGTTTGATTGCATTTAGTTTGATAAGAGCTCTTTCAGTGCTCAGAATTGTAGACAAATGGAGTAATAGCAACACTAAGGTTTATTGCATGCAAGCACACATTAGAGTAACTCTTACCACATTGTATCCCAGGGGTAGGCAACCTATGGCACGCGTACCGAAGGTGGCACTCGAGCTGGTTTTCAGTGGCACTCACACTGCCTGGGTCCTGGCTGCCGGTCTGGGGGACCCTGCATTTTAATTTAATTTTAAATAAAGCTTCTTAAACATTTTGAAACCTTGTTTACTTTACATACAACAATAGTTTACTTATATATTATAGATTTAGAGAAAGAGACCTTCTAAAAACGTTAAAATGTATTACCGGCACGTCAAACCTTAAATTAGAGTGACTAAATGAAGACTGGGCACACCACTTCTGAAAGGTTGCCGACTCCTGTTGTATCCTCTCACAGAAATAGTATATAGACCATATTCTTTCTGAAAAGTGAGCTGCTTTTCCAGAAATTGCTGCAGATTTAAATAAGTTTACTAATGTGTATTCTGCCCAGTTAGTTCATAGATGCCTTAAATGTAGCCATTAAAGACTTTTCAGAACTTGCGTCCCAAAAAGTTTTTCTGACCAATCAGATCAGAGACTTTACAAGACAATAAATGTTGCATTAACATTGTCATTAACAATAGTTAATAAACCACAGTACTTTCTAACCCTAAAAGACCTGCTTTTGTGCTGCAGGAAGTCCACGTTTTGCTTTCAGGTAATGCCAATATCGGGGAAGAAAACGGGGCAAGGTTATAGTAGGCCTTTATCTGATAAGCCACTAACAATTCTTCCTATAGTCATTTCAGTACAGAAATATAAAAATAACCCTTACTCTAGCCCCATTTTGTTGACTGATCTATTGATTATATGTTAATCAGAAACCCCAATTTACCATTCTGTGGTTTGGCAGGATCCCGCCTCATGATCAAAGCCAGAAGTATTGGAGTCACTATGAGGATTCTGATGTCAACAGCAGAGACACTCTTAGTTAGGAAAGGCCTCTTGACTTTCTAACATTTTAATTAGGGCTTTTATTAGCGATGAAAAAAATAATTGTGATTAATTGCGCTGTTAAACAATAATAGAATACCATTTATTTAAATATTTTTGGGTGTTTTCTACATTTTCAAATATATCAATTTCAATTACAGCACAGAATACAAAGTGTACAGTGCTCACTTTATATTTATTTTTATTACAAATATTCGCACTGTAAAAAACAAAAGAAATAGTATTTTTCAATTCACCTAATACAAGTAATGTAGTGCAATCTCTTTATCATGAAAGTTGAACTGACGAATGTAGAATTATGTAAAAAACAAACCTGCATTCAAAAACAAAACAATATAAAACTTTAGCGCCTACAACTCCACTCAGTCCTACTTCTTGTTCAGCCTATTGCTCAGACAAACAAGTTTGTTTACATTTGCAGGAGATAATGCTGCTTGCTTCTTGTTTACAACGTCACCTGAAAGTGAGAACAGGCGTTTACATGACATTGTTGTAGCTGGCATCACAAGATATTTACTTGCCAAATGTGCTAAAGATTCATATGTCCCTTGATGCTTCAGCCACCATTCCAGAAGATGTGTATCCATGCTGATGACGGGTTCTGCTCGATAGCAATCCAAAGCAGTGCAGACCAACGCATGTTCATTTTCATCATCTGAAATTGGATCACTGAGTCAGATGTCACCAGCAGAAGGTTGATTTTCTTTTTTGATGGTTCGGGTTCAGTAGTTTCGGCATCAGAGTGCTGATCTTTTAAGACTTCTGAAAGCATGCACCACACCTCATCCCTCTCAGATTTTGGAAGGCACTTCAGATTCTTAAATCTTGGATCGAGTGCTGTAGCTATCTTTAGAAATTTCACATTGGTATCTTCTCTGCATTTTGTCAAATCTGCAGTGAAAGTGTTCTTAAAATGAACAACATGTGCTGGTTCATCATCTGAGACTGCTATAACATATACATGGCAGAATGCGGGCAAAACAGCAGGAGACACAATTCTCCCCCAAGGAGTTCAGTCACAAATTTAATTAACACATTCTTTTTTTTTTTACGAGCATCATCAGCATGGAAGCATGTCCTCTTAAGGATGGCCAACGCATGAAGAGATCTATGAATCTTCAGCCCATGTAGCTGGCGTCGCAAGATATTTACGTGCCACAACAGTGCCATATGAACGCCTGTTCTCACTTTCTGGTGATGTAAATAAGAAGTGGGTAGCATTATCTCCCGTAAATGTAAACAAACTTGTTTGTTTTAGTGGTTGGCTGAACAAGAAATAGGACTAAGTGGATTTGTAGGCTCTAAACTTTTACATTGTTTTGTTTTTGAGTGCAGTTATGTAACAAAAAACCCTACATTTGTAAGTTGCACTTTCATGATAAAGGGATTGCGTTACAGCACTACAGATATAAAGTGAGCACTGTATACTTTGTATTCTATGTTGTAATTGAAATCGATACATTTGAAAATGTAGAAAAACATCCAAAAATATTTAATAAATTTCAATTGATATTCTATTATTTAAGTGTGATTAACCATGATTATTTTTTTTGTTAATCATGTGAGTTAACTGCGATTAATCGTCAGCCCTAATTTTTATTAACACAGTTAGCAAAATCATAGATGCTCCAACCCATCAAAGTAGTCAGAGAACATAGAAATATAGGACTAGAAGGGACCTCAGTAGGTCATTTAATCCAGTCCCCTTCACTGAGGCAGGATTAAGTATTATCTATTCCATCCCTGACAGATGTTTGTCTAACCTGTTCTTAAACTCCTCCAGTTTAAGATTCCATGGCCTTTGTAGGCAATTAGTTCCAGTGCTTAACTACTTTACAGTTAGGAAGCTTTTCCTACTGTCTAACCTAAATCTCCCTTGCTTCAATTTAAGCCCATTACTACTTTTCCTGTCCACAGTGGATAAGGAGAACAATTTAACACCCTCCTCTTTATAAAAACCTCTTACATACTTGAAAACTGTTATGCCCCACTCGGTCTTCTCTTCTCCAGACTAAACATACCCAGTTTTTTTAATCTTTTCTCATGGGTCATGTTTTTGATACCTCTAATCATTTTTGTTGCTTTTCTTTAGACTTTCTCCAGTTTGTCCACATCTTTCCCAAAGTGGGGTGGCCAGAGTTGGACACAGTACTACAGTAGAGACCTAATCAGTGCTGAGTAGAGAAGAATAATTACTGCTTGTGTCTTGCTTACAACACTACTGCTAATACATCTGAGAATGATGTTTGCTTTTTTTTTCAATATTACACTATTGACTTTCATTAGGTTTGTGATCTACTATAACCCCCAGATTCTTTTCTGCAGTACGCCTTCCTAGGCAGTCATTTCCCATTTGTGCAATTGATTATTTCTTTCCAAATGAAGTACTTTGTATTTGTCTTTGACGTTCATCCTGTTTGTTTCAGACCCATTTCTCCAGTTTGTCAAGATCATTTTGAATTCTAATCCTGTCCTCCAAAGTGCTTGTAAACCCTCCCAGCTTGGTTTTGTCTGCAAAATTTATAAGCTTACTCTCTATGCTGTTATCCAAATCATTTATGAAGATATTGAATAGAACTGGATCCAGGACAGATCTCTGTGGGACCCCACACAATATGCCCTTCCAGTTTGATTGTGAACCATTGATAACTACTCAGAGTGTGCTTTTCTATCCAATTGTAGGTTCCTCTAGGTTATATTTTTGTAGTTTATTCATGAGACAGTCATGTGAGACCATATCAAAAGCTTTACTAAAATTGAGATATATCCTATCTACTGCTTCCCCCCTATCCACAAGGCTTGTTACCCTGTCAGTGAAGGATATTGGGTTGGTTTGACATGATTGGTTCTTGACAAATCCATGTTGACTGCTGCTTGTCACCTTATTATCTTTGTAAGTGCTTACAAATTGATCATTTGCTCCTTTATCTTTCTGGGTATTTTGGTCTACAATTCCCTGGGTTTCCTTATCCTTTTTATAGATAGGTATTATATTTGCCCTATTCATCCTCTGGGATCTCTCCTGTCCTCCATGAGTTCTCAGGAGATAATTGCTAATGGCTCAGATCTCTTCAGCCAGTTCTTTATGTATTTTAGAATATAGTCCATCAGGCCCTGCTGACTTGAAGACATGTAACTTCTCTAAATAATTATTAACTTGGGCTATGTCTACACAATGGACCTTGCAGCTGCACTGCTGTATGTTCCTGCTGGCATAATTAAACCACCCCCAAGGAGTGGTGGTAGCTGTGTCGGCAGGAGACTGTCACCCGCCAACATAGCACTGTCCGTACTGACACTAATTGTAGAGGTTTTTAGAGGCTGGTAGTGTTATTCCTCAAAGATTCCATCTGCATTGTGTATGCTCCATTCCCAGCTAGATTCTTTGTGCTGACTGTGGAGCCCTGCTGATCAACTTCTTCCCCTCCCTCCCAGCGCCTTCTGTGCACCAGGGAACAGCAGGGATGAGGCGGAAAGAGGTGGGGACGGGTGGGGTGGGACCTTGGGGGAAGGGATGGAATGGGGGCAGGGCCTGGGGCTGTGCAGGGGGACTTGGGGAGGGGGGGTTCAGAAATTTTTTAAAATCAAAATGAGGGTCCTCTGATTGCTGAGAACCGCTGCTATATATGACTTTTTCTATTAATGTTCCTCCTGGGAGTCACTGTTGCACCAGAACTGAGAGCGAGGAGGTTGTATCTCTCCTGTGCTTGCAGTGCTCCAGGTGTGATTGTGCAGGCAGTGTGGAGGAGATTGAGGAAGCTGAGGATAATAGAGGTGGACAGGCACGGGTTGGCAGCATAGGCTGAAGGGTTAGGAATTGGCTGGGTTGGACTTAAGCAAGCTAAGGGGTGCAGGCTGAGTGGGGCAATGGAAGTAGAGGGCGATGGGGACAGGCTCTGTAGGGAGACTTGGAGAGAAGCAGAGAGGCTAGATATAGTCATACTAGGGGGACCTGGAGGCTGGAGGAGATGGGTCAGAAAGGTCTGTAATGGCTGGAATACGTTTCCCTCTGAAACTTGAACTAGAACCCAGAATTACAGTGTGCATGTCATATTCTCTCTCTCTCTCTCTCTCTCTAGTGGCTGGTCCAACACAGAGTATAACAGCCTACTTACTACTGTTACCAAATACCTTGTTAACTCAAGTAATAGAGGTCTATGCTGTGGGTCTAAAGATTCCAACCCTGCTGATTACCTACACGGGGGCCAATCTGGCTCCACATGGTGCTGTTTTTTAATTAATATTTGTTTTTAAATGGGAAATAAGTCTTTGTATGTAAAAAGCGCTCACTGAAAATAAGGATTTTTTTCATCCTTGTTTGACCTTCTGTCTACTTTTCTCCTGAGTACTTTGTTCCTGGGAAAAAAAAGTCTCCCTTTTGAGAGTCCCTGATATCCTGCCCTTAAGAAAATTGTCTAAAACATATACGTGACTTTCTGGAGGAACATTATAATCTGTCAAATGCAAACATTGCTTGCAGAGACTTTGGAGGCAAGTTTTGCAATAGCTCGTCTACATAAGGAAGATGATGTCCCCAGGCTTGGTCTCTGCCTATATGACCACTGGGGATAGGAGGAAGGCACAGGAATGGCTAGAGAGCATCTAAAGCAGCATTTTTCGAAGTTTGGGTCGTGACCCAGGCACTGGGTCTCTCTGGTCAACATCGCCAACCGGGACCTTAAAAGTCCCGTCGGCAGTGCTGGCCAGCTAAGACAGGCTAGTGCCTACCTGTTCCGACACCGCACTGTACTCTGGAAGTGGTCAGCAGTGGGTCCGGCTTCTAGGCCTGGGGGCCACGGGGCTTTGCACGGTGCCCCCACCCTGAGCACTGGCTCCAAAATCCCGTTGGCCGCAAAGCGGCCAATGGGAGCTGAGGGTAGGGGAGCGGTACCTGCGGGCAAGAGCTGTGTGCCTAGAAGCCGGACCTGCTGCTGGCCGCTGGAGGCGGTCTGCGGTGCCAGGAGAGGTGGGAAGCCTGCCTCTGTACCCCAGCTGCACCACTAAGTGGGAGCTGCCAGAGATAAGTCTGCACCCCAATCCCTGCCCCAGCCCTGAGCCCTCCAAAACCCGGAACCCCTTCTTGCACCCCCCAGCCCAGAGCCCTGACCCTCTCCTGCATCTGAATCCAGTGCCCCCCCAAAAACCCAGAGCCCCTCATCCCCAGCTCCCTTGAGTTCCGGGCAACAACAGTTTTCTTAAATTGGGCCCCCAGAAAAAAAGTTTGAAAACCACTGATCTATAGTACCCTCAGATAGTGAGATCCTTTTAAAATTAAATGAGACAAAATATATCCATTTATCTAGTATCCTTTGGAAAGACAAATTGTTGTGGACTCTAGGGTTTAAGCAAACCAAGAGAGCAGAAGGTAGATAATCCAGAAGTAATCAAATGATTTGTGGGGTGGAAATTAAGATAGGAATTAGTGGGTTGAAAAGAAGTTGGACTCAAAATTGCAGTGTAACTGAAGTTTTCCTTTTATAATTGCATCTGTAGATTCCCCTGATTGGATGAGAATCAAAGCCATTTGAGGTTCTGCAGAATTACCCATTTGCTTTACCCCAGTGCCTTTTTTTTTTTTAACTTTCTAAGAACTTTAAGATGTCCATCTGTATTTCACATGCAGGAAAGTGTGGGTAATCATATCAATGATGAATGAGCCATGCCAGGATGTGTGGCATTAGGTTATTGGTGATTTTGTGGGGTGGTCGATTACAATATACCCACAGTGTGCACCATACCTTGTTAATGCACATCTTGTGGGTCATAGCCATATGAACAACAAAATAACCTATGACAGGGAGAGAGTTCTGAAATGTAGTATCAGTGAAGTGTGACACTTGTTAAATAGGGGCCAGTTGTGATAAAGTAAAAGAAACTCAAAAAAAGAACCATAGAGGGATTTTTGTGAGTACTGAGCCATATTTGAAGATTCCAGGGAAGTGTGGTGAGTTCTTCAGAATGCTAAAACTGTAATGATTGACAGGCAATTTTTAGAATCTTACTAAGACGCTGTCACTTCATCCAGTATACTTTCCTATAATCTTGCAAACTCGATCACTAGCTCTGCATGATGTTGCAGAAGCAAGGGGAACAGGTTTGCTAAAGTAAGCATGGTAATAGAACCTTAGTAGCCTTAGAAATCACATGACTAGGGCTGTTAATTCTTTACCATTACAAGACAACTGTTTTTGCCAAACACTAAATATTTTTCAGATTAGGATCCACTTTGCTAAACTCTCACTATTGACTGGAAAATTGGTTCCTAGTTACAAATGAGATTTAAAAAAAATCAAGGATATCATTTGAAAAAAAAAACGTATTTTGAAAGGTATGACGCTAACTTGTATGTGAGCAGTGGTATTGTAATTTAACTTAATAATGAAACTTTACTACAAGAGTTGCCCACTCTCAACATTTTTGAGCATTTCATGATTTAGCTTATTTTTAGTAGCTGCTTCTGATCTCATGAACAACTTCTCTCAAATTCAGGAAATCTCTGTTATTTCCACATGCTCAATTCTGTATTGATAAACAGACAGCTGTTTGTAGCCTTATCTAATGACTCTGGGTAGCAGTTCTTACCTTTTACCACCAGAAGCCACCCCTCCCAGACTGATCTGCTCCACAAGAGGCGCAGAGCTTAGTTCAATGTAGTTAGGTCAACACAGTGTCAGGGTAGGTGCTGTGTTGCTTACATCAGACTTTTCCAGCTGACAGCCTGGACTCCAGCCACCCCAGGGCTGACAGCCCGGAGCCATGATAGAGCTCGGGCTGTCAGCTCCAGGCAGCAGGGCTGCCAGTGCCCCACATTGATAGTTAAATCAGTGCAAGTGCTCCTGGTGAGGACACACCCTGCCAACAGAAGGAGTTAGCATAGACGTGCAAAACTGATTTAATTACTGCGGTGGCTGTATGTCAGCGTAACTTAAATCGAGTTCATTTTGTAGCGTAGACTTGTCTGAGAAGCAGCAGGAACCATTCTCAAGTAGTGGTAGCAACGTCTCCAACCTGTTTCTTGCCCCCATGACTCTGAACATTGCAATGAGGGAGACTTAAATGGAAGCACGATCAAGCCCACATTTTCTTTCAAGTCAGTGGCACATCCCTGCATTGATTTAAATGGAACAGGATTGGGCTCTTAGTGATTAAATTAAATTTTTGAGTAGTAGGGAGTGCCAACCAACCTAGACTGTCTTTCAGAAATATAAACTTGCTGGAGTTACTGAAGGGACTGTAGCATCTGATTTTCAGTGAAGACTATAGTGTGGTTTTTTTTTTTTTTTTTTTTTTTTTTTTTGAGCATCAAGTTTAAACTTCTACAACACAAAAAAAATCTTCATCTAATTATTTAATTCTTCCTTTGTGTCCTGTGCAATTACTGGCATCAAAATACTATCTCAGTGTTTTTAGTTTCAGGACTGTATTACATTTGGCAAAATAAGAAATATATTAAATATGATAAATTGGAGCTTTCTTCTTCTGTAATTTCTTGATTTCTTCTTAGAAATCTAGTGCTGTATTCCTCAAGAACAAAGCCAGGTGGTTTCAAAGGATTTTTCTGTGATATTCCACCCTTTATTATATTATCATATCACTTTTTCTCCTATAAATTTTGTGTGCGTGGGTATTATTCACTGTGCTAAAAAGATTCATTCTGTTCTTTCCAAATGCTCACTTTTCTTGTGCCTAAATACTGTAGGAGATTATCCTGGTAGAGACCCATCCCACATAGTTAACTCTGCACTTCCCTGTTAAGAATCCCCTTCATTTGAAAGATAGCATTTTTTATTTTTTTTACCTTAGTTTAATTTGATTTGTGTGATTTTGACCTAATTGATCATACAGTTGGATGTTCATTGCAAACTAATCTTAAAGATGTGTACTACTGCTTTTAAAAAAGGATAACTAAAGGACATTTTATTAAAATTAAAGTTCTTAATACATCTTTAAGTTTCTGAATAATCATAACAAGCAATGTTTTAAACATTCTGCCTGACTTTTTAAAATATAACTGCTATATTTACTTGGACTTGCCAAAATTGGCAGTATATTTCACTACATCTTTCCACTGGTATTGGAATGCCATTTTGATATGTAGACTTAATGCAGTTTTGACATTAAAATGACAGAATCATACAGCATTTTTCTCCTGATAAATTTTGACCAGGCATAAATACTGACAAGTTATAGAAGCAGTAAGCATACCCATAGACAAGAGGTAATATGATTTTTGGCAGATTTTTGGAAACTTTAGCTAGGTGTTATCTCTCTGGCATCTAAGCAAACCCAAAATTACAAATCATTATCTCGGCCACTGACTCAGTATGCTGTTTTAGCCAAAGCATTTAATGTCTCTGTTTTGATTTCCCAGTTTATAAAATAGAGATAATAGTATCCTTATGTAGGTGGTGTGAGTAATTAATAGTGTTACTGGATGAAAGTGCAGGAAACAAATCGTTCTGGTGCATGGGCTGTTTATGTCAAATAAAAGTTCCTAGCTTTTGTTTTGTAACCCCCATTTCTTTTCCGGGTTCTAATAAGTACTGACTTCTTGGCAATAATTATTTTACTAATTTATTTATTTTTAAATTAACCTACCTAAAGTCTTAGGCATTTTGTATAATGCACTGTACATATATTACAAATCAAAATAGAGCAATAGCAGTTATTAGATTCTACCCTTCAAATAATCACTGCACCTTCTGAGACCATCCTTCTCTCACTGGGCTGTTAATATCTGCCTCTTGTTAGTTAATACTTACTGGTACACTGCTTCATGCATGCACCTGCTGCAAAGGTTGGGGAAACAGACGAGTCTTACAGTGTTCTCTGAAGATTGGAAGAATCCGGATAGACTCTTCACACTCATTTGTATAGTACACTTCATTTGGCTGCCAGACCTTTTGTTAGTACATCTTTTCTTAGTTTTTTCTAGATATAATGGCCTATCTATCTAATCTCAACATTTGGAGGGGACTCCCTCATCAGAAATTAGTTTCAAAAGTCTCTCCCTATTGAGTTTAGGGATTTTTGCACTGACATTTAATTAAAACATTTTAAAAGTCACTCTCCTTCATTCAGCTGTTCAGTCACCAGGCCTACATGGGGTGGTATATTTTTTGGTGAAGTAATTAGTCTTACAACTCCAGTAGCATAAAAGTAATCCTGTACTTTGCCCTGAAAATGCCATGCAAGATGGCATAGTTCAATAATAGCTTTCACAGAAGTAGTTCTTTTTTCAGTGTGCGGGGTTGTCAGATATGCTAACCAAAGAACTATTGCAGTACTTCCATATCATGCAAAATCTGATGATTTGAGATCTTTTTACTGTTTCAAATGAAGAGATTGTCTGCCAGTGCCAAAAGGTTGACCTTTATCAGATGGGTCCCCATTTTGTTTAATGTTTAAGCCATAAGTGCTTCAATGTGTAGTGATACTTAAATAATGAGTGCCATAAAAAAGCCTATAAATAAAATAAATGAGTGCTTCATGTAAACCTGTAGACCTCTCCGGGATTATTCAAAGCTTAGTTTTAAGACTTTTCTGGTATTTTGAAATTGAATGAAATATTTAGGTATCAGTCTAACATGTTTAGCTGTTGAACTAATGGACTTGTTACGCGATGGGTAATACTTACTGTCCTTTCCCAATATAGCCAGCAGCCAGCTTCGGGTGTAGCCTATTCCCATCCAACTACAGTTGCTAGCTACACTGTCCATCAGGCTCCAGTAGCTGCACACACGGTTACTGCTGCATATGCCCCAGCAGCAGCTACAGTTGCAGTAGCCAGGCCTGCACCAGTAGCTGTTGCAGCTGCTGCCACAGCTGCTGCCTATGGAGGTTATCCTACGGCACACACGGCGACAGATTATGGTTATACCCAAAGACAACAAGAAGCCCCACCACCACCTCCTCCGGTCACTACACAAAACTACCAGGTAAGTGCCACTTTGAATCCATCTTGGGTTGGTAGTGATCAAAATTTATCTGATGGATGTTTGGTGATCTGTGTGAAATGAGTTTGATAATCTGTCTAGTTCCCACTGGGCAAATGTCCAGATCATTAAAAACTACCGTCAAGTTTAGCAAGCTTGTTGGTATCTTCTACAAAGGCCAAAAATTGAGCAGGTGGCATGTCCTCTTCTCCAAGTCAGGGTTGAGGCATATAACCAAGGGACTATGAGGAAAGTTACACCAAGAATGGCAGTAGGACATCTGCTTTGTAGAGCGAGAGAGAGGATTTCCACGTTATAAAATTATCTATTAGGGGTGCCTTCTAGTTTTAAAATACTTATTTTGCTTTGATGAAAAGCACTTTAGAAGACCTAGGTGATATTAATGATTATTTAATTTTTCCCTCTATAGATTTTTTTTTTTTTTTAATAGTCACTTCTGGTTAGAAGTCCTGAAAAACAAGCAAGCTCTTTCCAATGGTCTGAAGCAGCAATTAGCTAACACATCCTAATAATTACAGGAGCAGTGCATATGCCTGCTACTAGATGTTGATGCATAGACAGAGAAAAAAGGAGTCTTAAACAAAGAGGGAAAAAAATACAAGGTTGCCAAAATTGCTAGGGAATGAAATGTTACTTTTTAAGCTTCTTAACAAGTGCTGTAAATCCAAGTAGAAAATTCTCTGAACTGCAGAATGGTTGATGAGATATAAAACAGAACGCTTACAAAAGGTACAGTTAATTTATATGTAAATAGGAAAAATGCTAAATCAAATTTGTAATACCTAGAAAGTGTTGGGCTTTTCTTTTTTTAAGGAAAAAAAACAAAAACTTGGATTTTGTGAAAATACACATTTTGAGCAGGTTTGTGAGTTTTCTTAAAATTATATAGAATTTCTTCTCTGATATAAATGTAATAGTGGAACAGTCTGACAGTAGCATCTTTCTGTTCCTTAATGGAAATAACTAAGGGAAAAAATGTGAAAATACTTGTAAATGCAATAGTTCAATTGCTGTTATTTATTGGGTCTGTTAATGTTCATCAAAACTGTTCAGCACTTGTTGTTCTTAGTCTCTTTTTTTTCTTAATCTCAAATTAAGATTCAAGATTTTAAAATATAAAAGGCTTATTTAACTCTAGAATCATATATCTTTAAATGAAGTGTTTGACTTAATTCAGTAGACTGTCTCTCCCTTTGGCTGCCTTTGATTATCCCAGGCCCCAGACATATTTAAGCAGAAACTCAGGTCCTTTCTTTCTGTTTTGCATGCTTTTTAAGGACTCCTACTCATATGTTAGATCCACTGCCCCAGCTGTGGCTTATGACAGCAAGCAGTACTATCAACAACCAACAGCAGCAGCGGCTGCAGTGGCTGCCGCTGCCCAGCCTCAGCCTTCTGTAGCCGAATCATACTACCAGACAGGTGGGTGGTGTGCATGAAATTCCTTTTTGGTCAGTGCAAAACAGTGTGCTGCTTTGTTTTTTAAAAATGTTTCTTTGGATACTTCAGACAAATTGCTTTTTATTCTTAGCTTTATAATGTAAACCTTATAAATATATGGACAAATATCCTGCTGTTACCCAACACTTAAGACATTGCCTCAACTAGCTTTCTTGCCTAAAAATACACACACCTTTTTCTATGTAAATTGAATTTAACAATACTTGAGTATGTTTTAAAATATGCTGTGCCTGCTAAGTTCAAATACACTTTGGCTGGCCAGTGCAAACAGGAAGAGACCTGGACAAGAAAAGGATTTTTGAACACAGTTTTGTTGTATTAAATAGTATAAGTCAGTATTAACCCATTTTGGCCATCACAAAGTTTAAATCCTGTTTTAAACAAGTTTTAAAGCTTTATATTGTTGGTGTGGATGGGAAATTAAAGGCAAGCTTTAGCTGTAGAGTGAGAGGTGGTTTGCTTAAAGAAAGCAGTAGGGTGAGCAAGTTGCTTAAGAACATGACACAAGTTTATGGGGAGAGAGACCCAGTTAATGTGTATGTGGTTTTTTAAAAATGCCATTTGTACAGTATATGGCTGCAGTTTTAAAAAAAAATGGTATTGGGAGGGGCTTTATACCCTAATAACAAAGAGGTGGCACGGTTTGAGACCTAAATTCAGCGTTCATACTTAATGCCTCTCACTCTCCAGCAAGGGGAGACACTCTTCTCTGCTCAAGAGAGGAATACAGTGTGAACTTAAGTGTCATTAACTCTAGGGCCCAACCAATTTCACAGCTGTGAAAAATGTATCACGGACAGTGAAATAAGACCTTCCCTGTAAAACCTGATCTCCCTGAAATCTGCTAATTCAGCAGGCCTGGGGAGGGACAGGACTTGTCCTTCCCCAGTACAGTGGTTATGTGGGGAGATCAGACCTTCCTTGCAGGCAGTGCAGAAGTGAGGGTGGAATACCCTTATTTCTGTGCTGCAGCAGCCCCAGAGCCGGGCTCCGGGTTTCTGCCCTGCGGCTCCTGCTGGCGTTCAGGGGGCTACTGCCCCCTTCGGCTCCTGCAGAGGTTTGGGGTGTCCAGGCTCCAGGTTTTTGCTCTCCCCCCCCGCAGCTCCTACAGGGGCTGGTGGTGCCTGAGCTCCAGCCGGGGCTTTGTGCTGCCACCCCTTGCGGCTCCTGCCTGGGCTCAGGGCTGCCCAGGGTCCGGGCTTTCTCCCCCGCCCCTTTTCTCTGAAGGCAGCACAGAAGCGAGTATGGCAATCCTGTGACCACCTTATAACAGCTTTGGGCTCCCTCTGCCCCACAGTCCCCCTTTGGGTCAGGATCTCCATGGTTACAACACAGAAATTTCAGATGTAAACATCTGAAATTGTGAAACTGACCAATTTAAAAACCCTCTAGCTCTGAAATTGACCAAAATGGAGTGTGAATTTGGTAGAGCACTAACTATATCTCTCTAGTTTACTGGAACTCTGAAAGGAGTCAGTTCAGTCTTCATGTCCAGAAAATAGTTGTAACCTGAGATCTACATACAAAAGAAAAACTTTCAGATTTAACTCTGAATGTTTGTTGCCATGCCATGCCAAGGCTTTCAAGATTCTGCGAGGCTCCCATGACCTAGCAGGTCTATATGCAGTCTGTGGGAAGTAGTACAACTGGGAAATTCCAGATCGCTGCTGTATGGGTTATAGAAACCTAATACAGCAATAAGAAGCCAAAAAGAGAATTGGGCACAAGTAGAAATTACTCTTCTGTGAGAGTTGTTGGACCATTTGTAGATTACTTCTCTAATATGGTACTAACAATTTAGCAAAGGGTTTCTGAGGAGGTGGAGAAGGATCAAAAGAAGCAAGGCAGATTATTTTCCATGCCATTCTGGAAAAATTGGTATTCTCTGGTTTCAGAATTCTAAAGGAAATAGTAAAGATAGATGCAGATATGCAGTCTAAGCAAGAAACAAATTATAGGACTCGACACTAAATACTCTTAAAGTTATGGGAACAGCAGGCTAGAAATGAGGTGAATCACAAAAATCATAAAAATGTAGGGCTGGGAGGGACCTCAAGAGGCCATCTAGTCTATCCCCTTGTGCTGAGGCAGGTTTAAGTATATCTAGACTGTCCCTGACAGATGTTTGTCTAACCTGTTTTTAAAACCTCCAGTGACTGGGATTCCACAGCCTCCCTAGGGAACCTGTTCCAGTGAGTTAGAAAGTTCTTTTTCCTAATTAGTTTGAAGGTAACCTTCTTGAGGAACAACTAGAACAGCTATGTTACTAAAGGACAAGAGAGAGATTTTACAGGAAATAATATTCTAGGATATTTATGTGTAGCTAGTTTGGACTTGAAGGGTTTTTTGTGGCCTGAGCCTGTAATAGTGTTCTTTGTGTGAAAACACCATGTTCCTGGCATAGTATCCTTTTTTTTTTTTTTAAAGGAAGTATTAACATGTTTACAAATCCTTGCCATACAAATATCAGAAACAAAACAATAATAATTAGTCTTTTGTTTAAAGAGAGATGCCTGAATATAGTCATCAGCACTCTCTCTGTTCATCAGGGAATTAGCCATATTAAAGAGCGAGCATTGTTAACACCTATGATGTTATTTCTAGTGATTTTATTAAATTGAGTGAAATCTCTGATTTATATATAATTAATGGACCAGGCATGTCTATCAAATGTTAATAGTTGGGAAAAAGGACACCTGCGGCAGGTTTAAAACAAAAGGAAGTATTTCTTCACACAGCATGCAGTCAACCTGTGGAACTCCTTGCCAGAGGATGTTGTGAAGGCCAAGACCATAACAGGGTTCAAAAAAAGAACTAGATAAATTCATGGAGGAGAGATCCATCAATGGCTATTAGCCAGGATGGGCAGGAATGGTATCCCTAGCTTCTGTTTGCCAGAAGCTGGGAATGGGAGACAGGGACAGGATCACTTGATTACTTGTTCTGTCCAATCACTCTGGGGCACCTGGCACTGGCCACTGTCAGTAGAAAGGATACTGGACTGGATGGACCTTTGGTCTGACCCAATAGGGCCATTCTTATGCGTACTGAATAAAAGGTAACCTAATATCTAAGAGTCTGTTTGTCCTCTGTCTATTTTGCTGGGTATGTAATTGGTATGCTAATTTTTCCATAACAGCATCCTTCTATGCTTTTTCAAACCATTCTTCTCTGATAGAGCTTTTTTTTTTCTTTTCCCCCCATCCAGTGAGAGGTTATAAATTGCTGAGCAGCTACTAGCAGATGAGAGATTAGGCATAATATACTTGTGTTGCTTGGTTTTTCATTTTCAGCATAGCCAAAAAGTATTTTGAATACTACAAATAATACCAGCGTCTGTGTAATATGCTTTGAATTTTTGTCAGTTAATGAGCTTCAAACTAAAAGTGATCATCATAGCTCATGCTACTCTTCATAGTACTGAAAAACCCTTAAGAAAAATACCTGGCTGTATTTAGAGAAGAAAAGTGAAATGAGTTATGCAGATGCACTTTGGGATTGTATTCATTTTATTACATGGTCATCCTCTCTGGCATATGCGTTTATAACACAAAAATCCTCATTTGTTATATGCTTAGTTACTTGTATATAATTGAATGTAATTATTTTAATGTAGTTTGAAATTCACCTAGTCTCAAATTTTTAAATCTTTGTACAACTTTACTCTTCTGTCTTAATTAGCTCCAAAAGCAGGATATAGCCAAGGAGCAACTCAGTATACTCAAGCCCAGCAAACTCGACAAGTGACAGCCATAAAACCAGCCACCCCTAGTCCAGCTACAACTACTTTCTCCATATATCCAGTATCCTCCACTGTGCAGCCAGTAGCAGCTGCAGCAACTGTCGTTCCATCCTATACTCAGAGTGCTACATACAGTACAACAGCAGTTACTTACTCTGGTAAGAATTTTGCATGTTATATTACTATGAGGTTTGTGAGTTGTGTTATGGAAAAAGATTTTGTAGGCTCAAAAATTTGGTAATTAAGTTTGTGTTTAGTTATGTTATAAAGCACCAAGAAATATTCAGCCAGTTAGATCACTATATTGGCAGAATATTTGGACATATTTTGGATGAGAACAATAGTTGTATGTGGTCCTCTTTGGTTATACACGATCAAAGAGATTGCAGCACTGCTTGGATAGTTTTTGGTGGTGGTCAAGTATGGGAAGGGAGCAGAGATCATGGAATGGAAAAAAACAGAGATAATTGTCCAAAGAAAATAAAATTTTGGGAGGCAGTGTACCACCATCAGACAACAATTGTGAAGAGTAGACAGGGCAATCCAGAGTAAAATTTAGATTTTGGATTACTTTCATCTCATGTGGGAGGAGGGGGTGGTATAAGAGCTTAGCTCCAAACATAAGAGATTCAAGGCTTGATTAAAAGTGGAAGGAATCCTGTTTTGCTTTATAACCAGATGGTAATCAACTGGAAAATTGCAGCTGCTTGGATCTTTTGGTATCCTGTTTTAAATGGGACATTTAAAATGTTCCTTGAAACAGAAAAAGCCTAATCAGTGGATTAAAGTAGTTGAACCACTAGATGTGGAGAGTTTATGGGAAAACTGGCTCAAATGTATGAAAATACAGTTTTCTTGATTTATTCAACTGTGGTACTAGAAATTAAGGAGTGAATAGATAAGGCAAATTACAGAGAACCAAGCAGGCCAACAGTTTGTTTGCACCAAAGTGCCTCTGAGGGTGCTGGATGGTTAAATACCAAAGAGAAGAGGCTCCTAAGCACTGTTATAGTTTTGGTTTTTGTTTCACACCCATGTGTGTCCTTTTCTTTGCATTTTGAATCTTGCACCATAAATTAATTATTTATTATTGCTTATTAATAAACCTGAGTTTGAAGAAATATTCATTTCTAGTGGCTTTTATCTCATCTTTGCTGTGCCACACCCAGCCCTCCCAGATGTACCAGGAGTATTGACACATTCTTGAATGGCAACTTTGATACTGCTGACAGCATAGTGGACCACAGTATATTTAAAATTGTATAGCTACAGAGCTCCATCTGAGAGAATACATACCCCTGACATAGGTGGGAAATGGTATTTAAATTTGTATATCATAAAAAGTCAAGTAAAATTCTGATTAAGTGATCTTATCACTTGACCCACCCATTGCATCTCAGGACCTTGTCAAAATGTTTAGATCACAAAATGTACCTTTCTGGAAAAAAATTAAATGTCATCCAGCATACCTGGAACTAGCTTGTGTGTAACTGTGATATACAATGTATTATAATGTAACATTATCATATTTTGATCTTTGAGGTACCTCTTATTCTGGCTATGAAGCCGCAGTATATTCAGCAGCATCGTCCTATTACCAGCAGCAGCAGCAGCAACAGAAACAGGCGGCGGCAGCAGCGGCTGCTGCTGCTGCAACAGCTGCCTGGACAGGGACCACCTTTACTAAAAAGGCACCATTCCAAAATAAGCAACTGAAACCAAAACAACCTCCCAAACCACCACAGATCCACTATTGTGATGTTTGTAAAATCAGCTGTGCTGGACCACAGGTACCTGTATTACATGACTTTCCACTATACCTCTTAGTCATCATTTCATATAGCTAAAAACAGGCATTATTTAAGAACAGTTTTGTGGATTGAGGAAATTACTTAAATAACTTTGCTCTAGAAGTAGTTTGAAAATATGTACCAATATGAAAAGGAAATACTGATGTTTGTGCTCTATGTGAACAGCTGAATTCTACTTCCCACCCTAAAAGTTCACATTTTCCATTTGAAGCACTGTTCTGCTCAGTAGCAAACTTCCTGGGGAAAACTCCCTTCTCAGACCATTGAGAATTTAAGCTTTTATGAAATTTCTCCTTGGAAAAGTATTCTACTTTGTAGTATTCTGTTTCTCCTTCTAGCACCCCAGTCTAGTTTTGAAATGGCTGAATGTAGTACTGTCTTGTCAGGGCGTTCAGATTAAGACAGCAAAGAACATGAGTTTTTTTACGCACTTGGTTAGAATATTTGTTGTTCTGCATGTCATGTAGAAAACAATGACAGTTTTTTAAACTACTTCTCCCACTTGGACTGCCCTTTCCCATGCAAGGACACTTTCAATTTTAAATGATTTACTTTGCGCCCGGATGTATTTAAGCAGTCTCTCCTTCTGAATTACTGAGTTCTTTGGGGTGCTCTAAATCACTCAGGACTTGGGTACAGCCTGCTGGATAAGATCACTTGATTGTTAATATCTGCCACTTGGCATTGACAATACTTGATGATTTGGGAACTAGGAAGGTGAAAAAAGTCCTTACTGCTTTTTGCCAACTATAGAGTTATGTATATCATGAAAAGAAAATTATTTCCTGGTCCCTGCCAGCAGTTGACTTCTGCCTCAAAGCACGTGAACAATAAAATGGCAGTGCTATGTATAGGAAATATGTTTCCTAGCAAAATGAAGTGTTGATTATTATTTCTAGCTTATAGCCTGTTGTATATTTTATAGCATCATATGGTTGACATAATTAATGTAATAAAAATAATTTATTGAGGATGTATGCTTTTTCACTGCATTTTTAAATAGACTTATAAAGAACATTTGGAAGGCCAGAAACACAAAAAGAAAGAAGCGGCATTAAAAGCATCTCAGAACACTAGCAGCAGCAGTACTTCTGCTCGTGGAACTCAGAATCAGTTGCGCTGTGAGCTCTGTGATGTGTCTTGTACAGGAGCAGATGCATATGCTGCCCATATTCGTGGAGCTAAACATCAGAAGGTAGGAATGGAGGTTGTTCATAACTCAGAACAAACCATTGTGATGGTTCTTTGAAAAGTTTACAACTGAACATTAATTTAACACAGCTTTGAAACTTTACAATGCAGAAGAAAAATGCAGCTTTTAACCATCTTAATTTAAATGAAACAAGCACAGAAACAGTTTCTTACCTAGTCAATTTTTAAAAAACTTTTCCTCTATTTTTTTAGCTTACGTTTTCTAGTTTATGTTTAACACAGTATTTTACTGCATTTGTGTTTTACTTTTTTTGGCTTTGCTGTTCACTGATTGCATACTTCCCATTCCAAATGACGTGTGTGGTTGACTAGTCTGTTCATAACTCTGGTGTTTGTAACTCTGAGGTTCAAACTTCTAAGATTAATCCACCGTTTTTATCCCCTTCTCCACCCTCACTTCCCATATTGTACCTTTTATTGTTAAGCGCTAAATTATTCTTTTTTTGGAGACTGTCAATATTTCTTTTAAATCCTATCTGTCAGAGAACTGAAATTTAATTGTATTTTAAAGGTGTCCTGCAAAGGACTTTATATGATATATAAAGGAAACCTGAGTACTTGTTTTCCTGCTTGTTTTTTACTGTACATAATATCAGGAATGTCATTTGCTGAAAGACCTGTTATTGCTCAAGTCAGTCTCTGTCTGTGTTGTGGAATCTCTCACTTTAAATGATGGGGCAGAGTTATTGAATCTTCATTAAAGACTTTTGTTCTCCAAAGTGTTCATCAGTCATAGTAGTTAAAATAATTTAGTAAGCTCCCCACCAAGGGGCATGGAAGGCAGGAGAGAGCACATGAAATCTTAAACAATTTGACTAAAAATCCCTCCACTATCTCTGTTTCTTGGCTTTTTTTTTTTTTTTTTTGACTCTTGACTCTGATGTCATGTTTTCACTAGTTGACCAGTCATTGTGGAGTTTTTCTGGGATAGATAAGGCCAATATTTCTAACGTAAAAAGCAAGCAGAGAAAAGTGTAGAGGACTGAAACTTTTATTTATAAATCATTAAAGAAACAAAAAATTGGCACAAGTTGACTCTTTTTTCCCCACGTACAGATCAACTTTTTAAGGATATTAGCCATATTATTTTTTAAAAATGTAAACCAAGTGGTTAATGTTTTTTAATGAGGAGCCTATTTATTTATTTATTTTTGGTTCTAGGTGGTTAAGTTGCACACAAAACTTGGGAAGCCCATTCCTTCAACTGAACCAAACGTTGTTACCCAGTCTACTTCCTCAACAGCTGCATCTGCTTCCAAACAGACTGCCTCTGCCTCAAATATTGCAACTAGCAGCAGCACTGTGAACTCCTCTGTTACATCTTCTGCAGTGAAAATTCTTACTCCCACAGCAAGCACACCAATTAACTCAGCATCCAACAGCAAAGTGTCCGTAGTCGCTGCTAATATACCTGTAAAGAAAATATCTACACCGAAAATAAACTTTGTTGGCAAGTACAGAAGTCAGTCTTCATTTTGAAATCTAACCTATTATAAGGATTTAAAATTTATATGTATCTAGTCTCTACGGTCTCAATGCTGCAAACACTTCTGCGTATGCATAACTTTATGCACGTGAGTGATCCATGTTAACTTTGTCCACATAAAGTAATCCCCTTGAAGTCAAGTGCATAAGTGTTGGCAGCATTGAGGGTTATGTGTTTTATTTGATATAAACATGCAGTTCTGGTATGCCTTCTGTTTTTTTAATCCTGTTAGCAAAAAATGTATCTTATGAAAGCAGTTCTACAGTGGGTTACTTCTGAAAGCAAAAAGATTGCTCATCTGAATACCTTTAATATGGAGATATACCTATCTCAGAGAACTGAAAGGGACCTTGTAAGGTCATCGAGTCCAGTCTCCTGCCTTCACAGCAGGACCAAGTACCATCCATTTTTGCCCCAGATCCCTAAATGGCCCCCTCAAGGATTGAGTTCACAACCCTGGGTTTAGCAGGCCAATGCTCAAATCACTGAGCTATCCCTCCCCCCTCCCTTTCTTTGGTTGCAAGTATCAGAGGGGTAGCCGTGTTAGTTTGTATCCACAAAAACCATGGTCTCTCCTCATTGTTTTTGGTTTCAATCTTTCAATCTTGCCTCCTGCTTGCAGAACACTGAGCTGGATTTAATAGAAGTCTAAATTGCATAGGCCTACTAAGTCTTTACTGCAAAAATGGAGAACTTTGGTCAACAGTTTTAAACATTTGGGTACCATTACATTATTTAAGAAAAATAAACAACCCACCCTAAATGTTGATTATAACTGAACTTTTACATTGTTCTCTGTTTAATTGTATGTTTATGGTGTTTAAATTTATTAAAAATAATTGAAAAAATGAAGGTACTCTAGCCAAAATCTTGCCATTTGCAAATGAAATCTCTTTAAGATGTACATACTCTGTAAGCATATAATTATTCTACCAAAATTAACAATTCATTTTAAATTTCTTTGATTTTAGGTGGTAATAAGCTACAGACAACAGGAAGTAAACAGGAAGATATGAAAGCAGTAGAAAATGTTAAGAATACTCCTTTGGTTGCTGTTGTGCAGACCCAGGAAGTAAAACCAGACACGGCATCAGAACCAGTGACTCCAACAACTCTTGCTGCTTTGCAGAGTGATGTGCAGCCAGTGGGCCATGACTATGTGGAGGAGGTATTAATCTGAAAACCCTCTTAGTATACTTGTTTGGTTAAATAAAATGTGTTAATCAGAATTATAAAGCAAGATCCTGATCCTGAAAAGACTTATGCGTGTGCTTAAATTCACACTTTGTGAGCAGAACCTTTGAAGTCAGTGGAACTGTTTACCATGCATTCTGGTAAGCATATGTATATAAATTTTGTAGGATCCAGGGTTTAAGTTGAATATACTAAAAAAGGTTTTCCACTTTTTTTTTTTAAGTATTTGTTTGAATCTAAGGAGTAAATAAACCAACTATATTTTTAAGATGATAAGCTCTTCTGGGTATGAATCATGTGTTCCTCTTCGTGTAGTACCTAACACAATGGGGATCTGATCATGATTGACAGTTCTTATCTTGACAATACCTCTTTTAAAGTGCATACTAAAATATATGTATGTAAATATGTTAACATGTTTTGAATAGGATATAATTAAGATTCTTGTAAAATTAGGTTAATTTGTAGAAAAGGTAAATTTATGGGCGGGGTTTAATATCCAAAAAACTAATACAACATTATTTTATTTCCAAGGTACGGAATGATGAAGGGAAGGTGATCCGCTTTCACTGCAAACTTTGTGAGTGCAGCTTTAATGATCCTAATGCCAAGGAGATGCATCTAAAAGGAAGGCGGCACAGGCTTCAATATAAAGTTAGTTGATATACTGCTGTTAGTATTTAAAGTTTACAAGACCTTAATTGTAGTAACTTGTTACTTAGATTCAAGATTAGTGGTTACCACGCCCAAATGGAATGTAAAAGGGTAGAAAAATATTATATTCATCTTTCTTGGTGTGTATTTTAAGATGATATATGGTGGCTTAAAGAGTGATATGTGCGAGTTTTTGGTTTTTTTTAATGAAAATGTTAAGCAACACTTTATTTGAGTGTTTGGAAACACTAAAATGTAGTAATTAAAGCTACGGTAGGTCCTTGCATGTTTTTTGCTATGAATTAGCAATAGTACAGGATTAGCATTGGGCTACACTTTACACAACACTTTTCTTTACATTGACTTACTTGGGGTGATAGGAAGAGTGAAACTTTCTATTTGTGGAAGTATTTTCTTAATTTTATATTAATTCTGGGCATTGCTCAATTATTCTAGTCTTGAAAACATGATTTATTAAAATGGCATGTTTTAACCAAAACCTTGTGTTCTAAAGTACTAATGTTCGACATGGTAGAAAAATACTATAAAGAGTAAATTTCCTAAAGCCAGGGTGAAATGAAAAGTAAAACCAACATTTCATTCTCTCTCTGAAACATTAGAAAAAAGTAAATCCAGATTTGCAAGTAGAAGTAAAGCCCAGTATCCGAGCAAGAAAAATTCAAGAAGAGAAGATGAGAAAGCAGATGCAGAAAGAAGAATATTGGAGAAGACGAGAAGAAGAGGAACGTTGGAGGATGGAAATGAGGTAACGTGTCTAATATTATAAGTATCAGATGAGTTGAACAAAAGCTGCAGTGAAGTCACCTGAAGAGGGTTCCATCCTAGGTTCCCTGTAAGCTGCATGGCTGCACAGCAGACTATTTAGGGCTGCGCAGGTCCCCTGGCCCGGCCCAGCCCCTCAGGATCTGCCGGGGAGCGGAGCCCCGGCCTACCCCAGGCCCTCAACCCAACCCTCTGCCCCACCCCCAGCTAAAGCCCTCATCCCCCCGCAACCCAACCCTCTGAGTCCCCTTCTGCAATCTGAACCCCTCGACCCCACCCTACCACATGAATTTTGTTATGTGCACTCGCTGGAGCTGCCGCAGCTGGGGACAGGTGCCCCTCCCCTGGACCAGCCCAGCTCTGCTGGAACTGCTGCAGTGGGGAGAGGAGCCCCTCGCCCGGCCCAACTCCGCTGGAGCTGTCACACTGGGGGGAGGTGCCGCTCCCTCCCAGCCCAGGTGCTGCTTGGGGGAGAGAGAGTGAGCTTGGTGGAGTCCTCTCTCCTTGCCATAGCCCCGGGGCAGCCTGCATCTCAAACTCCTCATCCCTGGCTCCACCCATGCCCCAGCCCTGAGTCCCTTCCCACACTCCGAAACTCTCTGCCCCACCCCGTCGCATGAATTTTGTTATGTGCACCAATAGAGAGGTAATGTGTCACACATCACTTCCATATTGGTGCACATTGCAAAATTCATTCTGCACATGTGTGGGGAAAAATTAGAGGGAACACTGGTTCCATCCTATTTAATTACCTCCTGATGAATGCTCACGTTGAGGACTCTAAACCCTTTTGTCTTCAGTCGGGCCATGGTACAACTCTGAGCATTTTTTATTTGATCCATCTGAGGAATATGGGTCTGTTAAAAATTGTTTGTATTTAAGAGTAGGGGTTGCTTCTAGTGCGACTATCCCTTTTTACTTAACCTTTAGAGCTCCCAAGGTCCTGACTACTAAAGATGAGCTATTGAATAGTATCAAATAATTTTTTAGAAGAATTGAAAACTGCTCTTTGCTATGTAAAGAACATACTTTGATTCATACAATTCAGACGCTATGAGGAGGACATGTACTGGAGGAGGATGGAGGAGGAGCAGCATCACTGGGATGACCGTCGCCGAATACCTGATGGAGGATATCCTCATGGTCCTCCAGGACCTCTAGGCTTGCTAGGCGTCAGACCAGGAATGCCTCCTCAGCCCCAGGGACCAGCTGTAAGTTTCTTAAATTGGAAAATTTAAAAGTTAAAGTCGCTAATCAGGCATAGTTCTTAGGTATATTTGATCTTAGCCATCTGTATGACTACATTAATCTGATTCAAGGTTATTCTCTAATAAAATGCTTGGAAAAGTGGAAAAAAAAACCACAGTGGGACTCTGTACAGGTATAAGGGTCTGTCTGAGAGTCCTGCTGGATTAAGTGTCAATATAAGAGCACCTTAAAGGTACATGTTGAAAAGCCTCACGTGCAAGTCTACCTGCATAAATTTACCATGAGTTAATATTCATATGCAATATTATTTTCAAGAAACAGAAATAAATACTTTACAAAAAATAATTTCATTGATTAATAAATATCTAACTATTTCCCAATTAACAGTAAGACAACAAAAATTACATTATTTAGAAGAAAGAGGATAAAAGTTAAGGTTAGATTTTGATAAACAATGCATTTCCTTATATGCAGAGTTGACAGAATTTGATTTTTATAATTTCAAAGGATAATATCAGTTTATTTTAAACCATTTTTAATTATCGATTTAAATTTTAATTGTTGCAGGAAATTACGGGGTTAGTCAGACAATAATAATTTAATAAGAGTAGGCATTGGAATTCAAAATGTTAAAGCTTTTTAGCAGTTAAACCACAAATTGTCACATGTCCATATATATAAGTCAGTAGCCTTAAAACTCTACTAAGTTTTCAACAGACTTTTTTCTTTCTTTGCCTAGCTGCAAATTTAGAATGGATGGAGCTATTTTTTTCATCACGGGGGTGGGGGGGGGTGTATTTTCAGCATTTATCTACATTTACCAATAAAAATCTAATTCTTCCAGCCTTTCTTATATTTGGTTATACAGACGCTCCCCGGGTTACGCAAACCCGCACTTACGGAAAAAGTTCCGTAAGTGGTGTGTGTTTGGGTTTTTTTTGGCGTAATTGTCGGGTATACGTCCCTGACTTATGCAAAATTTGACTTATGGAAGGTGTTCCAGAACAGAACACTTGCGTAAGTCGGGGAGCGTCTGCATGCATGTTTACTTGAGTAGTCTTAAAGTTACTATGTCCTTAACTTTTATTTTTTGTTACTTTTAAATTGTCAGGTTTTATTTATGATTATGATGCTGTCACTTAGCACTCTCAGTGGTTTTTGTTTTTAATTAAGTATTCTTACTAGAAGTTGTATTTTAAAAATTCAAGTAAAGTTACCATAACATTTTTCTCAATGTAGCCTCTGCGTCGTCCAGACTCATCTGATGACCGTTATGTAATGACCAAACATGCAGCCATTTATCCAACTGAGGAGGAACTTCAGGCAGTCCAAAAAATAGTTTCCATCACTGAGCGTGCTCTGAAACTTGTGTCTGACAACATGACTGACAATGAAAAAACAAAGGGCAAAGAGGGAGATGATAAGAAGGATGGCAGTAAAGACAGGTATGTCTGTCTTCAGTTTTAAAAAATTTCGTGATGAGGTGGAGAGAATCATCCCATGTTTCTCCCCCTACATCATCGTTAGTGCCACCTCAGATTCTGTTCTCTCTAAGGCATGGTCTACACTACGCATTTATACCGAATTTAGCAGCATTAAACCGATTTAACCCTGCACCCGTCCACACAACGAAGCCCTTTATATCGATATAAAGGGCTCTTAAAACTGATTTCTGTACTCCTCCCCGATGAGAGGAGTAGCGCTGAAATCGGTATTGCCATGTCGAGTTAGGGTTAGTGTGGCCGCAATTCGACGGTATTGGCCTCTGGGCGGTATCCCACAGTGCACCATTGTGACCGCTCTGGAAAGCAATCTGAACTCGGATGCACTGGCCAGGTAGACAGGAAAAGCCCTGCGAACTTTTGAATTTCATTTCCTGTTTGCCCAGCATGGAGCTCTGATCAGCACGGGTGGCGATACAGTCCCAAACCCAAAAAGAGCTCCAGCATGGACCATACGGGAGATACTGGATCTGATCGCTGTATGGGGAGACGAATCTGTTCTATCAGAGCTCCGTTACAGAAGACGAAATGCCAAAGCATTTGAAAAAATCTCCAGGCTATAATAGACAGAGGCCACAGCAGGGACTCAGCACAGTGCTGCATGACAAGCGTAACGGAAAGCCAAAGAATCAAATGGACGCTCATGGAGGGAGGGGGGACTGAGGACTCCAGCTATCCCACAGTCCCCGCAGTCTCCAAAAAGCATTTGCATTCTTAGCTGAGCTCCCAATGCCTGAAGGGTCAAAAACATTTTCCCGGGTGGTTCAGGGTATGTCGTCAATTTACCTCCTTCTCCCCCCTCCCCCCCAAAAAATAGAAAAGGGAAAAAAATCGTTTCTCGCCTTTTTTTATGTCGCCTTATGTCTACTGCATGCTGCTGGTAGATGCGCTGAACAGCAGCCTCCCCTCCCCTCCCCTCCCTGGTGGCAGACGGTGCAAAATGACTGATATCCATCGTCGTCGTCATCATCCCGTGAGTGCTCCTGGCTGGCCTCAGTGAGGTCGGCCGGGGGCGCCTGGGCAAAAATGGGAATGACTCCCGGTCATTCCCGGCAGACGGTACAAAAGGCTTGGTAACCATCCTCATCATAGCAGCTGGAGGCTGAGCTCCATCGCGCCCCTCCCCCCCCCCCCTTCATGTCTAATGAAGATTCTGTACTGCCTGGACTATCATAGCAGCGGGAGGCTGCCTCCCCCTCATTTTATCTCACTAAAAAGTCAGTGTTTCTTATTCCTGCATTCTTTATTACTTCATCACACAAATGGGGGGACACTGCCACTGTAGCCCAGGAGGGTTGGGGGAGGAGGGAAGCAACGGGTGGGTTTGTTGCAGGGGCATCTCCTAGAATGGCATCATCATTTCTGCGGGATCTCTGGGGCTCTGACCCGGAGCGGCTGTGCTCTCTGGTTCTCTAGTACACTTGCCCCATGTTCTAGGCAGGACTGACTCTATTTTTAGACAAAGCATAAAGAAGGGAATGACCTGGGAAGTCATTCCCATTTTTGTCCACGGGCCCCCGGCCGACCTCAGCGAGGCCAGCCAGGAGCACCCATGATGGCAGCAGACGGTACAAAAGGACTGAAAACCATCATCGCCAATTTCCAATTGCAGACGGTGCTATAGCTGGTAACCGTCTCTGCTACCTTACAAAGGCAAATGAATGCTGCTGTGTAGCACTGCAGTACCGCGTCTGTCAGCAGCATCCAGTACAATGACAGTGACAAAAGGCTAAACAGGCTGCATGGTTGCCATGCTATGGCGTCTGCCAGGGCAATCCAGGGAAAAAGGGCGCGAAATGATTGTCTGCCGTTGCTTTCACGGAGGAAGGATTGAGTGACGACATTTACCCAGAATCACCCGCGACACTGTTTTGGCATTGGGATCTCAACCCAGAATTCCAATGGGCGGGGGAGACTGCGGGAACTATGGGATAGCTATGGGATAGCTACCCACAGTGCAACGCTCTGGAAATCGACGCTAGCCTCAGTACATGGATGCACACCACCGAAATAATGTGCTTAGTGTGGCCGCGTGCACTCGACTTTATACAATCTGTTTTAAAAAAACGGTTTATGCAAAATTGGAATAATCCCGTAGCATAGACATACCCTAGGTTCTGACAGCATGCATCACGATGGTGTCTGAGTATGTGGAGTGCTGTGTTTTACTTTATCCTTTTTATCTTCAAAGTTGTTTATGAATGATTAATATGATTTGAAGCACCTCTTGTAACTATAACTTCACTTCCCCACAGAGCTTTGAAAGGAGTTTTACGGGTTGGAGTTTTGGCTAAAGGCTTACTTCTCCGTGGAGACCGAAATGTCAACCTTGTTTTGCTGTGTGCTGAGAAGCCTTCAAAGGGATTACTCAGCCGTATTGCAGAAAGTCTTCCCAAACAACTTGCAGTAAGTTGGATTTGGATTTTTGAGAAGATGCCATAAAGAACGTTTTCTGGAGTCAAATAATTTGTAGGGCTGACTGTTCCCCAGTTTTACAGCAGGGACATTAAAAAGTTGTGTAGTATTTTCCCAGTATGATTATCTGAATTCAGTGCCCATGAAAAGTGTCTTTCCAACCCATTGTATGGGTAAGCAGGATCCATTTCACAAGAGCTTGGAAATGTTTGTTCTGCTCCTCACAGGTAGTGCTAGTTCATAGATGTAGTAAGCTCTCCGTCCCTTTATATGTGGAGACAAAAGTTGGTGTAAGAATCCCCTTTTGCCCAAACTACCACCATCAGTGCCAAAGACAGAAGTAATATACATACATGGTAACAGTTATAGGTTGGTTTACTTGAATGGAGATTATAAATAACTGTATTGCTATCAGTTACTATGCACTCCTCACTTGTTACAGATTTTTATATTGAAGTTACAGAACAAGATCTGTATGTGAAAATGATCTACAGTTCCAGAATTATCTCATATACTCGTTCATTAGCCCGTTCATTTATAAGCTGACCCCCCAAGATGGTTAGGTAAATAGCAAAAACTGTATGACCCTTTCATAAGCTGACCCTTTATTTCAGGGGTTGGCAAACTTTGGCTCCTGGCCTGTTAGGGTGAACCGCTAGCGGGCCTGGACATTTTGTTTACCTGGAGCGCTCACAGGCACAGAGCCCCTCAGCTCCCAGTGCCCACGGTTTGCCGTTCCCAGCCAATGGGAGCTGCGGGAAGGGCTCCATGCCTGCAGATGCTCCAGGTGAACATAAGAACGGCCATACCGGATCAGACCAAAGGTCCATCTAGCCCAGTATCCATCTACCGACAGTGGCAAGTACAGCACAATTTACTAGCTTATTAAATATAAATAAATTAACTACTGATTCAGTGGTACAGTATTTCTTTAGTTCTGCCTTATAATTAGATTGCTTAAGAGACTAGTATGTTTATCTAGAGAAGATGCTACATGTAAGAGCTGTACCCATACATCTAAATCCTCCAAACTCTAAATGTGAGACCAGTAGCTAAAATGAAGGACACACAAACATAAGAACATAAGAATGGCCATACTGGGTCAGACCAAAGGTCCATCCAGCCAAGTATCTGTCTACCGACAGTGGCCAATGCCAGGTGCCCTAGAGGGAGTGAACCTAACAGGCAATGATCAAGTGATCTCTCTCCTGCCATCCATCTCCATCCTCTGACAAACAGAGGCTAGGGACACCATTCCTTACCCATCCTGGCTAATAGCCATTTATGGACTTAACCACCATGAATTTATCCAGTTCTCTTTTAAACGCTGTTATAGTCCTAGCTTTCACAACCTCCTCAGGTAAGGAGTTCCACAAGTTGACTGTGCACTGCGTGAAGAAGAACTTCCTTTTATTTGTTTTAAACCTGCTACCTATTAATTTCATTTGGTGACCTCTAGTTCTTGTATTATGGGAATAAGTAAATAACTTTTCCTTATCGACTTTCTCCACATCACTCATGATTTTATATACCTCTATCATATCCCCCCTTAGTCACCTCTTTTCCAAGCTGAAGAGTCCTAGCCTCTTTAATCTCTTTAAACAAAATGACCGTATATTAGATATTCAATTCAATGATTCCATAGAGTTTAAAATCATCAAATTCTAATGTAGACCCGTTTATAAGCCGACCGCTGCTCTTTGATGTGTCATTTTTTTACCAAAAATATTCAGCTTATGAATGAGTATATACGGTAAATTACTAAAACTTAACATACCTTGTGCATCTTTTTCCAATACCTTTTTAAAAAAAGACACCCACCTCATTACTCACTCTGAGATTGCACACACATACATAGCACTGAATGTGAAGTAAAACATCTGCCATAAATCCCCAAATAATGAAAAATTCATACTTAAGATCATAGTTCTATCTCTCACCTACTCCAAAAGCCTACGTATGTTATGGAATCGTAGGTTTGCAATGTTGTCCTCTGTTCTGATGTCACTTGGAGAGGATAATATTGCAAGATAATGTGCTGGCACTATGGATGAATTGCGAAAACTAGCTTTTACTGAATTTTTTGTTTGCTTTTGTTGCTGTAAGCAAAATGTGCAAACCTTGGGCCTGGTCCTCGAGACCAGCCATTTGCCTGTGCAGCTTGTGGAGGAGGGGAGGATGGTGTTGACAGGTTTTCCTTGGGTCATTACGAGCCAATAATTCTGATAATAAGGAATGACTTAGAATAGCCTCATGGCCACTCTTTAAGTTACTGTGTGGGCTGTATTGTTTCTCCAAACCAGGGGAATCCTCCATTGATTAGTTAAACCAGGTTTAAGGCTGTTTTGTTTTTTAACTTAAAAACTGCTGAGAATCTGACCTCTTATTTTGATATATTTTGTGCACGAATTTCCTCAGTGTGGCATCTTTTAAAAATGCTTTTGGGGCAACTGCTACATGTTTTTAGTTACAGTCCCTGATAAACTGCATGGCAGTCCATTTTTTTTAAACTGCATGATTAAAACCATGTAATTATGTATTGAGCATAATATAATATAATGTAGTTCTGTGACCCTCTGAGAATGAATGTGTCCCCCCACCCACCTCTGTTTTTTGTAAGTGCTAAACGTGCAATTGCTGCCAATTTTTTTCATTATTTAGGTAATAAGTCCTGAGAAGTATGACATAAAGTGTGCAGTACCAGAAGCAGCGATAGTTTTGAATTCATGTGTGGAACCCAAAATGCAAGTTACTATCACGTTGACATCACCAGTCATTCGGGAGGAGAACATGAGGGATGGAGGTTGGAAAGTTGTTAATGTTACCTCGATATTACCAGTTTTTGTACATTTATGTAGTCTGTTTAAGATGACATTAAGTCCTGGAAGGCAACATGCTGGCATAATATACGTATTTGATTGAAACCCTACATATTCAACAACCAGTCTTGCTAGAGAACATTAAAATTCAAGGCTTATATGATGCATTTATTTAGTTCAAAAAATTAATCTTCTTCCCCTTAACTTAATGTCCAGCCTCAGCTTTCTGGAAAAGTTACTAAATTATGTCTTTTCTTCTCTCTCCCCTTACAAAATTCGGTTATTTGGAAAACTAAATGTTTTACAGCAAGTGATTACAAGCCTTCCCTAAGAGATTTTGCAGCATATTAGAAAACTAAATCTTTATATCTTTACATTCTGGTTTTGAAACTGGATCTGTCTTGCCACCACTTACATCTTTAACATGGCATTGCTGCGTATAATATACACACGTTATGTTGATGTTCATAGTGCTTGTAGCTTTGTCTGGAAGAATGTGAATTTTTCCAGCTGTCTGAGGTTGGTCTTTGGACTGGAGTGCTTTTATTAAATATACAGGCTCCTGGTATTAAGATCTGAGTATTTTATCCAAATAGCATACACAGAGTAGTACAATAATAAGAAATGGTTTGGTCACTGAGTTAAAGTAGAAGTTAGTTGGCGCTCTTAAAACCGATTTATATTTGTGAATGTGCAATCCCACTGGTGCCAGCAGTGTTGCTTTAGGGTCTGTTCTGTAACACTTTCAAAGCTCCAAAAGCTTTTTAGCCAACAAGCATGATTAATGTCTGCAATAGGTTGGTTCTATTGTTCTATGGGTCAGATAAAATTAACTTTGTTTCCTTTCATCCTGTGTTTTCGTAGTCAAAGAGATCATAACAAACCAGGGTCTGTTGTTGAATATGAACCTACAAGCAGGCAATTTGTCTGTATTAACACTTTTTCATGATGCAGGTTGGGGGAAAAAAAAGTGTGTGTATGTATGTATATGTGTGCGTGTGTATATACATATATAGTTATTTAAAATCATAGAATTCTTTTATTTCATCTCAGCAGTTTTATCTATCCTTTAAAATATTTGAGGCTTCTCATCATGTTAGATATTTTTGAAATTAGAGAATTATAATAAAGCTTTGTTGTCAGAGCTGCTTCCTACGCCAGAAAACAAAGCTGGAATGTGTTCTCTGGATTGGATAACTTTTATTTTTGATCTTTAGTAGTGTGCTGTACACAATTAATGAACTGTGTGTATATCTCCAATTATACATGCTTTGTACAAATACTATTACATCAAGCCCAGTCATTTTCGTCTCATTTTTGGCAATTGAAATTATGCCGGAAATGTGATACTTGCTTTGCATGATTCAGTCCAGGTGAACCATTTCACCTTGTTAACAATTGGTTTAAAAAAAAAAAAAAAAGCAGTTGCCGTTATAGGTTTGATGATAGATGCTATGAAATTAGATTAATTTTAACCATTAACCTTATTCCTTAATGTACTGTGGAAAACTACAATTAGTCCACACTGCAGTTCTAAACTACAGTAAAATTGGTTTGTGGCCATTAGAATTTTATACTGTAATAAATGTGTTTGAAGAAAAAAAAAAATCACAGCTGTTTTTCAATTCATTGATATTTTATGCCCCAAAGGAAACAAAACTATATTTTTGTCTGACCCAGACTTGAGCTAGAATTGTCATTCTGAGTTTGAGTCACCTACTGAATTGATGATATTGCCTTTAGAGAAGCAAAATCAAACGAGGTAAATAGATTTCACTTCAAGACACTGAGCAGTGTAAAATGGATGTGCGGAAAAGTCCACATGTGCAACTAGAAGAAAATGCAGAATATTAAACTACAGATTATTGCAGTAAACCAGGTCGTCTTATGAATATTGCTGCTTATTTGCTGCAGAATAACTGTGTGTGTTTTTTCTCTTACTGCAGCTCCTAATGCTCTGTGTCTTAAAATGGTTTAAAGTCTTTTGCTGGCTTTGTGGGAGCTAGTTTAGGTGATAACGAAGGCTTTGCCGGAGGAAACAGTTTGATTAAAGATGAGACTGTGACTTGCATGTGAAGTAAAATCATATTTAGTGTGTAATAATAATCCCATTAAATGACAAAAGGATAAAAAAGAATTATTTTTAAAAATAAAACTGTTAACCGCACGGCAATTGTGCTATACATTATTGTGCATTTGACAGTTATCCAGCATTTCTCTGAATTGACTTTGAATCTGATAAGTTCAAAATGCTCTAACCCTGGCTGTAGAATCTTTCTCTCAGCAAACAAAGTATATTATATATGTGTGTGTGGTTTGTTTGTTTTTTTTGTTTGTTTTTAACCCTTAGTTTATAAGTCCCGGTCCAAAGCCTTCTAGCAGAGGGAGTTGAATCCTGTCAGGGGTTGCTGCCAAGACATCGGAAGGATTTTTGACCAAGGTTTTCTAAAGCTCAGTGTCACACCTGCCATACTGCACAAAGGATAGGCTTTGGTTGCATAGTCCTAGCATTTACTGTTACTT
Organism: Mauremys reevesii; assembly: GCF_016161935.1. NCBI lineage: Eukaryota > Metazoa > Chordata > Testudines > Geoemydidae > Mauremys > Mauremys reevesii. The sequence goes on along the minus strand of NC_052628.1, from coordinate 22,152,032 downwards.
TGTGTTTTTTCTTTTTGTCTTTTGTCTCTTCTAGAATTAAGCAGTGTTCACACTAGTTTTGAAATAGTTGACTGGGTAACACGTATTTCACATAGTGGAATTTACTGAAATTGATATACCTGTTAACTTTTAATGAGGAAATAGTGTGGACACAGCATGTCTTCTAACCAAAGATTAACCCCTTATGTTCAGGTTATTTATAGAATACAGTTACATAGGGTAATAATTTGTACTTGTTTTTGTAAATTAACATAGCTTTTGTTTTAGGTTAACAGGGTGGCAGGCTAGGAGTCTAATTACTATAGTCTTTAAGGGGTTAATCCACTTGAAACGTAAAACAGGTGCAAAAATCCACAATGACATTTTACAAGAGTTTCTTGAATATATTTTCAGCCAAAATTTATTCTCAGTTGCAATAGGTGCCTTGGCATCTTCTGACTTTCACAATAGCTTTAAGTTTCAAGGTTATTCATGCAGTCTCCATTATTAATGGCACATGGCATATTTCAGATCCATGTTTCCAGCATAAAGTATGATTGTCTACTGTGCATTAAAATGTAAATATTTCATAATAGAATTTTCCAAAGTGTTTCAGTGCTAGAAACTGAGTCATTGCAGTTTCAAGTTATATAGTATATTATTATGCTGAAAGATTGCACAGTGTCACCTATTTGCACATTCGTGTTATAAGAATGTAGATAATTGATACACGCAGGCCACTTGACCCCTAAGTTTGTGTTAATTTCTTAACCTCCCCTTGGCTTTCTACAATGGGTTTTTCTCTAAATGTATTCATTGTCTCTAATACTCATGTTATGCTCCTTTCTTAGATTGCCTTACTTGACAACTTTTGTCTGTAGGTTTACTATTCTTGACTGAAATAATTTTACTTTTAATGTCTTCACTTACTCTTCGAACCCTTCATCAGTGTGAATGGCTCCTCATTTCACCTTATCAAATACAGTCTCACAAATATACTCAAAATTGAGTATCTAAATTTTCCCCAACAAAAATTCTTAATGTGGAATCATTGTGGCTTCTTATATTTCACCTGGTACAGAGCAAAATATGTTTTCCAATGAAAAGGAGACCAAATCCAAACAGTATTCTAGATTAAATTTTTAGTAATTATATTGGAGAGTAAAAGTATCCTTTTTGATTTTATATGCTTTTTAACTGTGGGTGCATCCTAATAGCCTGACTTTTTTCCTTCATTTATATGTTGGCAGTTGCCTTACAGTTTTCCCTTAAATCTTTTTCAAGTCAGTATGCTTCATGAGTGTTATAGTGAATATCACTTTTTTTGTTTGGTGCTCTAACTTGCTCATGTCACATTTTCCAACACCAGACTATTTTTAGTATATTGCCACTCTTCTGAATGAGCCAAATGGAGTGTTGTTTAATTAGTCCTCCTCTGCCATATCAACATATTTTGTTACTCATCGTGAAGGCCATTTTCATATATAATAAGCTAAGGATGTTACAAAACTAATCATTGAGTTACACCATTGGTACACCGTTAGCCAGTTAGAAGCTACCTTTTGTAATCATTCGGTGTTGCCTGTTTTGTTGGGACAACCAATTTGAAAAGCTTATTGTACCTTTTGGTCACTTATTAGGTAGTCATGTTCAACATAACTTGGTCAAAACCCCGTTTCTTGAACACTTAAATGTACAAGATCTATTTTTTTATCTTCCAAACATTCTGATATTGCTTCTACTACTCTTCTTTCTTCTTTCTCCTGCTTAGACTTAACCAAGATATGCCTTTTTCAGCTGTTTAATATTTCTTAGATGAAATTGGACGGTGTGCATATGCCCACCGTGGAGATGCAAAAGCTATAGAAATTAGAGAAATTATAGTAGAAAGTAATTAAACTGATTGGCATTCTACAGAGTATTTCACGTTCTTTCAGTCATATTATAGCAAAATAATTTGCACTATAATTTAAATTTTAATGATATCACCAGATTCTGTGTGCTTCCAGAACTTATTTGTTATACTTGCCCCTTTTTATTAGGAGTAGTTCCAGAGTAACATGAGACCATTTAAGTTCAGCAAACTCAGTTTGTTGTAAATTCTACTCCATTAAAGTGGATTTTTGTGTTCCTTCTGTCTGTGTTCTCTGTGCTGGTGCACTGTGTCCAACCATCCTTCCTTCAATATTTAATTTTAGGGGAAATCTGTTTTGACAAGTTAGTTTGTATGAATAACTGCAGACTACTGCATAATCTGCAGTCCATTAAAATTAGATTGAGGGCTAAATTGTATTATGCTCTTGATCTTTATACTGGGTTATATACTAATCCCAATTAAAGGGATTTTATTGATATGTTGGATGGGGTTTAAACTCTAAATGGCATGTGTGACATTGAAGCTACTTTAAGGAAGTGTCTTGCTCACCTGGTCAAACACCCATTCCTCACTGCATTTTGCCAATTCAATCCATTTTAGATGTAACCTCGGGTATGGTGAAAGACCCACCGGACGTCTTGGACAGGCAAAAATGCCTTGACGCTCTGGCTGCTCTACGCCACGCTAAGTGGTTCCAGGTTCGGAACATCATTTTACTTTCTTCTTGTAGCCTTATGAGAGACTAGTTCAGTTGCAATATAAATGTTTAACTGTGAAAACACTCAAGGTTGCCCATGGTAATAATACTTTAAATTAAATGAACAGAAAAATGTTATCATAGAAAGCTCAGTATGGAAGAACTGCTTTATGCAGTTATTGCTGATCTGACATAAACTCTTTTTCTGATCATTGAGAAGGCGATGTTGAAAGCTTGACTCGCTTTGGGTGATCATATGCTGTGTGTATTTGTAATATATTCCATAAGGCTGCAGAGTAACTTTGCTTTAAATAATGGAATATGTGTTTAAAGCTTTGTGTTTAGATTTAAGACTTTTTTTTCCTATTTCTTGAAGTGCATTAAGTGTAGGGAATGAAAGGTGAGAAATAACTGTTTGGTTTAGTGACTTTGCACTCTGGCAAAGGCACAACAAAGAAACCAAACAGATTCCCTTGACCTTTCAGTCTCTGTACATACTTTTTAGATCTTTATTCTTTTTATTTCTAATATAGAAAGATATATGTATTGTTACAGATGAATATGGTCAAAGTGTACAGGGGATCAAGAAATATTACTCTTGTATAACCTGTGCACTTTGACTTCTACCACCTTAAGTTTACTAACCCTGGCACAAAATACTGCTGTAAATGGCAGCTCATGAACACAGTTTTAGAGTGACTTGTTTCTATTCTATATCTGAGCTTCCATTGAACAGTGGTGTTTTAGCTTTTCAACCTGTGGCCTGTTTTCTGTAGGTGCTGGGATTTATTAACTTGATTTTGTATTGCTCTCAAGGCTAGAGCTAATGGTCTGCAGTCCTGTGTGATTATCATACGTATTCTTCGTGACCTCTGTCAGAGAGTACCAACTTGGTCTGACTTCCCAAGCTGGGTGAGTAATCCTCTTTTGCACGCACTTTAAGGCAGCAGCATGTTGCTACAAGTTCAGTGTCAGAAAATGATGGTGCAACCTTTTTTTTTTTTAAATAAAGCCATATATCAAGAATCAGTTTTTTGGTTTGTTTTATTCCCTCAGCAGACAATTTATTTTAAATCTTTAAAAAGAACCCAGACTTCTGGTATCCTATGATTTCTGAAGTTAGATCTTTACCAAAGAATTTTTCTCCTACAGAACAAAAATATCACCAAAGAATTCAGTACTTCTTTTTTCTCTTCTTCTAAGAGTTTGTATAGAAGTTAGGAATGATTATTTTTCATCTCAGTTTACTCTGAATTGCTTGGCCTTTCTTTCCTGAGACTTGTTTGAAATAGTTTGTCAAATGTATCTGGATAACCATTGCAGAGCAAACTGTGTGTAAAAGTTACTTGCTAAGGACCCCTTCTGTTACCACTCTCCTTAATATCTGTTGCTGCTGCCAGATATGGTACCAGAGTACTGATATATGATGGTCCATCTTTGACAGGGAGAGTGTTGGCAATGGTTCAAACCACTTTATTGTTAGTTTCTGTTTGGACAAGAAGTGAGTTCTAAGATAGGAGGAGGACTATAAAAGAATTTACCAAGTCACTTCTGCTTAACTGAAAATAGCGTATAAGAGTTAAATGTTTTTATTAAGGCTTATTTGGCTTTAAAATAATATTTGAGCAGACTAAACATAGCACCAGATTCTGTGCTGCATCTCTTGAAAGAGCCAGCACACAAAGCATAGCTCAAGGGGGAGAGAGGGCAAAGATGCCCTCCGTAAACTACCAGCATTCCAGACTGCTGAGAGGCTGATACAGTCCCCAGTAGAAGTTGAGAGCCTTGGAGGCTGCTCTGACTTAAGACTGTTTTCCTCGGGCTGCCCTCTGGGCTGAAGTGTCATCATAGTGATGGGTACTATGACTGTGCTCCAGAGACACACTCCTTACATTGGAACTTGCGTGTGCCACTTGTGTTGGCCCTGTGTGTGATGTGGGAGCAGGCATAGAATCAGCTTCATAGTTTCTTTAGTCCTCAACATAAAGTTACAAATTTCTGCAGAAAGAAAAGGTATTTAGAGTTTCATTATTTATGGTTCGAACTCCCTCTTCTAGGAAAATAAAAGTGAGGCTTTAACTATTTAATATGGGGTGGAGAGCCAGAGGGAGGAGGAAGTTTACTACTTCGCTCTTCATTAATACACACTTCCTGGTGGCCCCGAGGAATTTAGATAAAACTTCTCTTTCTACAGAAGAAGTTATATAATGCATTGCATACAGGAAAAAAATACTACATCAAAACATTTTAGGTTGCAAAACATCAAACACTCAAAAATTAGGTTTCAGAGTGGTAGCCGTGTTAGTCTGTATCAGCAAAAAGAACGAGGAGTACTTGTGGCACCTTAGAGACTAACAAATTTATTTGGGCATAAGCTTTTGTGGGCTAAAACCCACTTCATCGGATGCATGCACTGGAAAATACAGTAGGAAGAGATATATATTCTTTGGCCAAACCAGACAGTCTCTACGCAAATGTACATGGCAGAGGGGCATTGCTTTCACATGATAGCATATATCACATTGGTAGATGTGCAGGTGAACGAGCCTCTGAGGGTAGACTGATGTGATTGGGTCCTATGATGGTGTCCCTTGAATAGATATGTGGACAGAGTTGGCAACAGGCTTTGTTGCAAGGATAGGTTCCTGGGTTAGTGTGCTTGGTGTGTGGTTGCTGGTGAGTATTTGCTTCAGGTTGGGGGGCTGTCTGTAAGCAAGGACTGGCCTGTCTCCCAAGATCTGTGAGAGTGAGGGATCGCTTACAGACAGCCCCCCATCCTGAAGCAAATACTCACCAGCAACCACACGCTAGCCCAGAATAAATGGACACAAATCAGGCGTCAATAATTATAACGTTCAAAAACCAGTCGGAGAACACTTCAGCCTCCCTGGTCACTCAATTACAGACCTAAAGTCGCAATTCTTCAACCAAAAAAAATTAAACAGACTCCAACGAGAAACTGCAGAACTGAATTAATCTGCAAACTGGACACCATTAAATTAGGCTTGAATAAAGACTGGGAGTGGATGGGTCATTACACAAAGTAAAAACTATTTCCCCATTCTAATTTTCCCCCTACTGTTACTCACACCTTCTTGTCAACTGTTTGAAATGGGCCATCCTGATTATCACTACAAAAGTTGTTTTCCCCTCCTGCTGATTAGTCTCGTTAGAGTTGGTATGGCCACACCAATTTTTTCATGGTGTGTGTCTTCCTACTGTATTTTCCACTGCATGCATCCAATGAAGTGGGTTTTAGCCCACAAAAGCTTATGCCCAAATAAATTCATTAGTCTCTAAGGTGCCACAAGTACTCCTCATTCTTTTTTCAAAAATTAGGAAATGCCAGAATTTAGGTTACTTATGTATTGCAAATTCTACCCCATTGCATTATGATGCATTATTTATTGAATTATCATACACTGTTTGTTTTTTTTCCTCATTATCCCTACCTGATTTGGTTCATAGGATGGACAGTGCTCAGAGAATGAGGCAGCGGTTCGATATTTTTGTACTCCCCATTCAGTTAGTGGCTCTCCCTCCCCTATTTACCAGGTACCATCCAAAGCCTCCAATTAATTCAGAATTATTTATTTCATCATAGTCTTTTCTAGGGCACTCATCACCTTAGTATGTGAGTGCCTCACAAACATTAATGAATTTTTCTATACTGCAAGATGGGAGACACAAAGATTTGCCTGAGGCCACATAGTGAATCAGTGGCAAACCTAGGATTTGAACACACACTCCTGATTCCCAACCCTGTCCTCATTCTTTCAGACCATACTGTCTTATTGCTAGAGCTGCTGAATATTCACAGCTCCCATTGACTTCTGTTGTAGCTGTGAGTGCTCTGCATATCCGGCCCCAGGTATCTGAAGTTGAGCAGAGCAGGAATGAGGAATACTCAATTAGCAGCAAAATGTTGGTTTAAGTAATTTGTTCAGCATTATATTGAAAGACTGTGGCAGAAGCCGGGATAGAATTGAATTCTCCTGTATGTCATTCACCTGCCTTAACCACAAGATCATCCTTTCTCTTCTTACAGTCCCCTGCCTTGGTTTCTATACACTATCCAACTGCTAGAACAAATGAAGCAGGGATCTTACAGACTAATTCATTACTTGACTGTGATTCATTCCCTGCTTGCTGTGCATCTTGTGCACTGAATGAAGCTGGGATTCTCTGGAAAACAGTCTTTAATTATCTGATCACATACTATCAGAAGGAATGTAAGCAAAGCTGCAGAATTAGGGCTGCACAGGCAACCCAAATGCCTTGTATTCTAATGCTCAACTTAGTAAAATAACAGAAGGGTAGCCATGTTAGTCTGGATCTGTAAAAAGCGACAGAGTCCTGTGGCACCTTATAGACTAACAGACGTATTGGAGCATAAGCTTTCATGGGTGAATATTCCCCTTTGTATTCACCCACAAAAGCTTATGTTCCAATATGTCTGTTAATCTATAAGGTGCCACAGGACTCTTTGTCGCTTTTTAGTAAAATAAATAATCATCTTTTAATGGGTTTCTTTTTTGGGGGGGGAGGGGGGGATTTCCTAGTCTTTTAAAAGAAAAAGGTAAATTATTTTATATGCAGCTGTATCATCCCCACTATCCTGCATCACCTGGTGTAGGGTTTGAATGCTAAACCTTCAGTTGTTCCACACAGCTTGAGCCACAGGACTAACTATTTGATCTTAGGAAATTATCCCTCAGGATGGAAGGGGTTGATCAAGAGAAGTCTCTGGCCCAGTGCGCACACGCTTGTTCTCCGTTTCTCTTCTCTCAGCTTCCTGTCTCAATACAGTAAAGGGAAGGGGGAACCAGGCCCAGATTGTGCTCTCTCCACCCCCATCCAATTCCCTACCGAATTTCCCTGAAGAGTGTGTCCACTCCTGGGATTCCCAGTGCAGTCTGTATTACTGATGCTGCTTTGGCAGTGATGTGGACCAGACTTGGATTAGAATGTTTGTGTTCAGGGGACTGTTTTGGCATGCTGCTAACAGATGTGACAGAAGGGAAATTGTGATTTTTTTTTTCTTCTTTCATTTATATCTCAGCTAAGCCTGAACAGAATTGCATGGGTCAAAGAAAAGGTACTTTTCTAACCCTAGGATGTTCTCCCTGCTGAATTTAAAAGGCCAACTGCAAACAATGGAGGTGTTAGAGCATCTCAAAAAAGGTCATAAGAATCTTTTAGTGGGAAGTGTTAGACAACCTAAATATAGGGTTATTACTCTTGGGCTAATTTTGTATCACTATTCAGCTGTCTAAAAATCTGGTAGTCTAACTTTTTTTACATTTCAACTGGACACAATATTCTTTGTGTAATTTCTTATTAAGCTGTGTATACCAGAAGATCTGAGTTGAATTGTGACGGTTTCTTTTTTTAAAGCAGCCTAGTAAAATAGTCTCTTTTTTTTCTCTTCTTGATTTTAGGCTATGGAGTTACTAGTAGAGAAAGCGATCAGCAGTGCTTCTGGACCACAAAGCCCTGGGGATGCATTGAGGAGAGTTTTTGAGTGTATATCTTCAGGAATAATCCTTAAAGGCAGGTTGCACTTGTTTGATACAAATTTTAGATTTTGCCAAGGGCATTTATAAGTTCAGCTAAAATGTATATTTTAGTTACTATATATAATCCGTATATGTGGACTCTAGTAATGGTAACTAGCCGTATTGTTATAGGTGGTCCTGGCCTTTTGGATCCTTGTGAAAAAGATCCTTATGATACACTTGCTTTAATGACAGACCAGCAACGAGAGGATATTACTTCGAGTGCACAGGTAATGAACATTCTAATAAAATGTCCAAGGGTGGTGGTTGTGGTGGTATGCTGAAATATTGAAGATCTTTCTCCTTCAATAGTAAAACTTGGGGGGGGAATTGAGTCATGTAACAGAAGTTTGAGTAAATGCACAGATGAGTACTCAGCCCTTAAACTGAGCATATAAGTGTTCTCACATAATGCTCAGTGCACCTATTAGAAACAGGCAATAAACATGCCTTGCTGTTCCGTAATCCTGAGGGCACTTACGCTGGGGATCAAACTAGCTCCTAAATAAGGATAGCCTTTATGATGGCTTTATGCCCGACAGGGATTCCCTTGTGGGGGGAAGTATTCCAACTGTACGTTTGGTGCAGTTTTAAGTCAGCTTTATGGCACAAAGGATACTTTGTCATAAACTAAGATGTGGATTTAAGATTAGCTGTTGCTACTGCCAAGATTAGGAAAAGGATTACTGCAGTTCCAGCCTTTTGTACTTGCAAGGATGTTCACGCTTGTCTGTCTCTTGTCAGTCTAAATGACTGTATCTGTTTAAACTTAACTATATTGGATTGAAAAGGATTACTGTAGATACATTTGCATAAACTTCGATTTTATTTTTTTAAATGTGGTTTATGAAAAATGTTAACTGCCTCCATTGTCATATTTAGTTTAACATTTGTTTCTGATAAAAGGTTTTTGTTTTGTTTTCCCCCTCCCCCCCTCTGTTACCAGTTTGCACTGAGACTCCTTGCATTCCGTCAAATACACAAAGTTCTAGGAATGGATCCATTGCCACAGATGAACCAACGTTTCAACATTCATAACAATCGTAAAAGGAGAAGAAGCAGTGATGGGGTCGATGGGTTTGAAGCAGAGGGGAAAAAAGACAAAAAGGATTACGATAACTTTTAAAAATGTCTGTCATCAGTGTTAAGACAGGAAGTGATAATAGGAGTCCATTTGTTGCCTGACTCTTTTTTATTCATAATAATGTCTGTTTTAAAACATCCAAAAAACAGATGGAAGATCAATTTTGCAGAAAGAGGACTTAACTCTTCTGTGAAGTTCTAAACTTTTAATGGATGTGCAGTATCAGACAAATTATGGATGTAAAGATACCACAAATGGAAATTGTGCTCTGATTTAAAAAAAATTAGCTTATTTTTTTCCCCATTATTTTTTTTATTTAGACATAGGTTACTAACTGTAGTAATTTCCCTATTTTTTGTCCTTTTTATTAACTAGTCACTAGTGCATTGTCTTAAATCCTGACTGTATTTAATGCCGCATTTGTGCTTCAGTAGCTATGAATATTTTGATATTTTATTTTGAAGTTTTGTTTGCCTTTGACACTAGTTGTATAAGTTACTCTGTGTTATAGATGGTATATAGTTTCCCTCCCACTTAATATTTTACAGCAGAACTTTTTTTTGTAAAGTGAGACTGCAGGATTTTGGTTTTTTTCCTAAATGTGAAGGGTTACAACACACAATTATCCTGCCGTTTGAGTGCTCAGAATTAAATGTTTCTGCCAATCTTGTGGCATTTTGTCTCTTTAGTGTGATATAATGGTGTAATTAAGACAGATTTGTGTTAATCTAATCAAGTTTGCTGTTAGTTGTGCATTAGCAGTATAAAAGCTAATATATACAGTATGGTCTTGCAACAGTTTTAAAACAGCTACATAATTGATCAAAAATGCATGACATTTTTGTTTTAATAGAAGGGCTTTTAAAACTATCATTTTAGGTTTAATGCATAGGTCTTTGTATGACTGACTTTGTGACATAGCAAGGCCAAAAAAAAAAATAACTTTCTGAATTTTTTTTTCTTAAGATGCTAATAAAAGAGGGCATTTTCCCATTGGGACAAAGTTGGCAGTTGTTTTCAGACAGCTTTGTCAATGTGATACTAATGCCATTTCATTAGCCCTTAAAATAGATGTTTGCCATATCAGTGCCTGTGAGGTAACTCCTAGTAGCTATTCCTGCATAGCTATTTTTCTGTGATTTTTTTTTTTTCAGTAACTTGAAAACTAAAACTAAAGTGGATAAAGTATTGCTGACACAGTGAAGGTTATCAAAGAAAAAAACCCAGAAAATTATTTGATGTGGCCATAGTGTATGCTTATGTTTTCTTCAAAAAGCTAAATATTATAGCAATGGTGTAAGTAAAATTACATCATACTGTTGATGTATGCTCCAGTACACAGATGTGATTTGTTGTCACAGCACTACAGTGGGATACGCAACAGTGAAATACGCAAATAAAAACTAAAGTTTATTAAATGACTTTAACGTTCATTATACACTGGAAACTGAAGTTCTGCTCTTTCTGTTTGGTGTGCACTATGCTTAGCTGAAGACCTGAAAAAATACATGGGTTTAATATTGACTATGATAACATTCCTATAACTATTTTACAAATGACTGTAGGAAAATGTCAGATATTGCAAAGAACACTGGTTTTCTTGATTTAAAATTACTTCAAAGCCTTTTGTTCCAATTCATCAGGTTGAACTTATCTTTGACCTTTTAAGTGATTAATTATTTTGCTTGTCCTTCAAAATATACTGGAGAAATTCCAAAAACATTTTAACACAATGGGCCGGTGGAATGTAAATACAATATTAATATAGGAGCGGGATCTTGTTTAAGTTTAAATATACAGTATCCTGTGAGCATCAAACACTGCAACTTAAAAAAATTAATACAAAGATATTAGTGGTCAGCAAACAAAATAATGGAAAGCTTTCCCAGTACAGAAAAAGATTCCTTAAAAATAGTTTCATATGGGAAATAGAGTAACTAGCATGTGCTCAAAAATTATTTTTAACAAAAGAGGATTGCACTAACGTCCTTTGTGCTACCTTGGCACTCAGTTCAGCAGTATGTAGTTGCTCAAGATCCTCTCCCTTTAAAAAGGAAGGAGTTTTGCTGCCATGGTGTCCAATCAGTCATTGCCGTTTATTATTTTGGAAGTTGCTTCATGTCTTATATTTCAGTTGCTGTTCATTTGGCCATTTTAATTCCCTACGAAAGTTTCCTATCCAAATGAGAGATGCTGTCAGTTTAGTCATGTGACCCTATTCTTTAGGATGAAAAGGTCAAAGATAAGTTTTGGATTTCCTGCATTTTTGTTTCACTGACTTATACCTCTTAACCAGTTTCTGGATGTTTGAAATATTGTATACTTGAAGTGATTCCCCATTAAACATGAAACTGTGACCATGATTTTTGATTTTTGTAGTAAAGAGTGGATTTGCAGTTTTGTTTTTCCTATCCATTATCTATGGATTATTTTAACTTGACAAAAATTACTGGCTTGTGTAGAATTAAGAGAAGGAAAAAATCAGACAATTGAATTTTTTATTTTTAACAAGCTTGTAGAATGCTTTTGCATTAAACTGTTTAATCTACTAAATCCTTTTTTATATGCATGCATTTACAAAAAACACCTAAAACTGGTTTTCAAACACACAAATAATACATAAACTCAGCATTTGACTATCCAGTGGAATAATCATTGTTAAACTGAATAATATTGATAATATATTGCATAACTACTTAGCAATATTTACCTTCTTTGAGTAGTGTCCCTAGAGGTGCTCCATTTCAGGGGTGCATGCACCCTTCCACCATTGATTATTCTGATGTATTTCAGCATCCCTGGGTTTTAAGAGGTATGTTTCTGGCTGGGAGCCAATCTCAGTAAGTGATGGGCATCCTTGGTGCTCCTTTGTTTGGGAGATAATCACAGCCCTAATAAGTGCAAGATTTGCTCATCTTTCAAGGCCAGATCTCAGAAGACCAGAAAGGTCAAATTTAGACTTTTAATGGTGGAGCAAGCATTAAGATCAGCTTCTGACCCATGTAACAAGGACCTCCCTGTACACAGAGCTTCCAGTACCACTAGTGCTTCATCTATCTCAAGACAACACTCACTGAGCATCTCTGGAGATTCAAGTATGCAAGTGTCATCCTCGACGTCTGGGAATGTCTCACCGAAAGCTTCAGGAGAGGGAGCTTCTGTGACAGTACCTTCAGGTTAGAGAGCTGTATTATCGAAGCCTTTGACCACCAATAAAAAGAGTAGGAGCACCTGTTCTACTATGAAATGTTGATCTCCATCTGCAAGAAGGTCCTGGAGACCTCAGGTCCCAAAGGGTCCCTGAGGCTTTGAATGGCTTTGCTACCCTGAAGGTTTCTAAAGTGTATTCTAAAAGCAATACCTTGCAACAGGATTCAGTACTGAGGACCTCTTCAACTATAGATAACCGAACCTAGGCTAGTAGCTGTGTCGTCAGACTCAGTTATCCTTTCGGTATCTATACCATCATCATGTATTGCAGCAGTACCAGTGGCATTTGACCATGATCTTTCTCATATCAGGTTTGTCTGTACCATCAATACCGAAACTGGCCTCCAAAGGAAATCATCAAATTTCCACCAATATACCATCGGTATTGCAGGAGTTTAGATACTCTAAAGACCTCCTGGTCTCCACTGAGCCAAAATCTGTTACTTACCAGTACCACTCATCATGTGGTACTGCAGTCTGCTAGGTCACCAGCTCCACATTTGTCATTGAGACAGTCTTACTGACTTCAACCATACAGGGCAAATAGTTATCACCTCCCCTGGGATATGTTGAGGAGAGCTCCTCTGACTCACAAATTTTAGTATAGGGTTCTTCTGTATATTCTAGGAGGCATAATTAACCTCCATGTACTGATACTGTGGAGGATACCAGACCTCAGCTTCCACCCCCTTGGTATAATCAGTAGAGGCTGCTCCTACTATGCCCTAGTGGCCTTGTTGGGATCCTTGGCCCATTTACTGACAACAATTTAGGTCGGCATCGACCCACTTGGAGCATAGATAGAGGCATTCTTCTCAACCAGAGAAGGAGACTTTTGAGGTGCAGGAGGCAAGGGCTGACAGAGAGGTGACACTAATATTGCTTCATCACCAGATGAAGCTGTCATGCATTAACCTCCTTCCGTGGCAGATCAACTTAGGATGTTTCAAGAGCTGATGAAACGTATTGCCTATATGCTTCAAATTCCATTACAGGAAGTCCAGGATTCCCATCATAAACTCCTGGACACTTTACACACCTCGGCCTCTATACAGGTAGCCATCCCCATCAGTGAAGCTTTGCTGGAGCCTGCTATAAACCATCTGACAGACTCCAACTTACAAGCATGCAGGTAAAAAGTACTATGTCCCCGCAGGGATTCCAAGTTCTTATTTTCTTACCCTATACTGAACTCTTTGGTAGTAGGAGCTGTCAATGAATGTGGTAGACAACACAACACAATTTTAAGTCTATCCCTTACTCCAAAGACCGCAAGAAACTTGACCTCTTCGATCATAAGTTCTACTCAGCCACACTACAATTTTGAATGACGAATCACCAGATACTTATGTTGAAATATTATTATTTAAACTACAAGAAATTTAATTTTCTAATGAATGCCTTCAGAGAAGCATGGGAGCAATTCAAGGCTATCTTACAGGAAGGTCAGCTTTTGGCAAAAACAATGTTACAGGCCTCCTTAGATGCTGTTGGTACTGCAGCACAATCCACATCCACCATAATTGTGATGCCACAAGCATCTTGGCTGCAGCTTTCTGATTTCCCTAGGGAATTACAAAGTACTGTTGAAGACCTTCCTTTTGACGGCAACAAACTGTTTGCTCAGTCTACCAGTGACTCACTTCACACTCTCTAAAGACTTGAGGACCATGCTCAAATACCTCAGGATCTATATACCTCTGAACATAAGATTTAGCAGGTCTCAGAATGCACAGAGGTTTTGTCCAGCCCATTTTCTAACTTCTGTAGGCCACCCGAGCCACCAACCAACAAAGAAGCTGCCAGCTTCTGTCACAGCTACTTTTTCTCAGTCATCAGTGTCTTCCAAGCACCATTGTTGATGGCTTGGTCAGAGTGTCAACTATCCAGTCGACCAGGACTTACTGCTAGACTGTCCTACCTGCCGTTCCTCTTTTGGATACCATCTCTCCCAATTTCAAGCTGCATGGGAGAGCATAACATTGGCCAAATGCATGTTGGAAGCCATAACATCTGGTGGTTCTTCGAGTGCTTGCTCATGTCCATTCCACATTAGTTGTGCGCGCATTGCTGCTGGAGATTTTTCCCTCAGTGGTATGTCGGGTCGGCTCTAGCACCCTCCGGTGCTGCATGCTTATGCACCGGTGTAAGGGGCACAGCCAGCTCCGCACCCTCTCAATTTCTTCTTACTGCCCATGACAGTTGCTGGAACATCTCCTCTTGCTTTGGCAAGGCATTTTTCAGTGGTTTTCTTCTCTGTATCTTAGTTTTAATCTTAGTATAGTTGTAGTGTAAATATTGTAAATAGTATTAGTGTAGGTAGATAGTCCCCCTACTTCATTGTAGAGGGGCCAGGCATTCCCTAGGCTTCAAACCTTGTGCCTCCTGTGACAAGCCTGTGCCTTTGGAGCGACCCACAGCCAGTTGTCTGAAGTGTCTGGGGGAGAGTCCCGTCGGAGGGTGCTGTCAGATTTGTTGGGACTTTAAGCCTTGTACGAAGAAAGAGAGAGAGGCTAGACAGAGCTATCCTAACGGAAGCCGCTCTTAGACGGGCGTCAGAGCCAAGCCACTTGGATTCAGCACCAGATACTTCGGCATCAGTGCAAAGCACCCATCCGACCCTGTGCATTTCCCTGCACTATTCTCTATCATTGGTGCCAGAAGAACTATAAAAAGCAACGCTTTGCACTCTACAGTGCCAAAGAAAGGCAATCAAGGGGAAGGCAGTGGAGTGCGACCTGTGTTGGGCCACTCCACCCCTTCCCCTCACACACACACACACACAGTCCCTTGGCAGTACCATCGACTTCACCTAGAGAGTAGTTGAGTCCTCTGTGGGACCCTCTGCCGATGCCAGGATGTCATTGCTGTGCCAGCGGAATCATGGTGCCTTCTATCCTGGAGGCCTCTGCAGTGTCCAGGGACTTGCCACTCCCAGTACCACTGACTCTGATTGGACAACTGCTGGCTCCAGTGTGCCTGAGCAGGAGAGAGCACGGTGCTCTGAGCTCCTTTCTGTCACTGGGTCCCTCAGTATCTTCCAGGGGCAAGCCTACCCTACTTTCTTCTACAAGATCATCTATGGCACCAGTCCCCATACTCTTGGCATCAAATGGCAGAAGTGAGGGGTACCGCTCCCATGTGGTCGTCATGGGAGGACTCTTCATCGGAGTCTGAGGTGGAGCCCTACACTCATCCCAAGGGCCACCATCAGTACCCATCCTACATACCACCAGACCCCTGTGCGGGTCCCCTCTGCCAGTACGTGGCTCGGTGGTCAGTGGCCTATGCAGTGGCTGATCTGGAACCCATTGGGGGTTCCCCAGGTACTGGGTCTGTCATCCCACCAATCATACTTGGTTACTTCCAAAAGGTGGGCCCCCACACCACTCTGCTCGGCACCGGAACCTGATTCCGATACCAAACCCAGTACCAATACACAGGCCTTGGGCCCCACGGTGAGAATTGAGACTGAAGAAGAGGAAGACGCTCATCCTCCAGTACAGGCTCTTCCTCCTCCCTGTATGAGGCTGTCTCGGGACCAAGTGACTTGCTGCTGGAAGATGACTTTAGAGCCCATCAGGAGCTTCTAAACAGGATTGTGACTAACCTGGGTCTAGAGGTTGAGGAGCTCCAGGAATCATCCCACAGCCTCACGGTCATTCTGGCTGCAGCAGCTCCATCTATGGTGGGCTCTACCCATTAATGAAGCTGTAATGCGTCCTGTCAGCGCCCTGTGGCAGACTCCATCTTCTCTCCTTCCCACTTGGAAGAGGGCTGAAAAGAAATACTTTGTACCAGCCAAAGGGTACGAGTACATGTACTTGCACCCTCCTGGGTCCCTAGTTCTAGTGGCAGCCCATGAGAGGGATAGATAGGACCAAACAAAACAATGCAAAGAAACTGGATCTGTTTGGGAGAAAAAATTATTCGACGGGTGGACTACAGCTGCATATCTCAAACCAGCAATCCTTTCTGGGGAGATATATTTAAAACTTGTGGGACTCCCTGTTGAAATTTAAAGACTCAGTTTTCCTGCTGGGGTCGCATAGGTACTCCGGAGGACCCAAGCAGGCCTTTTGAAGGTGCACCCAAGGGCACTATACCAGTTCCTGTTCCGGATCCTGAGATACACATCCCCATTGGTTTTGGACCAACTTTCCCACTTCAGCTCAGCATGGTTTCTCATTACATTGGAGTGCTGGGTACTAAATACAGTGGTGGATGGTTATAGCCTTCAGTTTTCATCCCTCCCCCTCCCATGCACCCCCTATCCACATCCATCTTCAGAGACTGTTCTCATGAGCAACTCCTAAGTCAGGAGGTGCAAACTCTCCTATGGGTGGGGGCTGTGGAAGAGGTTCCTCAAAGCTTGAGAGAGAAGGGGTTTTAGTCCCTCTGTTTCCTAATCTCAAAGGCCATGGGGGGGGGGGGAGAGGGGTCTTTGCCCCATCATGGACCTGCACCGCCTCAACAGTTATCTCAAGAAATAAGTTTCACAGTTTTCCTGGCCTCCATCATTCCCTCCCTGGATCCACGGGATTGGTACGGTACTTTTGACTTGAAGGACGCTTATTTTCACATTTCAGTCTTTCAAGGCCACAGAAGATTCCTCAGGTTTATAGTAAACCAGACCCATTACTAAGTCACTGTCCTCCCATTTTCGCCTGTCTGCAGCCCCCTGGGTCTTTACAAAATGCATGGCAGTGGTAGTGGTCTTCGTCCAGAAGGTGAGGAGTCCAAGTCTGCCCATACCTCGACAACTGGCTGATCAAGGGCCACTCAGACACTCAAGTAAAGAAACAGCATCACCCTGGTCCAAACTACCTTCAGAGCTCTGGGCCTGTTGATAAACAAAAGTAGACTCTCATTCCAGTACAGAGAATAGTTCATCACTGAGGTACTAGATTGACCCACGTCAGAATCTGCTTTCCAGAGGCTCGATTCCAGACAACGTTGGACCTGATATCCAGGGTCATGCCCACCCAGTCACAACAGCACGGGTTTGCCTTAAGCCCCTGGGACACATGGCCCCATGCACTTATGTGGTACCTCATGCAAGACTGCATCTCAGGCCCCTGCAGATGTGGTTAGCTTCAGTGCGCTCACTGAACAGACACCACTTGAATTCAGCGCTTATGGTTCCAGCCCCATTCTTTGCCACCCTTGATGGTTGGAAGGACCTTCCTATCAGCAATGGCAGGCATTCCCTTTGTTCCTCCCAAGCAGTCAATATTCCTGGTGTCGGACGCTTCAGACTTAGGCTGAGGAACCCACCTTGATTGCTCTCCCTCCACATAAACATCAGGGAGCTCAAGAGTGGTCCACTTAGCTTGTCAAGTTTTTCTCCCCCAGATTACACGCAAAGTAGTGTGAGTACTGATGGGGACAACACCACTGCCATGTGTTGCATCAAAAATCAGGGAGGAGCACACTTCTCCATCCTGTGTCAGGAGGCCATTCATCTGAGATTTCTGCATGAAGAACTCTATCCACCTCAAGGCTTTCCATCTTCCAGGAACCCAGAACACACTCTGGCAGATCACCTTAGCAGATCTTTCTCCTCTGACCATGAATAGTCCCTTCACCCAGATGTCACCAATTTCATTTTCGAAAGATTGTGGGGGGAGGGTTGTCTTTTTGCCACCAATCATAACAGGAAATGGCATCAGTTTTGCTCGCTGCACAGGCACAGCCCAGGCTCCCTTTTGCTTGCCTGCTTTTATGGACAAAGCTCCTATTCTGTGCATTTCCTCCAGTACCTCTGGTTTCCAAGGCCCTTCTGAAAATCTAGTGGGACAATGCGAGAGTTATAACCTCAGCGTGGCTACACCAGCACTGGTTTGGCACCCTGCTAGACTTATCAGTAACACTCCCACCACCATTCCCACTCTGCTTGGTCCTGATCTCACAGGACCACAGTCATTTTCTCCACCTGAACCTCGTCTTTTACCTAACTGCATGGAAACTCCATGTCTGAACTGGAGGAGCAAACCTATTTGGGAACAAGTCCGCCAGATTTTGTTGGGAAGTAGGAAGCCATTTACAAGGGCTACTTATCTTGCAAAGTGGAAGCATTTCTAGATATGGTCTCTCCAACTCAGTCTTCCCTTCAATCTGTTCTAGATTACCTGCTCCACCTAAAACAGCAAGGCTTGGTCATTGCATCTATCAGGGTGCACCTAGCAGCAATTTCGACCTTTCACCCACCTGTGGGCGGTAGGTCAGTTTTCTCTCATGACCTGACAATCCGCTTTCTTAAAGGGTTAGGGAGGCTTTACCCTCAGGTTCCGCAAACCAGTTCTCCTGTGGGATTTAAACCTTGTCCTATTGAAACTCACATGCCCTCCCTTTGAGCTGCTAGCATTGTGCCCTCTGCTGTTTCTCTCCTGGCCCTTGCACGCCAGAACTACCGTACAATGTGTTCGGCAAGGCTCAGCCACACCTTCATCTGGCCTTCCTGTCAAAGGTGGTCTTGCTGTTCCATACCAACCAAGCCATTTTCCTGACCGTTTTCTTCCCGAAGCCGAACAAGAATTTGGAAGAGCAGAGCAGCGGCTTCACTCGTTGGATGTTAAGTGCGCCCTCACCTTTTATATCGGAAAACTAAACCGTTGCGTAGATCCATGCACCTCTTTATGGCAATAGCAGTGAGGATGAAAGGCCGCCTGGTTTCAGCCTAGAAAATCTCATCCTGGATAACCGCCTGCATTTGGGCATCCTACAAAGAGGTGAACGTTCCACCTCTGGCCATCTTGACCACTCATTCCACAAGAGCCCAGGCTTCTTCAGCAGCGTTTCTGGCCCAGGTCCCAGTCCAATCTGCAGGGCTGCAACCTGGTCATAAGTATGTACTTCTCTCACTATGCCATCACTCAACGGACTTGAGATGATGTCAGGTTCAGGAGAGCTGTGTTGCAGACCACATGTCCATGAACTCCGAACTCATCTCCTTGGGTACTGCTTGTGAGTCACCTAACGTGGAATGGCCATGAGCAAGCACTTGAAGAAAAATAGGTTACTAATATTTCTGTAACTTGTTCTTTGAGAAGCGTTGCTCATGTTCATTTCACAAGCCACCTTCTATCCCTCTGTTGGGAGTTAGACAGCAAGAAGGAACTGAGTGTGTGGAGCCAGTAGTGCCCCTTGTATGGGCACATAAGCACATGGCACCAGAGACACTAGAGCTGGCACAACTGATACTAATGAGGGGAAAATCTCAGGCAATAGTGCACACGGCATATGTACACTTAATGTGGAATGGACATGAGCAACACATCTTGAAGAGCAACAGTTAAAAAAGGTTAACTTTTTTTACACCTTCAGGGGCCTTTGTCATGATCAATTCCTGATATGAGATTTTACTCTATTCTACATTTAGGTGCAGCACAGGGTAAAGGGATTTTAGTCCCAAGTACTTTCTGGTTCCCAGAAAGGATGGAGGCCAACACTAGTCCTCAGACATCTGAACAAATATGTGAAACAACAAAAGTTCAAGATGGTGACCCTTGCAGCCATAATTCCCTCTCTAGACTCCAGAGATTGCTTTGCAACTCTTGTCCTTTAAGACTCATATTTTCATGTGGCAGTCCACCCTTCTCATAAAATGTTTCTTTGATTCGTTCCTCAATCATGAACCACTACCAGTAGCAGCAGGTACTCACATGGCTTAGCTTGAGGATTCCAAGAGGTCAGTCTTGGTGCTGGAGCAGCCATTATGAAGTGCAGCAAATTCTTTTCCAACAAGATCAAGCAAGACGGAGCTAGAGTGATTTTGATTGCTCTAACTTGGCCAAGACAGATTTTGTATCCTTACCTCATCCAATTTGCCTCTTGCCCACTGTGGCTGCTTCCGATCTGCTCCTGTCTGTTGTCTCAGTATGTCAGTCAGAAACTTCACCCCCGTCTGAAGTTTCTATGGCTAGAGACTTCCTGTTCATACTCCCGAGGGCATTCTGCACCCAAAAAAAAAAAAAAAATTCTGCTCACAATACTTTAATTTTATTTGTCAAATAATTGTGGAGGCTCCAGCATGGCATTGGGGAAGCACAAGCCAGAGGTGGGAGATCTCTGTACAGCTCCCCCCAGGACACTCAGTGGTGAGGTTGCACCCAACCCAGATACAGCGCAAGGATCGGACCTGTCCTAGAAACACTCCAGAGACCTGCCCCTCTGTGCCAGGTGCACCAGGTGTGGGCAGGCAGGCTCAGCAAGGCAAGATGTATGTGTTTGGGGGGGAGGGTCTAGGTGTGGGTTGAGGGGGTTCTGTGTGGGGCAGTCTGGTTGAGGGCAGCTCTGGATGCATAGGGGCTTGTTGGGGGGTGGGGGAGGTTCTGGGTACAACAATAATAGGACGCTGCAGCTTGGGTCCAGGTGAAGGGGATTGGGGCTCAGTGGGAGAGAGGTCTGGGTGTGTGGGGACAGCTACTCAAAGAAGGAAAAGTTACTTGCCCTGGGAGTAACTGGAGTTCATCTGTGCAGTATCCTTAGTGTATGGCATGAGGATGTAAGGGTGCATGCCTGGTTGAACAAGCACGGCTATTAAAATGTCCCATCAAAGGCATGGGGGCACATGAGCACCTGAAGTGGAACACCCATAGGGGGACACATCTCGAACTCCAGTTACTGCACAGGGTTAACTCTCCTTTTCATTTTTATTTAATAATGTTATATTTGTGAAAGCTGTTAGCACTTATGCCTGCTCTGTCAGCAGAAGACTTGTCAGACCGCAATGCTAACTTTTCCGTGAATGTTCCTTACTCCTAGAAGAACTATTCCTAAAACGGAGTGGTTCAGTCTCAAGACTTAGTATTCAGTCTGTGATCTGCTTCATCACTGATATCCAAGGTGCCAGTTGTGGTTTACAGTGATGTGATGTGGACACTTACGCATTAGGAATTTAACTGAAACAATGATATAATTGGACTGCATATCTTTGAATAGAATTAGTGTAATTCAGAACAAAAAATGTAAATTTCACTTAAGCACATGAGACTATATTCTATTGAACACATTTATATGCCCCCCCGCACCCCACCCCCAAAAAACCCTAAACGTTAAACTGGAAATCACAAGCTATGGTTACATAAACAATTCAACTTTAACACAGTTTGTGCACTTCATTAAACAACATTTCTAAGTTTTGCGCTGAATTCAAGCACCCTTAACTCTACCTCTGTAACAAAATACTCTAATTACGATGTCTGCACCCTTGCCTATGCTTGCAGCAATGCGTAGGGTATGTGTAGCTACACCCTCCCATGAAAGACAGACTGTTACCATGCTCGCTGCAGTGTGTAGCTATACACAGCAATGAAAGGCTCTGGCAATGGGGAGGCAGCAGAGAAAGTCTCTGGGGAGCTGCTGGAGCCTCTCCCTGCTAGTCTTTCACTGCAGCAGGGAAAGGTTCTATCAGCAAGGAGGCAGCAGGACACTATACTGCTAAATACTAAAATAGCAGTATAGATGACATGAGAGGCACTGCTTGGGTGTATAGAGAGACATGTAAGGTGTATATACCTTTTATGATTCAGGTGTGTCAGGCACTCTACTCACCTAAGGAAGGTCTCACTCTGCACTGCTATTTATACCTGAGCATGCAGAATATGTTCTCCATGTGCTCCCATAAGTGTAGACCTATCCTAAATGAACCAATTCGTATCTTTCTCAGAATTGTGTATACAAATTTTAATACTTTAACTTAATCATCCAAAACTTGTAAAAAGTTTGACCTTCCACGCAAGCATGTACAAGCTCCACAAACAAAAATCTTTAACAATTCAAGATCACCTCTGTGTAAGCATCTCTAAATTGTAATCTCTTACTAAGCAAAATAATTGTATGTATCCCTACTATATCCCCATCACTAGAAATGAAGGTGTACGTGACACAAACAGATCAAGCAACTCTTATATCAGATTGTAAATGTAGTCATTATATAAGAAAACAAGAACTGTTAATGTTATAACAAACCATCAAACTTGATCCTATAGAAAAAATACAGTGGGTGCATCAAAAAGCTTGCTCCAGTTGCAGAAGTGTGTTACAGGGTTCAGAGAGTGTTTCCTATACTTAAAATGGAGAATACCATTGTATCCAGTAATAACTACAGTTGGAATCAACTTTTTAAATGTTCCTGCTCTAGTTTCCATATTTGTTCAGAAGTATTAAAATTTGGTGGGTGTTGGCCACTGAGACTTTTGCTACATAAGAGTGTATGTGTTTGTGAATTGGGGCCAGATCCTCAGTTGATGTAAATCAACTTCAAAGCAGCTACGGTGATTTTCATTAGCTGGTGACTTGGCTTTGGTGAGTGTTTAAGATTGGTGTTAATTTTGTTAAATTTGGCCTGTGATTTCCATAGACTGTTAATAATTTGGTTGTATACAGTAAATATTGCCTGTTTTTTTTCCCTTTGATGCAGTGCTGCCTTATCAGCCTTCTAGGCACCTGCTTCTGACCTCAGCTCGTGCTGGCTCCAACTAGCCCTTCTCTGGCTATGTCTACACTGCATAGTAAAGCTGGGTCTGTGGCACCCATGCCTGTAGCCTGTTTTTCCAAGCCTGCACTTACAGATCCACACTGCATTTTAAAGCCAGGCCTTGCAACTATGCTGACTAGTGCAGCGTAGTCCACGCTCCACTACACAGACCCGAGTCAGACCTCTAGCTTCGGGAGGGTTCCCTGGGTTCGTAATGCTGTTGCCAGCTGTAATCACTCTAGGGCTTGGTTCATAGAGGACGGGGAGGAGGGGACTTAACCAGCCCCAGGACTTAACCAGAATTGGTTAGAGCCCAGCACATCTGCCTCCAAGCCATTTTTTGGGTCCAAACACTCCCAGCAGCTGAAGTTGTCAACGTGGATCCCAAGCTGGTGGTAGACCTTCTCCAGCTCATGCTTTCGCTCCTCTTTTAGGAATCAGGTAGAGCATTTGTGTCATGCTGGTGGACATTTCAGCATCAGGCTAGGACTTGCCAATGGCACCTTTTGGAGGAGGGTACTGACATGGCAGCCACAACCACACCTGATGTCATGAGTGCCCATCCCCAGATATAGACCAGTGCTTCTGGAGCAAGCCATAAGCATCAAGTGGTGGGATCACATCTTCATGTGGACCTGCAGTGGTGCCAGAATTTTCACATGAAGCAGCAGATGTTCCTAGAAGTTAGTGATCAGCTTGCCCTGGCCCCCTAGTACAAGGACACAGGCCAGTCATGAAGCAGGTCACAGTAGCCATCTGGAAGCTGGCTATACCTGGCTCCTACAGCTGTGTAGCTGACCACTTTGGCATTGGCAAGTCAACTGGCAGGGGGAGGAGGGTTTTGGTGGAGGTTTGTGAAGTGATGTCACGTTCTAGGATGCAGTCCAGACCAGTGGGGGGTTGGCACTGCCTGATGTGAGCCTCAATATGCTCTGCTGCTGTAGTTCTCAACTGGATGCTTCCAGACGCATATAGGCATGCGCTGAATGTCTGTGCTTAATCCCTGGTTCAATGCTCTGACCCCAGCAGCCTGCCTGCAACATACTTCCCATGTGGTTACTCCTGCCAAGATGACTCCACTGCCCCTCAGTCCCAGATTTTCCCAAAACTGTGTACTCTGCAATGTCTAGCCCTCTTCTGGACCATTCAGAAAGATATTAAGGTGCATTTGTTCCTTTAAAGGTACAATACACAGCAGTTTGCTACATTAACTGGAATTAACATTCACTTTAAATCAAACATAGTACTGAGCTGGTTTAGATTAAAAGTAAAACAAGGTTATTAACAAAAGCAGATAAGATTTCAAGTGAGCTAAAGTATAAAGGATAGAGTGAGAGATGGTTATCAAGAGATAGAAGTGAAGACTTAACAAAACAAGCTATGACCTTTGCTCAAGGTAGTTTCCTTATCAATCCACCTTCCACCAACATGGCTGACCAACCTCTCTGGTCAGGATTTCCTGCAATGTCCAAAGTGCTCACGTCATTTGTCAGCTTAGGTGAAAGATCAGTTGGGTGGGGTTCTTTGCCACTCTTTTCATAGTCCATACGTACTAATGGGATGCACTGGCAAGGTACCTGATGCCAGAGATTGGCACTTTACCTTCATGGACAAGCTGGGACATTATTCCCAATGAATGATATTGTTATAAATGTAGTTACTATCGGCACTGTAATTCTAGAAGGCCCTGCTTACCCCCTTGTGCCAGGACTTAAGAAACTGAATGCTGGTTTCAGAGGCCCTGACAAAAGATGGTTCAACTGTACGCTCAGTAGCTGTAGGGTGATGATGGAATGTGCTTTTGGCAGATTGAAATCGTATTGGTGCTGTCTTCAGAACCATTTGGATGTCAGTGTCGTCTGCATTATTGTGGCTTGCAGTGTTTTGGAGAACCCTTTTGCTATGAATGACTCAAGACATTGCAGAGCTGTTACACACAGCTAGAAAATACACCTGTCATTACTGGGTCAGGAGCCACATACACAACAGAAATCAGGGATGCTCTGTGCACCCACATGGGTGTTTTGCACAGTCCCAAGCATGAGGGAATGCAATGGTATTTGTAATTGTGCTGTTTCTGGGTGTGAGGCAGCTCTGGGACATTTATGTATTATGAACTTTGTAAATACATTTAATGTACCTCTAGACACAGGGTACTGATCACTATGCTGACATGCATGGAGATATTTTTATGCAATTCATAGAAATTGGCCATGTACTTTGAACCACAGCTTATGGATTACTGTGATGACATTCATTGAATTAATGTATGAAGTTTATTGTGATGAAGTTCAACTTCATTACATAAAATAAAACTAAGGAAGCCCTAGGTGCAAATTCAACACTTAAATGTATTTAAATACAAAATGGCAATGTAAAAACCACAGTGGCGGACCAGCTGCCATCCAAACATACGACACAATAATCAAACAGCACAAAACCAGTGAACAGTGCATGTTAGCAAATGAAATGGACAGCTGTTGCTAGGTGTACCCCATTCCTGTTCTCCCTGGTCTTTCTAGGGTGATCTGCACATGTGGGTTGCAACTAGACTGGAGTCAGGGGTTGCACAGGGCACATTTGACCATTCCATGTGCTAGTGTTTATTGCCTGTGACATGGTCCAGGCACCCCCTGAATTGTCCAATCTGCACAGTCTGCAGGATGTGATAATGTGGAGGGAACTCAGCTGTGAGGCTGGAGCAGGAATTGAAGGCAGCAGTGGAGCTGGCACTGGAGCCTGCAGGCTGGTGGCCATGAGCGCAAGCAACCACTCAAATGGCTACTTCTGCTGCACTCTGTCTTCCTCCCTGTACCCGCAGTCATGCTCCAAAAACTGTGCTGCCAGTTTATCCTCATGCTGTGCAGCCTCTCTCACTTTCATTACCTTTCTTGAATCTTTATCCTTCTGGCCCACTGCTCAGTGAGGAGGGAGAAACAGTAACAGGAAACTTGGACATGGCAGAGATGCTTAATGACTTCTTTGTTTCGGTCTTCACCGAGAAGTCTGAAGGAATGCCTAACATAGTGAATGCTAATGGGAAGGGGGTAGTTTTAGAAGATAAAATAAAAAAAAAAGTTAAAAATCACTTAGAAAAGTTAGATGCCTGCAAGTCACCAGGTCCTGATGAAATGCATCCTAGAATACTCAAGGAGCGAATAGAGGAGGTATCTGAGCTTTTAGCTATTATTTTTTTAAAATAATGGGAGACGGGAGAGATTCCAGAAGACTGGAAAAGGGCAAATATAGTGCCCATCTATAAAAAGGGAAATAAAAACAACCCAGGAAACTACAGACCAGTTAGTTTAACTTCTGTGCCAGGGAAGATAATGGAGCAAGTAATTAAGGAAATCATCTGCAAACACTTGGAAGGTGGTAAGGTGACAGGGAATAGCCAGCATGGATTTGTAAAGAACAAATCGTGTCAAACCAATCTGATAGCTTTCTTTGATAAGATAACGAGTCTTGTGGATAAGGGTGAAGTGGTGGATGTGGTATACCTAGACCAGGGGTGGGCAACCTATGGCATGGGTGCCGAAGGCGGCACACGAGCTGATTTTCAGTGGCACTCAAACTGCCCAGGTCCTGGCCACCGGTCTGGTAGGCTCTGCATTTTAATTTAATTTTAAATGAAGCTTCTTAAACATTTTGAAACCTTATTTACTTTACATACAACAATAGTTTAGATATATATATTATAGACTTATAGAAAGAGACCTTCTAAAAACGTTAAAAAGTCTGCTTGCATCCGAAGAAGTGGGTATTCACCCACGAAAGCTCATGCTGCAAAACATCTGTTAGTCTATAAGGTGCCACAGGATTCTTTGCTGCTTCCAAAAAGTATTACTGGCACACGAAACCTTAAATTAGAGTGAATAAATGAAGTCTCAGCACACGACTTCTGAAAGGTTGCCGACCCCTGACCTAGACTTTAGTAAGGCATTTGATACAGTCTCGCATGATATTCTTATTGATAAACTAGGCAAATACAATTTAGATGGGGCTACTATAAGGTGAGTGCATAACTGGCTGGATAACCGTACTCAGAGAGTAGTTATTAATGGTTCCCAATCCTGCTGGAAAGGTATAACAAGTGGGATTCTGCAGGGGTCTGTTTTGGGACCGGCTCTGTTCAAATATCTTCATCAACGACTTAGATATCGGCATAGAAAGTATGCTTATTAAGTTTGCAGATGATACCAAACTGGGAGGGATTGCAGCTGCTTTGGAGGACAGGGTCATAATTCAAAATGATCTGGACAAATTGGAGAAATGGTCTGAGGTAAACCGGATGAAGTTTAACAAAGACAAATGCAAAGTGCTCCACTTAGGAAGGAAAAATCAGTTTCACACATACAAAATGGGAAGAGACTGTTTAGGAAGGAGTACGGCAGAAAGGGATCTAGGGGTTATAGTGGACCACAAGCTAAATGTGAGTCAACAGTGTGATGCTGTTGCAAAAAAAGCAAACGTGATTCTGGGATGCATTAACACGTGTGTTGTGAGCAAGACATGAGAAGGGGAGAGGGATAGCTCAGTGGTTTGAGCATTGGCCTGCTAAACCCAGGGTTGTGAGTTCAATCCTTGAGGGGGCCATTTAGGGATCTGGGGCAAAAATTGGTTCTGCTAGCAAAGGCAGGGGGCTAGACTCAATGACCTTTCAAGGTCCCATCCAGTTCTAGGAGATTGGTATATCTCCAATTATTACCTTTAAGTCATTCTTCCACTCTACTCTGCGCTGGTTAGGCCTCAACTGGAGCATTATGTCCAGTTCTGGGCACCGCATTTCAAGAAAGATGTGGAGAAATTGGAGAGGGTCCAGAGAAGAGCAACAAGAATGATTAAAGGTCTTGAGAACATGACCTATGAAGAAAGGCTGAAAGAATTGGGTTTGTTTAGTTTGGAAAAGAGAAGACTGAGAGGGGACATGATAGCAGTTTTCAGGTATCTAAAAGGGTGTCATCAGGAGGAGGGAGAAAACTTGTTCACCTTAGCCTCTAAGGATAGAACAAGAAGCAATGGGCTTAAACTGCAGCAAGGGAGGTTTAGGTTGGACATTAGGAAAAACTTCCTAACTGTCAGGGTGGTTAAACACTGGAATAAATTGCCTAGGGAGGTTGTGGAATCTCCATCTCTGGAGATATTTAAGAGTAGATTAGATAAATGTCTATCAGGGATGATCTAGACAGTATTTGGTCCTGCCATGAGGCAGGGGACTGGACTTGATGACCTCTTGAGGTCCCTTCCAGTCCTAGAATCTATGAACCTATGAATCTGCTGATTGACTTTATCAAGAATCTGATCTCAGACTCTCTTTCTCCTTGACCATTGTTGGAGGTCCTCCAGGCAGAACAGGAAGGGCTTTGAAAGGAAAATGGAAGAGCAGATTGTCTGATCATGATAAAAAAATTACATTTTCTACTCTTTCAAAGGGGCTGCTTCCATTCAAGGTCCAAATATGACACTTTCTATCACTGGGCTTTATTTTATTCACACACAAAACACTGGCCAGCACAGACATCCTTTGGAGTGGCACTGAAAGCTCTTGTTGCCCTGTGACAGATTTTTGTTACCAAGAATGAGAGAGATTGGAGAGGAGAGAGGAGAGAGAGAAAAAGATGATTTAAGGGTCTTGAGAACATGACCTATGAAGAAAGGCTGAAAGAATTGGGTTTCCCTGAGGTGTCAGGTGATCAGGCTGAGGCAACAGGATCTTTTTGGGGAAGAGATGACGAAACACACCAAGTGTCTAAGTTTTAAAGGTTTATTAATAAAATAATAAAATAACAACAGAGAGTGATGGGCGCTCCCCACCTCAGTCACAGGAAGGAAGGAAGCATTAGTGCCCCAAGCCCTAACCCACTGTCATACTTACACACGCTCTACCTGAGGCTGGCCAAGCCTGGGGTAATGTAAGTGTCTGTTACAGCTTTCCCCCTATTCCATTTTGTTTCTTACAGCTGTCCCCTTACTCCATTTTGTTTTTGTTCTCCTCCTGTGGCCGCCCCTCCCTGGCTGTTAAGTTGTTTACCAGGGCCACTGCCCTTCTCAAAGGGAGGGCCCCTTAAGTCATTTACCATGAGCCATTGCCCTTCTCAAAGGGATGGCCACTTGTGCTGCGTGCTAAGTGGGACCACTGCCCTGTTCAAAGGGTTAGTCCTGTTATCACCTTGTTAAACCTGGGCTTTGTGTAGGGTAGGCAATGTCCAGAGCTGCAAGACCTAAAGTGGCCACATAGCTGAGCATATGAGTCATACCTGTGAGCTCAGAACTTGCCCAGGCATGTCCTGTGCCTAGCTGCAGTTTTTCCCTGCCTTCTCTCCTCCCTCTAATAAGGGGAACCAATCAGGATTACTGTCAGGAAACTGCCTAAGTTTGCCTTTATAACCAGACATTTTCTGATCAGACCTCAGAAAGGTTCCTGCATTGCTGCCTGGTCTGGTCAGCCAGGGGTTCTGGGGGGGTCCTTTCTCCGCTTTCGTTTTGTTTTTGAGCGTACCCCCGTTTTAAACTCCCCTCCCACGAACAACGAATTTTGCCTGGAGATCTCCTGATTATTGTAAGCGAATTGAGTCCTCTCTGTGTCCTCTGATGCTGCTGCTGTTCCTGTCTCTGCCTTTGCTGCTGCCTTGGGGACTGGTAAGAATCCCTCTGTGAAACTTTCTATACTTTTATTTTATTATTTTAGCTGCTGGCCTTGTTTCCCCAGCAGACAGACCCAAGCTAACTCCTTGGTCTGTATGTGTAATCTGCTTCTAGCTCCGCAGCGCCTTTGCTGCTAGAAATAAGCCTGCTTGCAGCCGCCCCACTGCTGCAGCCACCACTGGGCACACACCACTCTGCCCTCTGGAACTACCCCTAGTATAAGGTGCACCCATTAAGTTAGGTTTAGCCTTTAGTCTAGATAAGTTGTAATTTCATTTTGCATAGCTGTGGTTAAGTTAGGTTTAGCATTGTACTCTGTAAGTTAGGCTTAGAGAATTGTTGCATTGTGTTTTGTTTCTTGCTAATTTGTGTAGTTTTGGTTAAGTTAGATCATAGATAAGATTTGCTGTGTTCTGTATAATTGTGATTGTCTGTCTTCCCACTGTCAGCCCCCTGCCCCCCCCCGGGCTTCCCCAGTCACTTACAGTCTGCTTGTTCTCTGTGTCTCCCTAGCCTGCTTGTTCTCTGTGTCTCTCTAAGTTTAAATCTCCCTCTGCAGCGCCTCTGCCTTGTGCTCCTCTTCCCCCATCCCAATCTAGCATAAAACCCCATTGGTTATTTTTTCTCTCTGATACACCTCACATTCTACATTTACACCACTGTGACACATTTTTACCTAGAATTGTTTGCTATTTAACATATTTTATCCATAACTGTTAGTTGGTTATATGCTGCTGTGACACACCCTTTACATAGAAATTGTTAGCCACCTGTTACATTTATATTTCTGTGTTAATTGGTTACCCACTGTATTGTATCCTACTGTATTGTACCCCACTATTGAAACCCCCTTACTGTTTACCAAAAGAAACCCCTCCCCAATTGTCTACCTTAACAAACCCCATACCCCTCACTATTGAATTTTCCCTGTTTTTGCATTTTCTTAATAAAGGTTATTTTGCACCCCACCAGTGCAGTAATTGTCCCCCAAGATCCCCTACCTGCTGGCAGGGACAGTAAGAAGAGGGGGAAGGGCGGACAGGAGTTCTGCCTGGGCCCAGGTCATCCGGGGTCTGCAGTAATCAACGACTTGCTTTGGCTCTTGGGAGGGTTTTTAAGTCCTGGGTTCTTTTGGGGGTGTTTTTGTTCAGGGCCCTTTGTTCCTGGTGCTCTTTGTACCAGTCCAAATGGGCTTTCTGTGGCCTTCTCAGCTTTCCCCAAAACACACCAGCTCCAGGGATGCACAGCCCTGCTTTCCCCCCCACCCACCCCCATCATCTTGCCTGTGTTTTTCATCTCTGCACCCCTGGTTCAGTGTACTTTTTCTTTTTTCATGGCTGTTTGTGGCTGAGAGAGAGAGAAATGCTGCTGCAGATTTCCATGACCTTGGACTAGGGCCAGCGTAGCGTCTTATTATGAGACTGAGCTAGCTAGCTGCAGTGTTGAGTTAACCTGTTCTCTGCTCTCTTCCTTCTTCCCCCTCTGGCTTCTCGCGACCTGCAAAGGAATCTTCCATTCCACACTCACTCACACCTTTGACCCTTCCCAAAATGCCCTCTGATGCTTGCAACAGCGTTAGCAATATATAATGCTGATCTGCCTTCCCAGGGGACCCCCCTGAGGGAGGGAGTCCTTGGGCCTGTGACAGTCCTCCCCCTTGACCCCAAATCAATATTTTGTTATGAGGGAGTCACCATTTCGGTTTTCATCTTCCCTCTGACACAGTGGCTAGGGTTACTACTATTGGCCTTTTACATACACAGAAATATAGCATGCCTATGATACAGAGTTGTTGGGTTACATATTGTTGGAGCTGGGAGCACACCAAATCCAATGTCAGTTGGTTCTCGGCCTCAGTTATGGTTTTAATCAGTCCCTGCAAGGTATTTTGCATGTGAAGAGCCAATTTGGCAGTCTGTTTGAGGGCAGCGGTGGCCACTGTCAGGTGGGTGAGGTCCGCACTTATGACCAGTCCCATGGCCATTTTCAATCATTTCAACAGCTTGTTTTTCATGGCCCCCTGCACAAAGAGCCCACTATGGTCTGCCTTTTCCGGGGGGACAAGGACACTGTATGCCTGAGGAGAGCGAGTTGGAGGGTGCCTCCCTCCCCCAGTAGAATTGGGACGTTGATTCTGGTTCCTGGAAATCGAGTTGGAAATGTTGGGATGGGAGGGCTGGGAAACACTGGAGTTGTAGCAGGTGATTGGCAGACTTTCCAGACCCGCGTCTGGCAACCTGGACTTCAGGAGCATCCACAATGCAAAATGCCTGCGCTTGGACCTGCGTGACAGCAGGACTTGGGTTCAGCCTCGTACCATGCTGGAGCCATGATCCTGGGCTTTCTGGCCCAAGTCAGACTGATTTGTATGTGGACAGTAGTGGGGCTTGGGCTTAAACCTTAGTCTGACCCTGAGTTGACTATGCAGTATAGACACACTCTATCTGGCTCCTTCTGTGCTTCCTGCCCCCAAGCCCATTCTCCTGCCTCTACTACAGGTGCAGGGCAGCACCCCTTCACTGGACTGTGGTAGATCTGCAAGCTGCCACAGATACTTACACATCAAAGTTCAGAGCTTTATTGTTCTCCCTGCTTGCCAACTCCTCCAAATTAACCCTGGGCTTCAGTTCTTCCTGTGATGCACCAAGGTCTGTCTCCAGAGTCTTGCTACTTCTGGACGGCAGCTAAACACTTAATACTTAAATAACTTTAATTGCTTAATAATTGACATTTTAATAGGGTGATTAAAATGTTAATCATTAAGTGGCTGGTGAAGAGCCAATTTATTGTGATAAACATCACCTTTGTCTCAAAACCAAAGTTCTAACAACCTATACCAGTTCTGAAGGACTGGTGCCGCACCCTGAGATCTCTCTGACACAGTTTAGGAAGGCAGCCGTAAAAAAATACATTTGAATAAACATGGTAACTTCTTTTTATATGTTTACTTGGCTGTCTCATATTCTTTTGTTTTTTCTGTGGCTGGAGTTGGACTGGGGTAACAAAGTGCAGTATCATACAAGGAGGAGGAAAATGCATAAAGATTGCTTATCACTAACAATAGATATTGGATGGAGCTGTTTATTTTCTTGTTCTTTATTCTGTGTGGGGGGGTTGTATGTAAAGCACTTTTTTTGTGGTAGAAATAATTTCACAGAGTCAGGACTACATGCAAAATGTCAAACTCATCACCAAACAACATTTAGGCTGCTGGGTAGGCTAGTTGTATAACACAAGGAGGTTTATAATATTTGTTTTCTTCTGTAGCAGGCTAAAGGATTTCAGGGTAACCTAGACGCTTGGGAAAACTAAGCATCAATTACCAGCTCTAATTATTCTATGTCCAAAGATCAAATTCCATGGTGGGTCTAGCGTGGTTTGCGTGATGATGTTTTGCTTTGCCTGAATAAAGCAATTCTTGTGATCTATTAACTGCTATATTGTTCAAGGAAATCATGTCATTCAGCTTCTGTTGCATGTTGATGAATAAACTATTTGCTGACTAAGTGTCAAACACCTCATAATCTCATTGGCTGGTATAGAGTTCATTAGGGGGATAATATCATCAGGGGGCAGGTTCTGGGGTACCAAATGTGCCCACAGAAGGTCAAAGGACACAATAAAAGTTGTGTATTGGGGGTAGCAGCAATGGATCCCTTGTGCTTGGATACTCTGAGCAACATAGTTTTGCCGACATAAGTGGTAGTGTAGACATGACCTAAATGTCAATCACTCACTTTACTATATGCTAATAGCACCTGTTGGGGAAAAGGTGAACTAACTGAAAGTGGAATATTTTGATTGGCTAGAATCTTCTAAAACAAACATCATATGTACATATATCACTATTTGTATACCAGGCCATCGATGTACATGGTGATTTACAAAGCACATTAAACAAGGCCAAAGACAAATAGTTTACAATCTAAAATGACTAGACAAACATACAACAATTAACTCAGAAGGGAGCAGGAGGATTCACAGTCATTAAACTCCCAACACAAAGAGAAAAGATGCACAATGATTAAACATCTCCTTTAAGAAAAAAGTATCACAGCTCTTAACCACACACACCCCCAACATCTCTCCTGCCCATAACAAGGCAAGCAAGCCACATTAACTAACCATATAAATGAACCTCATTTGGCCCTTTCAACAAAAATTCCCTTCATAACACCCACCACCACCAACATGCTCATGTAGACACGCATCTCTCCAGCCAAACCTTGCAGATATTATGAAAAGGTCTATGCGAATGGAATGGGGGTCACGTCTCTGTAGGCCCCTGCCAGGGCTGGCTCCAGACCCCAGCGCGGCAAGCACGTGCGTGGGGCGGCATTTGCCGGCAGGGGCGGCAGGCAGACCTGCCGCAGGCATGACTGCGGACGGTTCGCTGGTCGCGCGGCTCGGCTGGACCTCCCGCAGGCACGCCTGCGGAAGCTCCACTGGAGCCGCGGGACCAGCGAACCCTCCGCAGTCATGACCGCGGGAGGTCCGCTGTTCCCGGGGTTCTGGTGCACCTCCCGCGCATGACTGCTTGGGGCGGCCAAATTCGTAGAGCCGCCCCGTCCCCTCCCTTCCTGCTGCCTTCTGCTCCTACTTATGAGTCCATTGAGTTTTCTGCAAGGAGGAGAGATCACCAGACCCCTCTTCCTCCATGTGATCTCAGAGTCTGTAAGGGTCCTGGGAGGGACTGGGTAGGATGCATGAAAACATGTTGATTGGCTGGAATCTTTTGGAACAGAAGCAGTTAGAAACTGAACTGAATAGCTACTGCTTGATTGTGAAATATCTTATATTTCAATCTAGAGAGCATTCCAGAAGTAGTGAGACATTAAAAGCAGTGACATAATGCATTATGCAGAGTCGGGGAAAGTCAAAACCGTTTGTGTGGAAATGTTTCACTAGCATGAACATGGCGATGTGGAAGTTCTGTTCTTCTGCCAATGTGACACGCTGAATTTTCGTGATATGTGTCCAACTGCTGTCAAAGATAGGTTGTTGCAGTCAAACAGCAAGAAAGGGAGAGCTGGTCTGTATCAAAATGTGTTTTCTTCTGTGCATTCTCCTTTTTAGTCTTTGGCAGGATCAGCACAAAGCATAGACTCTTTTGATGAAGACAGTGATATGGGTGATGAAGAAATGGAATTAGCTTCACTTTCATTATCTTCTAATAAGAATTTTGCTACTCCATCTGCATCAGCATTGAAAATGACTACTCCTGGAATAACTACTTCAGCTGTTCATTAAATTGGTATTAAAAAGATTTTTGGATAGAATATCCCATGACCAGAAAAACAAATTTGCCAGTACGTTTGCCAGAGGTATTTATGCCAGCTATATATACCATCTTGTATATTGAAAATCCTTATATGCTAGAATTTTTTTCTTAAGTTACATCCAATTTACAAAGTACCAAGTAGGAAATGGCTTGCAGGATGTCTAAGTAGATGATGTGGAAATAAGTGTTGATGTTCTTATTGTGCAAGCGCGTCACATGTCTCTAGTGTCTGATGGATGGAGCAATAGGCGTGCAAAGAGTGCCATCAACTTTATGGTAACAACTCCATAACCAGTATTTTACTCACTCCAGTGCAAAACTGAGCATCACCACACAACCCAATGTATTTGTAACTAGTCTAAAAATACAATAAATGAATTGGGTCTATGGAAGATTAGTTTGATTGTGACCAACAATGCAGCTAATACAGAAGCTGCTTGGGCTTTGTTGATAAATGAGCATCCATACTTTGTGTTATGGATTGTCTGTTACAGCTGCCTCCCTGCTGCATTCCTTTTTTGTTTTCCTCTCTGTGTGGCCGCCCCTCCTGGCCATGGGGCTAGCAAAAGTCATAGCCTGGCCCTGCTCAGTGGAATGGCCTTTGCAGACTAACCAGAGCCATTGCTCTGCTCAGGTGGGGGTGGGCCTCTGGCTCCTTTGTTCAGACCTGGCCTCGGTGTAGGGGGCGCTGCCCAAGAATGCAAGACCTTATATGGCCACATAGCTGAGCATGTAAGTCATGCCTGTGACTTAGGACTAGCCCGGACACGTCTGTGCACACCTGAAGACTTTTCCCTGCTTTCTCTCCTCCCCTCTAAGAAGGGGAACCAATCAAAGTTACTGGCGGGAAACTGCCTAAGTCTGCCTATATAACCAGACATTTTCTAAGCAGACCTCGGAGAAGGTCCTTGCTTTGCCACCTGGTCTGATCAGCTAGGGGTCTTTGGGAGGCCCTCTCCCCGCTCTCGTTTGTTTTTGAGCGTACCCCCGTTTTTAAACTCCCCTCCCACGAACAACGAATTTTGCCTGGAGATCTCCTGATTATTGTGAGCAAATTGAGTCCTCTCTGTGTCCTCTGATGCTGCTGCTGTGCCTGCCTCTGCTGTTGTCCTGGGGATTGGTAAGAACTCTCTCTTGCAGACCCTCCCTGTTCTAGCTGCTGGCTTTTCTTTCCCCAACAGACAGACCCAAGTTAGCTCCTTGGTCTGCATCTGTAATCTGTTTCTGGTTCTGCAGCTCCTTTGCTGCGAGAAATAACACCCCCCTCCCAGCTTCTTTGTGTCCCTCTGACTCCTTACAGTCTCTCTGTTCTCTGTGTCTCTCTAAGTTTAAATCTCCCTCTGCTCCACCATGTGCTCCTCTTCCCCCATCCCAATCTAGCATAAAACCCCATTGGTTACTTTTTCCTCTCTGATACACCTCACATTCTACATTTACCGCACTGTGACACATTTTTACCTAGAATTGTTTGCTATTTAACATATTTTTCCATAACTGCTAGTTGGTTATATGCTGCTGTGACACACCTTTTTACATAGAAATTGTTAGCTACCTGTTGCTTTTATACTTCAGTGTTAATTGTTTACCAACTGTATTGTATCCCACTATTGAAACCCCCTACACTGTTCACCAAAAGAAACCCCTCCCCAATTGTCTACCTTAACAAACCCCATACCCCTCACTATTGAATTTTCCCTGTTTTTGTATTTTCTTAATAAAGTTTATTTTGCACCCCACCCATGTGGTAATTGTCCCCCAAGATCCCCTACCTGCTGGCAGGGACATGGATGAGCTGCCCATATCATGCAGCTTTTCATTGGTGATGTTGGAGATCTGACAGCTTTCTCATCACATCAAATGAAAAGCATTGTCCAGTTTTTCAAAAAAAGCACCAGCCACCATTTTTCAGAGTCATTTAGTGCAGCACTCAATGTCATTCACGCTGAGTAAGCCTTGTCATACTTGATGGACATCTTGTATTAAATGTTTCAAAGATCTTCAAATATGCAAGAAGGCTCTTCAGTCAGCTGCTGTTGAAGAAGGGGTGGGTGGGTTGCCACTGCATAATCCACACTGACATTTTTTAGTACAATGTCTTTTGGATGCAAAACTCATTTCATTGCTTGAACCCATAGCTCAGTCAAAAACGTTAGTTCTACATTGTCTGAGGCCAGGAATGAGTCCCTGAATACTAAGCATGTTTGGTTTCCTGGACCTGAAGAGAGCTCTCTGTAAGCTCGTCTTTTTCACCACCAGAAGTTGGTTCAATGAAAAGATATAACCTCACCCACCGTGTCTCTAATATCCTGGGACCCACACAGCTACAAAAACACTGTGCACAAGAAGCGTATTTGTGAGGACACTGAATATGTAACCCTTCTGCCAGGTGGAGCCAGCAACAAGAGCCAGGTTCAGTATCTAGGGGTTCCTTTTGAACAATACAACAAAGAACCGTCTCGAGCCCCCACTCAGTGACCTGGGACAATTACACACTACCTCCTGTGTGCCTCTAAGAGGCAATACTTCCCCTCTCACAAGCACAGAGTCTGAGTGTAACAAAAACTTTTAATAAAAGGAGGGAAGTAACTCAGCATTAATTTGGGAAAACGCCACAACTAGGGTTCATAAAGACATACCATGAGCAAAAGACCCACCCCGACATGTCCTTTTCCCCTCAGGTTCTTGAGTCTAGCAACCCAAAAGTCCATTTAACGTGCCCGTCCCTTCACTGTACCCCACTCATAGTTGCTGTCCTTGACCAGGGCAACCCCAGAGTTCACCTCACAACCTGTGTGGAGGGGGTGGTAAGGAGGCACCTCACACGCTCCACTGCTTGGGCACTCGCTCATTGCCTCAACGGCCGATTGCCATGCCTCTGTGGGGCTCTGCCCTGGCCCTCTCCATCAGCCACCCTGCTGGCCGCACCTTTCCACCAGCTGTCCGGCTGGCCACTCACCAAGATGTCTTCAGCCCCCCCTCCCACTCTCCCCCACACACACTTAACACAGCTCTCAGTAATTTCAGCTGTTAGTGGGGAAGCCTCACTGCTGGTGCACACTGTGCAGTCTCTTGCAATAGAGACACTGTCCCAAGGCAGGTCTAATACATAGACCTAGGTATCAGTGATTTCAGCTCTGCAGCATGTAACAAGACTCTCAACTGAATCTAAATTAGCTCTTTTATTATACCATGGAGAGAGGAATCAAATGGTGTCTAGGGCCCTTAAACAAGTACCTGCCACCCCCCTCTCTGAACTCATTGAGCTTTGGAACCCATGTCCCCTGTCTAGCGAGTGCCATTCAGTTTAGGGTGAGTCCCTCCATTGGGGTATGCCAGGTACAGTTCTTAGAGTGATCGCTCACGTGCATTCCACAATAGGTGTGCATGCTCACAACATGCACCAGTGCTGGAAGTTTTTTCCCCAGCAGTACCCATATAAGGGGTGCTGCGCGCTCTCCCAACCCTCAGTTCCTTCTTGCCGCCAGTGAACTGCTATAGCTTTCCCTGTTTGGACTTTGTTTAGTTCGTAGTTAGTTAGTACCTGTAGTTTAAAAAAGTAGTATAGTTAGAATAGATAGAGACTCAGTAATGCTCACCTGATTCTGAATAGGGTAAGGAGGGGCAAAGCCAAGGGGAGGAAGAGATGTTTGCCATGCTCTTCCTTTCTCTTCCACCTACATTTACAGACACCACATCAAGTGACTGAAGTGCTGATCAAAGGGGCAAGCCTGACTGAAGAGCAACCAGCCAGACAGTGGTGAGAAGCATCTAAGTTTGTAAGGACACTGAAAGTGTTAAGATCAGCTTAGAATGTGTTTTGCTTTTATTTCATTGTTATGTTTTGACTTATAATCACTTAAAATCTAGCTTTATAATCTATTTATTTTACCTGAAACAAGTGCGTTTGGTTTGAAATGTGTCAGAGACTCCCCTTGGGATAACAAGCCTGGTACATATCAATTTCTTTGTTAAACTGACAAACTCATATAAGCTTGCAGCGTCCAGTGAGCATAACTGGACACTGCAAGACAGAGGTTGCTAGGGGTTGTGTCTGGGACCAGAGATATTGGCTAGTGTCATTCCGTCGCAAGTAGCTGGGAGCAGCTTACATGCCAGAGACTGTGCGTGAACAGCCCAGGAGTGGGGGTTCTCACAGTAGATCAGTAGAGTCAAGGATTGGTGTGACCTAGCAGATCACCGGTCCAGACAACACCAGAGGGGAACATCACACCTACATTTTCATAGTTGTTCTTTGAGATGTGTTACTCATGTCCATGCCATTACCTGCCCTCCTGCCTCTCTGTTGGAGTTGCCAGCAAGAAGGAACTGAGAGGGCATAGGGCTGGCAGTGCCTGATATACTGATGCTTAGTATACTGATATATTGTACATAGACGTGGCACTCCAGGGGGTGCCACTGCCGACCCTACAGATAGACCTAGGTATCAGTGGTTTCAGCTCTGCAGTATGTAACAAGACTCTCAACTAGATAGGCAAAAATCTCCGACGACCGTGCACGTGGGCGCACCCACACCTAGAATGGAATGGACATGAGCAACACATCTTGAAGAACAACAGTTACGAAAAGGTAGGTAATTGTAATTACGTGGGTAGTCCTGTTAGCCCTTTTTAAATGTTAGCATAACATTAGCTTTCTTTCAGTCCTCTGGAACTTCCTCAGTGCTCCAAGACTTATAGAAAATCATCACTAGCTGTCCAAAGAGCTCCTTAGCCATCTCTTTTAAAACTCTTTGATGCAAGTTATATGGATCTGCTGATTTAAAAATCTCTAGGCTTAGTAACATCCTTCTAAGAGTTGGAATGGAAAGTATTTAATCATATGACTCCATCATCTGGCTTTTTCCCCCAAATAAACAAAAATATTTATTGAACACTTCTGTCTTTTCTGTGTTATTGATAATTCTACTATTTCCATCTCGTAATGGACTCATACCATTATTAGGATTCCTTTGTTCCAAATATAAAAAATTCTTATTGCCTTTACTCTGCTGGCTATAGATTTCAACTTGTGCCCTTTGGTGGTTTCCCTTATCTATTTTCTACAATTCCTAGCTTCTGATTGATATACATTTCTACCTATTTCATCTTTTTCCCATTTATTTACATATCTATCTATTTTCACTTCCCCTCTAAGCTGTTTTCACTTCCTCTCTAAGCCATTTTATAAACCAGTGTGACTTTCTCTCTCACTTGTGGGATTGTGGATTTTCTGGCATCTAGTAAAATGTTATTAAATAGTGCTCAATTATCATTCACAGTTTAATGTTGAAATTCTTTCTCCCAAATGACTTGGTTCATAATTGTTTTCAGCTTTGTGATCAAGTCATGATCACTTGTACCTAAGCTACCGTTAAGTTTTAGTTCTGTGATCGATTTTTCTTTATCTGTCAAGAAAAGCTTATATAAAATCTACCCCACGAACACACTCCAAGTTTGATGCAACATTTCTTGAATCCATTAATTGTCATCTATAATAATTAGTAGTCCACATGATATATTAGTAGTCCACATGAGTCTTGCGGCATGTGTCACTCAGATTGAACTCCCACATGATAATGCAGCTTTTTTCCTACACATTATAGAAAGGTGCTTAAGAAGCTGATCATCCTGCTCTCTAGTGTGATGTGGTGGTCTGTAGCAGACACCTGTGATGTTACAGCCTATATGATTTTATAAAAATATGCTAATGAGTGAATATAATGTAACTGGAATATGCTTCATGCAAAAGGTCTCTTGTAAGGTATCATTACAAAGCTACTGAGTGTGATCATCCTAATTGTATAAATGTAACACTCTTGTATCTGAAACTAGAAATATGAAATGTAACTCTGAGGGCCTATTGTAATTATGCAAAATGTGGGCCATTAATGGTGGTTTGGAATCTTGATGACTCCCATTAACCAGGGCAATTGACTGGATGGCTCTGTTTGCAGGCAGCCTTCCTGTGAGTCAGGCTGGGAGGAATGAAGGCTTAAAGTCTTGCAGTGACATGTGATCATGTCACCTGAACTGGAATCCATCTTTAACCTGGTGTCTTTCCATTAAGAAGGCAGGGGTGGGTACCCAGAGAGGGACAAAAGGATTCCCGCCTTATGCAAAAGATATAGAAAGGGGTGGAACAGAACAAAGCGAGGAGAGGTGCCATCATGAAGAATCCCCTAGCTACCACCTGAGATAGAACAAGAGCTGTACCAGGGGAAAGAATTGTGTCCAGGCCTGGAATGTGTCCAGTCTGAGGAAAAAAACTTACTGAAGCATCTCTGTATTCAGTTTGATTAGGCATAGATTTGCTCATTTTATTTTATTTTGCTTGGTGACTTACTTTGTTCTCTCTATTATACTTGAACCCACTTAAATCCTACTGTCTGTATTTAATAAAATCACTTTTTACTTATTAATTAACTCAGAGTATGTATTAATACCTGGGGGAGCAAATAACTCTGCATATCTCTCTATCAGTGATATAGAAGGCGAATAATTTATGACTTTACCCTTTGTAATCTTATACGGTGTAAAACAGATTTATTTGGGTTTAGATCCCATTGGGAGTTGGGCATCTGGGTGTTAAAGACAAGCACATTTCTGTTAGCTGCTTTCAAGTAAACCTGCAGTTTTGGGGCAAGTAATTTGGACCCTGGGTCTTTGTTGGAGCAGACGGGAGTGTCTGGCTCAGCAAGACAGGGTGCTGGAGTCCTGAGCTGGCAGGGAAAACAGGAGCAGAGGTAGCCTTGGCACATCAGCTGGCAGCTCCCAGGGGGGTTTCTGTAATCCAGCCCATCACAACACCATCTACCCCATCTTGTGCTTTATGTATCCATGTCCTAAATAGATAAGAATTCAAGATCATCTGTTTCCAAGGTGTCAGTGATTTGGAAACAGGTAATGCCATTTTTGAGATAGAGTGCCATAACCCCTCTCCTTTTTTTTTTGCCCACTCAATCCTTCCTAAATAGGTTATAAGCAGTAATTTTAACATTCCAATCATGCAAATCTTCCCACCAGGGTTCAGCAATACCAACTGGGTAGACTTATGCTCAGAAATGAGCAATTCCGATTCCTCTTGTTTATTACCCAGGCTCCTAGCACTGGTACATAGGCAATTAAATAATTTCTTCTCTTTAAGTCCTTTTGTGTCTTGATTAATTTTGCTCTCATCACCTCAATTTTATGCTAAATAAGTGCTTATTTGTTCCCTCTTTTCATCCTTTCTTTTTGTTGCTAGTCTAGCCACCCTGTCTCCAAGAAGATTGGTTCCCCTTCTACTGAGATGGAGGCCATCCAAATTGTGGAGTCTCCTCTCCCCATTGAATGTGGACCAATGTTCCACAAAATGAAAACACACTCTACTTACACTACTTACCTAGCCAGTGGTTCACTTCCAGAATCTTCTGCCTTCTGTCTTCCTTTGCTCATGACACAAGAATGAGCTCCAAGATCACTTGGATGTCGTCCTTCTGCACTCTGAGTTTCCTGAACTCATCTACAATTGGTGAAGTATCCTGCAAAGCAACGTTGTTAGTGCCGACATGCACCGTTACCAGTGGATCCTGAACTTCAGAAGCCTGTCCAATCTTAGTGACACATCTTGTGTCTTGGCTCTGAGAAGGCAGCACACCATCCTGTTGTCTGCCTGTCCATTGCAGAACGTTCTTTCCATTTTTCTTAGTACAGAAGTCCCAAAAAGAATAGTCTTGGAGGACTGGAGATCTCTTTATGAGCACACTTGATTTTCTCCTGGGTTGAGCTGAGCAGCCCCACACAGGTGGGTCCCAAAGTCCTCTTTGTTCTATTAAATCAGCTGTTTCAGTGCTGAGGACCTGGTAACTATTGGAAATTTCAAGGTGTGTGGAATTACCAGGGAGAAGAGGACCAGGAGGAGTCACAGCCTGCCCACCCTTGTGTGCCTCCAACTGTATAGAGTGCTGCCTTGTCCTCTTACCACTGGTGGTTAGAACTGCCAACCCTCCTCTCTGATTTCCTGTGTTTCCTTGGTAGACAGTTCCTTTCTTCCTTAAATCTGAGGTGGTAACAGTTCCCAACTCTGGTTGGTCCAAGAACTCCTCAGCCTCTCTGTGATGCCCCATAGTGTCTGTACTTGCCCTTCCAAACCAAGAATCTTCTTCTAGCACAGCCATCAATTTACACGTCAGACCCAGGAAGTCCATTCTGTCTTCGGGGTGAAAAAAAAATCCCACATCCATTGCAGATCGCAACCACTGTTCTATCACTGGCCATCATAGTACTGAGCATAGAACTGTACCTGGCAAGCAAGGCTCTCACATTCCCCT
Organism: Mauremys reevesii; assembly: GCF_016161935.1. Lineage (NCBI taxonomy): Eukaryota > Metazoa > Chordata > Testudines > Geoemydidae > Mauremys > Mauremys reevesii. Next base: position 22,108,914 of record NC_052628.1, on the reverse strand, counting down.
TTGAAATTCCACTGTTTGCCTGCTCAGAAGTTTGCCTTGCAAATGACAAATACCAAGCACTATCCAGCACTATCTCCTTACTAACAGGGAAAGATTAACTACTCAGAGACTTCAAATATCTGGCATGTCAAAGACCCAAGAATCTTAGTCACAAGGCCTACACCAAAACACATAGATCTTTCTCACCTGTCCGAGTTAGGGGCCTACATGCCAGCTATACAACCCTCACAGAAAACAAACAAGAGATAGACCTTAATATATGGATGTAAAAACTGGAAATCCACTGAGGGTATAGACAGATGGCTAACTGTCTTTGAAAGCAGCTGCCTCAGGAAAATTCTAGGCATTAAATAGAATTAATTTATAAATGGGGGATGCACACTTCATAGTTTCTGCAGGCTTTGGCTTGCAACACCAGGGCTTCATGCATCCTTTCAATGCCCCTACAAGCTCCTTGTGTACCACTCTCCCATTTCCGTCTATTTCAGGGACTTCCTGCATTCTCCCCACTGGCAGGGGTTCTGTGACCCCTCCCGTTTCCCCCTTCTTTCCTCCATACCAGCAACTCTGGTTGCCACCCCTTTCCCTATGCCAGGGGCTCTGTGTCTCCTCCTTCCCCACTTCTTAGAATCCTCTAATCTCCCCCCCACACACACACGGGGTTCTGTGTGCCCCCATTCACTCCACCATATCAGGGTTCCTCAGTGACCCCGACTAGGGTTTCTGTGTATCCACCAACCCCTTTCTCCCATACCAGGGTCCTCCAGTTGTTGCATACCAGAGGTTCTGTGTGCTCCTGCAGGGGAGTGCAGTCTCCTCATGTGAGTGCCCCCAGTCGAGTGTCTGCATGCCTCCAATTTTTTCTCTGCTCACAGTGCCCCCGCATCTGCCATTGTGCGTTTCAGGCAGGTCTTGGGTGACTCAGCCCTCCAGCCAAGTCACACTCTGTTCATGTGCAAAACAAAGAAACCCCTTTTGGGGTACACAGTCCAAAATGTCCCCAATGTCCTGCAGCCCTTTCTGGGCTCAGTCTTCTACAACAATCCATCAGGGCCAGCCACCGTATCCTTGGTTGGTGTGTCCTTCTCTGCAGCCCTCCCTGGGCTCAGTCTTTAACCAATCCAACAGGACCCTTGCTTGGTTCAGCTAGGTTCCTACTCTGGAATTGAGCAGTGCCCCGAGGGCTTCTTCCTTGGGGACTCAAGTCCTCAATGACCCCAGCCTTCCTGTTGAGCCACCCCTCCTGGACTCATTTTGCTGACCACAACTTCCCGCTGAGTCAGTCCCAGTGCAGCCCATTTCTCTGGGGTACCACAGTTCTAATTCCCTAACTTAGGGTGTAGCCACTTCCCCCCAGTGGCTGGTAAGGGGGAGACCGAGTCCCACCCAGTGCTCCGGATCCCAACCCAGGGACCCTTTAACTATAGCAGTCTCCTGTTGCATCCCTTTACTAATTGCTGCTCTATGTTTCCTTGGGCCATTTCCCCATAGTCTGTCTTAATTGAATCCCAGCAGCCAGTCAGAAGCTCTTTCTTCACTCCCCTGGTCCCTACCAGTAACTGATCTGTCCAGCCCTTTCAGCCCCTGCTGTCAGCCAGAAACACCTCTTACTTCCCCAATTCCTGCCAGCAGACTGAACTCCTTCTATCCCTGACACTTCTTTTATATGAGCCTGCTGTGCCCTTACTGCATCCCACGCCACTTCTCTAGGCAGCTTGGAGAACCCTCTCCGCTGCCCTTTTCTGGGACAGCGAGTAGGAGGGTTAGGAGGCCTCCAACAGGGGGCCTCAGGGCCTAGTCCAGCCTGTCATAACTCCTCTCCTCCACAGCAGAGCCCCCATTCTCTTCACCATGCCAGGGGCTTTGCTCTCCTTCATTCTCCACACCCCCACATCACAGTCCCCATTCTCTGTATCATGCCAGGGACTCTATGTGTCTCTCCTCTGACCCCTATGTATCTTCCTTTCCCCTAGATTGGAAGGAAGAGATAGACAGATGGTGCCCTCTCTTTTCTGACTGGAGCAGGTTCTGAGGAGGCAGAACCTTAGGAAGGAGGAAGGAAGGAATGAAGTCTTCTGTTTTCTCTCCCTCATCTGACTCATGACTTTCAGCACAGAAAGCAATTACTTCTCTTCTGTCATTCAGGGCGTTAACATGTTAAACTCTATTGGGAGGATGAGCAGAGTTATTGTTATGCTGCAAGGTGTTAAGGAGATGAGTGTGATGAACGGATGACTGTGAGTCCATGTGTCCCCTGTGTTTCTATTTAGGGTATTCCAGTTGTCCCCAAAACTTCTGTTCACTGAAGCCTAGAACATTCCCTGAAATGTTGGAATTGATCAGATGCAGAGTTCAAAGGTTACCATGGAACATATATACATACAGAGAAACACCATTGAGTTGACAAGCCTTGCAAGTTCGGCCAACAAATTTTGAGATTATCAGAGAGTTAACCTCTCTCCAAAGTTATCTAGAAAAGAAGAGGAAAATATCTGGGACATGTTAAGAATGAAGCCAGAGCATCTGCCAGGTGCAATGGTAAGAACATGAAAAAGCAGCTGACTAAAGAATCTTTCCATCAAACAATACTTGGAGAGGGAAAGGGAAACCTTATGGGATTTGCTAACAGAGGACATGCAAAGTGCAGCCTAAGATCGACAGGGTTGACAGAGCCTAATTTGTGCCCTAAGCAAGGTCTGAGACGTCTGATGCAGGCAGGATTATTCTAAACGACAGACCTGGCATTTGTTGAAGAATTGGCTTGCTGCTTAGAGAAGTGCTGGAAGAGCTCAGCTCTCGTGGGCTTGCTGCTCTCATGTCTATACTGCAGTAAAAGACCTGTGGCTGACCTGGGTCAGCTGACAGGCTGTGGGGCTATAAAATTGCAGTGTGAACATTAGCGCTTGCACTGGAGCTGCAGAATCCCCAACATACTGCAATTTTATAACCCCGCAGCCGGTCTTTTCTGGTAGTGTAGACAACCGTGGTGAACACTCTCTGCCCTCCAGGCGAGAGCAGATTTGCATTTTGGATGTTTTATTTCATGATACAAACAAAACCTCCACTGTCCCGAGCCTGGCACGTCTCTTGCGAGCGGCGGAGGCTGCGGAGAATCTCCTCACTGGAAAAGAAGGGTTAGTGAGGTGCAAACTAAACAATAACCATTAGTCACAGCAACACACGGACCGACCACTTCCAGGAGCGACGCCCAACTCCACCTCCAGGAGCGGCGCGACTAGCCCAGAGCGGGCAGCTCCATCGGCCAATCAGCGGAGCGCTCAAGGAAGCTCCACTGATTTGTCGGCAGAAGCTGTATCCGTCTTGCTGTTCACACATGGCCGGCACTAGGACCCAGTAGTGAGCTCCGACCTCTCCCCATGTTAGCCAATCCGAGCAGGGGATTTGGCTGTTAAGGCGGGGCTGATTTTGATTGACAGCGAGCAGGGTCCAACAGTGAAGCGGGACGCTGCGAGGCGGTTTCCAAGAAAGGGCCGGTGTCGAGAGCGGGAGGGGTGATGTCGGGCTGGGGCGGCAGCCGCCATGGGAGGGGTTAACTACGTGAGCCGCAGGCGGGCGGCGCTGCAGCCTGAGGAGCCTGACGAGGAGTCTTGGGAGGAGCTGGTGCCGCTGCCGCCGTCGTGCCCGCTGGCCGGCACCGCCGCTGGGAGCTGGGGCGGGCGGGAAGCGCCCGGAGCCATGTTGGGGAAAGGGGCCGGCGGCAGCGGGGCCAAGCCCGCCAAGCCTTCCTTCGTGTCCTACGTCAGCCCGGAGGTGAGGGGGTCGGTGGGGTGGGGGAGTCGGGCGTGGCGCAGGGCACCAGCTGGGATGGGGCGAGGTGGGGCGGAGCAGAGGCCCGGGAGCTGGGTGTGGGGACTGGGCGCGCCGGGGGAGCTGGGTGTGGGGCTGGGTGGGCATCTGTGGGAGGGGTCAGCTGGGCTCGAGCAATTTGCTAAAAATAGCAACGTGGCTGTTGCTGCTTCAGCGCCCGAGGCCGGACCCCCGACCCAGACCCAGACCCAGGAGGGCCGGTGGGCTTGAGAGTCCGAGGGTGGCAGCTGCTACTTTCAGCGTGTTAGCCGGGCCAGGAGGCTCGCTCCCGGCTGCGGTGTAGACATACCAGTGATGAGCTCAGGCGCAGCGGACCTTTTGGTGCTGAGTCCTGGGGCACTGAGGTGTAGGGTGACCAGACAGCAAATGTGAAAAGTCGGGACAGGGGTTGGGGGGTAATAGGAGCCTATATAAGAAAAAGACCCCAAAATCCGGACTGTCCCTATAAAATTGGGACATCTGGTCACCCTAGTGAGGTGCTTAGTGGTGGTGGAGCTGTGCCAAGTGGAATCGGGTACTGGGAGATGTGCCTTTATCTGTATTGTGACAGGCACTGTAGCCATACCAAAGTTGGTCCACACACAGGCACAGGGTCACAGGACCAATCTGAACTTTGCCCAAACTACTGCACTCCCACATCTGCCAACAGATGTGAGAACAGCCAGAGAGCTATATTCCTGTCTCCCAAAACCAGAGTGTAAAGGGGCATCAGCATGCAGCTCGCACACTCAAGTAGTTGTTAGATACGGTAACATCTACAGTTAGGTACTGTAACATCAGCCTGTCTTTTGTAAACTAAACAAGACAGGAAACTAGTTTGTCCAGTAGGCCGTTTGGAGAAGATAATGATACTGTTCTACTTTTTCAAGCCAAACTGCAAAAGGAATTAAAAAGAACAGGAATACATGTGGCACCTTAGAGACTAACAAATGTATTTGAGCATAAGCTTTCGTGGGCTACAGCCCACTTCATCGGTTGCATAGAATGGAACATGCAGTAAGAAGATATTTATACGTGCATATCTTCTTACTGTATGTTCCATTCTATGCATCCGAAGAAGTGGGTTATAGCCCACGAAAGCTTATGCTCAAATAAATTTGTTAGTCTCTGAGGTGCCACAAGTACTCCTGTTCCTTTTGCTGATACAGACTAACACGGCTGCTACTCTATCAACTTTAATTCCTTTCAGATACTTGAACTTGCCCTTGAGGTCAGCACTGTACTGGTTATTCTTGTTTTTCAGTTTCATTCAGCTCCAGTACTAATCGTATGTTTAAAACAAAGTTTGAAATAGAAATTGTTAGAGTTCTGAAGACCAAAACTATAGCTCATATAAACAAAATCCACTGTCATAGCTGACCAAATACTTACAACTAGTATTGGAGAATTGTGGTTTAATGTAGAAATCTGGTTCCGTAAAGATAAGTTCTACTTTCAGAACAAGGGGAAGCATTTTACGGAAATTAATGCTGCTAAATAAGATAACCTGACCAACAAATGTGCATAGCCTTCAGTGTCTGATACTTTAGTGTGTTAATTCAAACTTTTTAAGCTACATTTTTAAACTTTTCTGTGGTGTAATTGATCAGGTAATATAAACCAAATGTCATGCTTAAGGTAAATGTATACAATCAACTTGTAAAATGGCATATTTCCATTTTCTATTCCATTCTTATATACATTCTAGTGTCTTCTTTTGCTTTTAATTGCTTTTCTGTATTGAACAAACTTTTTCTTTGAGCTGTCCACAATGAGGCCTGGGTTTTTCTCCTGAGCAGTTAGTTACTTTAGAAATTGTATGTGTGCAAATGCTTCAAATTGTTTCTTCCAATGTACTTTACCCTTCACCTATCTACACTAAGTTTAATCTGTTACTGTGTTACCCAGCTTTAAATCACTTTGAATTTGATTAACCTAAATAGTATTGTCAATATCATATTTTGTCACCTCACTGTTTGTTCCTCTTCTGGATAATTAACAAATATATCATCACTGGGCCTAGCACAGACCCTTGGGTATACCACTATTTAACCTCATTATTATACACCTCTACCCCAATATAAAGCAACTAGATATAATATGAATTCGGATATAATGTGGTAAAGTAGCGCTCCGGGCGGGGCAGGGCTGCGCACTCCGGTGGATCAAAGCAAGTTCGCTATAACGCAGTTTCACTTATAACGCGGTAAGATTTTTTGGCTCCTGAGGACAGCATTGTATCGAGGTAGAGGTGTACTAAAATTAGCCTCCCTTGCTTTAAATTTTGTCTGCCTAATCAATGCCTAAATCATGACAGAATTTTGGCTTTTCTTTTTTTCAGTTCATCGATACCTAGTTTCCTTTGTATCCTCTTCAAAGGACAAATAATTTTTTTATCCACTGTCTTGTCAACTCAAAGTGATAGGAAGATATGCATTTTTTTAAAGAAGCCTCGCTAATCTCAACATATATCTTGATCTGTTTTACGGTGTTACGTATATTTTGTCAGCTAATCTGACCGATTTGGAAGTAAAACAGAGTAGTCTGTAATTCCTCTGGTATTTTAAGAGGCACAGTGTCTAGCTGACTTTACCAATTACCTGTTTTTGCTAGAAGCTCAATCACTTCATTTGTAAGCTACTTGTTACATGACTATTGTTCAGTCCTAATGACCTACTACAATTTGTTTGACACTGCCTGTAAGATAGATACTTCATTATTGTCTTTCCTGTTGAAGACCTGTATGGATGATTGATATACTTCCTGGATCATCTAGACCAGTGTTTCTCAACCTTTTTGATACCAGAATCTAGCTTGCTGCCTTCCTAAACTGTGTCAGGGAGATCTCAGGGACCAAAGCTGGTCCATGGACCGGTCATTGAGAAACACTGATCTAGACTAAATCCATACATGGAGTTAGACTTCCTGACCTGAATATGTTGTTCTAGTAATTACTTGTCTGTGGTAGTATTCAGGGTATGCTAGGTGGTTTTTCAAATATACAAGAAGAGAAGGTGTCTCCCCTGAGGATTTGATTGAGGTGCGGGTAGGAGTTTCTCTTGCATGACGAGGCATTATGACAGTTTTCAGCATTAAAGGACATTTGATGAAATGGGTGAAGATAGCTAAAGTGAGGGAAAAATAGGCAGTGAAGGAAGTTATAGAAGTTGCTTATAAACAAAGCCAGATCATTCATTCCAGTTTTTGTATCACTCCACTAGTGTAAAGGTCCTGGAAACCAGGTGGATTTGGCCAGCTGGGAGTTCTCCTTTCATAAAGATAATCCTCCGGTGTCATACAGTTGTTTTTGCTGCCTGACAACCACCATTCTTGTAGCTTCCAACCAGAGGAAAGGGAAATGATTAGGAAACATATGTCCTCTCTCTCTCTCTGGCTGCCAGAATGGCTGCTTAAGACTGTGCACTGCTTTGTATTGATTAGAGCAGCCCTGATGTTATGAAGAATGCAGCAGCCACAGCGATGGTACAAAGCTGACTTTGACCAGGCTCCCAACTTGTTTGGACCCACAGATGGACTAATCTGGGTTAATATCTGGTGAATACTGTCAGTTTTTAATGTAATATTTTATTTTGTTTGTTTTTACGTTTAAACTGCCATTTAGGGTTCTCTTATTATTTTGGAATATCAAAACAAGAGGGAAAATAAAATCTAGTTCATGTTACCCTTCAACTGAGGATTTTCATGGTCCTATTTTATTCCTGTTGCCATTTGTTAAAATAGATGAGAATAACTGCTGCTGCTACTTTTCCCAGAATATCTGGAAAAGCTGAGCTTTGAGTCTGACTAAATATAGCCCAGTCATCCTTTGCTAGATGGGAGCAAAGGTTGATCAATTGTCTGTTAATGTCAGCAGTCTAAGATCTGGTCCTTAATATGACACTTCCACCCCAAACAGAATTGGCTAACTCTCTGGAAGCATGGATGAATAGAAGTGTGCAAAATTCAATGTCTTGGCACCTCCAATCCTAGAATAGGTATATTTGCCTATTGAAACTATAATAAAGAACAGAATGATCAGACACACAGATGAACATGATTTGTTGAAGAAGAGTAAACATGGCTTTTGTAAAGGGAAATCATGCCTCACCAATCTGTTAGAATTCTTGAGGGGAGGGGTGTCAACAAACATGTGGACAAGGATAATCCAGTGGATATAATGTACTTAGCCTTTCAAAAAGTCTTTGAGAAGATCCCTCACCAAAGGCTCTTAAACAAAGTAAGCAGTCATGCGGTAAGAGGGAAGGTCCTCTCATGGATCAGTAACTGGTTAAAAGACAGAAAACAAAGCATAGGAATAAGTGGTTTTCAGAATGGAGAAAGGAAAGTAGTGGTTTGCCCCAGGGATCTGTACTTGGACCAATGCTGTTCAACATATTCATAAATGATCTGGAAAAAGGGGTGAACAGGTGGCAGAATTTGCAGATGATACAAAATTACTCAAGATAATTAAGTACAAAGCAGACTCTGAAGACTTACAAATGAACCTTACAAAACTGGGTTACTGGGCAACAAAATGGCAGATGAAATCAATGTTGATAAATGCAATATAATCCATATTGAAAAACATAATCCAAATGATACATACAAAATTATGGGATCCAATTTAGCTGTTACCACTCAAGAAAGAGATCTTGGAGCCATTCTGAATAGTTATCTGAAAACATCACTCAATGTACAGTGTCAGTCCAAAAAGCAAACAATGTTAGGACCTATTAGGTAAGGGATTGATAATAAGACCAAAAATATCAGATTGCCTCTATGTAAATCCATGGTACGCCCACACCTTGAATACTGCATGCAGTCCTGGTCACCCCATCTTAAAATAATAATAATTAGAATTGAAAAAGGAACAGAGAGAGAGGCAATACAATTATTAAGAGTATGAAACTGCTTCCGTGTGAAGAGAGATTAAAAAGCCTGAGACTTTTCAGCTTGAAAGAGAGACAACTAAGAGCGGTTATATTTTTATAAAATCTTGACTGACATGGAGAAAGTGAATAAAGAAGAAGTGTTTATTTACTCTCTCACATAACACAAGAACCATGGATCACTCAATTAAATTAAGCAGCAGCAGGGAACAAACACAGGGAAGTATTGCTTCACAAACACACAGTCAATTTGTGTAAATTGTTGGCAGGGGATTTTGTGAAGGCCAAAACTATAACAGGGTTTTTAAAAAAATAAATAAATAGATAAGTTAATGAAGGATTGGTCCATCAATGACTATTGGCCAGAATGGTCAGGGATACAACTCTATACTCTGAGCATTCCTAGCCTATGTTTTCCAGAAGCTGGAAATGGGCGATGAGGGATGGATCACTAGATGATTCTGTTCTGTTCATTTCCCCCTGAAGCTTCTGGGATTGGCCACTGTCAGAAGACAGGATATGCTCTAGATGGACCACTGATCTGACCCAGTATGGCCGTTCTTAGGTTTATGTTCTTATTGTAAATGTAGATTAATTTGAAGCTTTTTTTCTTCAGTTATATATTTCACATCTATACAGCAGAACCTCAGAGTTACAAACTGGTTGGTCAACTGGTACCTCATTTGGAACCAGAAGTCTGCAATCAGGCAGCAGAGACACCCTCTTCCCCCTCCCCCCCCCACCCCCAAAAAAAGGCAAATACAGTACAGTGTCAAAAATTGTTAGTAGTTTACTTTTAACATGGTAAGGAAACTGTGTGTTTCATTTAAATTAAGATGATTAAAAGCATTTTTCTTCTGCATATTAAAGTTTCAAAGCTGTATTAAGTCAATGTTCTGTTGTAAACTTTTGAAAGGATAACCATAACATTTTGTTTAGAGTTATGATAATTTCAGAGTTACGAATAACCTCCATTCCATAGGTGTTTGTAACTCTGAGGTTCTACTGTACGTCCATTTTTCTCTCATTGTTTCAAGTGTTTGAGATGTTAAACCACTACTGGCGAACAACCCAAATACTATTTTTCTTCAAGTGGAACTTCAGTTACAAACCCACTGTCAGTTCAAAGCCAAAGGTATTGGTCTTTAAAATTAGTTTAAACTGCTTCTCCAGGGTCTCATCATAAGTCAAAATGCTTTTACCATGTTATCCCTTGTGCATGAAATGTCCTCTACATCTGATTTTTGCCAAGACACCATCCTCTTTCATATCACTCCTAAAAACCTCACTCACTTTTGGGACACTTAGGTTGTAATAAATGGAAAAAACTACAAGTTAGCCCTTTTCTCTAGGCCACCAAATAAATTCTGTCTTTTAGATTAGTCCTTTCTCTGTGAAATTTGTACTTTATAACAGCATCAAGTACATTGGTGACTTTGCACAAGTGTCATCCCTAATCTAACTAGGAGCCATGAAAATTCCTCTGCACTGGGGTGGATTGATTTAAATCAGTTTTAATCATGTTTTGCATTTGTATTTTAGTTATTTTTCTAAAGAAGGGTTGACTTTTTTATTATTTGGCAACTGTTAAAATATGTTGCTTGCAACTAAATATACCCTTTACACTAAATTTGGTTTTACTTTTTGTATAAACAAGCTTTCCTGCTTTTTTAACTCCCAGTTGGTTTCTTAACTTTGAATGAACTAGTCACTGAAGTGAAGTAATTGAATAAACTGAAAGGAAAATATTCTCTCTGCACCTGTGGAAGAGGCTATAGCTGTCAAATGCTGATTTTAGTATTTGAACAAACTCTGGTTCCAAGTGTTTAGCTAGTGACTTCCATCAGTTCAGTGGTTTGACTTTCTTTAAAACTTAGCAGCAAACATGTACTGTTCTAATTTTTGGTTTTCATTTAATGATTTTAATAGATTATAATACAGTTAGGCCTTAATATAGATTGTCCATTTCAAATTTTATTTTTGATATAAAATTTTTATCCATCCTGCTGAGCAGTATTGGGAAGGAAAGGAATCCTAGTTCTCATCCATAGGAAAAGGTCTGTGTCCCTCATGGAATATTGTTGGAAGTTGAAGTATAGCAGGAAGGCTGTATTCCAGATACTATGACCCTGGCTTCTACAATTCTGAGTCCACTTTGGGACTCTCTGCTGTATGGATGATTTTCTTGTATTTGTCAGGCCCCATTACAGCAAATCCATAATCCTGATCAGTTATGGTGCTCCCTCTTACGCAGGGTACATTTCTTTGTATTCAGATGTCTACAGTGATGTCTCATGTAAGATCTCTCAAAAGCCATCTGTCACTGTTCTTTCAGGATAGGATGAGGGCAAGAAATATGGGCTGGAGCACTTACTATATGTACTGGCATGAAGGTTGTTGCAGGAGGTTGAGAATGAGTTAGGGTTAGAAACAGAGGAAACAGTGAGAAATGTGGGCTAGTGTGGCTTGAGAGAAGAGTTGAAGAAGCAAGAAGAGCTAAATAACGATGCAGGAAAAGAGGAAAGCATAAAAAGATGGAGCAGGCAAGGGAACCATACAGGGAAATATACACCATGATCTGACAAGATAGTGAATAATGGAGTGAACTGGGAAAAGAGGTAGGACAAAAGCACTAGAGGCAGGATACATGAAAATGTTATAACTAAATACCATAAATTGTTCCTCTAAAGTGCAAGTGTTACCAACTGCTATCAAGCCAAGGGTAGGCGTGTTCTTGAAATGGTCTTCAAATGTTAAATGTGAATAATAAAAGCAACTGCAATACACTGTCACCAAGTCCTATTTTCTATCCAAAGAGTCCAAATTAAAATTTAAATGAAAGGAATATGATTAAGAAAGCTATCAGTTCAGCCCTGCATTGATAGGTATAGAAGAAAATCTGAAATTCAAAGCAAGTCTAATCTTAGTGCAATTCTCTTTAAACTGATCTTTTTACAGCAGAGACCTAGTTTTTGCAGCACTGAAGTATTCTGCATTTTCACAATAGTGGTAGCCTGCTGTCCACCTTTACTCTTGGGTTGGAATATGTGTATAGTTTACAATTTGTTTGTTAAAGCACTTCCTATATTGCTCAGCAACAGTCTGAATAAGTCATGGAAATATTAGGTAATACTCAAGTCTCATAACTTGCATTTAGTAAACATGTATTGAAGACTATCATTAGACTCTAGCACCACACTCTCCCCCACTGCAATTTGTCACTATATATAAATCAATAATAGAGATTTATAACTTAACACTAGAGAGAATAGTTCTTCAAATTTAAGCTATGCAGATTTTAGGCTTGCTTGATCCAGTTTCATTAAAATAATCTATGCTTTTTGATTGCATCAGTTCAAATGTGTTCAGAGAGACAAGGTGGGTGAGGTAATATCTTTTATTGGACCAACTTCTGTTGGTGAGAGAGAGAGAAGCTTTCGAGCTTACACAGAGCTCTTCTTCAGGTGACCTGATATCTTTTAGGTTGTTTATCTCTACCTGGGCTACAACAACATTGCATGGTTTAAATGTGTTTAACAGTTTTACTTACAGTAGAACCTCATAGTTTCAAACACCTCAGGAATAGAAGTTGTTTGTAACTCTGAAATGTTCATAACTCTGAATAAAACATTATGGTTCTTTCAGAAGCTTACAACTGAACATTGACGTAGTAAAGTTTCAAAGCTGTATTATGCAGAAGAAAAATGCTCCTTTTAACCATCTTAATTTAAATGAAACAAGGACAAAAACCGTTTTCTTACCTTGTCAAATCTTTTTTTAAACTTTCCCTTTATTTTTTAGTAGTTTACATTTAACACAATTATTTACTGTATTTGCGTCCTTTTTTTTTTTGGTGTGTGTGTGTCTCTATTTGCTTATTTCCGGTTCCAAATGAAGTATGTGGTTGACCAGTCAGTCAGAGCACTGGCACACGCCTTCCTCCGCCGCTTCCGAGGGCTCCAATACGACCGGCAGCTCTTTTATCTCCATCCGAGAGGTCTTCCGCGAGACCTCTCTGGGCTGCCGGTCTTTTACCAAGACCTCCTCCGGACCTGGAAGCTCTTTTCAACAACCAGGTCCGTGGCGGCCACCATGGTGGTCGATCTCCTCGCAGAGCCCCTGCTACACAACCCCCAGCTTCGTGTGCAGGTGGCGGAGTCCCCCACGGTGCGCCAGAGGCTGGTCTTGGGTTGGAGACCTCCTGGACTACGACCGGGGAGACTGGCTGGATCCCCTGACGCTCGCTCAGCGCATGGGGCTCTCCAGACCTCATACTCCCCGGCACGTACTTCAGGAGGTGAAGGCCGCTTTACTGCCTGCTGCTCGGGCCTACCTCGACAGGGTCCTGCGAGAGGGCATGCCCCTCCCACCTTCCACTCCAGGCCCCGTGGACCTTTTTATCGGGCCCCTGCCCCGTAGACCCACTCGACCCCCTCGCCCTTTCCCTGCGAGCCGGCTGCCCGATCTGCAGCCGGTTCTGTTCCAGATCGCGCCAAGAAAACATCTGTACACGCTCGTGCTCCATACTCTTCACTACCTCACCCTTGCATCCCGCCCCGATACAAAATGGCGGGACCTCCTGCCACCTCTCGAGGGTGAGGAGCCCCGGTGGACCAGCTTGTATTCTGCCCTGGTCCTGAGGCCTGCTGGGGATGTCAGTTGGCGGCTCCTTCATGGGGCCGTGAGCACGGGCGTGTACTTGGCGCGGTTTACCCCTGTCCCCGACACCTGCCCCTTTTGCGGCGTGAAGGAGACCCTGGCGCACGTTTATTTAGAGTGCGCCAGGTTGCAGCCCCTGTTCCGGCTCCTCTTGGCTCTCCTCTTGCGTTTTTGGTTGCACTTTTCCCCTCACCTGTTTATCTATGCACTCCCCATCCGTGGCCCCACAAAGTCCCGGGATCGCCTTATCAACCTCCTCTTGGCCCTGGCCAAACTAGCCATCTATAAAACCAGGGAGAGGAGGTTGGCCGACGGGATTTCCTGCGACTGTGGGGCCTATTTCCGCTCCTCCGTCCGTTCACGCATCCGGGCAGAGTTCCTCTGGGCGGCGTCCACTGGCTCCCTTGACGCCTTCGAGGAGCAGAGTCCGGGGTTCTCTGCTCGGTGTCCCCATCAGGTTCCCTTCATTTAGCCCTATGAGAGAAAAAAAACAAAAAACACCAGTCAGTTCATAACTCTGGGGCTCTATTGTACATGAAGTCCTTAATCCAGATTTGTGCCTAATAGTGTCACAAAACAATTGAAGATTAAGTGCATACATGCTGTAATTTATCAGTACCTCCTTTTATGTCCTGTTTTTCTCAAAGCAAGACTTAAAAAGCTCAAATTTGGTTTGTCTAGTTTTTGGTTAGGCCTTGCAAGACAAAGGAAGAATCTGAAATGCACATGTACAGCTGAAATTCATATTTTATTATTTTATTCAAATTAGGAGACCTAACACTTTCCAGAGTGAAATAAATAAATCTACCAATAGTAGTAATCTGTGAAAAATCCGATAGGTTATATCTATAACAGACATTTGATAGCTTTAATAATGGTTAAGGTTGCTAAGCATTTTTAATAGATCTTTGTTTGTTAAACTAATAAATTGTTAATATGACATACACATAAGACATTGGTCTTCAGTAAGAATTTACTTGGTTTGAGAAATTGGCTTTGATTTGTGATGTGACTGTTTGAATTATATATAGATACGCACCTGTGTGCTGTAAGTTGAATGCATTGTAGAGTTCAAAAGCTTTGCAAGCAGACTAGTGCCAAATTCTATTTTTAAACTCACAGGAAACTAAAAGCAAAAACAGTAATAATGTTGTAAAACTAAGAGTTGAAATAAGATGATAGCAAGAGTTCCATCCTGTCATGTTTGATTAGCAACATTGCATAGTCTGTTTCTTTTTTTCTTCATGGTGCATTCCATATACCTTGATAAGTAATATACTGTGACTTAAGGCTTGCATTTGACAAGGGAAGGCATTGAAAATACTATATATGAGCATTATGACAATTAAAATTTCCAGAATAACTTTAGCTTTGGAATGTTCTGACTTAAGGGTTGTACACTTCACATTGCTTTAATGATCTTGCATGTGCTATAGTATTAATTACAGATGAATGCTCATTCACTCCTAACACAACTCATTTTCATAGTTTTTGCAGTCTAGAATATCCACTGCCATGTACAAATAAGAAATTGGGGGAGTTTTGACAGCCCTTTTTTTTTAAATCTAGCGTACGTGTTCAAAGCAGTCACATGCTTGAGAACTAAATGGGTCTTAAGTGACCTAGTTAGACTCCTCGGTTTCCACCTTCTTGTTCAGTCATTGAAGCATATGTTAGATCAGTTATCTTTGTCCAGTTCTCTTTGAGTGAGAAGTGCCTAAAACTTCAGTAAATAAAAAATCTGCCTTCAGATGTGCTGAGACTTCCCTTTTTCCCCACTCCTCACTCTATCCAGACTCAATTTCCCTGTCTTAGATGACTTCACTTGAGCCTCTATTTGTTCTTAGGGCTTTTGTATTTTGGAGATGCTGATATTATGTAGGGGTTTTTCGGTTTGTTTCTTACTGCTTCCATCTCTCCTTCCTTCCTTTACATGTAATTCTTGCTTTTTGAATATATGAAGAATCTGGAACTGTGCCTGATATCTTGTAGGTTCTCTCTACATGGGCACACAAACACCCTCTCCAGACTATCTGTGATCCTATTTTTTCTGTGCTTATGACCTGACATCATTGTCCATCTCCCTTTTGCTTTTTCTGGGTTCAGCCAAAAAGTTCTCTGAACAAAATTAAAGTTGCCCTAAACTAAAGAATAGCCTATTGATCATGAAGAAAATCATAATAGAAGCAAACATGTCTAGACTACTAAACACAGACAGTGTATTATTGTGTGCTGTACAAGAGACAGTAATAAAAAGGTAATAAAGGTAATAATTGGAGATATACCAATCTCCTAGAACTGGAAGGAACTTTGAAAGGTCATTGAGTCCAGCCCCCTGCCTTCACTAGCAGGACCAATTTTTGCCCCAGATCCCTAAGTGGCCCCCTCAAGGATTGAACTCACAACCCTGGGTTTAGCAGGCCAATGTTCAAACCACTGAGCTATCCCTCCCACCCAGTGAAGACAGTCCCTGCCCAGATCTTGTAATCCATTATAGAATGCACAGTCTGTAAATATAATGCCAAAATAAAGTCTGATTACTTTTCATAGTAAAATCCTTTCTCTTGCAGTTCAAAGCAATCTTTCTGGCAGGTCAGTATGCGGTCACATGTCCCCAGAGTGTTCAGTGTAACCAAAAACACTTGCTCTGCATGGTTTGAATTTTAAAGTTCACTATCAGGTCTCCTGTATAACCTGACTAGGGCCTCCTCTGGACAAAACACATGCTACTAGGTCTTTCATTTTCTTTTAATCTCAAAACAATCTTAATGTTTTCCTGATTCACACCTGTCTGAACATAATTCTCTCCCTTCTGTAAGTCCCCATTTTCAATGGATCCTTTCCAATAAACATTTCTTCTTCTGAAGAAAATTACTGCTATACCTCAGGATCTTCCTGACTAATTGTTAAAGTTAAACTTAGCAAAGTAGTTGTTTGGGGAATTCCACATTTTCAGGACCACTATTCTATCTAGTTTTTGTTTGTGACAAATGCATACAATTACTCATAGGCATAGTCTGACTTCTGTATTTGCGGGGGCAGCATGTGGGGATTGGTGGGGGGGATCTGAGTGTGGGGGATGGGACTTGGTGGGGTGGCTCTGGGTGGGGATTCAGGTATGAGGGTACTTGGCGGGGGGGTCTGGGTGCAGGGGTGGGGCTCGGCAGGGGGGTTCTGGATGCAGGAGGTGGGTCTTGGGGATTCAGGTGCAGAGGAGCTGTGTGTGGGGGTTCCAGATCAGGGGGGTGCTCTGCGGGGGTGGTCCAGATGCAGGGGTTGAGGCTTGGTGAGATGGGGATTCAGGTGCAGGGGGCTCTGTGTGTGTGTGTGTGTGTGGGAGGGGGCGGTTCTGGATGCAGGTGGGTTGGGCAGATGCCCTACAGTGACCCCTCCCCGCTGAGGAGTGATGGGGGCAGGAAGCAGGATGGGGTGTGGGTAGAGCTGCCTCCAACCAGGGAGTTTCCTGTGGGTTGGCCCCAGCTGCTGTAGGGGAAGAGGAAGTCCCATTTCCCCCACCCCCTTAGCAGCTGAGCCAGGCTGAATTCCAATTCCCCTAGGAGTAACTCAACTGGGCTGTACACTGCACAGACACTTGGGAAGCAGCTCAGCTGCCTGTCTCTCCTTGGTCTCTGCTGTCCTGCCCTCCCCTTACACAGAGCACACCTGGCTGGCGTCACTGGTCCCCCACCCCTGAACATTGCTCTGTGCCTGCCTAAGGGGCTGAGTGAGGGAGAGAGCAGAAACTGAAGGTACTCTGTGCCTGCTAGTCAGTTTCCCCACATGGGTTGTGCAGTGAATCCACAGGAACAGCTCTCCTGCCCTCCCCTTATGCGGACCATGTTGGGGAAACTGCCCAGCAGGGTACAGAGCTCCTGGTGTCACTACTAGCCCTGTCCTACATTCCTCCGCAGGGAGGAAGCAGGGCTAAGGGAGAAATCTGGGCATCCCCCTCCCAATGCATTGCTTCTGCAACATATCCACTGAGGGTACGGGGGGGGGCTATCCACCCCCCCAATCTCCACCCATGCAATTACTCCGTTTACTCACACTGTTGTACTGGTTGAATGCAAACTAGATACACAGTTGTGCACCTTGTTTGAGACTGTCCCTTAAAGTCATTCATTTGGGTTAATAGTTAACATGCACATTGAGATGACTAGGGACAGGTCTCAGCTGTTTCAAACTAAATTTATGTTAATTTTCCAAATGCAGACTGATGTAACTTTCAGCCCTAAGGACTTAAAACTTTCTTAATTCTTAAATTACAGTTTGTAGTCTATGCTTAAAAATTAGATCGACTTTGCTGTGTTGCTAGAGCTATGAAAAAGTTTTGTGCCCTTAGCGCCGTAGTTAGATCGATCCAACCCCTGGTATAGCTGCAGCTAGGTCAACTGAAGAATTTTCCGTCAACCTAGCTACCACCTCTCAGAAAGCCACATCCATAAATCAGTCTATCTGCAGACCATTTTTGCGGCTCAGATGCAGATACAAAACTTGTATCCCCACGGGGCTCTACTCATGTACTTTGTCCTTTGTAAGCTTCATTGTGCTTCTTTGAGACAGCTGTTTTGACAATTCATGATAGTTGTGATAGCTTTTTTTTTTTCTGACCCCATTGATGCTTCTCCTTCAAAGACCATGGGCTAAGAACTACTGAATGGAATGGAACACATGAGTGAAATACTCGTGGTGGTCTGACCTATTGAAGAGGCAGGCAGATGCACTCTGCACAAGCTAGAGCCTTTGCAATGCTTCTGTATGGATTGCTCTGGCCAGGAGGAAATTATGCTTCCTAGAAAGTTGGAGATGAAAAGTTACTCTTTGCCACTGGTGCTACCTGGTTATTGAGGCCTGTTACTAAGACTCCTAGGCTGCATATCGCTTTTAGTGGAGGAAGACACCTTTGAGAGGGAAGTCAGTGTCTTGACCAGTTCTTCAGAATGTTTCCCTCTTCCTACAAACATCTCTTCAGTTATGCATGGATTTAGTGTTAGCCCTTTTATCCAGATGTCATGGAAGGCATTGTGACATCCCTGTGATGGTGTTAGTTATACCTGTGGAAAATAATGCAGCTAAATATGTTTGTCATATTGTTGACATCTCACTACATCTCCAAACAGTGATATGGTAGATATTAATGGGATTGTGCAAGTGAGGTCTTTTGGGGAAGAGGAGTAGTTGCCCAGCACTACATTCATGCTCCTTGATCATTACCTGTTAGGTTCACTCCCTCTGGGGCACCTGGCATTGGCCACAGTTAGTAGACAGGATACTGGGCTGGATGGATCTTTGGTCTGACCCAGTATGGCCGTTCTTATGTTCCTTTTGGAGAGAAATGATTTCAGTCATGACGATGCTGTAATATCTATCCCAGTTATGTCCTGTAAGCAGGTTAGTAGTAGTTTGTGCTGTGTGTCAAAAAATATCTGAAACCCAATTAAAAGGATTTAGGATATTGGTAGATGTCTTGATTCCTAACTGTCAAGATACTTAAGCACTGGAATAAATTGCCTAGGAATCTCCATCATTGGAGACTTTTAAGAGCAAATTAGACAAACACCTGTCAGGGATGGTCTAGATAATACTTAATGATATGATTGCAGGGGACTGGACTAGATGACCTCTTGAAGTTCCTTCCAGTCCTATGATTCTATGTATAGCTTGGCTGCCACCACTTGCTGACTTTGGCTAAGATAAGTGTGGCTGGAAAGCTAAGTTTATCTAGGCTTTGCAAAAAGATCTCAGATTTTACTTCTGAACAGTTATGTAATAAAGACTATATCTAATTTGCAGTTTATAGAACTAGTTAATTTTCACAAACTGTACATTATGAATAATATCTCTTCCTTAGTGGAGCTCACAGGAATTGGTCCTCATGGACAGCACTTGATTGGATGTGCTTTATTGACTGAACTCTAGCTAATCAACCGACTAGGTAGTGCAAACATCTATAGTGTTATGATAAGGTAATCTGATCTTCATGGGCTTTATCTTCAAAACATTTATCATTTTTTGTGAAAATATAAATGCTTTTCTGCATCATAGTACTCCAGGTGAGGAAACTGCACTCATACATATGCTACAAGACTAAGGGCTTGTCTACATTTGACATTTATTGCGGGTTAACTTATTTTTCTTTAGTGACTTGTGTCCACATACAAAATCTTCTAGTGCGAGTCATCTGGCATTTTAAAGTACGTTATTGAACCCACTTAAAAAAACCCACTTCCAGGGAAGTGGGATGAGAGTACCCATCACAAAGTAGGTGTGGATACATCTCCGTCCTGAACAACTGTTGCATATCTGCCAAGTCCTTCCACTTCTATCATATACAGCTTTGCCCATTACCTGGATTATTGTTTTGTTTACTTATATACCTGCTACTTCTCCGGGGTTATCCTGAATGGATGTCACTTTCCTATTTAAAAGCTGGCATGCAGCCATGTGCTGTCCTTTGTGGTTCCAGCTCCTGGGGATTCACATACCTGTTATGACTGCTCAATCATCAGGAGTATGTCCTGGACTTCGTTGCCATCTGGAGAGTGGAGTGTGTACAGGCTCATCTGAATTCTAGCCACTGCAGTTAAAAACTCCCAAAATGCATAAGTGATGGAGCAATAAACCACAGGATATCCTACCAGAATACCTAGTACTTATTTTGAAACATTGCTGTACTGTGTGGCTGCATTGATACAAGGAAAAAGTACCTTAATCATCTTAACAGTGCAGTGTGTGTGCACTGCTTACATCACAGTTATTGCAGATAACAGATACACAAACACCGCAAAAAGTTTCTAATGTAGACATGCCCTAATGCTATTCCCAATATAGCTGATGTTCCTGGAGGTTCAGGCTTCCGAGGCTGTTTCACAGAGAAATCTATTAAAGCTGGAATGAAGGGGAAGATGTCTGCATTTGATATCATCCTGCAGCACAAGCTGATTTTTGGTTGCTTGGTATGGAATGCCAGAGGTTTTTTTGCTGGTATAACAGCTGTAGTAGCTATTCTTCATTCAAGGAATTTTGGGTTGCTTTGGTTCAGAGACTGCAAGCAATCTTTCTGTACTGGGAACTATCCAGAACCTGAGATGAAACAGCAAATCCATAGAGCCCCAACAGAAAATTCCATAGTTTCTCAATCAGTTCCTATGAACTATGACTGAAACAAGATATATTTATCAGCTATAAGTTGAGTTTAAAGGGTTAAGATGACTTGTTGGAGGTTGCCATTTGTCTAGGAACAGTTGGAGTATGTCTTTTTTTCCCCTAGGGCCATCAGGCAAGGAGAAAAGGGTACTTAATCTGCTCCAAAATAAATGAGAAGGGAGCAGTAGATTCATACACAAGGTACTAGATTAAAACATTCTAATATTCAAAACTATAAATCTATTTTTAATTGTCACATGCTGTCCAGGCTTTTCAGAAGAAGATAACCTGCACTCTGGAAAAATGTGCCTCTATTCCTCTCCCAGCTTTTTCAGTAAAAAAAAAATCTAATGTAGAGGTCAGGCTCGAGGTGTTCTGGGCCAGGGAATAAGGCTAAAGAAAAGGAGACAGTCACTTCTTGGGACGCAGTTTACCTTAATGTAAAATTCCTGCATACTAACAGTAAAGACCCTTGTGACCCCTTGAGGATACAACATATCTGCTGAAGTTGACCTTCAGAGATGTTTCTTAAAAATGAGCTTGTGCCCTCTTTCTACCTGATGTAGAAGGAAGGCCTGACTTGTTTGAAAGTGTCTTTTCTTGTTGTTTTTTCTTATAAAGTAAGGAATGTAAAGTCTGGTCCTTCCTTATTTTCCAGGATATTGTTCTGGATGTCTGAGATGTGTATTTTGAACTCATTCCTTAATTGAGAGAGTGAGAAGCTTAAATCTTTAGCAGCTAAACAATTTCTCAAATTTTATATCTGTTTATAGCTGAAATTATCAAGGTATTAACCAGACTGTTAAACTACTTGTTAACAATAGTTATCACACTCAGGTGTGTTACCATTTCATACCAGGTTTCTCAAGCAAATGCAACTTGACTTTCTAATGCAGAAAACATTCTTTTGGGAAAACCTTTCAGGTTGCCTTATAAAAGATCAAAAATGTCCTTTTTGATCTTTGTAGATCACCTTTAACTAAAAAGGCCATCTTGTTTTGCCTGCTTCTCTTCACAGGACTGCAGCTATACATTTAAGAGATTCTAGCTGATCTCTTTTAAAGACAGTCTCTTGTAAGTGTTTCACTTTGTGTTAACTGATTGATGTAAACTTTCAAAAATCCACTGGTGTTCCCATTGATTTAAGTGAATAATTTTTTTGGTCCTAATTTTGCCAACTGCCTGCTAGTGAGCTGCAAGTAATCTTCACAGAATAAATTAACATTCATAGCCATACAGTTTTGAAACAGAGAGTTGTTTTAAATAGTCTTCAGCAGTCTAACGTACATGACAGTTAAGCCAAGTTTAATAGGAAAACATTGACGTTTCTTTTAAAAATAAGCTCATGTTTGTCCATCAGAAGGGGAAGCTGGCTGGTGTGTGCACATGAACTAAGCAAACAGGAATTGCAGAGTTGGCTGTGTATACATGTGCGGCTGTGTCTGTGTTCTGAAAAATGGGAACTGTAGTTCTTCATCAGTGATAGCAATAGTCTCGCCAATTGGTGGAGCTTCAACAGTGGGGAGAAATAGTCTTCCTTTTTCCTTATGTCCGTGCATATGTGTGTGGAGGTTTGATGCAGTGTGGTCTGGTTTAGTTAAGTACTGGAGTTGCTGCCTATAGACAAACTTTGTTGGTTTAAAAGCACTTCTGAATGTCTGAACTCTTCAGTTTCATTTAAATGTTTTAAGCTTTCATTCATGATTATATAATAAATGCACACAAAAGTATCTGTTATTTTCCCCCTTCTTCTGTTAGCTGTCATCTTCTGTCTCGAATTTTTTTCCATGATTGCCTTACCTTGCTTTTTTACAAGGATGACTACCTTTTCTGTCTTCTGTCCCAGCACTCAATACTTTTTGCTGCTGACCTGCAAAGGATTCCTGGTATTTTGTTTTGGTATGTCTACACAGCAAAGAAAAACCTGCAGCTGGCCATGCCAGGCAACTCTGGGATCCTGTAGCATGGGAGAGTTCCAGAGCCCCGCAAGCCACAGTTGGCTGGCGGTTTTTCTTGGCTGTGTAAACATACCCTTTGCCTTGTTAGATGCTGATAAATAACTTCACCATTTTGCATGTAGGTTCTTTTGGGTCTGGATAACCAGTATCTGTATTTATATGCATGTATATAAGTTTTTAATTTTGTCTTTGTGCCAGGAGGTATTTCTCTTCCTTCGTGTTTAGCTTGACAAGACTCAGGCATACTGTTTATTGTTCCCTCTCATTTTGACTTTTAATAAATGTCCCAACTGGCTTTCTTGGTTGTCACAATCTCTTGTTAGAATACTGGGCACAAACTAACCTTAGTTTGCAACAGCTGTGGTTCCTTGGGTTTTCCAGATAACCAATAGTTCTCCACGAGGGCTCCTAATGCATGTTAGGTAAAGCTGTTCATTGTGACTCCAGTGGGACGAGGGGGCATTCTGAACTGCCTGAGCAGGAAGGATTGTGTTCTTTGATCTTGGGAGGCTACAGTAAAGTTGCACTAATCAGGCTGAGTAACACTAAGGCTAGTGTAATTAATATTAAGACCTTCTCTGGGAACCTTGTCTGGGTTGTGCTGTGTGTATGACTCTTAATTGAAATATGCCATGTTCAGTGTGTGTTAAGGATTTCTGTCTGAGCTTCTCGCAGAAAGTGACTCCAGATCTCTTTAATAGTGACAGTGCTTTTTAAGTGTAACTTACATATTTTACTACCTTGTTTGTTTGTTTGTTACATTATAGTTACTAAAATATAAAGCTTCATGGTAGTTGAAAGATGCTACATAACTTCAATGCTAATGCTATAGTTCTGACAGATTTGTCTTGTATGGAGACCGTAGTGGATGTGTAACTTTGGGAGTGGGGAAGTTACGGAAACTAAATTTTTCTCAAGAAATTTCTACCTTCTTGTGCTGTTATTTGTGCTAAAGGTACTAATGGCAGTGATGCTGGCTTTTTATTTAATATCTTTTTTTACTCAGTCCTGAACTGGATACTAGTTTGGTTCCCAGCACAGAGATTTAATCTTCATTTAAAAAACGAAAAACTTGTAGTTTCACATTATGGGTGCCAGCCACCAACTTAAATATCTAAGTTGCTGGTGGACAAATAACTACTGCCAAACTGTTTGTTTTAAAAAGGAAAAAAGTCACACTTCTACCTAGAATATTTTTTACCTAAAGTTGTTATGAAATCTCAGACAGAAAATATCTCTTCAGTTTTACTTCGTGTTTGACAGCATTCTTATTCAGATCTTTCACAAACCAGAAGAGTAACACCTTTTTTAAATTTGCAAAATTACTAATATTGCAAAGACTACTGTAAAACTACAAATATTGCATGAGGTGTTGGGGCCTCAGCTTCTAGCTCTGTTCTGACATTTATTTCAAGCGGATGGAGTCCTTTTTAAATATCCCTATCTCTTCTCTCTTGCAAACTGAAAAGTTTATAACTTTTTTTTCCTGCCTCTTGAACAGAGCAGTGCTTTGCATATCCCTGAGGTAATCTAGTGTTAACATTTAAGAAAATCATTCTGTAAATGGTACTAATGTATTAAAGTTCTTTACAAAGGAACAATGACTCTCTTCTTTCGTTTTAGGAAATACACAAAAAGGAACCAATAGAAAAGGAAGTAAATCTTCACCTGTTACCAGGTAACTGCTGTGTTACATTATATTTTGAATTTAGAATTCAAAATTATGTCTTCTCATGAAGATGTGGCTATATAAAAATATTCTCGTTTGTTTGGTGCAGTAGACGCTCAAGAGACATCGGTATCTTGAGTAGTAAAATAGTGGATGTGAGGTAAGTAACCATACAGGCTGAATGTTCTGTTTGCATCTGCATGGATTGTTCTAAAATGCAAAGTTGGTATTTCTGTTGGACTTTGAGTGCTGTGTTTATAGGTGTCCTGCATGGGGAAGAATTGTGCCCATGTTTTACGTTTCTTTATTTTATAAAGAAGACTTAGAAGGAATTTAGGAAAATCTCTCTCTCGCTCTCTCTCATATTCTTTTTTATTTATTTGTTTGTTTATAAAAAATTAGAAATTTAGGTTGTGTTTTGGCTGAAAGCCTGATTGGAGAACTAATGCAATGACCTCAAGAAAAGAGTGCAAGTTGAGCTATTGAAAATATTTTTAGTTATAGTTCAAAATTACTCTTACGTTTTTTTACAACTTTTTTTATTCAACTTCAGAAACTAACCTTTTAGATAAAAAGCTTTTGGTAAAGATAATCCCTTTCCCCTTTGATTAAGATGTTAGGAATCACAGTAAACATCCCTGAGATATTCCAAATGTTTTCCAACAAAAATGGGAGAATGTAGCAGTAATAAAATAAATTCAAGCCTTTGCATTTTTCATAAAGATGTTAGGAAGGGCACAAGCCCAACTGTTTAAAACTCTTTAGTCCACTTTTAAATCTTTCCTGTGTCCTATAAAAAGTCAACAAAAACTAGTGGAGTTAGCATTAAGCCTGGAGGTCAGTCTTTGCATGTGGGGTATAGAGCTTAATTCTGGCCATCACAGATCCATAATGACACTTACAAATGTGATATTAAGCCCTTGGAATGTCCTCTGTATCTGCAGAATCTGTATACTGTTGGTAACCAATCAAATGCATGTCATGATTCCCAAACAAAACATCATTACGATAATTAAGGGTGTAGGTAGAAATTGATGCAAAGTATTAGAATGCTGTAGGTTACAAAAACTTGACACTGAGAAAAATTTATAATTGAGAGTTGATTTCATGAAAGGAGTTGGCTTTAATCTCCCAAGACACTCAGTGAAATCCCTGTCTATAGCACAGGGAGGCAACATTACTTTAAGCTTCTCCAGCCATATGCCTCCAATTTGAACCTGGAGCAGCCACTTAGATTGGACCCACCTTTACATCTAAACTCAATATATTGCTTAGATGTAACTGTCCACAAGGATACAAATTGTAATATGGACATTTGTCCATTAGAAATTAAGATCAGCAGTTCATTTCAAAGGCTATTGATCAGGTTTGGGGTTTAAACTTGAACCAGTAATCTAAAGATAGAATGTCTAGGTGAGAAGACATCAGTCCCATGAGCCATTTTCTCTGATTTTTCTGGCACTTCTGTGACATGGTAAACTCAGCCAACCAATGCATAGGAAGTTTGGACTCAGAGTCAATGCTGAGTTGGAGTTTGAAAGATGACTTTGTGTATTAATATCTAGAATGTCCCATTACATTTGCAAGCTAAGACTGTTTATTTCAATCAGGTGAATTGCTGCTCTGTGAGGCAAACACAGTATTAAAGTGTGTACAAGAAGATGGGTCAAATCGTGGAGCCTGCGGGAAACTCATTTGCACAAACTTCAAGATTGCTTTTCTTGGTGATGAATCTGCTTCGGATGATAATGTAGGAAAACAAACTTCATTTGGCTAAGTCTTGTGAATGTACTTCTTAGTAGCAAGTAATATACACTGCTTCTATGCGGTCTCTTTTTCCTCCCCTGGTAGAGAGAATGTTATAAAGAAATGAAATGGAAAGCTTTGTAGCAAGCCTCGAGCACCACAAACTCACTCAACCCAGTTTGTACGCTCACTATCCCCACAGGACCCCCTGTGGCACTTAATGAGTAGCAACAGCAGTCATGACAGATAACTTTTATTTCTTGAGTCATCTCTTCTGTGAGAAGTCACAATTTTCTCCTCAAAAGCACCAATTGTTATGTCCCAAAGAGTCAGAACAGAGTGCTATGATAAAACTAATGCTGTCCTGTTTCTAGGTGAAGTCTCAGTCTCTAGTTCTCGTGGCCTGTTTTAGAACTACCACCACACTATTGAAAATTGTTCCTGAGAATAATGCATTTTATATTATACTCGTAAGTTTTAGGGAAAAGATTAAGTCTATGGTTATTGCAAATGGGGATAGGTTTGACTAAAAGCGTTCTTTTGAATAGATCAGTGCAAGCCCCTGTGGGCACTCTTTAACAAATTTAAACCTGGTTTATATCCATTCCTTGTGAGTCGGTAAGGAATCTGTATAGGTCAAGTTTAAATCTATTTGAGTGTCCACACAGGGGCTTTTACTGGTTTAATTAAATCTTAAAAACACTTCTTTAGTTAAAAACAAAATACGTCTTTATTTAGACCTGTGCAACTTGTAATGTAGAGTCTAGTCTTAGTTATTTATCTGGCCCCATTACTGTAGTGTTTGAATGCCCCACAATCTTTTTGTCCTCAAACTCTTGTGAGGTACAGAGCTATTAGTCCAGGGGTCTCAAAGTCAAATGACCACAAGGGCCACATGAGGTATAGTGCATTGGCCCAAGGGCCACATCACTGACACTCCCACCCTCACTGCCCCAGGCCCCGCCCCCACTCCACCCCTTCCATGAGGCCCCGCTCTTGCCCCGCCTCTTTCCACCCCCTTCCCCAAAGTCCCACCCCAACGCTGCCCCTTCACTGTCACTAGGGGGTGCAGGAGGGGTGCAGGGTGTGGCAGGGGGCTCAGGGCAGGGAGTTGGTGTGTGGGGTGCAAGCGGGGTGAGGGGTGTGGCAAGGGGTCGGGGTGCAGGGTGCAGCAGGTGGCTCAGGGTAGGGAGTGCAGGAGGAGTGCGGGGTGCGGCAGGTGGAACAGGGCTGGGAGTTGGGTGCAGGAGAGATGTGGGGTGCAGGAGGGGGCTCAGGGCAAGGAGTTGGGATGCAGGAGGGGTGCGAGCTCCGGCCCAGCACCGCTTACCTAGAGCGGCTCCGAGGTGGCAGGGCTTAAGGGAGCAGCGCGGGGCTTGTGGCACCACAGGGGGCAATCCTGCGGGCCGCAGTTTGCCCACCCCTGGCCTGGAGGTAGGCAGAGGGGTGGGGAGGCACGGGGAGCTTGGCGGGCTGCATGTTTGAGACCCCTGTATTAGCCCCAATGTACAGATGCAGAACTGAGGCACGGAGGAGCCTGGTCTCCACTACAAAGTTAGCTTGACATAAGTTGTCTTGTGTCAACCTATTTGTGCATGTGCCTGCATGCAAATTTGTGTCCTGTTGCTGTAAGCACCTTGCTGTAAGCACCTTGTTTTAGTGTGTTGTTGTAACCACCTCCTTGAATAGCATGGAGCCCTGGTCAACCTACTGAGGTCAGTGCAGCATGAAGGTAAACACTGCATGTCCTGTGTCAACCCTGGTAGTTGTTCAGCAGCTGTCCCACAGTGCAATAGTTGTGAACTCCACTGCCAGAGGTCATGAAGACTGGAAGCCTCCTCCCATGCCCCTCACCATTCCCCAACTCCCAGCATGTGTTTTTGAAATGCCTTTCATGATTATGCCCCTTTGTTGTGGGCAGTTGGCCAACCAATCATGCTGGCCCTATACCTTAGATGTGCTTCAGCTTGGAGTAGACAGGAGGTGTTGGATCTCCTGGGCCTGTGGGGGGAAAGAGGCTATGCAAGCACAGCTATGGACCAACTGTAGAAATGTAGACTTCTACAGGCAGATTGCCTGGGGGATGTAGGCAAAAGGGTATAGCAGGAATCAGCTGCAGTGCTGCATGAAAGAGAAGGAACTGCAGCAACATGCCATAAGGCAAGGGAGTGTGAGAGATCTGTGCTGAGCTGCAGACATGCCTCTTTAACAATGAGCTATATGTGTTCTTAAAGGAGTGTAGTGGGCCTTCACTGATATCCGTATGGGTGGGTTAGGGAAGTGCCTCCAGTGATCCACTAGTGCTTGCATAACCATAGAAAAATAGCCTTTTTTTAGTAATATAGTAATAATTGGAGATATACCAATCTCCTAGAACTGGAAGGGACCTTGAAAGGTCATCGAGTCCAGCCCCCTGCCTTCACTAGCAGGACCAATTTTTGTCCCAGATTCCTAAGTGGCCCCTCAAGGATTGAACTCACAACCCTGCGTTTAGCAGGCCAATGCACAAACCACTGAGCTATCCCTCCCCCCTTGTTCATGTACTCTGTGGTGTTGCCAGTTGTTAGAGTGGGATTGCCACTTGCTTCTCCATAGTCAAGGCTGCTCTCATTCTGGTGTGTCTGCCCTGGAGGGGTGGAGCAAGCTTGGCACACAGATCCAGGAATGTGGCCTTTCAGATTTTTCAAATTTGACAGCCACTGCTCAGCATTCCAAAGCTATGTTATGATGCAATCCCACAAGTCACTGCTTGTCTCATGCCTAGAAGTGGCGCTTCACCATCTGCACTTGCTGCATGAATGCCACCAATAACCTTGATTTGTTTGGTCTTTTTGTTTTTTGTTTTTGCTGTGTGGCTCAGCAAACTATCCTCCAATAAATCATCATGTCCTGTGGGTCTGCAAATACAGGAGAATTGTGCCTCCTTTATTTGTATTATTAATAAGAATAGTGCAGAGCTCTGCAGGCTACATGCTTCTGTCAGTAATGGGAGAGACCAAAGACTGGCAATTTTAAATATAAAGTAGGGCTGTCAGTTAATTGCAGTTAACTCACGCGATTAACTAAAAAAATTAATTGCATTTAATTGCAGTTTTAATTGCACTGTTTAACAAATTTCAATTGGTATTCTGTTTAACAGTTCGGATGTTTTTTCTACATTTTCATATGTATTGTATTCTCTGTTGTAATTGAAATCCAAGTGTATATTTTTGATTACAAATATTTGCACTGTAAAAATGATAAACAAAAGAAATAGTATTTTTCAAATCACCTCATACAAGTACTGTAGTGCAATCGTTGTCCTGAAAGTGCAACTTACAAAGGTAGGGTTTTTTGTTACATAACTGAAACTTCAGAGCCTACAAGTCCACTCAGTCCTAATTCTTGTTCAGTCTATCGCTAAGACAAACAAATTTGTTTACATTTACAGGAGATAATGCTGCCCTCTTCTTATTTACAGTATCACCAGAAAGTGAGAACAGGCATTGGCATGGCACCTTTGTAGCCTGCATTGCAAGGTATTTATGTGCCAGGTATGCTAAACATTTGTATGCTCCTTCATGCTTTGGCCATCTTTCCAGAAGACATGCTTCCATGCTGATGATGCTCCTTAAAAAAAGAATGCATTAATTAAATTTGTGCCTAAACTCCTTGGGGGAGAATTGTATGTACCATGCTCGGTTTTATCCTCATTCTTCTTCGAGTGATTGCTCATATGCATTCCAGTTAGGTGTGCGCACGCCGCGTGCACACTCGTCGGAAGATTTTTACCCTAGCAACACTCAGTGGGTCGGCTGGGCGCCCCCTGGAGTGGCGCCGCTGTAGCGCTAGATATATACCCGTGCCGACCCGTCCACTCCTCAGTTCCTTCTTACCGCCCTTGACGGTCGTTGGAACAGTGGAGTGCGGCACTGCTGTCCTCCACAGCCCTAGCTTCTTGCTTGTTTCTCTACATAGTTGTGTATATAGTTTGAAAGTTTAGTATAGTTAGATTTAGTTTACTAGTTTTAGTTGTAGTTACACGGGGAAATTGGGGGGCTAACCCCTTCTCTTTCCCCCAACCCGGTGCGGGCCCGTGCCCAAGGCACCGGGCTTTAAGCCGTGCTCGGCCTGCCAGAAGCCGATGCCAGTTGGAGACCCTCATGATTCTTGCCTGCGGTGCTTAGGAGAGTCTCACCTTCCAGATAAGTGCCGCATTTGCAAGTCTTTCAAGCCAAGGACAAAAAAGGAGCGGGACTTTCGCTTGAAGCAGCTCCTAATGGAGTCGGCACTTAGCCCTGCGGCGCCGGCACCGGCCGCCCCGCAGTCAGCTTCGGTGCGGAGTGCGCCTGCGGTTCCAGCTCGTTCCAGTACCGACGTCCAGCGAAAACAACAGCCGGCACCGGCTCCCCAGCACCGTTTCCTTTCTCCTTCGGGGAAACGCAAAGCGGCACCGGCCTTGTCCAAGAAGGTCTCTGCGCCTAGGCCTGCAACCCGACCTCCGGCGCCGGCACCTCCGCCTCCGGCACCGACAGCACAGCAACCTAGCGCTGTACCGTTGACTCCAGCACCACAAGAGCCGTCGAGTCCGGTTCCACCTTGCTCCCCGGTGCACACCGTGGTTGAGCTCGCTCTCCTGTCAACGCCTGAGACTTTTTCGACGGCAAGAGAGCTTATTGTGTTGACGGAGCCAACGCATCCTCAACCCTCGGCGCCGCCGGTGCGGGTTATTAAATCAGCGTGCAAGCCGGCCATAATGAGGCCTCCTTCCCCTGACCGGCAAGACAGATGTCACTCCAGGTCTCGGTCCCGGAGACGTTCCCGTTCAGGCCGGTCTCGATCTCGGCACCGCTCGCAGTCCCGGTACCGCTCTCCTTCGCGGTACCGGTCGTACTCGCGGAGACGTTCCAGGTCCCAATCACCGGACAGGCGATATCGGCACCGATCCGGCTCTCAGTACTGCTCGTCCCGCAGCCGTTCTCACCGTCGGGACTCGAGATCCCGGTCGACCTCCTGGCACCGGCGCGGTAGATGGTCCCGGTCTCGCTCCAGGCATCGTGAAGAGCGGCACCGCTCCCCGGCACCGTCCAGGGACAGAACGGCAGCGTCAGCAGCTCCGTCGCACAGCTTCTCGGCACTGCCTTGGCCTTCGAGACAACCATCCGTCCCCTCTCACGCCGACAGTGCGGCTGACCAGCGCACTGAGCCTCAAGGCCAGGACCAAAGTCCTCCTCAATGGGCCTTCTGGACTCTGTGGGCATACCACGAGGCACAAGGAGCCCCCTTTGCGACTCAGAGCTCCAGGCCCTCCGACCACCGAGCACCTGAGGCCACGGTCAGCAGGCCTCCTCTCACTGCCGTGGAAGAGGTGCCACTGGCGTCCGAGGATGCTGAGCCTCCTCCCGTTGAAGAGGCTCCACAGCAGCTCTCTGAGCCCCCCCAGGACCCTCTGGGACCGGGCCTGTCCTCCTCTTCCTCCTCGGATGAAGCGGTTGCAGGAACATCCGCCTCGGGCCCTCCTCCGATTGACCTTCGGGCCCATCAGGACTTGTTGAGGCGGGTGGCCCAGAATATGAACCTGCCGATTGAGGAGGTGACGGAAGACGACGACCCGGTCGTGAATATAATATCGGCGGATGCGCCTCTTCGGGTGGCCCTACCGTTTATCCGCACTATTCAGTGGAATGCGGATACCATATGGCAGTCACTGGCCTCCATCCCTCCGAACGCCCATGGAGTGGAAAGGAAGTACATGGTCCCGTCCAAGGGCTATGAGTACCTCTACACTCACCCTGCTCGTTGGTGGTCCAATCAGTCAACGAGCGTGAATGCCATGGCCAGCAGGCGCCGGCGCCTAAGTCAAAGGAGGCGCGGCGCATGGACCTTTTAGGCCGCAAGGTCTACTCAGCCGGTGGCCTTCACTTATGGGTTGCCAATCAGCTGGCCCTCCTGAGCAGATACACCTTTAATACCTTGGTGTCTCTGGCTAAGTTCACCGAGTTTGTGCCACAGGAATCCCGTCCGGAGTTCACGGCCCTCTTGGAGGAGGGTAAGAAAGCGTCCCGGTCGGCCCTCCAGGCCTCTCTGGACTCGGCGGATTCGGGAGCCAGGACCTTGGCCTCTGGGATAACCATGAGGCACATTTCGTGGCTTCAAGCCTCGACGCTCCTGCCTGAATTACAACAGACAATTCAGGACTTGCCTTTTGACGGTCAAGGTCTCTTCTCGCAGAAGACTGACCCAAGGTTGCAGAGCCTTAAGGATGGTAGCATCACGATGCGTTCCCTGGGCATGCACACCCCGGTGACCCAGAGGAGGCCCTTCCGGCCCCAACCATACCGCCCTTACAACCAGCCCGGGCCGCGACCATACAACAGGCGTTGTGGCAGGGTGAATCAGCGGAGACATTCGGGCAACCAGGGGAACCAACCCCAGCCGCCCCCGAAACCTGCTTCGGGGTCGAAGCAGAACTTTTGATGGGACGCCCGAGGACGGCCCGTTATTTTTCCAACCGTCTCTCCCAATTCCTACCGGCTTGGTCCCAGATAACATTCAACAGCTGGGTACTTCGCACGGTGGAATCTGGTTACCGCCTCCAATTTGTTTCGCCCCCTCCCTCCCACCCACCCTACCCGTCCCTCTTCAGGGACCCCTCTCACGAGCAATTCCTCTTGCAAGAGGTTGAGACTCTGAGTTTGGGTGCCATAGAGGAGGTGCCAGAAGGCATGAGGGGCAGGGGTTTTTCCTCACGCTATTTCCTAATCCCCAAGGCGAAGGGAGGTCTGCATCCAATCCTAGACCTCCGAGAGCTCAACAGGTTTCTGGTGAAGCTCAAGTTCCGCATGGTGACCCTGGGGACCATTATCCCCTCCCTGGATCTGGGAGACTGGTTTGCCGCCCTCGATATGAAGGACGCGTACTTCCATATCGCCATTTATCCTCCTTATCGACGCTACCTTCGTTTTGTCGTCAACCACCAGCATTACCAGTTCACAGTGCTCCCCTTCGGCCTCTCCACGGCACCGAGGGTCTTCACCAAGTGTATGGCGGTGGTCACCGCAGCCCTCCGCCGTCGTCGGATACATGTCTACCCGTATCTCGACGACTGGCTGGTCCGTGGAACGTCACAGCAACTCGTAACGCAGCACATGTCCATAGTCACAGGCCTTTTTCACAGGCTAGGCCTTCTGATCAACACCGAGAAGTCTACCTTGACTCCAACGCAGAGGATAGAATTCATCGGTGCGGTCCTGGACTCCAATCTGGCCAGAGCCTGCCTCCCTCTGCTTCGGTTCCAGTCCATGGCTTCCATCATTCGAAGCCTGCAGTCCTTCCCGATAACGATGGTGCGCACCTGCCTCAGCCTCCTAGGCCACATGGCATCGTGCACTTTCGTGACCCTGTATGCGAAGCTCCGGCTTAGCACCTTTCAAACTTGGCTCACGTCCGTATACCACCCGCACAGGGACTCTATAGACACGGTGGTCACGATCCCGAGGTCAGCCCTCAACTCTTTCAATTGGTGGTTGGACCCAGAGTTGGTGTGTGCCGGAGTCCCATTCCACCCTCCCCACCCCTCCATCACACTTACCACAGATGCCTCGGCCATGGGCTGGGGTGCACACCTCAACAGCCTGCACACCCAGGGCCGCTGGTCACCCCACGAGCTGACCCTGCATATCAACGTCAGGGAACTGAGGGCGGTTCGCTTGGCGTGCCAGACTTTTCGCTCCCACCTCCAGGGCCGCTACGTGTCTGTCTTCACAGACAACACAACAGCGATGTTCTACATAAACAAGCAGGGCGGGGCGCATTCCTCCCTGCTTTGCACGGAAGCGATGCAACTGTGGGACTTTTGCATAGCCCACTCCATACATTTAGTAGCATCGTTTCTCCCGGCAGCACAGAACACGCTGGCAGACCATCTCAGCAGGTCATTCCTCTCCCACGAGTGGTCGATTCGTCCCGATGTTGTCCACACAGTTTTCCAGAGGTGGGGCTTTCCCCAAATAGACCTATTTGCCTCTAGAGAGAACAGGAAATGCCACCGGTTCTGCTCTTACCAGGGATGCTCCCAGGGCTCCCTCTCGGACGCATTTCTCCTCCCGTGGATGGATCACCTGCTGTATGCCTTCCCTCCGTTCCCCCTCATACACAGAGTGCTGCTCAAGCTCCGCAGGGACAGGGCCCGCCTCATTCTCATTGCTCCGGCGTGGCCGAGACAGCACTGGTACACCCTGCTGTTTGACCTCTCAGTGGCGGATCCCATTTCCCTCCCGTTATGGCTGGACCTCATAACGCAGGACTTCGGCAGGCTTCGCCACCCGGACCTGCAGTCCCTCCACCTTACGGCTTGGCTCCTGTGTGGCTGACCCGAGCGGAGCGTGACTGTTCTGCTGCAGTGCAGCAGGTGCTGCTGGAAAGCAGGAAACCTTCCACTCGGTCGACTTACCTCGCCAAGTGGAAACGTTTCGCACACTGGTGCGATCAGAAAGATCTCAATCCTCTCCTGGTGCCTATTCCCAAGATCTTGGACTATCTCTGGTCCCTCAAGGAGCAAGGCCTCGCGGTCTCCTCCTTGAAGGTGCACCTGGCGGCCATTTCCGCTTTTCGGCCCAGCATAGGGGAACGTTCCATTTTCTCGAATCAAATGGTTTCCCGCTTCCTTAAGGGGCTAGAATGCTTGTACCCACAGGTGCGGCACCCAACCTCTACCTGGGATTTGAACTTGGTCTTAGCGAAGCTTATGGGAGCCCCCTTTGAGCCCTTGGCCACGTGTTCCCTTCTCTATTTGTCCTGGAAAACAGCCTTCCTCGTCGCTATTACTTCAGCGAGACGAGTCTCTGAGCTTCGCGCCCTAACGGCTGACCCGCCGTATACGATCTTCCACAAGGACAAAGTGCAGCTTCGGCCACACCCCGCCTTCCTTCCTAAGGTGGTGTCGGCCTTTCATGTAAACCAGGACATCTTCCTCCCGGTTTTCTTCCCGAAACCACACGCATCATGTCGGGAACAACAGCTGCATAGCTTGGACGTTCGTAGGGCCCTCGCTTTCTATATAGAGCGAACAAAACCCTTCCGGCGTTCGCCCCAGCTCTTTGTGGTGGTAGCAGATCGCATGAAGGGCATGCCAGTCTCTTCTCAGCAAATCTTGTCCTGGGTGACATCATGTATCAGGACATGCTACGAGCTCGCTCAGGTTCAGGCTAGTCATCTCACCGCTCACTCTACAAGAGCACAAGCCTCTTGTGCCGCCTTCCTGGCCCATGTCCCCATTCAGGACATCTGTCAGGCGGCGACTTGGTCTTCCGTTCACACCTTTGCTTCCCACTACACATTGGTGCAACAATCCAGAGACGATGCAGCCTTTGGCTCAGCAGTCTTGCATTCTGCCACGTCTCACTCCAACCCTACTGCCTAGGTAAGGCTTGGGAATCACCTAACTGGAATGCATATGAGGAATCACTCGAAGAAAAGATGGTTACTCACCGTTGTAACTGTTGTTCTTCGAGATGTGTTGCTCATATCCATTCCAGACCCGCCCTCCTTCCCCACTGTCGGAGTAGCCGGCAAGAAGGAACTAAGGGGCGGACGGGTCGGCAGGGGTATATATCTAGCGCTATAGCGGTGCCACTCCGGGGGCGCCCAGCCGTCCCACCGAGTGTGGCTAGGGTAAAAATCTTCCGACAAGCGTGCACGCGGCACGCGCACACCTAACTGGAATGGATATGAGCAACACATCTCGAAGAATAACAGTTACAATGGTGAGTAACCATCTTTTCTGCCATATATTTCATATTATAGCTGTCTTGGATGATGACCCAGCACACATGTTCTTAAACAGAACAACTTCACTGCAGATTTCACAAAACGCAAAGAAGGTACCAATGTGAGATTTCTAAAGATCGCTACAACACTTGACCCAAGGTTTAAGAATCTGAAGTACCATCCAAAATCTGAGAGGAATGAGGTGTAGAGCATGCTTTCAGAAGTCTTTAAAAGAGCAACACTCCAATGTGGAAACTACAGAACCTGAACCACCAAAAAAGAAAATTAACCTTGTGCTGGTGGCATCTGACTCATAATGAAAATGAACATGTTGGTCCACACTGCTTTGGATTCTTATTGAGCAGAACCCATCATCAGCATGGATGCATGTCCCCTGGAATGGTGGTTGAAGCATGAAGGGACATAGGAATGTTTAGTGCATCTGGCACGTAAATATCTTGCAGTTCCGGCTACAACAGTGCCACGAGAATGCCTGTTCTCACTTTCAGGTGACGTAAACAAGAACTGGGCAGTATTATGTCCTGCAAATGTAAACAAACTTGTTTGTCTGAGCGATTGTCTTAACAAGAAGTAGGACTGTGTGGACTTGCAGCCTCTAAAATTTTACATTTTATTTTTAAATGAATTTTTTTGTACATAATTCTACATTTGTATGTTTAACTTTCATGATAAAGAGATTGCACTACAATACTTGTATTAGGTGAATTTTTAAAAATACTTTTTTTGTTTTACAATGCAAATACTTGCAATCAAAAATAAATATCAAGTAAGCACTGTACACTTTGTATTCTGTGTTGTAATTGAAATCAATATATTTGAAAATGTAGAAAACATCTCAAAATATTTAAATGGTATTTTATTATTAACAGTGCAATTAATCACGATTAAGTTCTTCTTAATCCCTTGACAGCCCTAATGTAAAGTATGAAAATTATGGGATATGGAGGGTATTATGGGATAGAGAAAGTTGCATGTTGAGGTCTGATCTCCCAGCGCTAGTCCTTTCTATCTCACAACACATTATGAAATGTTCCCAGAAGGCATCATGCCAGATGGCAGCACATGACATACTGGGATACCTACCCATAGTGCTTTACATCAGCCTAAGTGCTCTTGGTGAGTACCTGCTGCATCGCCATAAGCAGCCAAATATGCACATGCATGAGCGATATAGAGACTTTGGCACCTGTAGGCCAATGTAACTGGCGTCGACCAAAGTTTGTAGTGTAGACATGGGCTAAGTGACTCGCCTAAGGTCACGTGGGAAGTCTGTGGTAGAGCAAGGAACTTGAACCAAGGTCTCACACGTCCCAGTGTAGTGCCTCAACCACTGCACCATCCTTTGCAAGATGTGTAAGTCAAGGGATTGTCTGAACAGGTCTTGCACAGCTGTGGAGAAACCTTGATTGAGGCTAGTTAATTCTGGCTGTTTACACCCTTCTTCCTATTCTCTTTTTTCCCCCTCCAGCCCAGGAAATCTTCAGAATAGTCTAGGGAATTGACATCTTCCCTATAACTTCGACTGTGAGCTCTTCAGAGTGGGGATGACATTATGTTTGTACAATGAGATCCCAGTCTTTGAGCCTTTGAGTGCTCCAACAATACAAATAAATAATCCCCTTATTGGCTTTGAAAATCTCAACTGTTACCTTTTGTCACCTGGAATCTGGTAGGAATGTTAGTCGTCTTTAGAATGTGAATAGCTGCATGACACATGTTCAGTGTCTGTTCTAAATTAGACATATTAGACAATTAAGTTCATGTGGAAAAAATCAAATTTTAATTTAAAGTTAGTACAGTTAAAAACATTTATTTGGAAGACTTACACTTATAACAATCAATGCCAAAAAATCAACTTAATTACTGCTATGCTTAATATATAGAAGCAACAGAATGCATCTGCCAAAGTGACTTAAAAATTATACTGAATTTAAGCAGGTTTCACAGAGCAGTGTTTTTCAGTGGCACTGGAACAAAATAACCTCAGATATTTGAAAAAAAGGAAGTCAATCTAGGAACTGAAGCACTGAGTTGGTGTCTGAGAACAGAAACCCAAGGTTATTTTAGATCTATTACTCAGCCAAACCCTCTCCCCAAAATTCTGTACAGTTAATTTTATGAATTAAACTCGTTGAAGCAAGATTCTAATCCCACATGTGTAGTGTATGCGCTTCTACAAGAAGCGCAGTATAGCATATTTGATATGCATGGCAATACATCAGACTAAGATTAAGCCCATTCTGAAAATTAAATTCTAGTCTAAAAAGTGACTGCAAAGCTAGCATGATTTAATTTCAAGTTTGTATAATTGATTTATGTAATAAATATGCTCAGTTGACAAGCAAAACTCTAACTATAAACCCTGCAAACTTGTGTGGGATTTGAAAACCACGTTGGGTTTTCTTACTCACATCACTATCAATAACAAGTTCTGCAGACCAGATTTTGCCTGCCTTTTCAGATATTACATAACTGAAAACTACAAAACAATTTGGAGCAATACAAACTAGTTCAATCTCCTACTCTTGCTTTGAAAAGCCAATAAATTAAAAATAGATATTTACTTGTCACTAAAGTAAATATATCTTTACCGAATACATAGGATATAGCTCTCGAATGAGAAGGTGCCATTGTTTAGTTTGACTATAATGGGCTTTATTGACAGGAATTTTGTATAACATGAAATGTTTTGTCTTATAGGAGCCAGAATTTAAGAATAAGATCATAGGAGAAAATGACATAACTCTGCATTGTATAGACCACATTTATGGAGGTAGGTTAGCTTCCCCATCTCCCCCCTCCCCATTCTGTCTTACATTCCACATTACTCTAAAAACATGGGCCCAGATTTTTTCAAAGTATTTAGCTATTGACAGTCAATGGGACTGAAAATGAGATTTAGGCTCCTAAATTAGTTAGGTGTTGCAGCAATGCCTTAATACCTTTTAAAAACCTGGACTCTGTACTTTTTAAACTGGTGCTCTTGGTTTACACATTTATCTATTTAGGATAACTAACATCATTGCAATGTAACTCTTTCATCACTTAACTTGGAATAAATAATAACGTGAAACATGGATGGATTTATTTATTTTACATTCATATGTCCTGTCTTTTCAAGGTTGGACTGAACAGATTGAGCCCAAAATGCCACATAAGTCAAGGTGTGATACAGGTCTTGCATAGCTTTAAAAATTCTTTGATTCAGGCTAATCCTGATAGTTTACCCACTTCTTTAACCTGGTAGATGAAATTGGAAATCTACATTTTGTCTACATATCTGGTTAGGCCAGTTTGGAAGTTAAATTAAGTGGGTGATATGATTCTTGGCAAAGTGCTCCCAGTAACATATTGGGTTAAAACTGGACCACATCAGTCTCCACACCTACTAAGCAACTGTAGTATATTTGATGCATGGAGATATAGAAGTGCTTCACTTTATTGGTTCTGGGTAATATCACATCAGAGCAATTTAAATATTGAGTTGCTGAGTGATTACTTCCTGCTTCTGTGGTGGACTTCTAGAGAAGTACCAACTCAAAATAAAAAACATTCCTTTCAGCATTATCTGAATGTTAGTAAAAGGGAAGGGGAGAAAGGAAAAATAAGAAATTTGTACCAAATACTGGGTTCAGCTTACTTAAATTAAAAAGTCTCAAAGAACAGTTTACTCTTTGTAGTGTTAAATAAAAATTGAAAACTAGTCTTGGAACTTGTAAGCAGTAGGATGTAAGCATTAGTGGAACGAATAAAGTCTGGGGGAGAGTATGGAAGGGGACCTATGAACTCTTTGTTTGGGTTAGGACAGGAGGGGAGGGGAAAGGAATAGCCTTGAAAGAGAAGAGCAGAACTTGGTGGCATAAGAGATTGTGGTTTTTGGTCACTGATGCAACTGTATAGTTGGCTTTGCTTATATGCCTTCAAGCGAGGCATATAAGGATCTGGAGGGCTTTGTGACCACTCTGGTGAACTTGAATTATTTAAAACATTTTAATCATCAGAACCTCATCTCAGTGTTTAGTGTGGTGTTAAAGATCTGCTCTCTACTGGACAATCAATTATAACCCATATCAGAGGAACAATGTATCATACTTACATGTTTGGTTTTGCAGTGTTGCATAGCTGATGATGTTTGATGCTAAATGTGGCAAACTAAGAAAAATGATAGTCTGGTGGCTGTGTGGGCACCAAAGTTTAGTTTAGATATGCACCCTATGGTAATTTTAAATTCTGCCTGAACCGGTGGAGGTTTCCACTAGGCCCTATAGCTTTCCCATAAAACCACCCAATTTCTGGATGATCTTCAAGGAAAGCCTATATGTTACCATAGTTTTATTTGAAGTGACAAGTAAAGTCGTCTTTGCTCCCATGGCAACTTGGTGGGCTTCTTTCCCTGTCCTCTCTGCCACAACTTAATGCCCAAGCTGAAACAGCGGTTAACTGCTTATGGGAAGCAGCCAATAGAGCAGTGAACAGCATAAGAGAAGCCTCTACCCTGTTCAGCATACCAAAGGAATGGTACCATGTAGTCAGAATTAAGAACTGCAGCCAAAAACTCAGTTCTTCGAGTGATTGCTCATGTGTATTCCACAATAGGTGTGCATGCTCGCCACGTGCACCAGTGTTGGAAGTTTTTCCCCTAGCAGTATCCATAGGGGAGTGCCCCTAGTGACCCCTGGAGTGGCGCTTCCATGGCGCGGTATAAGGGGTGCTACGTGCTCCACCCACCCTCAGTTCCTTCTTGCAGCCAGTGAAAGTGCTTCGGAACTGCTCTGCTCCAGCTTTGCTGCAGCTCTTTCTCCAGAACTCTTGTTTGTTCAGTGTATAATAGCTGTAGTTAGTAGTTTAGTTAGCATGTGCGGGCCGGGGCATGCCCTGCCCTGGGTTTTAAGTTGTGCAACACTTGTAGGCAATGAATGCCAGTGAGTGATCCACAGACGGACTGTTTACGCTGTTTGGGTGAAACCCATCTCAACGATCGCTGCAAGATTTGCAAGTCGCTCAAGCCTCGGACCAAAAGAGAGAGATTAGGCTCCGGGCCATCTTGATGGAGTTGGCATTGACCCCCAACTCCAGCGCACCGCTCCAAGTCGGCACCAGGTACCGTGGTGTCGGTGCACGGCAAACCATGGCACCGGAGCAAGGCTGGGGGAGAGGCTAGATCCATGTTGGGCAGTCCTCGGTCTCCATCAGCCTCTAGGCCTCCGACTCAGGTCAAGCGGAGTAGCCTGGCCCATTTAGAGCAGGCTTTCCTGGATGTCCGGATTCCCTCCATGCCAGAGGCCCTGCAAGCAGCCCAGGATGCTTTGTCCATACCGGTGCCAAGAGCACTGCCAATGTTGACCCCGCAGTCCAGAGGCAAGCCGCTGCTGGGATCTCCGCAGTTGCCCCCGACTCGGTACCGGTCACAGTCAAGGGAATGTTCCCGACGCCGTTCACTGCTCAGCGACTGTCCCGTGTGTAGTACCTGTACGCAGGTTGCTGTCGACCCCTACCAGGATGTGTGGCTGGGTTCCAACTGACAGAGACTCCAGGCACTGCTCTGCCTCGAGGAGCGGACACCGACAGAACCGAGACAGATGCCACCGAAGGCCTTCGTCTCAGAGGGGCTATCATAGCCGGTCGCGACACAAACGTCAACGCCATTCCTGTTAGTCGTCTCGCTACAGGACCCCACCACGGCACTGCTCCCGCAGACACAGGCGTCGATTGCTGGTGCAGCGCCGTCGTGGATCTGCCCACTGGAGCCGATCGCGGCGCAGCAGCTACCGTTGGTATCGTTCCTTCACGTCAGGATCATGATCTCGTTGACACTGCTCCTGGCGCCGCCACTCCTCCCAGTCCAGGGAAAGCGGCAGGTTGTACGTCAGCCCAGCCTCCCTTCGTAGTCATCCATTGATGGGTCAGGCCAGCCAGGCCAAACAGCCTGCAACTCTGGTGCCACAGCAGGTGCAGTGGCACCGGGCCCCATGGCCAGCACAGTGGTACCAGTGCGCACCGTGGCCCTCAACGCCCGCAGAGCAGTCTTGGTCTGCCTCCCATCCTGGGTCCTCCAAGGGCAAACAGACAGGGAAATAGCAGTTTTGACAGTATGCCGAGGGCAACCTACCAGTTCACATAAGGGATCCACCCACAATAAAGCTTCCCTTCTCCAACTGGTTGTATGCTTTTCTCAGACCAATGGGTCCTCAGCACCATCTCCCATGGCTACACCCTCCAGTTTACCTCTACCCCGCCCAACCACCCTCTGCCCCCCGTCCCTCCTGGAGGGACCCCTCTCATGAGGCCCTGCTCGAGCAGGAGGTGGGGTGGCTCCTTGGCCTAGGAGCAGTGGAAGTGGTGCCAGCGGAGTTCTAACGCAAGGGGTGGTACTCCTGCTATTTTCTTATCCCGAAGGCCAAAGAGGAGCTCAGGCCCATCCTGGACCTGTGAGGCCTGAACCAGTACATGGTAAAGCTCAAGTTTGCATGGTCTCCCTGGCCTCCATCATTCCCTCTCTGGATCCCGGGGACTGGTACGCTGCCCTCGATCTTCCACATCCGTATATTTGATGGGCACAGGTGCTTCATGGTTGGACAGGAACACTACCAATTTAGTCCTCCTGTTTGGCCTGGTCACAGCTCCCAGTGTATTCACAAAGTGTATGTCTATGGTGGCGGCCTACCTCAGGCGCTGGGGGGTCCAGATCTTCCCCTATCTGGACGACTGTCTGGTCAAGGGCAGCTCCCGGTCGCAGGTGCAGGATCACATGGTGCTCCTTCTGTCCACGTGCGCTACTCCGGGCCTGTTGGTAAATGACACCAAGTCCACATTAGTCCCAGTACAACGTATAGAGTTTATTGGGGCAGTCCTGGATGCCACGTTGGCCAAGGCCTCCCTCCCACCAGACAGGTTTGAGACCCTGAAAGGGCTCATTGATACAGGCACAAGGTTTCCAGTGACAACAGCCAGAGCGTGTCTCCAGCTCTTGGGTCACATGTCAGCATGCACTTATGTGGTTCGCCATGCCAGACTCAGGATGAGACCCCTCCAGCTCTGGTTGGCCTCAGTGTTCTCCCAGGCCAGAGACAGGATGGACAAGGTCCTCACTGTGCCGGAACCGGTGATAGTCTCTCTTCGATGGTGGTCCTCCCCTGGGAACATGCTCCGTGGAGTCCCGTTCAGAGGCAGGCCCCCATCGATGGAACTGGTGTCCAACGCATCGGACCTGGGGTGGGGAGCCCGTGTGGGAGACGTTCAGACCCAAGGTCTGTGGTCTGCACAGGACCCCCTGGCCCTCCCCATAAACGTCAAGGAGCTCTGGGCGGTCTGGCTGGCGTGTGTGGCCTTCTGCTTGCCCCTGGAAGGCAGGGTGGTCAGGGTTCTCACGGACAACACGGCCTCGATGTTTTACGTCAACAGGCAAGGCAGGGCCCGATCCTCTGCCCTCTGTCTGGAAGCCCTCAAGCTGTGGGACTCCTGCAAGGCCCACGGCATTTGCCTACAGGCCTACCACCTACCGGGCCGATTGATCATGTCGGCTAGGTGGATCTCAGAACTCAGGGCCCTGACCTCCCAGCCCCCATACATGGTGTTCCATAAAGATAAGGTCCAGCTCCGCCCACATTCTTCGTTCCTCCCGAAGGTGGTCTCCGCCTACCACATGGGTCAGGATATTTTCCTGCCAGTCCTCTGCCCCAAGTGTCCAGTGAGGAGTGCCACCTCCACACGCTGGAGGCGCGACAGGCTCTGGCTTTTTACCTGGAGCAGACTAAGCAATTCAGGAAGTCTTCGCAGCTGTTCATCACCTTAGCCGAACATGAAGGGTCAGCCGATCTCCACTCAGTGGCTCTCCAACTGGATCACCTCATGAATACGTACTGGTTATGACCTGCCGGGAATCCCTCCGCCGTCAATTGTGAGGGCGCACTTGACTAGGGCGCAAACCTCATCGACTGCCTTTTTAACCCATGTCCCCATTCAGGACATTTGCAGGGCTACCACATGGTCTTCAATTCACACATTCACCTCGCGTTATGCGATAGTCTCCCAGACCAGGGAAGACGCCGGGTTCGGCAGGGCTGTGCTCCGTCCCGAGTGTGTGTGAACTCCTACAAACCTCCAACAGGTATAGCCTGGAATCACCTATTGTGGAATACACATGAGGAATCACTCAAAGAAGAAGAGACAGTTACCTTTTCCGTAACTGGTGTTCTTCAAGATGTGTTGCTCATGTCTATTCCACATCTGATGGAGGGGAATGAATGCGGGAGTTGTCTGGCAAGAAGGAACTGAGGGTGGAGGGAGCACGTAGCACCCCTTGTAGCACACCATGGAAGTGCCGCTCCAGGAGTTGCTAGGGGCGCTCCGATAGTGGTACTGCTAGGGGAAAAACTTCCAACACTGGTGCACGTGGCGAGTGCACACGCTTATTGTGGAAAAGACATGAGCAACACATCTCGAACACCAGTTATGAAAAAGGTAACTGTCTTTTCTCTCTGAGTGAAAAAGAGGAGACTTAGGACAGAGCACAAAATCTTGAGACTATATTACCTGTAAAGATACTGTTGACAAGTATGTGAGTACAGATGTTTGTCTGCACTGCAAGTCAGTGTTCTAGGATACTTAGTAAAACTCTTATGTTGACTCAGTTTAGTTGGGACCCCAACAAGAGATGCCAGAATTTTTAATGTTGGTATGTTCTTCCTTGGGTTTTTACTTCTGTAGTTTATGATGAGAAAAAGAAATCTCTATCTGGACAACTGAAAAAATACCCAGAGAAATTAATCATCCACTGTAAAGATCTTAGAGTATTTCACTTCTGTCTGAGGTACACAAAGGAAGAGGAGGTAAAAAGGGTAAGTATAGCAATGTTACATATTTGATTAACTCCCCCCCCCTTAAAAATCTGGGGTGGGATGTTAACAGGATATTTTAATTACAGGGAAACTATGTAGAATTTCTCGAGAATAAGGAGACTGATTTGAGAACAGTTCACTGAAACCGTTAAAACAAAGCTTGCTTTTGAGTCATTCACTAC
Organism: Mauremys reevesii; assembly: GCF_016161935.1. Taxonomy (NCBI): domain Eukaryota; kingdom Metazoa; phylum Chordata; order Testudines; family Geoemydidae; genus Mauremys; species Mauremys reevesii. The sequence continues at coordinate 22,064,253 of NC_052628.1, read as the reverse complement.
TGGGGTGAACAATCATGGGAAAGTCACTCTTTGATTAAACTTGTTTCTTTAACCATCTTTCTTTGTGTGCATCTAATAACTTAAAATTTCGGGTGCACTGGCTTTTACTGTGGAAATGTTCTAGTAGTTTGGAAGTACTGCATAAATTGCTCTAGAGCTTGTCTAGCTAAAGAATATAATGTAAGCTGGCTTTGTATTTACTTGTGGTACTGCCTTGCTAACCTTTTTACTTCCTGCTGCCGTGTCAGCAGCCATCATAAACAATTCTCTGATAACTTGGCATGCAAATTATTTCTTCTGACACTGAAGGATTTATTTGGCTTTCTTTGAATTATGAAAGTAGAAGTAAGAATTAGAACTTAAAATTGAAGACCCTGATTAATAATTGGCTTTTGAGTTGTTTTACAGTTTGGTGTAGCTAGTTTGCTTCTAGACTTAACTGTACTTTTAAAAGCTTTAACACATGTTTGGTATACATACCTTTTTATATTGATCTAGGGAGATGTAGTATTATCAAAGGTAGGTGATTTTCCTGAGTCACACAGTGAGACTGTAGCTTCTGGGAATGGAACTCAATTTTCTTGGTTCAGAGAGACAGGCTGACTGACAACACTACATCTGCTTTATACACATCAAAGTACGTTCTCTTGGTAAGAATTTCAGTTCTGACCTTTAACATGAAAAATAACCAAAACCTTCAACTGAGAAGGCTCTCACCAAAAGGTGTATTTGAAGAATATCCAAGGCTGACATTACACAAACAAGGGAAATAAGTAGGCAGCATAGTTATCTTAATGCACACATGCAACTCCTGCTGATATTAAAGGAGTTTCACACAAACATCATAGGAGTGTGCTCAGGTGAAATGATATCACATACCTTGGTGTCAAAGGCTGCACTAAAACTAAGGTTGAGTCCTAGTCTAGGGTGAAGTTCACCTAATGATCTTTCTAAACTCTTAAGACATTCCTTCAAAAAAAATATAAATCTTGACCAAAGGGCTCCAGAAAAAATTGAAGTGGAGTAATGTTATGATTTCAGGATTGCCCTTTAAATATAGTGCTAGACATAGTAGCTGCACAGATTCTTGGGCAAAGCCATCTTTTTGAATTTTAAATCAGGTCTTTAATATCTTGCTACAGTTGAATCTTATTGACAATGTCTGTTTAAAATGTGTAATCTCTTCCTCTCCTTGGCTTTGCCTTTGAGGTTCAGCTGCTCTTTGCATCAGCTGGCTCTTATTACAATCTGATATATACATGTATTAACTTGTTGATCCTTTCTTAGATCGTCAGTGGCATAGTTCATCATAGCCAGACTCCTAAACTACTTAAACGCTTGTTTCTGTTCTCTTATGCAACAGCTGTGCCAACCAATACAGGTAAACTTCGCTCTTTATTTTTTTAATTTGTTGTAACTACCACATGCTATCATTCCTACTTCCTAGGCTATATCCGCATGTGATTTTTAGTGCCCAGAAGTTTGCTAGACCCATGATAATATCCCCAAAATTTGGTAGAGTTATAAGCCTCTGAACATTTTCATTTGTACATGCTAGGTAGAATTTGTTGGAGATTGCTGCTAAAATCTCTAAACATGCCAGATGCATGCTCCTAGCCCGTAATGGGCTTTTGGTTTCATTTTTTTTTTTATTTAATATAAAACTTAAATACAATTTTTAGCCCAGAGAAGGTGGTCTTCATAGACTCATTAAGTGAGCATATGAAGGGAATCAATTCATAGTATTAAGCTAATACTAGAGGTTGTACAAAGCCTGCAACTTGCAGCTCAAGAACTGGTATTTTAAAATTCATGGTCCATGACCTGTCTATGACTTTTATTAAAAATACCCGTGACTAAATTGTAGCCTTATTCATGATCAATTTGTGCAAATGTTTTGCATATACAATTTTTTTTCCCTGATACCAACAAAATACTGCTATTTAGTTTTCCTTTTTATACTTCTGTTTTGGCTAAAATACTGTCAGAAGGGTCAGCATAACTTCCTGCTCTTACTTTTTGGACTGAGTGAAATTGTTCTTGCATCTTTCAAAAGAGATTTTGCATATAAACACACCCACCCTTATTCCAGGATAGGGTTCCCTCCCTCAATCATCAAGGAAAGATGCACTGATAAGCCTAGCATGGATGGTAACGTAAACCTGCTGGTTTAGTATAATTTATCAGTGAAACACATCCTGCAAAATAATTTGAAAGTTCCTATTTAGCCATATCTGGATAAGTCAGACAGAGTGGCTTGTTATATTTTGAACAAGGAAAACAGTAGTGTAGATCACTTTAATTTCTTAAATTGCCAGTTTTAATAGAAACCTAGCTGATGTAATAGTGCTATTCTAACGATGTTCCTGCTGATTCTTCATTCCTGGTGCACCCAAAACATCTGTTTATTTTATCAAGAGGGGTTTTGATGCACCATGATGTTGCCTCAAGTGTTTAGCTTGAAATTTAATTTTTTAAAATATTCCAGTAGGGTCTAAAGGTCCTAGCTAGCACTGAGGTCACAGTGTTCTTGGCACTAAACACTGTAGTGATAGGCCCTGCCCTTGAGTTTATGATCCAAATAGACTAGACAAAGTGGGAGAAGGGGTTGCAACATATAAGCAGAGTAAACAATGATGGTTGCAAGTGCTGCAGAGTACACGGTAAGTCTTGGTTGTAGACTGCTAACTAGCCTTTAAGCATATGGAAGCACTATTTAAAAAAAAAAAAAAAAATCTTACTGTGCATCCAGGGCCGGATTAACGTAGGGGCTGCAGCCCGGTGCCTCGGGCTAAGGGGGGTGCTGGGGCAGTAGGGCTCAGGCAGGCTGCCTGCATGCCGTTCCCCACACCGCTTCCGGAAGCATGTCTCTGCGGCCCTAGCAAGGGGAGGCGGCTCCGCACGCTGCCCCCACCCTAAGTACCATCCCCACAGCTCTTGCCAATGGGAGCTGCAGGGGCAGCATTTGCGGGCACGGGCAGTGCGAGGAGACATGCTGCCCACCTCCCTCCAGGGGCGTGCAGAGATGTGCCAGCAGCCAGCCTTTTCTGGGAGCAGCATGGGGCTCTGGCTGCCTGGCTGGCAGGCAGGCAGCCTGCCTGAGCCCTGCTGCACCGCTGGCTGGGAGCCGCCAGTGGTAAGCACCTCCCAGCCGGCGCCTACAGCTTACACCCCCTTCTGCACCCCAACACCCTGCCCCAGGTCAGAATCCCCTCCTGCACCCATATTCCCTCCCAGACCCGACACCCCCCACCCTCTCCTGTTACAACACTCTGTCCCAGCTTGGAGCCCCCTCCTGCACCCAAACTCCCTCCCAGAAAGAAATGAATAGAACAGCTGTTCTAAGGTAAGAAGTAGGCTATTTTGAATTAACTTAACTATAGTCTCCATGTTTTAAGACTGAAATGTAACCATAGAACAGCTTTATGTTAATTAAAAGGCAAGTTTAGTATAGCATTAATAGCCTTGATGCCATAATTGTGATCATTGTTGTTTTTAATTAGAAAAAAGACTTGGATACAGGGGCCCCACAAAATTTAATAGCCCTGGGCCCACAGGAGAGTTAATCCGGCCCCTTGTGCATTGTCACTTTAGGAATGCTTGTCTTGATTTAAGCAGCATTTGACTGAAGACCAAGTAGTAAAGATCAGACAGAAGCATAGAATGTTCTGTACAAAGGCACGTTAACTTTTCGTGCTCAAAGCATTCATACGTGAGGGGTTCTGTATGTGCATTTGGTTTAAAGTGGTTGATTTACAATGAAAAATACTTTTGTAATAGCAAAGTAATTACAACTGTCTCTGTAAAACTAGTATCTAATTGGATTTCTGTTGGCAGACATACAAAACCAAACTGTGATGTTTGATGCTATTAAGGATTGGCGTGAGGAGTTGGAACGGACCAAAGGGAACATGAAATATAAAGTATTGAGTGCCAACGAAGCCTACAAAGTCTCTGAAAAGTAAGCTTGAACTCTAAAGTGGGTGTGTGTGGGTGTGGCAAATTTAATATTAAAGTCAATGTTCATGTTTCAGAAGTTAGTGATGAACACCAGTGGTAAATCTCTACCCTCCCATGTGGAATCTGTCTTCCAACTCATTTCTCCAAGGCCTCAAGCACTGTAAGAAACACTTAGGCCTGGTGTATGCTTCATAGTTATGCAAGCAAAATTTTTTTGTTCAGGGGCGTGATTCCCCTCCCCCCACTATCATAATTGGGTCAGGAAAAGCCCTAGTTTAGACACCATTATTTCAGTAAAAAGATCCTTTGCCAGTATAGTTTACTCTATTCGGGGAACTGATTTAGGCTGTTAAGTTAGCAAAACAAAAAACAAAAAAACCTAGACCCTCTTTTGCTGATACACAACTCTCTCCAGGGGGGAGGACAGTTTGTATCTATATCAGCAAACCCTTTCAAGTTTATTATTTTCAAGTGGAAGTCCTTTAGTTTTTAGGATTCAGGTTTTCGTTAAGCTTTTGACTGCAGATAACTCTCAGAACAGTGGAGTGAGTTCTCAAGATACTATTAAAGCTATCTCGATAGCGTATTGCAAGTACCGAGCCTTAAGTATCAAATGTCTTTAAAAGTTGGACAATTTGTTTTGTGCCTTCCAGAACATAGTTGCTGGCTGATGTAGGAAATTGGGAATTACTAATTATTCAGATTTCCTGATTCTGTGGCGAGGACTTCCCGCATCATACAAGGGGCATTAAATCTGCTGTGGAATTCTTTGCTATAGGAAATGTTTCTCTCTTCTTTAGATTGCCATTGTATTTTGTTGTTCCCATGTCACTCTCTGAAGAGAGTATCTTGCAGTACCAAGGAAGAGGCATTCCTGTGAGTATACATGCGATGCTGAAGCGTGAAAAAATGTAGATGGGAAAATTTTAACTTGTATTTCAGACAGAATACATCTATAAATAAATTATTCATTATTTAAGTACGTTAGTCTTAGTGTAGTTCATATTGCACTATTAAAGTCATTTCTGTAACAGCAAAGTCATCTGTAAAAGAGGAAGCAGCAGCTGAAAATAGAGGTTATACATAAAGCTTCCCCTTAAGAACATATAGAGCAATATCTCCTTACATATCTGAATAAGGCTAGGAAGAGATGTGTGAGTATTAATGGACCCCACACATGCTCATGGCATTCTCTGACTAGTCTTTCTTCCTTGAGATTGAGGTTCTCCAGAGGCACTTGTGTCTTGGCATCTGTAGGAGTCTGCTTGGTGCTGGTTGCTGTGCTAATGACAGTACTTCAGCAGTGAGTGTTAAGGCACTGAATGTGATGGTCCTATCATAAGAACAGATAAAGTATGGTGGAGAGGAGAAAGCAAGGCAACTTTTTATGTAGAGATCGTTGATCATTTTAGGTCAGTGGTCCCCAAACTTTTTAGGGTCACCCCCTCGGGGGTCCAAGGCTGGGGGTGGTCTGGGGTGGGGCCAGGGCCTGAGGCTGGGGGTGGGGGCAGGAACAGGGCTGCGGTGGGGGCTGGCAGGTGCAGCTCTGCTCCCGGCCCCACCCCTAGCCTTGGCCCTCAGCTGGGAATGGGGCTGTGGCCAGTGGCCGAGGCTGGGGTCGAGGCCAGGAATGGAGCCATGCTGAGGCTGGAGATGGGGTCAGGCCTGGGGCCAGGAGTAGGGGACACAGTTGCGGGTCAGACCGGAGCAGAACTGGTGGTAGGGAGAGGCTGGGTGCTGCTCCCTCCTTGCCCCCCTGAACATTCCTCTGTTTGGAGACCTCTGTCTTAGGTGCAGAGCACCCACAGCTCCATAGATTCATAGATTCATAGACTCTAGGACTGGAAGGGACCTGGAGAGGGACCTCCCATTGACTTCACCTATGAAAAGCAAGTCCTTTCACACCTTTTAGCTTCCAAACTAGACAGTTTCTAGAAGAAAATGTTGGCTGCCTTTATTACCCTCTTTAAACCTAGTTCAGTGCTATGATCTTCAAATATGCCACAGGACAGACTACAGCAAAGAGCATTGTTATACAGTAGCCTGCTGTTACCGTGATGGCTTCTTCTAGTGAAAGCAAGAAATTTTGAAGCCCTTAAGTTAATTTCTGGTTACAAAGACCAAGTGAAAAACTAAGTTTAAAAATCACTTTTGTGACCGAATTAGTTCTGGTTAAGATTACAGGGTTATGTGGCAGACGTTCAGTTTTCTTGATGCAAGCAATCAGTCCCTTTCCTCTTAAAGTACAGCTCTTAGTCTTTGTGAAATGGTACCGTTGGACTTAATTACTTCCAGTTCAAATTTTAGTTTACAAATAAAGCTGTGTTCCAAACTGCCAGCCCTGCAAATTCTCTCTTGGATGTGGAAGCCAAGCTGGGGCTTTCCTTCTCCCCCTCAGCAGATATTCTAGACCAAATTATGACTTGGTTACACTTGTGCAATTGTTGGCATCTAATGGTGTTGCATAGGAGTAACTGAGTCATAATTTGGCCAGCATATTTCTGCTGATGTATGAGAAGGAAAGAAACAACTGGGCCTTCAGAGTCAAAGGTGAGTTTAGAGACCAGTTTAGGAACAACTGTGATAGGATATGCCTCCATGTAAGCACTCCAAAAGTGACTGTAGACCATTGCAGGGACAAAGGAATGTTTTCATAAAGTAAACATCTCTGCAATTTCTACTTTATTTCAGTGTAGATTTATTCTTTCTTTATGGCTTGTCGTTTTGTTCTACTGTCAGTCTTGCTTGAAGAAAATCTCAGATCACAATTTAAACCTGGGTATCAAAATCTTTGTCTTCCAATGAGATATGGTATAATACTACCCTGTAAAACAGAACTATTTGTGAGCTAGTTTTAGGAACATGCATACCATAGGAGTTTCTCAGCTCCTATTTTAGTAGTCCAGCTACTATCTGTTGGACAAGACAAAGCAGTCTCAAGGTTTGCCTGCGCAAGGAAACTGAATGGAATAGCTATTGCCAATTCTAGTCAATGTATGCAAGCCCTAAGGGAAGAGCAAAGTCTCAACTGTAACTTAAAAACATATTACACCTACCTTGTCCATTGCCTGTACCTAATGATTAAACTTCTTGAGGGTAATACTATGAAATGTCGTGTCTGGAGCATTTGCCATTGGTTCTAAAGTACAAGATTGCTGCTGAATGATTCATTGAATGTCCCAAAACTATTTGTGGTAAAGCAGCAGGAAAGGGTTTCTTATAGTCGAAGTTTCACTCCAGTAGAAACATGTAGCTGTCATATGTACATGAGAACTAAGTAATCAGGTAAATGTGTTTTTCTGTAGATTTGGTGTTGGTCTTGCCATAATGGTGCTTCTCTTCTCAAAATGTCTGCTTTTCCCAAAGAACAAGAGGACAACACTTCACAAATGCACAAAATTTTCTTGGATGGGTCAGTAATAGCTCTTCTGTCCATGACATTTTAAAAAAGTGATTCTTATGGACCTTGCTTATGTCTTCTATATTCTATGTCTCAGTCTACGTAGCAACAAGAGACAATTGTTTTTGATGAAGTTTTGTTTTCTATCCAGTGTATTAAAAGCAGTTTTATTAGGGGTTTAGCTTTAAATGCACACTGTAATAGTGATGTCATTGGTCAAATAACTTTTGGGGATGGGGGGTGATCTCACAACTATGTATGTACTCACTAGAATAAATCTCTATGAAAACTGGGGATAGGTGGGGAGAGGTTTCCTCTGTTACCCCCCACCCCCCAAAAAAGGCAAAAAAGCTAACTGCAGGCTTTAGCTGCAGTAGCAGCAAAGCCTATCATTTCCACAGATCTAGTCTAGTTGAATCCTTTGCAGGCAAATAAACTTCAAACACCTTTCCTTTTAAAAGCTCTACTTAGAGCTGTTTTAGACCTCCAGAGGTTATATAATCTTAAAAACCTTGCTTCTCCAGCATTGATTTAGGCTGTGGAGGAGATGCAGCTGTTTCCCTTAAAGCAGGGTTTCTCAAACTGGGGGTCGTCACGAGGCTCTTGCATGGTGGGGAGGGGTGTCACAAGCTGTCAGTCTACACTCCAAGCCCTGCTTTGTCTCCAGCATTTATAATGGTATTAAATATACAAAAACGTTTTTGGTTTATAAGGGGGGTCGCACTTAGAAGCTTGCTATGTGAAAGGAGCCACCAGTAAAAAAGTTTGAGAACCACTGCCTTAACGCATTAGTAGTTACCAATTTCTGATCCAAATGAGCTGCAGCACCAACAGAGGCAGTTAAATTCATTCAGCATTTGATGTTGAGGTGAACTGGCAGCCCCAAACCAACTCCCAATTCATCTAAAATAGGACTAAAGGTTGTTAGGCTAAGAAAGAAGTGGAAAATGAGTTTTAAATTGCCATCCTCCATGAGCCCAGCTGCCTTTCAGGAGTAGTTTCTTGGCTCTATGAACAGTTACCACCCTGTGCATTATAAAGGAGAAGACTCTTTGAGCCACAAAGAGCTGCTGAATGATACTTTATTTGGGTGAAGAAGATAAACAAAAGAATATTTCTAGGGGAGGCTAAAATTAACTTAATATGCTTAAAACAGTAGAGAAGGTTTCCCTATATTCTCTTATGCTTCCAAATTTCATAATGGGAGGGTATATTGAATAACCTTTCAGAATTGTTTGAAAAACATTTTATTTCAAAAGGCAAAGAACCATATGCAAATAGCAGATAGCCACAACAAGATGTGAGTTGCTATGTTGGACCATTGTCTTCAACTACCTGAGAACTCTGCCTTGTCTGCAATAGGAGGTGCCTAGTGACTGACTACTACCACTATCAAGTTTTTAAACATAAGAACGGCCGTACTGGGTCAGACCAAAGGTCCACCTAGCCCAGTATCTGTCTACCGACAGTGGCCAATGCCAGGTGCCCCAGAGGGAGTGAACCTAACAGGCAATGATCAAGTAGGGGTTGGACTAGATGACCTCCTGAGGTCCCTTACAACCCTGAGATTCTATGAAGTGATCTCTCTCCTGCCATCCATCTCCATCCTCTGACAAACAGAGGCTAAGGACACCATTCCTTACCCATCCTGGCTAATAGCCATTTATGGACTTAACCACAACATGATTGTGATTGTGTATGCTGAAGGTAAAACTATGCTTAACATTAACGAGTCTGGTGGCACTCCAATGTTAAGACATATGCTTAACATTGTGGTTTTTTTCCAAGTATACAGCTGGTCTACACTTAAGTTTACTGGCACAGTTGCGTTGGTAAGTGGTGTGACTTTTTGTTGACATTTATGCTGGTAAAAGCCTTTATATAAATGCAGTTATAAAGGTATAGAAGTGCCTTACACTGGTATAACTATTTTAGATTCCTGAACAAAAATAAGCTTATCATGGTTACAAGATTACTTGTACTTCTGTCTCCTTTTCTTGTCTCAGTGCAGTTCCTCAGGTGTTAAGCATCATGCTCTTACCTTTTGTGGGGAATCTGGCGCTGGCAGCTAGCCAGCTCAGGGCATAACCTCAAAGAGGTGTTAATTCGCTGTATTTGGGTAACAAAGGAATGTTAAATAGTAGACAGAAGCACATTCACTTGTGTTGATACAATTAACATCTATTCTTGATTTTTATTTACCTTCACCCTGTTAGCCTTATACCAGCATAACCAAAATAACCTGTAGTTCCTAAATCCTTTTAATGTCTTAAAATTTTATTATTTATAATTTTATATTACCTTATAATTACTTTATACACCTCTACCCTGCTATGGTCATGGGGAGCCAAAAATCCCTACTGCGTTATAGCTGAAACCCCTTTATATCGGGGTAGCAGCGTCAGGGCTCCGGCGGGACTTAAAGGGCCCGGGGCTCCCCACAGCAGCCGGAGCCCCAGACCCTTTAAAGCACTGCCAGAGCCCCGCTGCTACCACGCTATACTCAAACCCGTGTTTATATTGGGTCGCATTATAGCAGGGTAGAGGTATATTATGCAACTATATTCAATTTTCATTAGATCAAATGGCATGTATTTCACATTTAGATGTGAGTTTACTTAATGAAGAATTGCTTGGCTACCTCATTGTGTTTACAAGACAGAAGCCTTAGAGGTGAAGCATTAGATCTTCTGACCAAGTGCCATTAGGACTTTTCACAGACTCAAGTATCTATTCTTCTGTCAGAGGAACACACATGCTGTGCTAAAATCACTTGCCCGGCTATTTCCAGTTATAAATACTGGATCTTGGGCATGATCTTGCCATCTCTGAGCCACTGAACACTGAATCAGGGGAGTTTGAGCCGTTGGACTGAGATATCCCCCCGCCCCCTCCAAAAAAAAACATTTTAGGACACCCTGAAAGATTCATGGAAGAACTCTAAGAGACTTACGGAGGATTAGAAGATGTTATACCTCTAACAACTAGACTCATATATTCTGATTCAACTGTAATGTATTTAGTCTGCCTTTAATCCTTTTAATAACTCATTTCTTTTTTCTTAATAAAATCTTCAGTTAGTTTACGAAGGATTGGCTAACACAGTATTGTTTTTGGTGAGATCCTGAAGTATCCAGTAACCTGTGGTGAGTGACCAACCCCTTGGGGTTGGAAGAACCTATTGTGTGGTGTATTTTTGGTTTTAATAACCTTACACCATAAAGTCCAGTTTGCCTGCATAGTAAATAGGGGCTGGAATGCCAAGGGGATTATCTGTATTCCATAAAAACAACAAGGAGTCCGGTGGCACCTTAAAGACGAACAGATCTATTTGGGCATAAGCTTTCGTGGGTAAAAAAAGAAGAGAAGGGAGTACCTCACAAGTGGAGAACTAGTGTTGACAGGCCATCTCCCACACATCTGAAGAAGTGAGGTTTTTTACCCACGAAAGCTTATGCCCAAATAAATCTGTTTGTCTTTAAGGTGCCACTGGACTCCTTGTTGTTTTTATGGAATACAGACTAACAGGGCTACCTCCTGATACTTGACAACATTCTGTATTCCAGGAGTACTCTTTATTACTGGCTTGGTGAATCTAATGATAGAATAGATCACCGGCTTAGGAGTATCTGCCCTATTTTCTGACAGTCTGTCTTGAATTTGGGCATTCTTGGCTGTGAGTCACTCCAGACACACTGACAGGTGGAATCTTGTGATTCGTCCACTCTTAGACCAGCTCCGCAAACTTCAGCATATGTATGGCAACTATGATTATTTAATCCAACTGGCTTCAGTGTCTGCAAGTCCTCCCTTCCGGAGCTGTGACAGTGGTGAATACAGTGATCCAAAACAGCTTTCTTAAAACCAGAGAAAATTCTTTTTAACACGTGTCATTCATGACTGTCTTACCTGTGTCCCCCATTCAGGGAGTGTCTGCTGAAAACCAGCCCAAGGCTATGGCTACACTTAAACTAACTTGCAAGGCAGCGCAGCGCGCGCGCGCGCAGCGCGCGCGCGCAAAAGTCAAAGCGCCAGCGCTGGCTCAAAAAACTCTCCCAGCTCCCTCTCCTGCAGCTGTCCAGGGGGACAGGGGGGCTGGGCGCGCTGGGGCTGCTGGCTGGCAGCACACTGGGGCTTGGGGGGCGCCGCGCGCGCAGCGCTGCTGCAGGGTGTGTTTTCACACCCTGCTGCAGCGCTGCAAATTTGTAAGTGTAGCCAAGCCCCAAGTTCTTTGTTCTCTCTTGTCTCTTTAGCCAGTTGGCTCTGCATTGTCTCTTATCACTTGAAATGTTTGCTAGGAGGTGTGACTATCAGTCCCCCGCCTCCCACCCTGCTCCTTCCCTGATACATATCCTGACAAACCTGCTAGTGAATTAATTTAATCACTATCTGTTCAAGATACAGTATTCATAAATTATTACAAATTAGCTGACAGTATAAGGATTTATACCGTATAGTTGCATCTACACCAGGACAGTTTTGCTGGGTTAGGATTGCTGCCATATGTAAAGCAGCAAAACTCTTGTAGTGTAGACAAACCCGTAGCAAGATTGTTGCTGAGTATTCTAAAATGCACATGGGGCCATTATCCCACTAATGCACACCTTTTTGTGGCTAAATGCTCTACTTTTGCTATATGTATAGTATATATGGGGTGGGACATTAACCTTGCTACCTTCAGTGACCACTACCTATGTCTAGGTTTCTCTAAACTGAAAGGTTTTGTCTCTTTGATTATTCAGCGTTTACAAGACAATTAACAAACCTCCCTATGAAGTCTTGAAAACAGATGACCTTTCAAGCAGCCTTCCATCTCTTCAAGACATTCAAGCTGCATACACTAGATTTAAACAGCTGTTTCTGATAGGTGAGTTAAAATTAGAGTTAAATGAGGTGGGAAGAACCAAGGTGTGACAAATATTCCTTTAGAGACTTGCTAATTTTGTCTCCAAATATTCAATTACATCTCTAACAGATCTTGAATACAGTTCTTGATTTAAGAAATTGGTGGTCCATTTCTTCTGATTGTATGGTGAAAGGAGCTCTTTCTGAATAGTTATCTGATGATTGTCTCTGCAGATCAAGTGAGATTTGTGGATGTTTGATTGGTGTATTAAACTGGAAGCCTGCTGTTGTCAAAATTGTTAGCCCACACTAACAAGTCACAGTATCCATTAGAAAATGAAGCAGAGAGTCCTGTGGCACCTTATAGATTAACAGACGTATTGGAGCTCTTGCAGTGTGTATAGAGAAGATGATCAGGTGTTTTGTTTCACTTTTAATTAAATGAAATTTACAAAAATCTTAAACCCTTCTGCAAACTAGTGTCAGCTTTGGTTATATGTCTGTTGGGTCCCTGGGATTTTAGTACCTATTTGATTTAAAAGGAAGCAGTCAACTTGATACTTAATCTGCTTCAGAAAAGTTTAAGCTATTTTAAACTTTTTTTGTTTAATGTACTGCACTTGCCTGAATCCCACTGCCAATTCTGTGGTTTTACTGTTACATTTTCTAATTTCCAATGTTTCTCTCCCCATTGCTGGGACAACTTTATTTAGAATTCTAAATAAGCAGGTAGCCCTCAGTATGTTGTTCAGCATAAAATGTGCTCTAAAAATACAGAAATTGGTATATAGAAGATTGCTGAGAACTCACATCTCCAGTTTAATCTCCTCTTGTCTCCACATAACACTCCACAAACTTCCTTATTTGGTTTCTCTAGGTATGGACATACAGTAGGGAGTACTGGAATCCAAACTTTCTTCAGATGGTTTTAAAAATATTTTCATGAAGCTTTATAAAGGGTTGTAAAACTACTTTTTACATAGCTTTATATTTTTGGCCCAAACTAGGTATTCACTTTTAAACAATGAACAGGTTTGATTAAATCTAACTGAAAATTCTGTCTTCACAATCGTAAAGGAAAACTTAGTCTGTTGGATGCCTGATGTCCACTCTGGTTGAAGGGGTTGTTGGTTTTATTTGACCACTGTTAACTAGCATGATGCTTGCACTCACATTCCAATTTTCTATTTTTACAGATAACAGTACAGACTTCTGGGATACTGATGTAAAATGGTTTTCATTACTGGAGAGCACAAACTGGCTGGAAATCGTTAGGTTTGTTAATATATGTTCTTTGAGTTCAGTCTTTATTAAATGAATCTCTGGTGACTTTTCTAGCTATGGTTATTGGAAAACTAGTTTTAAATCAATAATGCTTTTTATATTAAACAAATTTTTTGGGATCTTTATCAAAACTCTTTGATTCAGGAGTCTGAGATGCATAGAATACATAGATAATCAAAATTTCTTTTCTTTGTGATCCAATATCAATAGAAAATTTACATGCAATGGCCAGAGCAGATGCACTGTAAAACAGCTGTTTGGAGGACAGAAACCTCCCAAACTCTGGTCACTAAACTTTTCTCACTGGTGGAAAGGGACTTCACATCACCGGTTTCATAAAATTCATCAAGAATGGAAGATTAAACAAAAACCTAACAGGAAAGACTTCTTGAGGCCTCAGACTTCTGGACTACAATAGAGTACATGCCATCACACCCTGTAGACAGGGTATCTGGAGAAGAGATTTGTGGTACTGTGGACTACATGTGTACTGGGGACACTTAAATTCCCACTTGTGCTCATGCTAATTCAGGTGAACTGGTGGGAACCATAGTGCAGATGAGTCTGGTGACTAAATTCATTTTTTTTCAATGGTGTAGCAATACTTGTTGCAAAGCAAACCCAACTGACCCAAGTGGTCATCCGCACTACTGGTAGCTATAGCATAAACTCCAGATCACCTGAACCAGTGATTACAACTGTGGGTAATTTTTTGTAAGCTTTATATGTAGATGAGGCCCTAAACAAAAGAAATTCTAGTGCATGTAAAGCTAGGTGCCCTGCAAAACTCTGTCTTCAGTAAAAGATGCAAATGGAATCTGTCTCAGAAAATTTAAGTTTTTGACATGTTACTGGTGCTGAGCAGCAGCAGAATTGTGGAAACTGAGGTTAAGACTGCAAAGGCAACAACTGGCCAAATATGCAAATTGGCAACATTTCTAACTTAAAAGCAATTTTCTATTGAAAGGAAGGTCTGAAACAGTGGGGAAAACCATGTGAGAACTTGAAATATCCAACTTCTTGGGTTTCCAAACATCTCTGATCCTGAACTCCAGAATATGGAAAACCTGTCCTGATCTGAAATCTCCTCTGTAGTATCCATCTGTGTTTATAGAATTCCTATGTGTAAAGTTCAGAAGTAAGTACGATCAGATATATAACACATTTTTCTTTATTGGAGATCTACCAAAAACTCGGAAAACAGTGACAGTGATTGGAGATATTACCTCTAAGGATACTAAAATCCTGTTCCTCCCTCCCCACCCCCTGATCCCACCCCACAGTAGTAGTATGATGCATTGTTTGTACTCTCTTCTCCTCTTTGCTGGATTGCATTTCCCCTCTCTGGGTTGCCTGTGAGTTATACAAGAATTTTTCAACCTGCATGCATTAATGCGTGAGCATAACTTCTAGTGATAAACACAATCAAACCAAATGCAAACTTCTAGCCAAATTCACATCCTCACTCTTGAAAAGAAGCAATTTCCCTTACTTGGCCCAGTTTGCTCTGCAGATTCTTGGCACTTCAGCAAGCAGTCTCTTAGTTCTGGGATCCAGACTTCTGAATAAAGCAATATGACAAAATAGACACTGAAGATGAAAGTACTAATTTATGTTGGCTCATTTGCAAGAACCTCACCTCTGTGTGCCAGTGTAATAAGTCGCTAACTTTAAAGATAGGTTTGAACTTACCCAAAACGTCTCCAAATTGTTTTTGTATTTCCTTTCCCTTTTTAAAAAATCCCACTTGTTCTTCCTTGGGAGAAAATACTGTCCCTAATGTGAAAAAGTTTGGTTTTTATTTGCGTTTTCAGAGACTTTGGTTAATCACCATCCCCAAACTCTTACAGAAAATATTTTCCTACCTTTCAAGCTTGTTGAGGATTCCTGTATTGCTCTCAATGTAAAGCATGTATAGAGTTCTGGTACTCCACAATAATAATTCTTTATAACACGCAGTTAGAAAAAGGTCAGAATGAAGTAAACTCTACTTGAAGAAGGCTAGATATATTAATGTGCTATGAATGCCTACAACAGAAAGATAATTATAAATTGGAAATATAAAACTACTCTTCAAAAACGTGCACATTGGAAATTGAAAGTTTTTTGTGAAATCAGAAAACAAGAAAACTTCTGATCCCAAAGATTAAATTTAAAACATGAATTGTAATTGGATAAAATTTGAGAGAAACCATCTAAAACACAAACTCGATTTAAGGAATCTGCTCTACCCAAACTTGCTTCTGATTGGCATGGTAGTTTTTTCAGGGGAAATTAATGTAACAGATCACTGAAACTATATATGAATTGTCATAATGCTGCTTAAACTTAACTAGTTAAAAACCACATTTGAGAATATTAGTTTTGTCTTATTTCTCCATATCACATTAGGCGATGTCTGAAAAAAGCAATAGAGGTGGCTGAATATCTGGAAGGACAGAACACAAACGTTCTCCTTGTAGGTAAGAATCTTTCATCAAGAGATGATCGTATCAGATAAATCTTCTCTTTATTCCTCCCACCCACCTACCACCTTGAGAAATGTACTGAATTTAAGATACACCCTTATTTTTATTTATTTATATATATAAAAAGTAAGGGGAAATAATGGTAAACAGAGTTTAAAATTCATACACATCTGCTATATTTAATGTTGTGGCACTTCACATACAAAACTTCCATCTGTACTGCAACTGGTGTTTTATTTCATTTATTTGAGATTTGGCATGTGTAGTCTCAGCCCATGAGGGAATCACTTGAAGGGGGTGAAGAGGAATTATTAAAGGACTGTTACATTTGACTCAAAAGATTTTTTTTTTATTAATGCTTTTTGGTCTAACAACTTTGTTTAACTTTAACCCCCTAATATAGTTATACAAACTTCTGAATAAAAAGTTGGAAAGTCTAATCTATTCACTATGTGTGTACCAGAGTTTGCTCAAATAACATTTTTTTTTATTGTCATTGTGAACGTTGTACAAGGGATAATGGCTTAATTTGGCCTACGCAGAAAGGACCTAGTACGTTTATCTGATACATGGCCATTCTGAGAATAGTTGTTGCATTTACATGCACATGTAGTCACCAGTGAACAGTATATGATGTACAGGATCAAGCCCTAACTGTACTGGTCTATAATCTAAAGCTTAGTCCATTAAATATCTGTGTATTTAATGGCAAAGTAGACTTTCCCAGACATGTTAGTTTCCTCGAATTGTGGGTCAACTCTTAAAATACCATAAACTGAGACAGGGAGCTCTGTCTTATATTGAAAATATTAAATGAGGGAGTTATTTTTATGTTAAATAATTGGGAGAAGGTATTAGAGAGAATACAATAGTTCAAAATATACAAATGTATTGAGTGCTGGCAAACATGCTGCATGTCTCAAAGGCATAGACAGGTATTTGCCACAAAAAGCCTGCAATCTAGTAGACAAGACAGTATGGCAGGTAAGGGGATATTACAAAGCAAAATGAATGAGGCACAATTTGGTATACACCTTGTTCCATGACTTTCTCCTTCCTCCCATGTCTCCTCCCTTTAGTTGTTCCCTTTTGCCATCTGTCCCCTCATCCAGCCCTCCATCATTACCACCTCTGTCTTCTTTTCACATCATGAACATTTGGATTGAGTATAGGGGTTAAAGCACATGGGGGCAAAGCAGAGTAACTACTTGGGAGATTCCCTCTAGTGTTTAGTGTCTCTCTCCCTGTTGAAAAGCAGCAGAAGCCAGAATTAATACATAAAAACTTTGAATACTCTTTTGAAGATCATGTTTGATATTAAGGCTTCAGTAAGTGAACTAGAGCTGTGAACCAGAGTGGATCATCTGTGTGTCTAGTTCTAGGTAAAATACCAAATGTATGAATTGGGTTTTTTTCATAAGCTGACTAGTAAATGTATTTTTCTAGGGCAATTGTAGCTTGGCCTGACGGGAGCTTTTTAGGCGTCAAACTAAATTTCCTTGAATTAACAAATTGTTAAATACAATAGAGCCATTTTTGAAGGAGAAAGAGTACCAATTTATTTAAACATTGCTAATTTTTCACAGAAAATGCAAGAGGAAGTTTTAGATGCTTAGATACCAGGATGATTTTCAGTATGGAAGAGAAGACCATGGAATAAGACCATGAAATAGAATAGTACTTACCTAATGTTCCCTATTAACATCTTTCTGTAAAGACACTACCAGAGCAGTGGGTACTGAGCACCTCTAAAAAGTCTCTTCCTTAGGCATCCAAGTCTAAACAAATCTTAGCAAATGTTTTGGTCAAAATTATATTTCCATAAGCATCAGTCACACCAAACTAATGTGAACAAGCATTTGAATTGTGAGGGGAGCAATATGCATTACCAGTGTGACCAGTTTTTGTCTTTCAATACTATTTTCTAGAGGAGAATGCCTCTGATCTGTGCTGTGTGATCTCCAGTCTAGTTCAAGTGATGATGGATTCACACTACAGAACAAAGTTTGGCTTTCAGAGCCTTATTCAGAAAGAGTGGGTAATGGGAGGACATTGTTTTTTGGATCGCTGCAACCATTTACGGCAAAATGACAAAGAGGAGGTATGTTTCTTGACTCTTGGTTATGTACAGCTTCACAAAGCTTGTTCACTGTGAGGGATGATGTTGGGTCTTTGGGCTAACGGTGTCTGCTTTGAAGGTATCTTAATTGTAAATCTTGCCTTATGGATTGCAGATACTTCATTGTCTAGTCTTTATTCCATTGGGAAATAACTTCTAAAAAGTTTACCTTGATGACGTGTTATCTGAGAATATTGCTATTCACTAGGTTACAATACACATCTTAAACAGATTAGTATGATTTTTTTTAGCTAAGTATTTCATCATTCATAAACTTGCAGTACAGCATGCTCCAGAGGTGACAATTCCACCGTAAATATGCCTGTCTGATTGCACGCTTTAGAATGGAGTTCCTGGTTTTGAAGGAGGTGTAGCAAAACACTCCAGAGTTGTCTTTCTGAAATAGTAGAGAGCATAGAGCTGGAGCATAGAGTTAACTAATCAGGCAGGGGAGTGATTTGAAACATCCACAGTTTTGGGATTCCATGCAATATTGACTTTTAAAATGGATTTAATTAGATCTCTGAATTGACTACCATTTAGTTTCCCCATGTAGTCTGAGTTCTAGGAATAAGCTAATGGTGTTGTGTTTTTTATCGAGAGAAAGGGAATCTATAGCTTTTGAAACTTTTTAGCATAGCTTCCAGTGACTCTTGATCCAAACTAATCTCTAGCTTTCACTGCTAATCCAGTGGTGCTGGGAGACCTACATTTTTCATCACAAGCTAATACATTTCATGTCTGGTGCAAAAAGGCAAATTCTTAATCTATAGGTTAGCAATTGGCATAACAAAATTTTAAACTATGTGTCGGCAAAGAGCAAACTATGCTTTGTCTTAGACCAGTGGTCGTGAACCAGTCGATCACAATCTCTAGCTGCTAAAAGTCCGGCGGTGTAACAGGGCTGCCACTAAGGCAGGCTCCCTGGCGGCCCCGGCCCCACACCGCTCCCAGAAGCGGCCAGCAGGCCCCTGGGGGAGGGCAGGGGTCTCCTTCTGTGCACTGCTTCTGCCTGCAAGCACCACCCCCTCAGCTCCCATTGGCTGGGAACGGGGCACTGGGGCCAATGGGAGCTGCAGGGGCGGTGCCTGCAGAGAGGGGAGCCACGTGCCCCCCCCGGGGTGCATTGGGGCCCCTTCCGGGAGCAGGGTGGGCCGATCAGGAACCGCCCACGGTAAGAGCTGCCTTGAGGGAGCCCACACCCCAGCCCTGAGCCCCCTCCTGGAGCCAGCACCCCAAATCCCCTCCTGTACCGCTCCCCTCCCAGAGCCTGCACCCCTTCCTGTACCCCAACAGTCTGTCCCAGCCCGGAGCGCCCCCCCACGCCCAAACTCCCCTCCCAGAGCCTGCACCCCTTCCTGTACCCCAACAGTCTGTCCCAGCCCCAAACTCCCCTCCCAGAGCCTGCACCCCAACACTCTGCCCAGCCCCAAACTCCCCTCCCAGAGCCTGCACCCCAACACTCTGCCCAGCCCCAAACTCCCCTCCCAGAGCCTGCACCCCTTCCGGTACCCCAACACTCTGCCCAGCCCGGAGCCCCCCCTACGCCCAAACTCCCCTCCCAGAGCCTGCACCCCTTCCTGTACCCCAACAGTCTGTCCCAGCCCGGTGAAAATGAGTGAGGGTGGGGGAGAGCAAGTGACGGAGAGAGGAGGGAATGGAGTGAGTGGGGCTTCGGGGAAGGGGCTGGGTAGATCCTGGGTTTCACTTAAATTCAAAAAGTGATCTTGTGCGTAAAAAGGTTGGAGACCACTGTCTCACACAAAACAAGTGGGTAAAACAGTTCAACACAATTCACTATAAATCCAGATTGCTGTTTTTAGATAGGTTTGTATTTGGAGACATTCAAATTATTTAGAAGTATGCCATCTGCATGATAGGCCAATGTGTGGTGTCTTTCCCTGAAATTGATTTACTATTTCTTTTTATTTAGGCTCCTGTTTTTCTGCTCTTCTTAGATTGTGTTTGGCAGTTGGTACAACAGTATCCTCCGGCATTTGAGTTCACTGAGACTTACTTAACTGTCTTATCAGACAGTCTTTATATACCTATTTTTAGCACCTTCTTCTTCAATTCACAGCATCAAAAGGACACTAACACGGTAAGGGTGTACTTTTGGGGACGTGGTGTGCTAGACAATCCTTTTGCCAACAGTCTGGATAATATTCAACAAAAATTGACTGGCATTAGAATTAGCTACAAAATTGTTTCCAAGGAAAATTTGAGGGCAGTGTGATCTAGATGAATGAACACAGGGTTGGGGGTTTGGAGGTGCTGAGTTCTGATCCTGATTCTGCCATTGACTCGTGGCTTTGGGTAAGTCATTTCACCTCTTTGGTGTCATCAAACTGTAAAAGTCAGATACTTGAGCAGGAGTGTTAAGATTAATATCTATAATGTTTCAAACACAGTGCTATAGATCTTTTTGTTGCTACTGTTCTATCAAAATAGGTATTTATGGGAGTTCAAGATTTTAAGAATAACTAAAATATCTTTAAAAGATGTCTAGAGCTGTTACAGCTGTGGACTGGCTGCTCTGTATTCTATGGCCACAGAATTTATTAGCTGTAGAATTGTGCTCAAGAATCCACACTTCACTTCTTGAACATTTCGTGTAGCTCCCGTGATAGTAGAAAACCTTGAAAACATGAACCACTGTGAATGAATGCATGTCCTTCCTAAGTCTACAAACAGCCTGAAAAAATAGCTGATATGCAGTATCCCATTCATCTATCTGGAGTGTTAACTGTGATGTTTAAAATATAATTCAGTTGGCAACATCATCATTTTAGCAGACACACCTTTAATGTGCTTGTCTCACAATCCTAAACTGCCTCCCAGATGCCACAAGCTCTGTCAGTCTCCTACTTAGCTTTCAAACCTCCAGTTTCCCTTTTGACAACCTTCAGGATGCAATTAGGGATTCTCACTGCAATAACCTGGCATGCTAAAAACCCAATAGGGAGACAGTGTAAAATAATTTGGTTAATACCAAAATAAACAGAGGTTACTATATAGACTGCATTAATTTCTATATTTAAAAACCTTTGTGTTTTTTTTTTTTAATTTTAGCTGCAGAATTGTCCAGCTTGCTGCAGAGTATATAGAGCTTTGTCTAAGAGTCTGACTTCACCTTAAGAGTCTTGTGGAATTCTGTTCTTGGCCACCCCTAACTAATTGATCTGTTTGTTTTGGCAGTCTGGAGAAGGCCACAGTGCACAAAGCAGCCATTTCAGGTTTCTCACAGTTTGGGATTGGTCTGTGCAGTTTGAATCTAAAGCGCAGGTTTTGCTCAACAACCCTCTTTATGTGGAGAAGCCAAAACTAGACAAAAGTCAGCGGAAAACTACACGATTCAAAGTAAGATGTTTGATCAACTTCATTCAGAAACCATAAAAATACATTTTCCACTTTTGTGCAAGTCATTTATACTTGAGACAAATATACTTGGAGCTAAAACTTACACTGTGTTTGGTGAGATTTATAAGCCCACATTAGAATCCAAAGGTTTCTGAGACCTCTTCTTGCACTAGCGAGAAGCAGTTCTATTTGATCTGCCTCCTACCACTGCAAATGAATGCAGAAACACTTAGATGGAAGACCTAACCTGGGCTACTATGTATGGATCATTAGTTGGCAAAAGGGTAAGTGTAGCGATAACTTCAATATATTGCTTATTGTAGTGCCAAAGCATTTATTGCCAATCTATTTGACACTTTATTAGACTTGCTTTGCTGTGGTTCATCAAACTTCTAATCCAAATGCATAGCTAATTTTAAATCTGATTGATTACCTTAATCTGAGTTTGATCTGGTAACTAATGGGTCTGTTACAGTATTTTTAAGATTGTCATGGGCACCAAGGTTGTTTTTTTTATTATAGGGTAGCAGGGGCGGCTCTAGGCACCAGCAAAACAAGCTGGTGCCTAGGGCGGCAACATCTAGGGGGCGTCCCCTGCGGCTGCGGGGGGCAGCGGGCTGGGTCGGCGGTCCTGCCGCAGTCATGCCTGCGGGAGGTCCACCGGAGCCCCGGGACGACTGGACCTGCCGCAGGCATGACTGCGGAGGGGGCGCTCGTCCCGCGGCTCGGCTGGACCTCCCGCAGGCATGACTGCGGCAGCTCAGCGAGCCGCCGGACCGCGAGCCGCCCGCAGCTGCGGGAGGTCCAGCCGAGCCACGCGGGACCAGCGGTCCCTCTGCAGTCATGCCCGCGGGAGGTCCGCTGCTCCCGCGGCTCCGGGGCGCCTCCCGCGCATGACTGCTTGGGGCGGCCAAAAAGCTAGAGCCGCCCCTGTAGGGTAGTAAAAATTCATATAAAATATACTTGGTTTCTCTCATGGCATTGCGTGGTGTCTAACTAGGAGTTTTTCATAGTAAATTTCCTGGGGCTGAGGCTGAAGCTTAAACGTTCTGTTCTGTACTAAGACCACTAACTGCTCAACAAATAACTATGATGTGTATCTGGACAGCTACATCATTATACTGAGAAACTTCAATTTGGAGGCTGAACAGTGTGAAAAAAATCTTCTTTAGTGTGCATGGGCTGCTTGAAATCAGTGCTTTACTGGAGTTGTTTTATCACTTTTAATCTCTACATCTCCCTAAAGTGCTTTTAAAATCTGCTTCTTATTTTACTGAAAAAAGACCATGCACCAGTGATATTGAGTTGCTGTAACTGGAGATCAAATAAGATTGAATTTCAGTACAAGGCAACAAAACTAGTATAGTACTAAGTCTTATGAAACCAAGCTGACACAAACGGGGGCTTTTTTTCTCTGACTTGGTGCATTGGCTGCCTCAGTAGTTCGTATATTATAACATCGACCATATACACAGCAGACAAATGTATGGGTTAAACAATGAGGGGTTAAATAATAAACCAGCAGGGCTTTGTTTGCCAGTAGGTGTCTTAGTAATTCAGCATTATTTGAATATAACTTTTGTATAGCGTGGCTCGTTTCAGATGTTGACTTCAATTTAGAATATCGTTCCAGAGCAGTTTACCTCAGTGCATTTATTAATTTATTTCTTTACTTTTTTTTTAAGCATCAACGACAGCTTTCTTTGCCACTGACGCAAACAAAATCTTCGCCAAAAAGAGGATTTTTCAGGGAGGAAACTGATCACTTTATTAAAAACATTCTGGGCAAAAGAATTAGCAAACTGATAAATTCTTCAGATGAGCTTCATAATAACTTTACAGAATTCTACGATAGCTGGCACTGTAAACCTGTTGACTTTCATGGACTTCTGCTGCCTCACATTGACGGGCCAGGAATCAAAGTTTGGGCACAGCGATATTTACGATGGATTCCCGAAGCACAGCTGCTTGGTGGTGGTACTGTAGCCACTGCAACTAAAATCTTGGACATGATAGAGGAAGTGCAGAGCTTACAGAAGAAAATGGATGAAAAACATAGTCTGACAGTCCCTCAAGGCAGGGAAGCTCTTCCAATGCTGAGAAATTCTGCCCGTTTGTCATCCTTGTTTCCATTTGCTTTGCTTCAGAGACATTCTCTCAAGCCAGTTCTGCCCACCAGTACCTGGAAAGACTTGGAAGATGAGGATGACTTGGCCAAGAGAGATGATGAGTTTGTTGATTTAAGTGAAGTGATTTGACATGACTCAAACTGAGAAATTAAAGTATTGGCACAAATTTCAGTGAGAGTTGTACATGTTAAACTTTAGGTTTAAATGTTATGCTGTATCCTAATGATGGAATTCTTCCCTTCAAGTGTCTACATCTGACTTCAGCCAGTATGCTAAAATCTTAACCTAGATCTTTAGCACAGAAAGAACCAGCTATCATAATTAATATTTTATATAGTCTGTGGAAAGACATTGATATGCTTCCATTTCAATCTAGCGGTGTTTACTGCAGACAGATTTTACATGGGTTCGAGAGAGACTGCTTTGTTGTGAAATGGCTGTTCTGTAATATATGTCAAGAAAAAAATGAAATATAAAATGGCTATCAGTCGTAAGGAATTAAGCTATTTCTCTCTAACTTATGTCCTTGATATGAACTTCTGCATAACCACTAAGGAGATTACAACATTATTGGAAGTAGTTGGTTAAACTGACTTTGCATAATCTTTCTCCACAAGTGGTAAACTGAGGAAAGGTGGAGAATTGTAAATACTCATATACAAACAAGTCTAATCCTTCATTCTTTGAAGCTGAGAAAAGACCATCCATAGTACCCAGGGCTTATTCCTCTATACCTATTACATCATGAGTTGAAATTGTGAATTGGTCATCCACTTCTATTCTGATCAATTATTCCTTCTTGGCCTACAGAATTTTATTTTCCATGTAGTATTGAATGGGAAGTTCGGCTGTTTTCAGCTTGGCATGTGCTTAGCTTAAAGACCGGTCAGTCCCAAGGGCACTTCACGTCATTAGTCTTACTCCTCATGCCCATCATGCAATACAGTCCTGCTGCCATGATGTATTAAATCCTAGATGTTTGCTGCTAATAATAGTTAATGGTCAGATTAAAAGACTCAAATTTACCAGAAGAATTTCCTCTCAAATGGAGTAGGACTTTCATGCTCATCTCCCAGCTTGATGCCATCTGCCTTTCAAGGCTTTTTGTAGCTTACACCTTCTCTGCCAATAGGGAAAAAAAAAAATAGTTTTATACCCCTACAATAAATCTGGACTTGTTTTATAAACTTGTGGCATACATCAATTATGAATGTGGCCTTCATGTAAAAGCTGAGTATTAGAATCCAGTTGCTGGATTTTGGCATAACAGTACCTCAATGATAAAAGCCATATAAGAAATGCCTGTCATAAACCTCTTGCTCTATTGTGTATATACTCATTTTTTTAATGCAGATAAGTGTACTTAGTAAAATCCAAGTTTTTACTCTTTATGAAATATCATATCTATGGTCATTTTGCACCCTTTAATGCAAAAAATAACCCACAAGATGGAAGTAAGTCATAAAAGCCTTTACTTTGGTGAAAGGATTAATAATACTGTGTGTTAGGAAACTTGCATCTAAGATTGACCAGCTCATAGTAATCAGGAATGTTTAACTGGATTGCTAAAGAGGAGTCTTAAACTTTTGCACTGAATTATATTCCTTATGGACAGCAGATCCTCTCCCTTTTCTTGCTTCTCTAACTGTTATGAACCAAGATTGGTCTGCTAAAATGAAATACACTGATCAGGGGAAAGATGATGGAGCTGGATGCCAAACTGAAGCTTTTCAAGTCATGGTTGCCTTAAGTCTTAATAGTGAAGACTATTAAGTAATTTAAGCTTGCAATATTTTTTAAAATACACTAGCACTACACTTTTATTTTCATAGTGCATATGAGCCTTCTTAAAACTAGCACTTGCCAGAATTGGCTGTCTTGCACTCATGTCTTTCAAACTATAGATTTTAATTACTGTAATCGAAAATCAAGTGTCTCAAATATGTATGCAATAATCCCTCTACGAAGTAGTACAACCCATGCATTTTATGGGCAGCAGTTATCTTAGAATATAAGATTATAATTACTTGGATTTCAGATTTTTAAAACACTGCCGTTGGAAACTTTAATTTTTGTTATATAGAAAGATTCTATTTGTGCTTTTGACAGTCAGATTATTCAACTGTTGTAATGTGTTCAGTCATGAAAACTATGTATTTATGTAGGAAAATGGATGTCAAATATCTTTGTATAAAAAAATTCTCAAATGGATTTATATGGAGGAGATATTTATGTGCAGGATGAGACATGGGAACACTTCTCTATTGTAAATGTAGAGTGAATGCCATTGTTATGAGTTCTGTTTTCTGCACTGGGGGATTGGAAATGTACTTAACTTTACAGACTTTTGGTTTTCTGTTTATACCTCAGAGTTTTTACACTGAATGCAAGTTACAAAAACTTTAACAGTTTGTATTTTTAAAATCTTCCTATTTCTCAGATAGGCTGTTTAGAGTCTATATGTCAATAAAATGTACTGACTTCTCTTTAAATGAAAGTTTAAATATATACTTTTTTTGTGCTGAATACACACCAAGAAATTATTTAAAGCACGCGCGTGCACACACAGTTTTTCTGTATTGACACGAGGTGATTGTAGTGGTTAAGCGGCCTGTGCTTTTAAAGGCTTTGTATGTTTGCTAAAAATGAAAGAATGAAGCTAGTGTAGAACAGTGCTTGTGACTCTTATTTCTGCTTTGCCCATCGTGTATGTGATTTGTCAATTTAAATTTTGGGGGAACAAGGAGCTGCAAAATGAGTGACATCAGAATAGCATAGGGGTATGTCTTAAAAGGGAAAAACGTCCCTTCTGCAAAAGGAAACATTAGGCTCCTGTATTGTGCTGCTTTATGATGTACAGAGTTGGCTTTTTATATTGGAAACTCAACTTAGGGCTTGTCTACCCTAGAAGGCTTTGACTAAATCACTTGTGAAATTGATTGAAGAGTCAGTGTGAAAGCAGAGTAATTGTGAGGGGAAATTTTATTTTTAGTTGCTGCTTTAAAACACCTGTTTAATGAAACACGTACATTTCAAATAATTGATACCATGATTTCTCCAGTGTGGGGTCTCGCAAAGCAAATGTATTGTGAGCTCTCAAGATGGGAACCAAGAAAGCTGGAAGACCAAACTTGAAACTATTGATTTTTTTCATAAGCAAAAAATAAACATAAATGTCTTTTTTTAAAAAAAGAGAACCCATAAATTTAAAAATCTTTTGTGTATTCCTTTAAATTACCTGCCAAGATGTATTTTCTCTTAGATATGATGCAGTTTTGTGCCCCAAACCTCAGACTCCAGGAGAGAGTCCAGTGTCTGTCAGCTCTCACTAGAGCTGCATGTTAACTGCTTTAGCATTTCATGACTACATCAGATCCTAGTCACAGCAGTGCCGTCTTCCCTATCCCACAAGTTATAAGGATCAGTAAACTTTGGCCATTTATGACTTTGTAGCAATTCCATGAACACAACCAAGAACAGCAGCCTGTGTAAGGTAAGTGCTATTTAGGGGGTGAAATGCAGGGCTATCAAAAGATTTAGTAACGTTGATTGCAGGCAGTTCTTTATACATAGCACCAAACTGCTGAAGCCTGAATTAGAAGCTCTTTTTGCATTCACATTGAAAACCCAAGTATGTAATAAGAAATTGGGTATTTTAGAAAGTAAGATGCTTTTAGCATTAGATGTCTCATGATGGCATCTACTTATTTTTTTTATTTTCTCCAGTTACTCAAGCTGACTGTGTGGCTCAGGAGGCTTCCCATGTCACATTTAATATTTTCTGCATGAATAGACACTTGCAGGCATCTGTCAAAAACATTGTAAATTTCTTTGTGCTGGACTGAAAGTACCAGTATAGCTAGATCGGTCTAGATCCCCACAGTAGACCATGGAGAGTGTTATTTCTTTAGTGGGCGGAAGAGGGCGAGGAGTAAACAAAACCCGTAGCACTGCAGCTGGGAAACATTGCTGAAAGAAAACAGCTGCATGGGCCAGGAGGGCTGTTTCCTGCCAGAAACCAGAGCTGAGGCCTATTCTTAGGACAGAAAGCAGACTTCAATAGGCCTAGCAGATACCACGGATAACAGATCAGTTTAGCTGATTATAAAAATGATTTACTTAAACCCATGCTTTAAGTCAGGGTTTCTCAGACAGCATTCCTTTCCCTAAGGAACAGTGTTCTCTCCCTTCTCCCCTGATACATTCATAGAGAGGAGGAATCCCCTCTTGGAACAGCTTTGTAGAAAAAAGGATGTTCAGTTATCAAAGTTCACAATTATTTGTCTTTCTTGCCAGCTCATATTACCTTTCAAAAGCATTATCAAATTGAATATTGCTGAGTCTTGGAGGGAAATAATCCATATGCAAAAATCTGAGATGACGACTCCTTTCCCCCAATTGATTTGTTGTTTGGCAAAAACACATCTCAGCCTGAGGGCCTCACCAACCTAACACATGCCCCTCTGCCTTTTGGTCTTGTCTTATTGCTGCTTTTATTCTCTGGAAATATATTTTGTTTAGTGTATATACTCGCATTCTCTAGCACTTCTGGGCATTTTGTAGAATAATTGATTGCTTCACTCCCTTCCATTAACACTAGTTGCTCCTGTACAAAATATCAAGGAACTGAGCCAGATTTTCAGAAGTGCTCCGCATCACACAACTCTCCTTTTCCCACTCTGGCCAGATTTTCAAAATAGCTCAACATATTAGCTAGGTTTTTAAAAAGAGCTCAGTACCCACTTCCTTTAGTGTCTAAATGGGAGCTGAGCTCTTTTGGAAAATCTTCCAAGATGCTCAAAAAATGAATAGGCAGTGCACTTCACACACTTTACACTGGCTCATAGCAGTGGCTGGAATATGAGTACAAATGCTGTAACATCATACTGGCATTGAACAATCACTCAGTTGAGGTGCACTAATCCAGTTCCATAACAAAGATTCTAAAATTTTACTTTTTTTTGTAATTCTCAACATGCACATTTTATCCTTCCAATAAAATAAACTAGGTATTTTCTATAACACTTTACCCGGTTAGTTACATGGATTGCAAGAACAGGTAGCCAAGTAGCATTACAATAATTTGTACCAACTTTAGTGCCTGCACTGAAGTGTCCACTACTCATGGTTTTCAGGTTAAAGAGCAATGTGAAGTGAAAACCAGACATGTCTGGCTAATTCTAGATGGCCTTTCTTCTTATTGAAGATGGCTGGGGGAAGCTTTCAAAAGCACTTAGGAGCACAAATTCCATTTGAAAGTTAACTCCCATAGGTGCTCTTGAAAATCTTCCGCTATCTTGGAACAGAAAAAAAAGGCTATTTAGAATCCGCCAAACATGTCTGCAATGTAAAGGGAAAACCAGGATTGTCTTTTATTTGGGTTTATAATATACATACACTCCCTACATGGTTTTTGTTACCTCTATATGGCACAAATCCTCATTCTTTCATAGCCACTTTCTTTCAAACTTAATAGAAACCACTCAGACTTGTAAAAATGAGTTGTCATTTTTAATACTTGGAAATTCCTATCTGAATTCTACTTACTAATTCTGAAGTCATTATGAAAATTCTAATTAACATGCAGCAAACTCAAAGTCAGCACTAATCTACAGTCTTGTTCATTGTAATTTTTGAAAAAAATAAAATCACAAAGTGTTGAATAAATACTTCATTACACATTATTTAAAGTGATTCCTGTACTCTCCAACTAACTTTACTGGAAACAAGCCATTTTCCTTTCTGTTTTTGTGTTTGTAACAGGCATTATCATAGTTATTTTTATTTATGCATGAATGTGATGCACAAGTAGTAGTATACTTTAAGCAAAGTATAATAGATGCTCAAAAATCTACATCTTTAAATCATCAAAACATAGGGAAATTGATGCATCTGTTTGAGTATGATCCAGGGTCACAAAATAAAAGAGCACATCTGCCATCTGGATCCTTTGCTCCTTGTATATAAAAATCCAGCCTCTTTGCTACTGACTGCTTCCTCCGTGTTTGCCTGCTCCCCACTGAACTTTCCAGGTGGGTTCACTCTCCTAGGAGAATCTTTCCTAGTATGCTTTTCTGGGAGCTATTTAACTTCGAAAGACCATTTTTTCCAGGTGATCCTCCATCCTCACTGGTAAGTATTCTTATTTCCCCCCTGCCTCTTCTTCCTAAGGAGGGGCCCATCCTCCCAATAGGATATAGCTATCATGTGTGCTGCAGCGCTGCAAATTTGTAAGTGTAGCCAAGCCCTAAAGACTGCTGAATGGATTAAAGTACAGTGTCCCACTGCTTACTGCAGAATGGAACCTCCCAGCTCTGATCTCTGTGCTGTAACACTTAAAATAAGGAGAACAGAAAATTGTACTGAACAAATACTTGGCAATGATGAGAATGGAAAATGCTGTAACTGTAAAATATGGTCATGGTAAGAAGAATGATCAGCAGATCCTCTCCATACATCTTTCAGTACTTTTGCTCTGCAGTGAAGAGCAAATGCAGCTATCATGCAAAAGAGAGAGAGAGGATCTATTCTGCCTCATCAGAACCATATATTCTGGTTATGGCAAGGGCCACCTTGGGAATTTACTAAGACAAGGGCCACCACACCTAATGTGCACATTAATTCAAATAACTGCTTGTACTTAAAGTCCCTTGGGAACATAACAGAATTGGCTTGTGTTGAATTTGCCTGTAAAAGGCATTCACAGCCATTAAACAACAGCAGACTTGGGATCTGGATGGTTTGTTGAGTGATTAATTCTAGCCCCTGACTTTGAGAGAGATTTATGAGCAACTTAGTCTTTTCTAAGATGGTGACCTTGTGACTCAACTTGCAATTGACTATCACCTGCCATAGACAAGAATATCAGGGACTATTGAGGTAAATTAAATCCACTGTTAGAGAAACATTTAAATGTTCAAGTTTTGGGTAGAGCCCTGTGTATAAATAAGCCCCCTGGAATTCTGCAGCTAATAATGGATTCTGGAAATGGGCTTAAATGTAATTACGATAGCCACAGAACACATTCAGTCTGGCAGCAGGTACTAATCCTGCATATAGATGTTCTATACATTAAGGTAGCTACAGCGTAGGCAAGGGATATTGATTGTTAAAGTTAATACACATTCCATTTTTAAACTGATAAAAACACCTTTGTTCTGAACATTTTCTCTTTCAGATACTAAACACAATAATAGTATACAGTTCAACAGCATTTATCAACATGTATTTTTGGACAGGTTCCATGCCATGTTTAGGGGTTATGTCCCGTCCTCCGTTTCCATTGGTGTCGAGGTTTGGTGCAGTTGGCCATTTTGAAAAATTTTTAAAATTATTTTTTGTTTGAATAGGGGGAATGTTGCTTGCTTGTGCTTATATACATTTGGTTGATGAGAGAGAGAAAAAGGTTGAAAATAGAGTGAGAGAGCTTAAAGATTAAAAAAAGAAAGCTTTGATTAGGTTTAGAGGAAAAAAGGAAAGGTTATTAAACAGAAGAAAATGTTTAGTTAGGTTTAGTAAGGAGAGATGATTTTAAAGGACTAGTTTGGCATGTTATTAAAGAAAAAATGAAAAATGTAAAAGGTTAAATACAAAGGTAGGTTAAAGAACACATGGCAGAAAAAAGGAATTTTATAAAGTGGAGACTGTTTAGTAAGCACATGGTAAAAAATATAAAGGTAGGTTAATAAAGAAACATTTAAAAATATAAAATAGGTTAAAAGAGAACTTGGCAGAAAAAGGGAAAAGAAAGCCCTTTGCAAAAGGCAAAGATAGGCAGCACGTGGTTGAGTCAGAGAGAGATCTTTCCCTTGTGAGAATTCCTGAGGAAAGAGAGCTCCCAAGGCTCAACACCCCTCAGGCTAGTTTGGTCCGACCCAAAGGCGGAGCTATCAGATGCTCTTCTACAGCTGCCTCATAGAATACATTTTCCTGAACCAATCCTATAGTCCCAAGATTTTTAAACAAGAGCCATCTCCCTCTCCTTCGCTCACTACCACCCTCTTCCCCTTTAACTGCCTTACTCGATCTAAAAACAGACCCCAAACAGCTTTCCCACCATGTAGCACTTTAATAAAGGGTAAAACCATAAGCCCTTAGTAACAAACAGTTTTAAAAAGTTTTTTCCCTATGCTTTTGGTGAGGACAATTTGAAGCTGCAGCAAAAGCAGATTTGTTAGCCAGTGAATTAGAGATAAAGAAGGCTTTAGATGTCCAGAACATAGAGATAAGCAGTTTGTTTCTTTTCAAACTTTTGAAGAAAAGCAAGTAAAAGTTAAGTTTTGTAAAGGAATAAAACTTTTATAATCATTTGAAAAGACAAGCCTATTTGAAGAAACTGCCCTTTATTTATAGATATTTTAATAAAAAAATGAGCATGCAGAAACACCCCAGGGTTAAAACCACAGACAACCACTTTATCAAAGTAATTTATAGTAACAAAAAAAGTTTCCCCCTATGCTTTTTGCTAACATAGGTTATTTTTTAGTGAGGACAGTTTGAAGCAGCCTTTCTAAGTTAGTGGATTAGAAAAGAAGACCACTTTGAAAGACAAGCCTATCTAGAGAAACATTCCTCCATTTAACACTTTACATGTGTGTTTCAATAAAAAAAAATTGAGCATGCAGAAACACCCCAGGGTTAAACCCATAAACCCTTGTAGTAAGATGAGGCCCTGAAACATAAATGTTTCTGTCAGAGGCCCAGTCTGAGGCCTGAAGCCTGAACCAAAGTACTTCCAGGCATTGCTAAGCAAAAGCTGGGCTGTGAACCAGAGGCAGGCCCCATTCACAGAAGTTGGTGAGAAGAGGGCTGCTAAAAGCAGGTGCATCCACACACAAGTGCTCATAAGAGGAACTTGTGCCAAGATGGCACCAGAACACTCCACAGAGATAACAAGGAACAGGCAGGTGCATCTTAAAGACAGGATCAAAAGGACAGCATAATGAATAGATGTTTGTTTGGAGCAACATGATCAAAGGAGGAGACAGCACCCTAATGAGTCAAGGGGCTGTACCTCAATACGTCAGTAGGGCTGAGTAATCTGTCCTGTAACTGTATAACAGTAGGTCCCAGCGTGCACATCTTTATCTGGCCTAGGGGTCAGTGGAAAATCCCACCACTGACTGAGCCGGTCCATTGCCAAGGGGCACAAATTCGTAGTATGTCTTGTAGAGTCTACGGGAAACTATTACTGTGCTTCATTTGACAATAAACCTGGCTCAGGTTCCTTCGTACCGTACTAGAGTCTGTGGTCTTAGGGGGTTCTCTCGGGGTTTGCTGTGTCAGCTATCTGCGCAGAGCCAAGGCACAACACAAAGGGAACAAGCACACAGCCAACTTATCACTGAACCAGAGCAGAGCACCACACCAGTAGCTACTGACAACAACCCTTACTAACAAAAAGTTTTTAAAAGGTTTTCCCTATGCTTTTAGTGAGGACAATTTGAAGCTGCAGCAAAAACAGCATCTGTGAGCCAGTGGATCAGAGATAAGAAGATTGCTTCGTCCCCCACTTTTTAACAAATAGAGGTGAAAGTTATATTAAGTCTTGTAAAGGAATAATCACTTTGAAGACAAGCCTATATGAAGACACATCCCTTTAATTAACATTTTTACATGTGTTTCAATAAAAAATAAATGAGCACGCAGAAACACCCCAGCGCTAAAACCACAGAACCTTAGTAACAGCTAGTTTATATTCCCCTTATTCCATAATCCAGTGAATCAGAGAGAAGTTTATTTTTCTCCCCACTTTTTAACAAATCCTTGTGAAAATTATATTAAGCTTTCATTTTCTTAGGACTTTTAGATTTAAGTATGAATTTTTCTGTTGCATTATCAAAATGTCTTTGTTTTTAAATGTTTGCAAGCTTTGCAGGTACAAGCTCCTGTGTTTGTTTTGGGTCCATAGATTTTGTTACAATAATACATTGCAGGCTGGAGCTGTGGCTTTTTCTACATTTTAAAAACAGATGATCCATGCACTATAATTAGTCTCATTGGCTAGCCTAGTCTGCCTTACCAATGCTCTAGGGGTCCCCCCCCTTCAATTTGCTTGTTTTTTCACACAGATTTCTTTCCTAACTTTTTAAATGCTGTTAAAGTTTTAACAAATAGTGAGATTATATTGAAAGACACTGTGAAAGGTATAACAAGTATTTAATTCCATTTACTGACTGTAAAAGACTGGAGCCTCTGCTTAAAAAACCACCACTTTGTGACTGCATGAAGCTCAGAGATAGCCTATCCGAAGAACACCCCCACATCCCTCAACTTTCCCCCCTACTTTTAACACTTGCTAAACATGCAGTTTTTCATTATATTAAATAAAGGGTTTTTTTTTTAAACATTTAACATGAAAATATAGCAGTGACTGAGATGCAACATAACATGAGCTTTTTAAAGGATATTCTGTATGCAGCGAGGCCTATTTGAAGCATTATGTTTATTTGTTTTTTTTTAAAGTTTAACATGAAAAAGCAGTATTGACTGAGCTGTAGCAAAACAAGGCCACTCTTAGGGATATTTTGTAGTTCAGTGAACTAGGATACTAGCCTATCCTTTTAAAAATAGTGTTTTTAAAGTACCAAAACAGAAACTGGGTAAGAATATGAAAACTGTCAATTGAGGGACATTTACATATATGTTTTAATAAAAAAAAACAAAATTAACAAAAAAATACACAAAATTGCTTTTTAAAATTTGGATTTATACAAAAAACACAAGAAAAAATTAGCGTATGTAAAAAAGTTAGCTGGTCTTTTTTAAACCAGAGATAAGGAGTCTGCCAGAAGCGGCCAGTACATCTCTGTGGCCCCTGGGGGGGGGGAAGCAGGGGGTCTCCACATGCTGCCCACACCCCGAGAGCTGACTCTGCAGCTCCTATTGGCTGGGAACTGTGGCCAATGGGAGCTGTGGGGGCAGAGCCTGCCTTAGCCCCACTGCCACATCGACCGGGAGCCACCTGAGGTAAACGGGGCCGGGGGCTCCACATGCTGCCCCCTCCATGCACCGATCCTGGAATAGGCCAGCACATCTCCGCGGCCCCTGGGGGGGGAGCCAGGATGCTCCACACGCTGCTCCGGCCTGCAGGCGCCAGCCCCACAGCTCCCATTGACCACAGTTCATGGCCAATGGGAGCTGCAGAGTCGGTGCTCGGGGTCCGGGCAGTGTGCGGAGACCCCCTGGCCCCCCAGGGAGGTGTTGGCTGCTTCTGGGAGCAGCAAGGGGCCAGGGCAGGCAGGGAGCCTGTCTTAGTCCCGCTGCACTGCCCAAGCGTCTAGCGCCTAAAAACTCCTGGTTTGGCTTCAGAAGCCTCTGGGAGATAAAGCCTGATTCCAGGAGACTCCCAACAAAACCAGGAGGGTTGGCAACCCTAAGTGTAGTGTGCACATGCACAAGTGATTATAATAACTGTGGTGGCTGTATGCCATCATAATTTAGGCTGACATAATTTTGTAGAGTAGACATGACCTGAGGAAGATTTGCAAACAAAGTTTCCATTCCTCTACAGAGGCATCCTGTGCTAAGATGGGTTCCCATATAATTTCTTGTTTTATCTAGAGGGAACTTTATTTATTCTAGTAGAATAATAGATGGGAATGAAAGTCTGCTTATCCTCCCCCATTTTGTGATTCACTGCTTGCTACTTCCTATTAGTGATGTGCAACAGAGTAAGAAATGTCTTACCTGATGATTTTCTTTCTGTTAGCAGCTTTTCTCTTCATTCAAGCAACTCTGGAAGTCTGGTAAATTACCAGAATACAAACTGATTTTTTTCCTCTAATGGGAGTCTTAAATGTATTGTGACAAAGTCAGGCTGGATGGCTGTAAGAGGGTCCTGGAAGGCCGATATGTTAGCCCTAGAATGTTAAAGGCCCTTTTTCTTACAAGCTGAGAAGGGATTACCTCAGGTCAATTAGGAACACCTGAATCCAAGTAGGGGCTGCCTGAGACCTTTAAAAAAAACAAAACCACTCCTATGGGGAGAGAGTAGGACACACACACACACACACCCTCCCTCCCACCCCCCCCAGGCTAGTGACACCACTCTCCAGGGTGAGAGGCTGTGCCCCTTCTCATAGGGGAACAATCCAAACCTGAGTGTCTGCTAGGGGAAGGACTGACACCTCAGGGCAAACAACAGGACAACACCCTGCCACAGCAAGGAGGCAGGGCAAGGTATCCCCCTTTGGTTTTGAGTTTGAGAGACGGTTTCCTTTTTGTTTGGTGAAGGAGCAACCCTTAGGCCAACCTCGAGGCCTACCTGGAAAATATGACCAAAGGAACACGGAAGGGGGAAAGCAACCACAGCCCAGAGTGGGGCTGATTTAACTGCAGGCCTGCCACCGCCGGAGGGGGACGTGCTAAGTCTGGCAAGACGTAGGAGGTGCCTTGCCAGAATATAATTGTCTTAAAATTAATTAATACATTATATCAAGTTGTTGTCTTAATGCTAAATATCAGTTGAAGTGTTTCCAGAATTTTGGATTAACTTTTCTGGTGGCCTGAGCTGAAGGGTGGGACTTAGGCCTAGAGCCTCCAGCAACAACTCTGGAGCTCCGAATTTCATAGATAGGGGGCACCAACCTGTTAGTGATGAATAAGGAGGGAAGCTTGGTAATAATTTTCTCATTCAATCAGATAAAAGCCATCTTTTAATTAACTAGCTCGCTTCAAACTAAGGCTAAATTGTGTTTGATGTTCAAAGACGCTTTGATCTTCAGTATGTAGAGAATGAGAAAGTGTTTAACATCTGTTTGCCCAGACCCCCTAGGTAATTACATTTATTTGAATTGAGATTCAAGTCTGCAGGCTAGTTTAATTCAGATTTGCCTTTCAAATGGTTTCTATGTAAATATCAGCTCTTTGTCACCAGTCACATTTACTACTGAAGCCAAGATTAGTTAAATGATAACCCAGTGGGCAGGTCTCTTTGGTAGTGATTATTTGTAAACCAACTGGTGGTAACATAGTTTCAAGATATTGAAGCCAATGGTGTTGCAGAGGCATAACCAAAGGTAGTATTTGGCCCATAGAAAGGCAGTCAACCTTTAGTCTGCTTTAAAACATTAACCAAAATGCCATAGAAAAATCTCCTGAGATTTCTCCCGCTCCTCAGTATAGCCATCTAACAGGACAGAATTTCCTCGCTGCCTAACTGGGCATTTTACTGCTGACTAATAAGGTTCAGGTTTCTGAACCTCCCTTTCACCTCTACCATGGTCAGTCTTTTCTTTGCAGAACTGGAGTTGAGTTTGGATAAATCACTGCATTTGTTTTCCCTCTAAACAATAGCTTTCAGAATGTCACACTTAACAGAGATAAGGTCGGTGAGGTAATGTCTTTTATTGGACCAACTTCTGTTGGGGGAAGATACAAGCTTTTGAGCTACACAGAGCTTTTCTGGGATATAGATCACCAACTTGTTTCTCTCATATCCTGGGATGAACATGACTACAATGATACTGCAAACATACTTAACAGAGTAACTTAAATATAAAGAGGACTAGGGCACAAAAGATGATAGTCTAATAATTGTAATATTTGACTGGAAGTATGAGAGTCCATTCTTCCATGATTTCATGCCCAATTTTACAGAGCAGAGAGGTTTAGAATAAGCGTCTAGGATCAAATTCTGCTCAGAATCACAGCCTGTGAGTCAGGGAGGAATTTGGCCCCTGAATTTTTATGTGCTTAATTCATTGATGTTCATAATGCCCTTTGTGCTTCCAATATGGAAAGTTCTATGAAAGTTCCAACTATTACCCACACCAAACTTACAAACCTGAGGATTGTTGCTCCATAATCAGGACTGTCCTAAGGACATGGGTAAATGAGCTCTAATAAAAAGTCTCCTGGCTTCCTTTTGAGGTATAAAACCATTAAGGCATATAGGATACGAGTTCTGCAAGCCAATATTTAAAACAAGTTTTTCAACATGATTAACTACTTTCTCAGAAATACAGAGAGGATGAAGATGGAATGTAGCTTTATTCCCTCTGTGTTCCATCTCTATACTCCACTGCTTTCAGAATAATGGATGAGCACCCCACACTTACATATTCTAAATATTGGTATTAATTTTATGATCCCCTCTGGTTAGTTGCAATAACGAGGACCATACAAAAAGTAAAAATTTGTTACATATGTGCTTCTGACTAAAGCAGAATACTGTACCTAGACATTTTCTAATTGGACAAAATACTATTTTGATTTTTACTTGTAAGTTTTAGAAATATTCTCTTTTCACTATCTAATTTTACATATATTTTTAATGAGTTGACAATTATTTATGTACTTTAATGGAAACAGTGAGGGATTTGCTGTATTTGGAACTGAAGCAGATCTTTTATTCATGTCATCTTTATGAATTTTATATTAAATATTTGATGGACTCCAAGGTGCCAATTACAGTAGAACCTCAGAGTTATGAACACCTCAGGAATGGAGGTTGTTCATAACTCTGAACAAAATGTTTTGGTTGTTCTTTCAAAATCTTACAACTGAACATTGACTTAATATAGCTTTGAAACTTTACTATGCAGAAGAAAAATGCTGCTTTTAACCATCTTAATTTAAATTAAAGCACAGAAACAGTTTTCTTACCTTGTCAAATCTTTTTTTTAATTTTCCCTTTTTTTTAAAGTAGTTTATGTTTAACACAGTACTGTATTGTATTTTGTTTTGTCTGTGCTGCTGCCTTATTGTATACTTCAGGTTCTAAATGAGATATGAAGTGACTGGTCAACCACATAACTCTGTGGTTTGTAATTCTGGGGTTCTACTGTATAACCAGATTTGATGGTAGCCTCCTGAATGTGAAGCCGCCAGTTAATTTTTACAGAGGTCATTGATCTGATTTCAGAAAAGAGTTTAATGTTGTTGCTGTTGAGCCTGACTGTATTTTAACCACCAATCTGCAGATGAATGGCCAGATCTGTATCTCTTTTACAACCAAGGTCTTAACTGTTTTTTGTGTAATTATTATTTTTAATGCTGCATTTTTTTATAATAAAATTTGTCTTCCTATAACAGGGTATTATCACTCTTGATGTATGTAACATCCAAACCTGTAAAATTATTTATCGAATGTTAAACCCTTATCAGAGGCTTTTTTGTCCCAAACTGGCCAATCCAGTCCTGCACAAGCATCATATCTTAAAAATTTAGCTAGTAGCCTTCAGGGAGAAGAGAGTCATTAAAAAAACAAAACAAACAAACAAAATGATTCCAGGAACTAGCAGTTCTATGAATTCAGCAGTGGGGAGGGCGAGAGGGAGAATTTGGAAACACTTGACATTCAGGGACCCTGTTTGAAATGGGCTCACATTAATAACACTTTTCTTATGGTTTCCTAAGATGCCTGTCACTGTTTGTATTTTAGCACTATACAAAAATTAAGAACAGCTTTGAAGGTTTAATTCAAAGCCTACTGATATCCACTGGAAACTTTCCATTTACTTCAGTGGACTTTGGATCAGACCTGATGACAATGTTGTCATATCCTCCTTCATTCTCTCTGTATATGTTTGGGTGTTTTTCACTTTTCTTCTTCTTGCCTTCTACTTTATTCTCTTCAGTCTCACCAATTGTAGGTTGGTTTTGTGAAGATGGTATTATTAGGGTTAGGCTTTATCAAAGAGGTGGGGTCTTGACTCTAGACCTCAATATGGTCAAGATGTGGTTCCAAATGATTTACTTGGGCTAGATGTTCCATGGTCCTGTCTCTGAAAATAATCTGCCTTTGCACCTTAGTTTGGACCAATTCAATCAAAATGTGGACTAAGCCTCCAAGATTTTCTAGGCAATAGCACTGATTGCCACAAAAATAAAAAACCTCATTGATCTGCCCCAAGAGGGAAGCCCGAGATCTCATGTTGCTGTTAGAGAAAATCTGCTACCAACTTTACATCATGTTAAGTGATCATGTTAGGTCACAGAGACCCCCTTGGGACTGCCACCTGATGTGCTGGGACTACCTCTGAGCCCATTTTCCCTGGCAGCTTGGGATTTCAGTACCCTGTTTTGTTAAGCCAGACACACTAGTCTGCTGCAAACACAGACCCAGGTCTGAACCACATTCCCCACAAGCTGCAGGCTTAAATGAAAACAGCTCAAGAAGTGCTCCTGTCTCTAGCACCCAGATACCTAGTTCCCAATGGGATCCAAACTCCAAATAAATCTGTTTTACCCTGTATAAACCTTATATAGGGTAAACTCATAAATAGTTCACCCTCTATAATAATGATAGAGAGAGATGCACAGCTGTTTGCTCCCCCAGGTATTAATTACTTCCTCTGGGTTAATTAATAAGTAAAAAGTGATTTTATTAAATATAAAAAGTAGGGTTTAAGTGGTTCCAAGTAATAATAGACAGAACAAAATAAATAACCAAACAAAATAAAACAAAAATACACAAGTCTAAGCCTAATACAGTAGGAAACTAAATGCAGGTAAATCTCACCCTCAGAGATGTTCCTATATGCTTCTTTCACAGACTAGACTCCTTCTTAGTCTGGGTCCAGCAATCACTTACACCCCTGTAGTTACTGTCCTTTGTTCCTGCTTCTTTCAGGCATCTCTTTGGGGTGGAGAGGCTATCTCTTGAGCCAGCTGAAGACAAAATGGAGGGGTTTCCAGGGCCTTTTATATTATCTCTTGTGGGTGGAAACCCTTTTGTTCTCCTGTGCAAAATCACAGTAACAAGATGGAGTCTGTAGCCACCTGGGCAAGTCACATCTATAAATGATTCAGCTTTTTGCAAGCCAATGCCATTGTTTACATGTTAGTTTGAATATTCCCAGGAAAGCTCAGATGTGGATTGGTGTCTCCCAAAGTCCATTGTAAGTTAAGTGTTTCTTGACTGGGCACTTACTGAGAATAGTCCTTGTGATGTTGTGCAGTCTATATGGTTTTATAAAAATATGGTAATAAGTGAATATAATGCAACTAAAATATGCTTTAAGCAAAAGGTCTCTTGTAAGGTATTATTACAAAGCTTATAATCTACTGAGTGTGATCATCCTATTTGTATAAATGTACCACTCTTGTATCTGGGACTAGATATATGAAATATAACTCTGAAAGGCCTATTGTAATTATGCAAAGTGTGGGCCATTAATGGTGGTTTGGAATCTTAATGGCTCCTATCAACCAGGACAATTGACTGGGGCTCTGTTTGCAGGCAAGCCTTCCTGTGAGTCAGGCTGGGAGGCATGAAGGCTTGGGGTCTTACAGTGACATGTGATCATGTCACATGGACTGGAATCCATCTTTAACCTGGTGCTTTTCCAGTGAGGGGGGGTGGAAACCCAGAAAGAGACAAAGGATTCCCGCCTTATGCAAAAGATATATAAAGGGGTGGAACAGAACAAAAAAAGAGAGAGCCATCATGAAGAATCCCCTAGCTACCACCTGAGCTGGAACAAGCGCTGTATCAGGGGAAAGAATTGTGCCCAGGCCTGGAAGGTGTCCAGTCTGAGAAAAAACTTACTGAAGCATCTCTGAGGGTGAGATTATCTGTATTCAGTTTGATTAGACATAGATTGCACATTTTATTTTATTTTGCTTGGTAACTTACTTTGTTCTGTCTGTTACTACTTGGAACCACTTAAATCCTACTTTTGTATTTAATAAAATGATTTTTTACTTATTAATTAACTCAGAGTATGTATTAATACATGAGGGAGCAAATAACTGTGCATCTCTCTCTATCAGTGTTATAGAGGGTGAACAATTTGAGTTTACCCTGCATAAACTTTATACAGGGTAAAATGGATTTATTTGGGGTTACACCCCATTGGGAGTTGGGCATCTGATTGCTAAAGACAGGAAAACAGCTAACAGAAGTGTTCAGGTAAACCTGAAGCTTTGGGACAAGTAATTCAGACCCTGGGTCTTTGTTGGAGCAGACGGGAGTGTCCGGCTCAGCAAGACAGAGTGCTGGAGTTCTGAGCTGGCAGGAAAAACAGGAGCAGAAGTAGTCTTGGCACATCAGTTGGCGGCTCCCAGGGGGGTTTCTGTGATCCAACTCGTCACAGTCCTTTCTCAAGAAGCTGACCAAATGCTTCACTGAGGTTACTTAGAATCAAACAAATGCATAGCCAATATTAATAACTTCAAATATAAAAATGATACATGCATACAAATAGGATGAATATATTCTGTAGATTATAACCTTTGCAAAGATATGTTACATGGCATATCTACCATAAACCATGCTTCAGTTATGTCATATTTATACTCATAAGCATATTTCTATAAAGCATTATGGGGTGCAATGTCACACTAGGTACATTAAGAAGTGACAAAACTAGGCTTCTCTGGACTGTCAGAGGGAGC
The DNA here is from genome assembly GCF_016161935.1 of Mauremys reevesii. Classification (NCBI taxonomy): domain Eukaryota; kingdom Metazoa; phylum Chordata; order Testudines; family Geoemydidae; genus Mauremys; species Mauremys reevesii. The sequence goes on along the minus strand of NC_052628.1, from coordinate 22,022,346 downwards.
CAACTCTATAGCTCCCTTCTAAGCTCTGTAGCCAGACCTGGAGAGTTCACTCCTGAGAACTCAGCAAGAGAATCCCAGCTGACCGAAAGTCCTGTGATGGGATATAGGGTTTCTTAGGTAACCAGGTCCCAGACATTCAAGGCTTTAATAGATATTAAATTAGCATGTACATTATCGTGTAAATATGCCTATTGACTAAATATAGAACAACTAGACCATAAAAACAGGTATAGCAGAAACTCAAAGAGGAAAAAAAAACAGCTACTGTAGCACCAGTGTAATATCTATAGTCAGCTGATGATTAGCTCTGGTCTCCTGCTACTCTCACTACCACTATTTGCTCTGCCCATTTCTCTCTCTTTATACTCCCTCTGCTCTTTCTCTTACTCACCACTCCATGTCTTCTATCATTCTGATCCTTATGATTGGAACGGACTCCCTTTTCCTGTGCACCAAGTAAGGTCCTTCTACTTCAAATTAGACCTCAAGATACTTTCTACCTTCAACTTACTTTTCATCATCAACCTCAGCTCTGGCACAGTTTGATCTGTCTCTTGAGTCTAATAATGATAAAAATCCCCTTTTCCTTTTGTTGGCTACCGATAATAAATTGTTTTGTTTTAATATCCATGAAATATAGCTTGTAAGTCTTTTTATTTAAGGCTTGGCCACACAAAAAGTTGAACAGTTTAACTGAATCAGTGTACAATTTAAACTGGTGCAATTTTGTATGTAAACAAAACCTTATCTATAATTACCATACCTATACATAGTGCGGCAAGAGTATATCCACCAGGGGTGGGCAAACTATGGCCCACGGGCCAGATCCAGCCCCTCAGGGCTTTGGATCTGGCCCACAAGATTGCCACCCCAGTGGTGCCGCAGGCCCCGTGCTTCTCCAGGAAGTGGCTGGCACCACGTCCCTGCAGCCCCTGGGGGTGGGGGGGGCAGAGGGCTCCATGCACTGCTCTTGCCAGTGGGTACCTCCCCCAAAGCTCCCATTGGCCAGGAACGGGGAACCATGGCCAATGGGAGCTTCGGAGGAGGTACCCACAGGCAAGAGCAGCGCGCGGAGCCCTCTGCCTCCCCCACCCCCAGGGGCCACAGTGCCGGCCACTTCCTGGAGCAGCATGGGGCTGGGGCCAGGGCAAGCAGGCAAGGAGCCTGTCCTGGTCCCGGTGCGTGCCACTGCCACCCCAGAACCACTCCAGGTAAGCAGCGCTGGCTGGAGCCTGCACCCCAAACTCCTCCTGCACCCCTCCCCAACCCCCTGCCCTGAGCCCCCTGCTGCACCCTTCCTGCATCCAAACCACCTGTCCGGAGCCCCCTGCCTCACCCTGCACCCTTCTTGCAACCCAGCTCCCTGTCCTGAGCACCCTCCCGCACTCCACACCCCTGCCCTGAACTGTCTCCTGCACTCCGCACCCCTTCTGCATCCCAACCCCCTTCCCTGAGTCCCCTCATATGCCCTGCACCCTTCCTCTGCCCCAACCCCTTGCCCTGACCCCCTTCCTGGACACTGCACCCTCTCCCACACCCCACACTCTCTCCTGCACCTCAACCCCCTGCCCCGGCCCTGCATGCAATTTCCACACCCAGATGTGGCCCTCGGGCCAAAAAGTTTGCCCACCCCTGAGATACACCCATTTCAAGTTGCAGTAGCATTTCTGGGTAAAGCTAAATCTTCCAACCTCTCCAAAATCCATCTGTATGGTCAGATTGGCTTCAAAACTGCTAAGTCAGTTCAGGAGGACTCAAGGTTAAGTTTGTGGTGCAAATTTGGGATAATTTGGTCACGGGATCTTTGAGATACAGCCCTCACTCCAATGACCCATTTTTTAAATTTCAACTTTCTTATGTTGCTTGTTTGTGCAGAGATCAGGGAAAAAATCTATTATCAGTATCCCCATGAAACATAGCACTGGACAGTCCCTGTTGATATCTAGTATCCAATACAAGAACAAGCTGAAAAACCTCAAAAAGTTATTAAACTTAATTTCTAGTTCTACAGAATGGTGCACTGGGTTGCCACAACTTTATAGGGAATACCAGCACTCAGGGTTTGGCTACACTTGCAGCTGTACAGCGCTGGGAGTTAAAGCTGTCTTCGTACAGCTGTGTAGGGAAAGCGCTGCAGTGTGGCCACACTGACAGCTACCAGCGCTGCAGTGTGGCCACATTTGCAGCATTTGCAGCGGTGTTGGGAGTGGTGCATTATGGGCAGCTATCCCAGCGTTCAAGTGGCTGCAATGTGCTTTTCAAAAGAGGGGGGTGGGGTGGAGTGTGACCGGGAGCGTGGGGGAGACAGAGAGAGTGGATTTTTGGAGCTGACACAGTGTCAGCTCCCTGCCTTGCAAGTTCTAAGGACCTGAAGATACACAGCACCAACCTTCAATCATTTTAAAAGTTTTGACCCCTTCCCCCACCCCTCGCTCATTCACTAAATGCAAATAGCCTTCAGACCAGATAAGCAGCTGCTTCAAAACAGACCTCCCTCCCCCACTCCGGGCTGCTTCTCTCCTCAAGCAAACACTAGGGGATCCCCACCCCCCGCCTCTGCTCGAGCAAACAGTAGCTGTGTTTGTTTTTTAGATAAGCAGCTCCGGGAGCCCCGAGTTCACAACAAAACAAAGAGAGGCATCACAACAAAACAAAGAGTGTTATCTTTACTTAAAAAGCATTATGGGAAGGCTCCGGAGGTCAGTTACAGCGTAGTAAGATTTATCACTGTTTACACTGGCACTCCAGCGCTGCAAGAGCAGCGCTGTTCTCTTTATTTCTCTCGGCGAGGTGGAGTACAGCCAGCGCTGTAGCCAGGGAGATACAGCGCTGTATGTGCCTTGCCAGTGTGGACGGGGAGTAAGTTACAGCGCTGTAAAGCCACCACCAGCGCTGTAACTCTCAAGTGTAGCCAAGCCCTCAGTGTAAACTCCTGGTGAAAGGTGGATAATGGCAACACAGGGCCCTAGAAACACAATAATAGAGGGTCCAACCCCTGCACCATGAGCTATGGATATTAAAACATGCAGCATGAGCCATGGCCCCCAAATTTGTACACAATGAGAGTCTGGAGGGTAGGAGGAGTATGTCATTGTATTAATTAGAAAAACAAAACAAAAAACTCCCACCACAACACACGCACAGGCCAGTATTAGCTGACTCTTTACGTGCCATTGTTAGCAGATGGAGAACATAGCTTAAATTCCACTGTCCAACACATGGAAGCCTCTTTTTTTGAAAAATTTAGGAGAGGAATACAACAGTGCCTTTTGACATATCCCCAGTGATATTGCCTGCCTCTGAGATTGGGGCAAATGGATTTAGCTAGTCTACAGGCATATGTTGTGCTGGAGAAGGTCTTTGACAAAATAATGGCTACTTTGGCAGAGACCAGGATCTATATAAAACCACTCATGTGGTTAAGGATCTTTAGTACCATGGAGAACTGGATCTTCAACAAAGCAATGGCTACTGAGATGAGGATCCTATTCTCCATTAAACCTTTCAGACAGTTCCATCATTCAGCCATTCCTGAACTGGCTAACCAGCAGAGGAGGTCTTAGGAGACTATACAATGACTATTGACTATCTCTTATCACTGAGACCCAAGCTCTCTTTTATTGTAGGCTACAAGGAACATTTCTTCTTTTCAGATAACTGTTCTTGCTCCTCTTAGCTGTACATAATGTATCATTCACTTTGGAATGCAGATTGATGGAGGAAATAATAAATGTATAAATTTGTAGTAATAAAAAGAAAAAAAATTGTACAATATTTACAAACCAACAGAAGGTGGAGGACTTGAACCACTTCACAATAAAGATAAAGTATTAAACCAAATACTGCATGTTTTTCTTTATTCTTTGCCCATTATAGAATAAGATAGAAATGAGGATTAAAGGTCAGAGAAGATAAAAGTCAAAAGAAAACATATGAAGTGTCTCAGAAACTAGCAAGGTCCCCTTCCTGGCCACCCACTAGGACTGCTGTGAGGAGAATCCAAGTCCGTGTGCTCTGGATCCATGGGTTTGGATTAAGCTTCTGGTAGCTGAATGGAGCCTAGCCATTGCCCCAATCTTGGGATCCCTAGGTGCACACTCAGGCTGCAAACCTTTTCTGAGGCACCGCCCCCCTTTTCTGAGTGTAGGAACCTACTGTGCAACCCCCTAGCCCCTCTGGGCTCAGCCTTAACTCCCTCTGGCTCCCCCATACATAAACACATCCCTCACCCAGAACTTCACCCAACAGGTGTGAAGCTTCTGGTTTACAGTGTAACTTGCTCAGGAACATGCAGTATTTGTGAAGCAGTCAACAGACACACAATTTGTTCAATCTATCAACTTTATACTCTTTATTTTTAATCATGTATTTCACAGGAGAGTACAGATCATACAAAATAATAACTCACCCTAAACATAATATTCCTCACTAGTTTACCCCTTCCCCGAGAGATCTGTGTTCCATCCTGCCTCTTCAACAGCCTCCATCTTACACTGGTGCAAGATGGCTCTTTCCCCCAGTTCTCTCCTGTGAGTCCCTTTGTACCAGGGGTCTTGCAAAGTTCTTGCATCTGGACCTTATGGCTGCCAGCGAAGTGGGGGTGGGGGCGGGAGGGCAGCAGGCAGGAGAGAGTCACATCCCCCCCCCTTCCAATCTTGCTCCATCCTGCTGCTGGGATGCTCCCAGGGGTTGCATTTGGCAACATGTCATTCACCTCGGGCAGCTTGGCTCCCTATCCCTGCTGTTGCCAGTGGAGCTGTGGAGGAGAGACCCATGCACATAGGCATCGACTCTGTGGGTGCTCTGGGGCTGGAGCACCCATAGGGAAAAATTACTGGGTGCGCTGCACCCACTGGCAGCCAAGCTCCCCTCACCCCCCGCACACCTTACCTCACCTCCTCCCCCGCCCCGAGTGCACCGCATCCCCACTCCTCCGCCTACCTCCCAGTGCTTCCCCCTGGCTGTCGCCAAACAGCTGTTTGGTGGCATGCTGGGAGGGAGGAGGAGGAGCGGGAACGTGGCTCGCCCAGCGGAGGAGGTGGGACTGGGGCAGGGATTTGGGGAAGGGGTTGGAATAGGGCAGGGAGGGGCAGAGTTGGAGGGGCAGAGTTGGGGCGGCGACTTTGGGGAAGGGGTTGGAATGGGGGCAGGGCAGGGGTGGGAAGAGGCAGGGCAGGGTTGCATGGAAGGGGTGGAGTGGGGGTGGGGCCAGGGGCAGAGCATGGGTCGAGCACCCAAGGGAAAGCGGGGAAGTCAGCGCCTATGCCCATGCAGCCACGCTCCCAGCTGTCTGCTGCAGGCACCGCTCCCCACAGCTCCCATTGGCTGGGGGAGAAGGACATAGATACCATCTCTAGTCTCAGGGCAGAATCAGCCATGGAGGCAGCATCATTAGTTGACAGGCAGAGTCAGCCATGGAGGCAGCGTCACTAGTCACCGGGCAGAGTCAGCTGGGGTGGCATGAGGCCAAGGGAGCGAGGGAAAAGGGTGGGAAATGGACTGGGAGGTGGCATGAACACCATCTTCAGTGCCATTATTGGCCCACTGGGAGGATTTGAGGACTGGTAGTGGCTCTAAGGTAAATTGAGTTTGAGACCCTTGCTTTATACACTCCTGCTGAGGTCACCTGCTTCTTTTGTTCTGTCTCTTGGTAATTTTCCATTACTTCCCAACCCTCACAACCTTCAGACTAAGAGGAGAAAGTGTCCTCTCCCAGGTAGAGCAAACTTATTGTCCCAAGGTGTTTTACTTTGGATAGTGTTGTAGCTGTGTTGGTCCCAGGATATGAGAGAGAAGGTAGGTGGCCTGGCAGAGACATGATAAACCCAGCTAAGACTTTCCATGCTCACTGTGCCCCTTAGAAAGTTTGATGAGCCCTTCTCCTTGTTTGACAATCTCTCTGCTAGAACAATACAGAGGAAGATTCTGAAACACATATACCTCCACCCACCTTTTTTTGTGTGGAAAGCTGCACCAAAATGCTAGCGATAATACTTTAGCATAGAGGACTGGATATATGTTTCTTTATGCTTTTAAGAAATTATAGAATCATTCATGTTAGAAATTACATTAACTCATTCCCCTGAAAATGTAGGCACAGGATACATATGAGATTAAACTGAGAATAAACTTGTTTTTAGAAAATTATAATTTGAATGATCTGGTCCTTAGGCTGGAAACTATGATGCATATGAGTATTCTTACTCCCATGAATAGTCCTGCTGAAGTCAATGGTACTACTCATTTGATTAAATTTAAGCACAAGTGTTACTGTTTGTGGCATCTAGTTCACAATTCGAGACCTGCCAAGTCTCACTCTTTTGTGAAGACAAAGACTCTCATCAAGGATGAATTTTAAGGGTATTTCTCATTCTCTCTCCCTCAATTGAAGAATTTTGCTTTGGGTTTTCAAAAAGATACTTCAGAAATCCTTCAAATTGTTTTTAAAATTCCTGTTCACAATGCCCTAGTCTGAGATACCATTCCAGATATATGCTGGGCTCCTCATCTAACAAATAAAGAATTACAGTCCCTGCCCTGGAGAATATACAGTCTAGATTAGCAAGCGATCGTCAGAATGTCTGGATTTTCTGGGGAGAGCTGGATTGCACCATAACATTACATTTATTATTTTAACACAGTGGTTGAATATTGGTTTGGTTTTAGATTCACAGACAACATGATTTACTAGTTCCCAGCACACGCTGTTCCTATCTTCCCTCTGCACTAACCCAACACCTGCCAACTTTCACTCACATTATCAATAACAATCAGAGATGATTCAAAGTTGAAGCCAGTTATCCTCAGCAGCATGCAGACTTTATTAATCGGGATAAAAGGAATCCCAGATCCAAACCACTTCCAGTTCTGGTTTAGTAAAACCAAACCCTCAAGCTTAATTTGTTCAGCAAATTAAAACCCACCTATTTGCCCAATAATTTCCCAGACAGGAATCCTCACCCCTTCTCAAGCTCCTCCTTCTTCCTCTGTGAAAGGGATTCCTGCACCCCGAGGGGGCCCCTTTTCCCTCTGTGAGGGGGATCCCTGCAACCACGGGCCCCCTTTCTCTCCCTGAGGGGACCCCAAACTCCAAGTGCTCTCTTTTCTCTCCCTGAGAGGAGCCCCCCACGCTGCAACTACCCCTTCTCCTCTCCTCCCTGCCCCCCATATGCCCCCCCAAGGTCCTTGTCCCCTATCCCCGATGACCCTGCCCTCCACCAGCCTCCCCCTCAAGTTCCTTGTCCCCCATCCCCGATTACCCTGCCCCACGCCCCCCACCAGATCTTAGCCCCCCCCCCGGGTCCTTGGCTACCCCCTAGATCCCACCCCACTCCTCAGGTCCTTGGCCCACCCCATCACTCAGCCCCCCCCCCACCATTTCTCTCCCTGGGGATCCCCCAACTGCGCCCTTCTCCTCTCCCTGTGAGGGATCCCTGCCCCCCCCCCAACTGCCCCCTCTCCTTTCCCTGTGAGGACCCCGCCCCCGTCTCTCCCTGGGAATCCCGCGCCCCGAGCCGCCTCGCAGGGTCCCTCCCCGGCCGCGGCTCTTTCCGGTGCCCTCCCCTGCCCGGACTGCCACATCCTCCGCTGACATCAGCCAGCGCCGCCATATTGGAGGAGAAGCCGCGTCCAGTCCGCCGCCTCCTCGGCTGCTCCTGCCGTAGGGGAGCCGGCCCCTCCGCCCCGCGGCCGAGCCCTCCCCATGCGTCCCCGGCCGGCCGCAGCCCCGGCGCGGCTAGCGAGAGCCCGTGTCCCCGGCGCGGCCCCGTCCCGCGCGCTCGCCCCCTCCCCGCGCCGCCGGCCGGAGCCATGACTTCCCTGACCCAGCGCAGCTCGGGCCTGGTGCAGCGCCGCACCGAGGCCTCCCGCAGCGCCGCCGCCGACAAGGAGCGGGTGGCCGGGGGCGGCCCGGAGGAGGAGGGCCGCCGGGACGAGCAGGGCGACGACGAGAAGGGCGACTCCAAGGAAACCCGCCTCACCCTGATGGAGGAGGTGCTGCTGCTGGGCCTCAAGGACCGAGAGGTGCGGGAGGGCAAGGCCCGGGGGCGGCGGGGTCTGGTGAGGGCGTGGGGCAGGGACATCGGGGAGGCCGAGCTGAGGATGGGGCAAGGACCTGAGGGATAGCGGCGCGGGGAGGCTGGGATCTAGGGGAAGCGAAGGACCTGGCGGGGCGACATCGGGGATGGGGACAAGGACTTTGGGGGCTGAGATATGGGGTGGGCCAAGGACCTGAGGGGTGGGGGCTGGGATCTAGGGGAAGCCAAGGACCCGGGGGCATCAGGGTTGGGGACAAGGACTTGGGGGCTGAGATATGGGGTGGGCCAAGGACCTGAGGGGTGGGGGCTGAGATATGGGGTGGGCCAAGGACCTGAGGGGTGGGGTGGGATCTAGGGGAAGCCAAGGACCCGGGGGGGGCCATCAGGGCTGGGGGACAAGGACTTGGGGGGGCTGAGATATGGGGTGGGCCAAGGACTTGACGGATGGGTGTGCTGAGGTGGGGGGCCAAGGAACTGATGGGAGGGTGAGATAAGGACCTGGCGGGGGGGGAGGGGGCTGGGATCTCTGAGGAGGTAAGCACTTGGTGAGGGGGGCTGGGACTTGGGGGAGGAGGAGCTGGTGGGGGGGCACAAGGGACTGGAGGTGGGGTAGGAGCCTGGGAATTGAGGGTGGAGCCCATGGCTTGGCTGGGGTGGGGAGCCCAGGACCTTGTCGGGGGAGGGAGGACTGGGATCTGGCACAGTAGCTCAGGGCCTGGTGGTGGTATTGGGCTGGGGTGCCTTTGGAGGATAGCTTTGGTGCAGTGAATTTGAGAGAAGTAATGATTCTGGAGAGGAGGAGGTTTGGGTGCATGTAGCGGCATTTTAGGCAGGATAGTGACTCTGGGTTTGGGGATAAAGGCAGTGACCTTGAAGGTGAGTGTCAGGAACTCCAGAGACTATTGGGGGTGAAATTGGGGTACCAGCCCAGAGCTGTAATATTTTACCCACTTTTCCACAGTTCATTTGGGGCTTTGGTATATGGGAGACTGGCTCAGTTCCATGTATTTGGTTGTACACAATAATACTGGGCTTTGGGGGTTGCTAAACTAATTGGATTGCCAAATTGGAGGTGCAGATGTCTGTGTGTGTAAAATATTTTGCTTTAAAAAAAATTATTTGCAATAAGCAGTTCTAGTCTAGTGTATGTCAGTATTTTATTTGTACCTCTTTAAAATGCTGGGAGATAAGTTTGTTTCTGACAAAAATGGGTTTCAGACACTAGAAGTGGGTTAAATCGTGATGGTAAACAATTTCATATTTTTTCTTGAATTTATCATTTGAAATTTATTGTATTTTTAGTTGTCTTTGTGACATGATTATAGAAGGGGCTGGTTCATCTCTATCAACATCTCTTTTTTTGGGTGAGGGGGAAGAGGGTTTAATAGGGATAAAGAAAACTAATCCTGTAGGAACAATCCAACAGAAGGGGACTGATTAGTTTGGTATGTGTTATATACTAACTGGTCTTCCATTCAGTTTTGATGTCACCTGTAAACTTAGAGATCTGCTCTGCTTTTCAGGCCAACTAGCAAATGCAGGCAGTGGGAGGAAGGAGGTACCTTCAGATTGTGTATGTTCATTAGTAAGGTCTGATGTGAGATGGGACTGCTAGCATTCTGTTTTGGATGACTTTTATTGCATGATACCTAAAATTAATTAGCCAACTAATAATGGCTAGGTTGAGAAGCAGCTGGTATAACTGACACTTTTTTTTATTAAACATGTATATTAAAATTGTATACCTTTTATTACATCCCTATTTCAGATCTCTTGTGTGATACTTGTTATCTCAGGCCAGTGGTTCTTAGCCGGGGGTGCACGCACCTCCTGGGGGTGCGAGATGGCCTTTCTGGGGGGGGGTGAGACATGCCAGATTTTTTTTTTAGAAAGTAAATCATCGAGAACACAAATTAAGCGCAGGTATGTAAGTACAACTACTTTGTTTCATCAAACCTATGTATTTATTAACATTATACATTTTTAACGATTACTGTAATATACAAACAAAAATATATCTAGGTTTAAAGAACTGACCTACTTCAATGATTTTTAATAAGGGGTGTGGGAATATATTTTGAGAACCAAAGGGGTGCAGGCTGCGTAAAGGTTAAGAACCACTGTTTTAGGCCATGTTCTTGTAATTGGATCTGCTTGGGTGGACCTTTGCATTTGTGTTGAGTCCCAATAAAGTCATGAGGCCTCCACACTGACACATGGAAGTAAGGTTAAGCATGTGCTTAAAGTCTTTGCGGGATCAGGGCCTTAGACCGTAAGCTCTTTTTACGAGAGAGAGAGTGTGTGTGTGTGTGTATGTATGTATGTATGTATATATAGCACTTAACACATTCTGGGTGCTTCCAGATTTCAAATTCTTGATATTGGGCCTCAAAATTCTCTTTGTACAAGTTATGTATCAGATTGTTATAGTTGGATGATTTGTTCTGTCTCTTTAATAACTGCACATGCCGCAAAAGAATCTAAGGGTTCTTTCTGCAGTAAGGAATCTTCTGTAGATTATACTTGAATATCTGTGTCTATGGAGAAACATTAAATACATGGTACTTTACAGACAAAAGAAATATACCTGTCCCAGAGAGCTTATGGTTGAGAGAAAATATAAAGACATGAGGTCATCCACTGGGGTTAGGTAGAGGACATGTGGACAAGGGCTACAGTATTATGCAGTTATTGAGGTTTGTGATAAATGTATCATGGGGTTATATGCTTTGTGTATGTCTGTCCTATCTACTTAGCTCTTCTGTAGAGCTTTGTGTCTTCAACTTAAAATCTGTCAATTTAAAATCACGTATCTTTGAAAATATTTTATCTTCCATTGCTACAAGTAATACTTAACATTAGTAAACAAAAATAGTTTTCTCACTTTTTTCCAACAAGTCTACTTCGTGTATTTGACAGCACTTTATGTATAGTCAGTTTAACTGTTTCTTACTGTATGGTTTGTTTCCCCTGTTGTTTGTGTGGGTCTTTCTCAGAGTTTCTTGGAAAACTTGAGGGAGTGGTGGAAAGAGTCTAGACAGATGTATTAATATTCTATCAATATAATTTAATATAATCTAACATCACCTAAACTGTGTACAGAAGGAGCCCTGTTGAAATGGATGCAATTTGTAATTGAAGTGTGTGGTGAGACTTTCCTTTTTAACAACCTTTTTGGAAAAGATTCAAACAGCAATGTAGCTCTAGGAATTTTATATAGCTAAATATGTTCAATGTATTGTAGGTTTTTATGTGGATCACAAGAGGTGCACTATTTTAATTAAAACATAGCAAAACTCGCAGAGTATGCCTGCTGAGCGTAATCACTCTGTACTTGTTTCAGAGTAGCAGCTATGTTAGTCTGTATCTGCAAAAAGAACAGGAGTACTTGTGGCACCTTAGAGACTAACACATTTATTTGAGCATAAGCTTTCGTGGGCTACAGCCCACTTCTTCGGATGCATGGAATGGAACATATAGTGAGGAGATATATACACAAATACAGAGAGCATGAAAAGTTGGGAGTTGTCTTACCAACCATTCCCAGTCTGAGCCATTACAAACATTGAATCTATCTCCCCATGTAAGTATTCTCACACTTCTTATCAAACTGTCTGTACTGGGCTATCTTGATTATCACTTCAAAAGTATTTTTTTTTCTCTTACTTAATTGGCCTCTCAGAGTTGGTAAGACAACTCCCACCTTTTCATGCTCTCTGTATGTGTGTATATATATCTCCTCACTATATGTTCCATTCCATGCATCCACGAAAGCTTATGCTCAAATAAATTTTTGCATCCGAAGAAGTGGGTATTCACCCACGAAAGCTCATGCTGCAAAACGTCTGTTAGTCTATAAGGTGCCACAGGATTCTTTGCTGCTTTTATGATATTGTTTGTACATTTTGAGTTCATATTATTTTTTTCCCGTTGATTATTCCTCTTTATTTTTTTTCCAAAATGCACATAACCGTTCCTGTATTTTAATAGTAAGGTAAAATACAAAAGAAATAATTTAGTGTTAAAAAAAAAGTATATATGCACACATACATGTTTCATGTTAAACATTCTGATGCATACTGTATTATAAATAATATAGATACTGAGGACCCTGATGTAAATACATCTTGAGCCTATAGGCAAAATGCTGACTTACAAAGGTTTAAATTTATTAACTTCCTGCGTGCAAGCAATTTTCTATAGAAGTGTACTCTTTGAGTGACGCACTTAAGTGTGACGTTTTAGGTAAAAATCCAACTATTACACCATGTAACAAATAATTGGAATAGTATACAAAAAGAACGATGGATTTTGGAGAGACAGAGAGACGGGTAATGTGCCTTTTGTATAAAAGACAAAAGAATTGGCAAAATGATGGCCAAAGGAGTTACGTATGTTTATGATCATTTTTGTGTGTTTGTGGGTCTGTAGCATACACAGAATGTTCAGGATCATATTTTTAAATTACTACAGTAATGCTACATTGCTGCTGAGTAGTTTTTCCATTATTGGTACATTTAAGCTTCCAGGAATGGTGTGTGTTCAGTAAACACAATCTCTTTAAAGTGTATATTATGAAACAGTGATGTATCTAAAGATATCTGGAGTTGTTGGGTAGCTTGAACAATCTTGGAGGCTGAAATGTTCTAAAGCTCAATCAGATATTTCAATTAATAGCAGCTTGACATGCTACTGGGACAACAGAGACTAATGTTAACTGGCAGATGTGGTGTCCTTGGGGGAATAGGTAACATATTGGAACACAGTGCATAACTAGGATTCTTCAGGGATCATCACATCTTCAGGAAGTTCTGCAATTCCTCTGGAAACCCTTCAGAAGTTAAGCACTAAAAATGAAGTCCAGTTCATGCAAACCTTTTAAAGCTGTTGACTAAAGGAGAAACATATTCCAGAGTGCTTCAATTTGATGGTCCATTTTTACTGTTTTACATTTTTACTGTTTTTTGCTTCGTAAGTGCTTAATGAATGATTTGTGTCTAATTTTATAAGTCCAAGGTTTTCTTTGCTGTGATTGAAAGCAGTGATACATTTTTAATTAACAGCATTATTGTTTTAAAAGTAGCTATGTGTTTGGCATGAATGTACAAACTGATAAACGGTGGTGGACCAAATTAACTGTAACAACCTTAGGAATATTGCACAATTCTTGACAGTCCAATTTCCTACTTATGTCCTATTAATTCTTGTTCTCTGGCTTTTCTTTCAATTTTTGGGCCTAATCTTTAAATACAGGATCTACTGGAATTCACTTAGAGAGTTTTTGGCATTCTAATACGGTACAAACTTCTGTGACGCAAGGGTACTTATTTTTTTGAAGTAGGAGGATGACGAATGGCCTATTGTTTTACTGTATTATGTTATAAGATGGTACTTATAAAAGGAACAGTGAAAGAGGGTTACTCTTTGATGGACTTACTGAAGTGCTTAAGGAAGATGGAGCAATAAATATTGGGAGGATAGGAATGTTTTTTTGTTTTTTTTTTAAGTGTAATTTAAAAGAGCGGTACAAACTGCTCTTAACAGCCCTTGTTCATCTTTTATACAGTGTCTAGCTCTGGCATCAGTCCCCTTGACAACTGCAAGGTTGGGAGTTGGCTGCTTTTTGTAACATCTACTTGTGTTCTTTGAGTCCTCTTTGTAAGAAATGAAAACCTTTTCAATCATAGCAATATAGACAGCTGCTCTCACACTCTTTACAGATGTGCCACAACTAATCTATTTGGAGAAGCATGATGAATCATGAAACAAGCCTCAGTGGGTCTTCTGTTTTATTTCCATAGTGTAGCTAATTGCTACACTAAATACAGATCAAATATTTTAACTGATTCTGTGGTAAAATAAAACTCGTATAAATTGTATAGTATGCTCACAACATGCTATTATCTATTGCAATTTAGACCAATATAATAATTTTGCTGTAGGCTATAACTGTGAACTTTTCTTGGCGCGCGCGCGCACACACACACACACACAGAAGTTTAATCAGGAGTTTGTGTAGCTTGGGCATCAGTAGATATTTTTAGTTTTCTTGACTCTTTGTGAGCTGGAGACTGGACTGTTAACTTACAGAAGAAAAGTAATGTTACGTCATTTTACCAGGTACTGAAATCTCACAGATCATTACAGATGCTGGCTGGGAAAACTTCTGTAGAGGAGAGCATGCTTTTGAAAACTTCAAAACAGAAAATTGTCCTACAGAAAGTAGAACATAGCTTTTGCATTATATTTTAACTCTTACCCAAATTTTAGCTGTGTAGGGCTTCAGCCTGTAAGTGGGTTTCACAGTGCTGACACACACAGGCTAGCTGAGATGCATCTGCTCTCTAGTAACTCACCTGCGTTGGACAGAGGTCTACAAAGAGAAACTTGATCACAGTCTGGTACTAAAATTCTACATTCATTTTGACTCTTGACAGTTAATCATTTAACATTGTCTTTTAACTAGGCATTTAATGGCTAACCTCACAAGTCGCCCCCCCCTTTTTTTTCCCCAATTCCATACAAAAATCTTAACGTTTTTTTTAAAGGTAGCACAGTCAGGTATTCGAAAACAAAAACTGGCAGTGCTTCATGTGCACCCTTTATTGTGTACTATATGTACAGGGATTCTGTTCCTTGAAATTGCAGAAAGCATGATCCTGGATGTAGGTATTTTTCACCCATATTAATAGGCCTAGTCCTTGGGGAAATAGGTATTGGGTATACTTTTTCAACCTTAATTCATTTTTCCTTCTCCTATGCCTCTTATGCATATTGATTAATAAATGCTTTTATTTTATTAATATGTAAAATATCTTGGATAATATCATATCAGTTTTTCCCTACAAACGTATGTTCACATATGTAGCATCTAGAATCTTTTTCAGTACTTAAAATGAACAATTAACATTATAAAATGAGTATCTGGTAATCTGTTTCTCCCCCAGCCCCCGAGGTGTTAAACATCTGCTGCTTCCATGGGCTTTAGTGGCATTTGTGGGTACTCACCACTTTTGCAAATCAGGCTGGTAGGCTTTTTGCATGTTTCTTCTCTCTCTCGGGTATTTCTTTTAGTACCTTTGTCATCGGCCATGTACTATACACTTGCTTTTCAACCAATGTCACAACCTCCTTAGGTGCAATTCAGGAGCTACGATAGTTAGCTATGTAGACAACTTAGCTGTGAACTGAGGTGGTCTTTATATACCAGCCAGTGTTCGTGATTCTATGTTACGCACTTAGTGCTGGGGTGAGTAAGAATTATTTTACTGTGTATTTTAAACATGAGTTCAGTGGACTCAGTTGTACTCTGTCCCCTCCATATCCCACCATCTTAACTGTGAATATTTCTACTCTTTTTTTTCAAAGGCATCTGAAGGCAGACTGGATCTCTTTGACTTGGCAGAGTTATGAGGCTGCCCCTTTAAGCCTCTCCCAGATTTCTTTGTCTTCAGAGCAGCACAAACTATGGGCTACAGACCTCTGGTGACAAAGCTAATTTAATTTTTTAAGGGAACCAGCAAATCTATTCTTCTTGAGCTTTGAGCTCAAGGTTTTACTGAAGCATTTTCCTATCTTTTGTCTTCCACCTGGACCAATGTGGCAAAGAAGGAGAAGACTCAGAAATGGTTGCTCAGCCTGTCACAAAGGATCCGCAGCTGCAAAAGAGTCCAGACTCTGGGGAAGATCTTATCACCTCAGTTCCCAGTTAGTGTGTGCACGGTGACAGCACCAAGATGTCTGAGTGGATTCCGGCAAAGCATTGTCTCTCTGGAGAAACCAGTAACCTATGTTATCCACATGCCTTTCCTTCTCCACCTGTGCGTGTCCCCCCTCCCCCCCTAACTTGGGGACCCATCCTTCCCCATGGGGAAACCCTGCTTGTAGGGATGTAAAAGGTTAAACGGCCCTTAACTGGTAATCCCCACTGTTGGCATGCCAGGCTGGCTGGAGCACCCCACCCCGGCTGTGCTGGGGCAGCGGGTACCCCAGCCCCTGCCACACCGGGCTGGGCCAGCAGGTACTCCAGCCCCTGCCAGGCCACAGGGGACCCCGATTGTGCCGGACACCCTGGGCCAAGCGGGCTGGAGTGGCCATGCCGGGCGGCGTGACCCCAGCCCCTGCTGCCCCGTGCCACCCCGCTGCCGGAGCGACTTCAGTTAACTGATATAATTTTAACATTTTTAACTGATATTTACATCCCTACGTGCTCCTCCTATCCCTGTCTGGTGGGTTCAGACCTGATTCTCAGCAAATGGATGCTTGAAGGATCCAATTTTGTAGTCCTCAAATGTTCTCAGAGAAATAGAACTAAAACGACACATACTGTGTGAGTCTTACTCCTTCTCTCCAAAACTCACTAGAGAATTCAGGACTTGAAGAGACGATAACCCTGTGCTTGGTTTTGACTTCGAGATGAACCTTTACAAGCCAGAAAAAGGTCAAAGAAAAAACTGACTTTTTTGTAATAAGAAACACAAATCAAAGACATTCAAAAGCAAGAAAAGGCCAAACAAATTGTTTTTGTCTAGTTCAACTAGAAGAAATGGAATTTTCCCAGTGGGATCGGGGAAGATGAGACTCATTTTTACCCCTCCTCACCTCTTGTTAAAGAAGGTGATTGTTACCCTGGGGATCCAGACTGAACAAGTGGGAGCTGACAGAGAGAACCGCCTAAAACTGAATGCTTTCTCCTTAAGTCTGAGTAGTGCATCTTCCTCCATGTAGCATTTGAAGATGTGATGAATTTTGAGGCTGAGGACTCCCACAGATTGTACTTGCTGCCAAAGCACAAGGGTTATGTAAGGTAGCAGCCACTTCCTGAGTCTAAGACAGCCATTCAATTGGTAGGCAAGTTTTTACCTTCAGAACCCATGAATATGAAGATAGCCTATTGGAAGGTGCAGTTACAATGCAGCTTTAAATATCCTTTTATACCAGCAATGCTATCATGGTTCCAGTTTAGCATTCCCTTCTGGTAACTCATCAGATTGTTGTGAGAGCATACAGGTGCTGAATCCCATGTGTTTTAAGCCTCCAGAGTCTGAACAGAGCCTGTCTTGGGGTCTCCTCTGAGTCGCACCCATGTATGCGGTCCAACTGTTAGACCCTAGAATTAGTGTTGACTCCTTAAATTCCCCCTGTAGCCTAAACACATTCTCTCTCAGAACTCCAGCCATGTGGTGATCTGGTTCCACAGTTTATTTCAAGGGATATGTTGTAGGTGTAATACATAAAATGCAGAGACACTTTGCACAAGATTCTAAAACCATTGCGCTTAATTGCATGAGAAATACACAGGTCTATACAAAAATAATAAACCTGACATACGTTTCCCTGCCTCAGTTTCCTGACCATTCCTGAGCATTCTTAGGGCTGGGGTCAGGATCCTTTGGGTCTGTTGAGAGTCCTCCACCTGCAATGCATGGCTTGTGTTCTGAAACATGGAGTCTTCTCCATCCAGCTCACCTTTTCTGACGTTGGCCATTTTCTTCCCGCCTCTTGCCCAAAACTTCCTATGTGGTGCTCTCCATCCTCCCCTCTCCAAGTCCTTTTATAACCACTCGGTCCCTCAGTCAGGTTACTGAGGTTACTGGATCAACGTCATCAGATAATCCTAGACCCTTACCAAGTGACTTTATTGCTAGTCAACCTCTCTCGGAATAAACCAGTTCATTTAGGTGGGAGCCAGCCTATTTTAGGGTGATTCCAGTTCGTTGGGAGAGCAGTTAAGTCAGTGACCTTCTAAGATTAGACCTTTGCCCCCAGCCTTTGGAATTCCAGTTTAATGTGGAGGTAACATGACAGCAGAGAAGATAAGAAAGCCCAATATCCAAAATAGAGTCTGCAGTCTGAAACCAATACAAATTCTGTTTTATGCTGGGGTCTCTTTATATGTAAGTTGTACAAACAGATTCACCAGATTGTCTCAAATCCATCATCCTTATTAAGATCTGTCCTGGCTTGGATGAAGAAGGAGGTTGTTTGTTTCCTTAAAAAAGAAAGTAATCACTAGTAGAACTTCTCAGAAGTCTGTTTCCCTTTACTTTTGCACTCTTAATGTTTTTCTTAACGGAAATATTGGCTTGTGACATGTTGGAAATAAATTTCCATTGAATCACAAAGAGAGCTTGTTAGAAGCTGGTGCCTCAGTAATTTGTTGTTTATTGTGACACTGCTTATTGTAAACAGTTACTGTTTTAATCCTTCCTTCTTCCAAGAAATGGATTTTTCTGCTGTGAACATCCCACAGTTAAGATAGTGGGGTATTTGGGGAGGGGTGGAGAGATGGACAAAAACTTACTCTGACACGCAAATTTCGTGTTTGAGCCATTCATGTCCTGCAGTCTGGCCCTGAGGATTATTTCTGAGAAGCTGCAGAATTAAGTTGTTTCTGCAGACCTGTTGCCTTTAATTGAAGGATCTGTTACAAATGAAAATTGTTTAGTTTATAGCACAGCTAAATATTTGCATTAATAAGAAAGTAATACCTTCCAGCACTAGAAGCTATTGTTCTGGGAAAGATTGGAGGAGGATGTTCCCTTACCTCCTAGTAAGGACAAAAGTTCTCATCTGCCCATCTAGGAAAGAGGGGGAAACAAAGAGGTGGGATGTTTTGTGGAAAGAGATCTGGGGGTCATAGTGGATCACAAGCTAAATATGAGTCAACAGTGTAATGTTGCAAAAAAAAGCAAACCTAATTCTGGGATGTATTAGCAGGAGTATTGTAAGCAAGACATGAGAAGTAATTTTTCCGCTCTACTCCGCGCTGATTAGGCTTCAACTGGAGTATTGTGTCCAGTTCTGGGTGCCACATTTCAAGAAAGATGTGGACAAATTGGAGAAAATCCAGAGAAGAGCAACAAAAATGATTAAAGGTCTAGAAAACATGACCTATGAGGGAAGATTGAAAAAAAAATGGGTTTGTTTAGTCTGGAGAAGAGAAGAATGAGAGGGGACATAACATTTTTCAAGTACATAAAAGGTTGTTACAAGGATGAGGGAGAAAACTTGTTCTTCTCAGCCTCTGAGGATAGGACAAGAAGCAACGGGCTTAAATTGCAGCAAGGGCGGTTTAGGTTGGACATTAGGAAAAACTTCTTAACTGTCAGAGTGGTTAAGCACTGGAATAAATTGCCTAGGGAGGTTCTGGAATCTCCATCATAAGGGATTTTTAAGAGCAGGTTGGACAAACACCTGTCAGAGATGGTATAGACAATACTTAGTCCTGCTTTAAGTGCAGGGGACTGGACTAGATGACCTCTCGAGGTCCCTTCAAGTCCTATGATTCTGTGTGTCTAATGGGTGGAAAAAATGAGTGAGGAAAAACCAGAAATGATGGAAGAAATGGGAACACACTTTTAATAAACCTTCATCAATACACTGATAGAATGCAGACTATGAACATCAAAATGGTTTGAAGCCTCAGGGTAAAACTGGACTTCTTTTGCTACAGACAGCTGTTTATAGCAAATAATGTATGTTTTCCACCTTTAGCTGACCAGAACATGCTGTTTCATGTTAGATGAGGACGTAACACATTGTAATGCTAGTTTTTGTCACCAGCAGGTTAGACTGTTGAAACTGACTACCTGGGGATGAGCATAACCACAAGATAGAAGCTGCAGCTGATGCAGCTGAGTGGCAAGTCTCCTAAGCAACAAAGGGTGACATGAAGGATTGCACATGCGATCCAAGGATTTCAAGACTCTCCATTAATTTCCAATACAAGTTTGATGTCCTGGTCCCAATCTGCAGGTCTGTTAATGGGTTGGTACTTAATTACCTCTGAGACAATTTCTGTGACCCACTGAGACAACTGCATTGCACAGTGCCAGTACAGTTTAAGTTACTCAAGACAAGACTCTCGGAGCTGGGGCAGAATAGTCTCTCTAGCACAGTGATTCTCAAACTTTTTTTTACTAGTGACCTCTTTCACAAATTTCAGAGTAACAGCCGTGTTAGTCTGTATCCGTAAAAATAACAGGAGTACTTGTCGCACCTTAAAGACTAACAAATTGATTTTAGTATGAGCTTTCGTGAGCTACAGCTCACTTCTTCGGATGCATAGAATGGAACACACAGACTCCCCCTTAGCGGAGAGGGATAGCTCAGTGGTTTGAGCATTGGCCTGCTAAACCCAGGGTTGTGAGTTCAATCCTTGAGGAGGCCACTTAGGGATCTGGGGCAAAAATTGGTCCTGCTAGTGAAGGCAGGGGGCTGGACTAGATGACCTTTCAAGGTCCCTTCCAGTTCTAGGAGATTGGTATATCTCCAATTATTACCATTACCAGACAGGAGATATTTATACATACAGAGAACATGAAAAGGTGGAAGTATGCATAACAACAGGAAAAGTCTAATCAATTGAGATGGGCTATCATCAGCAGGAGGAAAAAAAACTTTTTGAAGTGATAGTGGGCCATCTTAATATGCTTCTTGCTTTCTCAGGTTACAGTATTTATTCATAGCAGGTTGCAACATAATGAATTTTGAGTTCTTGTTTTTGAACGGTTTCTCATTAAAGCTTTTCTAAACATATCCATCGGTGGTGCTGTTTTTCTGTTATGTGGTGAGAGTATTGTGCATCCATTTAACTGGTCTCTCCTTCCATTTGCAGTGCAATGAATTAATACACAAAAGGTCTAGGTTTTGGAATGGACTGTCTGAACTGCTGTTTGATGCAAAAGAAAAAAAATCAAGCTTTTCCTAGCAACATGTTCAGAAATAGCTCCATCTAGGAAGATGAGTAAAAGCAGAATCTAACAGATACTTCTTGGAAACCAGACAGCATTTGTATGAGAAAATCATAGGGGGAAAAAGACCCCACTTTTTATAGTATATTAAGATGGCCCACTATCACTTCAAAAAGTTTTTTTTCCTCCTGCTGATGATAGCTCATCTCAATTGATTAGACTTTTCCTGTTGTTATGCATAACTGTTAAAAATGGTATTGTGAAGTGCAATAGTTATCTCTGTGTGACTTCCAGATCAATTTTTTTAAACAAGATATTTTCCCTAAGTTCCAACTCTTGTAAATTCAGCTTGTGATTAGAATTAACCAGGTTGCTCCTGTGATTTCCATATTCTATAGCTACTTTTTAAGAATGTTTAGATATCTTGACAAATACTGCATTGTTGACAGTGGACCTGCCAGCACCAAGGAATTTGGTTAGCCACTAGTGCAGAGGTCCCCAAAGTGTGTGGCCGCCCCTGGCCGCGGGCGCAGCTGCTGGCCCTCACCACATTCCAGATGTGGCTCCACCCCTGCCCCCAGTCTCGACCCCTGGCTGCGGCCCCACTCTCAGCCCCAGCTCCAGCCTCGGCCCCCTCACTCCTGTTCGCATCCTCCTCCCCTGGAGGAAGCGCTCCCTTCCCGGGCGGCGGGGAAAGGGCACAGATAGAAGTAAGGGGGGGGGGCGCGCAACCCTCAAAAGTTTGGGAACCATTGCACTAGGGCATCTCAAACATCAAGCAACAGCTCAACTCACTGATAGCATTTTAGCTAAATACTATGGCCAAGATTATTTAAAAACGGGTGCCTAAAATTCTTATTTAGGTGCCCGTAGCTTAGTCTACACTACAGACTTATGTCGATATAACTATGTCACTCAGCTGTGGAAAATCTACACCCCTAAGCAATGCAGTTGTAGCAGCCTAACCCCTGGTTACATACAGGCTTCTCCCATCAACATAGCTACTGCCTCAAAGGGAGGTGGAGTACCTACACTGGCATAGGTAGTGTCTTCACTAAGCGCTGTAGCAGTGCTGCTGCAGCACTGTGTAGACAAGCCCTGTGTAAGTCACCTAATTTTCAAAACTGCTCAACACCTACAAGCTCCCACTGAAGTCAGGAACCTTTGAACATTCTGTACCTTTAAGAAAGTCCTACCAATTTAGATACCTACCTATGAATTTAATAGCATGATTTAAAAAAAAAAATACTGGACCTATAGTTAGTTCAAAGGCATGCGTGGTTTTTGCAAAATAGTTTCCAGACATCATGTCTCCAGGCCCAACTTTTATATTTTGTGCTCTTCTTAAAACTTGGTGCTCTACTTAAGCTCTAGCCAAGTTGGTCAGTAGCCTGGAGATTAACATCTCGGCACCAACTCTTGTCACTGTGTATAAAACATGAATTACATTTGGAAGTAATTTTTTTTAATTAAAACTGACGTTTCAGTCTCCTGCAGCAGATATTTCACTAGAAAATAAGTTTGTCATGTCAGTATGTAAACCTGACATAAGATTATAAAATCAAAAATGCATCCTGCTGAGATACTGGTTTAATAATCAAAAGTTTACAAGGGGCAACTTGTATGTAACTAATGCCTTGTCTTCAATAGGAGAAACAGGTGTATTTAACACTCCACCCAATACATGGTAACACTGTAGTATAGACAAGGCAGTTGTTGTTTTAACATGTGGTATTTCATTGAGGTAAACCCATCCCCTGCCTAAAGTTTACCTCAATCAACTAACGTGTTAAAACTTGCCTTGTCTACCTGGAATGATAGATAACATGTTGAAAATAAGCCATTTTTCCAATTGTAGAAATGGACGGCTACATTGTTTTATGTTTCATGTAAGTTAAATATGTACAAGGAGAGTTTCTCTTGGTAAAGATTGAATCAAGAATCCAATACCAAAGGTAGATTAGAACACATCATGACTTTAATACAATAATTAGACATGAAAAATTGGCAGCTATAAACCAATATTTATAAATATTGCTATGTCTTTTTAGTATCCTGGCAAATCAGAGAATAGCGGTTTGATTGTACCAGATACAGATAAGTGTTTTAGTTAACTATGGTATTAAAAGGTAGCTTGTTACTCTGTAATGCCTTTAGTTCTGCAGAGCTTCAAGAAATACACTCTTCTGCTAAGCCTGTATTTAGCCCTGTGACTTCCATACCATTTAATTGGTGTTGCACAATATGTGTAAAATTGCCCTCACTGTTAAATTAAAGTAGTACAAGTCATTACAAAACAAAAATGGGCACATATGTTAGTTGTTTTTAATAATAAAAGGTTTACCACTGGAAAGATTGTAAACAAAGCAAGAGCATATTGACTGAGTGCTTATTTTTGTAATGTTTATGTTTCCTTATTCATATGTTGAGAGCTTTTTAAACAGTTACTCTCTGGAAGAATAAAATAAAGTACACTTAAAAACAAATGGAAGGACTTGCTTGAAAAGGCTGAAGGATTATCTTGAAACACCAGTTAACAAATTATGTGAATAAATCTTTAGAAAAGAAAAAAGTCTACACAAGTTTTTCATTGCTTTCCATAAAGAGAGAACCTCTTATCAGCATTGAAGGAGGCAGTTATTACATCAAGGCTTTTAATGTAAAAGTTCTCCACTCTAGGATGACATGTATTGTGGTGTTCCTAAGTGGGATACCTGCCAAAGCGTTCCTTATCTCAAAAAACTAGAAAACTTATTTCAGGAAATGTATGGATTTGACTGTAAGTAATTTTGCAGTCAAATCATTCAAAGTGCAGTATCCTAGATAGTGTATTTAAATTTGCAAAAAAAGCAAGAAATATGATGATGTTCTATGCTCTTGTGGCAGTTTGTCTCTTCCCTTCTTGATCTGTAATATTGAGTTTAGTTACAGTTACATGGAAAAATACCTCTACCTAAATTATAGTAATGGTTAAAGTTTGTGTATGCTGTTATCCTGATTTTGCATCTAAACCCCCTTCTGCTGGCACCGTCCCTTTACAAATATACTTTGGCCTGTAAATAACCCAAACCATTTAATTCACTTCTGTGTTATAGCTGGCAGGAATAGGTTAGATTTAATTTTATAAAATCATAGTGAGCTGTTGGATCAAAGGGAAGTTAGTGGTAAAGAGAACGTTCAGACTAAAAAACATTTACTTTTTTGGGTGAGGAGTCAGGCAGAAACCTCTATGGAAAAAGTCCTATTTATCTAGTTAAATGTTTAATATGCCCATCACTGTGGTATTTGAGCACAATTTTATGGAGACGTGAAGTGATGTGTTTTTACTACTACTTTTTTTTTTTTGCTTTCAAAAATTCAAATTCCATTATCAAAAGAGGCAGATTATTTAAAGGAAACACAATTTATTGTTAAAACAATGCTGCCAGGTTCCTGTCATTGGTAGTGGGGAGATCCTTGTTCCCTAACCCCCTCTGCCCTTTGCAAAAAACCACTAAAACAAAATAACCTCATTACTGTAGAAATAGTGTTTGTCCTCAGCACAATTGATTGTGCAGAAGGGATTTTCTGCTCTGAGAACAAAAGCGATAACAGGAAATCTATTCTCACAGAAAACACTGGGATTTCCAATTTCTGCTGAAGGGCTTCCTGGAGAGATAATGGACTGTGATCATGCAGCCAGTGCTATAGTGCATAAGGATAGTTAATTGTCACAAACTATAGGAATGTATTTTTATCTGATAGTACATCTACAAGTAAGAAGCTCCTTTAATTAAACTAATCTGACACTTTGTTTCCGTCCCCTGACCAATCATTTTCCCCTTAGCTAAGTGTAAATGAAATTTCTTCAATACCTTTAAAACTATTAATCCTAACGTAAGACCCTTGATGCTAGTTAGTTTTGAAGATTTAAGTCCTTATTATTCTTAGACTAGCTAAAGTGCAGGCACCAGTAGAAGTGAATTTTTCTTCAGCTTTATTTCTACAGATCCAGAAATGCTCGCTTCTTCAAATTTTACATTCCTAAGAAATGTTTTTTTAATATGAAGACCAAAATTGTCTATCTTTGTTGTGAGTTTTTGCCTAACTTTTTGCAAAACTTCAAACAAGAAATCCTCAACTTGAAAAGTTAGAGACTTCTATTCATAATGATGATTAAGTGCATTATGAAATACACCTTGCCCAGAAAGTTGGCTGTCTTGATCTTTTTAAGAATTCACGGTATGTCAGCTGACGAACCTCTGCAGTATGCTTCAAATGGATGACAGATGATGATTTTTTATTATTGCGCATAGTGCTTTGATCTGCATAGTAACTCTGCGTATACAGTATATACTTCCAAAAGAATTTTCACTATTGCTTCAAAGGCATCAGCAAGAGATTGCAGTTGCCTTTGTCTTATGGAATTTGAATAGTACAACTTGGAAATTAATTCAGATTTACTAAGATAGGGATAATCATCCCAAAATAGTAAGCCCGAGGTAGTGGTGTATCTAGTGCACAACACCTTGAGGAATATTTTGCCTGAACTTGCCATGCACATCATTTGAACAGCTGATCCATATTGATGAACCATCTAAATCAGTGATACTCAGACCTCATTGGTCCAGGAGCCAAATTAGCAATCAACATTATGCAAAAGAGGCATGGTAGTGTGAATTCATCATTTCATTTACTATAGTACTATATATTCATATTTAAACTAGGGCTGCCGGTTGCGATTAATCGTGGTTGATTTTTTTTTAGTTAATCGCAGTTTTAATGGCACTGTTAAACAATAGAATGCCAATTGAAATTTATTAAATATTTTGGATGTTTTTCTACATTTTCAAATATATTGATTTCAGTTACAACACAGAATACAAAGTGTACAATGCTCACTTTTTATTATCATTTTTACAGTGCAAATATTCATAATAAAGATAAAAGAAATAGTATTTTTCAATTTACCTCATACATGTGCCGTAGTGCAGTCTCTTTATCGTGAAAGCGCAACTTACAAATGTAGATTTATTTTTTTTGGGTTACAAAACTGCTTTCAAAAATAGAACAATGTAAAACTTTAGAGCCTACAAGTTCACACAGACATACTTTTTGTGCAGCTAAGAGAAACAAGTTTGTTTACATTTATGGGAGATAATTGGGAGAACAGACATTGATTGGCATGGTACTTTTGTAGTCAGCATTGCAAGGTGCCATTGTTTGTGCCAGATCTGCTAAGCATTCGGATGTCCCCTCATGCTTTGGCCACCATTCCAGAGGACGTGCTTCCATGCTGATGACACTCATTAAAATGTTAATTAAATTTGTGACTGAACTCACAAATTTGGAAGAGAATTGTATGTCTCTGATTCTGTATTATACCCACATTCTGCCATATATTTCATGTTATAACAGTCTCAAATGGTGACCCAGCACATGTTGTTTGTTTTAAGAAGACTTTCACTGCATATTTGACAAATGCAAAGAAGGTACTAGTGTGAGATTTCTAAAGATAGCTACAGCACTCGACCCAAGCTTCAAGAATCTGAAGTGCCTTCCAGAATCTGGAGGGATGGGGTGTGGAGCATGCTTTCAGAAGTCTTAAAAGATCAGCACTCCGTTGCGGAAACTACAGAACCCAAACCACCAAAAAAGAAAATCAGCCTTCTGCTGGTGACACCTGACTCAGATGATGAAAATGAACATGCGTTGGTCTGCACTGGTTTGGATCGTTATCAAGCAGAACCCATCATCAGCATGGATGCATGTCCTCTGGAATGGTTGTTGAGGCATGAAGGGACAAGAATCTTTAGTGCATCTGGCACATAACTATCTTGCAACACCGGCTACAATGGTGCTTTTTGAACGCCTGTTCTCACTTTCAGGTGACATTGTGAACAAGAAGCGGGCAGCATTGTCTCCTTCAAATGTAAACAAATTTGTTTGGCTGAGCAATTGGCTGAGCAAGAAGTAGGACTGAGTGGACTTGTAGGCTCTAAAATTTTATATTTTAATTTTTGAATACAGTTTTTTTTGTACATAATTCTACATTCATATAGCCTCTTGACACACTGTTGCCTATTCGATGGTTGTCTAATTTTCCCTAAATGCACATTACAGACATGATTAATCAGTGTAATTGGTAGGTATGCAAAAACTTAATTGACCCCCTGGTTGTGTTGTATGGGCACTACTCAACAGTGTATTAAAACTGGGTCAGATGAGTGTTACAGAAATGTTGTATTTGTAGATTACATTGTGGTATCCAGCAGAGTGGAAGATGGCATGCATTGCTATCAAATACAGTGGAACCCTATTTATCTGATCTAATTGGGACCGGGGCACCATCAGATAATCAAAAATCTGGATAATCCAGAGAATGGGCAAAGAGCTTCAGCCCCCGGGGCAGCAGGGTTCAGACTGTCAGCCCCGGGGTGGCTAATACAGAGAGCCAGATAATGGAGGCTCAGATAAAAAGGGTCTTATTGTACTTGTTTATTTTGATTTTTTTGAGACATTGGTACTGCCAGCCAAGTTTATGGACTAGCAAGGTATAGGGACAGTTGGAAATCAATCTCAGCAGATAAAAGTACTCGTGCCAATAAACAGCAAGATGGAATTAGAACTAGCTGATCTGATACAGCTACAACAGTTGTGGCTTCCTGCCCACAATGGGGAGAAACCACTGTAGATTGCACTGGTTCAACTGGACCTGAATGAAACACTTTCTCAGGTTTACAACCACTTGGTACAAAGAATGCTTTCAAAATACCTGGCATAGCTTCTTTGTGTTTGTGTGGTTTGAAGATGTACAGGGAATACAAATTTACAGTGCTTCAAATGGTTGGTTGAAATGCTTTTTGACTAGTGCAGATAAGGACTTCAAAGGCTTGAAAAATTAAAGTTATTTTCCTGCCAACTTTGTCTTCATCTAGCACAATTTTTCTCTCATTTAAGTGAAGCAGAAACCAGCACATTTACTTATCTGTCTATGTGCCGTTGTGGAAGAGAACATAAATCTGCACAATTGAAGAGTAATGTTTTAGTTAACCGCTCACTGCAGAACCATAGGAGGAACTCGTATATGTTCTGGTGTCATATTAAAATGTGATGTAAAATAAAATACATTGAGAGAGTGATCTTTCCATAGTTAAGATCACAACCAGATTCCTGTATTAGCCTTATTTTTAGCTTCCTATAACTTTGGCTAGCAAAATTTTGTTTGACATGAAAATTGCCAGGTTCACTTTGAAGTCAAAGCTGAATTTTTCTATGTGATTTGAAGAAATCAGTGTAACAGTTCATTTACAGGTCATTAAAATAATACCTTGATTTGAAATGTTGACTTGCCATATAATATTGAACTCAGAGACATTTGTTCTAATACAGTCTTTCAGCAGAGAAAATTAGCCCTTCAATATTTTGCCCATTGAGACAGTTAAAATTCTTTTACCTTCTGCCGAGTAATTTTAAAATAAGGGTTTTAAAACTGGTTAGCAGACCTCTACAAAAAGTCTCAGAAGGTGGTGAAACAAGGCTTCCAAGGTAGGTTGTGGAATCCCCATCAATGGAGGTTTTTAAGAACAGGTTAAGCAAACAACTGTCAGGGATTTTCTAGGTTTACTTGATCCTGCCTCAGCGCAGGGGGATGGGCTTCATGACTTGTCAAGGTTCCTTATAGCCCTACACTTCTATGATTCTATAAGATGAGTAAATCAAGGATAGTTAGCAGTGTTTCTGGTGAGGGTTGTGTGAGTGGCAAGAATAGTACCATGTAATACTGCTCTGAGTTGTTCAATGTGATCTGATTTGAAAAAAAATATTGTTATAATGGTGACAAACACTTCTTCTCTTCCTCTTCTACTATACCAGGAGGTTTGAGTTAACTGCTTCCTGCTAAATCAGCCTTTTATGTGAATGTTTCTATTATCATGTGTGGTCATTGCTGTGAACTCAAATATGATCAGTGCTTCTGTCTGAATGCCATCAAAAGCCCAATTAATATGCCAGGTTTAAAATGTACAGAATGTTTTTTTATTTATTTGTTTTAAATACTCTCCTTGGTGACTGTGTTCATAGCACTGCAATCTGTGCTCCTTGAAACATGGTGCTACTTCACATGTGGGTCAACTACATTCTGTCTGAATCTTTCATCAAGGACTAATTAAAAAAAAAAAAAGAGAACTTAGGCGGTCTACCATTTTAATGTCTTCTAACCCTCTAGAGGGAGCATTGTAATCGTAACAAACAATAATTATCTTTTGATCAGTCTTTCAAGATCACTTAGGGTGACCAGATGTCCCGATTTTATAGGGACTGTCCTGATATTTGGGGCTTTTTCTTATATAGGCTCCTATTACCCTCACCTCCGTCCCGATTTTTCACACTTGCTGTCTGGTCACCCCAAGATCACTTAATTGAAAACTGTTACATGGTTAATTGCTTAACTCCTGTGCAGAAGTGTAGTCATGTATGGTTTTGGATTATTGCTGAAGTGGGGAAGTTTATATCTGTAGGGATTACTGTGGTAATAGTGAAACTAACTTCAACTGATCCAAACAATTAATTAAAAAAAAAAAATCAAGGTTCCTAAATGACAACTCTCTATAAAACACTAGGACTTAAAAGCAAGGAAATAAATAGTTATGAACCTCATGAGTCTTAAACTACCCACATCATAAACACATTTTTATCAAATATAAGGAAAAGCATATTTCATTGTGGCACAACATTAACTCCGGTCAGTGGGTTTTTGTTTCATTTCAATATCTATTTTTTCTTTCAAAGGATGCTGTTCAATGGGAAATACTAGTAGGAAGTGCCAGCAGAGAGCCTGAGACATAAGCCCTTGTATCAGAGGCCTGGTATGAAACAGGTCCCGCTCACAGAACAGGGCTTTTGTCTCAGGCTGTCTTCCTACTACAGTGCCATACTGATCAGGCCAGTAATCCATCTAGTCTAGTATCCTGCTTCTGACAGTGACCAGGACCAGATGTTTCAAAGCCCATAGTGGACAAGTTAAGGCATAACCTATCCATAAAAAAAGCTTCTTTCTAGCTCCCATTAGTTAGTGGTTGGCATATGCTCTTCAGCATTAGGTGGGTGGGGTTTTTTTGGTTTTTTTTTTTTAAATAAACTATAAAGATGTTTGTTTCATCTACTACAGTGGTGGGCAACCTGCAGCCTGCGGGCCACACATGGCCCATCAGGGTAAGCCTCTGGTGGGCCACCAGACCGATGGTTTACATTTGCACAGTCGCCTGCAGCTCCCAGCAGCCACAGTTCACCATTCCTGCAGCTCCCATTGGCTGGGAACAGCAAACTGCAGCCACTGGGAGCTGCATGCGGCCATGCAAATGTAAACAAACGGTCTGGCAGCCCGCCAGTGGCTTACCCTGATGGGCTGCAGGTTGCCCACCGCTGATCTAACAGCTGTGGATTTTGTCAATATTTATATAATATAAATATTCCTTTTTGAATCTTATTGAACCTTTGCTGCAATGAGTTCCACAGGTGCTTAATGCTCTGTTTATGTATAAAAACACTTTATTTTGTCATTTTTAATATTTTGATCAGTTGACAGAATTTTTGTTACTGTTTATAATTACTGTGAGAATAACGTATATTTAATTTAATTAAAAACTACATATTCGACATTAATGTATAGCAAAATCGTGAATGCACGCATGCACTCATTTTAGCTTGGTATAACTGTACACATTGACATATGATTTGAGAGCGATATAAAATCTCATGCTTCGTGGTTTAATCAAGTCTTTTTTGGGGGTTAGCATGAGACTTTCATGATTATCAGATTATCTCATATCTGCCTACTTGCACCTTCCTTTAAAACATCTGGTGCTTGCCAATGCTGAAGACAGGATGCTGGACCAGATGGACCATGAGTGTGATCCAATATGACTTTTCCTGTATTCCTTTGATTTTGTTTTTCTTCTAAAGGGTTTGGTTTTGTCCTATATTTT
The DNA here is from genome assembly GCF_016161935.1 of Mauremys reevesii. Lineage (NCBI taxonomy): Eukaryota > Metazoa > Chordata > Testudines > Geoemydidae > Mauremys > Mauremys reevesii. The sequence continues at coordinate 21,991,650 of NC_052628.1, read as the reverse complement.
AAGTTTACTTATGAAAAATAGTATTATGGCCATGTTGACTGCTCTATAGTTAAAATCGAAGTTGGCTTCCCATCATAAGCTAGAATTTCAACTCCCCTCTCAAACTTTGGAAATGCATTCTTCTTTGCCTTCAAAATAAATACCACTTAAAAAATTAGTTTGGTTTGAAAATGGCCTACATTTGGTATTATCTTGAACTACTGTAAGTCAAAACACTTTAGACATGTGGTTTTCAAATTGACACTATTCCTTTAAAGTCATGACAAAAACTTAAGCAATGAGATGCACAGTTAGGAAGATTTTTTGAGTCATCTCTTCCATTTCTCCTATCTGTGCAGGACTTTTTCCTAAGCAGATAGCATAAAGATCACAGAAACCTAAGATAGTACTTTAGACTTGCTTTAGTTCATGAAACATCCTTAAATTGCTATCTTGTGGCATGTATAAATACTATTTTACAATAGGCTTCAAAAATACTTAGCCAGTTGTATTCAAACAGGAAACTAATGACTAGAAAAATAGCTAATTATGATAGAATTGGTTTGGAAAACAACTTTATTCAGTGTACGCAGAATAAAGTGTTGCATATAATTAGGGGTCTACCAGATTGATAGCTATGAAAATTGTGGCATGGACCGTGAAATCTGGTGTTTATATACTTTTTACCCTAGGGTAAAAGTATAGAAAAGGTACACAGCGTTTCTCAAACTGGGGGTCCCAACCCAAAAGGGCATCACAAGTCTACTGTGGAGGATGGGGGGTTGCAGTATTGCCCCCTTACTTCTGCGCTGCCTTCAGAGCTGGGCGCTTGGCCAGCAGCTGCCATTCTCTGAGCTGCTGGCTACGTGCCCAGCTCTGAAGGCAGCACCATTGCTAGCAGCAGCAGAGAAATAAGGGTGGCAGTATCATACCGTGCTACCTTCTGCGTTGCTGCTCATGGTGGCACTGCCTACAGAGCTGGGCACCTGACCAGCAGCCGCTACTTTCCAGCTTCCTAGCTCTGAAGGCAGCGCAGAGGTAAGGGTGGCAATGTAGCAATCCCCCTACAATAGGCTTGCAACCTCCTTTTGGGTCGGGACCCCCAGTTTGAGAAGCACTGCAGAGAAATCACATATTTTTTGCGGGTTGGTCACGGCATAAATAGCAAATTTCGCAGATGTATTACATGGCTATTTATGCTGTGACCAACTTGCAAAAAATGTGATTTTTCTGTGTTTTTAAGTAGATCCCTTCATATGATCTGGGATTGCTTATTGATTATTATGCATAATCATGCTATTTACATTAATAGCAGTCTGAAAGCCGGTATTAAGCATTTCATCAGGGCCTTTCTACTTACGAATGTAAATGTAATGTTAGCATTGCTCAGGAAACAGAAATTATACTATTCAACCAGTAGAGTGTCTAAATTAGACTACAACTTAAACTTCAAGGTCTGAAAAAATTAATTACAAAAGTAATTTATATATACTGCTTGTGCATATGTTTAACACAGCACACTAAAGATAACTAAAAAGTGTCATTTACTGCAATATTTGTGTTAATTTTCTAATGTTTCACCACTTTTCAAAGATAGACTTTGAGAAACCAATTAAATAAATCGGGGGGTAGATTTTCTTCCAGATTTTCTGTATCAAGTGGCGGGTGAAAAGCTAATTTTTCTAGGTTTGCAATAGTAGGGAGACGAAAATTGACCTTTGTCTGAAATTCTAAGATTTGACTAGAGAAGACAGCAAGCCTTTCTGTGTTCATGTCAGATGAAAAACTTTTGTTTAAAGTTGTCTTTCCTTCTGCAGGGTTACACATCTTTTTGGAATGATTGTATCTCCTCTGGGTTGCGTGGCTGCATGTTAATTGAATTGGCATTGAGAGGACGTCTTCAACTGGAGGCATGTGGAATGAGGCGCAAAAGTCTATTAACAAGAAAGGTAAGAGGAAGAGGCAAACAATCTTATTTTTTTCTGTATTGTTCTAAGTAATTGGCTAAGTGTAAAATACAATTTAAATACTGAAAAAAAAATCTTTTTCTGTACTGAGAGATGTTACCCAATCATGGTCAGGGCCCAAATGTGCTAAGGGCTGATTATGCTGTGTGTATATGCTTCAGCACCATCACTACTGTGAAGAACTTTTAAAAGGAGTTAATGAATTGATGTGCATAATTTGAAAAAAATTGAAACATCTGGGCCCCAATTTTGTAAAATACTTAAGTATGTGCCTAATGTAGCACATGATCAGTCTCACGGAAGCCAATGGGACTACTCAGATACTCTGAGCTGGGCACGTGCTTATGTACCTTATTGAATCAGGGCCCTAATTAAGCTAAAAATCTGAGTCAGTCTTTAATCCATCACTTTTGCACCTGGATTTTGCAGGTTTTAAATTAAAGTAACTCTTTGTGGAGATTCCTACAATACTTAGGGATTATTAATCAGAGCGGCGCTAATGGATATTTATAAAATCAAGTTATTGAAAAATGGTTAAATGTTGCTTTTTTACCATAAAATAAATTTACTTTTGTGGGCAGACTGCCCTGTCAGCATTATCTTTTGGTCAACTTTTCTTAAAGCAGAGTTTGAAAACTTTCCAAGCCTCCTCCCAACCTCCTCTACTTCTGAAGAATTGGACCTCTGTTCAGGCAGACAGACCTAACTACTGTTACGTCTAGTCCAGCAGTATTCAGCCTTAATTTGTTTGCACAGAATCTTCCCCCCCCCCTCAAAGCCTCATAGAGTTTCTTTGGTTTGTCAGACATTCAAGAATGTTTCTTAAAGGCTATATTTATTCTGGATCCTCATACCAATACTGTTTTTCTTCCTAGAATTTTGTTAACTGCTTTTAATGAGAATCTAAAAGATGTATTATGTGAAATGATATGAATATGTGCACATGTGCAATCAGGAATAAAAATCAAATAGCCATTTTGCATTTTATTTTGTTGTTGGTGTATTTAAAAAAAAATAAAATAAAAGAACTTGGAGTTAAAAGATGTTTCAGTCTTAGGTGATTTGTTTTTCTGGTGTTCGTTGCCGTTGAAAGAATACTTTTTTAGTCTCTATATTTCCATTTTTCCATATATGAAAGACTTAACTTAAAATGGATGAAAAGGTTATGCGGAGTTTTAGGAATAGTATAGCTAAAAGCCCTAAATGCTCATATTTAAAATGTTCATTCTTTCACATCTCATACTTACAGGGGCACTTTCAAGGTTCATTTGCTTAGAATTTGACCTACTTTTTGTTTGAAAGCCATCAATTCTTTATTCCATCAGAGTGGAGTGTGCATGCTTTTTACCAAAACAAATGCTAAAATATCAGCAACCGCATAATAAAAAGCACACTAGAACATCTTGAAGAAAGTAATTTATTTTGAGCTTTAAAGAGAGACTTAAATACTGTGGCAACAATATTTAAATCATGAGGCCTATTGAAATGGAGGGGCTAGTGGATTCAGTTTATAAATCTGATTTTGAAATGTAACAGATTAAAATCTGTGAAGTTTTGAGGATCCCCCAGACCAGTAAGGGATTCTGTCACCGCCTGCCTTGTAATTTTGGGTGCCTTAATGCTGTGCTGCAATGGCTCACTGCTGTGACTCCAGTAGCCAATCCACAAGCCTAAAAATTTCACCCTGGCTTCCACCAGCCTAGTGACTCTTTGCGGGGTAACCCCAACAGCGTTCCAGTCCTGAGTCTCTCCAAACACGTCTGCCCACAGTTCTGAACTACCAGTCATTTGGACTTTCCCCCTCTGGTTCATCATTCCCAAAGGTGTGAAAACAGCTCCATGTTATCAGTTTACTTTGACACATGCACTCCACACAGTTTGCACAAGAGACCTGCTTGGGTTAAAAAATAAACAAAAACGTTTAATAGAAAAATCACAGATTCAAAGATGAAATAATAAGGGAAAGCAAATGCATATAAATTACACAGAATAAACATAAAGCTGCAACTTCAGGCTTTATACTTCTATGTTAGATAAATTCACTTTTCTAATACCAGTTATCTATTACCTCTGAACAGTTTCTCAACATGCCCTCGAGTCCTAAGGGAGGATCCATCATTCACAGACAGTGCCCCACCTTCAAGACTGTCTGTGAGTTCTGGATAGCCTTCTCTTCAACCCTTTTTCTTTTTTAAGTGTTTGCAGGTTTTTTTCCTCTCAGACTATGGTGGTTCATGGTGGGGTGGGGGGGAATTCCCTCTTGACTGTAATGGTCCATCACTTGTCCTTTCCTGGGTTGTACCATGGATCATTATTTGTGTCTGACTTTGGGTAAACATCTGGCTGGGGAGGAGTACCTCCCTTCTTTCAGGTGTATTTGAAATTGTAGTACAGATTATGAGCATAGAATATTATGTATATACATGTATAGATTCACAACCACAGTCTTGCATCCAGCGAAGTGGGTATTCACCCACGAAAGCTCATGCTCCAAAACGTCTGTTAGTCTATAAGGTGCCACAGGACTCTTTGCTGCTTTTACAGATCCAGACTAACACGGCTACCCCTCTGATACTAGTCTGTATACGTATCTCATAATGACCATCAAGTTCAGAACATTACAAGCTTTCATAAAAGACATTACTCAACATATTTTTATGTACAATAACATTGTATACAAGCAGTTGATTCAGTTGCTTACTCTTTGGGGTTCAGACCGCCTGTTCTTCCCTGGGGGTGCCTGAACTCTGATTGTCAGCCACACAAGTTAAATATCGGTTGACTTCATTACCCTTCTTCTGAGCAAAAGTAATTTTCTTTATGGACATATTGAGACCCTCTAATATGTTTATAATCTTTTTCATTATAAATGTCAAAGGTCTTATCTTTCCATTCTCCTAACAAAGGCCGCATTCACTCCATGTGATGGGGGTTCAAAATGGTGTTCTATTTAGGCAGGTTTTTAAATTTAGGTGGTGCTCTCAGCCCAGGCCACTTCAGTCCAATCAAATCCCCAGATTGTTGTCATTCTGCATCAATGTACTTGTGGTTCTCCTAGAATCATGTGGCCACAGAACTGCTTAACCTTGCATGTCAGGAATCAAATATCTGCTGCCAGCCTCGTTTCGGATATTCATGTTACTTACTGCTCCCAAGACAGTTTGTTGAATCAGGAATTATATATGGCAGCAGTCTCTCTCTTGGCCCCCTCAATATTTCTCATATTGTTGCATACAAGTAAATATGGAGGTGATGGGTCTGAGCTGAGAGTAACTGGATGTTCAAGTAGGTTTTAAGGCATCCCATTCCTACACTTGATCAACAGAGACCAATCCATAATCCACTAGTGGGAGACTTTCAAGTGACTTCCTTGGGCATTGGAGTAGGTTTGAGGAAAGCACACACTTGTTCAGGTCAGGCAGTCCTTTGGAATTAGGAAAGGAGAATGAGCTGAGCAAAATAAATCATAAGTGTGTGCTGCTCAGTGCAGGGCAAGGGGAGGTAGATTGTAATATACACTTTAAATCAGAGGTTCCCAAACTGGGGGACATGCCCCCCTAGAGGGGCACGGAGGAATGTTGCAGGAGGTATGGCTGGGGCCCAGGCAGCCCCCCTTCCCCGGAGGAGACAAGGAGGGAGTGCCACACAGCTCCGCTCCTGGCCAGAGCTCTGGCTGCTGGCTGCAGCTGCCAGCCCTGTGCCCAGGACCCTCCCATCTTCTGGCCCTGCGGCTGCTGGCCCGGGGCCCCGGCTCCCAGCTCCCAACCTTGGCCCATGGCTGGGGCTCTGTCTGTGGCTTCTCCCACGCGGCCCTGCTCCTGGCCCCGGCTGGGGGTGGGGTGGGGGGCAGACAAGTACAGCGGGAGGGATGTGACCCTGAAAACTTTGGGGACCACTGCTTTAAATAATTTATATTTACATTAAAAATTACTGATCTGTAGGTGGGGAGCATACATAACTGGTTGTTACAGAAACTGTAAACTTCATGTTCTCTGTCTTTAGTAATCATGGTTTGCTGTGCTCCCAAAAAGTGTGGTACTTTTTATCACAAGCCACTTCCATTTATTCTTCTACATAATGTCCCAAAACAAAAATGATTTGATAGGAAAATGCAACTGTCAAATGTTAAGCAAGAGCATAAAGCAGACTTAAATGCTAAATTTGGAGTTAAATACTGCAAAATCTAACTTGCAAATTCATGGACTCTGCTAACCTTAAGGATGTCAGCATCAGAATGATAGTTATCATTATTGGCAAGTCTCATGATTTTATTGCGAGTCTTTTGATATGTTGGTGTTTCATCTAAAGCCTCAAATCTTGGAGACAACTGTTTGTGTAAGAATCAGCTTTCATTTAAAAAAAAAATAGGTTTCTTATCCCAATTGTGGAGAAAAAGTTGAAAACGTGACCCAGCTGCACCCTGAAAGGTCAGAAACCAAAAGGCAAGTAAAAAGAACCCAATATGTTATAATTAAAAAAAAAAATGGGGGAGGAGGGGAAGACAACTCCATAATTTTTGAATATTTAGGATTGGCAGCATTGAGTCAGACACCCATAAGCAAGTGGATTACCAGACTGAGAGGTCCATACAGTGAGGAACTTGCTTAAAGAGGAGAAGTTTCATATTTAGTACCACTCAACTCCAAAGCAGCACTGCTGCGTTATAGAAAATCAGCAGTCGAACTTCAATAAAACAGAAGTATGCATACTCAGCTTCAGGATATGAGATGTAACCAATAGATAGGAACCTAGTCCAAATAATATTGGCTATCAAAATTACAGAAAGACACATTTGGCAAGAAAGTTAGTGGCCATTAGCTTTGAAAATCAGGCCTTAATCTCTCTCTGCCTTAGTTCACCAGACTAAAATAGATTTCTCCCTTGTGGGCACTTGGTGCTATGATTGACTTCCCGAGATCATTTCCCCATTTAGCAGTGTGGAAAGTGCAGGGTGGTCCTGACCTCCAGGTTGAAAACCTAAGTCAAATTCAGTCCCTAAAAAGAGACATTTAGAGCAGGCCAGTGATGGTCTGTGAAGTGTGCTGCAAGGGCAGAAACACATTAAGGAGATCTCCAGAAGAGAGAAGAAAGAGAGGGTGATTGGGATTGCCCAGCTGCTTGCTTCCATGTAACAGTGCACTGTGTAATCCAATTAACTTCCCCTTGAGCGGAAAACTGGAGAGTAAGAAACAGTTACAAGCAGGTCCCAGTATAGCAGGGAGACAAAGGAAAATAATGATGGGAAACTTGCTGGTAAATGGCAAATTATGATAAAATACTCCATTTTGAGACATAATGGAAAAATACCTGATTCCATGGCCACAGAATAACAGAGTCCATGGAGCTTTGATAGAGATGAATGGAGCAATTTACATTTCATAGAGCTGCTAATTCAGGCTGGTGCTGCTGTATCAGGTTGTTATGGAAGAGAGTGAATTGCAACTGGTGGGAGACCACAACGAAACTTTGATGGATAGTTACCTGCTGAAATATCAATTCTAAAAATTGAAGTGCTGAGGGGTGAAAACATTGTCTAAGTTAAGCAATAAAGCTTACTTTGGATGGTTCAGTAAGTCTGACTAATTAAACTTAATCAGAGATTCTCTTTACATAATTAAGTTTCAAAGTTGGGAACAGTATTTGTAAAGTCTGTCTATAAATGATTATACTTGATAATTACACAGTACTTACTTTTCACAGTTAAATTCTTGGCGGCCTTAATTTTTTGTACAGCAGAAGTACAAACTGGGAGTCACCAGGTATGGTAAAATTAGGTTTTAACTAAAGCTCCCTTGCAGGTTCTTCAGAGAGAGAGAAAATTGTTGGTGGTTTATAAATTGGGTTTAAATTGTTTCAAAGAGGATGTTCCTGATCAAGATGTAATGTGCACTGTTGAAAATTGCAGATCAAATGTAATAGTGTTGTGTGGTATTAAGGCGTATGTTCCCAGTTTTTATCCTAGATGTTTAAGGTGTATAAAAGGAGATGAAAATACAGAAGGATGATGTGTAATGCATTCTTTTACTTGCCATCAGGTGATCTGCAAGTCAGATGCTCCCACAGGGGATGTTCTACTTGATGAAGCTCTGAAGCACATTAAGGAAACCCAGCCTCCTGAAACAGTACAAAACTGGATTGAACTGCTTAGTGGTAAGATGTCAACATAGGATTTTTAAATGTTTAAAAAAATAATTCTCGTTAACTGTCATCACTGGATTAGAGGAAATATTGTAAGCTTCTTGGGGAAGTGACTGATCCTTGGTGTGTTGCAGCACTTATCAAATGAGGCCAGTTGGATAATACAAGTAACTGCTGGTATTGGCTTAACTAGATAGAAGATGTAAAATTTGGGGATACTAATTGCCTGGCACATAAGATTTTGAGGAATAGTAAGCCAAAATATTTGGGACTACCACATCTCCTCTGTTGAGAAATAACAGCTGAATCCACAATAACAGAAGCCTTCCTCTCCAAGTTATAAGAGCCTTTTCCCTCTTATCTGGAAGCAGGGATCGCTTCAGTTCAGGTTACATCCTTATAGTTTACTGTTCACGTCCTCCAAAGATCTTGCCCACATCCTCCAGTGAAAAAATGGAAGTGAGGAATTGATATTTCAAATTTAAAACAAGGACATAATTAAATTGAAGATTTTATAAATCAAAACAAGCCCACGACTTTCTTTACTTTTTGTTTCAGAATTCACCGTTCAGAGAAACTTTATAAAATATTTTGAAATTTGACTAGAACTGACTACTCTGATTAATCTCTTCAGAATGAAGGATGCAAGACGACGTATTTGGGCACAATTGCTTTGATACAGTTCCACAAACAGGTTTTAAGAGATGGAATGCAAGTTAGATTATACCATTACTGAAGAAAATGTTAATTGCAAGTACACTTAAATCCATGACAGTTGTTCTCCACATAGTGCATCAGCTGCACTGAAATGAAAAGGGAATTCTACCACTGAATGATGATCATCTTGTTTTATGCAGTGCCTTTCCATCTCAGTGTAGCAAGACTCATTACAAAGTTGTTTGTCTGCAGGATGGATGAATTTAAATCAAAATGATTTAAATTTCCAGTTTCAGTCATGATTTAAATCAGCAAGCAGGGAACCTTGATTTTAATAATTTGTTTTTAATCTTGTTTCACTTTTGTATTTTTTAGGAATTTTCCTAAAAAATGGTTCATTCTCATTGGTTGGTATAACCATTGAAATTTGTTGATTTGCAAACATTAAATAGCCTTTATTCTAAATATGGTACTAATTTTTGCTAACCAGGGGATACTCTTTCAATACTCGTTTATTTAAGCAATGAATGATACATTTCATAATTGCTAGATGATATTTTACTCAGGATTTGTCAAGCTGTATTTGGATGGAAATTAGAATTCAATTAAAAATATGCAAAAACCTGTTTTAAAATTGTTTTATATTAGTAAAATAAAACTACTTTGTATACACAAGGGAAAAAATAAGTTTACAAGAACATGTTTTGCATTTTAAACTAATTTATTAAACAAAGGAAGTATTAACTGTAGTTAGTGAATTGACTGTTTTCTGGTCACCAAGTGCCAGATTTTCAAAAATATTTGTGCCTAAAAATGCAGATGGATGCCTAATGGGATTTTCAAAAGTAACAAGGTGTCTAACTCACATCAAATGAAGATGAAATCAACATGAAACCTGCTTAGACATTGTTTAAAAATCCCACTGGCATCTGTTTGCATTATTAGTGGTCTGTCTTTAAAAATCTGGCCCCATAACCTTTAAGTTTTTAGAATTGGTGGATCTCACCTCCCACCTCCTTGATTTTATTCATTGACTAAAAAAGGAACATGACTATAGAGGATCAGGCCAATGGTCCATCTCACCCAGTATTCTGTCTTGTGACAATGGCTGGTGCAAGATGCTTCAGAGGGAATGAACAGAACAGGGCAATTATCAAGTGATCCGATCCATTCCCTGTCATCCAGCCCCAGTTTCTGTTAGTCAGAGTTTTAGGGACTCCCAGAGCATGTGGTTGCATCCCTGATTATCTTGGCTAATAGCCGTTGGTGGACTTATCCTCTATGAACTTACCTAATTCTTTTTTGAACCCAATTATACTTTTGGCCCTCACAGCATCCCCTGGCAATGAATTCTACAGGTTGACTGTGCGTTGTGTGAAGAATTACTTCCTTATGTTTGTTTTAAACCTACTGCCTATCAACTTCATTTGGTAACTCCTCGTTCTCGTGTTATGTGAAGGGGTAAATAACACTTCCCTATTCACTTTCTTTACTCTATTCATGATTTTATAAACCTGTATCAGATTCCCCCCTTAGTGGTCTCTCTTCCAAGCTTGAATGGTCCCAGTGTTTTTAATCTCTCCTCATATGGAAATTATTTCATACTTCTAATAATTTTTGTTGCCCTTCTCTGTACTTTTTCCAATTCTAATATATCTTTTTAGAAATGAAGCAACCAGAACTGCACTCAGTATTCAAGGTGTGGGTGTACATTGGATTTATATAGTGCCATTATGATATTTCTTGTTTTATTATCTGTCCCATTCCTAATGGTTTCTAACATTCTGTTCACGTTTTTGACTGCCGTTGCACATTGAGCAGATGTTTTCAGAGAACTCTGCACAGTGACTCCAAGATCTTTTTCCTGAATGGTAACAGCTAATTTAGACCCAGCACCATTTTGTATGTATAGTTGAGATTATGTTTTCCAATGTGCGTTACTTTGCACTTACTAACTTTGAATTTAATCTGCTGTTTTGTCACCCAGTTTTGAGAGGTCCCTTTGTAACACTTCATAGTCAGTTTTGGACTTACCTATCTTGAGTGATTTTATAGCCTCTGCAGACTTCGCCACCTTACTATTTACCCCATTTTCCAAATCATTTATGAATATGTTGAACAGCACTGGTCCCAGTACAGATCCTCAGGGAATCCCACTGCTTTCCTCTCTCCAATGTGAAAACTGATCATTTATTCCTACCCTTTGTTTCTTGTCTTTTTAACCAGTTACTGATCCATGAGTGGAATTTCCCTCTTATCCCATGACTGCTTACTTTGCGTAAGAGCCTTTGGTGAGGGACCTTGTCAAAGACTTTCTGAAAGTCCAGCCAAGTACAGTATATCCAGTGGATCACCCTTGTCCACATGCTTATTGACACCATCAAAGATTTCTGATAGGTTGGTGAGGCATGATTTCCCTTTACAAAAGCCATGTTGACTCTCCCCAAACATATTGTATTCATCTGTGTCTGATAATTCTGTTCTTTACTATAGTTTCACCCAATTTGCATTGTACTGAAGTTAGGCTTACTGGCCTATAATTGCCAGACTTGCCCCTGGAGCCTATTTAAAAAGTTGGCATTACATTAGCTATCCTCCAGTCATCTGCTACAGAGGGTGATTTAAATGATAGGTTACATACTACAGTTAATTGTTCTGCAATTTCATATCTGAGTTCCTTTGGAACTCAAGTGAATACCATTTGGTTCTGGGTATTTATTACTGTTTAACTTACAGTTTGCTCCAAAATCTCCTCTATTGACACTTCATTCTGGAACAGTTCCTCAGATTTGTTACCTAAAAAGAATGGCTTATGTGTGAAAATCTCCCTCTCATCCTCTGCAGTGAAGACCCATGCAAAGAATTCGTTTAGCTTCTCTGCAAGGGCCTTGTCTTCCTTGAGTGCTCCTTTAGCATGTGGATCATCCAGTGGTCATATTGATTGTTTGGCAGGCTTTCTGCTTCGGGTATATTTACATTTTTTTTTATGTTAGGGTTTTTTTTCATCTTTTGCTAGTTGCTTTTCAAATTTGTTTTTGGCCTGCCTAATTATACTTTTACACTTGACTTTCCAGAGTTTATGCTTCTTTCTATTTTCCTCTGTAAGATTTGATTTCTGATTTTTAAAGGATATCTTTTTGCCTCTAACTGCCTCTTTTACTCTGTTCAGTCACAATGGCAGCCTCTGTTGTGTTGTTTTAAAATTATTTCCATGCAGCTTGCAGACATTTTACTCTTGTGACTGTTCCTTTTAATTTCCATTTAACTAGATTCCTCATATAGTAGTTCCCCTTTTTGAGGTTAAATGCTACTGTGGTGGATTTCTTTCCTCCCTCCTCCCCCCAGAAAGATGTTAAATTGAATTACATTGTGGCTGCTTTTACTAAGCAGGTCAGCTCTATTCACCTCTTGAACCAGATCCTGTGTGCCACTTAGGACTAAAAAAGTTTTCTTGCTTTTTCAACTCCAAACTGGTTTCTCAATTTTGAATGAAATAGTCCACATGAAGAAAATAATATTCTCTTTGCACCAGCTGCTAGCAAACTGAAACCAAAAGTAATGAAGGCAAAAGGTTCTCTGCACTGTAGAAACGAAAAGTACTTATATTTGTAAAAATGTAAATGCCAGCATTTGCTCTATTATAAAGACTGAAAATAATATAGATACTTAATGCAGTATGGAACGTTGTGACGTATTTATAAAACTTGAGTTAACCTCAAATATGATGTTCCCCCTGATTCTATATATAAATTAAAAAATCAGCACCCTCCAACTCATTAAAATTTGAGGCAGGTTCATTGATGCAACATATTTTATTTAAATTATTTGACTAGAATATAGTAAAATTATGCCTTAATATAAATTGTCATAATTTCAATTTAATTTTAAACAAGTTTGTTAAACAAAGAAAAATGTATTTAAATTAAATGTATCTGATTTTTTAAAATCATCTCTTTTTATCCGCCCTGTTTGTCTCTGTTACTTCACCCAGAATGGAAATGAAATGCAGCTACTCTTACATGGATTGTAGCTGTTGTAGAACAATGCAGAGCAACACTATGTAGTTTAGAAAAGAAAGTGAAGAAAACGACTGTGTTCAATGGAAACTACAACATGACTTACGGACAGGCAGAATGAAGTTAGAGGGCTAAAATCAGTGTTCCCTTTAGATTGCCCCCTCTCCGCACTCCCCCCCCCCCTTCTGTATAGCACAAATAAATCGGATCAATATTTAAATTAGAGTGGAGTCTCATTCCCTTCCTTCCTTCCTTCCCTCTTCACTGATTCACCTTTTCTCCCACTTCATTTCATACTTGACATTCATTATCACTATCACTTCTCTCTCCTCTCTTTCACTGTGCATGAATTAATGGGAGACGGAAAGAAAGGAGAAGAGGGGAAAGAACAGTTTTGTGGTTTAGTAGGAATTCTGGTTAACAGCCCCCTAATCTTGCAAATATTTCTAGAGCTTGCTTTTCTTATCATATTAGCACACTGCCCGTTTCCCCATGCTGAGCGTACTAGGCCAGTCCTGATTCAAAGGTCATGTAATGTGTCACCAACACTCTAGGTTTTCCTTTAAGGTCTCATCCATATTTTGACCTGGTTTGACCCTTCTGAGCTTTGAGCTCACAGCCTAAGGTGGATATGGGTGAAAGCTAGATCAATCCTTTATTTATACTCTGTTATTTGGTGGCTGGTTTTGGGGTAGGATTTGGGAATCCTTGGTTTGTGACATCTTCCAGAGCCATCATGGAAGTGCAAATTAGGCCATTTTAAGGCAATGTTTTTCAAGCAGGCGTGGTTCCTAAGGTGATCCCTAGGGAAAGCAGCCTACAGAACAAGCAAACTTCTGTCAGAACATCCACTGTTTCTGAAAATACAACCACGTCTAAATCTCTAGTAGTGCAGTTCCGTGTAGTTGGACACAAGGTGTCACCAAACTACTCATTTTATTAGCACCAACAATCTACATCTGAATAGTACAAACACCTAAAAAAGCAAGGAAACAATTAGCTAATATTCCCTACTTACTTTCTCTTAACTGTGATCCATTATTTAGACACAGTTTCAGGACCCACCGGAGGAAACCACGTTGAATCAGGCAGGGCTGGTAGAGAGCCCTGTGTCATTCACTAGGCAATAATGTGCATGCTGAAGGAGTCATACGTTCACAGGATCTTTGAGTCACATATAGAACTTCACAGTCAGTTTTTGATTACATTTGTAACTTACTGTATATACATGTGCAGCACACGCTGTGTTTCCTTGAAATGTTCTGAAGGAATTACACCTACTACAATTTAAACATATTTTTATTGTGTGCATATATATGCAAAATGGCATTTTCAAAGGCCTGTAACTTGCCAAATCGGAACATTTGTCATAGAAATGTACGAAAGCCCTTATGAAGAAGAGCCACCTCCATGCCAAATTTTTAACTTTCATCTCCTTGCTGGCTTTTCCAAAAGAGAGAGATTTTTTTATATGAGGGAAACTTTTTTTTTTTGGTTTGTTTTTGGGTCTTTCTTTCTTTCTTTCTTTCTTTCTCAACAATTTCACCTTCAACAGACTAGACATCTAAAATTTCAGCCCACAAGATGAAAGCTTAAGCAGATTATGAGTGACTAAAAACAAGAGTTAAATTGAAATGTTTGTCAATCTTAGCTAAGCAGTAGCCATTGCTGTAATACTCTGCACTTATTTACATGGTTTTACCCAAAATATTTAAGGTTAAGTTAAAATACTTTTTAAAATTTTGTTCTTCTTTAACAATGTGTTTGGAAATGCCTTTCCTTATTTCATGTAAACATCATAGCTTTCTTCAGGCATTATAAGAAGACGTATAGTAGAGGGTAGATGGTCACTTTTATCTCAGATTTGTCTACAAAAAGGAAATGAGTATAAAACTAACTGGATAAAGCAATTAGAAGGATATCTGGGATAAGAATCAGCATTAGCACAACTTTGTGGCAAAAAGAATGGCAATGGCTGAAAATGACAGTTTCCCAGCCTTTTCAAGTGGCAGTGCTGGAAATGGACAACTGGGAAAGATTGGAGAGACATTTTCTTCACTAAGAATTATTTTTATTCATTGTTTTCCTCTTTCTTCTCCACTTTCCATGGTTTTCTTACATACATAAGTGATGACAAATATATAGTTTTGTTTTAGTTTAGTTTAGTTTTATATATAGATAACAAAGTCATCACTTAGCTTGCATTTCACCTTCAACAGAGTGAAAACAAACCAGCTACATGTTTTATGTAAGTTTGAGTGCCCTGTTGTTCAGGGAGGCACTCTTACGTTCCACTGGTCTAAGCCTATATCTGCTGGCCAGAGGTTAGAAGAGAGCTGCCAGTAGTATGGCATCTTTCTGCACTAAGTCACCATATTAATTGAAGCCTTTATTTCTGCACTACAGAAAAAAAGTAAACACTTATCCTTGTTAATAGTCAAGGTAGGAGCTAAACCTTGATTAACTGATATTTTGTTTCTTTTTTAGGTGAGACATGGAACCCATTAAAATTGCACTACCAGTTACGAAATGTGCGTGAACGATTAGCTAAAAACCTAGTGGAAAAAGGTGTATTGACGACAGAGAAACAGAACTTCCTTCTTTTTGACATGACTACCCACCCTCTCACCAACAACAATATAAAACAGCGCCTCATCAAGAAAGTTCAAGAAGCAGTTCTTGACAAATGGGTGAATGACCCTCACCGCATGGACAAGCGCTTGCTGGCTCTCATTTACTTAGCCCATGCTTCAGATGTCCTTGAGAACGCTTTTGCCCCCCTACTGGATGAGCAGTATGATTTAGCCACAAAGAGAGTGCGGCAGCTCCTGGATTTAGACCCTGAAGTTGAATGTCTGAAGGCCAACACAAATGAGGTCCTCTGGGCTGTTGTAGCTGCCTTCACAAAATAACTGCGATCATATTGAAGTGTTCTTCTTTCTTCATGTAACGCAGTTGTTTCTCTTCTATTGACTATTCATGTTTTCTGTAATTTGTACCTTCTCACATGATGAATCAGCTCTTGTTTCACAGGAATGATAGGTGGTGTATTCCCTCTCCCTTTGTGTATCTGTATACGGATTCTGCTGGTACAAGAGACTTTCCTGTTTAAAAAACGTTTTGCTGCCATATTGGCATTCCATTCCCTATTAAATTACAGTTACCTGAAAATCTTAGTTTAATCCATTTTTCACTCTTTGGTTGCTGGAATGGTTTAACTTGGAAAGCACCTCAAGGAAGAAATGTGCATGCACTGTTGGATCACCAAGTCTCGGGTTGATGCAGATGTGTACACGTGTCAGTAGCATTCTGCCATGCCGTTCATACAAAAGTCACAAAAAGGCCTTTTAAATCACCAAAGTTAAATATTGAAGTGTCTATCAGGACATTTTATATATAGACATTGGTTCAAATGTGCTTAACAAAATTATTTTAAAATTAGAATATCCATTAAACATCTCCGTAAATAGTTAATGCAAAATGCCCCCTAAGTTTTACCTCTCATGTAAATCTCTTGTGTACTTAACATTTTGTTATATTACAACTCTGAATTACGAGGCTAGTGTAGACAGGTCCAGTTGTTTCACAAAGCAGTTTTGGGATGGGATACATTCCATTATATTCTGTATATAGTTTGAATTGTATATTAACAGCCCCCCATCTTTGTATTTTGCAAGATTTAATTAGTTGTACACCTGTGCCCCTTACTTGCTTTCAGCCATTGCCATTGGATGGACAGATGGGCCTCTTATAAAGAGCATGTGTGTGAACTCTGTGTGTTCCCAGTGTCTATGGAATTGTACCATCCGGGTACAACTCAGCCTACGCATCGCCTTTGATAATATTTGTTGTATGGAAAGGAGACCAGTTGCCATCATTGTTTATATTATTTCTGTGTGGAAGAGGCTTGTGACCAGTACAGTTCTTGAGTGCAGTTTTTCATTTTGTTTGTACACAAGTTAATGTTTGTCTCTTAAATGTCATAATCTACTTACACTTAAAAAAATCAAATGTCAAACTAGGAGGTCTTTGCATGTAAATTGTTAGCAAGTAATGACTACAGTTCAGATGACTAAGATTTCTGTAATGGGAAGCTCTACTATGTTCATTATTTTATGTACAATTATGTTCATTAGCACAATGTAAAAAATACAAACTTTGGCTTTTTAAAGTTTATTACCTCTTTACCACTGCTTGTTATCTGCCACTGGTTTCACAGTGTAAATATTACGCATTGAGCAAATTAAACATTTTTTTTTCTCATAACGTGCATACTAATAGTGGGGCTTACAGGTGTTTAGAAACTTTTTGGTTAACATTCAGAGCAAAAATACTAAGTGGTGTATAACTGTAGAGTTGAAGTTTAAGGGATCCCTAATCTGTATACTAGCTTTTTACCTACAGTAAATAAACTATGATCTTGAAAGTGCCTGAAACAGAGCAAGCATGTCATTTGTGTTTTGTGTTAACTAGAAAAATCTTATTTTGAGTTGGAAGTTTTAGTTGATATCCCTTTTATTGGAAGGAGATTGTTTGTTTTCACATTGTGAATGAAATACTGAATTGTTATTGACAGTGTTAGTGTCTCTTGTGTCCTGTAGATTTGGGTGACTGGTATAAGACAATCTAAAGCTGGGTAAAAGAATGCAGTCGTATGTGTCACTGGTAGACCTCTCAAAGTGGAAGAGCACTGCTTTTCAGCCTAGCCTTAACTGGGCCCCCAGTTTCACACCCGCCGTTTACTTTTGATCACTGATATTGTAGCTTATTTTCAGATACAATAAGGTAATTAAATCTAAATGACCTCAATTCACTGCATTTATAATTTGTAGGAAACTAATTGAGCCTGGTGTTTCAAAATACAGCCCTAAACGTTTAATAGCACTTGCAGCTCGGAAGTGCTGTTGTTTAGAGAATTCTATAGTATTTAAAGCAGTGGTTCTCAAACTTTTGTACTGGTGACCCCTTTCACAGAGCAAGCCTCTGAGTTTCGACCCCCTCCTTATAAATTAAAAACACTTTTTAATACATTTAACACCATTATAAATGCTGGAGGCAAAGCGGGGTTTGGAGTGGAGGCTGACAGCTTGTGACCCCCCATGTAATAACCTTGTGACCCCCTGAGGGGTCCAGACCCCCAGTTTGAGAACTCCTGATTTAAAGCATACTGTAAGATGTTTCAAACTCAAAATGTCTTACACAGGCCTGTAACAAAAACAAAACGGATGGAAATACATTCTTTTAAAGATGCTGTAAGGAGATTTATACACAGTGGGCAAGGTTGGGAGAGAGCATGCATTTAAAAATCACACTTCTGTCAACTTTTAAGAGCACTGTAAGTGAGAAACAAAAGTTACTCTTTCCATTTTTTTGCATTTAATTGACAGCACTATGTCCATACTCAGTTTCACTCTGTTTTGTCCTGTTCTCCCCATGCCCTCCCACACCCAAAACATTCAGTCAATTTCCTCTGTATTTCTTATAGGAAAAATGTGATTGCAAAACTACAAAAATTGCAGGTGTATTCCGGAACAAGTGTAATGCCTAAAACTATTTTTTAATCAGTTTCCAAAAAATAAGGAAAGTTTCAGGTTGACAATGTCCCTTTAAATATCTTTTCTGGCATCACATCTTCATTCTGTGGCTGTTTTGCTCTCCTGCCCTAATACGGAAGTAAAACCCATTTTTCTCTCATAGAAAGAAGTGTAATGATGTATCCATACACAAGGCAACCGGCAAGGTGGTGATGAAAAATTGGTCAGCTGCATTTTATCTTTGTGTCTCATCCAAATTCTATAGGAATATCTCTGTGATATGTCTGATACAATCAAGTCCCAGGGATTTCCCCAAATCTGAGCTTTAATGAAGATAAGGGGCTGCATTACAGGACAGGCTTTTCAAACATTCTTGCCTTCACCACGGTTTCAGAAAGATTTCTAGTTGAGGAAATTTAAAATACTCACCATGCAAAAAGAGATCATTTAGCTATTCTAGATAGCTTCTTACACTGCTCTCATCTTAAACTAGCAAGAATTGCAGCTCACTTAATGCCAGACTGGAGACCTGTTTTGAAACAGCTCTGGCTGCTGCATGGCCCCAGACTGGCTAGGACTTTGAGGGCTGTAGTGTTTCACATCACTAACACTGATAACTTCAGAGATGCTAAATAGCATTGAGTGTTCATTCTCTACAACAAACTTTCTGGTTACTTATGTGAAAAATAAATCTAGGTGATAAATTCAGACCTGATATCTTCTCATCAGCTTTTGAAATTAAAGGTCTTGATGTTGATGGTCATGCACCATGTTTAGAGTTTTTCTTTTTCCCCACATCTATGTATGTAGCTCAAACTATAGAATTCCCCTCATTTGTTAGCAAAGGCAGCATGTCATGTATACTAGACTGGACTGCCTCCACGTGAAGGCAGCACAAATTCAGTCCCCCAAAAGCGAATGGCGGCTGAGTGCTCATGTTTTCACACCTATTTCTGCAAAAAGGGTTTATAACCCAATGTGTTTTCTGTGACCAGGACTGAATTTGGGACTCTAAATAAATACAGCACCCTTTGCCTTTTACAAGCTGGAAACCTTCTTAGTGTGTATTACATGGATTGATTTTTCTACATGAACTTTCAGCAGTTCACTGAATTCCAAGTATTTCTGTTAAGGTGTCCCTGACTACACTGGGCGGGGAACAGGATTTAAAGAGCAATGTTAGAACTCACTTCCAGCTGAATTCCTTTCCAACAGTTTGGCCAGCTAGATCGAATTACAGCTCTCGTGTTGTAGCCTAAGTCCCTATCTGAAATGTGCAGACCCAGCGTGGCTCCAAAAAATGAGTCCATCTCTGCTGTATCACTATGGTTCAGTACAGGAGTTTGATTCATCAGGAAATTGGACACTTTCCAATTGTGTTTGCAATTTGGAAACAAGCAAATTTTCATTCTTTCCCCTAGGCCCATAATGGGTGGCTGTGCTGGACAGGAGGGGAAAATCTTTGGATGTAGGGGAAAGGCTACATCAGGACTCCAACCTGCATTGAGGCCTGCATAAGAACCAGAGTAGTCTCTGCCCCTGTGCTTGGGTCCTGTCCTGACCTGTCCCACTGCCAAGGAATCAGCCAGGCCAAGTACTCTGCTAGATGAGGCTGGAGAGAAGGGAGGCTTTCCCAGCAGAGTCCAGAGCCGAAGAAATATTCATCAAAATTACAAAAATAAATTAATAAAATGCCACCAAGCCAACTTATCAAGCAGTTTGCATTATATTTGTCTGTTTTTTGCCCCTAAGAAAGGGGAGTTGGCAGGAGAGGGGTTAAGGACTGGTTCTTTCCCAGTCTAGTGTTGGTGCTGCTCTACTTCCTCATGAGAAGGCTGGGAGCCAAGAAACAACCCTAACTAGCATCTGCCTGGTGAATCCATCTCTCATCAACCAAGGAGAGGGGAGACTTTGGAGTAGGAGGACTTCCTCAAGCACAGGAATGAATGGAAGGAAAGGGGATATTGAGCATCCCTGCTAACTAATACTTGTGCAAATTTGTTTGCGTCTATGTTCATGCAGGAGGTGACTTATTTAACTGCTTGTAAAAATTTCAATCGTCTAAGAAAATCCCACATGACTTGGGTAATCAAGGGCACTTAAAGTAATAGAGCATATGAATAGTGTGTGGCCTTGACGCACGGGCTGCCATTTGGTCAAATCAAACAGCCATGATATAACTTGCAATAACACTCATGTTTGTGGCTCATTTGCAAACATGAAATGGAGCTAAATTCACTTACTGAATGAATTGCTTGCTGCAAGGTTTGCCTGACTTAAACAATTAGCTGTTCCCATCTTCTCTTCTGCAAGCTACCCTAGGGTTACTTATGTTTTTCTCTGATCATACCTGTGGCATTCAGTGAAGTAAATCTGGAGTTGCTTCTGTGGTCTCTGCTATGAGAGAGAGAGAGAGAGAGATTACACATTATCTATGGTACTTACATGCGTGTGTCTGTAATAGCCTCCTAGCCTCATACATTTTTTTTTCCTGGAGGAGGAAGGAAAGGGCCCCTTCTGATCATATCAATCTGTCAATGTTGGGTTTTTTCCTGCAATGCTCCAACCATTCAGAGCATAGAAGCCTTACTGTTAAGAAGTCATTTGGCTGGTGGTCAGGAAAATGACAGCATTGCAAGGGAGATCTGTGAACTGTGAACAGCAAAGATGCTTGCAGCACATTTTCATCAACCTTATTTGTCAGTGGAGGAGTGAAGAGAGGGTGAAGGAACCAGGAGAATGATAAGTGGCCCCAATGATTTCAGTCATAACTGAAGTGAATAATTGAAGCGAGGGTGGCCCAGATGGAAGCAGAAAAGAAGAGCAGGTTAGTGGCCATTCTACAGTCAGCAGTTCCTTCAGGTGATGTTCATCATCTGCACGGAAGAGAGGTCAGAAATGTGCTGAACATTTGCCCTTTGGATTTATGCTAATAAATGGAGTCTGAGCCTTTCCGGTGCAGCATTCTTTGTTGTACTGTCAAATGACTGCATGCACTCAGCCATGCTCTGCACACACCTCTTGCTCTCTCAGAACCACTCCGAACTTGCAAATAGGCCACTTAAAGTTTTCAAGAGACTGTACCGAGGCATTACAGCGGGGAAAGTTGTGATGACTGACAGGACTGAGCCTCGTCAAGGCTGCCTTTGAATCCTCTCTCATTGTAGCCTTACAAAATGCCAGATGTCAAAAGCCCTGCACTATCTTGTCTACCCCACCATGCTCCATTGGTGCCCCCACAAGACAGGCTCCCCTGTTTTAGGTGGACCCTTCTTTACAATACAAGCATCACATTTCCTACAGTTTTGTACATCCTGCCTGCAGAAATAGAAATTCTCTCTCAGCTTTGCTAAGGTTTTTGTAATCCCCAAAAGTCTAGCAGTTTTAAAATAATGATGTAAGTTCAGAGCTTCCTTTTTCAAGGAATCTGGTACAATCAGCTGATACCTCTAGACATCACCTGCTGGTGTTCCCTATCTTCTGTTCCATGTTTCATCTTTAAATGGGAAGCTTTCCCAAGATGACCAGAAGGAATACCTCCGTAAAAGCTATGGGGCCACTACAGTCCAGGATGGCTGCAATTGCCAATTGATTTTCCAATCACACATTGTTCGGATATTGGAATCCTGTCTCTGGCTCTGCAGTCCATTTGTGCAATGCCACCATATCTACTGTCCCAATGGATGAACAAGGAACATTTGCACTTCTGCAAATTATGGGACAAGAGCAGACAGCTGTCTCTTCCTGAGCACACTCATTCCCTTACACAACTGATTTCTTGCTCTCCTGCTTAGGACAGTGTTTGCAATTAATCTCCCAACAAGGCTGTCTGAATAGTGAATCAGCATTCCCGTACTTGTTCCCAGAACTGTGTGTGACTGTGAAATAATAGCACTGCAGTTTCTCCAAACACCTGGCATGCTGTTCCTCAGGATTCCTGAATAGAAAAAGCCATCGCAAGGATAGCATGGTCTGTCCTGATTACAAACTTCTCCCCTACAGCTACTTATGAAAAGTTTCTATAGATTTAACCACTACCAGGAGTTCATTTTGGGAGGTGCAATAATTTCTCTGGAGAACTTAGACTTTTGCTATAATAATCTTCCTCCTTCTCAAGTCCTTTTTGTTCTGGTTTCAATAGTTACTCCAAATGTTAGCATAAGCATCTCTGTCCTGTATGAAAGGGGTTTTGAAACATGGGTAGGCTTCAAAAATCAAGACAATTCTCTTTAAAAAAAAAAAAAAAAATCTCATGAGTTTGGGGCCAATCTCTTGACTCATGAGTTTTTAACTTTTGGAGGTGGGAGGTCTTCTATTTAATAGGTTCACTTGTTCTTTCTTCTTGCCACAGACCACAAAATTCTCAGCTCAAAGCTTTTAACTTCCCTTTTGTGGATCCACACTATAGGCCATACACGCAGGAGAAAATTATTAGCAGTAATTCCTTTAAATTACTATAATAAAGTTGTCATCAAGGGGTTAACAGGGTTAGTCAGAGTCTTATGGGTTGCAGCCATGTTCCATCACGGCCTTACTTCCTAACATAAGAACATAAGAATGGCCTTACTGGGTCAGACCAAAGGTCCATCTAGTCCAGTATCCTGTCTTCCGACAGGGGCCAATGCCAGATGCCCCAAAGGGAGTGAATCTAACAGGTAATGATCAAGTGATCTCTCTCCTGCCATCCATCTCCACCATCTGACAAACAGAGGCTAGGGACACCATTCCTTACCCATCCTGGCTAACAGCCATTAATGGACTTAACCTTTATGAATTTATCTAGTTCTCTTTTAAACTCTATTATTTGCAACCTCCTCAGGCAAGGAGTTCCACAGGTTGACTGTGCGCTGTGTGAAGAAGTTCCTTTTATTTGTTTTAAACCTGCTGCCCATTAATTTCATTTGATGGCCCCTAGTTCTTATGTTATGGGAACAAGTAAATAACTTTTCCTTATTCACTTTCTCCACACCACTCACGATTTTATATACCGCTATCATATCCCCCCTTAGTCTCCTCTTTTCCAATCTGAAAAGTACTAGCCTCTTTAATCTCTCCTCATATGGGACCTGTTCCAACCCCCCTAATCATTTTAGTTGCCCTTCTCTGAACCTTTTGTAATGCCAGTGTATCTTTTTTGAGATGAGGAGACCACATCTGTACACAGTATTCAAGATGTGGGCGTACCATGGATTTATATAAGGGCAATAAGATATTCTCTATCTTATTCGCTATCCCTTTTTAAATTATTCCTAACATCCTGTTTAGTTAGTGGGTGTTTCCCCCTGACGGTTGTGTTGCAGTTAAATGAAGTAGCAAATTCCCAGGTTGCAGTCCTAGGCGTAGACGTATTTTTGTTGCACTGAGTACAAAAATTACTACAAGTTGTCGGGAGGAGGGTGTAAACCAGCACTAGTTGGCCCCTCTTCAAAAAGGACCTGCTCAGCTGCAAAGGTGGTGAAGTGTCCCTGCCCCAGTATTTCTGTCCCCCATTTATTTCTCCTCTCCCGTCTCCATTATCTCATGTTGGCAGCTTAAGAGTGGCAGAGGAGAGACAGTCTCCTTGCCCTCAGTGTTACACTGGCTCCTGGTGTAAAGGAGGAGTCAATGCAAGGGAAACTGTGCTCAGTTTCTGTTGGGTGCACAGCAGGGATGTTAGTCGGAGTTGAAATTGGCTACTGGCATTTTCAGATTTTCAAAACTGTAAGCTAAGCAATTCAGGCCCCATGCAGCCATTGTCCCCAGTTGCACCAAAGTTTGAAGCAGTCGCTTTAAATTGTCTTAGACATGTCTTCAATCACATTTATATTTGATAGTTATTTTTAATTTAAAATAAAAGCTGTATGTTAGTTGACAGGGTTTTTTTTATTAGTTACACAGTAAAAGAATCCTTTAAATGAAGATGTGAATGTTCCCCAGTGCCTATCTTATACTATAAGTAGGTCAGAAGATGCTGAAGTGGTAAGTGAAGTAATACCCAAGCAAATCAAAAGCGACAACCGCTAACCCATATGTTAAAAATTTTCCTTTGTTCCTTACTCTGACATTTCAGCCATAAAAAATTCAAGTGAGGCACTTAGCAGGGGAACTGGCAGTAGAGAATGGCTACTTACTTCAGTGCAAAATTATTACACTGACATTAACAGATATGTCACCTCATCATGGTGCACCAGGGACACAGAATTCAGGTAATGAGAATTAAGAGTAATGGGAATTATGAGGATAAATGTCTGTGAGAAGGCAGCCTCTAGCTTTTGCTCTTCTAGGAGAAAATCTTGCCAAACGTATCTAAAACCCAACCTGGCTTTTAAGAGAGAATAGATGCAAAGTAAAACAAAAACCCGCACAACAGCCAGCTGACGTTGCTGAAACATGGCATCTGTGCTGACTACAATAGAGTTAGGGAGGCATCTGTTAATTAGATGGGACTTGTAATCTAAACAGGTCATGAACATATGTATTTACAAAGTACTTATTTTTGCTCCTAATCACTTATGGCATTGCACTGAAATAGTACTGTCTTGCCTACTATCACTACATGAGTGTATGGGCTAGTGACTATGAACACAACCACTTCCATTACTGAATGGAATGGCGTTTCCTTGAAAAAACTGGTCCACCAAGAGGGGAGGCTACTGCAGCTAATGAAAGGGCTCCTTTAGCTCAAGTGGTAGGATCATGGACTCCTTGGTGCAGAAGATCTCAAGTTCCATAGCTGCTTATGCCTGTGAAGTGGGCAAAGTGAATAAATAACCATGTGTGAATTATATGTGCAGCCACATATAATTGTCACCTAATCACTAGATTTGAACTCCTGCATATTATAGATGCTGGAGGAGCATTGTGTTGTTGTAGCCATGGTGGGCCCAGGATATAAGAGAGACAAGGTGAGTGAGGTGGTATCTTTTATTGGACCAATTTCTTTTGGTGAAAAAGGCAAGTTTTTGAGCTACACAGAGCTTTTGAGGAATATGTAAAACTAGTCAATAGCAGACATTCCTTTGGTTCTTGCTATTAGCATTCGGGGGGTGTAGCGGGGTGGACACCCACTCCTGCCTGGGAGGGCTGATTGGGGAAGCAGACGCAGCTGGGCCACACCCCAATCAGGCCACAGCTGGCCTGTATAAAAAGGCTGTGAGCTGGGAGCCCAAACAGTCTCCCTCTATCTGTACAGGGAGAAGGGCCTGGCTGCAGGGAGCTGGAGACAGGGTACCTGAGTGAAGCAGAGCTGGGGAAAGACAGAGGAGCTGGGGCACTCCAGCCTGGAAAGCCCCAGGCTATGGCCTAGCATAAGGCCAACAGGTACTGGGGGTTGCAGAGGGCAGCCCAGGGGTAGGCAAAGGCAGCAGGTCCAAACCCGACCTTGCCAGTGATGAGTAGGCTGCTACTGCAGTCTGCCCCAGGGCGTGGGGAGCTAGACGATGACTGGCAGTAGCCTTATGCTGAGTCGAGGTGGGGATAGTGGGTGGGGGATTCCCGGGGAGGGGACACCCTGAGAGAAAGGGGTTATGGCCAGGGGGCAGCACCCCAGCTAACAGGGCACTGGAGTCCAGGGAGGGACACGGGGGGCCAAGCGGTAATGGATCACCAGCCTGCAGAGGGCGCTCTGGGCTGGAAATCTTGCTAATTCCCTGAGAGACCAGCAGGAGGCGCCGCAGGGGTGGGTCTGTACCCTTACAGGGCAGTAGTGCACTCACTAGCCAATGATAAGCTCTGAAATGTTGCTGTGTTAGTTTTATCATTTTAATTAAAAAGAACAGCCTGCTTTTATGTTACCCAGGGATTCCTTATTCACACAAACACGGCAGAGTTTGGCACAGGCTTAGGACCGCGATTAGGTTTTAATATTTGATTTTGCCACTGACTTCCTCTGGGACTTTGGGGAACTGACTTGATTTTTCTCTTGATCTTAGGCATGTAGGTGCTACTGTAATACAAATAAATATTAATTCTTAGCTTCTTCATAACATCGATTGACTGTTTCATGGATGGTAGCCAGGGAGTGAATTATTAAACACCAACATTTAAAGCACCATAAAATTGGTAGACAGGTTATATTAATATCACAGTAATGTATAATTGCTTGTATTTGCCTAAGAGTTGTGTGTACTATCCTGGTAGCATGAGGGATGAGGGTAATTGTCTTATATTTTTCCACTTCCGTTATATGGATGTTTTCCCACTAATATTTTTCAAGCCTCAAATCAAATATGCTGTGATGCAACATACAACTGCCTCTGAGCAAATACGGTGCCCCAAACTCAAACCAACACAGTCTAGTGTTTGCCCCTGTAACTGATGGTATGAATGGTTAAAGCAGGGGTCGGCAACCTTTCAGAAGTGCTGTGCCGAGACTTCATTTACTCACTCTAATTTAAGGTTTCGCGTGCCAGTAATACATTGTAATGTTTTTAGAAGGTCTCTTTCTAGAAGTCTATAATATATAAGTAAACTATTGTTGTATGTAAAGTAAATAAGGTTTTTAAAATGTTTAAGATGCTTCATTTAAAATTAAATTAAAATGCAGAGCCCCCAGACCAGTGGCCAGGACCCAGGCAGTGAGAGTGCCACTGAAAATCAGCTTGCATGCCTCCTTCGGCACGCGTGCCATAGGTTGCCTATCCCTGGGTTAAAGCATAGGCCAGCTAAAGAGGAAATTGCTTCCCACTGTCAGAAGTTCTGTGTGAATAGCTTGAAATTGGAAAGAATTCCTTGGTAACAACAGAGGGTTTTTTCCTTTGACAGTCATAACTTGTTAGCTATGTTTCAAGAAGAACCTTGAGACTTTTGTAATAAAACTCTGTGTCATTGGTCTTCCGAAAAATAAATTATGAATTAAAATACAAAATGACCTTAACTACCAAGGATATGACCTTGAAGATGTTGGGGTTCGACTCCCTGGAATACTGCTCAGCTCTTTTTGTATTTGCTGACAAAAGCACTAAATATTTCTTCACTGTATATAAACATATGTCTGAAATCCTTCAATAGCACATTTTTTCAGCTGAAAATCTAGTTTAGAAAAAGGAAAAACAACAAACAAATCAACCCACAGTTGACGTTGAAGTAATCTCCGAGTTCTAGACAACAGCATATCTAGCAGTGTATCTGCGATATTTATAGAGTATCCTTCTCTGCCAATTAACGTAATCTACCAAATCTGCGGAAGTTTTGTTGGCTGAACTCTGATAGATAGAACCAGTGATGTTTGCTTCTCCAAACCGAAGACATTATACCTATCTCATTACTCATCTCATGGAAGAAACATGTTTAATTTTTGGAACAAAAATGTTATCTGTAGGCAGCAGCTGGCTAGGGCTAGAATGGGCTCACCCCCTCCCTCAAATCTCTCTCTGCCTAGTCCTTTTCTTACCTGCTCTGCTGCAACATTCATGCCCAGCTCATCACGGGAAGCCTCATGTCTGGCAGCGCACGGGCCACGAAGGGGGAATGGGGCATTATGGGAACAGGGCCCTACCTGCATGCTGGAATCCTGGTAGGTAGAGCTAGAGTCCTTGGTCCCAGCAGCGCATGCTGGCTCCTGAGCGGTGCTTTCCGCGAAAGTGGCAGTTTGGAAAGTGGCAGTTTTGGGAGACTCTGCCAGATGGAGAGGCTCAGGCACCACGTCTGGAAGAGATCATGAGGAAGAGGAGCTATGGTGTCCAGGGGCCCCCAGCAGCTGAGTGGGAGAGACCTGTCCAAGCGGAGATCCTGGGGATTCCCGAGGAAATGGGATTGGTGCAGAGCAGAGTCATAGAACCATAGAAGTGTAGGGTTGGAAGAGACCTCAGGAGGTCATCTAGTCCAACCCCCTGCTCAAAGCAGGACCAACCCCAACTAAATCATCCCAGCCAGGGCTTTGTCAAGATGGGCCTTAAAAACCTCTAAGGATGGAGATTCCACCACCTCCCTAGGTAACCCATTCCAGTGCTTCACCACCCTCATAGTGAAATAGTTTTTCCTAATATCCAACCTAGACCTCCCGCACTGCAACTTGAGACCATTGCTCCTCCTTGTTCTGTCATTTGCCACCACTGCGAACAGCCAAGGTCCATTCTCTTTGGAACCCTCCTTCAGGTAGTTGAAGGCTGCTATCAAATCCACCTTCACTCTTTTCTTCTGCAGACTAAATAAGCCCAGTTCTCTCAGCCTCTCCTCATAAGTCATGTGCCCCAGTACTGTAATCATTTTCATTGCCCTCCTCTGGACTCTCTCAATTTTTCCACATCCTTTCTGTAGCTGGTGGGGGGCCCAAAATTGGACACAACACTCCAGATGTGGGCTCACCAGTGCTGAATAGAGGGGAATACACTCTTCCCTCGATCTGCTGGCAGTGCTCCTACTAATGCAGCACAATATGCCCTTAGCCTTCTTGTTGCCAGCTCCTTGTCCACTGTAATCCCCAGGTCCTTTTCCACAGAACTGCCGCTTAGCCAGTCAATCCCCAGCCTGTAGCAGTGCATGGGATTCTTCCATCCTAAGTGCAGGACTCTGCACTTGTTCTTGTTGAACCCCATCAAACTTCTTTTGACCCAATCCTCCAATTTGTCTAGGTCATTCTGGACCCTATCCCTACCCTCCAGCATATCTACCTCTCCCCCCAGCTTAGTGTCATCCACGAACTTACTAAAGGTGCAATCCATCCCATCATCCAGATCATTAATGAAGATGTTGAACAAAACCAGCCCCACTGACCCTTGGGGCACTCCGCTTGATACCAGCTGCCAGCTAGACAGAGAGCCATTGCTCACTACCTGTTGAGCCCGATGATCTAGCCAGTTTTCTATCTACCTTATAGTCCATTCCTCCAGTCCATACTTCTTTAACTTGCTGGCAAGAATACTGTGGGAGACCGTATCAAAAGCTTTGCTAAAGTCAAGGTATATCACGTCTACCACTTTCCCCATATCCACAGAGCCAGTTGTCTCATAGAAGGCAATCAGTTTGGTCAGGCATGACTTGCCATTGGTGAATCCATGCTGACTGTTCCTGATCACTTTCCTTTCCTCCAAGTGCTTCAAAATGGATTCCTTGAGGACCTGCTCCATGATTTTTTTCAGGGACTGTGGTGAGGCTGACTGGTCTGTAGTTCCTCGGATTCTCCTTTTTCTCTTTTTTAAAGATAGGCAAATATAGTGCCTTTCTCCAGTCATCTGGGACCTCCCCTGATCACCATGAGTTTTCAAAGATAATGGCCAATGGCTCTGCAATCACATCCGCCAACTCCCTCAGCACCCTTGCATGCGTTGCATCCGGCCTCATGGACTTGTGTATGTCCAGCTTTTCTAAATAGTCCTTAACCTGTTCTTTCACCACTGAGGGCTGCTCACCTCCTCTTCTTACTGTGCTGCCCAGTGCAGCAGTCTGGGAGCTGACCTTGTCTGTGAAGACTGAGACAAAAAAAGCAGTCAAGTCCCAATGCTGGGGATTGGGATGAGGTATGCTGGGACAGGAGAGAGTCCTGGGGAAAGGGGATCCTAAGGGGATTGGTTGAGGGAGAAGAAAAGTCCCAGAGGAATGGGGGTCGGTGAGAAGGAGGATCCTGTGGGGAGTCTGAGGGGATTGGTGGGAATGAGAGTTCAAGTGAAAGTGGGGAGATCCTGAGGTGATGAGGCAGGGAAGAACCTGAAGCAATGGGAGGGAATAAGAGTCCCAGCAGAAGTGGGGAGATCCTGAGGCCCCAGCATCCAATGGCACCAGGAAAGAGGAAGTCCTGCTCCCAGGTGCATGCAGATGTGCATGTCAAGTGATGCTGTGGTGGGCTCCTGTAAGCAGCACGAGCCAATGGGCCAGAGCAGAGAGCATGGAGCTGGGCCCGGCTTTGTGGGGTGCGCGCAGGGCAGGCTCAGTCCCCACAAAGAATATTTTCACCAGCCACTTAGAATGTTATCCCTGATATGTACTATATGTACTTGGATGGTTGAAAGCTGATTAAAATGACTGCTGACCCTGAAGAAAGAAATTTAAAATTTGAGTTTCTTTTCTGTACTCAGTGGCCTGTAAGGAACAAGCATACCAAATTTCACAATTGCAACTCACGAGCACATGGAAATTATTAATCAATCAGACAGCTGTGTACATTAGTTATCAACTAGAATATGGACCACTGCACTCCACAGGTGGAATATCAGCCCAGTTCAGGAATGGGTGATCCGCCAGTCATGCTACCCACTGGTGTCCTGACCTACAGATGACAGAACTGCTCCTTCAGTGTTACTGCAGCTAACAGAGACTCTTCTTTAATTCAGATGATGTGGGCCTGACTGCCAGGAGCAGAAAATCCTGAATTCTTGCCCCAATTCCAATTGACAAGTCCCTTGGCCATTCTGTATGGAACAGATTCTGGCTCTGAGGTCTTGTGTATGTATCCATGATTATACAGAACAAATAGTGACTGTGTAATCCTTACAAAGAGAAGAGAATTAATGGAACATTTTATTGCTGGAGTTACATGTTACATTTGGGAAGCTAGTCCAAGATATATACTGTGCAAGTGCAAAGTAATAAGTAAATAGGAAGAAGAATATAAACACTGTAAGTACATGTGGTTCCCAAAGGCCTGAACTATTAGGTTAAGCAGGGTAAATCTAACTGCATATAACATGTCATGGAACACAGAGTGCATTTTCAGTAAAAGATATTGTTCCTTTGGCTTAGGGGAACCCCGGTGGTTGGAGGGGAGGAGACAGGATTGACCCCAAGAGAAGAGCTGAAGTGTCTAACAGTGAATTCCACTTCAAGTTTCCAACCCCAAAAGCACCCTAGTATCTTCTTGCCGTTTCTGTTATTGTGACTTAAATTGTATAAGCAGCCAGTCACCACCCATTTCCCTGGCTCCTCCATTTTCTTTGGCCAGTTAGGTCTTTGTTATGGTACGTCCAGGTTCCTTTGGATAGGCACAGCCAGCCAAGACCTTGCTATCCCACATGCTGAGATTGTTCCACTGTAATCCCCGGCCATTCAGACTCAGCTGAACTCTCATCTGTAAAAATAATAATAAATTACGACTAACACATGTACTATTTGTATTGTGATAGTGCCTACGAACCCCAATCATGGTTCAGGACCTCATTGTGCTTAGGAATTGTACAAAAACAGAACAAAAAGATAGTCCCTGCGCAAAAAGCTTACAATCTAAGTATAAATCTATCTAAGGATATAGACAAGCAGGGAAGCACAAGGAATCAATGAGACAATATTGGTCAGCATGATGAGCATAGGGATACCTCAGCACCCTTAATGGATAGCCAACAGGATGGCAGCCTAGACTTGATTTGGCTGACAGGCTAGGCACTTACTTAATACATGAAACCAACAAAATGAGCAAGTATCATAACACCTTTACTGGATCAGATAACACTCAGCCTCAAAGGCCTGCACCACTGGTTTGAGAATTTCGGCTGCTGCAGAAAGTTGGCCAGGAAAGAACAGATTGTTCAGCCCCAAAACAAGGGTGCACGTTGGAACGTGGAATGTGAGAATGCTGAATGAATGCAGCAAAGCCAGAATGTTCATTGACTAACTCAGAACTAGCGCTACTGCCTTTTCCATAGGCATTCTTGGTATTTGTGAGATACAATGCACTGGAAGTGGCAAACTTTCCATAAAGCGATATAAAAGTAATGTACTCAGGAAGGACAGACAATGCCCATATAGAAGAAATTGCCTTCATACTATCAGAAAAAGCTTCCAGTTCTTTGCAAAGCTACAGATGAGTCTCATCCAATATAATGAGCATTAAACTACAAGGGAAACATGGCTCTGTGTTGGAAATGATTTTGCTATTATTGTTTTTGCAGGATATCACCAGACATTAATTTAACCATAATTTCTTTATTAAATTCAAAGGTTGAATGGTATTTATACAGGTGCTTCAAACATGCCTAAGCGAACACCACACACATAATACCAATCCGATACTTGCAACCGGACTAGGCCCAGGGTGCTCAAATCCATGTTAGATGGCTCCAACTTGGACAGGCAGATTATAGTAATGAACCCTGTAAGTGCTCACATTTTAATACTCTTTAACAAACAGGTGATGTAATTGCCAATTGCTAACTTTAGATAAGAATCACTTTTGGGCAGTTTGGGGTTGACCCATTGCCCAACCTTGAGTAGACAAGATTTTATGACTGGGCCTCATTCATAAAGATAACATTGGTATGTTAAAGTTTCAACAAGTTTATCACATCACAAAATAACTTATCTTTGTCTGTTGGAACTGTTTATAACCACCTCCTATCATTTAGAAGTGCCTTTTCCTATAAATTTTCTTTTTACCTCATTAGCTATATTTCAAGCTTAGCATTTTCCCCAAAACTTGTCTTGCTAGATGCCACATTCCTTCTAACTTTTGAACGTATTATTTTCAAGGCCTTACTACATTTTTTCTTATTTTTTCAAAGCCCTTTCGTGGCTGCTAAAACTGCTTTATTTTACTTATACTACACAACACATATATTTTCCTTCGTTCCTATACCTTGTGACTATAATAAAAGTCTATACACCCACAAAAGATGTAGAAGAGTGTCATAAACCAATTTTCACAGTTAACTTCAAGCAGAGATTCCCCAAACTCCATCTAAAGATTTTTTGCTCATAATGGAGGACTTTAATGTCAAGACTGGGAGTGATAACATGGACTGGGAGAACATCATGGGGAAAAAGGAAGAACAGGATTAAGAAATGAGTGAGGTGATAGATTGTGTCAGTTCTGCATTATCAACAAATTGTTTATAACAAACAACATTTCAACACAGGCAAGTCAATAAAGAAACATGGATGTCTAACAATGGTATTACAGAAAACATGACTGATCTTAGTAAGACAACATTGGAAAACAAGCATACTAGTTTCATGGTCTACAGAAACCTAAATGAAGGCTCAGGCCATCTGGCAGTGATGATTACAGTTAAGATCAGACTTAATATTCTAAAATTTGTCTGTGGGGGGGCGGGGAAAGGTGAGAGTCTATAGTGTCAAAGCTTTGAAAAATACAGAAACTTGGTGGTGACCTTTTAGAACACCATCAGTGGCAACTTTGTCCCTCTCTTAGACCTAGAGGACACAACAGTGGAACAACTCTGGGAGGGTGAAAGACATTCATGACATGAGCAAGGAGGCTTTAGGGTTATATCCAAAAAGGAAAGACTGGGTGACACCGGAGATCAAAAACCTATCAAGAAGGAAAAAAAGGAAGCATATCAAGAATATCTGAAAGCTGAAGATTGCCCTAAGTGGAAAAACAAATTCAGCTCAATATGGACCTCAGAAGAATGGTTAAAAAGGCCATTTTTATTGGCCTGAGTAAGAAGGTGAAGAGCTTGAACAACACTTTCAAAAGTAACGTGAGAAGGCCTTTTCAGAAAGACACATTACTACATAAGAAGTTAACATCTGTAACGAGTCAGCTACACCATCCTTGGGAACTACTGCGACGCTTCCTCGGGCACCCAATGTTGTGAGGCACCTTGCCACCACCTGCCCTTAGTGTGAGGGAGACTTGCCTGTGCCTGGTGCAGATCAGCTCCATGAAACACAAGCACAGCCTTCCAGGCCTCTGCAGGCCTAGACACAGGCCAATCCCCGTGCCCTCTGAGCATCCCCTGCAGTGACCAGCCACTGTTGCACTGAACACTCACAGAATTATGCAGCCGTAGCTTACTGGTTATACCTTAGAACACAACTCTGATGAACACCCAGCACTTATATATTTTTGTGGTGAAAACAAGAATAAGTTTATTAACAAAGAAGCAAGATTCAAGTGACAGTGAGTAAGACTGTTGGAGGCAAATGGTTACATATAAAACAAAATCATGACACACTTTCTAGAGACTAACCTTAACTAACAAGACATTTCCTGTCTCCTACAAGAAAATTTTCCTCATTTTTTTGCCCAGTGTTTTCAACCAGTTTGGTTGAGACCTCTTCTCATAAGATCAAGCCCACTGACAGCTTGTCCCCACACAGTAAAGGAATACTTAGGGGTGCTTCTGCACCCCAGATATAGTTTCTATAATTCAGTCTTAACCCTAAACAGGATAACTCCTGCTGTTTACTTCTTCCTGTGAATTTTTTTTCTTTTGAAGATTTCACAATCCATTAGCATTCAGCTCAGACTTGTGAGTGGAGGCAAATGTGAACCATACAATACTTAATTTATGTGTAAACAAACAGCAAACATTTCTTGTCTGAAAAAAACCAACCCTGCTTTTTACCTTTGTTGGTGACCAATCCCTAGATACGGGCCTAAGAACATAATTTTCAGTGTATATGCGTAACTCGTTACACAACATCTGTACATGTATTTGACAATGGTATTGATGACCAATGTGACATAGACTTTCATTAGAGACCTCACATGACACTTTTTGGTGAACTAGAGTGTAAATACCAGACCCAAGGGATTACTGTAACCCTATGCCCCCCTTATGTCTGCTGCCAGTTGGCATCAAGAGATCAGTGGGTCACAGCAATGGTCAGTGGAACTATATAGTAACTAAAGTTCAAAAGTTTAAAAGATGGAAAGAATATTTTTATCAGCTGTTGAATGTGAATAGTCAAGTTGATCTATCTGTCCTTGAGGCTATCAACTGTGAAGGCAACGATGAAGAATATAGATTGGAAGCAGACACTGAAGCTGCAATCAGGTCTCTGAAAGACTACAAGACACGTGGTTCAGATGGTATACTTCCTGAAGTGTTGAAAATGGCAAAAGTGGCATGGGCATGGTCTCTTGCAAAGTTTTACATTTAATTTGGATGATGAGTAAAGTACCTGAAGACTGGCCACACTCAGTCATTGTACCACACTCTTTAAGAAAGGTGAGCCACGGACTGTGACAACCACAGAGGAATAAGGCCTGTAATTCTTAGCAAGGTATTCTGTAGAGTGATGCTCAGCCAAATGAAAAGAGGAGCAGAGGAAATCTTTTCTGAGTCGCAAGCTGACTTTAGACCTGGGCATTCTACTATGGATCAGATACTGGTTTTTTTGGTCAAATCTTGGAGCGATACAGAGTTCAACAAAGCCTGTTTTGCCATTCTTTGACTTTAATGAAGCATTTGATTCCACTAACAGAGAGGCTGGGTGGAAAGTATTCAGGCAGTATGGCTTTAGCAGCAAGTTGATTCAAATACTGCAGAGTTTGTATAGATGGGAATACAGTAAGAATCAATGGGGAGCTGACAAAGTGGTTTAAAGAGAAAACTGGAGTCAAACAGGGATGCATATTCAGTCCAATACTTTTTGCTCCATACTTAGAAGACATCTTGTCCAACCCCCTTAGAAACACTGGTGGAGGCTGCAGGATATTGGGGCAAATTATCAGTCAGATTGACTTTTCAGATGATATTGTCATGATAATGCCTATGGAAGAATATAACCAAGAAGTAGCAACTAACCTGTACACAAGAGTCAGAGAATGGGGATTAAAAATGAATGAACAAGTGACCGAACTAATGGTAACATCAAAAATCAAGAAACAGGTTAAACTAGTCATTAATAGTGTGGACACTGAAGAAGAGGACAGTTTCTGCTACATGGGTTCTATCATAAGCTGTGACAACCACTATGAAGTTGACATTGACAAGCAGATAGCTACTGCCAGCAGCTGAATAAAAATGTTTGGAACCTTAAATCAATGTCCATGTCAGCTAAAACCAGGTTATATACTGTGCTTATTGTACCCACTGACAAAATGTCTGGAGCAAAAACTGCAAATGTTTGAAATGACGTGCCTGCACTGTATCCCGGGTATGACAAGGCTTGGTAGACTAAGAAGTGATGACATCTGTAAAAGATTGTAGTCACACACTGAACTTTCAGTCTTCAAAAGGTGCCATCTACAATGGTTTGGCCATATTGCTAGAATGACCCCATACCAACTGTGTAAATTGTGCTCTGTGATAGAGTGGACAGAGAGGGAGGCTGTGGATGTCCAAGGAGACTGTGGTATAACACAATCCATAACATCATCCTGGTAAACGCCCAACAGGCTCAAAAGGTGGCTCAGAACAGACGGGTCTTAATTTCAACCCTGTCTAGCCTTGATGTTGGAAAAAGAAGATGATGAAATTGATCTAAAGTGGTCTTAGCACACCAGGTGCCTTACTGTTTTCAAGTTTCTGTCGGCACCACAGCACAGGAGGGGTTTGAAGGCAGACAATGACCGGTGGCTTTGGAGACGTTTATGGGGAGCTCCTTCCAGGGCGTGTGAAGAACAGCATGGCAAAAAGCACAAAGGTGCTTGTTGAAAAATGTAACAAGTAGAGTAGCAAATAATCCACCCCCACCATCATAAATGACTTCTGATCTTGCAGGGATAACAGGATTCTCAGCAACCTGGAAAATGTTGTAGTGCCTGGTTCTGCTCAGCAACTGGTTTCCTGGTTACCAGGTTTCCTAATGCCGCCATTGACATGCCTGTACCCTTTGTGCAGACAAGTGTCTGTCTGGTTTGCAAGAAAGAGATGAACTGCCAGCATAAAGGACCACACCATTCAGGGCTAATGCTGAATTATTTTCTACTGGCCACTTGTCTAGAAATTAAATTGTTTGTAGACTGCCTAATATGCTTTCACCAACACTCTCCTCTGACAAACGGCTGACAAGAGCTGATGCATGGGAGTGGACACTAGTCCAGAGTGACTGTACTGCACTGGCACATGCAGTAGTAGCTTCATGCAGGAGTGAAGAAAAGGCAGCTTTTTGCATTCAGACACGACACAGCCAGCAGCGGGGGGAGGGATAGCTCAGTGGTTTGAGTATTGGCCTACTAAACCCAGCATTGTAAGTTCAATCTTTGAGGGGGCCACTTAGGGATCTAGGGCAAAAATCAGTAGTTGGTCCTGCCTAGTGAAGGTAGGGGGCTGGACTTGATGACCTTTCAGGGTCCCTTCCAGCTCTATGAGCTAGGTAAATCTCCATAAATTATAACTATTCTGTAGGGAAATGTGAAGTTTGGACTTGTAAACACCTATAGCCCTTTGTCTGAGGCCATCCTCTCAGATTCCTTACTGGCCATTAAGTACTAATAAAGCTGATGCAAAAGCCAGCTTTAGGTATAACAGAGCCTCTTATTGCAAGATCTTCACTTAGACTCCTTTAATATTGGAATAGTTACTAATTTTCTGGTTCCTTTGCGCCAAACAAATTAAACCAAAATCCAACTCACTCCTTTATTAGAACGGACAGATTCGTCGTGTGTCTGAAGACGTATTTGCCAGTCTCTGAACAATTATTAATAGAAACAACCTAACTCACTTCCACGTGTGAATTCATCAGATTGTGTCACTGCTAATTTTGTCCATCAGCTGAATTGTTACATCTTAAACCACATCTCAGTTTCTTCCATTGCTAGTGCTTGACTTACCAGATGTTCATTTTCTGCATTCTGACTCCTTAATGTCAACGTAGTGTTCAATGTAGCTGAACCACTTTAGTATTTGACATTTTCAGTTCCCAGAAGTTTTCAGTTATGTTATTTGCAAGGAGATGTTTTTTCTGTTTTAAACTCTGGAGGCTTTGAGAGCAGTGAAAATGGTTTAATTTTCCGAGTCTCTCTCTCTCTTGGTTTCTCCACCAGGACTTCTACTGATTTATTTGATTCATCAGTGCATTGAATATTTTATACTTCATACAATACACTTGTGTCTCAGCTACATAGAAAAGATTAGGAGTACTTGTGGCACCTTAGAGACTAACAAATTTATTTCTTTAAGGTTCCACAAGTACTCCTGTTCTTTTTGCGGATACAGACTAACACGGCTGCTACTCTGAAACCTGTCATAGAAAAGATTTTCATTAACAGCTCTTACTTTCAGTGTTTTGGATTTGACAAAAAAACACAATTCCATATATAACTTTTTAATGAGCTGATTCATTTGGAGATCTATATGCCCCAGATATTTTGTGACCAGAAAATCACATCTTTTACTTAAACATAAAAATGGATCATGGTTCATTTGAAAATGGCTGCTGAATCAAGATCTTAGGGTATGTCTACACTGAAGGAAAAGCCAACAGCACTGAGTCTCAGAGCCCAGGTCTGTTAACTCAGGCTGCAGGATTAAAAATAGCAGTATAGCCCTGGAAACATGAGTCAAGTGACCCCGGCTGTGAGACTCGGCGTCACAGGTTTTTTTTTGTACTGTAGACATGCCCAGAGGAGTATTGGTGAGAGAGTCCTCAACTACATCACAAGTTGCTGTATCACACACTCTGATGACTGAAAATTTGAGTTGTGCAGCTTTTTCCATTCCTCAGTTTGATTTTGTTGATCCCTGGATCTTTTTACAAATGAACAAAATATGAGTGCTAGAAAAGGAAATAACAAAAGTCTGAATAGGTTGGTAAAAGGCACCTAAAGCTGGCGTCCAGCAAAGTGCAGTGGAAATGCGAAAACAAAGTGATTGTGCTTCAGACTGATAAAAACAATCAGGTGTTTTTAAAAAGTTCTCCCGCTGAATTGTGACTATTCAAACAGATCACTTTACGTTTATAATTCAGAGATGAACATGGGCAACTGCAGAAGAAGTGGTGCTCCATGGAGAACCTGCAGATTTAAGGATGAACAGTTTCTCTACAATAACAAAGATGGATAAGCGGTATTACAAGCAGACTTTATGGACCTAATTTGCAATGGTGCTAAGAAACCACAGTTTCTGGTTTCCCCCTTAGTTACAATATTT
This sequence comes from Mauremys reevesii, assembly GCF_016161935.1. Lineage (NCBI taxonomy): Eukaryota > Metazoa > Chordata > Testudines > Geoemydidae > Mauremys > Mauremys reevesii. Next base: position 21,952,669 of record NC_052628.1, on the reverse strand, counting down.
ATACTCTGCCTTTCTGAATGATTGTACATCTGAGAACTCCAAGCACTTCAGAAACATTAACCTCCCAATGTCCATGAGAGGTAGGAAGTATTATCATTCTGACTGCTAACAGAGGTTGGAGAGCAAAGGCCTGTGCTGTAGAAAGAAACAGCGGAACTGTCCAATCAGGGTTCTTGTTCCTGCTCTAAAAACGGACACTGACTTGTAACCAAGTGGGCAAACCTATTTGTGGTGTTTGAAAGACTGACACCTACTGGAGCCTGAGGATGGAGATAGAGTGACCTCTGGTATGCTTTTAGCATCCATGTGGGTTCTTTTATTGGTTTTTATAGGATTTCTCTGTAATCCTTTTACCCTAAGAAGCAATGCAATTTGCGGTGCAAAGGCTGGTTGGTGACTGGGGTATACTATTATAGCCCCTGGAGAGAGGTTAATCGTAGGTTCTGGACCGTGGTCAGATCTGCTGGGGAAACCAGTGAGCTGCAGAGGGACTGGACGCCTAACCCTGGTCTGGAGGGAGAGAGACGCAGGTCTCGGCTCAAGAAAGGTGATGTCTGGGAGCTGAAAACCTTAAGAGGGGGCAGGCACTTGAGAAAGATCAGGAGAGGGGGTAAAAAGAGCAGCTAACCCTGAAACTGTGACAGGTCCCTCAGGCTCCTGAAAAATTGTCAGCGTGGCCCTCTGTTGGAAAAAGCTGAAACACCCAAATTATAGAGCAGTCATGGAATACAGATCAGTGCAGATGACTGTCCATTTATATTATAGCATTTCTTGAGAACTTATTTAAATCTCTTAAAAATATATGTATCTCCTTACAGCCCCTGTAAATTAATGAGATATTGATAAAGCAACCTGACAGCCTGACGTAGCAGCCTATGGTTATTTGTGTATTAAAGACATGTGCATTACTCAGAGATAGATTACTTCAGAAAGGAACATCCTTCAAGGACCATTTGATATTCATTGCAAAGAATTTATTTATAAATCTGCGGTGCCAGTTCTGTGCAAGAATGTTTTCCTTTAGTGCTTTTCTTATATTTCTGCAGAGATGGCACATAGTGAATTCAGGAGTGATTATCAGCAAAATATGCTGGTCTTTCAAACATCTATTTAATTTGCATATGCAGATTGTTTGCCTATTGTTTTCATATGCAGATTGTTTGCAGATAAGGGGTTTTGTGCATGCAGTAATGGAGGGAGCAAATTTAGAGGCTGTTTCTGAAAATTAAGCTACATCATGTCATAGGTTTATTTAATTAAAAAGCAACATTTAGTGGGGAAATTTGACTGATCATAAAAGTGAAGAAATAACTGAGTAGACAAAGGAAGGGGGATGATAATATGAGCAGACACTCCAACTAATATCTTACCTGCATATAGCACCTTTCATTTAAAAGGCTCTCCAAACACATCAGAAATCACTTCCTCACTGAAGTGCAGCCATCTCTGGGGTAGAGGGTAGAAGCAAGTCTGATAACCATTACAGGGCACGCTATAGGAAACAGCATATTTGCTAGAGATACCAGAACAAACCTTACTCTTCTGGAAAATACCATAGGATCTTTAGGACCATATTTTTGTAAAATGAGGCTGAAGATCAATGCAAATTTTCATGCTTACTTACTATGAGCCCATATGCAATTATATTATATTCCATTTATTACATATAGGGTCAATTTCAACCGTGAAGTGGATTTGGTCTGTGATGTCTTTGAGCACTGAAATCCAAACAACCAATGATCTTACTTCGATATATGGAAGAGACTCATCAGAGAACAAAGTCTTGTATGAATTCCAAAGAAACCCCAGAGAAGTGTTTACCCTCAGGAACCTTGACGGTAAACATTTATGTCAAGTCTTCATAGCTCCCTGTCCGAATCTGAAACACTTTGACAATGTTTATAAACTTATTTTGGTCTGTTGACAGTAATGTTTAGGTAGCGTAGATAATTTAGAATCGTGCAGGAAATTAATAATTTAACAATGGTGTATAGCTCCAACTTCCAGTAAAAATATCCAAGTATCATATCAATTGACTTCAAAGTTTAGATCCTGAAGCCAGTAGCATATTTGGACCTCTCAGTGTGTTTACACCAGATGATGAATTATGCTTCCGTGATTCATGCTAATTTAGACTAAGTGATCCTTAATGGTTATCCATTTGGGTGCTCTGTAAGAAATCCACTGCACCTGGGGAACTTTACATCATGCAAAAGGCCTGAAGTAAGTCCATGAAGACTCAGGAGGAAAGACATGAAATTACAAATGGACAATACTCTATACTGATAGAACGGCTGTATTAGCTTATTTCCCTTCACTCCCATCCCAGAGAGTGATTACAGACTCTTTCCCTACACCCCCTTCTGCTGTAAGCTTCCTGCCTTTATAATCACAACCCAGCCTCTTCCCCCTGATCTGGGCTTCATCTCTAATTAAGGTTGGTTCTTCCCCCAGGTACAGCCAGGTACCACAATTGGCCTCCCAGTCCACTGTGATAGACCCAGGCCAGTTGTGAACAGCAGTATAGTTCTGGCTGCAGATCGGGCAGCGCTTGCAGTGAAAGGTGAGGGGGGGAGAGGGGGGCGGGGGGGGGGGGGCCCGAAAAAAGATCAGGGGCCCGGTGGAAGGTGGCGGTGTGCTCTCTCGCAGACCCGGTCCGAGGTAAAACCGAGCAGCGGGCAGTAATTCCTGGGGCTCGGGGCGCCGACGGGGCCGGCGCAGCGGCGGGGCCGGCAGCCGGCGCACGCGGCCGCCGCCCGCAAGGGGCAGCCCTCGGGGGCGCCCCGGAGGCGGCACCACCGCCTCCCAGAGTAATGGGCTCCAGCCGGGGCCCCTGGTAGGGAGCCAGCTCCAGGCCGTGCGCCGCACTCGAGAGCAGGGCAGACAGGGCTGCGTCTGTGGGCGGCCGGGACGGAGGCGGGGGATGACGGAGCCGAGAGGGGGGCAAGCCCAACGGAGGGCAGGCAGCCGGGGGAAAGAGCCCCCCAGAGCGCAAGAGGGGCGGAGGCAGGGACGGCGCGGACAGGAAGGAGGACAGGGGAGCGGGCCAAGGCTTGCCAGACCTGGCTCTCTCCAAGGCTCAGGGGGCCCAGACGCTGCCCCACCTCCCCGCCCTCTCTGCCGCCCACCCGCGCCAGTCCTGGGACCGTCCCAGCTGCCACCTTCCGCACATTTTGAGGCCGCCTGCGGGGCGAGGGACCACCGCATTTTGGCGGCGCGGGCAGGCTTAGGACGCAAGGAAGCGGTCACGCCTCCAGCCGCCGCGGGTGGCAGGGCGGCGGAGGTGAAGGGCGGGGTGAGGCGGGGCGGAGGGGAGCCGCGGCAGGGGGGGGGCGGGGGGGCGGAGGCGGGGCGAAGGCTGGGCCCGGGAGGGATGGGAGAGGGGAGGGTAGAGGAACAGCGGGGGGGAGCTGCCGGCGGCGCAGGCCTGGGCGGCCGCCATGGGCCCCCTGTCTTCCTCGCCCTGTGGGCCACCCCGCCCACACCCCCTTCCGACCCTTACGACCGCCCCCGCGGGGGGCGGGGGAAGCTCGGACGGGGGCAGGCGCTCCCGCCCCGGATGCTCGCCGGCTCCTAGTGGCAGGTGGGAGGGCAGGCAAACCGGCGGCGGCGGCACCAGGAGGGGGTTGGGGATTGGGACACGGGGTTTCGGGAGGGAGGGCGGAGGCATGAGGAGGGGAGGGCCCGCGCGGCGCCAGAGAGGGGCGCGAGGGGCGGGGGGGAAGGGGGAGGGGGAGGGGAGGGAGGGAGCCGGAGCTAGGCTGAGGAGGAGGGGAGAGGGGAAGGAAAGAAAAGCGGGGGGGCAAAAGCAAAGGGGGGGGAGGGTGCAAGGGTGGCAGGGCGTGCCCAGGAAGGGGGACTAGTTGCACTAGGGCCCAAGGGACCAGGGGCTAACAACATCGGGGTGGGGGGAACAAGGCGGAACAGGGGGGGGGGGGCACAAGCGGGGCATGGGGGCATGGGGGCGCGAGGAGAGGCCCCTCAGGGGGGGGGGGCAGAACAGGGGGGGGGAAAAACTACAGGAAGGGGGGGGGGAGACCGGGGCTGGGGGGCAGGGGGGGGGGCAGACACAGCAGGCCAGGAGGGAATGGGCGGGGACAAAATGTGGCAAAGGAGAGGGGTCAGGCCAAGGGGGGGGGGGGGGGTGTAACACCACACACCCCCACCACCAGCACAGCACAGTCAAAATACACCTCCCTTAGTGCCCCCCCCCCACTCCTTCAGAGTGTCTCTCAGTCCTCCAGCAGGCAGCAGCAGCACTCTCCTTCTCCTCGGGGCTCAGCAGCTCCAGCTCCCAGCACACAGCCCAGCAGCTCCAGGTGGGCAGGTGGTGGTCTGGTGGCTAGGGGAGGAGAAGATGGTGGATGGATGGTGGGCTTGGCCAGCAACAAGGCTGGAGCTGGGGGTCCCCTCACCTGGGAGCGGGCCAGCAGCCCTCCCCCCAGGGGGCTGTGGGAGCACAGCAAGCAACAGCTGGTGGGGGGAGTGGGGAGCCAGCCACAGCCAGCAGATAGAGCAGAGAGGGGGTGGTGGGTGGTGGTGGGTGGTGCCCAGGGAGCAGCCGAGCCAGAGCAGTAGCAGCAGTGAGCAGCCCAGCAGGCAGGAAGCAGCAGCAGGCAGCCCCTCTCCCTCATACCCTCTACAGCAGAGGAGCAGAAAGGAGGTCTTCTGGCCACTGGAGAAAGAGTTTTCTGTTCCCTGAGTGACCAGAGCAGGGGCTGCTCCAGGCTAATGAGAACACCTGACTCCAATTAACCTGCTAAGAGTCAGGTGAGGCAGTTAAGCACCTGACTCTAATTAAGGTCCCTCTGATGCTATAAAAGGGCTCACTCCAGTCAGCCCAAAGAGGAGCCATGGAGAGGAAAGTTTTAATGAGGAAAAGCGCTGGTGTGGACAGCACTTTATTGGCAGGAGCGGCGCTCCCGGCAATGAAAGTACCACCCCTCATTGGGGATGGTTTTATTTTGTTGCTGGGAGAACTCTCTCCCAGCAACACAGAGTGGCTACACTGTGCACCTAACAATGATGGGCTGTTGTAAGGTGTGCAGTGTAGCCATAGCCTGAGTGTCCACAGATGCCCGTGATACAACCTAGTGGAAGAGATTATTTATTACCATCAGTTTTGCTTCAATGGGTATAATCCTGCCAGGTGCTGAGTGCTCTCAACTCTAACTTAATTCAGTGGGAGGTAAAGGTGCTTATTATGCCTCAAGAGGTATTCAGTGCCTCACAAGATCACAACCCCGTCCCTACTGAAGAAGCTTCCAAATATAAAGCACATAAGTGTGTTTGGCAGAATTTGGTTTTTATATTTTTATAATTTTGACAGATATCAGTTATTATAAAGCTTTTTTATTTTTATTGATGTAACTGTTCACAGTTGTGGGAAATTATGGAAGGGGTCAAACAAATTATTAAATGAAAGCTGACACTGAAATTCAAAAAGTTAAAGATTTATAACTGTTAAAACAGAAATTGTTAATGTCACATATCAAAGTATAGTATAGTAAATATCCTTAAATCAAACTAATAAATTAGCAAGCAGCAGTTTTCTTGCTTTGCTTGCCTATAAATTTATATTATTATCAATGGAAATATTTTGTCTATTTGTGTAAGGTGAAATTGACGTTTAACAACATTTACAGATAAAAATCTAATCACTGTAAGCCTACATATGATTAACTCCGCAGAGGTTTCAGTGATACTGTTATTATGCAAGTATGGGCCCAATTCTCTTCTCAAACCAGTTTTACCTCAGTGTCATTCAATAGAATTATTCCTGATTTTGAATGTGAATATATAATATATGCTCCTATCAGAGAGATGTGCAGAACAGTTTATTCAGAAACTGTAGACCTTTAAAAATGAAGGTAGATGATGGTCCAAAACTAGTGAACGTATTTTTTGTAAAACTGGCCCAGACTGTTCCTACTGAAGTTAATGGTCAAACTTGCATGACTTGCCTATCATTTCATGCCAATATCTAATTGAAATTGTGTGGAATGCCATATTATTTTCACTGAAGTAGCAAAGGAGTAATTTGTGATTAGAATCATTGCCAGAAGAATAATCCCCACGGCTATGGCTCTGTTATGGTTCTGCTTTAAAAAAATATAATGGGCTTGAAAAGGACTGAAGGGAAACTAGGTGCTAAAGCTGGGCTCTTTGCTGATCAGGCCTGGATTAAATAGAAAATTCTATTTGATACACGGTGTTGGTTAATGTGATTTATACTTATAGATTATAGTAGGTCAACAAAAAGTGCGCACTAAGCCATTTCTGTTTTGTTAACACATGCTTTTCCTTTGGGATTTTAAATGAAGTGCAAACTAGTCAGAAGCAATTTAAGGGACTGAAGACAATCTGTTGCTTAATGGAGGTAATCCTTTAAGAAAGATGATGAAGAACTGTGTTGAACACTCCTGGGTGTGCATTCCTAAGAGGCTGCCTAAAAATGGGTGGTATCTTGTAGAGGAGGTTGCCCCAAAGGGGTGGTGGTCTCTTGTATAGGTGTCATTGTATTAGAACTGGAGAGTAGTTGTTCACAATGCAAGTGACAGCCTGAACAGCAGAATTTGTGCAAAATGAATGTATGTACTCAATAGATTTAATGTAAAGCCTCAAAAAACACATCCTCTTGCTGAATCATAAATGGCTTTTTTTGGTCTTTGATTTGTATGTATTCTTAAAATACTGAATTATTTAGATTAACTTTTTCCCCTAGGTGAAATTGGAAGCAGTTTTGAGCTTTTGAGTTTACATTTTGAACTGGATAACTTAAAGATGCCTTTTTGTTAGTTCTTCACTTCTTATATAGATAACATTTCAGTGGCCTTTTAGTAGCATTATTATATATGATTATATATGAAAAAGCTGTTTAGATTTGACATTTTTTTCCTGTTCAGAAAAATGAGTGAGCAGTGGATTTATTTCTCAATAGACTGATACTTTTTCCCCATTGTTTTCCAGGAATGTGTTTCACTTATCTGAAAAGTTTGCTAATCTGATGGTAAGGGTAGAGGTTTAATACCAGAGACTCATGCTGAGCTTTTTGGTTCTGCCAGTTGCCAGACAATTTACAGATTAAAATGCTGGACCTTACTTGTTAATTCTCGGACAAAGGAAGCAGACATTATAATCATAAACCTGATCACCCTCATAGGATAGGACGTACAAGCTCCAAAAAGAAATAAAGACTCGAAAGTGACTAACATTTTTTGCTCTTGGTTAGGGTGGCACAACATTTTCTTTTTAATTTGAACATTCCTCTGCAGTGCTAGAAACATCAGCATTGTATTAGTGCATGAGAATCAGGAAGTGAAATGGAGAAGAAATAAAACAAAGCCATTTCCCCTTTCCCAGTCTGAGCTGAGTTAGGAAGTGCAAAGAGCAAAAATCACATTATTAAAACAGAAAAATGTAAATGCTAATCTGAAATTACTAGTGATGCAGGGAAGGAAGACTGTTTTTTCCAGATAAATTATTCTGGATCTTCTCTGGTCCTTTAAAAGTATTAGTCATTTAAACTAACATAATCTTCTCTAAACATCCTGATCCGTATGGTGGGAGAATAGAAGATTAACGAGACCCAAGCAGCATTTTTGAAAGGATTTATACAAATCCAAGAATGACTGTGAAAATATGAAACCACTGCTCAGCGCAATGTGTGTGTCAGAACCTTGGAGGCGCTCTTTAGTAAATCTGTCTGACTGAGATGCAATCATTCAAATATGATTAGCATAAATCCTCATCCTTTTTATCGCTTGGTGACAGTCCTTCAGAGCCGTCAACTACAAGATGGGATAAACTCATGCATGGCCATAGCTTTGGGCTTGTCTCCACGTGGAATTGCTCCTGATTAATTCCATGTGTGTGTGGACACCGTTAGTCCAGAACAGAGTTTAGTTTAATGCAAGTTACTGCCGGCTTGTTTGATATTTGCAAGCCACGTTTCACGGTTTGTTCTTGCGTGTCAGGGTGGTTACACAGCTGCCAGGAGAGCAAACAGCTGTGGAATCTGGAGCGGCTGCTCTCCGGTTCGCATTCCCTTGCTGAAGACACCCCGGCAACCCCAGCCCCCTGCTGCCTGGCAGGGCAGGAAAACCTCCCTGCAGGAGAAGAGTTTCGGAGGGAGCAGACTTTGGCCTGTCAATCAGCCAGGGGACTCCCCGCCCACTCTGGAGTCGAAGGGAGAATTCCCTCCTACTCACGTCACTCAAAAGGGAATCCCCGCCCCTCACCTTGTTCCAGGGAAGGGAATCCTCGCCTAGTCTGTCACTCACGCGGAGGGGACTCCCCGCCCCCGGCGGCGTTTCAGAGGGGCGGTGGCCCCTCCCTCGGCCCGCATGGCAGGCGGGGTTCAACAGGCGGCTGGGGAACTGGGGGTTGCAGGGAGCCGCCCCCCGGCTGAAGCGCTGCCTGGGACTAAGTGGGGAGCAGCAGCCGCCGGCGGTGCCGCCTGCCCCCCACGTGCTGTCCTTGCTTGCGCTGCACGGGGAGCAGGCTGGGGGCTTGTGGGGAGCCGCAGGCTGCGTGACCTGCCCCCGCGGGGAGGCCGGCGCTGCGGGGAGAGGGGACAGGTCCCCCGGCTGCTGAAGGGGACGCCGAGTTTGCCCCGCCCCCCGTTCGTGCCATCCGGGCCCAGCGGGGCGGGGGGGGGGGGCTTCTGCTGCCTCTGCCCGCGCCCATCCGCTGGGCAGGGAATCCCCCGGCCGGGGCGCCCGCTGCACGGTCAGCTCCGCCCGCCTCAGCCCTCCCCTGGGGGCCCGCGGCTCTGGCCCCGCGCCGGGCAGCCGGCTTCGCAACTAGCCGCCCAGGAGCGAACTTCAGCTGCTGGAACTTGTCAGCCCGGCCCGGGAGGGCGCCGGGGGGGCCCAGCCAAGGTATAAATACCCGCCGCTGCCGCCGCGTCGAAGCTGGGCTGGGAGCCGGTGTGACAGCGGCCGCCTGGGGTGCGGGGCGTCTCCAGAGCCGGAGCGAGCGAAGCCTCTAAGCCCAGCCCAGCCCCCCAACTCGGAGCCCTGCCGCGGGAGCGTCTCGCCGGCGCGGGGGAGGGGCCCTGCAACCCCGCCCCACCGGGAGAGCAGGTGGGGAGAGACCCCGCAGCCCTCCGGGGAGAGCGCCCGCTCCGACCGCAGCCCCGTCCGCCCGCCTGCCAGAGAGGAGCCGCCCCCAGCCTTTGGGCCGGGAGTCCTCTGCTCAGCCCGCTGCCATCCCGGATCCCCCGCTCCCTGGGACGGGCAGGGGGAGCCCAGAGCCATCGCCTGGGGCTGGCCGTGGGGCCGTCGGACCTAGTGGTAGGAGGTGAGTGGATCCCGTGTTGCTTTGCTCTCCTCAAGCAGAGGATCTGTGCAGAAATAACACCAGATGCTGGTTTAACAGAGGAAGGAGGCAGGGAGGGAAATCAAATGCATTTTTTATTGTGGCTTGTCAGGAAATGTAACAGTCCTCAGATGAGTGGTGGTAGAAATCAAGGAAATTAAGTGACTCCCTTCCCCATAGCTCTGTTCCTTTTCTCTATCCATCCAGTAACTTCGTGGTTCCATGGACATTTCCTCCCCACCAATCTCTCCTTCATGTATCTATCTGTAGTTTGCATTATTGCTTGCTAAATATATTGGGTGTTTACTGTGGTCTGCAGCTTCCAGACCTTTGTGTGGTTTCACCCTTTATAACTCCTAGAAAAATCACTGGTGGCAGTACTGTCTGTACTGCGAAAGACTGGGAAAACCTTTCCACATCTAACAGAACAAAACTGAATAGGGCAGAAGCAATATGTGTAGCAGGGGAGCATTTAACAACTTGCACTTTAATTTGTTGGAAATCTCAAGTCCTTTAGGGTAGTGGAGTTGCAGAGACCAGTGTCCTTCGCCCTCCTGTCTGGTTACAAGTGCCTGGACTCTGAGTCACATGCTGTTGGCTAGATCATTGATACACTCACAGATGGTACCAAGCAACAACCCCTGCCTTGAGGATTTGAATTAATTCCTCCAGCATTGTGGATTTTAATTCATTTTAAAATTACCTGCATGGCTGTCCTTCAGTGAAAGGGAATCTGGGGGATATGCAAGCAGGAAATCAGTTGTGTATATATATATTTTTTAAAGCAAGTAATTCCCTTTATGCAGCAATCTAATAAAATCAGACTGCATGGAACATCTGGCAGGTTTTTTTTTAGTGCCAGAAAGTAGTTTGTGTCATTAAGTACATTTGTCTACACAAACCAGGCATTGATATATACAGTGGAATTAAAAAACCATAACAGAAGGGAGAGGAAAACATGAAGGGCTGACCTTAAAACCTAGAGAAACAGAAACACTCAGAGTTAAATGCACTGCCTGTCTTTCAGGTGCAAAACCCTGTACCTGTCTTATGATGGTACATTCTGTTGTTGAAAGCTGCCGTGTTCCCTTAAAGATGCAGTAGAACAATTGTTCTCTACCTTTTTAGGCTCTGGACCCATGTGTAAACCTTGATAGACCCAGTATATAGTTCATATTTCTTACCCGCAATATGTAATATACACATTAATGCAACAAATACTAAATAAGTACACCAGGCATATCATAGTGGTGGCTCCTGTCCTACAGGAGTGGCTGTGCTCAGCTCTCCACTCCAGGCTTTGTGACCTCAGGTTTGACCTGGCCCCTGTTTGTGTTAATGGTGTTGGGACCTGGCATGTGTGATCACAACACCACTCACTCAGATGTGGCCTGGCCAGCCCCCTTTCAGCACAGCAGAGGGGCAGCTGGGCCAAACCTGAGGGGTGCTGTGACCCTGCGTGTTGGGTCACAACTCCCGGAGCAGGGTGCTGAGCCCAACCAGCCCTTTGGGACCAGAGCCACTGTGTGTGGGATTAGCTTTCCATTTCCTCCTCCCACCTCCACCCTCCTGAGGCCTCTCACCCCCACTTCTCAGGGCCAGGTCCTGCCCCTTACCCCCCCCCCCCCCGGCCTTCTATACAACACTTTACACATTATGGTGACCTAGTTTTAGGTCAGTGCTCTGTAGAATAAAGTGGGATCTCACTCCATCCTTAATTTCACCTATTCTGCCTATCTATGCTGTTTCTATGGAATATAAGATCTCTTCCTACAATAAAACCCTTCCTGTACATCAGTTTTCATGAATTTCCATGCATAAGCAGTCATCTATTGCATCTTTATTACCACATATTTGCAGAGTGAGATTGTGTGCAGTGATTCTTGGAGGTGCAGCACAGAGGGTTATAGCTCATGGAGAATTGGCCAAAAGCCACCTTTGCCTCCAATTTTGTTCCCTCCCGATTCTGGTCTCATTGGGGACTGAAATGATGCCTGACATCATTTAGTTGCTGTGTCATAAGATGCTTTAAGTTAGAGCAGCACTGACTGGCTCCTAGGGATGGCTCTGGAACCTGGCATTGGCAAGAATATCCACTCCCACGTGCTCCTCTGAGTCATATAATCTATTCTTGGCACTCCCCATATGATGGGGTTTATGAGGGGCCTGTGTAGGGCAGCTTATGGCTGTCCTACACCATTCCTGCACTGGAGGAATTCTCTTCCATCCTGTTAAGACCTATAGCCAATGGGAGAATCCCTCCTGAACTTTCACTACAGAAATAATCTCCTGAAAACCAGAAAGCACAGTGTGTTTATAAGACATCTCTTCATGTATATATTTATTGGTCCAAGTTTTCTTTGGTATTTACTAAATATCACTGACAGTTTAAAAATCTTCTGAAAAAGTTGATTAAGGTGAGTATTTCTAGATTAAAAGACTCAAAATGGCTCCTTTATGATTTTTTGCAAAGTGTCTACTTTTTGTGTCCCTTTACTTGCCCATCAAAATTGCAGTCCACCATAAAGTAGACAAACACTGACTCATGCAAAAAGAAGCTTTTGAGAGCAGCAGTAATGAATTGTTGCAAATAATGGCAATTTCTTGAAACAGACATAATCTTCTGACTGTGAAGCTGATGGAGGAAAAAAATAAAACTTATTGATGGAGAATACGAATGTTCACTGTCTACCTGTTAAACCAGCAACAGAAACGTTCAGAAGTTACCAAGGTCTGGGAATATTACTTGTCCTGCATTCTTCACCAGGATGAAGGGAATGTGTACATATCCATTTTCCAAAAAGGGCAATTGAGGGACAGAGGTCAAGTGACTTTGTAAGGGGTATAAGGACGTTTGGAAAGTTTTGCTCTCTGAGGTGGTAGAACTCTGTGTCCTCCTCACTAGACCACAGTATCTATCATCCAAATTGCTTCAAAGCTCTTTATTTAGCTAGGCCAAGCTCCTGTCTTAGCTACTCAGCATGAAAGCAAAGGTGATCACTGGGGCCCAATTAAAAGGTACTGTACAGCTCAGTTTCATCTGAATGTTTGTGGTACTGCAGCCAGCATCACTCTCTCCCCCCAGCCTTGCATAGTTGAGCAGGACGGTGACAAAATGGAACTGCTTAAGCCTCAGGGCAGGTGAGCAGCTGCCCAGTATCACCCCATGATCCTCTCTGAAAGAAAGAAGGAAATGGAGCAACTCAGTCCAGCCCTGGACTTAGTCCAGCCCTGCCAAGGTCTGCAGAATGCTTTTGAAATCTTAGGGTTTTTTTTTTGTTTAGCTTTAAAAAGTAAACTGACTTTTATCTTCAAAAATCAAAGTAAAATAACATCTGTGAATGAGTAATTTGGCTGTTGTTACTGTTTAAATTATCACTGATATCAAATGAATTTCACTTCTTTAAAGGTCAGTTGAATTGCAATGAATTAAAGGCTGTGAATATTAACCATTCAGTGTAGAGAATAAAGTCTCATACAGCAGACATACTTCTAAAGCATTACTGTTGTCCAGTTTTAGAGTGTTCTTTTGTTGCGTTTTCTGGCTACAGAAAATATATATCATTCTCATCCCTAAGGCTTCCAAAGCCTTTCACAAACCCTATTATATATTTAAAAATGACTTGTTAATGCATCATTAATGTTGCACAGTTAAAATGGCAAAAGTCAGGAAATGCAAAAAAGCTGAGGTTCCAACAGCAATATTAACTTGGCTGTACTACACATCCGGTATGTTTTTATAGCATAAATTTTAATGATATAAACAGGAATAGGTGGACAGCTGAATGTAACTAGCAAAACAGTATATATGGGCAGTGTGGCTGAGTCCACATATGATAGTTGGTTTTTATGTATAATCTGAAACATGAGACTTCCAACCGCGCAGTGCCCCCTAACACCATTCTGGAAAATATGTTCAGTAATGACTCAGAGGAATGTGTTACTTACTGGATTGCTGACAGTGGTTCCTGGAGCACACTGGGGTTTCTTATAAATTTGCCATTCTGGAACTGACCAGTCTCCAACCCTGTTCAGTTTGAGAGACCAGAAAGATTCTAACAAAAGGTGCTGTCACTTCATCTCCAATTACTCTCAGCTGCCAAGTAATATTACTCACTGACACAGGTAGCAGTTCATAGGCCAGTTCTCAGTAGATTATATGCAAAAAAGATGATGGGAATGCTGTATTATAATTAGATAATCTGAAATAGACCATACCAACCTTATTAATAGTCTGTTATAATTTTAGAAAATAAAATGTTGTTTGAGCTTTAACAGACTTAATTGAATCTATGAATTACAGAATTTAAGGCTAGAAAGTGACATTAGACCATCTTGTCTGGCCTCTTATGTGTCACAACCATTCAATTTCAGCCAGTTATCCCTGTACTGAGCCCAGTGTTTGCATACAGACTATCATAACCCGTTATGGAATGTGTAATCTTTCAGCAGTAGCTCCTAGACCATAACAAGGTTGACCAGTGTGCGTGATGTTCATCTGTGATTACATTCTCTGGAACAAGATACCAAAATCAAATGAATGTTCACTTTTTGTTAAAAGCGGCATTTCATTTAACAAGAGCCTTGTGCACTAACAAACTGACAAATCACATCAAACAACCTAATAGTTTTCTTTGACAGAGTAATGAGCCTTGTAGACAGGGGGAAGCAGTAGATGTGATATAGCTCAACTTTAGTAAGGGTTTTGATACTGTCTCATGTGAACTTTTCATAAGCAAACTTGGAAAATATAGCCTAGATGAATTCTGCTAGAAGGTGGGTACACAACTGGTTGGGAAAACTTACTCAGACTAGTTATCAATGATTCACAGTCAAGCTGGAAGAGCATATTGAATGGGGTCCTGCAGGGATCTATCCTGGGTCTGATTCTATTCAATATTATCATAAATGATTTAGACAGTGGCGTAGAGAGTACATGTATAAAGTTTATGGACAATACTGAGCTGGAAGGGGTTGTAAGTGTGTTGGAGGACAGGATTAGAATTCAAAATGATTTTGACAAACTGGAGAAATGGTCTAAAATAAATTTGGACGAAATTCAATAAAGACAAATGCAAAGTACTATATGTAAGAAGGAATAATCAATTGCACAAATACAAAATGAGAAATGACTGCCTAGGAAGGAGTACTACAGAAAAGGATCTGGGGTTATAGTGGATCACACACTAAATATGAGTCAACAATGTAATACTCTTGCAAAAAAAAAAAAAAGCAGCAGGAGTGTTATAAGCAAGACGCGAGAAGTAATTCTTCCAATCTAATCAGCACTGATAAGGCCTCAGCTGGAGTATTGTGTCCCATTCTGGGCCCCACACTTCAGGAAAAATTTGGACAAATTGGAGAAAGTCTAGAGGAGAGCACCAAAAATGAGTAAAGGCCCAGAAAACATGACCTACAAGGAAAGACTGAAAAAAATTGGTTTGTTTTCTGGGGAAGGGAAGATTGTTATCATGTCCCCCATCAATCTTCAAGTATGTAAAAACTTGTTACAAAGAGGAGGGTTATAATTATTTCTCTTTATCTGCCGAGGACGGGACAAGAAGTAAGAGACTTAAATTGCAGCAAGGGAAATTTAGGTTAGACAATAGGAAAAAAAACTTCCTAACTGTAAGGGTAGTTAAGCACTGGAATAAATGAAGTAGGGAGGTTGTGGAATCTCCTTAAAACCTTCTAAGGACTTGTTTGTCACTGGACAAACACCGGTCAGGGGTGGTCTAGATAATACTTAGTCTGGCCTCCAGTGCAGGGGACTGGTCCAAATTACCTATCAACCCCCTCCCCCCGAGTCCTACATTTCTATTATTACTAACTTTTATTTTGAGTTATAAAGCTTCACGGGGGAGTCTGAAGTAGCATAATTAGGGAAGAAAAGAGAGCTTTAACGTCCCTGTCTAATTTTTTTTTAAACCTATAAATGTCATCTTAAAGTGACTTGCCTTTGGCACAACATCCCCAATAAAATGGTTTGAGCATTGGCCTGCTAAACCCAGGGTTGTGAGTTCAATCCTTGAGGGGGCCACCTAGGGATCTGGGGCAAAAATCAGTACTTGGTCCTGCTAGTGAAGGCAGGGGGCTGGACTCGATGACCTTTCAAGGTCTGTCATAAACAGTTAGTTAAGGGTTAAGGTTTTTTTCTACCTGTAAAGGGTTAACAAGCAGTACCTGTGGACACCTGACCAGAGGACCAATCAGGGACAAGATAATTTCAAATCCCTGTGAAGGGAAGTTTTTTTTCCTGTTCTTTGTTTTTTTTAGAGAGTCTCTCTTGGGAGTTGAGGGAGTCCAAACATCTTAATCAAGTCCTCCCAGGTTTCTGCAATAAATTCTTCTATTCAAGCTATTGAGTATTAGCAAGGAACTAGTATATTCTTTTATATTTTATTTTCTGCATTATTTGTTTTTTTTTCTTTTTATTTTTTGTATTCTGTTTTTTTAATAGAGAAAAAAAGAGAGAGAATCTAGGAGAGAGAAGAAGAGATTCCCTTGTTATTGATCTCATGTTCTGTTCAGTCTCTTTCAGTTTCTTTTTTTTCTTTAATAAAATCTTTCTAATAATTCTGGGTTTGACTCTTCTTGGGTGGATCTTGGGGGAAGGGGGAGAGGAGAGGGAGAGGAGGAGGATTGGGTATCTCTCCTAGGGAAGGGGAGGGGGAGGGGGGGAGGGGAGGAGGGGGAGGGGGGATAGGGGGCTCTTGGGATTTGGGAATCTTGGATGGGTGGGGGGAAGGATTTGGGGGGGGGGTCCGGTCCCACTGACATTATTGGGTGGTGGCAGGTTTGGTGGATCTTTTCTAAGGATTTTAGTTTAGGGGAGTTTTTTTAGGTCCCCAATGGAATAACAAACCCAACAGGTGAGACCTATGAGGAAGGAAGGACCTGAGTGTCTTCAGTTCCTGAGATTTGCTCCTGCTGCTTGAGCTGCTGTGAGCTGAGAGCTAGCAGCAGCTATTTTCATTATTATTTATATTCATTATCTGTTAGTCTTATTTTCTCATTCATTTGTATATTCTTTAACTCTATTTTGGTATTGTTGTGTTTTGTTTTTTTTTTTTTGTTTTTTTTGTTTTGGATAAATCGAACAAAATCGAAAAAAATGTGACAAATTTTTAAAACAAAATTAAAAAATTTGAAAAATACAAAAAAAACAAAAAAAACAAAAAAAAAAAAAAAAACTAAACTTGCTTAAGCTTAACTTAAGCATAACATATTATTTATCTAATCTATGGACTGGAGATGGAAAAAAAAAAGTCAACTTCTGGCTCCATCTCTGAAGATCTGGGAAGTCTGGATCTCTTAGACTTATCTCCATCTAAGTAGGAAAAAAAAAAAAAAATAAATGGGCACACAATTTTAAATCTCATTATGGTGAAATGTGTAGTGTCCTCAATTATTTCTTGGAAGTTGGAGGCACCTTGCTGGATTGTGCTGTGAGAGCTCACGGACTGAGAAGGATTAAAAATTGGGAAATGGGTTTGACAATCAGCTCCCTAACTAGACATCTCTGAGCGAAAAAAAAGTGTTTTTTTTCCACTGGGTGGTGAGAGTGTGTTGTCAGTTTTCCCTGTGGCAGGCACTGAACGTTATTTGTTAAACCAGTCTTAAAAATGTGCTTTGTCTGTGCTGTTAATATCCAAACTTCTTTAAACTCTCTCTATTCTGCTTCTCTTGCTTTGTCTTCATCCCAAACTGAAATCTGAGTAATTGGCTATAGCATTTTGAGAAACCCAGAATATCTTGCTGATGTTTCAGTGTGACCATGCATTACGTGAAACTGGAGCATAAGTATCCTAACACTTGTCATCTGGGAGAACGTTATATATATTATATGGACACAGTGATGCTTAGGATCATGATATAAATTGAAATAAGTAATGAATCAGTCAAAGGCTCTGGGTGAAGTTATAATAAAAAAATTTAAATCCATTTTGCAGAATAAATCTGAACTGACACTGTGCCAACTACAGAACTAAGGAGAATATCATCACTGACCCTTCCTCCTCCTTAAAATCCTGATTAAATAGTTAGACTTTAGTGTTGTGCTCAGAAGTTCAGCAAACCTGGGCTCTGTTGAACGGAGTCACTGTGAGCATTCCAGGGCTCAGCTGGCCTCCAGTGAATATCCTGTTCCACTAGCTCCCAGACGTTTCAATTTAGGGACCAGCACCTCAAGCACTCAGCTGATCTTAACAGGGGTGGTATAATTATCTTCTGATTAATTTCTTGCAATCCCTCTGCTTACCAGCAATGATGACACACGGAAAAGAACATCTAGGGCCACCATATTGATTACCGAGAACAGATTATTAAGTCCCTGTAGGTCAGCCATAACATGTTCCATCACAGAAACAGACTTCTTCCAGCGTATTTGTGATCCAGATGTTTCTGTTCATTCCCAGGGTGCACTATTAAAATGGGTCTTCTGGGTGGGGGTGAAACCTTGATTCCAGCAGTGTGTAGATACTGATTGGGGCTTCTGGATACCACCATAATGCAAACCAGTAATCATAATCTGGCAGTGAAAAGCATATAATACAGCCTTACTTCTCCAGTCCTAGCCCACAAAATGAGTCTAGAGAGTGTTGAAAAGGTTCCTCTTTAGGCATTGAGCTAGAAATCATGGTGGCTGGGATGGTCTTGAGCCAACCTAGATATGTTCTCTGTACAAACATTTATATCCTTCTTGTACCGTCGGCACTGAACCAATCAAGAACTCAGAGATCAAAAATGGATTCCAGGATGCAACAGGGTGGCCAATATTTCTCCCCAAAGTCTTTCTTTAAGGACTCACAAAAGAGTGGTGGGTAGACTAGCCTATCCCCTCATTATTTTGTTCACCAATTAGGCCTAGTTTCCGACACACCAATTTTGGCTCAGTGAGTTCTGCATCCCACACTTTTATTGTTTACTGTCATGATCTTTAACACAGTCCTTGAGGCAGGAGGCCTTTTGGTTTGGACTAATTCAGTTTTTGTCTCCCTTTTGTACCTTTTCCCACCATCATTTGTTGTTTATAGGTTATTGTGACAGCTGATGAACTTTCACTCATTTTTTTAGAGTTGTGCTCATAATTAGGGTAAATCTGTAGGCCCAATAATCACAACATATCTCTATCTTAAGAGAATCTCCATTTTAACTCTATTCTGGGACTTTTGTGAAAAGTGGACACATTTAATCAAATCAGTTTTTTGAAGGGTCAGATTTAAGATGAGGTGCAAACAGCACAGTTACGCCACCTCCCTGATTTTCCCCCAGTTTATGCTGAGAATAGCTGTCAGGTGATAGTAACACTGCTGTAGTTACCTAGCACTACTGTCATCCAGTCAGGTCTAATCAGGGGTGGTGGTAAATTTGATGGCCACCAAACTTAACTTAAACACTGCAAATCAAAGACTCAAGTCCCTGTCATCTGACATTATGCAGGCTGAGAGTTGAATCCAGACAAGTGGGACAGGTATTAAACATTAACCATTTGCTTTGCCTTAGTGCAAGCACAGAATTAATAATTTATCTCCTTTTCCCCCACCATCTTAGGGCTTGCTAGACCCAGGCCCCTGAAAGTAACTTCACAAGCTATCCCTTCTCTGTATTCCCAACTCACGCTTACATTGCTCAACTCTGTTGGCCACTCTAAGTAGTCGTCCAAGGGACATGGTGTGGAATTTTGATAATTTTCCAATCCAGCAGCAACCCATGTGCCCCTGAGACCACAGAGCAACCTAATCCTCCCTCCCTTTACCCATCTCCTTACATCACAGCAGAAAATACAGACACTGTATGTTTAATTCACCTCCTACATCCCTTCTGGATCAAACATAAAGACATTGGAGGGGTCAGCCCTTCCTGACTGATGTGTTGTTGCTGCTGTCAGGTGTGGGGCTGTGTTCAAACAATTGCATTTGACTTATTTTGAGGGGCTTTCTTTGGTCCATGGCTCTGCCTTTCATTTTGTGATAGTGTGCGAGCCAGAGGATTTGACTCTGTGCATTGAACACCACCACGTCTTAAGTGCTGTGAGCCTTAGCCCCCTAGAGAACTGGGATGGAAAAGACCTGTTGGGTCATGTGGTCCATCTCCCCTGCCCTCTGTATTAGTAAATGGTCTCTTCTAATAAAACTATACATCTCTAATCCACTTTTCAGCATTTCTAGGGATGGTTCTAGATAGTTGTTCTGCTGTCAATAACATCATAGAAAGATGTGTAAAATCTGGTTATACAAGTGGCACATCTTGATGCCTAGAACAATCGCTGTTAAAGAATAAATTCTCATCAATGGAGACTCTGACTCCTGTTTGACGAATTGGGTGCATCCATCCAGAGAACCTACTGCTAAATTGTTCATTATTTTATACCTCCATTTGCTTCTCAGTCTATTTTAAATGGATAATTGATTGTAGCAATAACTGAAGTAAAGCAAAGAACATTTACGTTTAGAGTAATTAGGCTAATTTTAGCAAGCTCAGTATGAAGGCAGATGGAATGCTCAAGTTTGTAACAGGTCAAAGTTACCGCTTCATCAGTTTATGAAACTCTCCAAAGCATTTCATGTTAATCGAAAGGGAGAGGGGGGGAATCATGGTGATGACATGTCAGAGTGAACTGGAGTTCAGGGTTTGCTCATAAGATGCATAATTCCTGTATGTTTCTGTGATGCATCTGGAACTATGATTCAAAATGCAGTTTTCAGAAGTGGTACCTGATGTTCCGGGAAAACAGCTGCATAAAAACACCATTGAACAGACATTCTGTGTCTGTTCCTTATTTCCAGTATTTTCATAGTAGACTCTCTTACACTCCGTATGAAAAGTTTGAGGGCGAGAGAAGAAAACCTTGTATTGAAATACTGTATTAATTATTTATGGACCTTATTGAACCCTGTATATTGTAAAAAGGTGATAATCCTTCTCTACCTAACACAGGAAAGGAAGGCTGGGTTGTTTTTCAGGTGTTTTGAAATCCTTCATAGATATTCTCTAATGGTGCAAAGAACTTCTATTATTGGAATGGTATGACATAGCCTTAATATTTTTTATGCTTTCCCTTAATGCTTGGTTGGGTATATTCCTGCTTCAGCATATAAGCAGGGGAATTTAAATCCTATAATCATGAATGGAATTTATTTATCTGCACAAAACAAAACTAAAACCCTGTGTGTAGTAGTTGCATTAACATTTTGAATCATGTAAGCCAGGGACTGGTAACCTTTGGCATGCGGCCCGTCAGGGAAATCTGTTGGCAGGCTGGGACGATTTGTTTACCTGACGTGTCCGCAGGTTCGGCCGATCGCAACTCCCACTGGCCGCGATTTGCCGTTCTAGGCCAATGGGGCTGCAGGAAGTGGCGGCCAGCAAATCCCTCGGCCCGCGCTGCTTCCTGCAGCCCCCATTGGCCTGGAACGGGGGATTGTAGCCAGTGGGAGCTGCGATCAGCCGAACCTGCAGACGCTGCAGGTAAACAAATCGTCCGGGCCTGCCAGTGGATTTCCCTGACAGGCCGCGTGCCAAAGGTTGCCGATCCCTGGTGTAAGCAAATGAAAAAATATGGGAAAAGTAAAGATTTGTTGTATTCTGGATTCTGTTTTGGAAATAGATACTAGAAGATATTAATTTATCGTTATCTACTTTGTAATAACACTAATATATAGTACTCTGCATGTGTCTGACAGAGAACCTGCTTATTTAATGATCTTTAATTTTATTTTTTTGGGTGTAGAACTTCCTTTAAGAATTTTTGTAAGCTGCTGAGGCCAATACAGTTAATTCTTGCAAGTTGCTGGTTAAAGTATGAATTGAATTGACAGGACACTTCACAAACTCTTAAGGAATTTGAAGGTGAATTATGTAAAACTTACATTTTTTTAATCACTGAAATCAAGACATTGCTTTCTGAGGACAAATGGTGTAGTGTTTCAATTGACGATCTGTCCATAAATGTTTCTCTAACACTTTCCATTCTGCCAGGGTTGTATCAATAGATTCTGACTTTGTTAAATCGGGAGGGTTATATTGCCATTTTTGTTACAAACCTCAGGCTCTTGTGAGAGCGCTCTGATGTTTGCTTTAAAAATGAGTGGTCCTGACTGGGCCTCAAATCGTCAGTGGTGTTCCCAGCTGCACAGGCTGTGGCAAGTTGCTGAAACATCAAGTTATTGTCTCTCCAAAATTATGTTAGTAAGGACTCCTCCCCAGTGGCTATTATGGGAGTGGCCCCTAGGAACTCCAGTCATGGACTAGGACCTCACTGTGTTAGGTGCTGTACAGCAGAGAGTAAAAAAACCATCTCTTCTCCAAAGAGCTTCTAACAGCCTCTTAGGAGAAGGCTGCAGTCCCTCCCTTTTGCTGCCATTGGCTCAGTTTGTTCTTCCTCCACCACGAAGGGAACCTTTCTTAGCTGCTGGGGCACATGGTTGGCATTTATTCCTTCTCAGTATAAATAGTCAAACACAGATTACAGTTTCAATTAAACAACATTGTTTCTTCCCTCTCTCTGTCTCTCTCATCTTAATGAATTGCAACAAAAGCAAGAAAAACAATGTAATGAAGAGTTTCCACTCTATTCATCTCAAGGTAAGGACTGGACAAAGACTCGCAAGAAGTTGATGGGGATAACCTTTCATGACAGAGTCCCTGTCTGTTTCTTGAGGTTTCCTTTCTCCCTGTATTGTGGAAAGCTGGACGAGAGAGAGGATTCATCTCTTGTCCTTAAGTCTGGTGTCCAAATTCAGAGGTGATGTGTAAACTGGTATAACTAGATTAATGTAAATGTGCTAAGATCCTGCTAGACCTATTTTGTTTTCACTTAACAATGGGTAAGGGAGTCTAACTGGGAGTGCTGGGAGCCAGAAGAAGGCCCACGAGGACACATATTAGCTGCTCTTCTTACTTTCTGCCCAACTCTCCTCTAGCCCCCGAGTGTGTGAGATATAAGGCCGATGTGGCAATGACATGCGTGCAGTAGCTGTAGGGACTGTATTCTACATCTTGGGAAATAGTTGCTGCGACTCCTCCAGGAACTAAAAACCCTGGGGGTAATTAATGCACAATCTCTAGGCTGGTTGTGCAGATGTCCAGCCTTTGAAGTGGTGCCTCGGGGAAAGAGGGGCAGTGACTGGTTTTGCCTGTTTCAGGAAGCCCGCCTGGAACTAAGAATTTGGGGGTATAAAAGCTGAATTTTTTACATAAACTCGAGTCCTTTCATTTTCATTCAGCAAATAAACACGACCTATTTGTACAAGGAATGACCCAACCCTATGGATGGGTTGGAAAGACTGGAACTTGCCAGGGTCTCCATAGGACTGATGAGAAGCTGTGTTTAGATCCAGTTTTTTATTTTATGTGTTTTCTCTGTATGTTTTTGTCTTTAAATAAATGTACTGTGCTTTGGAAGAGCTGTATGGTCAGCGATACATTGCTGTCCTTGTCCTTGGAGAGAAAGCAAAGACTTAGACCCGCTTGGGGATAATCACCGTGAAATGCAAGAGGGCTTCAGCCTAACCTCCCAGGTCCAGGAGCGAGTGGGATGTGGATTCCTGCCCAGAGAGAGGTGATGGCAGAGACCTGAGACCGGTGAAGGCATTCCTTGAGGAAACTATGGAGGAAGGTTAAAGGAGCAGTTCCCCTGAAATTGTGACACACTCTTGAGGGAGATGTAAATTACACTGGTAATAGGTATGAGCCTAAGAAAATTGATTTGGCCTCCCTATGCTGTAATTTACAACATGCAGACAGGCTGCTGTAACAGCACATGGTAAATTGCAGGAGCAGGGCCCAAGTCAGTTTCAAGTAAAACCCCAGGGAAACTCAAACACATTTTTTCTTTTTTCCGGTCTCCTTTTGCTGTGCCTAAAATCAATTAAAATAGGGGAAACTGACTATATAGAAGGTGCAGTGAAACTTACTGTACCCAAAGTGCTGCCAAAAACACAAGAAGGGGGAGGGGGAGATGCAACCCTGAAAAAATGTTTCTCTTTCCTCTTGTTTGTACCAGTAGTAGATGGTAAAATTTTTGAGACAGAAGTGTGATTGATTTTTTTTTGGATGGTGTCCCTTAGAAAAACAAACACATTAAAAATGTTTCCACAGATGTTTTGACCAAATCCAGCTCACAGTTAGACTAGTGTGTCTCCACTGAATACACTGGGCAAAATCTGGCACAAAGTTAATGTAATTTAAAATTATAAGAAGCTTGGATTAATATGAATTATTAAGATAACAAAGGCTCCCAGAAGCCAGGAGAAATGACTGCATATTCATACTCTGTTTTCAACAGGAGTATTAATTTTTAAGTGGTACAGTTCCTAGTCCCCTCTACTCCCTTTCATTGTCTCTGTTCTTGAAGTTCACTTCGTTTCTTTGGCACTACACTGTACCGTTGAGAGTACAGTATGTATGTTATTGGACAGAAGTACAGCACAATGTAGACCTCAACACATACAAACTGAACATTCACAGCCATGATGTCCTAAAATGAATGATCAGATTCTGTTATGTGCACATGTATAATGACACACCTGCAAGAAGCACTAGGCTCTTCATTCTATCACTGGTGAGATCATATGCATGCTTATTAAAGCAAAGCTGCATTACGTTCATGGTGCTCTGAAATGAAGTTGCCATTAGATACAGATCAGTTACTCTAGTTTGGTTTGGCAGGATAGAGGCATGAAAAGGCCATGGTGATAAAAGAATAGGGAGCAGAAGAGGAGAAAGGGAAGATTATTTCTATTGTGAAAGCACCTAGGGGACCAAATCCCATTGCACAAACATATGCAACAAAGAAAGAGATGGTTTCTGCCCTGAAGACCTTATAATCGATGTGTAAAACAGGAGAAAACAGCTGTATACAGCAGACAGATGTGGAGAGCCAATGGTAGCAATGAGACTACTCTGGTCACCATGATAAGCAGCGGTCACAGTATACAAGCTGCCTGTTAAGTTTTCTGTAGACATAACAGCAGAGGAGAGTTTAAGGAGGGATTTGAAGGGAGACACTATATTGAGTTGCAGATGTTTATGGGGAGCGCTTCCCAAGCATAACAGTGTCATGGAAGAGAGTTCAATGGTGCTTGTTAGAAAACTTGAAAAATGGTCAATTACAGCTGGTGTCACTGATGGAGTGGAAGCAGGGGTCCACAACTCAATAGCAGGGTCAGGCGGTAAAGGGCCTTGGTGAACACAAGTGGTTTGTGCTTGATGTGGTGGAGAAAGGAGAGCAAAGAGGGGATTGACATGGCCGAATCCTTGAGCCAGCAAAATTATCTTTGCAGCAGCGTTTTGAACAGTTGTAAGTCAGGCAATATGGCATTTGTCAAGGCCAGCAAGGAGGAGGAGGGTGCGGTAGTCAAGGCGTGAGATGATCCAACCCTGGGAGAGAGTTTTAGCTGTGTGGATTGAGAGTAAAAGTTGAGTGATCTTCTGCAAGGGAGAAGCAGCATGGATTAGCGCAGGGGTTCTCACAACACATTTTTTGGTGGTCTCAGAGTGCAGCCACCAACTCTTGCTGGTGGCCACTATGAAAACTTTTCCTAAAAAACTGATTTTAGGAAAAA
The DNA here is from genome assembly GCF_016161935.1 of Mauremys reevesii. Taxonomy (NCBI): domain Eukaryota; kingdom Metazoa; phylum Chordata; order Testudines; family Geoemydidae; genus Mauremys; species Mauremys reevesii. The sequence continues at coordinate 21,927,782 of NC_052628.1, read as the reverse complement.
CAAATAAATATGCACATATACATGTCCAAATCATTGTAATTTATTTATGTAGGGTGTGTTTTTTGTTTGTTTGTTTTTTGCAGCCTCAAAAATAATGTACAGTTGTCTCTGTTCTTTACTGCACTAAACAGAATGGAAGCACAAATAAGGTGCTTTGCATGTTCTTGTCTTTTGTTGTTTTTTGCTTTTTTAGTTGTTTAGACTTTCTAGAGAGTAAGTCTGCTTCTGTGAAAAGTGATATTCGTATGTTTAATACCACTTGTCACAGCAGCAGACTTGTTAGCTTGTTGGGAGGCAGTGAAAAGTGGTATTAATAAACATACAAATATCGCTTTTCACAGCAGACTTACTCAGCCCTGACAAGCAGGGGGACAAATTAAGCCTTGGATGTGAAGGTGAGTTGGGACACAGTGTGGGCTGGGAGTGATGGGGTGGATGGGAGAGGAGCCGTCAGAAACAGTAGGGACCAGGGCAAAGAGGGGAGTGGTGATCCTGGAGCCCTGTGGCCAGTGAATGGAGCCCACTGCTGTGCAGCCAAAGCCCGGAGCCCCACCGTCAGAGCCCGTGGCTACAGCCTGTTATCATGTGGCTGGAGCCTGCCACCTGCCACCCCAGCGCTGAAGCCTGAGCCCCACTGCCCCTGGAAGGTGAGAAACTCACATCGGCTGTCTGCTCTGGCATTTGTGTCTCCAGAGGGCGACAGGACCCAACCCCCTTCCCTGGTCACTGCCCAGGAGGCTGTGGCCCCAAGAAAAGCCCACGGTGGCCACATCTGAGAAATGCTGGTTTAGAGACAATGTCGGGATGCTTGTTTACAGAGATGATACTAAAAATGGAATCTGTGGCCAAGGTTTGAGTAGATGTCAGTGACTGCATTTTGGGGGCCTGGTGACAGCAAAATACTTGAGTTTGCTTATGTGGTTTGTGCTGTGAACGGAACCTCCAATGAAATTATATCCCTGAACCTCTCAGGAGCCTGGATGTGATTTGAGCAGCTCTTCTATTTGTGTTGTCTGCCGACATGAAGGTAAAGAAATTGGTAGCCATCCTCATTTGCCAGAAGTATTCCCCAGAGGAAGCCTAAACCCTTGATTTGGATTATTTAACGCCAGTTATAATTTAAAGAAAATTTTATCTGATTTGCTGAGCATTAATTACTCTGTTCTTACATCCTATCTTGATTTATGATGCAAATGTAATAGTGTTGAATGTGCAATTTTAAAAATCTGCTCATGTCCCCCTTCATATGTACAGTGTCTGCTCTTCATCAATGAGGAGCCTAATTTCTGTGTTTGTTTTCTTCACTGTTGTCCCAGATGAATGCTAAAGCCAGTCTTTAAATTTTTGCTTACGTTTTGTGGTTGGGATCTGTTTTTAACTTAACAGGCAGAGGAGAAAGTCTGTCGAACAAGTACATAGGGAAGTCTTCAGCACTACAATTTTGGTAGGTAAATCATTTAAGGCCTTGATCCTCCAAACTTTTAAGTCTTGGCATAGAGTAGTTTCACTGAAGGCAAAATGTTTGACTCATTTTTTTTTATTCCAGGGCAAAAAATGTTGTTACATAGAAAATGCTAATTTTAATGTAACGTGTCCATTTCACAAAGCCCCTAAACAACAAATCAGACTTAAAATGAATGTGTGCAGGGTTGGGGGAATATTGAGCAATGTTGGTGGTAGTAGTACATTTATTTTAAGGACTAGTTGTGATTTTTTTTTAAATAACGAGACAAATAGAAATTAAGGATTTATAAACCTCCCATTGCCCCCAACTAAAGAGAATAAATCCAACATTTTGCCTTATCTTTCTTTTTCATTATCTCTCTATATACACATTGTAAGTTAACTTTTTATGTAGTGAAAAGTGAAAGCTGTCATAAATGATGGGCAAAAACTGAGTACATGGTTTTTAAGCAGCTGGACAAAATTATAACTGGAAACATTGGGAATGTTTTAATGGTTCTTCAGACAGTGACTTGCTTATGGGAGCAGGTCTTAAGTGAATGTTTCTCTGTATATTTTATTATGTGAATGAGCACATTAATAAGTACATATAAAGGAATGCTGCCAGCAGGCCACTTAATGTGATGATATGGATGGAGGTGGGGGGGACAGAGAGGCAGCTAGGATGAGAGGCTGTTAAGTTCTGTAGCGTGGGAACACAGGAGGGATAGGGAGCCAGGAAGGCCTCACTGGGGAGCCGGAGGCATTTTTCACCAAGATGCCACGCTGCATAGACCTTCATGATGCAAGATAAATCAATTCATGGTGAAGAAACCAAATAACTGTTCTTCTAAAAAAGTACGGGGGGGGGGGGGCTCTTCTGTAGTAAGATGCCCGTTGTGAAATTTTAGGAGTGTGACATTTGAGATTGCAAGTGTTGCTGCTGCTTGTGATTTGATTGCAAGTCTTGTTTAAAACTAAACACTGCCTTGGCTATTGCTGAAGTACCTCTAAATCAACAGAAGACTGTGCAGGTAAAGTGACTACCAGCTGCTGTGGGAACCATCATTTTCAAATTTTCTGACATTTGTGTCCCAGATTTTAATAATTCTGCATGAAAAAGTTTGTTTGCACAGTGGCCAGGATTGTGCACACAGTTGTTAGCATACATAAGCTTGCATTTAAGTGCCGATATGGCATACCCAGTTGTAGCATTATTTTAATATTGTATTTACATAACTTTGCCAACTTACCGAGAATAACAAGGAAAGGTTAGCCATGTGCAGGCCTCTTATGTCTTAAAATGTTCCCTCTTGCTGTCAGATGTAGGTTTTTAGTAAGGAAGCATTTTGCTTCCCTCAAAGGTATGAACCTCTGCTTCTTGTCACTTGTATTTTCATGGTTTTTGGTATTTCTTACTGCTGTATATCAGCGTTTCTCTTTGGTGCTGATGTCTGTTCTTTAGAAACCTTAAAGTCTAGAATCTGTACAGTGTCACACTGACTGTTCCTTTTTTTATCTTCCTTTCCCAGGATTAGAATGCTTAACATTCTGACTCAGGTTTAGTAACTGCAGGTAGAAAAACAAAAAAAACCCCAGAAACATTTGTTTTGTGTTTTTTTTTCTTCTACTAAATACTAAGAGTACAATGTGCAGAAACTAATGGGAGGACACTTTCAGATACTCAAGCTCCCAACCTGCTAATTAGCATAGCTAAAAAGTTTTTCTTATTGTGTGTTCCTATAGTCTAGAGCAGCGTTTCTCAAACTGGGGCCTCCAAGGGTACCCCAGGGGGTCTGCAGGTCCCGCTGATCAACTCCTCCCCCTCCCTCAACTCCTCCCCCTTCCTCCCAGTGCCTCCTGCACACCAAAAGTCAGGTGGAGTGAAGGCAGGCTTCCTACCTGCCCCGGCTCCACACTGCTTGGAAGCGGCCAGCATGTCCCAGAGGCCCAGGGTGGGGAAGGGGGTCTCCACGTGCTGCCCCTGTCCCCAGTGCTGACTCCGCAGCTCCTATTGGCTGGGAACTGCAGCCAATGGGAGCTGTGGGGGCAATGCCTGAGGGCAAGGGCAGCGCACGGAGACCTCCTTGGCCCCCTCCCCCACCTAGGAGTTGCTGCCAGAGGGATGTGCTGGTCGCTTTCGGGAGCTGCCCGAGGTAAGCGCCGCCAGGCTGGAGCCCTCATCCCAACCCGCTGCCCTAGCCCAGAGCCTGAACCCCGCACCCGTCCTGCACCCAAACTCCCTCTGTCTTTGTCTTTCCTTCTTTCTCTCTTTTACTTTATGAAGATGTCCTCCATATCTCCTGTTGAGGTAGCTTATTATGTTGTCATCAGCAGGTAGCACTCATTATTACAGGGAGGGAGAAGCCACTGCTTCATGTTTCATGTATTATAGTGAATAATTTTTAATAAAGGGGTGGGGAAGAAGCCCCTCCCCCAGCAAACCTAGCTAACAGCCTAAGGGAAGAAGACAGTTCTAGTCTGTGGGGGATGAGTGACACTTTTAAATTTTTGGTATCTCAAACCACTAGGGCAGGTTAAAAATGAATGGTGTCTTGCATGCCATTCAAAAACCAGGATTTCCAGCTTTCAGAATGTTTAAAGCATTAATCTTTAATTGCAATATTCATGAGATCCTGGCTGCTAAAATGGAATTGAAGCTTATGGAGTCTGGGGAAAGCAAACTGGTAATTGGAATGATGCGGCTGTATAGACAGATATCATCTGAGCTGCCAGGGCTAAGAATGCTGTCTGAACTCTGACAGGTGGGGAGCCTGGCTGGCCCATGGAGCATAGCATTCAGCTCTAGCCTTGGTGTTTGCAAGTTACCTGTCCTTGAACTCTCACTGGTCTCCAAGTACATTGCTCCCCTCCCCTCTCCAACATGCTGCCGTCTGAAATTGCAGCCTTTTTTCTTTCTGCAGAAGCAAGTGCTGCTTCCTTCTGATGACAAAAGGTCAAAGTTTACTCCCAGGGTGATTAACACAACACTCCTGTTGTCTTCTGGGGAAGCAAGGCTGGGCCTATAAAAAGCAAGCTGAGCAAAGGCAGGGTAGAATTTCTGTGTAGAACCACGAAGAAAATTAGATTGGGCCCCAAATTCATTAAACTGACAATAGAATATCTTTTTTCAAAGGCCTGGTCTACACTGGCGGGGAGGATTGATCTCAGTTACCCAACTGCAGCTACATGAATAATGTAACTGAAGTTGACTGACTTAGATCTACTCACCGTGGTGTCTTCACTGCAGTGAGTCGACTGCTGACACTCCTCCGTCGACTCTGTCTGCACCTCTCATGCCGGTGGAGTACAGGAGTCGACGGGAGAGTGCTCGGGAGTTGATTTATCGCGTCTAGTCTAGACGCGATAAATTGACCCCCACTGGATCGATCGCTGCCCGCCGAGCGGGTAGGATAGACATACCCAAAGAGACCAAAGCTGGTCTATGACAGGCCATAACCGTCACTGTTCTATAAAAATGAGCTCAGAGTCACTGGCGATCCTAAAACTCTCAACCTTCTTCTCTTTAATCAGTTAATTCATTTAGGCAGATTTCCTGGGGAAAGCTTCATTCTTAAAGTTGAATGTGAGTTTGGTCTCTTTCCCATTTTCCCTTAGTTGTTCACTGCAAACTGATAGGCTCTAACAGTTTGTTGTCACCAAAGACAGGCTGGGCCGCAGTCAGTCATGATGTCTAATTTGTGCCAATTTATATCCCATTACATTCGGTTAGATTGAGCCCTTCATGTAGGGACTGAAATTGTGAGCATCCCTATTGGCAGGGCGCTGGGTAAGGCTGCTTGCGCTCATTCCTCCTCCTCCACCCCAGTGCACCGATATATGGGGCAGTAGCTTCCTGTCTCATTAATTTGTGTCTAACCAGTGTCTTTTTGCTTCCCTTGAATCCTCTCTGTGTGACCCACTCTTCTGGATGCCCTGGAGACCTTTCCTCTGGCAGACAGAATGAACAGCTCTGTTGTGGGGACTCTGGTGCTCAGTATCACTGTGAGAATTATTTATGTGAATCTAGCGTTTGTGAAATATACCAGAGTGACAGTTCTGGAGACTCAACTTCCCTATATTCCCATAGAACGTGTACAGCACTGCAAGCTTCCAGCGCTGGATGGCTCTGTCAGTGTGACTCAAACCAGACCTGGGTCCAAGTGAAAGATTAGATCCAAGCTGTTTTACACCAGAACTGGCTAAGGGAGTAGGAACTGCTGCAGTGTTCTAAAAGTGCATCTGAGCCTGGGTGCCAAGAGAAATAAGATGCTAAGGGCTGACAATGTACTGGCTGCTATTACACTATATAAAAAAATGGAGATAGTCCCTTATATTGAGTGAGTTACAGCAGAAAAGATAGACACAGAATAGATAAGAATGCATCAGAGAGCCAGAATGGGGAACAACTTGGATTAGGATTTAATTGTTGTTGGCTTGTTTCTCATGAGGATCGTAGAACTACATCTTTATGAGGGACTTGAAAGTAAAGAAGGTGGTAGTTTAAATCCTAAGGGGATGTGTATTGTAGAGAATAAGGAGTATTTTGGCTGTGCTGCCTGTACAAATGGCAAAGGCAACTCATTATGATCCTGATTCAGCGAGATACTTAAACGTGTGCTTAACTTGAACCATATGAATAGTGTCACAGAAGTCAATGAAATTACTCATGAACTTAAAGTTAGGCATGTGCTCAAATAGCTAGCTGAGCTAGGGCCTAGAAATCAGTGGAAGAACTTGCATTACTCCAGTAGACTTGGATCAGGCCCTAAATCTGTTTAACCCTTAGAGTTGAACAGCTGTGTTTAACCCTTAGAGTTGTGATAAGCTGTATTGATATCAGCTTATCACAATATTGCGTTCTAGGAATAGAAAAAGTATTGGAACTTGTCACAATAAGGTTAAAATCACAATAAATACTTCCTATATTATGTAATCAATGTAGCAGCTCTCCTAGGTCCCTAATATAATGCCCCACAATTTGTCTTCTGCTTCTTTGTGTCACTATTAGATCACTCATCTGCATTAAACACTTCTTGGTTTTGTTAAGAAAAATCTGTGTTTTCCTCTCTGCATGTCAAGAGTGCCTTCTGGAGCTGACTGCAATTTCCAGTTAGCATAAGGAAACGTGTTGGTGAGTGCAGAATTAATTAGTTTCAGACCTGCAGTTCTCTCACTGCCAACAATTTACTCGAGACAATAGTTTGTGCGTCAGTTATACATACCCGGTGACAGCTATGCAGAGCCATTGCTCCTCAAGAGAAAGTGACCTTTGAATCAGTAGGTGGGCAATCCTGTTTTGCAGGGAAGATCTGGAAATTTAGTAATCTATTAGTAAAAAAAAGCCACAACAACAAAGCAAATCCTCAAAATTTAAACTCACTTCATCAGCTCTAACATGTTGCATACTTCAGACTACTGAATTGCCAGTAATCCACTTTAAAGAGCTGCAAATAAAAACACAAGCACGTCTAAAGTTACAAAAGAAATATAGGATCAAATTTCTGAACAAACTGCTGTGGTCACAAGTTACCTATGCTCTGCTGTAGATCAAGCACTATTATGCATTTTTGTGGTCTGGATTAAAAGGATTAAAGGTTTAACCTTTGTACACTCTCTCAAATAATGGCTTTGTGTGTGTTTTATGCATTAGGAAACAAACAAGAATTTCTGAATTCGTTACATAAATAAGATCTAGTAGGCTGATTCCCTCATGTAAAATGAAGCCGGTGAATCTAAAACCATAATAGTCTAGTGCAGTGGGTGTCAACCTGTTCTGTGCTGGGACTTCTCTCCCATCTGCCTGAGCAACATGGAAAGGGCAGGGTGGTCATGACCCCCCAGATGGCTGTTTGCAGTCCCACCCTAGGGATCATGATCTGCAAGATGAGAGCCCGTGATCTAACAGGAGATGTGTATTAGCACTGAAAAGAAAAACTTCTCTGGGCTATTACTACTGTGAGCTGGAACTCTTCTCCATGTCAGTCAAGCATATGTCAGCCAGTTGTAGCATTTTTAGCACGTTGTGCCCCGGAACACTTCTCCTAAGCGCGTCTCCTAGTTCCACAGTTCACAAAGTACCATGCCAGCAAGTGAGTGGCAGCGGCTTTATTGGCAGTTTGGATGCTGGGTAACACTTGCAAAAGCACTCAAGTGGCTTAGGAGCCCATTTCCGATTTTCAAAAGCACCTAAGGCTACATCTGCCCTATACCACTGTAGTGCAGACACTTGCTGCAGTGGTGGAAGGGGGTTTCCATTGCGGTAGTAAATGCACCTTTTGAAAGGCGGTAGCTAGGTGAATGGAAGAATTCTTCCATTGACCTACTGGATCTATACCAGGACTTAGTTTGGCTTAATTACATCTCTCAGGGGTATGAATTTTTCACGCCCCTAAGCGATGTAGCTAGGCCAATTTTAAGTTTTAGGTGTACACCAGGCCTAAGTCCTGTTAACTTTCAATTGTCCTATTGACTTACACTCCTAAAGGACTCACTCTTGAATGTTTTACCCACTCTATCTTTGACTGCACTGAAACTCCTTTGGGACAGTTTCTCCAGTATGAAGCTCAGCTTTCAGAAGCTCTCAGTGTAGATATGCTCACAGCTTTCCTACACTGTCTCACAGTTCAGACTACGAGAGTGTGAATAGCAATGCGCACCAACTCCCCTGAGTGGACACTGAGTGCAAACTAAAAGCTTCCTATTTCACATTAATAATATCCTCTTTGAAGGGCACTATATTAATGCAAAGTAGGAACCTTTTAGTTCGTGTCTGCAGTGTCCACACAGAGGAGTTACAGCACAGCACTTTGGTACACACTGCTGTTCACACCCCCATAGTCTGAACTGCAGGGCAGGGGAGTGTAGACAAGACATGTGTGTCTTGAGATGGGAATTCCAGGATCCAAGGAGTACCAAAAGGCTTCTCTCTTATTGTCAGTTTCCTGCCTTCACTAGAAGAGAAGAAGGATGGCTAACTCTGGTGAAACTACAGCATGGCGAAGAATAAACAAGAGAATTCCTTTTTATACCACAAGCTAAGTTGCCAAAGCACGTCAATCAATAAAACCGTAAAAACTAGACCGAGGAAATGACTTGTAACAATTTATTTGAATTTTGCCTCTTTTTGGTGAAAAATGGTCTGAACATATCAAAACTTTCTCAAATGTATTTTTTTATTCTTTAAATTTCTGTGAATAATTCTTGACCTATAAATTGTTCATGAGCAGTTCATTACAAATCTCTGATACTCGCACTGATTTGGCTGAGCACTAGGTCACATGGCATGTTTCTGATCCCTGACTGGATGAACAAAACACTGGGAATCAGGTGGGAATACTCCCAGTTACAAATCTGAAATTTGCTTTTTGGAAATTTGCTGTTTGTGTGAGTACCATTAAATGCTCTTGCTAGACTATTTGGATAAAGTCAACCCAGAAAGAGTGTAAACTCAGTCAATAAATTCATTTTAAAATCTGAGTGAATATTAATAAAAACTCTTTAATATATTTGCTCAACTCTCATATAAATGTGCAAGTGCAATTGATATAATATATGGAGTTCATCTATAAATATGTGTGTGTCTGGGTGTATAAAATGTTACATATTATGTTAAAAACACCCTAATAAAATAGCTCACTATCAAACTAAGAACCAAAGAAGTATTTTGTTAAAATGAATGATTGATGGGTTTTTTTCCATGTCCAGCAAGAGATTCAAAATTTTTGTTCGGATAAACAATCTCCTATTTCTTATGTGGGTATAACTGTCTCCATTGCCCATTACAGCAGAATTTAGATGTTGTACACATAATTACTATGCTCAGTTTCTTTCTGTAAGGAGTATTCTCTCCACCCAACCCTTGTTCCACTGTTTCCTGAAGTGGATATTTTCTTTGGATGCTTGTCTTTGAGAAGGGCAATGAGGCCAGAAATCAGGACCAGGGTGTGTGTGACTTGCTTAATGGGTGGCCCCACAGACCACCTGGTAGAATCCCATGCCTGACAAGTTGGTCTAAGGTGTGTCCCTGATGATTTCTGAGGAATTCCCTCCATTTCCAGTGACTTGACTTCATTAGGTAATTTTGCCTGAGCAGGGATCCCAGGGTCAAATGCATAAAATATAATTGAGGGACAGGGATTATTTTACAGGGACAACTTTCTATTACAACGTGCCGTCTGATAGTGGTTTCCCCCAGCTGATTGCATTCACCTGTTCAAGTGCCAGTAAAATTTTAGTCCCCCAAGAGTTCCTCCATGTTGACTGCACTGGGTTACATGGTACCTGTTGGAAATATCCGGGGTGGGGGTGGGAGGGGAGTCCTTTGGCTGTTGTCAGGAGGCTTCACGGCTTCTGAAACATCTTGACTTTCCCAATATAAACCTTAAAATACGTTATTGGCATAACAATGTTTCCAAAAGAAACTCTTCATCTGCATAACCTACTAACACGAACCTGTGTCAAACAGCATCTACGCCTCACTGCTAGATTTAAAGGTCGTGTATTTTAAATCAAAATAACAATCCGAGAGAGAGAGGAATTATAGCTTTCTCCTTTGGGCCATGTGAGATTTTTTTCGAAACAACCTAAATGAGTTAAGTGGACAAGTCCCATTGACTTTCAGTGAGACTTGAGCTCCTAACTCACTTAGGCTGTTCTGAAAATCCCCCTCCTTAAATTGGATCCAGGACTCCCTTTAATTTTTGTCTTCTACACAGTGCTGAGCATATTGAGGTTTAGCAGTGGAGAGAAGCAGTTACATAAAATACATAGCGCTGGAGTGTATGCAGCTCTGTGCTTTTACATGCACTAATATTAACACATCAAATATTGTTTTTAAAAGGCAAAACAAACTTAAACCATTGTTTGTTGTAACCAAAAAATCCTTAGTAAATCAGTCCTCACTTAAAAAAAAAAAACAACAAAAACCTCTTTCCACTTTACTGCTTTGTAAGCGTGGGGCTGTTGTACTGATTAGTGTTAAACAGAACAATATGATTGCTGGCAAACTCTTGTTATCCAGCGGAAGTCTGTCATGTAGCTTTAGTACCCTTGAGAGAGAGATTTGCTATACTGAGAGTGTCTGAGAACTGTACAGTGAGCACATGTGTTCAGTTCGGGATGTAAATGTTCAGATGCAGGTGCAGTTCTGTGCTCACTGAACTACTTTTGTTTATAAAGGTGATTTTATTTATTTATTTTTGATTGCTGAAAACAAATTTACAAAACACAGGAAGGAACTGCAAGGGGCTAGTGGAAGAGATGTTGCTGAATGGCAGGTGGTGGCATCTAAATTCTTTTCCATCCACCCTAAATTGCAATAATTAAAGGGCAAAAATCTTTTCCCCCCTCCATCTTACCATGCTGGAGGAAAAGAGTACACTACTGAACAGCAGCAAGGTCCCCAGAAGGGGCAGCGTACAGCTGCAGGGGGTACACTTTTCCCATGAGTGGAAGCCCTTCTGTATAAACATGACAGGCATCTTTGGTTTATTTTTCTGGGATATGGAAAGAGGGAGCGGCCCTTCTAGTCTCCAGTTTCAACAATCAACTGGAAAATATCTGCATGGAAGTTAATAATGCTGCGAGGAGCAACCACTTGCCCACAGAAATGGCTATCAGAGGGGAAGAGGGCCCTGGACAGCTGCAATTGGAGAGTCAGTGGGTAGCACGGCCAGATTAATCCCTACAAGGAATGAATCAGTGAAGAAGTTCATGAATTAAAAAGCCCAAACCAGAAGACCTTTTACACTCCATCCTGCTGTACACAAGTCTTAGCCTCCCATGAATGTTTTTCAGGTGGAATTTCCTTAGTTTTAAAAATAATCCCGGTTGGGGCCTGAATGGTATGGAGGTTGCATTCTCTCTCCACACCCCTTCCTTCTGAGTTCAGGAAGTCTTCAGGAAGGGAACCTAATGTACACCTCCCACCATTCCTCGGAGTTGTAGCACACCTCTTCTTCAGTTAAAGGCACCAACTCCCCCTGGTGAAGCTCATCAGCCTGGCCCCACCCATCTATAGACTTCAGAGGTTCACGGCTTCCCTATAAACCAAAACAATTTGTGTCTCTCTACCTTCAAATCAGTCTTAAGAGACTCTTACGAACCTATGGTGGGACTCCTGAAAATCGGCTTCCTGTTGCCAACCACTTATGAGACTTGTGAGGGGAGACCACCTACACCTCACAACTTAGAGATTCTTGGGGGGATGGATGATCCTGTTTAGGCTCATTGGGACCTGCTGTGTGTCATAGGGCTCCTACTGGGTACGGGTGATTGTGAGGGACCTGTCTAGTCTATCAAAGCTTGTGGAGAGCCTTGTAGGGATTGTGGTAGGGTGCTGGGATTAGAGGAGCCCAGAAGACTCTTAAGATTTGTGGGGTATGTTGACTCTCTGAAGTATGCAGGAGGGGTTGAATGCACCTGTTCTGCTCTCTCTCACTCAGCTGCCCTTTTTCGCCCTTTTTTACTACAGACTAAATTTTTCTTTTTCTTTCCTTTCTCTTCTCTCTCCTTTTCTTTTGAAATGCTTAGATCTTTTTTACAGCTTGTTGGAGCAAATTATCCCTCACGGTGTTACTAATCAATACATATGAATGGCTCAAGTCTTGATAGCAACCAGTTAGAACTTGGTCGTGGGCACTCGAGCAGCACCTTGTGAATGGCGTGTCGTTTCTCTTCTGCTTTCCTCATACTTACTACCAAGTGGCAAAAGACTCTTTGATTACTGATTCCTCTGCCCCTTCTTTATATTTTTAGAGTATCCTAATTAGGAGTCCGTTGTCTGATTCTCTTCAAATTTTGTAGAAAAACACTGTTTTGTCCTCGGACTTAATCTGCCCGCTTTCCAGCTGGTTTTACTCTTGTGCGGCCACAAAGTAGGGCTCATAACAAACTCCTGTGTGACTTAACTGTGGAGTGGCTGCCTCTACTGCAGAGTAGTGATAAGGTGAGCTGCACTGCCGTGAGGGTCGTGAATATAGAGCAGTGTGGAGGCCTCAAGGTTTGGGACTTGGCGGATTTGTGCAGGCTGTGAAGTTGCAAAGCCCCCCTCTGTGAGAAGGCTGTCTAGTTATCTGGGTGATTTGCCTCACTGAAGGTTTTCAAGCCGTTCCCCACTCCACCCCTCTCCTTTGGGTATCTGTGTGGGGAGAGGGAATTTGTCCCAGGTCCAGGAGAGCGAGAGAGTTTGCTTTTCTTGTTTTTGATAATCTGATTCCAATAATCTGGTCAGGTTAAAATCCTGAAAATTAAGTTTCCAAAGGTGGTGTCCGTGATTCGGTTTCTCAGAGGGCTCCTGAGAGTGAGCCTGTCACTGAGCTAGGGCTACTGTTTCCTCAGCACAGGAGGAAGTAACTTGTGTTCCATGACATGGGATCCCATGCTTGTGTTTTCTTTGGAGAGTCAGTAAATCTAAGCTGCAGTTCTCCCTGTGGGCGAGTCACCCAGGTGTGGACTCTCCTCCTTTCCTGCTAAACCCGGCATTGCTGCTCTGTGTTGCCAGAGGAAATCCGCAGAGGGACTGCCTTGACCCCTGCTGGCTGTGAATAGAGGGACTCAGTTGGTCCTGAAACTGGTGCAGAGGGTTTTGCGAGGGTGGGTCAGAGGAGAGGATGTGGTGCAGGAGGAGGCTTGTGAATTTTAGCTTGCTTAGCCCTGGTGGAGGTTCCTATACAAAGCTGTACTTCCCAGGCTTGGCACAGAGAGGGGTGCATAAACGTCACCGTAAACGTCCAAAGCACAGCCACATGGAAAGTGATGGATGCTTCAAGGCCGCTTGTGAAGGTCAATTCGTTTTTTAGCCAATAACACTGTCCATCCATCCTCTCGCTTCTCACTTATCTTCTGAAAAAATTCAGCAGGGCTGCACTTAGCAGCAAAGGCTTTTCCCTGCTCTCCGGGCCCTTATCTAGTTTCCATATTTCCTGAAGAAAGCAGAGCACTCATGAAAATGGGTACCAGTAGCACTGGTTGAGATAGAAATTGTGTGGGTAAGCACTGTGCAAGTTTTCCCACCCTGAGTATTTTTGTCTTGGCTCTCTAGCACAGAGCTTGCTAATGGGGGTTGAGCTGTGCCAGAATGTCTGGTGGTTTTGTGATGTGTATGGTCAGGAACTGCAGTAGACCACCAACCTCATTTTTTCTTGAGATCTCTCCAGGATTTAAGCCCAGTGATGAAGGCAAGTGCAGTAACCCTTCCCAACACACATGGTATTCATCCTTTACATGTATTTATAGAAAAGCTGAGCCTTTCCTGCTGACATCATTTAAGATTTTGGAAGGAGGACAGAGAGATAAATAAAAGGCTGTGGAAGATAACTAATGTTCTCTTCTCCCCACACTCTGAGTAGGTGTCCTTCTTCTTCTGTTTTCAAGCAACTCTGCCCAGCACAGATGGAGCTGTCATTTGCATCTGAGCTCTTTTGTATTTCATCTGATTTAGGCATTGATCCTAGAAACACGTACATAACGTTTTGCACAGAAATAAGTATTTGCAGGATTGGGGTCTCAGATTGTAAAATTGTTGGGCCGGGGTAGTGTGTTTGTTCAAAAAGATAATTATTCCAGCAGAGGTAAAGTGCTACTTCATTTAGAACTTGGTGCTTGAATAACTCCAGCAGAGCACATTCATGTGAACAGAGGGTTATAATTGCCTTCTAGACATGGAGTATATTATAATCATCTTTCTTACTGTTCTGACTAACAATCTGTTGGTTTGTCTCTGGATTTTTACTTCGCTGGCAGTAGCTGTTTTGTTGGAGGCTGGGAATAGATTTTGTACGTTTGTGTGTGTTAACTTTTGTATTTGTACCTACTTACTGCAGTAGACTCCCAAAGACAATTTAATAGCCGATTAAACAAGTTCAAACAATATTTTATTGTATATACCCTAAACTATATTTACAGAACATGAAGGGCGTAACAGTCCATATTAAGGACCACCACAAAAGAAAGCATTTGTTCTGGAAAAAATAAGACCAGGGAACTACAGTAGATATGCAAGCTGCATATCTTTGATCTGCCTTCTGTAATATAAACACAGAGCAGTGTGTACATTTTAAAAAACCAAACTCCCCCTACTAACTAAAAACACTGCATTGCGCGCACAATTCTTCCCCTAGATAGAGGATAAGAGAGAATGAACCAAAGGAGACAGATGTTACTTATGCCACTTACTGCGCTACTGGAAGAAGCTTAAACACGCCAGTGATGAGGGCAGTATAAGAACCTAGATAGAACAGATTAGATAGACAAAGCCAGGAAGTTCAAAGCTGAAAGGAAATGAATGGTTGAGGCCCAAAATTTGACCTACCGTACCGCTATCCTTTCCCACTTCTTGTAATCTATTGATAAAGTCCATCCTACTGTTGTTCCCTGATCTTATTTTTTCAGAACAAATGCTTTCTTTTTATTCCCCCCCCCAAACTTTAAGCAACAAAATGCTGTCATCCCTACACTAGCCCCCACAGTAACAAAACTGGGCATCTCTAGGGCAGAATGTTCTTGTTGAGAAAGCTGATCTTGGTTAAGATTTATAGGGAATTATTTTAAAGTTTTATAAAGAGTTTTAAAGGCTGACACTCAGGTATTTACGTGAAAAATATTAAATACACAGAAAAGAGCACGATAAGGACAAAAATGGTGCCTTAACTTCACATTGTGGCTACTTCTTGGAAATTCTCCAATACAAAGGGTATTCTTCTTCCAGTCCAGGAGCACCCTAGTGTGCTGTAAGGAGGAGGGTGGAGCTCCCCTGGGAGTACAAATGAGAGTTCAGAATCCTGAGAGGGAGGAGTCCAGAACCCAGCATCCAGAGTGGGAGCTCGAAATGAGTGCAGAGCAGGGATAAGTGCTTCAGGGAGGGGATGCCCCTGAAGGAGGAAGCAGCGGGAGTTCCTTAATGAGCAGCCGGAGCAGTGCTGAAGTCAGTCAGGGTCACCCACAAACTTCCCCAGGCCACAGAGGCTGAAGACTGAGAGCAGTAGAGGGAGATGCCGGTTGGCTCTGAGCTGGAGAGCTGAAACAGGAAGGCCAGAGAAAGCTGAGGAATGATGGAGGGTTGAGACTGCCAACGTCTCCAGGCAAGAACTCTAATCATACAGGGGAAGGAGTCAGGGCAGAGAATTACCCATCTTGAGGGGCTGAAGTGAGGTATGTAGAGAGATGCCAGAGCCATCCCTAGCAGCTGGGGTGTGGTGAGAGACACTGGAGCCGTGCTTTCTGAACCTGGTTATAGTTCTGGCCTTCACAACTTCCCCTGGTAATGAGTTTCACAAGTTAACTGTACGCTGTCTGAAGAAGCACTTCCTTTTGTTTGTTTTAAACCTGCTGCCTGTTAATTTCATTGGGTGACTCCTGGTCCCTGTTATGTGAAGGGGTAAATAACAGTTCATTATTCACTTTCTCCAGACCATTCATGACTTTATAGGCCTCTGTCATATGTCCCCTCAATCGTCTCTTCTCCAAATTGAACTGCCAGCCTTTTTGATCTTGCCTCATGTGGAAGGTCTTCCATGCCCTTAATAATTTTTATTGCCCTTCTCTGTACCTTTTCTACTTCTAAATATAACTTTTTTTTTTGAGATGGGGTGACAAGGACTGCATGCGGTATTCAGGGCATGGGTGCACCATGGATTTATATAGTGGCATTATGATATTTACTGTCTTTCTTTTTATCTATCCCTTTCCTAATGGTTCCAAACATTTTGTTTGACTGCAGCTGTACATTGAGTGGATGTTTTCAAAGAACTATCCACAATGACTCCAATTTCTCTTTCTTGAGTGGTAACAGCTAATTTAGACCCCATCATTTTGTATGTATAGTTTGATAATGTTTTCCAATGTGCATTGCTTAGCATTTGTCAACACTGAATTTCATCTACCATTTTATTGCTCTGTCACCCAGTTTTGTGAGATCCCTTTGTAACGCTTCACAGTCTGCCTTGGACTTAACTATCTTGAGTAATTTTGTATCCTCTGCAACCTTTGCCATCTCACTGTTTTAACCCTTTTTCCAGGTCATTTATGAATATGTTGAACAGCGCCGGTCCCAGTACAGATCCTTGTGGAACCCCGTTATTTATCCTGTCCATTCTAAAACCTGACCATTTACTCCTGCCCTTTGTTTCCAGTCTTTTTAACCAGTTACTGATCCATTAGAGGACCTTCCTTCTTATCCTATGATTGCTTACTTTGCTTAAGAGCCTTTGGTGAGGGACCTTCTATTCCCTTCAGATGACCGTAGACAGTTCCAAGAATTATTGTGCAGGATGGCAGAGGAACTCCAGATCTTCCTGGAAGAGGTCCAGGACACTCAGCGCAAACTCTTGGATAGCCTAAAAACCACCAGATCCAGTCGAATAGCACTTCCAGTTAATGAAGCTACAGTGGAGTCGCATCATAGGCACATTTAACTTGCGCGATTTTAACTATACGCGCTCGGCAAAACAAAAAACAAAAAAAAGAAAAATAACAATTTAAATACTGTACCTGTAGTGCAGGTGATTTTGCCTGCCATTCCACTCAATGAGCGTTTGACTATATGCGATTTTTGCCTTACGCTCTGACTTCAGAACCTAACCCCCGCATAAGATGCGACTTCCCTGTATTCTGGAGCCTGCAGTCTGGCATACACCAGCCATGTGCGCCTCTCTCCGCAAGAGGGCAGAGAAAAGCTGTTTCATTCCAGCCAAAAAAACAGAATTTCTCTTTACTCACCCTGCACCAAACTCTCCAATCGTACAGGCTGCCAGGGAGAGATCTAGATGACAACGTCCAAAATTCACTCCTCCTTACAAGTCTAAATGTCTAGAATTATTGGCTTCAGGTGACATTGTTTCAGGAAATACTTCTACATGATATTTTCAGGGCAGTTCTGTGGAGTTCCAGCCACATGTTCACAAGACACTATGCTCTTGTACAGGACTTCTCCACTGTTGCATCCTTTGGGACAGCGGTTCTCCAAGAGGCTCTGTCATCTGTATCCTTGCACTTTCCTCCTACTTGAGTCCTGCCTGTCAGTCATCCACAATGGAATACACATAGGGACCAGCACTCGAAGAAGAACAGAAAGTTACTTATCTCATGGTAACCGGAGACTCTGAGATGTGTGATCCCTATCTATATTCCACTACCTGCCCTCCTTCGCCTCTGTTTCAGGTCATAATTGGATTCATGGTCGAGAAGGAAGTGGAGAAGAGGTTGGTCTGCTCTGCCCTCATGCTTTTGGTTGGAAACATGAGTTGGGCAAGGGCGCATGAGTGGGCCAAACGGACACTGTTTGCAAGAATTCTCCAACACAGGTTCATAGAGCACTGACCCTTCTCCCCCGCAGTAGACTATAGATAAGAATCTCACATCTTGAAGAACTTCCAGTTATTATAAGGTAAGTAACTTTTTTTTTCCTAGATGTTCCTAGATGTTCTTTAATGGAATGAGGTAAAATCAAATTTTACATTTCATACACTCAAAGAGCCAAATTGATCATTAGTATAATTCCATTAAGGCAAAGTTATGCAGTCGATGGAATAATTTATGGGAAGAATTTGGCCCCAAACCATTTACAAAGTAACTAGCAAATTAGGTACCACTCATACAGTGACCGCACTGGGAACTAATGTACTGCAGCCATCTTGATATAACAGATTGTACACAGCCTTGGACAGTAGAATCTCCTTCACCGATGAAAGGAATATTAGTCAGAACTTTGGGGTTATTTTCCTGCTCTTTTTAGAAGTGTCACACATTCTATCCTGGATACACAGCCAACACTTCGGACCTATATTAGTACAGCAACCACACTGGTAGTGTCGCTTTGCAGTGTCAGCAGAGAGTGCAAGTTGTGGTATGGAACGTCCACACACAGCCGTCTGCTCTAGAGGTAAGAGTGTACTTGCATTGTATCTACAACGTACCTACCTTGCCTTATGGAGTAATTAATGAAATGTTTCCCTGGATTACACAACGATATTTATGCATAATGGCTCATTGCAGCTATGTAGAACAAATGTTTTGAACTGGAAAGTGAAATAACAAGAACACAGAGGTAATAGAATTAGATGGTTTTTCCCCTTCCCCACTACAATGGTGTAATTACTGGGTCCCTCCAGTCTGACAACTGTGTTCTGCTAGAGCTATCAAAGGAACTATCAACTACGGTGTACTAAATGCAACATGGCAGCTTTCCACAGCAGAGTGAAAAAGCAAATCTGATAAACAAGGAAATAACCATTAAGATGAACTCCTGGTTTAATTCTGTGTGTCTGCTCGCTGCTTGACGTGACATTAGTGAAAAACACCCTCTCTAATTGGCTAGGGTCCATATTCCGTAAATTTGAAATGTTTATTAAGCTGATTCTATTACTAGTCGCATATTTTAGTCTTAAAGGGAACCCACGTTAGTTTCCAGAGATGAGTTTTCATGCAATTGTTTGGATTTTTGTTTGGAGTGGGTAACTGAAAAAATCTAAAGACTTTAAGACTAAAATATAATTCTCTGAGAACCATTCCATTATAGCAGAGCATCACATTCTTGTTAGTTTGATCCAGAGGTGCTTAGCACCCATTGGCTCTCATTAATCTCATTAGAATTGTGCCCTCTAATGCTTGGATTCTACGAAAATTGTGATTAATGAGTGAACTAGTTGATTAAGTGCTGCATAGTGTAAATTATTCTTGAAGTAATTTAAAAAAAAAAAACCAAAAGGCTTAATCATTTATCTGCATAAAGGGCTTTGCAAAAAGCACCATGTTGGAACATACAAGTACAAAACCACAAATGTGGAGATGATCCAGTTAGGGTGCCAGTGTACGCTCACCAAAGCATGTAGACTATTGCTCCTGTGCACGGTAAGCCATACAAAATGGCAGCTCACCATTTTTCTTTTGCAAGGACATCTTGAGGCAAACCTGTTTAGACAAGTTTTCATCACATCAATTTCCACTGTAAAAGCATTTCGATATTCACCAGTGTAAAAGGATTAACTGGGGATAATCAATTTTTGTGACTTCTGCTGATAAGAGCAGAGCTGATCAACTGTCTGCTGCCTTGCATCTGAAGGCGGTAACTGACAGCTTGCACTAGATGTGTCTGACTTTTTAGGACCCGAGGACAGCTTCTGCAAGCAGATAAAATTAAATTAAGCCTGACAAACCAGCTTTCTGTTGAAAGGAGATGTTCTCCATATGTCTATTCCAGAGTTTAAATATAGAATTTTGGATATAGACTAATGCAATAGTCTGAACTATTTTCTTCATGAAGAGTGCTAATTAAACTTACAACGTACTTATTAAAAGTTCTGTGCATGTAGGTGCTCAGTTACTTGAGAGGACATGTACGCTATGAAGATTACAGTGGCAAAGCAACATTGCAACCTACACCAATGAAAGCATTTTTTCTGTCCCAGTAGGAACACCACCTCTCCAAGAGACTGTAGCTATGTCAATAGAGAGCGCCTTCTGTTGACGTTGCAGCTGTACTGGGGGTTAGGTCAGCTATGTCAGTCCGGAGTGTTCGTACCGATGTAACTATGTTGACCTAATTTTTAAGTGTAGATCTGGCCTGAGTTTTCAGTAAAGAGAAGAAGGTATTGTATTGCTTGCTTCCATATGCAGAAGCATAATTATTTATGCCATGTCACCTAATGGTGGAGGTAAGGTTCCATAATGACAGAGGAGGCAAATTTAATTGATAAATGGAATGCCATATATAATTTCAGTACATAGGTTGCTGCTGGTAAATTGATACCACTGCAGACTATGCTGACTGATATTGTCTCCCTGTTCACTTGTTGTCCCCCCTCACTCTGTTTGTCTCAAGCTGTTGTCTATTGTCTTATGCTTAGATTGTAAGCTCTCTGAGGCAGGGGCCATCTTTTTGTTTTGTGTTTGTACAGCGCTTAGCGCAACAGGGTCTTGAGGCATGACTGGGGCTCCTTTGCGCTGTGGTAGTATAAATAATATTCTGTCCAATATATGTAGGTGGAGAGGCAGCAATGTTCCAAGTTTGGAAGAGAAGAAATGAGAACGTATCTTCGACTCCTGCACTCCTTCAAGAAATCAACTTGTAATTTTTGCTACTTTGCAGAAGGCCTGTTTTGGCTGGATGACTTCTTAAGTAATTGGCCAAGTTTGTGAAGGCCTTACACTCAACCTGATGGCATTTCTGTGTTTGACTGGGGGAGAGTGGAGGACCCTGGTAAGGGGGGGATGGGAGAATGGAGGGGCATGAGGGGAAACAGGAATGGTGGTACACACGGAGCACCTTCAGGGTGTGTGTGTGTGTGTGTGTGTGTGTGTAAGAGAGAGAATGCAAGACCCTGGAATGGGGGGAGAGGGTGTTGAGGGGACAGAACCCCTGGTTGGGGGTAGATTGGGGAAAGAGAGAATAGGGGGAACACAGAGCCCCTGCCTTGGGGTTAGGAAGGAGGAATAGAGAGCATGAGGGGAAGTGCGAATTGGGTCGCACCCGGAGCTATTGGAATGGGGGGAGAATGGGAGACCCTAGCATGGGAGGAGGAGGGACCATAGGGCAAACAGAACCCCTGCTGGGGAGGAGACTAGGGGAGTTGCAGGGAGGGTGGCACACAGGGAGCTGGTGGGGAGACTGGAGGGATACAGGAGCCCCTGGAGTATGCAATGAGCTCGGCCTGTGCATGCTATGGAGTGCATGTGACCTAGTGCTACATTATGTGACTTTATACACAGCATATGGATGTTTTAAAAGCTGAGGATCCAACAGGCATTTAAATTTTTATTGTATATGATGCTTTCAATTGGAGAGTAAAGTGGAACTAATCAATCGTAAAGAACAAAGATTATAGAGTCTGAGTAGTTGTTAGAAAACTTGTCTGTCTTATTTTTAACAGGGTTTGAATTGGGAGAAGTTCTTAACCTTCCTTCTGGCCTCTGCTTGATGCAAGTGTCCAAAAGTTTGGGGGGGGGGGGGGGTGGAGTGGGAGAGAGAGCATTACTCTGGAGAACTAACTCTTTTAGTCAGAGTTGAGATTTCCGCCCCCACCCCTCCAATCTGCCTGGCTCTAGACTTTCAAGTTAATGAAATCTATAAAACGATGTGGCCTGAAGTGGCAAGCTCATCCTAAATTTATCTTAAAAATTATACAGACCTGCAAGTGGGTGGATCATTAGATGACACTTGATAAATCCTTTCAATTGATCATATCAAATTGAGAACCAGTCAGGAAAAGTATAGCCTTTTACAAGAGGTGCAGACAAAAGATTTTGGGATTGAAAAATGGCTACGGGCAAATTAGTGTCCCTTTTCCCTTGCCCATTGCTTTGGTGACCTGTTTTCTTGGAAATGTGATGTTGATTATTGCTGATTTGGCCTATATAATTCTCTAGCCTTGTAGCTAGTGATAGATATTCATATATAGCTGAAATTCATCTTGAAGGCTTCATTCTCCCCATCCCCTACTCTTAGGCTATAAATTCTTCTCGAGTACCACAGTGTGTGTTGAGTTACATCAGAGAAAGCTGGAATTGATTTGCAGGCTGACTTTATGCAGCTTTCATCAAAAACTTCTGGATATTGGAGAAATTGTAGACAAGGTATCATTAGAGGTTTAGGGTTTGATCGCTGAAGGTGTAGTTTATTAATTAATGTGTACCTTTCTTCTATTCCTTTCGTTGCTTTGAATTTTTGGAAGAAACATGACCACCGAAGTGATTCAACAGGGAGGTCTGTAATTTGTATTTTGTTTCAAAGTATTGATCCAGCAAAAGGCTGCTAGACTGAGTGGAGTGCAACTTTTTAAGCAGAATATTGGATCAACAAAAAGGATAATAATGTCTGTCTTTATTTCCGTTCAACATTTATAGCTCAATTTAGTGCTTATAAAAGTAGCTTCAGTCACTTTCAAGGTTTCTCACGTGATGGGATGGATTAGTGTCTTCGTCTCAGGGCTGAAAAGACTCCCTGCAACCACACAATTAGATCCCACCAGCGTCAGCTCATCCTTCCTAGGTAAATAAAACCAAGTTCCAAGCAGATAAAATCTTAAAAACCAAGGTTCTGTCTGGTCCCCGCAAACATCTAAGATCTCATGGCAGTTTCATCAGAATAGTGGGTTTAAAGATTGTTCACCTAACTCTGTGTTGAGCACAAATATTTGATTACCTCTGTGAAGATCCTTTATTTATTTCAAGCCGTTTGTTGATTAAGGGGTTAACATTCAGTAGGTTTTTGTCAGCAACTGGGACTTGGCTCTAGTATCTATGTATAGGCAGCAGGCTGGAAGTGCCTTTTTTGTTTGTCCTGTCTGCAGCCATCACCTAAGGGGTAACATTACAGGGAATGGGGACAATTTAAAATTCCTTTGTGAGCTATAGTTTGGCAATTGAAAATATATGCTTCACCAAGCGCAAGTTATTGTCCTCCTGGTTGACGTTGTTAAACAGATTTCAAATCAATGGATGAAAGGAAAGGGAATTTAGTAAGTTATATTCCACCACAGTCTGATGTTTCACAGCTAGTACATTCAGATGTATATTGGGAAGTGCTGAACCAGGATTAAGACATATGTATTATTGTGAGGATAATAGGCCATGATCCTGCATCCTTGCTTCAGCATGGAGTTCACTGCAGGATCAGAGCCATATGAAGTCCTTAGGAGTTTACAGTGCTTTTCATCTGCAAGGGAAAAACCGGAAGTAACTAATCTTCACGATGCTGCTGGGAGGTAGGTGTTAACTCCATTGTGAAGATAGAGAAACTGAGGCAAAATGGATCAAGGCCAGAAAAGGTGTTGGTGTCAAAGCAAGGATTGGAATGCAGCTAAGGACAGTAGGATCGGGCCTGATATCCTTGAACTCCAGGCACATGTAAACAGAGGAGAGTATGTTGTCGGTATAAGAATAAAACAATAATTGAAAAGTTCCCATAAATGAAACATAAACCCATCTGGCTCACCCATTTCAGGAATACATGTGACACATTCCCATCTGGAAACCACATTAGGCACAGCATCCATGCACTGAAGTATTACTTAATGGGAAGAAAATCTAAAAGGCTGAAAATCAAAACAGAGAAATAAATATTCCATCATAACAAACTCTGAGTGTAAATCAAGCAAGAGAATCCAGCCTGCACCTCAGAGCCATAGGGTACTCAGAGGCACTGTAAACTTGTGTCTTTTAACTTTCTGTAAATTGACTGACTTCTATGGTGACGACATGAAAGATGTGAAATATTGGGATGCGTGTGTGTGTGTGTTTGCTGGTGGAGCAACAAAAAAACCAAACAAACAAACCCGAGAGCCAGCGGCGGAGGAAAAAACAAAAGCAAAAAACCCCCAAGAGCTGCCAGAGCATAGGAAAAAGTGGTGGGGGCTGAGCCCCCACCAGCAGCTCCAAGCCTCGCCCCCCCGGCACCAGCTCGCCTTCCCTCTGCCTCCACCTCCCCTGAGCAGGCTGCCGTGTCCTGCTTCTCCCCTCTGCCTCCAGCGCTTGTGCCGCCATACAGCTGATTAGCACAAGCCTGGGAGGGAGGGGTGAGGAGGAGGAATGCAGCGTGCTTGGGGAAGAGGCGGGGCCAGGGCGGGGATTTGGAGAGGGATCCAATAGGGCAGTGAGGGGGCAGGGCTGGCGGTGGGACCAGGGCGGGGATTTGGGGAGGGATCCAATGGGGGAGAGAGGGGCAGAGTTGGGCGGGCCGGGATGGAGTTGGGTTCGGGAGTGCAACCCCCCTCCACCTGTGCGCCGGAGGGCAAAATATCGGGACAATTCGTGTCCCAACTGAACATTGTTCGGGACGCGGGACAAACAAGTAAAAATCGGGACGTCTAGTCACCCTACTGACTTCCCACAGCAGCCAGAATAATAACTCTTTGCTTTCAAACGCTAGCTGCACCTTTCACGGAGCTTAGAGCTCTGAACTACAGCCTCACATCATGCTACTGGCTTGCACGCTAAAATTATTCCTTCTCTTCATTAGAGCAGAGCAAATGGCAATTCCTCACCTCCTTCAGCAACAAGGATTTCTTAGGTGCTGAACACATAATGTCTCTCTAACTGGTTTGTGGTGATGTAAGTGATGACAGCAACACAGCTTGCCTGGAGCTCCTCCTATAGTAGATACCAAGCTTAGTGGCTTTGATGCCCTTCCCTAACCCCCATAACTTCTACAGTGCCCCGGTGTGTGCTAGGCATCCTTCCGACAATTGAGATCCAGTCCACAATCCGCTGAGCAAAGCAATTTTCTTGGGTCTCAAGGTTCTCTCCTTTCTTGTGTTTTTTTTTTTTAAGCTGACCTCAAATTTCGAAGGCCTGGTCTATACTACTGTAACTCGGGTCCCAGTGGGGGCCAGCTGTGGTCACTCAATTAGGGTGAACTGCAAAGAATGGGTCATACAAACCCCAAAAAGCTGGTGGATAATCAAATACTTAGATTTACCAAGCCAGCATAAAACAGCTTCTTTAGTATCTTACTGGTTATTCAGTTCCTTTAAAGCAACCCAGCCTCTGGCCTCTATCCAGGTACCCAAGTCAAATATGTTGATATCTGAAAATCCTATTTCATCATATAAAATAAAAGGTTCTACCAATCCCAAAGGATCGCACACATTACCTCCCAGGTTACTGAATATTCCAGATCTTGCCCAAATACACGTTACAGCCAATTCTTATTAACTAAACTAAAATTTATTAACAAACAAAAGAGAGTGAGAGTATGGTTAAAAGATCAATGTACATACAGACATGAGTTCAATCCATTGAGGTTCAGATTCATAGCAGAGATTCTTTGTAGATGCAAAGAGTTCCTTTAGAATTCAGTTCATAGGTTATAGTCCAATATCCAAATATCATATTCAGGGTGAATCAGCATAGCTGGGACCTCAGTCTTGCGACTCAAACTTCCCCTGATGAAGCTTAAGCAGATCTGAGATGACAGAATCAGGACCTAAGGATCTTTTATATAATTTCATGTCGTCTTTGACAAGTTGGCAGTTCCTCAGGGAACAAAAGGTAATTAGGATGACTCTGAAGGAGGTCCATCACCTGTACTTAGCTATACAAATTAACACAAGGCTGTGACGGGTTAGATCACAGAACCCCCCTTTCCCCCCCGGGGAACTGCCAACTGATGTGCTTAGACTACTTCTAATCTGTTTTCTCTGCCAGCTTGGGAGCCAGACACGCTAGCCTGCAACAAACCCAGACCCAGGTCTGAACAATGTCCTCCAAAAGCTGCAGGCTTAACTGAAAACAGCTTAAGAAATGCTCCTGTCTCCAGCACTCAGGTACACAGTTCCCAATGGGGTCCAAACCCCAAATAAATCAATTTTACCCTGTATAAAACTTATGCAGGGTAAACTCATACATTGTTCACCCTCTATAACACTGATAGAGAGAGATGCACAGCTGTTTTTCACTCCCCCCCCCGCCCTGGTATTAGTACATACGCTGGGTTAATTAATAAGTAAAAAGTGATTTTATTAAATACAAAGAGGATTTAAGTGGTTCCAAGTAATAACAGACAGAATGAAGTGAATTACTAAGCAAAATAAAATAAAACATGCAAGTCTAAATCTAGTACAGTAAGAAAACTGATTACAGATAAAATCTCACCCTCAGATGTTTCAATAAGCTTCTATCACAGACTAGATGCCTTCCTAGTCTGGGCACAATCCTTTCCCCTGATACAGCCCTTGTTTCAGCTCAGGTGGTAGCTAGGGGATTTCTCATGATTGCAGCCACCTTTGTTCTGTTCCACCCCCTTATATATCGTTTGCATGAGGTAGGAATCCTTTGTCCCTCTCTGGGTTCCCACCCCTCCTTCTAAATGGAAAAGCACCAGGTTAAAGATGGATTCCAGTTCAGGTGACATGATTATATGTCACTGCAAGACTTCAAGCCCTCATTCCTCCCAGCCTGACTCACAGGAAGGCCACCCACAGTCAATTGTCCTGGTTAATGGGAGCCATCGAGATTCCAAACCACCATTAATGGCCCACACTTTGCATAACTACAATAGGCCCTCAGTTATATTTCATATTTCTAGTTTCAGATACAAGACTGATACATTTATACAAATAGGATGACCACACTCAGTAGATTATAAGCTTTGTAATGACACCTTACAAGAGACCTTTTGCATGAAGCATATTTGAGTTACATTATACTCTCATGTATTAGCATATTTTCATAAAATCATATAGAGTGCAACGTCACAAAGGCAATTTGCTTGTTCCTCCACCATTCACAGATGACTTGTTATACATAACACACTTCTCTCAGAATAGAGACTGTTTACTATCAACAATGGCCCATTAAGAGTCACTGGAAACAATTCCTTTTTCACAGACTTCAAAGACTTCAAGAAATTCCTTTCCTTCTGCAATATCATGCACTGCAACAAATTATTTCTGAGCTTTATTTATGACCAGAACTGACTTTGGCACAACAGACAAATCACCAAACTCCCTCTGAGTTTCCTTTACATCCAGAATCACTTTTGGCCAATTAGGAGGATTTTTACACAGCCCGTTTTCAGGTAACCTGCTAGACTTCATAGTCAAAAGATTAGAAGCATTCTTTACCTTGTTACTCACGGACAGTCTGGAAACTTGTAACTGTCAAATCGCCTTCATGCTTTCCTTGTGCCCTGGCTCTGACCACCCTGATCAGACAAGATTGTCACATCCTTACTTGTAACACACTAGCAACAGGCAAAATAAAAGCATCAGAATCGCTGGGTCTCTGGGAGTTATTTATGACATTAACTGGATGCAACCTGGTTATAATGTCATTACCCCTAGCAGACACACATTTAGAGACACACTTCCTTCATGGGCTTTAGTTGTATCCAGAACAACTGATACATTTTTAACCATCATAGGTTGGCAGGCTTCTTCTGTCAGCTTTACAGATAGAGAACTAGGGACAAACTTTTCCTCAGCAGGCATGCTGCTATTCAAAACAGACAAACCAATGGGAGATATCCTTTCCTTTGTCCCAGCACCCACGGCTGATTTCAGACACATACCTGGACAGTGAGACAGCTTCCTTAACAGGCAAGTTGCCACTTCCAACAGACACACTGCTATTCTCCACAGAGTAGTCTCATTACACTGAGCTGCTTTAAACAGATCATTTACCTTTTTCAGGCTTACTTTCACAAACTTTACTTGCCAACAATTCATCACCCACAAAAAAAATCTACCCTTTTTTTCCTCAGGGCTTTAACCTGATCATCAACTTTAACTTGCTCTAGAGAAACATTTTCCTGAGCCTTATCTAATGCCAGATTCACTTCTGAGATACCAGACACTCAGAAATTTCTTCCACATATGCACTGCTTCTTTGCACAGATAAACTGCTATCTTTCTCAGACAAACTTTTGGAGAAACCCTTCATAGGCAAGTCCTTGCCCCTAATAGATACAGGTTCAAGATTATTTCTTCCCTGTGACTGATTTACGTCAACCTGACTGCACAGAGCTTTAATATCTTCCCTATTAAAATATCTGAAGGAATTGTATTCTTTGCTCCCACAATCATAGGGCCATCAAAGCCCTTGCATTTCAGGTGGATTTTAGCCAATGGCATTCTTATAAAATATTCGGATAAGGCTACAACTGTTACACTTTTACCTGGTAAATAATCTTCCTCCCTGACAAGACTTGCTTTAACCAAAGTAATATCTGCTGCGGTATCTCTCCATGCCATACACCTTACTCCATTAACTTCTGCACTTCTAATAAACTCTGTATTATTATTCCCATATTTAGCCTTAATATGAGTTTTAAGGTCAAGGCCTTCAGAGACAACAGTAACAGCCTTTGCACACAAGATGGCACTGGGCTCAATTTGGTTCACCTGTGTGTCTGCACTCACTGTTATGGCATTGACACTCATGGGGGTATCAGGTCGTGGGGTGGTTTGGAATTTTGAACAATTTGGCTTTATGTGCCCAGGCATTACACATTGATGACAGGTAACTTCCTTCCCTTTAGGGTAAGAGGTTTTGAACTCTGGGCTCCCATGAGCTTTTTTTTTTTTATCCATGTTAGGGTTAGGTTTACTCCTAAACCCTTCCTTTCTTTTAAACTGGGGTGAATAGTGATTATTCTTTCCCAGGGGCTTATTTCTTTCATAACTTCGATTCTGCATAAATTCATCTGCAATTTCAGCAGCATGCAAAACAGAATTGGACTTTCCATCGCATATAGCAGCCCGGACCTCATCTGGCACCAAATTTAACATTCATTCAAGTGTAATTAATTGAATTAACTGTTCAAAATTGCCCCAAGCTTTCTCACCAGTAATCCACTTTCTGACCAAATTTAACAGTTTATGAGCACATTCTACATAAGAAATACCATTAGACATTTTAAAATTTCTAATTTCAACCTGTAAGTTTCAGAAGCTTAAAATGTTTTAACACAGTATCTTTATATGTAACATAATTCAAAGTTAATCCATATTCATTCCATGGAACACTTCTCTGGCTTTCCCGGTCAATCTGGTTAGCAGGACAGGCATACACTGCTACTCTGAAATATGGTGAATTTCACACACATGCTGAAAGGTAGATAGGAATTCCTCTATGTCCTCAGTATCTTTGTAAATGGGACAAATCCTTTCCCAGTTTCTGTTGTCATGAGGGGATGGATCTCCAGGCTGTGGCAGCTTTTTCTGTTCTTCCGAGACTTGAAGCTGAAATCTAGCTAATTCCTGCTGCATTTGGTGAGTTTTTCCTCAGCGGCCAGCCGTTGCATAACCCTTAAATGGGCTTCTTTTTCCATATCAGCTATTTTTTATTTTTCCTGCAATCAAAGATCTATTAGCTTCTGTTCATGTTCCAGTTGTTGCTGGTTCCTCACTGCAAGCATTTTTGCTGCATCTGCTTCCTTATCATTGGCAATTAACAGATTTTTAAGTTCCTGCTCTGGGGCCTTTTTCTTAAAAGACAACCCCCCCTGTGAGCACAATTCTTCAAAGGTTCTTCTGTCAAGATCTTCATATGATCCTGGCTCACTCATTGTAACTGATTTTTCACCCTTAAACCCTCCAATATCAAAATTAATTTTTTGATAAACGTGGTTCTGATCCAAAAACCCAGTTAACCTGTGTTAATGTTTCAGAGTGGTAGCCGTGTTAGTCTGTATCAGCAAAAAGAACGAGGAGTACTTGTGGCACTTTAGAGACTAACAAATTTATTTGGGCATAAGCTTTTGTGGGATAAAACCCACTTTGACTATGGTCCTAGTGTAGGCCAGCTGTGGTCACTCAGTTAAGGTGAACTGCAAAGAATGGGGCAGACAAACCCCAAAAAGCTGGTGGATAGTTCAATACTTAGATTTACCAAGCCAGCATAAAACAGCTTTTTTATTACCTTACTGGTTATTCAGTTCCTTTAAAGCAACCTGGCCTCTGGCCTCCATCCAGGTACCCAAGTCAAATATGATGACTTCTGAAAATCTTATTTCATCATATAAAAGAAAAGGTTCTACCAATCCCAAAGGATCGCACACATTACCTCTCAGGTTACTGAATATTCCAAATCTTGCCCATATACACGCTACAGCCAATTCTTATTAACTAAACTAAAATTTATTAAAAAGCAAAAGAGAGAGAGAGAGAGTATGGTTAAAAGATCAATATACATACAGATATGAGTTCAATCCATTGAGGTTCAGATTCATAGCAGAGATGGTGAGCTTTGTAGTTGCTTTGTTATCCAATGTCCAAATATCATATTCAGGGAGTACCAACATAGCTGGGACCTCAGTCTTGTAATTCAAACTTCCCCTGGTAAAACTTAAGCAGATCTGAGATGACAGAATCAGGACCCAAGGATCTTTTATACAATTTCATGTCGTCTTTGACAAGTTGGCAGTTTCTCAGGGAACAAAAGGTAATAAGGATAACTTTGAAGGAGGTCCATCATCAGTACTTAGCTATATGAATTAACATAAGGCAATTTGCTTGTTCCTCCACTATTCACAGATGACTTGCTATACATTTCAAAGAGAGATGAATACAGAGATGTCCAGTCTTTACAATTCATTTAAATGCCAGGATGTTTTTTTTTATCTCTGAATTAACAGAATACAGCATAGACAAGGACTGTTGATTACCTTGTTGACCCTACTCATATATATAGTAAGTACACAAAAACACAATCATTATCTTCCCACATGTCTTTTGAGGGTTATTTATTTTGCAGGATGTTTAACCCTTTCTGCCCATGCATCAAAACTACACAGTTAGGTTGATGTAAGGTGGTTTATGTCAACCTAATTATGTCAGTGTACACACTACCGCCTTGTCCTATCTCTGTAAGTGCCATACGACCCTGACACAATAACTGCACCTCCACGAGAGGCGTAGGGCTTATGTCAGTGTAGTTAGGGTGATACAGTGTCTCCATAGACACTGCATTACTTACATCGGCTGTTGGCTGTCTTATCAATGGAGAAGTGAAATTGACAAGAAAGCCAGGCAGCTAGAGCCTGTCTGTACCCCACAGGCTTCCTGCTCTAAGCTGGGCTGCACCTGCCAGGCTCCTGTCCAAAGGCTCCGTGCTCAGGGTGTCGAAGCCCTGGGTGGCTCCGCTCCTGGCTGGGAGCAGGGAGGTGAGTCTGGGGTCCCGGTGGGGAGCTTAGAGCCCTGACTTTCAGCCCCCCACACTGCCCACCTTTGGTCAGTGGAGGCGCTCCTTGTGAAGACGCACACCACCGTTAGAAGGCGGTAGTGTGGACATCAGCCACTGCAGTAATTCCTTCGGTGGATATAAATTGCTAACATATGTTGACTTAGGTTTGTAGTGTAGACATGCTCGAATTCTAAATCATTTGAGGGCTTTAACAGTGGTGCCCTACCAATATTTAAGAAAAGGGCCCCACAAAATGCATCCCCTTTAGCACGTGGCAGCCCTGTGTCCTGGGGTGTGCATGTGCTGGCTGAGCTGAGGACTGAGTGAGTGGTGTTCTAGTTATTTGTTTTCCTAGTTAAATGAAAAAAATGTTTTCCCATACCCACAACCAGTGGGGAGGCAGCTCTGCTTGGCAAAATCACATGTATAGAAAGCTGCACTTTGCCGAAAATGTTTTTCCCGTAGATCCTGAAAAACATTGAGTCTATTAACAGTAAAGCACGGTGTTCAGTGAATTTAATTGGAAGTGTGGGTGGTGAAGACTTTGGGGGCGGTGCTAGATGGATTCTGCTTGTCTGGGAAATGTTGCTGAAAATATGTGCCATTTGGTGCAGTCTGGTCCTTCCTTGCCAAGCTTCAGCAACTTCTGTGAGCCCCAGGCATAAGCCAATCCTAGCAGGGATAAACTGGCAGGTGTTTTGTCTCACAGCATTCCCCTGAATAACCTTGCTGGAAGCAGAGGCCACTCTAGCCATAGGCGAGCTGGGCAACTGCTGAGGTTGGCAGATTTGGCCTGACCACCTGTCCGTCATGGGGGGAGGTGGCTTGGCCAAACTTGAGTGGCACTGTGACCCCTATGTGCCATGGCACAATTTCACTCGTTCAAATTTGGCCCAAACACCTCTCCATGATGACAGCGGGGTAGCTGGGCCAAATTTGAGTGGCATGGGGGGTGGGGGGGGGTGACATACTGAAGAGTTGCCTAGGGTGTGTTGGGTGGCCTCTGGCTGGAAGGTTGCAATGGTGCACTACTTTTTAACTCTTAGAAGTCACAGTGATAACACACACGAACCCAAACTCAAAGACAGAGGCAAACAGGCTGCTTCCTAAGGCAGCAAACCACAACACGCCCCATCTTGCTTTAAGCTGTCTCTTTTCAGACTGACTTGGCATCGCACGCTTTGTATAGAGACCCTAAGCCTGCAAGCTGGACCAGGATAACATACCTCCCCACACCCCACCGCTCTTCACTCTTACTCTTAAAGCGATAGCTTGCAATTCCAACACAGTCCTCCACAGCAGTATCCAGAGAGTGGGAAAACTCTGCTGGAGACCAGGAAATCACGCCAACCCTACGCTTTTGATTTGGTGGAAGAATTTTCAACAATACATCATCAGTACTAACAGCATGCGCAATAGTTCAGTCTTCAGTGCGTGCAGAAGACATATGGCAGCATCATGCCTCTGCCTCCTGTGTAACAGGCTGGCCGCCCATTTTTTCCCCTTAGGCTCCTTTCAGCCAGTTATATCTGTTGGCCGGATCTGTACTGAAAGTTGGCATATTTGATGGTGAAGCACATCGGCCCTCCCTCGCTCTCAAACCTCCTTTCATGCAGCAGGGGTTGAAAATGACTGTCCCACTTGTGCAAACAGGGGCATTTGTATTCAACAGCTGTTGAAATAAAGTGCTCCTGACTCTGTTTTGGCTCCATTGACTTCAATGAAGCTATGCTGTTTTACACTAGCTGAGGCTGTTCTTTTTCTTTCCAATATGTTATGAAAAGATGCAAAACTCACCAGCTTTAGGATAAAATTCTGCTCCTGGACTCCTGCAGCAGGTCTCAGGTCCCACATTCTGTTCTCCCTATGGGCACATCCCATCCCACTGATACCAGTCACAAGGGAAGAGAGGAGAATTTTGGACTCAGTGTACAGAATCATAGGTTTCAATATGTTTCAGGCAAAATATTTTGATGTAATTTAACCATGCATCTTGGTGCTTTGTGTGTGTGTGTGTGTGTGTGAGCATGCTTTGTGTGTGTGTGTGAGCGTGCAAAAGCAAATGGTAACATTTTCCCAAACATTATTATGCACTACATTTAACATTGTAGTTGCTCGAGTCATCCTATTCAACAGAAACTGTTGCTTATTTGGTATATAAAAAGCTCAATCTGAACCACATGGAAGGCTGTTTGCGCTGTATGATGTGGTGTGGGGTATCCTGTCTTTAAGTTATACACGGCTGTAGTTAATTACAAGTTTAATACAGGGCTACAACCAGATTGATTGCTGCCTCAAGTCTTCTTTTTCTGGTTTCCCAGGCTACACCCTCTGAACAAACATAAGAAATGTTGGCTTGCTGGTATGTAGCGGTGCAAAGTCTATAGTAGGCAGCTGCTCATTGATGCTATATTTTTCCCAGCTGCCTGTGACTGATCACCATTCTTGGAAGGACAAATCCCAAGATCCACTACTCTGGTCTGGATTGTTTTCCCTCAGATCTTTCTCTGC
Source organism: Mauremys reevesii (assembly GCF_016161935.1). Taxonomy (NCBI): domain Eukaryota; kingdom Metazoa; phylum Chordata; order Testudines; family Geoemydidae; genus Mauremys; species Mauremys reevesii. The sequence continues at coordinate 21,894,212 of NC_052628.1, read as the reverse complement.
CTTCATAGAAGGTGGTGGTGTGGTCAGTTAATATCGCCTTGCACTACAGTGGATTTTGTCAGTGTTGTCCATGTCTCCATCACCTCTGGGTTAGACTATTGCAGTGCGCTCTCCATGGGGCTACACCTTAAAATCCTTTGGAGACTGAAGTTGAGACAGAAAGTAGCAGATAACTATGGAGCAGTTCATGTTTCTGGGAGAACCTGGCACCAGTGTTCTGAAGTCTGCAGTGGCTACCTACTGGTCTTCTGGGTGAGTTTAAAGTGATGGCTATGACTAGAGCTGAGTAAATAAATGATTTTTTTAAATCAGCGCTCAAACAAAAAAAAATCAGTTAATTTTAAACCAAAACTGAATTTTTAAAAAAAAGTTTCCTGCCAAAATATTTTTTCACCCAAAACTTTTTTTTTTTCAGTTTTTCATTTTAGTTCAGTTTTTGGGTGTTTTTAACCCTTTAAACATTTTTAAAAATAAATCTACCTACATTTTTTTAAATGAAAATGTCACTTGAGAATGGAACTGTCTTGAAAATGTCCAAAAAAATTGCATTTGGCTGAAACTATTTGCCAAATTCAACCTGAATTTACAGACAGTTTTGGTCACCTTCAAAACTAAATTTTTTGACAAATGTATTATTCAACTGAAAAATTTTGCCCAGCTCTACTGATGACCTCTAAAGCCCTAATTGGTCTTGGAAGTGCCTACCTGACATATTGCCATAGCTGCAGTCAGCAGATCCTCTCATCATAAAAAGGGGATGGGGCATTTTTGGTCCTGGCTGTGGGTGTCTGGCGATGACTTCCCCCCATTCTGGTCATGCTGCAAAAGCTCTTTGTTTGATAAGGTGTTTGGGGTCAGGATGTGGATGTGTTCTTGGGTGTGACTTGGGGTCAAGAGCCTTTTCTGGAGTTTTTACATTTTTGTTGTTAGCTGGCTGGGATAATCACTTGTCTCCTGGGATGAAATCTGACCATACATGTCTGTATCAATTATGTATTTCAATTTATATCTCAAATGGTGATTTATGTGCTTGACTTCTAAGTTGGTGTGTTAGACTAACAAAGGGGATCAGACAGCTTCAGCACCTTCACCCACAGTGGGAGACAGCCATCAGGCTGGTGAATACAACCCATTGAGACTGACTGACTGGGACTAACTACCCAAGCATTAGAGTAGCCGTCACTGGGGTATTCTCCTGGAGAAGGCCTGTTGGATTCTCCTGCGGACTGGAAGGAGGCGGTTTGAACAGGATAGGCTCAGATTGAGAGAGAGAGAGACAGAGGAGGATTTGGGTTTGGCTAGAAGAATGCATGGTTCTGTTCTCTTCCTGTAACTGAAGAGGAAAGCCTATCTGACTTGTGGCAGAGCATAAGATTAGATGAGCCTAAATATACACAGGCAGGCTGCTTGTTGTTTTAAAATCCATTTTTTTCTGTTTCGTTCCAACTGTTACATAAGTCCTTGTTTTAAGAAAGCTGTTAGTGACTGTCACAGGGTGACTGATCCTTTTGAGATGTAATGGGTCCAGCCCACCTGTGCCTCACTCAGCTCTCCTCCCCAGGTGGGGAAGGGTACTGCGGTCACATGACAGCAAGGTCATGTGGTTACGTTAATCCCAGACCTAGGGATAAAAGAGAAGACTCCAGAGAGCCAAAAGGGGAGAGAGTGAGCAGCCAGCTTGAAAGAATCTGGCCGGCCTTAGAGCCCCACAACTTGGCTGGAACCTGATGGGACCCAACTACAAGTGTTGGGTCCAGATTAGGTGGGAAACCAGCTAGACCCGCTCAGGTTGGGTCTGCTGCTCTCCCCCCTGCATCATCGTCTGTGCGCCCCGCTCCTGCCTGCTGCTACCACCTCACTGTCCTGTGCATGCTGCAGGAAAGCAACCGGACCCTCCTGGGTTCAGGTTGGCTCCATGACGTGGGGTCAGTGCAGGGGCCGTGTGCCCCTCTCCTGCCAGCAGCTGCCACCTCACACCACTGTTTGTGTGCTGCCGAGGTCCCAGTGCCTCTCACTCTGCAGTGCGCACACAGTGCCACAGGAGGCGGTGGCTGGCACAAGAGGGGCAGCTGCTGGTGGGTCGATCTGACAGGATCAGGAGGGAGGAGAGCTGAACCCATGGGCAGGAGGCAGCAGCATCACTAACTCTGGTTCCCGGGTAGGGATGGACCGAGTTGGGCTTGAAAATGATTCTGCCGTCTCAGCTCAGGTCAGGTGAGCTTGGGTCTGGTTCAGGTCTGGGTTGGACCTAAAAATTAGGCCCAATATACCTCTAGCCTGCCTGCCCAAGGGGAAAGGACAGGATTAAAGGAGCCAGCTGCGAAAAGCTGATTGAGGCCTGCAGCTGGCCTGAGTTACTGACTCAGGCCCCAGAAGGAGGGCTGTGGGGAACCAATCTGAAGTAGCACTCAGGCCCAGAAGGGATGGCTGGGGGACTCCTAAACCAAGAGGAGGAAGGGTTTTGGACTGAGGGGCCAAAGGGTCTGTGTTCTGAAAAGATTTAATGAATAAAATCTCTTCTGGCATGTGAGCAAGCTATTGCAAGAAGCCTGAAGGAGCTGAGGGTGGGATGCTTGCGAAACCACGCTGTGCCACAAGGGAGTGTGATCTGGGGAGGGGCCCCCTGTGATAGTGACTGTATCCTGGGTCACAGGTGCCTGTAATCCTGTTGGACCTGCAGGGTGATCGGCAATTGATACACACAGGATAGTGTGTCTGGGTCTTGGTCTAGAACTCGGGTGGGGGCGCTTAGAGAGACTGGAAAGCAGGCAGAGGTGTAGCTAGACTTGTAACGGTGATATTTCCCTTTGATGATTTCAGACTAACTACAAATGTCAATATATAGGCTGCTAAGAGAGTGCTGCTGGCAGGGTCGGCTCTAGGTATTTTGCTGCCCCAAGCACGGCAGGCATGCTGCCTTCAGCGATACGCCTGCGGGAGGTCCCCGGTCCCACGGATTTGGCGGCATGCCTGCGGGAGGTCCCCGGTCCCGCGGATTTGGCAGCATGCCTGCGAGAGGTCCGCCGAAGCCGCGGGACCAGTGGACCCTCCGCAGGCATGCCGCCGAAGGCAACCTGTCTGCCGCCCTCGCGGCGACCAGCAGAGCGCCCCCCCCATGGCTTGCTGCTCCTGGCTGCTGTAAGTGTAACTATTGTCAGGGCGCTCAGAGCTTTTGTATGAGCATTCCTTTCCCGTCGGCTCTGAGGTTAAACCTAACAACACATCCAGAGCACTAATAAAAGGGACACTGTCATCCCAAAGATCATTTACGTAGCTGGTCTACTCACGCCCCTTTAGAAATGTCAGACTGAAATCTCACTTCAAATCAGTTGTTTTCTTCAGTGGCTTATATCAGTAATGTTTGTGAAGCGGGAATTTGGCTCAGATTATCAGTGGGCTCTCACCAATGTGAAATTTCCTCACACTCCTGCCTGCTTGTGCAAAATCCTGCCTTTCCTTATGTGCACAGGACGTGAGGTGCCTAAACACCGCATGTGTATGTGGAGGCGAGGAGTTTGAAGACCTCGGGATATTTCCAAAGGTGCATAAGGAAATCCCAATTGCCCCTGTGCCTCTGAAAATCTTTCCCCTTCCTCGAGAGCTTTGGCTTTTTTGTTGCTTGGTATTTGCCAGTTTCTGTGTGAACCAGCTCAAATTCAGCTCTGGAAGCTCCCCCTGCCTCCCTCCCCCCCAAAGGAGGAGTGGCTGATAGAGTGGAACAGCTGCTGTGTATTCAGAGATGTGAAGAGACTAAATGAATTATGTCACTCCTAATTAATTCTTCCTGTTTCCTCTTGACTTCATGCTTAAATTTACACCCAGGCTGCACTTCCTACTCCCTTTCCCCTCGCCAGCAATGGAGGTTTCCTATTTCCCCACCCAAACGCCAGGACTCGGTCTAGCTTTGTTCTCCTCAAACAGTAACCCTTGTAACCCCATTCCAAACAGCCTTCTCCCCTTTCCCCTATTGGTCCTGACTGGTAACTTCTGCATGTCATTGAGACCCCTCACCTACTGCCTCCTTTCCAGGCCCTGGCCAGTTCCCCCTGGCCACCCTCACATCCACTCCCTCAGTTTCCATGTCCAGTATAGATGCTGCGGTCTGGTCCTTTCTTGATAGAAGCAGGTTTCTGAGGGAAGGGAGGCGCCAGGGCTCACTAACAGAGCATTGTGTAAGTATAGATAACAGTCCAGATTCGGGCTCACACCAAGTCACCTTTGTATTCTGGTAGCACAAAATATACTTAAGGCTGCCCCAAATGGGCTGCTCAGGTTCCCTTTTGTTCGGCACTCCTCAGTTGGTGTTGAGCCAGCCTAGCCTGTTCTCTGTCATCCTTGCTGATCCCCCGCCATAGAGGCATGATGCAGGTGGGGCGTGGGGTGGACATTAGGGGGCTGGTGAATGCTGCTGCCATTTAAAGCAGCACTGAGGCTACTCTAAGCTATGCCAGGTCCAAATCCCATTCCCCAAACTGAAGGGCTCAGAAATATGGTGGAAAGCATCTGCTCTCCCTGCCCCCAAGAGCATAGAGTTCCAGCCCATCTGTGGGTTCAGTCCAATAATCTTTGAAGAACGAGTTTCCTAACTCGGGGGTATATTTTCCTTCAGTGTCCAGGCAGTTACCCGTACAAATCCGGTTAACGCTCTGATGTGAAGAGAATTAGCTAATTAACTTTGCTCACAGCCTTTACGCTTGGAAAGTGAGAGGGCATCAAAAACAACCCTGGCATCAAAAAACAATTACTGTCTGCTGACTTAGGTGCTATAGCTACTGCAGAACAATTACGAGGCATCACTTACCTTCCCAAATCTGATTCTCGCTTCTGTATAGGCTTCATCACATGGACTCCTGCTAGATCTGAAGTGTGCTTGTATACTTCTGTAACTGCAAACTCTCTGGGGCAAGAACTGCTTCTACCGCTGTCTGTACAGCACCGTGTACAGCAGCTGTCAGTGTGATTCCCAGCACAGGGAAGTAGACAGACATGGGTTAGATCTGCTTGAGCTAGTGGGTTAAAAGTAGCATGGCTGTCGCAGTACGGGCTAACTGCCTGAACGGGTATGTAAGGGGATGGGGTGGGCTTGTATTCAGGCAGTTTGGCTGAGGTGCCATGTCCAGACTGCTATTTTTAAAGCACACTCACTCAAGCAGAGCTGCCATGTGTTTCTCCCCTTAAGCAGGCATACCCTAGGGTACTTATATGTCTGTCTGTGTAGACATACCCTAAGGGTACTTATATGGCTTCCCCTGCATAGCTGAACATCTCACGGTCTTTAATGTATATCCTTGTAACTCTATTGTGAGGTCAGGAAATGGTATCCCTATTTTAAAGATGGGGAACGGAGGCACCGAGAGGCTAAGTGACTTGCCTAAAGTGGAGCAGGGAATTGAACTCATGCAGTCTTAGGCTAGTTCACTGGGCTATCCTTCCTCTCTAATACACACCACAAAAATATGCTAAGGTTGTGATTTTGTTCAAAGCTAAAGAATTAGGATATCCAAACCCTATTCAAATTAATGGCATGTAGACATCCCAATGGTATAGACGACTTTGGAACTCTGAGTCGCCTTTTGTAAATGTGGGCTTGTCAGCAAGGCATTTGAATAGACTGCCGACCTATCTGATGAGAGTCTGAGCTGAGCTATCTGCGTTGTGGGGTTTTGCCCCATTTGGACTCTCAGAACTCCAAGAGAGCAAGCGCAGAAATAAATAAATAATAAACATCTGAACAGAGCAATATTTCAATCAGCCTTGTTCACATCACTTTTCCAGAAAGATGCAATCTAACCTCACACTGACCCTTGAGTATATATCGAGGAGAGCAGTTACATAACAGAGAGGAGACCAAAAATACACTCAAAGTTTGCTTAGCCAACAGAAGTTGAACTAAACTGACATCCCTCATACAGCAGAGCGTCACTCCTTCTAACAGGAAGGGAGAACTTAGAGCACATCTGTCTAGCAGGTGTGCCCTGTCATGCTTTCTCTTCCACTAAGCATCTTTCTAACTCTCACTTTATTATTAAAAATAAAATGTGTTTGCAGCTGCATCTTCTGGTGCTGCCTTTGGTAATCTCCTCCTACAGATAATTAGTCTGTGCAAAAAACAATTGGTCTTGAACTTCCAGTGTTGTTCTAGCTTCCATTTGTGTGATTCAAAGCAGGTCATTAGCAATCAGAAACTCCTGGGACCCATTCCTGACTCTGTAACTGATTTATTAACCATGGAGAAGTCACTGAATCGCTTTGGACCTCCGTTTACCCCAGCGTCCAGCACAATATGTATTTCGTGATGGTTGTGGAGATTTGACTACTATTTTATAAAACTCCTTTGAGATTCTAAAAAGAGAAGCACTATTGTGCATTACTAAATGTAAAGAAAGGAACTGTCAGCCTGATAAGGTTCCAAAAGCAACACTAACTTGGCTGCATTCCACAACCTATATATTTCAGTGTATGTTTTCTGGCATATACACATTTAACATATTACCAAAATAACAAGGAACAGAAAAAAACAGCATATGTGCAATATGGCCCAGCTAATTTTGCTGCCATACCCTTAACTTTTGCATTTCCTGATTTCTCCTTTCATTGGCTTTTTTCTTAATTTTTAGTTAGAGAAAGGAAAAATAATTGTTTAATAATGTTGGCATCTAAGTGATCGGCACTGGGGTTTGAATTTCCCACCATCGAGGAGCCCTCGGATGGGGAAGGAGTGAGTTTCCATCTATGCTGCTATTATGGTTTCGTTTGACAAGGTTTGGTTTGTGCAAGGCTGAGATAACCGTGCACCTGTTTACACTGTGGGAGTTCCATCTTTACAAAGGAATTTTTTTTAAATGAATACTTTGAGTTTGTATGGCAGCGATCTCTTAAAATTAAGTAATCAACAACTTTTTCATGCTTGTGATTTTTCTCCTATTCTTGGTGCTCAGAATTGTTTTTCATTTTGTTTGTGTTTTGGAAGGTTTTACTATGTATTTCAGTGGAACACTTAATCATCGTTATGCACATTTGTTCTAGTAGCAGCTTGAGAGCAGAGACTGTAGCCTTGCCTCTGACCAAACAGATGGTGAGGCCAGTGATGTCACAAAAGGGCGGGACTTCATTAGGATCTGCTAAAATCTCAATTTTCTCTATTCTTTTCTTCCCTCACCGCTCCAACATGCAATGGCACTGGTCCTCAGTGAGGCCTATATTGTGCCGAATTTAAAATTCCAGCAGTTTTTGCTGTAGTCCTGTTCAAATGAATGATTATATTTTTTTCCTCCACAACTAGAAAATGCCATTTCTCCCCCCAACTCACCTTCACCACAATGCAACAATAGTTGAAAGGATGTTGTTCAAACTCCTCTTCCTCACCAAAGAAAAATCCACAGAGACCAAATATGAAAAGTGATAAGCAAACAAAACCAGAGGATTACAATGCAAAATCGATTTGCAACCTTAAATATAGTGGATGGTGCCAGTTACCAGCTGAAATAAAGTATTATTGCGTCCCTTCATTTTGAGTCTTTTGCCATGTCATGTGGCTTTAACCTTATCTGTATTCCTTAAAATTATATATGCTACAGTCTTGTCATCTCCTCCAGTGTAATCTTAGAAGCATTTAACAGGCTCTAACTAGATGCCCCAATCCAAAAAGATTTTGATATCTGAGTCCAAATTTTGTGACTCAGACCAATCTCTAATATTTGTATTCCGTGTTTCTTTTTTGGGATTTAAAAAAAACAATAAAGCAGGTCTGATTTCCCTCTCTTCCCCTCAGTCCCCTGGCTGTGCAGGTAAACAACCAGAAAACAAAACTTTACATATTCCTGCTGAGGTTGTTGATGGTGGAGCTCATTCACGAAGAAGAGCCATAAATTAAAGGTAACCATATTGACTTCTGCTCCATTTAATACATAGCAGGGGAAATGTTCAAAAGACTCCTATAACTGGAGGACAAAATATTCCCAGATGTTAAAGCTGGCATTACAAATGGAGGAGATGGGAATGTGGAGGACCATAATGGAAATGCAGAATGATAGCGAAGAGACAAACTAAGAAGCCATAAAATAAGAAGTTATTTGGGTCATTGCTCTTAAGTTGCAGGTGTGTTCAGTGAGCATCACGGTGAAATGCTGATTTTAAACTGCTGTTAAAGATTTTAGATGAAAACGTCTTAACACATTTTGCGAGAGAGAGTGGTGCTTCTGTCTAGCCATGAGGGGAATTCAAATTAGAATTTAAAGATGATTCTAAAATGATATTCTAAGAAGAAACTATTTTCATGCAGTAGCAAAAGATACAAGGATCATTCTGTACCTGTATGGAATATCTCACACAGTAGCATCCTGCATTTTCACTGAGCCTCAGGGGTACTTTGCAATGCATTAAGCGGGCAAAAATGTAATTGATGGGCATGATGACCTTTCTGTGACCAAAATTTATTCTAAAAGGAACAGGTGCACTAGTGCCCTTTAAATATATTTGACATTTCCTCCTCTCTTCTTGGTTTTCGGAAATTGCTACATGAATGAGCATCTACAGTCTTAGGCTCAGATCCTGCAATTGACAATGCACAGGTGAACTGCTGAGCTTCATACAGGGCTCACCATGAGTGCAGCAATCCACCTACAGGTTGTCAGATATAGAACTGGAGCAATAAAAGACACAACTCCCCCCCAGTAAGCAGCAGAAATATATAGCCCTGATTAGCATCAGGTGTTGGGCCAGTGTGTGATGTGGTAACCCTTGGCTAGTCCATTGGGGGCATCATGTCATACACACTAGCCCTGCTCTTGAGAAATAATCCTTTGCTTAAAACTTATAATGCGCTATGGTAACATTCTGGATAAGGTGTGTGTGTCATCACTGTCAGCTAATGAATAGAATGTCAAACCTACCTGTGTGTATTGAGCCCTAATGCTGCTACAGCTAAAGAAGCTTCTAACGCTTTCAGCTCAAGTTATAGAGGCCTGGAGGCAGAGGAGTCTGACTTTTGTCTCCACTTCTGACTATAAGGTGTTGGTGCTCATGGAACTGTTGAATTGGTTCTGTAGAAGAACCCCTCTCTTGGCCTCTTCCTTTCACCATCTACCCTCGCACCTAGGTAGACTGTTTCCAAACACTTAACTGACAGAAAGAGGCACTATGAAGTGTTGTTGTAGCTGTGTCGGTCCCAGGACAGTAGAGAGACCAGGTGGGTGAGGTAATTGTGACATCCTAGCATATCAATATTCACCACTGTCATGTAATTAGCATATGTTTTCTACAAAGTATATCTCGTTGGATTGTGTGTGCTACCATCTTATGTGAAGTTATGAAGTTTGGCTATGTATGTGTTGCTGAAACATGTTGTGAGGTTGAAAACACTCACAGGCAGCCTTTCAGGTACAACAGTAAAAAAGCCAAACAGTGTTAATGACTTATTGAGGAAATGCACACAAGTGCCAGGATTATCCCAGGAACTGTGTATAATAGAAACTGCTCAGTGATAGCACTACGCAATGGGAACTGTTGGGCCTGGGTCACAACAAAAGAGCTTTCCAGGATGTGGGAAGAAGATACAAAAAGGGGACAATGACATCATGATGGTGCCTCACTCTCCCTACAACAACATACCTGGAAACACCTGAGGGGCAAGGACTGAACTGTGGGAAGTGATGGACCCAGGTTAGAGGGATTTTCAGCCTGTGTATGAAAACCTGGGAAAGCCAAGGCAACTTGTGCCTTAAGAATTTGCCTGCCTGTTTATCACTCAGGATGAGAATTTGCTCATTCATATCCTACCTATCTATTGTGTTAAGTTCAGTTTGCGGTTTTGTTTATTCACCAAAGTAATTTGCTTTGATAGACTGCTGCTGGAGTGGGGCAGGGGAGAATCCAGCATGGGGTGACGCTTCTGCTGGGGGGGAGCAGCTCAGGCGCTCCCACTGCCACCGCTGGTCTGGGTGGGGGGTGGCCTGTAGCCCTGCTGATGCTCCTGCTGCTGCCACCACTGCTGGTCCAGGCAGGGGGCGGCCCAGGGTGACACCACCAGTGCCGCTGGTCCTGGACTGTTGCTTCAGGGCAGTGCCAGGGACCAGCTGCCTGGGGCTGCCAGAGCAGTAGCCAGTACAGCTGGCCCCTGGGCTTCCCCAGCTGCTGAGGTGGTCCTGTGGTCAGCTGCACCAGCACTGCAAAATTGACGGAGGTCACGGAAAGTCATGGAAGCCGTGACCTCCGTGAATGATTCACAACCTTACTTATAATCACTTTAAAATCTATCTTTTGTAGTTAATAAATTTGTTTTTGTTTGTCTACAGCCAGTGTGTGGAAATTATAACCTGGGGCAGAAAGCTATTGCATATCTCTCTCCCCAGTGAGGGAGGGGGTGAATTTTATGAGCTTACTCTGTACAGTTCCCTGTGCAGCACAAGACAGTATCATTTTGGGTTTACACTCCAGAGAGGGTTGCATGCCTTAGCCGAGCCTTCCCACGAAGAGCTGATCTCAGCATCTGTTTGTGAAGCTGCGGCTGGGTCTGTCCCTACCTGTATGTGTGCTGGAGGAGGCTTGAGGGCCTGTCAGAGCAGTATAATGTAAAGGGAGTCTAAGCTGTGGGTCAGGCGGGCTCAGGGTACCCCAGTTCCAGGTGGCACCCTGGGGGGAACCCGTCACAGTAATATCTTCTGCTGGTGACGGAGATGAGTTTTCGAGCTTATACAGAGATCTTCTTCCGGTCACTGGCATTTAATGGCACTTTGATCTGACTTTCAAAGTTGTAGCAAAAATGTACATTGTTATCTATCAGACCTATAGACACTTTTACCTACGAGTCTGTCTTAATATGGAGGGTGTCCTCCATTGGCTCTGATGTGTAGTCAGTCAGTGGGGTATCTTTCAGCCTTGAATGCTCAAAGCAGGAACTCTGTATGTTCCGATCCTGTATTATCTGCTGGGCAGGACATGTGTCTACTGCTTCCATTGACTGCTGTTATGCTATGAAGATGTAGCTGGCCTCCATACATACTATGTAATCCCATTCCATGAAGAATGAGCACTGTTTATTAGAACATCTGATAAATAGTATTTGTTCATTCATGCAAAACACAGTAATTATAAACACACGGTAATTGAATAACTATATGTGTAGTTAATGGGAGGGAGAGGGGAATAACATGATATATGGTGGAAGGGTTAAAATTTACGGGTGAATGTTGCCATCCAACTCTTTATTAACTGAATTAGGCGTCTATTAAATCAGGTCTGTTCCTTGGCACAAGACACACACATATATTGTTGATGTTTATGGATTATGGTGATTTTGGAAAGCTTTCCTAAAGGCAGTGCAAAAACACTTTGTGGCTGTAATCCAACTTGTGTAGAATACATAATAAGATCAAGTCAATGGTGGTGTAGGAGGTTAGGCTGCATGTTGTTTTCTTAAGGATTTTAACATGCTTGTAGTAATTAAAATAACCGTGCTTAGGAAATAGCCTCTATTAAAGTAAAATCTTTGTAGCCTTATTGCATCCACATTTTAAAACTGCTTTTCTTTTGGACTTTAGGCAGTTTTTTCCCCTTAGATTGTTCATTCCTGCTCTTTCTCTTTTATTTATTTATATATATTTTTATATATAAAAAATATACACATCCAGACACTGTAAAAGGTCAGTTTTATAACGAAGTGCCTGAGACTGTCACTTCTGATTGCTTTTACAACATAGACAGAAATTTCCCCTATCCTCACAATAGATCAAACTATCAAAAGACACACAAATCTAAAGCTAAAGCGAAAATGTCAAATACCCCATTCCAACGTCTTCCAAAGCAAGTGCCCATCACAGATTAAAGATATAACCCCAGTAAAACATCAGCCCTAAAACATGAGATGTAAAAAGTCTAAAAATCAAGCCAAGTCCTGCCTTGGATTTTTATGCGAAACTCCCATTTATTCCACAGAGGTTTCCTGTCTGGATCAGTGGTAGCCCTAGTGTGGGTGAGGTGTGCTGGGAAATAAGGGAAGTCTATATTCTTAACCTTTTCCACAGATAGGAGAGACCTAGGAGAAGCAGGATCTGCTCATGGTCTCTCCTGGATATTTTGGGCAAGTAATCTCTTTATTTGGTTTTGTAATGTTTAAAGTGACTTTTGGGCTCAACACCTCTGACAAGTTTTAAGAACTATTTCTGGGGGTATTTCACTGTCTTTTGGGGCAAACTGAAGTAAAAATCCTGCAAGGGGAGCTTTCCTGTTTCTAAATTCCACAAATGTGTATCTCCCTGTTGTGCCTCTGTTCAGCTCGCCTCTGTTTGTAGTCCCTTCCAGATACTACTCTGCATCTGTGGAAGCAGACAGCTCACCCTGAAACTGCTGAATTTTTATCTGCAAAGTAACTCAAACTTTCTTCACCTTAGATACCCAGTGAGAGCAGCTTGGGTTAACCAAACTGATCATTATTGCAAACGAATCTGCTGATTGAGATTTACAGGTGTGATGCTGGCGGCAAAGAACTTCCATCTTCTGCACATTCACATTATTACAATCCAAAAAAGTCTCTAGGACATGCATTCAACTGCAGCCCAAGACTTCCATAATTAGTTCTGTAGCTATTTCCCCTCCTGTTGCATATGTCGTAAGTCATCTGTAAAGTAAGGTGACCTGTGAGGACAAAAACAGAGAAGATGGTGTGTAGGGATACTCTGTGGGTGGTGGAAGTTTATTATAACATCCTACCAAATCCTTGTTCGTGCTGTTCAGATAGGCCATTCTGTCTTCCCTCAAGGCCTTTTAGAAGAATTTTGGTCTCATCAACTCTCAAGGATGGACCATCAAAACAGGTCCCCCGCCCCAATAGGATAGTTGTGCCCCTTACAATAGAGGAGATAATGGCCACTCCATAATTTTCAACTGCCTAGCTAACCTCCAGTCCCAGCCCAAACACTAGGGATGAAATCCTGACTCCTTTAGAAGACAATGGCAAAACTCCCATTGTCTTCAGTGGGGCCAGGTCTGGCCCCCTGGATCAGGAGTGTCACCTGCTGTGTATCAGCTGTATGATGGGATACAATGCAAGGGTAAAGCATTTCAAAGAATGAGTTCCAATGAGTGATGTTGCCCAACTCTGCCAGGTTATTTCGGGGCAGGAGGGCTGCCAGAAAACTTGTGAGGAGAAAATATTGTACAAACTTTCAATTTCTCTTTAATACTTTGTTAAAACGACTTTCAGTTTTATAGAAAGAAGGCATGCAATTTAATTACTCTTTTTATACATGAGTAAGTACAACTCTTTTTGTACTAGCTACATCTCTGAATGAAAAGAAAATCTTAAAAGGATTTCTGTGTGAATAGAGAAAGGAATAGAAAATCTTTTCAGAGCAGTACTCCTTGTTAAATGTAAATAAGAAATGGGACCTTGTAGGAAACACCAGATCTGACATCCTCTCCCCCAACCAGACTTTTGAGAAGTTCAGATCGGAGCTAATTCTCCATGGGTTGAAATTCACATGTGCAGAGTGGGACAACACAGGGCCTACATAATACTAAATCCTCACATTAAGGTCACATGGAACTTAAATGGTGCATAGGCCTTGTTCTGGTCCTCTACACAGGAGTGAACGTTGTGACTCCAGCTTATTTCTGATAGTAGATTAATTTAATAATAGGAGCAGTTTTGGGCCCTGATCCTGCAGTGAACTCCGTGCAGGCAGACCATTGTGCCCTTGTGGAGTTCACTGCAGGATCAGAGCATTAGTCTGGTGCAGGGGTTCTCTACCTTTTTTGAATCATCCCCCCACCCCACACACACACGTGTGTTGACTCCATGAGTGAATGAGAAGGCTCATTTCGCTCCCCCAGAAAGTCGGATGTGCTCCTTGGTTGGGAATTTCTGGTCTAGTGCATATAACAGCCATGAAAACATCAGTGTTTAAAACCAGAAGCTAGATAAGGTTTGTGATCAGCCATTGTGAGTTTGTTCTGATGAGGTGGCACTTCTGTCTTTTGTTTCATTGGTGAGCATGTTGCCCCTCAGTATCTTGCATCAGGGTAGCGTTTTGGAATAAGTCAGAACTTCTGTACTCCCATCTTGCTTGTGTAGTAAAATGAATCTTTTTCAGTGGACTCTGGTTAGACTATTACTCCCAGCACAAGTTAGCCCTGTGGCTATAAGCTACTTCAGAGAAACGTTTCTGAGAACAAATCTGGCTTTTTGCCTTGCTCGTTGTTATCCTAGAACAATTTGTGTTAAATGGTAGAAAAAATTTAAATGGCGGATTAACTTTGACGTCTGTTACTGTCAAGAACTCGTTGCTCTGTCCCACTTCAGAACACTCCTCACAGCTGTTCAGAGAAGTACTTAGCCCCAAACACCAGAGTTCTGTCCCCCAGGGCTGGAGTAGAAAAAGTTGTGAATAATTTGACTTGAAGTCAAGGTGGTGTTCAATGGAGCAGGAAATGAGGAATGCTATTTTTAAACGCTGAAGAACTTATTAAAGAGCAATAACAGTTTTCATTAGACAAAAAGGTTTGGGGTTTGTAGGATTGTGATTTGAGGTAGCGTCATTCATCATGCATGTGTTTTTCAAGGGTCCCAAAGTGAATATGTGCGGGGGAGGGGGTTGTTTGTTTTTTGGGGTTTTTTTTTTGTTTGTTTGAAGCATCTGTGGGTCTATGAGAAGAATTATGATGTGGATGAACATTTAAATAACACAAATCTCAGCATACTGGTTTATGACCCAATAAAACTGATAATCCAGGTGTTGCCAAATGTTAGCATTGGAAAAAAAAAAAAAGCAGCAGCAGCTTTTGTATTTGAGAGTAAAACTGTCCTTTCTAGGAGTTAGCAAATGTTTCCTGAGCTCTGTATCTCTTGTTCCTGGCTCAGGATTGTTCCACTTCTGTGATCTTATAAGAATCCTGGAGTTGATTGAGAAAGAGGCTTAAATTGGGAGAAGATTGCATTTTACTCTGACCTAACTGGGAAGCCAGCCCTAGTTTGAAGGCAACTGTCGTAGTTTAAAATGGGGAAAACAGAAGAGCTAATTTCCACTTCTTCACCCAAGACTGAAAAACATGTTAACGCAAAGAAGAGTTGACATTAAAAAGTTATGTGCGTATGAGCAGAAATGAGGTCAGCTGTCTCAGAATAAGATTCAGATCCCCAAGGCTGGAAGAAGTCACTTTGATTTTTTTCCAGATCTTTGGGTTTCTTAACAGTGAGTATCTTGCCTAAGGGCTTCTTGGGAGGATGCTAAAGCTAAAGCCAGCAGGTCCAGTTATAGGGACCCAATTTTTATTTTCCTCCTGAACATAAGTCCAAAAAAATTGCTTGGAAAAAGAGCACTAGTCATTATATTGGCCCATCAGGCAGATCAAAAGCTGAGTCCCTAACTTATTAAAATGTTTTCATGATAAAGTTTTACTAAATTAAAAAGTTAATAGTTGCACAAAACCTAAAGAAAGATTAATATTTGTACCTTCAATGTGGTTTCGAATCTCCTTGATGTCGAAGAGGCCATTTCGGTATCACACTTCTGTTGACATTAAAATAATTGCCACTTTCATGTTCAGGAGGAGCTACTACTGCCCACTGAAGTGAAGTGGAGGATGTATTTGATTTTGGTATTTTCTCTAATTAACTGAGAAATCACCTCTCCTCATTTTGTAGGCGTGCATGTGCAATATGTAAAACTGCCTAAGGGTTTTAGACACCCACATCTTATTAACATTAATAGGGATTTAGCATCCAAATCCCCTCATTGGCTTTAAAGCTGCTGCTGCTGCTCAGACTTGTAGTACTCTTTGGGCACTGCTCCAGGACTTAATACAACAAATTCCAGACTTTGGAACAGGGTAAGTTTTGATTCCTGCCTAGCGAACTTGACCACAACATCCAAAAATGGTGGTGGTGGGCTGAGGTCTGGGGATCTAGTGACATGGGTGGGTGGGAAGTTAGGAATTGTCCACCAGATAAAAGAGAATTCCACCCTGGGTATTACTTTGAAGGCATGTTTCCAGTTCTTGGCTTGTAGCTTGCTGTTGAAAAGGGCTGCTTCTCGGGAGTTCTGCCTGCTCTTTTAAACTGCAGAATTAGAGAGCTGAGCTTCAATGCTTTCAATGTAAAGTTTTGAGTTATCGGGCACAGTACCAAGTGTTTTCAGCATTGAAGGTCTCAGTTTCCACACTTTTGCTTCTCCCCAGCCTAGAACTATTGAGGCAGAACCCTCAAGGATGTTCTCTGTGCACCTCTGTGGAATCATGTGATGCAGGTGCTGATGTGTGTGGCATAGTAAGGGTTTTTGTGAAAGTGTTTCACCAGTCCCCAGAAGGGGTTCATTGCGCCATCTTGTCTAATGCGTGGTTGCACCCACCAGGGCCGGCTTTAGGACATGCGGGGTCCGATTCGAAAGAGCTGCCGCCAAAATGCCGCCGAAGACGGCGGCAATCCGGCGTCAGCTCAATCGGTTGCCACTGTTTCTGGTGGCACTTCGGAGGGTGCGGGGCCCCTCTTCCGGACGCTGCAGGGCCCTCTTAGGCACAGGGCCTGATTCCCAGGAATCGCCCTAAAGCTGGCCCTGGCACCCACAGTGCCTTAGGTTATTGAACTAGCTTTTCTTCATAGCTAGCCTAGCTGAGTGTCTGGCTCGCCAATGAAAATGGATTTTTTTGTCTCATCCTAATCCCTACTAGACACTTATCCACATGAAAAACCACCATAGTTCCACGTGGCTGGTAATCTGCACGTGGAATGAATTAATAAGGGTGGCTGCCTGTCAGGATTGGGTTTACTTGGTTGGGCTGTGTGAAGCAGGTCGATATAGTGCCTGCTCATACTGTGGCAGCAGAGACTAGTCGATCCTATTATATTTTCTCTTTCAAAAGGCCCAAATTCATCCACACATAGCATCTCTCTCCTATATCCCCTGCCATGTTCATGTTAAAAGAACATGAACATTTCAAAGTCAAGCACTCAGAAGTTGGGAAAATGCCAGAATTAAGGCTGTCAGTGCATTGTGTGTGTGTGTGTGTGTGTGACGCACAAATGTGAGGCCTTCACCAAATCAGGTCCTAGGTGTCTCAAATTCCACCCCCTTACATTAGTGGAAACTTCTGAACGTAATTTCTCTGTGCCTCAGTTCCCATCTGTACAAGAGGGATAATACCACTTCCTCATCTCACAAGGGTGTTGTGAAAATACATTCACTCATGTTTGTGAAGTACTCAGATACTAAGGATGATAGTTCTTAGTGCCAAGGAAACGAACAATTCTGTCTTCAGAGCAGAGTTTGACTATTGTGCAGGAAATAATGCCTGGAGTCCCAGATTGAACAATGAGGATAGAACAAAATATCAAGTTGTTTCTTATTAAGTGAGCACTGTCCATGCTGTACGCTGCATAGGGCAACGTTCTGTGGAAAAAATAGTCTATGATCATATAATTAAAGACTGTATCATAATGCATTATTTACAAGGCGGCTGAATTAAGATTGCACCGGCAATGTTAATTCTGGCATTTCTTAACTTTTGAGTGTTTGACTTTGCAACCTAAATAATGTTAACATAGTTTTTTTGTGTATGTCACACACACAAGTGCTTAGATTTCACACACGTGCTAATTTACACACCTACAATATATATGAGCATGCACACACATCTATATTATGTGTGCATGTGCGCGCACATGCTAAATGTCATATTGAACCGAAGTTTTCTGGAAAGATGCATAAAACAACATATTTTAAAACATTTAACAGATAATTTTTTCACCTCTGGGAGACCTGAGGGAACATGCAGATGTTGATCTTGATGCTAATATTCTAGAAAAATGTGCCACTTCAAAATTAGGACACATTCTTAAAATAGAGCATTTTAGTAATTTTTTTGACTAGCTGGAAAAGAAAGCATTCATAATTGCAGGGAAAATCAGGGAATGCAATGATGATTGCAGGAAAATAGCCAAAAAAATCCCCCCAAACCCAGCAAGTATCTGATTTTCCTTGTCTCTTAATGTTGCATTTATACTTCGGAAGCATGCTCGGCTTTATTTTTATCTTTCTCTCGATGCTTTAAAAACCTTGCTTGTGTCCTAATTTTTTGTGAGGTCTAGAGAAGTAAAATTAATATTTAATGTAAAATGAACAGTTTTGAAATGTAAATGGACAAATAGATTTTCACAGTGCAGCAGGAACTGTGGATATGGCCTTGAGCAATATCTGGGTCCTCAGAAGACTCTCCAGTGCTGGAGTAGTCTGCGAGAGTGTTAGAAGCCAGAAGGAGAGTTAGTGCAGACGTAACCCAGAAGGTTTTGTTTTGTTTTTTATTTTGTTTTTTAAATTAACTGGGATATTAAACATTTTTTAAAGAATGGTCAAATAGTTCTCCCCAGGTTATAATTGTAAACCGTCTGGGTTTTTTTTTCCATAGAAAGTTTTTGATTTTGCTGAATTTTTTATCTTTATTCTGCAAAAAAATTCAAGTAAAATATTTTATTTTGGGTCAGTTTGATATCAGACTATGGCCATCTGAGTTGCATGGTGCCTCATAGGAATTATAGTTTGGATGCCTCATGCCCCTGTCATCCACTATGGGCAAAACTTCTTGTGTAGACTGCATCTCCTGTGATGTATCATGCTCTCTCATCCGGTTGAACTGACCTAGTGCATCGTGGGAGTCACAGAAGCACAGTGCATCATTTAAGATGTAGTGCAGTCTCTCAGGGCACCCCCTGGTGTTAGTGTGGGATGTTGCTGCTATCTTCAGCTTCAGCACCGCCTGCTGGCCACCTGCTATGGCCCAAATCTTCTGTGGCTCACCCTCCAGCCAAGTCATCTAATTTCAGGCCCCTTCTGGGGTATTGCAAACAAGTCAAAACGAAACTGAATAATTCTCTTACTCTCTTGAGCTATTGAAGTCTTTCCCTCTTTATTTACAAACTGTTTCTTAGGACTTCCCTTGCAAGAGCATATGCTGTCTGTCTAGTGTGCGGCTCCTGTTGTCTCTGTGTGCCCTAACCCTGGGCTTCTCTCAGCCAGAGACACCTGTCTCCTCTGTCATCTCCCCACTCAACTGAGCTTCTTCAGTCTAATTGTTATGGATTAGCTCCAACCCCTCTGGTCGGGAGCCAATCAGAGTAGAATCTCAGAGTTACTGACACCCCAGAAATGGAGGTTGTTTGTAACTCTGAACAAAATGCTATGGCTGATCTTTCAAAAGTTTACAACTGAATATTGACTTCATACAGCTTTGAAACTTTACTATGCAGAAGCAAAATGCTGCTTTTAACCATCTTAATTTAAATGAAACAAGCACAAAAACAGTTTCCTTACCTTGTCAATTTTTTTTTTACTTTCCCTTCATTTTTTTAGTAGTTTACATTTAACACAGTATTGTATTGCAGTGTTTTTTCACACCCCTGAGCGAGACAGTTGCAGCGCTGTGAAATGCCAGTGTAGACAAGCCCTCTGTGAGTCTTAAGTAACATAACTGACATCTGCTTTTTTGATAGTATCACTGTGAACTCCAGGGGTCCATTCTCTGCTTAAGGATTACTCGGATCCCTGTGGGGCAGGGAGTGATCTGGACCCTTGAAGGTGGTAGATAACCTAGCATTCTTCTTTGAGTGATGGCCTCTATATGGATTCCAGATGTGGGTGTGCATGATTGCACCAGGCGCCGGAGCTGGAACTGTTTTGTAGTAGTGTCTGTTAACCCACATGTGCGTTGTCCGCATGTCTGCGTCCAAGGCTACAAGAGGTCGTGCAGGTTGATGCTGCTTGGCCAGAGTTGTATATAGTCGTCTTTGTAAAGTTCTTAGTTCATTAGCCTCCCCTGCTGGACTTCTTCCCCCAGTGCAGACACACACTCCCTTCTGGGAATTATGCCCTGAGCAAGCCCTCTTCAAAAACCATGCTTTATACCTGTGCTCCTTTTCTGTGAGCAGTGAGCACCAGCAGTGTCTCGACTGCCTTAGCGAAGCCCATGTTGTCACCCGCTGTTCCATCTGCCGCTTGTTCCCGCCTCGGACTAGGGAAGCTAGAGAATTTCATCTCCACAAGTTTCTGATGGAGGAGGCTATGCACCCATGTGCACAGTGAGATCTGGTACTGGCAATTCTGCCTATCACCACCAGTGAACGCCCTTCCATCTTCCTCCTGAGTACCGGAACTCTCGGTACTGCTGCAGCTGCCAAAGCGTCACCAGGGGCATAAGAAGCATAGACATAGGCTAAAGGATGGCTCTCTGACAGGGACTGCTCCTAAATGCAGCGTTGCCTCCCTGAGTTGGGCCAGGTGAGAAGTCGCACGTTGACCTGGCTTCTCCCCAAATAGGGACTACACACATCTTGAAGAACCTCCAGTTACAGTAAGTAACTACTCTTCTGTGGGCGGCCTCACTGGTATTGTCTGCCCTGCCATACAGAAGACCAGGCTAAAACCCTTGGGCTGTTCCCCAGGGGGCCAGATTCTCCCCCTGAGGCCGCAAAGGACAGAAAGGGAGGACAGATCTGTGGTTCCTGAGTGGCTGATATTTCACTGTGTTCTCCCCTTTTGGATGCAGGGCAGGTGGCACACCATATCTAGGAGGAGGAGTGGCCAGCCCAAGATGCTACCAGGGAACCCCATGAATCCATGGCCTTCCATATGGCAGGACCTGGCTTCCAAGCCTTTTTCAGCTCCTCCTGCTCACCAATAGCTTTGCTATATGTTATATGTAGACTACCATCCTTGTGGCTTAGGGCTTTGTCTACACTTACAGCGCTGTTTTGCTTAGTGAAGATACTACCGATGCTGACGGGAGAGCTGCTTCCATCTGTGTAGGTACTCCACCTCCTCGAGAGGCAGTAGCTATGTTGATGGGAGAAACCCATTGACATAGAGCTGTCTACTCCAAGGGTTAGGTCAGTATAACGGTGTGACATACTTATACCAACGTAAGTTGCTAGTGTAGATCTGGCCTAAGGAAAAAAAAATCCTAAGGGTCCCACATGCTGACTTGACAAGCAATGGTGAAGGTGTCCTATAAATAGGTTCCTGTGCAAATCAGATTTTTTTTTAAAGAAAATTCACAACAGCATAAATGAGGAAGTATTGAATTTCACAGAGTATGCACAGGAAGAATTAGTCAATTTGAAGGATGGAATGAATTTCACTGTTTTGTACCCTTTGTGAAATATTGATTTACATAGGGCCTTAGTAATAAGAAATCCTAACAATAAACAAGGATCGTGGTGGTGATGTGGGGCTAATTAGGGAGTGAGAGGAGGGTATGCTGAATCAGAGATGGGTGTGTGTGAGGGATTCTCAAAGCCTATTCCAGAGCCAATAGGACTCTCATTTGATTTCAGTGCCGAACAGTTTAGTTAGGTGTGAGCTGCCTTCTACCATACAGAACAGTTTTTTAAATTTTAAGAAGCCTGTGTATAAATTTGATAATATTTTGTGTTACAACGGCTGATCCAGTAACAGTTGTAAGTAGTTTGTAAAGCTGACTGGGAAAGAGATTTGTACAAACCACTGCAGTGGAACTGAAAATGCAGTTACCTGAAAAAATCTCTGAAAAACCTGGCCCTGCCAAGTGCTGTGTCACTGTTCACCTCCGGGGAGTTATTGTGTAATAATAGCCTTTCATCTACCTCTCAGCCATCCAGCCCTAGATGACTTGCTTACTTATGAATTGCAATATTGATCATTTGGTGTGTGTTCATCATTCCAGCCAAAACAAGTGGGTTATTTATTCTGAGCCATCTGGCACAGGTTAGACTTTTCATGCCAGTACCTAGATATATTGGGGATAGGAGTGTGTGTGTGTGTGTGTCTCCCCCCGAGGCGCGCGCCCCCCCCCACCAAAATGATGGACAGAATTAGCCTGTGTTCGGGTCCTGTGTTCAGTGATGGACATTTCACCTCCAGAAAAGCTGTAGACAGGTTTGGGAGAGTTCAGTGAAGAACAGCCATTCTGATGAAAAGGTTTGGAAAACAAGACACCCGAGAAAAGGTTAAGGGAGCTGGGTATGCTCATTCTAGAGAAAACGAGCCTGAGAGGGCGTGTAGAGAACACACAAGGAATATTATAAAGAGAACAGGGATCAGCTATTCTGATTCGTCAAAAATAATGAGACTAGAGCTGCACTAGGGAATATTTAGGCTACGTATTAGGAAGAATGTTAACTCTAAGAACAGTTAGAAGAAGAATCTGTCAGAGAAGGCTGTGGAAGTGCCAGGACTGGATGTTCAAGCCTAGTCTAGACACCTATCTATTAGAAGTGTTTTAGGAATAATCAACTCAAGCTGCCCTGATGCAGCGGAATGGATTTGGCCTCCAGTTACTGTAAGGGGTAGAATATTTCCTTGAAGGCACATTCCATAACCTAACCACTCCTTATTCTTTAATGCACTGTTTATTCTTCTTTCTTTATCCTCCCACATCCAGGTGCATAGAACATCCACCAGTTCCTGCCATTTGTTTTGGTCTTGTGCTGGTCTGTTCAGGCTTTCAAGTGTCACGTTGATGAATTCAGGTTCTTTCTCTATTCTGTGTAATATTTCTCTATGTTGTCCTCTTTTTCTCCTTCCAGATGGTATCGATGTAATCTCTTGATGTGGATGTTGTGTTGGTGGCATCCTTAAAGCATGTCCTAAATGTGTCCATAGTCGTCATCTTGCCATATGTCGTGCTTTTTATTGGTTTGCTCTACTTAGAATTTCTGATGTTGTAATAAACTCTTTCTAGTGAACTCTGAAAATCTTCTGCAGGCATTTACTTTGGAATGAGTTGAACTTCTTATAAATTGCTCTTATGGATTTCTATGACTTTGCTTCACGGAGGAGGACAGACATGATGCTGGTGTTAAAAACATATTTTTGTATCACTGCCGATCTTGATACTTTCCCAAAACTTTCAACTTTGTGAAAATTGTTTGCTGCTTTTGATATTCGTTGCTTGACATCTAATGTGGTGTCACCATCACTGCACATCTCACTCCCCAGATAAGTAAAATGGCTTACTTCTTCTAGTGTTTGTCCATCTACTGTGATGGCTGCTTTTGGAACATTGATAGCCATATAGTTTGTATTCCCTTTGCGGATGAACAAACAACTTGTTTTGCTGGGTCTGCCAAAAGCTGGGTCTTTTCTTCCATTAAAGCTATGTGCTGGACTGAGCAGGACAATGTCATTAGCAAAAATTGTATTTTATCATTTGTCCATAAAATTCCTTGGTTGCCTTCTGCTGTTACTTTCCTTGTGATACAGTCAATGATTAGTGCAAACAGTAGTGGGGACGTAATATTCCTTTGCCTTACTTCAGTTGTCTCCGCAAACCATTGGCTGATGTTACATAATCTCTGACTGCATAGTCAGCATTATCATATAGCTCTTTGATTATTTTAATTACTCTTGCTGGTATTCCAGAATATGCCATAAATTTCTGGAGACAGTCTCTGTATCCACTGTCAAAAGTCCTCAGGAAATCTATAAAAGTTATCGGAAGAGATGTTTCTACTCGGCACTTTGTTCTATGATATGTCTGACAACAACAGTATGGTCTACACATGATCTCAGTCGTATAAAACCTGCTTGCTCCTCTCTAAGCTGGAAATCTATTTATCTTTTTATATGTTCCTGGGTGATGTTGGCTATGATTTTCCTAGGGACTGAGAATATTGTGATTCTTCTCCAGTTATTGCAGTTGCTAACATCACACTTCTTTTGCAATATTGCTATAAGGCCTCTCTTCCACTGGGCTGGGTTCTTTGCCTCTTTCCATAGTCTAATCAAAATCACAAGGAAAGTCTGGAAAGCTGGTTTGTCACTTGCTTTAAGTTATCTCCCCAGTAATATCTTCTCCAGCTGCTTTCTGATTTTGAGTTTACTGATGGCTTTTCTAACTTTTTCCATTCTAGTTGCCCTAAAACAATATCAGGCTGTGCTGGTAGGTCATCACATATTTCTAGTAATTTGCTTGGGTTTCATCTATTTAAAACAGCCTGACAGTGTTCATCCCATCTTTTCCTTTGTTGTTTTTCTGTGCTAAGAATCTTTCCATTTACATCTTTGGTAGGGCCTCCAGTACTGTTAGTTTCCTGTTAGCTGTTTGTTTGTCTTATACAAAGTTGTAAAAATCACCTCTGTAGCTAGCATCCTCAGCTCCTGACTTTCTGTCAATATAGATCTTTTCTAGCACTCCTTTTTACCTCTCTGTCTTGAGTCTGTGTTCTTCTTGCCACTTGCTTATCTTTTCACCTTGTTTAGCATTAATGAGTTTTTTGCTTTACACTTCTCTTTTCCACTGCTGCCCAGGTAGCATCACTAATCCATTCTTACCTTTTTGATTTAGTTATTAGGACTGCCTTGGCACTTCTAAATAGCACTCTCAGTGATTTTTTTTCCCCACAGAGTATTGATTTGATTTTCTTCAGTTAACTCCATTAGAACACTGAACTTGTTCTTCCGTTCAAACTGAAAAGTACTTCTTGCATTTGGGTTTTTAATTGTGAGCTATTGATGTACGGTCTTTCTTTGCCCTTCTTCATTCTTTTTAACATGATCTCCAATTTAATGACAAAAAGATTATGGTCCCTGCCCACATCTGCTCCTCTCTCCACACATATGTCTGCCAATGAGCTATGAAATTCTCTAAATGAAGAAGTGATCTATCTGATTCTTTGTAGTACCAAGTGAGGAGTTCCATGTTGCGTTATGGATTTCTTTGAGGGAATATTGTTCCACCTATCATTACGTTGTTCACACTGCAAATGTCTACTAATGAGTCACCATTCTGATTTATGTCCAAACCGCTGCTGCGCCTACCCATGACTTTATCCAACACGTCATTTTATTTCAAACCTTTATGTTCAAATCACTCGTAGTTGCTACAGTGTCATGTTTTGGAACCTTGGTTAGTGTGAGCACATCCTGTAACAAATCATAAAAAGCATCTTTATCCTCATCTGGCTTTTTGTTGGTTGGTGCGTAGCATTGTATGACTTAGTTTAAAAAATCTGGTCTGAAAGTGAGCTCTAGTAATTCTTTCACTGACTGATTTCCATTCAGTCAATGCCTATTCTGCGTCATTTGACATTAATATTGCTATGCCAGCTTTGTCTGTCATCCAGATTCCCGGAGTAATGATCATCTTATTTGTTTCTCAAAAATTGTAGTTTGTTCAAACCTATTCCTCTTGCACTCACTGATTCCAAGGACATCACAAGATGGTATCTATCCATTTCTTCAATTATTTAAAGTTTTAATAGTTTCATACATTTTTCTCATATTTCCAAAACATGATTTTGATCACTGATCTGGCATTGAACAAGGGACTTCTCAAGACATGGACATCCTTACAGGTTTGACCAACTCCTGTCATATTCTTCACATGAAGATGATTGCTTATTCGAGCCTGCTACATGCCGATATGAGTCCTGGTGTTCGTTTCTGTAGTAATTTGTTTTATGTGATGAGGTTACTAGCCCCATGCACAATCTTAGGTCCACGGCTTCCGATTCATTATTCAGAGCTGTCCACTGATTATTGTAGGACTGCTAATGAAAGCAGGGCTGTTGGCATTCAGAAGTTTATTGTAGTATTTGACTGAGAGAAAAACACATAGCAAATTGATACAGTGCAACTGTAGGTCAGATTGGGATTGCCTTGACATTTAAGGCGGTCTAAAAGAAGTGAAGAAATCTGCTGTAGAAAGGCTCTCTACACGGTAGGTTGGATTAAAAAAATTATGATAAGTGTTTTATATTTATATGTTGCTAGTTCTATGATTCTATGATTCTTCACTTTCTTCCTTTTTTAAGCTTTAAACGGCTAAAGTGGGTGTTTTAGACTTGTCTCTAACTTCATAATTGTTAATAGAATTTCAGAGTTTTACATAGTTTTTTGGTTTTTTTTACTAAGACCTTTCACACTTAAAATGCTCGTCTCTGCTGAATAAGACAAATCTAAGGCCTCATTAACATCCTTATTGCGAAAACAAAATACATTCAAACATAAAAGTGGTAAGTAAATAACCCACGCTATGTTAGCAACCAACACCACTTTCTGAGGTATTGAACTTCCACAAGTCAAGAAAGCTGAAATCCTTTGAGCAGGCTATACCTCCTCAACAGAGTCTGCAGTTTGAAGTCAGAAGGACTTGTGCTCCCTAAGAGTTTTGAAAATTCCTCTCTCACAAGCCTGAATAGAAATTAGGAGCCTAACTTTGGCTTGTGTTTTTGGCCAGAGTATATAACAGAAACTTTGATAATGTATTGAAAGTCCAGGTAACTTTTCATTGTTAACACTGAAGCAATTTTTGGAAGTGACAAACATTTATGCCACTAAGAGGAGAAAGGTGGTTTTTCTTTGTTTGTTTTGTTTTGTTTTTTAAATCAATACTTATTTAGGAAATTTTAACAGGTTTATAAATCACTGCCATGTAAACATCAGAAATAAAATGTTAATCATTACAACTCTGAAGTTCTTCTCTTGTTTAGAGAACCGTGATGGAGTAATGTTATTATTAAATCTCTCTATTGAGAAGAGTATTACCTACTGCAGTGACAGCCACTTTACACCACTCATGCCAAGTTGTTTCAGGGGATTTTATTAGATTGACTGAAACTGCTGAGTACTCTTATTGATAAACATGTCTGGTTTGATCAAACTTTATTCAAAAAAATTGTACGGGTAGGCTGGCTTTTCTGCACGTGAAAGTACTTTGTCTGAGTATTGAATAAATGGTAACCAAATATCTAAGAGAAAAGTTTTGGATAAAATAATTTTGTTCTTTGATCCTACAAACCCTTATGCACATGCTTAGCTTTAAGGTGCACATGAGCAGTCTATTGACTTCAGTGGAGCTATTTGTGTAAGTAAAAGTATGTACCTGCCTTGTCTACAAGATCAAGGCTTTAATTTCAATATTTTGTTGTTTGCCTATAGCAGGGTTTGATTTTTGTTTTTTAAAAAGCAGTTGTAATGTAGTTGTGATAAATTTTAATCTTTCAGTAATACAAATTTTTAAAGCAATATATTAAAAATCAAATGATTTAAATCCCCTTGGTTTAATTTCACCCTGTTACAGGGAATTCATAGATTCCAAGTCTGACCTCCTGTGCTAGGCCATAAAACTTCCCCCAAATAATTCCTAGTGCATAGCTTTTAGAAAAACATCCAATTTTGATTTTAAAATTGTTGGCGATGGAGAATCTACCAGGACCCTTTCCAAATTGTTCAAATGGTTAATTACTCACACCATTAAAAATTTGCATCTTATTTTGAGTCTGAATTTGTCTAGCCTCATTTTCCAGCTATTGGATCGTGTTATACCTTTCTCTGCTAGATTGAAGAGCCCCTTAATAAATATTTGTTTGCCATGTAGATACGTATCCACTGTAAGCAAGTCAGCCCTAAATCCTCTCATAGTTCAGCTCAAGGAGCTCAATGTATTTAGCTTATTACTATAGGGCATGTTTTCTAATTCTTTAATCATTTCCCTGGCTCTTCTCTGGACCCTCTCTAGTTTATCAACATCCTTTTTTAATTGTGGGCACCAGAACGGGGGACACTATTCCAGCACCAGTTGTACCGGTGCCAAATAAAGAGGTAAAATAACTTCTCTACTTCTACTTGAGATTCCTTTTTACACATCCAAGGATCGCATTAGCCCTTTTGGCCACAGGAACCCCCCCAGGGAGGTCATGTTGAGCTGATTATCCACCGCAACCCCCAAAACTTTTTCAGAGTCACTACTTCCCAGGGTAGAGTCCCCCATCCTGTATGTATGACCTACAGTCTTTGTTCCCAGATGTATACATTTACATTTAGCTGTATTAAAACTTACATTGTTTGTCATTATTTACCACTCTCCCAATTTTTGTGTCGTCTGTAAACTTTATCATTGATGATTTTATGTTTTCTTCCAGGTCACTGATAAAAATGCTAAATTAATATAGGGCTTAGAACTGATTCCTGTGGGACCCACCTGGAAACATACCCACTCAACAATTCCCCATTTACAGTTACATTTTGAGACCTAACTATTAGCCAGTTTTTAATGCATTTGATGTGTGCCATGTTAATTTTATACTGTTCTAGTTTTTTTTAATCAAAATATCTTGTGATACCAAGTCATACACTTTACAGAAATCTATTATGTCAACACTATTACCTTATCAACCAAACTTGTAATCTTATCCAAAAAAAACATCGTTAGTTTGACAGATCTATTTTCCATAAATCCATGTTGATTTGCATTAATTACATTAACTTCCTTTCATTCTTTATTAATCGAGTTCCATAACAGTCACTCCATTATCTTGCCTGGGACCGATGTCAGGCTTACAGACCTATAATTAACCAGGTCATGTTGTTTACTATATTAAAAAATTGGCACAGCATTGGCTTCCTTTCAATCTTCTGGAACTTCCCCAGTGCTCCAAGACTTACTGAAAATCAACATTAATTGTCCAGTGAGCTCCCCAGCCAGTTCTTTTAAAACTCTTGTGAAAAGCTCAGAGAGGGAACGAAACTTGCTGCCTCTTTCATATTTTCTTTTCCAGTGTCCCATAGACAGGACCTACATTACACATTTGAAATATCATATACTATTCTATACACATATATAGATTCTAAAATGGGGAAGTTCACACAGCATGCTTGTAAGTCCAATACCAGGAACAGAGTTATATGCATATGCATTCCAATAAGACCACAAATCAGGATCCTGAATATTTAAAATACCCAAAGGCCAGACTTTACTTTCAAGACTCTTCCTTTGGCCTTGGCTGAGGGCTGCTGAGGAAGATGGGATTCCCTCCTTTGTGTGTGCAGCATGAATGGCAGGAGTACTGAGTCAGGATTAATAGACCTTTTAAAAAAAGCAACAACCCCTCTTTCAAAGATTTTGGGTTTAATTCACACACATTTTAAAGGAATTCTAGAAACTACTACAACAGTAGAAGGGTTGACTGGCAATCTGTAGTAGAAACTGAGTAGAAACTCAGACTATAAAAAGGTTGTCAGTGAAATAACATGTAGCTGACGAACATGACTGTTGGTAAGAGGAGTTCCTGAAGGACAGGAGATTTTGCCAAAAGTTTTGGGCAAGTTCTAGGGGGCACTGTGTTTATAAAGTCTTCACTCTCACAAGCAAACGTCCAATAGGTAAGAATCCCAAAGCTGCAGTAATACCAGGTTTTGTAGTTGTCACTGGTGGATCCCTCCAATTCTGGAATAAAGTATTAAATGTTGCTAGAAAGAAGTGTAAGCTAACACTCCAATAAGCTAAACTCAGCTTCTACACTCCTATTTTATTAAAGCCACGTACAGATGTTGCACCAGCCAAAAAAAGCTTTGTAGAGGCATTGGACCCGAAGGCCATGACATTATACCCCACCCAGCTATTGCTGGAATGTGAGAACCATCCTTTATTTTTTCAAACTCCAGAAGAAACCATAAAGGTTTCCCAACCTCAGAAAGCAGGAACTAGGAGTGTACGTTGCCCTGGATTTGCCAGAAGGGTCAGGCAAGGAATGTTCTGCTATCACATATGCTTTCCTGATGAGCTTTAGGTTGTACAGATGTTTGAACAACAACAAAAATTAATTTAGTCATAACAAACAGAAAAGGGAGGGGGCGTGTTTTTTAAATTTGAGACACTTGAAGACAGTTCTGCAGTACAGTACAGGACAATTGGTATTTTGTTTCCAAGAGGTGTTGTGCATTTCCACAGCATGCTCGTAATGGGGTTTGTTTTATTTAGCTGCAAGCAAATACAGAAGTAAAACCTTCTCTGTTTCTTGAGTCTTTTTATCATTGTGCTGTGAACTGTCAACATCCCGTATTCAGACCCTTACATTAATTGTGTTAACTCCCACCCTACTGAAATATACACCTCTAAATGGGAAGGAAAGGAGGTAAAGGTCTTGTTCAGGCCACTGTAACAAGCAGAAACTGCACCCTTTATAAACTGCTGCCTCAAAAAGATGTTTTTTCCGTGCTGCCCTTCCAAGGTTCAATAGCGCATAAGTGTAGTGAAGCTGTGTATTGCTAAGCCTCTCATTATGTTTATAAAATTTACTGCAGCACGTTTATTTTTAAGTGAGGTACTCTGTCTAGTTCAACCATGAGCTACAGGGCTTGATGCAGGCATTACGGATGAGGTTCTATGGGCAATGTTACCCAAGAGATCAGACTAGATACATTCTGAGTTTACTGCTACAATGTAAAGTAGGATATGACTAGAACTAAATAGCAAAATACATTTTTATGAGGCAGTGATCCTCAGCTGCTGTAAATCATCATAGCTCCATTGACTTCAATGTAACTATAATGCTTTACACCAGCTGAGGATCTCATATATTGTCTTTATTCACATACTTACTAAGGTCCCAATTGTGCACCTGGCTCAAAACTAGTGGATGTTTGTACCCACGTAGACTCCTGTTGCAGTCAACCAGGCCGCACGGGGGAGCTAGCTGTGTGGGGCCCTTGTGGCATCAGGCCCTGTTTCACATAGCTGAGTCATCTCCAACACCTTCCCCAGACATCAGTAAGAATGAGTGAGGTCCTACTGGGTGGCATAAAATTTGCATATAGCCATAACGAGGGCTTGTTCTTAAGAAACTAAAGATATAATTTAAAGCATGAAAATCCTCAAATTAAGAGGGAAATGCAACTTGAATTTAAAGATAAACTGACTAATAAGTAAGATTTGATAGAGATGAGATTATAAACTAAGGTAAAATCTACTTCACAATATTGTCTTTCAGAATTCCTGCTTGGTACAGTTGCATTTGAACACTTGCAGTAGATTGCTAATAAATTACTTTTAGCTATGTGATGATCAGATGAGATTGGAGGTGATTAGTTTAATAGATTTTGGAAATATTTATGTGGAAGTCCATCTTGTTACATCTGGCAATAATTTTCTTAGGCTTAATGATTCCAGAGGTTAGTGATTATAGAATGCAGCTTGTTTTTCTTTGTGATCCTTCCTATAACACTATAAAATTACATCAGGCTTCCAAGTGTATTCAATTTGCAGTGCTGAATCTGCAAGTTTTCCTTTTCTTGGTATGTCTCATAAATGCATTTTACAAATGTAAGTGCATTTGCTCCTTTAAGCTTAGAATGTAAGCGTTACAACTTCATATGCTTTAGTCTGTAATTCTGGTTTTCTTACCTTCTGAATCAATATGGACCCAATTTCACATGTTGCATTCATTGACTTTTCTTATTTTATGAATAACTATTGTCTGAGGTCTTTCCCACAGGAAGGTTTTATGAAAAGTGGAAGCATTTAAAAGCACTTGCAGATGTGCTTTATAGTATTTATATATATTTTTAAATGTCCCTTTGTGGAAGAACTACTGTAAACAGCAAATTCCTATACAGGATTAGGGCATGTCTACATTGCAGCTGGCTGTGTGCTTCCCAATGCAGGCAAAGAGACGTGCTAGCTCTGCTTGAGCTAGTGCACTAGAAATAGCAGTGTAGTGGGGGCAGCAGCATAGGCTAGCTGCTTGAATACAAACCTGCCTGGATCCCCTGGAGACATACTTGGGCAGCCAGTTTGAACTGTTGCCTATGCTACCTTCGGCTACGTGGCTATTTTTAGCACGCTAGCTTGAGCAGAGCTAGTGCCTGTATGTCTACCTGCTGTGGAAAGCATGTTGCCAGCTGGAGTGTAGACATACCCAAAGCAACATAGCACTCTTGCTTCAGAAATACTTTGGTAATGGCTTTAAAATGTGAAATACAGCATTGCAGATATTGAGGAGCTCTAGATAGCTCTTTATTACATTTTTTATAGGTAGCTAGTTGACCAGCGAGAGCTGTTGGTGCTCAGCACTCTTGAAAATGAGGTCATTTATTTGTGTCTAAATATAGACAAGATTCTAACTTTAGTTTCCCTTAAAAATAAAAGCTTGGCACTATATGTAAAATATTACATGCGCACAGACGCTGGCTGTTACCCATATAGTGAAGCAATGATATTTTAAAACTTTGCATGGGGGAAGGTCTCTAGGAATCTGCACACCTAGCACCAGATTCTAATCATGGTTATACCTATGTACAATAACTGTAGGTTAAGTCAATGAAGTGAAGTCATGTTACTCCAGATGTACGCCAGCGTAAGAGATGTCAGAATCTTCTTCTGAGTGCTAAATCTTTAAAGTTCATAGTGTTGCTGTCTCAAACCCCAGCACTCCATTATCCATTACATGCAGTGCATTTAAAAAAGAAAAAACGGTTACTAGGCACAGAGAGGTAATAGACATATAGCCCTTTGAACAAGTTTAGAATTGCAGATACCATGCTCCATATGGGGAGAAAAGGTCAGTTTCTATCAATACAGCTCTTCCATCCTGCAGAAAGATCATAATGGCCAGGATTTCTGAGCAGGTTCTTCTGTTACAAAATTAAGTGATTAGAAAAAGGTGCTATTAGGGTTTTTGGAAAATGTGACGGCTCTATTATTAATTGGAATTGATGCAGCTTTCCCCAGTTTTGAAATTACCCTGGTTCAGAGTTAACTGTGTCTATACCACTGGGACAGCTGAAATCCTAGTGTTGACAAAGCCTTGGTGATATGTGTAAGAAGAAGGATAATCTAGTGTTGAGGGTGCTAGGCTGGAATTTACAATACATGGATTCAATTCCCGAACTGTAAAATGGGGGTAATAGCATGTTCCTACCTTGCAGGGGTGTTGAGGATAGATACATAAGTATCTAAGAGAGACCAAAATGCAGGTGCCGCTTTGTGCTTGGCCTGGTGTATTTTCCATGAAAACTCCAAAAGGACATTTGACCAATTCTCAAGTACAAATGTTCTTGCACAATTGGGCATTTTTCTAACCTGCCTGCCTAGTTCTATGCACCTCTGTTTGAACTGTTACAATTTTGGGTCCTCCAAGCCTGCTTAAGCAGATGTTATAGAATCCTGTCAATTATTGTAGCTGATTAAGGAAGTTTGGATGCTTGAACACATCTGACTTCTTTTGATTCTTAGTCAACATAAGTAAAGTATGGCAGGTATAAGCACTGGAGAGTGCATTGTAGGGAACGTGTCTCCATTGGGCTGGATTAGGAGTTTGATCCAGTGTCAGTGGAAAGTCTCACATCAGTTTCATTGAATTGGGACCTAGATGACTTAATTGATCTCTTCTATCTCTAATTTTTGTCGTTAATCAGAAGCTTTTAGTGTCAATGCATTTCCTCCCTAGTCCAAATTTATTACTCATGCTGAGACCTAACCTGAGATTCGCTGATGACTTCAATAGGACCTTTCCTGTGGTGGCACCCCCTCCTATGAATTTCTCCTATGCTGAATTCCTGCAGGAGTAATATGTCCCTTAGCGAAAATTCTGATAGCTAGACTCTATTTTTGAGATTAAGATTTATTTTGTTCTCATTGTCATGTGGTTGCTGTTAGATGCTACCAGGAATTAAAAGAAGGAATGAAAACTCAATTTGAATGGGAAAAAAAAATGGATAAATGAAGGTCTGACTGGTAATGGGTTTGTTTCACCAGCATTCACTCACCCTCCCAAAGGCTGAAGAGCGGAAAGACATTTCTTTTTATTTTCATTTTCAGGAGAAATCACAAATAGCTGAAAAGATATAACCTAAAACAATTCTAATCTGATACCACTGGAGGAGTGAAAAGGAATAACCGTATGTACATTTTTCCGGTGTTTGGGCTTTGTTGTGGCAGGAATACTAACCCTAAACATTGTATCTGCTGGAGTTATGCGCATAAATCAACTTTTAAAAACCAGTAGTGGGACATTTTTATGACCTTTATTATTTCTCTTTCTGCACACAAGGAAGTGGGGTTCGAGTGCTCCTTACGTAGTTCTTTTTGAAAAGGGCACCCACGGAAGGAAAAACTCTATTTGTCAGAAAAAGAAACAGAAGTCTGTATGGAATCAGGATATCCAAATATGCAATGGGGCTCTTGTGATAAAGTCTAAGCCGCAGGGCATCTAAAGAAATATTGTTGTATTATTCTCCTCTCATATACGCCCACTTCTGGGGCCCATTCTTCCCACCACTCAGCTAGTCTGAGAGATCCAACTAAAAAACTAGTCATCACCACATGTGCCATTAACTCATATTAGCCTCTGGAGCAAACAAGACTGGAGACCCACAGAAACAAGTGTGTTAGCTCTACTGAGTTAAATGCCTCCTTAACTGAAGCTTTTAGCCAAAGGGAAAAACATCTTCAACTTAGGGTGTGTCTATACTTGGTACTAGGGGTGTGATCCCCACATCCCCTAGACATACTCACCCAGAGCTAGGGCACTATAAATCGTCATGTAGCATGGGCAGAGGTGAGAGGCAGCACAGGCTAGTAGCACTGAATCCAGGCGGGTTTGTACTCAACCCCTGAGCCTGTGCTGCCACGTGTTGCTGCCCATGCTACTGTGGCTCTGCTATTTTTAGCATGCTGCTCTACGCAAGCTGGGAATCACACCCCCAGCTCCAAGTGTAGACATACCCACACACAATGGGGAGTTCTTACTAAGGGTGTCACTGTCAACTCAGTCTTGGAGGGAAAATTGAATGTGAGAGTTGTAGGTGGAACATGGCGGAGACCAGGCTCTCAGTGGCTGCAGGACCTGTGGGCTAGATTCACTCTTAGATCTCGGCTTTTGCAGTAGACCTCATCATAAAAATCTCCAGGGAGTGGAAGTGGTAGCAGCACAAAGGGCCCACAGCCTCTGTTGCGTGGAGAGAGGAGGTTCTTGGAGGAACAGAGTATACAAATTGTGAGCAGTGCAGGCTGAGAAGGGGACGTGACCTTACCTGCAAACGCAGTGATATTTGTGTCTCTCTTACAACAGCCTCCATCTGTGGAACCAATTAGGATTAAATCCGCACATAGAACCACCAGGGATGGTGGTGATGGAAATGCTTCCAGCCAAACCTCAGAGCATCTGACTCATTAACTTCATTTTTGGAGAAAAGGAAGAGGCTCTGTCCATTACTAATCTGTGTGGGTTTGCTGGATGTACAGCTTTAGGGCTCCTTCAGGGAGGGTGTTTGGGGCTGTATGCTAGAATAATATGCAGCCTTCTAATCCAGGTAGCAGCACCATTTAACCCGTCTGTTAAAATGAGACTAATTTATACCATGCTGTGTACAGTGTATGAAGTTTGGTGGCTTTCTCCCAGTGCCTATGCATGGGGGGCAGGGGGACACTGATAGTCCAACTTGTGAAGTTTAACTAATTCACTTTGTGCTTTTTTAAAAAATGCAACAAAAATCCCTATCAAACCGCATATGGTTAGTTAGAGCCAGGTCGTGGGTTTAAACCACAGGCCAGAACAAGTGGGCATGCAGCAAATGCCCCCAGAAGCATTCTCAGAGACTCAACCAGAATCTTAGGGGTTAATGATGCACAGTGGCGGGGGAGCGCTGTCATCCTGTTACAGGGTGCAGTATGCGCTCCCCGTTTCCCAGCCGTGCCAGGGCTAGGAGAAAAAAATAAGCCACAACATTTTGTGCACAAGTCGTGTACATGAGAGAGTAAAAACAGCTGTTTGGGGAATGCATTGCATACAAAAGCAAACATAGAGTGATGA
Source organism: Mauremys reevesii (assembly GCF_016161935.1). NCBI lineage: Eukaryota > Metazoa > Chordata > Testudines > Geoemydidae > Mauremys > Mauremys reevesii. The sequence continues at coordinate 21,858,664 of NC_052628.1, read as the reverse complement.
TGGAAAAAAAAGTTCTCCCAAAGAGGTCCCAAAATCCAGGGTAAAACTCCATTTTGGCTCAAAGCTCAGTTTCCCATTTTTCTCGATGAGGTCTTTCTTTTTCCAAAGAGAAATCTGTCACCCAGTTGGTCACCTTTCTATTTTTGCTAGTGTGTAGATTGGGCTGATTGTAACTGCTGTTCTCACCAGGCTGGGTGTGTTCAATTGATACATCAGACACTGTCTTTGTTGGGTATAGAGGGGTGTGTGTGTGTGTGTGTGTGTGTGTGTGTGTTTGTTTTGTTTTAATCACATAGCTAATTATACAGTACCCTCATTTGATTTGCTTGGTTCCATCCACAGCCCCAAACCTACAATAAGCTCCATGTGGGTGGACTCCTATTCTTGTGCAGACCCTCATAGCTTCCCCATTCTGCTGAGCTATTTGCAGGACGGTGGCCCAAATTAACATCTGGTGCCCACTCCCCTGAGAACACTGTCAGCTCTAACCAAATGAGAACAAACGTTAGAAATTCATAGATTCAGGCCAGAGGAACCATGAGTCTAACCTTCTGTAGAACCTAAAATTAATCTGAACCTTGTCTATCGTTATTGAAAGTCGTATGATCAATTAGTCCTGAAAACTCAGCTCCAAGGCACCGCCACATGTTCAGGTGTGATGATGCAGGGGGCTTTTCAGTGTAGTGCCCCCTTTAGCCGTTCTGGTGCACAGGGATCTGTTGTTTCCTGTGGTCTAGTTCTCCAGCCAGGTCGCTATTCAGTCCATTCCCCTTCCAGAGTATACAGAAAAGTCTCAAAATAGTAAACTCAAAATCTAATGGCCTTTGAGCCCGTCTCCCAATGTTTATCTGTAACTTTTAGTTTGTGGCCTTTTTTATTCTTTTAATGCCTGTGCACCCCCTCTTGTTCTGGCGGAGAACTAGGTTGGGGAACGCAGGCTCACACTCTCCTCCAGGTTCTAGCCCAGGGACCCAGTTTTGGGTGGATAAGGCATGTTTCTTTGATCCCTCCGCCACATTCCTGAGTTGCTTCTGACTTCATCCCACTTGTCAACATCTTCATCAGGTCTCTGGACTCTGCCAGTCCTGCCTGGATCTATGGTTCCTCACCGTGTCTCCTTAGCCAGCTGTGAAGGTGCTTTCTCAAAGACCACTCCCTGCCCTCCTCTGCAGCAGCTGGGCTATACTACAAGCAGCACTCTGTCTCTTACCTTTAGAGCAGTCGATAAGTGTCTCCTTCAAGCAGGAGTCCCCCCTTTCAGCCCTCTCTCTGGGCTGAGTTTGTGTCTCAGGCCTCTTGTCAGCTGCAAAGCTTTTGCCAGTTCCCTTCAGCTGAACACCCTCACCAAACTGGGAGGTCCAGCAGGCCAGCCTTCTCTCAGTGTCTGCCCTCCCTGGGAGGGAGAAGGAAGCCTTTATGCTGGCCTCTTCCTCCCAGTGTATCCCCTGACTGGGGGAAAAGGGAGTCTGGCTCCATTCACTCTGCCAGGTTTCGGGTGCCAGGCCTTTAAAGAAACAGGGCCTTTCTCCCAGCCACATCTTATCTCTCTATCCCTATCCTTCTTTAGGTTCTTGTTTATTGCGTCTTTGAAAATCCTTAAAGGGCCATGCCGGGTGATGGGCTGACCACTAGGCACTACTGCTTATAAGGGCAGGCCATGCTGTCACACCATTGTATGTCAGCTTTATGTGTGGCAGTCACTATAATCACTCACTTTACATTGGCCTCTGAGAGGCATTGAACACTACTTGAAAAGCTTGGTGGAGGAAGTTGTATATGATTACAGTGTTTTGCATCTATAATTTGGGGATCCACAGGATTATAGGCATCATTTGTGCCCATTTATTGTCTTACAATAGCCCTGGGTAGGGGGTAAATAAGTATTACCTTGTACCTATTTTATAGACAGATAAACTGAGGCACAAAGAGGTTCATAAGTGACATCCCTAACATTACTCGCCATCTCAGGTTGAATCAGGGATAGAATCTAAGGGTCTGGTTCTCCAGCCCTGACTCTGAACAGCTCCTGTTGAAATTTATGGAAGCTGTTTGTTTGCAGTGGCTCTGAACCATTCTCCAGGAGTCCTCTGCATTTACCACTGCCTCTGAGCGGCTGCATTAGTCTTTTGTTCTGACAGGGAGTATGATGTTGTTTATAGGGCCTGGATCTCCATTGGCAGGTCAGGTTGTAAGAATGACCTTTTATTCTCTTCCTGAGAAGGAGAGGTGGTGCCCCCAAGTGGTAGACAAGAGAATAATAAAAATGGTGATTGTGGAGAGAACTGTACACCATGCACTCTTAGCCAGCAGAATGTCATAAGCTGGTAACTAAGAAATTAAAGGGAGAACAAAATAGACTATGAAACACACACACATTAGGAAATTTTCTTTTGTGTCTAATGAGCATAGCAGCTGAGCAGCATTTTGGCTGGAACGATGACCAGGATCGTAATGCTTCTTTTTTTATCTTGCAGGCCAAGCAGGTGTTGAGTGGCTGTGGTGATGAACTGACAACATTCCTTGTGGAATGAATTCTCATTGGATTCCAGTGTAATTTGTAGCTGGCCAGCTGTAAGAGTAGCCCAACAAGAATTCACTGACACTTCCTTCCTCCTCTTGCTGAGCCGGCCCCAGCAATTGTTTCAGTGTTTTCATAAAAGCGTCCTGTTATCCTTTGCCAAACTGAACAGTTCAACAGAGCTGGACCTGAGTGGTGGCTCCCCATGTGGGCTCTCTCTCTGAACATGGCTGGGGGTGACGCTGACGGATGCTGTGATTCTGAAAGGAAGATCAGCGAAGCCCCGCATAGTGAACCCAGAAAGGCATCCTTCACATGATGGGATCCTTGGGTGCCCATAATGCCCATCACGCAAGAGAACGCTATGCTCTTCCTCCCCCTCCTGTATCAGTGGCTGCAAAACAGCCAGAGGGAGGAAGTGGAAGGGCCAGAGCAGAGGCTGTGTCAATCTGCCATTCAGAAGCTGAGAGAGTACATACAGCTAAATTTTTCCGTGGATGACAGCAAATTGCAGCCTAGTGGTCCCAGCACTTTAGACATGGAAATCTGCACGCTCTACCTTACCAAGGAGATGGGCAAAAATGAGGCTCTTGGCTTAAGCTTTGGGAACATCCCTGCTTTTGGAGACTATGGAGAGAAACGGAGAGGAGGGAAAAAGAGGAAAGGGCACAAAGGCCCAGTGCTTGATGTTGGCTGTATCTGGGTAACGGACTTAAAGAAAAATAGCCCGGCAGGGAAATGTGGGAAAGTGCGACTGAGAGATGAGATTCTTTCCCTGAATGGACAATTAATGGTCGGCGTGGATGTCAGTGGGGCCAGGTAAGGGGCAAAGCAGTTACTGCAGATCTGCAGTGCATTGGGGTTGCTGCATAACACAATGGGTTGTCTTTAATACTGATCTGCTAGAGCTGTGGTCCCCAAACTTTTCAGGGTCATGTCCCCCCTTATCTCTGTCCATGCCCCCCCCCCAAGCTGGGGCTGGGAGCAGGGCCATGGCTTGGGGGGGAGAGTAGGGAGGCAGACAAGGATAAAGGGATTGAGACTGGGGCCACAGCGGGGGGTGGGTCTTGGACCTGGAATGGGAGCAGGAGCAGAGCCACAGCCAGGCTGCAGCGGGGGCTGGTAGCCAGTGGCTGGGTACAGATACATTCCCGCCCCCACCCTCACCTGGAAACAGAGCTGTGGCCAAGAGCTGAGGCTGGAGGCGGAGCCGCAGCCACGCCATGGTGGGGCCCAGCAGTTGGACCCGCGGCCTGGTGCAGGGATGCACAGAGGCTGGGAATGGGAGCCAGAGCAGAGCTGGGGGCGGAGCTGGGTGTCTCTCCCTCCCCAACCCACATAGGGGCTGGCCCAGCCCCATCCCAACATTCCTCTTTGCCTCCCTAGGGGGTGTGCCCCACAGTTTGGGGACCTCTATGCTAGAGGCTGTAGAAGGTCTTCACAAGGTAGCAGAATAGCTGGTGCTTCCTGTTTCTTGTGGTAGGGGTGAGGGGTGAGGTTCATTCACTGGTTTAAGACGGGGAAGTACAAGTGCAGTGGTGCTAAACTCATTTTTGTTTTAGAGGGCACAAAATCTCTTCCCTCTAGGAAAAGGGCTTACCTCCAGCAATGGATGGTTTAGAATGTGATGCACAGTGTCAAACCAGTCACCTGTAAAACTAAAATGGCCAGATCCTCAGCTTGTGTGCACCAGCATAGCTTCATTTAGTTCAGGGAAGATATGCCAATTTATACCAGCAGAGGATCTGGTCTAGTAAGTAAAATCCCAAATGGGGGGAGAATGAATAGGATTGTTATTCGTAATGTCGCTGGAGCTGCTTGGCGAGAGTAAAAACTTTCACAGAAATTTTCCCATACTCCATTGGGGAGGAATATATCAGTTAGCACTGGTTGGAAAATGCATTGTTTACCACATGCTATCAAAAGTATTTTTTTGCAAACAAGCTAAAAGACAAGGTTCCAGCCTCAGGGAGGTAACACTCTAAGGATGTGATCCTGCAAAGTGTTGAGCATCTCCTGCTACCACTTGGTGATAAAAGTCCTCACTTCCTCCTGGCCTTGTCTACAGTTTTGGGAAAGTTCCCCACCATTGTAATTCCTGTCTCTGCTGCAAACTTCTAAGCTTGAGCAAATGAGTGGATTTACAGAGCCTGGGTTATGCCCCAGCCTTTAAACAGTCCCTGGGAATTTCCCTTGGGTGTGCCAGAGCCCCCAAGAGAGCACACGCTTCCACAAAAACATACCACACTGCTTCTGTGACTTCTGGACAGGACCTTTGGTTTCCAGCAATGACCTGTTTTTCACCATGGGTATGTCTACACTACCTGCTGGATCAGCGGGCAGCAAATCGATCCAGCAGGGGTCGATTTATCGCGTCTAGTCTAGACGCGATAAATCGACCCCCCGAGCGTTTTCCCGTTGACTCCTGTGCTCCACCACCGTGAGAGGCGCAGATGGAGTTGAGGGGGGAGCGGCAGCAGTCGACTCACCGCGGTGAAGACACGTTATTCATGTAGCTGAAGTTGCGTAACTTAGATCGATGACACCCCCACCCCCCGCCCAGTGTAGACCAGGCCCATGGCTCTCAACAGCAAGCGTAACCCAGATCAGACTCTAGCCAGAGGCTTTTCCTTGTTAGGAGAAGACGGTGAGTATCTGGAGTAATGCAAGGCAGTCTTTTCAAAACAAGCTAGCTTTTACCAGTCACCTGGGTTACAGCATTGGAGAGTCCATAGCATGGAAAAGACAAACTGAAGACAAAGTCCATATTAGTGGGAGGTCTGGCCCGTGATCCATGCTCTCCTCAAATCCCAGTTCTCTCTCTTTGTCCTGCTGTCCCTGCTCGGTTGGCAGCAGTAACCGTAAGATGCAATCACTTGACACCTCTTGCCTTTGTTATCCAGGCAGAGTCTTTTTGCTCTGCTTCCCTGTGGAGTGGTTGGGAGAAGTAACTTGCTGTAGGGTTTGATGTTTGGTCTTTGAGGCATCCATTGTCTAAGTAGGGTTTTCCATTCAAATGTGGTGATCCCAGCCCTGACAGTCCTACTGAATAGATGCACAGGCACCGGCTTCCTCCGGGCCCCAGGGTGCTCAACCCCCTGCTCCACCCCAGGTCCCACTCCCACCTGACCCCTTCTCCCAAGCCCTCCCCCCCATCCCGTCCCCTCAGCATGCCTCATCCTTACGCTTCCTCCTCTCTCCCAGCGCCTCCTGCATGCCTCAGAACAGCTGATCACAGCGGGTGGGAGAAGTTGGGAAGGAGTGGGAGGAGCTGATTGGTGGGGCCACTGGTGGATGGGAGGCACTGATGGGGGAGTGGGGAGCTGGCTGCTGGAGGGGGCTAAGCACCCACTAATGTTTTTCCATGGGTGCTCCAGCCCTGGAGCACCCATGGAGTTGGTGCCTATGACTAGGTGTCTCAAACACCTAGCCTTAATCTCCCATGTCCCAGGGAGATAATTAATTCTTCCCCCCAGGGGTAGTGATCATAGAAGATTAGGGTTGGAAGAGACCTCAGGGGTCTCTAGTCCAACCCCCTGCTCAAAGCAGGACCAACCCCAACTAAATCATCCCAGCCAGGGCTTTGTCAAGACAGGCCTTAAAAACCTCTAAGGATGGGGATTCCACCACCTCCCTGGGTAACCCATTCCAGTGCTTCACCACCTTCCTAGTGAAATATTGTTTCCTAATATCCAACCTAGACCTCCCCCACTGCAACTTGAGACCATTGCTCCACCTGCCACCACTGAGAACAGCTGAGCTCCATCCTCTTTGGAACCTCTCTTCAGGTAACTGAAGGCTGCTATCGAATCCCACCTCACTCCTCCCTTCTGCAGACTGACTAAGCCCATTTCCCTCAGCCTCTCCTCATAAATCATGTGCCTCAGCCCCCTCATCATTTCTGTTGCTGGACTGTCTCCAGTTTGTCCACATCCTTTCTGTATTGGTGGGCCCAAAACTGGACGCAGTACTCCAGATGTGACCTCACCAGTGCTGATTAGGGGGAATAATAAATCTGCTGGCAATGCTCCTACTAATGCAGCCCAATATGCCGTTAACAGTGTGCCCCTGTTGCCAAGAAGGCTGACTCCTATCCAGCTTCTCATCCACTGTAATCCCCAGGTCCTTTTCCACAGAACTGCCACATAGCCCATCGGTCCCCAGCCTGTAGCAGTGCCTGGGATTCTTCCATCCTAAGTGTAGGACTCTGCACTTGTCTTTGTTGAACTTCATCAAATTTCTTTTGACCCAATGATTTGTCTAGGTCACTCTGGATCGTATCCCTACCCTCCATCATATCTACCTCTCCCCCCAGCTTAGTGTCATCTGTGAACTTGCTGAGGGTGCAATCTATCCCATCATCTAGATCATTAATGAAGATGTTGAACAAAACCAGACCCAGGACTGACCCCTGGGGCATTCCGCTTGATACTGGCTGCCAACTAGACATTGCGCCATTGATCACTATCCGTTGAGCCCAACAATCTAGCCAGCTTTCTATCCACCTTATAGTCCATTCATCCAATCCATACTTTTTTAACTTGCTGTCAAGAATACTAGCAAATGCTGTGCTAACGACAAGATATATCACATCCACTGCTTTCCTCATATCCATAGAGCCAGTTATTTCATAACAGAAGGCAATCAGGTTGGTCATGCATGACTTGCCCTTGATGAATCCATGCTGACTGTTCCTGATCACCTTCCTCTCCTCGTGCTTCAAAATGGATTCCTTGAGGACCTGCTCCATGATTTTTCTGGGGACAGAGGTGAGACTGACTGGTCTGTAGTTCCTCGGATTCTCCTTTTTCAAGATAGGCACTATATTTGCCTTTCTCCAGTCATCTGGGACCTCCCCTGATCACCATGAGTTTTCAAAGATAATGGCCAATGGCTCTGCAATCACATCAGCCAACTCCCTCAGCACCCTCGCATGCGTTGCATCCGGCCCCATGGACTTGTGCATGTCCAGCTTTTCTAAATAGTTCTTAACCTGTTCTTTCACCACTGAGGGCTGCTCACCTCCTCCTTTTACTGTGCTGCCCAGTGCAGCAGTCTGGGAGCTGACCTTGTCTGTGAAGACCGAGGCAAAAAAAGCATGGAGTGCTTCAGCTTTTTCCATATCATCTGTCAATAGGTTGCATCCCCCATTCAGGAAGGGTCCCATACGTTCCCTGACCACCTTTTTGTTGCTAACATACCTGTAGAAACGCTTGTGGTTTCCCTTCACATCCCTTGCTAGCAACTCCAGTTGTGCTTTGGCCTTCCTGATTAGATCCCTGCATGCTTAAGCAATATTTTTATACTCCTCCTTAGTCATCTATGATGCCAGGTGGACAAGTACAGAGTCATACAGATAGTTTGTAAACATATTACAAATATTTCCACATTCCTCACAGGTCATTTAATCTCTCTGGGCTCTTCTACAGGTTGGGGTAAAGCGCTACCTTAAAGCGCACTAGGGAATCTTTAGTGCACACCAGCACGGTCTACACCAGTTAATGGGCAGCATGATAATGCACTTTAGAAATCACAACCCCCTAGGCTGAATTGCCCCCCGGTGTAGACAAACCCTCTGACTCACTTTCTCATCTAGAAGAGTGGTCCTTTCCCCCCCACCCTTTGTCTGTCTTGTCTATTATGATTGTAAACCCTTCAGAGTAGGAGCTCTCTCTTACTTTGTGTTTTGGGCAGCACCTAGCTCAATGGGGCCCTGATTTCAGTTGTAGCCACTAGGTGTTGCCATAATACAAACAATCAATAGTAGTAACAGCGCCTATTGAGCTCCACTGGTATTCGTAAAAGTGGGAGGTGATTTTCCACCGTGTCATCTAATTCTGCTGTGAGCAAGAGGCTTCTCATCTGCTAAACAAATTGAGAGCATGCGATAAGGTGGTGAGAAAGATGGAGCTGTGTCTCGCAAAGGATCAGATCTGATTTTCAAAGGTGCCTGAACCCAGCCTCTGCAATAAAATGCCTCTGCAATTATTTGTGTGCACAAGCGGTAGTATTACGCTGTCTAATCACCTTACTGTGCCTGCAAAATAGGCCATTTCTTAAGAGCAGTCCGAAGGCTATGGATGAGGAACCATGATGTGTTATTGCCCCTCAGACAGAATGACCTGTTCTTTAAATCAAAGGTGAACTGTTGTTAGAGGTCAGGGATAACGTCACATTATTTTTCATGCTAAGGAAGGTAATGCTTTGTGGAGTCTGAGACTTTCAGGTGTCAGTTTTTATTTTTCCACCCCTGAGATTCTCCAGTTGTGCTGTTTTTAAAGGCTCTGTAGCAAAATCAGTAAGCTATGGAGACTACCGATAATTAGAATCCTGTCCTTTTTTTAATTTTCCAGCTCAGATGTTCTGTTAGCTCCCAGAGATAGAAAAGCCCTGCAAAACCTCACTGGGAAGCTGAAATTCCTAGATTTTCTTTGCGTGTGGCAGTTTTGATTCTTGCTAGTTCATGAGATCCTACCCTAAAATGATCTATGATCTCTTGGACCAGGGAAAAATATAGGCCATTTAGCAGACAGACCTGGACATTTTCATCACCCTGGTCTGATCTGCCCCTGAATCATTGCCATTGTTTGATGAATGTGATACAAATGGAACAAACTTTCAGGGCCTTATGGGACTTTTTCACTTCTGATGCTGTTGTGAATGCTTGGATTCATCCTCTGATGCCTTATCTACACTACAGGCGAAATTCAATCAAAGCTACGTCAATTTGAGTTACGTGAATAGCGTAACTCAAATCGACCTAGCTTAGATCTACTTACTGTGGGGGTCCACACCACGCAATGTCGGTTGACTCCCCCTACTCTTCTTGATCCGGTGATGTACAGGAGTCGACGGGAGAGCGCTAAATTGACCGCCAATGCATCGATTGCTGCTTGTCAATCCCCCGGTAAGTGTAGACAAGCCCTGAGTAGCAAATGGCACTCCTAAAGCAGGACTTTGTAGGTACCACCTTGTAAATCATGTTCAGCACCCTTTAAAAGCTGGAGGTTTCTCAGGGATCTCAAAACAGTGATGACTGCTGCCCACCATTGTAAGATGCAGTTAATAAATATTGTGGAGTGAAAGAGGGAGTCAACTTGTGGACTCTTTGCAGACTAATTAGGTTTATTTCAAAATTGTACCACTCAGTGTTTCTATGTTACTGCTATAGTAGCAGAGCCTGTTCCTGCTGGTTCTTCAGGTTTCACTGAATCTGTAGGGGCCTGTAGTAATGGAGATTCTCAGCAGGGATAGGCAGGGCTGCCTCTGTGCTTCTCAGTGCTAGCCACTGTGTTGGAATTCTCTTGCTTATTAAGGGCAACATCCTTGTTTGATGTGAAGGGGCATTAATTCTGTGCTTTGATGCGTGACTCAGTTTGCATAGTACATGCATGATTCATAGAGTTAAAATTCTGTTTGTGGCTCATGCCAAGGTTAGCCTGGGCTTGAGTGAGTGAGAATTGGGTTTAATTTTAGTTTGCAGTTATTGCTCTGGAACATGTGTACCAGAAATGCACCCTTGTTGCCTATACAGGGAATGATCACGTTGCAGTCTACATAAGGCACTCTTCGGTGTATATAGTCACTGTATTTCTTTTCTTTCTTTTTTTAAATAATTTTTCATAAAGAAACAAACGATAAAAATACAAAAAAGACTGACAGCTTGTATAGATTACCAAATACCATACATTTCACCAGATAGCCAATAAAATTACACAATTATGCAACTTCACAACTTGTTGAAGCTGCAAGACCAGACAATATACAGACATAACATGTTAGGGTGGGGGTAACAATCGTTTTTGTTTTGTTTTTTTAAAAAGACACACACAAATAGGCAAAAAAGGGAAGGCGGGGACATGGGGCAGGGGGTAGGGAAGGGACGTAGTCACTCTTTAGATAATTTTGTTCCACGCCATTTACAAAATGTGTCACAGAAGACAATTGACAATCTACAGAAGTTAGAGGGCCCTTTTTCCTACTCAAGCAGACTTATCTGCTTGTAAAGTGGTTATCAAACCATCCATGTACTCTTTCTGCATTTCCTTTCCCATCAATGATCGTGTCTGCCCTTTTAAATAGCAGCCTATTACTTCTGCCTCATTCACCCAGTGTTGGCATAATCACGTCTGTGGACTGTGCTTCTTTAGGGCCTGAATCTGTGAGGGCTGAGCATCTCCTGCAAGGCCCTGAACACCCTGAGCTCCTAGTGGAGTCAATGGGAGTTGAAGTCAGTCAGCATCTTGAGGGGAAGCATGCATCATCTCCAAGGATCAGGCCCTTAGTGCTTGTGTAACTACTTTTGCCATTTTGCTTTCAGAATGCTAAGTCTGGCTTTAGTTTTGTTTTTATAGTAATTATTTATTTGGGAAGTTTTAACAAGTTTACAAATCATTGTCATGGAAACAACAGAAATAAAATGTTAAACATCTCTGAGCTTTTTTTCTTTTTTTTTCTTTTTTTTTTTGCTGAGCGTATCTTTCTGTTTAGAGAAATATTGTGCAGTATCATCAAATCTCTCTAATTGTCAGAATGCCACCATATTACAGAGTGAACGTCTTTACATCGCCTACTGTGTGTTGTTTCTCAAGATCTTATTTAACTCAGTGAAAATACTAACTCGGGTCCTGTTTTATTAAACCAGTGTGTCTGTCAAACATTAATATTTAAAAATATAATTGGAGAGGTGAGATGTTTATTGCAGACAAATGCACTTTGAGCAATGAATAAATGGTAACCAAAACTTTTAAGTAGCTATTTGTCCTCTGTTTTGCAAGCTATGTGCTTGATGTATTCTTCCATAACAAAAACGCCCTCATTTTTTTGAACCATTCCTCCAATTTTGGGCTATTTTTTCCCAGTAAGAGGCCATAAATACTCTAGCAAATGAGAGATTAAATCTTCATTTCTCTGTGTGTGATCATGTCAGTTAGGAAGCCCCAGGAGGATTACCAAAGAAATATTTGGTAATGAACACCCACCAATTTGATATATTTAATTGCAAATCACACCACCAATACTTTTGAATGACTAGACTTGTCATCTTTTTAGTTTTAATATCAAAGCTGAAAAGCTTCCCTCAACTAAAAGAGGGAAAGGAAAGGAGAAAACAAGTAAGTTACAGTTAAAACTGTATTTCAAAGGAGTCCACCCACCACCCCAAAATGACGTTACATTGCTTTATAAAAATTCTACACCTCCTAAAACATCAAAATGTTACAATGCCTGGAAATGTACAGTTAAGGGATCCAGTCAGTTTTCTATCACCCACAAACCCAGGATAATTTTAACAACCATGACTTGGAAAAATATTTTTCTGTTCTTCACATCCCTCATCCCTCGAATTTCCCCAAAGAATTTTACCATGGGATGAGACGTGGCATATGAAATTGCAGGGGAATTGGTTTATTTTCAAAGAAGTTGGGTCCCCGATGATTACAAGTCAGACTTGTAATGGGCAAATAGCTTCAAGCCTAACTATCTAGGGTAAAGTACTGGCCCCATTGAAGACAATGGCAACCCCCCCACTGACTTTAGTAGGGCCAGGATCTTACCCATACTGCTACTGTATTTTATATTCAATGGTGTTTTTAGCTGTGATGGGTTGTGGAGCTTTTCTAATTAAACTGATCAGTATTATTTTGAGTAGAATCTTGCACATGTTAAATATGCAAACTTGATAAAACTCAATCCAGGCTTTCTCTCCCCACTTCTCAGTAGTGTGATAATGTGGTGTTGAACTTCTAGAGACTTAGAATTAGAGCCAAATGACCCCTGTCGAAATGAACAAAATACATTATTACTCCTGCTGGAATTCTGCACCACTGTGCAGTGTAGAATTTGCACAGAATTAATGTTCCCGGCAGTATTTTATTTTTTCATGCAGAATTTGTGATTTCCATGAAAATGCTTTTTTCCCCGACTTTTTTGTATTTCAGGTGTATTAGTTTCGTATACATGTAATGTCTTTGCGCGTATATGAGCCTAAACTCACCCCCTCCTCTCCCACCTAGGACTGCACCCCTCCCCAGCACTCCTGCCTGCACCTGGCATGGGGTTTACATACCACCTCCAGAGACAAAGGGGTGTTGGCTGGAGAACCATGTATCCAACCCAATCCTACACAGACACTCTCACCGACACGCATACTCTATCCTGTGTCTCTGTTCCCCATGCTAACCACCTGCTACTCTACAGCTAAACTACTGCTAATTCACCAACCCGCCCTCCTGCTACAGTGGCGTGACCCAAAAACCTTACAATACACATAGAAGCTTGAACTTGGACAAGCCATGACTGACAGACACGCAAAACAGTCTTTAAGGATGCTAGTGCTCTCTTAGGCTGGGTTGTTACAGTACTTTTGTATAACACATTTTTGTATAATGATTTTGTTTAAATTAAATATTTAATGTCACTGAAACAGAAGATAACTGTCAACAAAGATGCATCACGTTCTGTGTTAATCTGCTTAGAAAGGAATCTATTTGTCAAAAAACATTTCCTGAATCTCTTTTTGTTGTTGTCTGTATTGTTACAGACATACTTGCTGACAGGTATTTTGAAATAAATTACCAAAATAATTGAAACTGGCATGATTATATTGTTATTTTGATAAATAAAATATGCAGAATTTTAAAATTGTACACAGAATTTTTAATTTTTGGTGCAGAATTCCTTCAGGAGTAATAGGTAGATTTTGTTTGCTAACTTGTCACAACTGTTGAGTTGCAATGGGCTTCTCAGTCTTTAGTGTGAGTTAGTGAGGTTCTGTCTTCTTGCAGTTGCTTCTGGTATTGTATGCGTTATATCCAAGAGCTAAATTCTCTTCGGAAGACCACTACCCCATGGAGTGCAGGAGCATATATCTCTTCTGGAGCTCTGTACACAGAGAGAGTGCAAAATAGATGCCAGTACATCTGCTGCATGGATTGGAATGGAGAAGGTAGATCCAAAACCTTTCTGAGTAGAATTGGTCAAAAAATCAGGAGGAAAATTTGCAAAATACTTTGAAAATTTTGGTCATTTTTGCTCTGCATGTTTCAAAATGAATTTTTTTTTGTGAATTTGTAATTTTTCATGAACATTTTTATTAAAGATCTTTGTTTTTGTCTCCCCCTTCTCTTCTACTTCTCCTTTTTCTCCTTTCCCTTCCTTCTTCCCCCTTGCCACTAAAAAAGCGGGGGGAAGGAAGAGGGAGGAAAGACAAGTGAAATCCCCCCACCCCGAAACATTTTGAAAAAACATTTTTTGAAAGTTCTAGATTTCAAGAGCAGCCTATTTTTCAGTGTGGGTGGGGGGAACTTCATTACAAAAATGTGACCTATCTTATTTCAGAGGGAAGTGCTCTGATTATTCTGCATTTTATCACAAAGGCACGGCTTTCTGCCACGCTGTGGTGAGACGCTGGCAGTGCAATAAGTGTTTTGCCATAATCACTGTCTGCCACAGCCACCAATGGGGAAAACAGTCTTTGGAGCAGCCACAAGAGTTTAAAATGATGATTCATTTGGGGCAGTGGTTGAAATACTTCTGTTTTCAGAAATCACAGAAATAAATTTCTTGGCCCAGATGTTCATTAGTAGGCTCAGTCATTAGAATTTCCTTATATAGTCTACTACACATAGATGCATACACACAATTTATACAGTGAAAAAATTTAGGGAAAGTTGGGATGTTTTCCCTGCCTGACAGGATCATCCTGTCTGATAGCTGTTGTCATTCCCCTTTTTGCCTTGTGGAATAAATTAGATTGTACCCACTGCCAATTTAAAAAAAAATGTTCCAGAGAAAAGTACCCCAGATGCCACCAAACACTTTAAATTTGACAAACGGATCACTATGCTTTACTGTAAATGGATTCAGGGTTGTTTTTTTTTCAGGAACAAAGTATAAACACTTTCAACAAAGTGCAGTTTAAGAGAAGTTTGTTTGCCCAGTGTTCTTTCCTTGCTTATGTGTATGAGAAAATATTTTTGTTTTAATGTGAAAACAAACGAATGTTTCCTAACCTCTCGTCTCAGGACAACGGGCAAAATTCTTATGGGAACTTCCTGTTAATATTTTAACAGCACATCACTGAGTTCAGAACATTGTTTTCTCCAAAACCTAAAACAGTGGCTTCTCCTCATAGCATTGAGGGGATTAAATTTCACTCGACTAACCTAAAAACCCAAGCTGCTGTAGATTATTGTTTTTGTCTTCATTTTACTTATGATTATCAAACCACTGTGGACTCCAGTTATGGGACCTGGGCCTGCTTAGCAGCTCGAAATGCTTTGGTAGCCCCCAGCAGTTGTGCTCTGAAGATAATGAATCAACTGCCCAAGAAAACCTTGGCTTGTGCTATTCTTTTCAAATTGAATTTGTATTGCTAGAGCCGCTCAGTGTGCGATGGATCTGTGCAAAATGAGAAATAATCTGCACGACGTGGTGCTACTACTCCTCAGACACAGTAGATCATCCCCCCGAGAGGATTTAAACTCCAAACGTTGGTGCACAGAGCCCCAGGTACACTGTGGGACTTCCCCAAAGCACTGTGCTGATGGATGTTAAGCCCTTTCAGAAGCTAGTAGGACTAGAACGTATTTGTGCGCTGTTCAAGTCTCTCTTTAAGTTTCCAGGAAAGATAGAGGCAGACTAGCTAAACATGTTGAGAAATAATTTGCAGGAAGAAATGAGCTTTCTCCAAAATCCTCCTTCAAGAATAAAGGACTTACGCGGAAGGTCGCTAATCCCCAGAGCTGGCAGAGATCATAGAGCTTGTTTGCCTTCTTTGCTTTGTGAAGGGGAGCCTGGGTTTGCTGTGCTCTCCCTCTCCATTCTCTCTGGTCACATAACGTCTGGCTTCCCTCTCCCTCCTCTCCTTGCATGGTCGCTCTACTCTTGAGACGAGAGCCTTCTCCCCTGTTGCTGGAACATACTGTCTATCCCTGGCTCATCAACACAACATCACTTTCTAAATCTCTACTTCCCCGGCCTCTTATTTCCCTTCTTGGTTGTTAGCTTTCTGACTGAACAACATGGAGTCCAGTCTTCTGTCTCATGTCTGTTCTGTAAAGTGCCATGGGACAGTGGCTACAATGATTGCCTTCCCTCTCCAGGGACAAGGGGGGATGGGAAGCCTGGAGCCATCAAAAGGCGGAGGAGAAGCTCACTGGAAGGGAGGCTAGAATGAAAAAATGGGGGTTGGGAGAGGGACCTTTAAAACTAAGGCAGTTCAGAGATTCTGGCTCTGATCTAGTGACTATTGAAGGCAATGGGCAGATTCCGCTGATTTTGAAGGGTGCTGGATCATGCCTACGTGTGTTCCAAACAAATACCGACCTCACCCCTCCGCCCCCCCAAAAAATATTTTGGCTACAGATAAGAGTCACCTGTGATTGTCTTTTGCACCCTAGTCGCTCTACTTCCTATTCCCTTCCAAGACCCTGTGACAAAATATATATGAGTGGTCTCTACCTGGTGAGACCTATAAGTCTTCCTTCAGCCAGGACTGCAGGAGGGAAACAAACTTTCCTTTGGCCTCCTGCAACGCCCGTCTTCACTTTCTGGGGGATGTGTTTATTTTGAGCTGTGTGCCGAGTCAGCTCTGGTAGTTGCCTAGTTGCTGTAGTTCTCTTCCCCCTGGGCATCCAGTGGGCAGATGGAACTCTCCAGGCAGGCTGGAGTAGGTCACCAAAAGGCTTGGGAGGAGGCTGGTGATGCTGCCCCTGAGTGTGTAAAAGGCTTTGAGGTAAATAATAAATCTGATAAGTTCATTAGCACCAGAGTGCTAAAAAGCCCTTTATTAAAACAGAGGCACGTCAGTGCCGAATGCATGGTACATATCTCCATTTCAGGATATGGTCTGATCACCTACTACCTCTGAAAAGTGCTTGCACTACAAAATCTAGTGAGCAAGTTGCCATTTTCACTGGGAGTTCCAGTCCTGCAGCGGGTACCTCTGCTTCCCAAGCTACAAGGCAGTCTCTGACGATCCATGCAGAATTCCGCGTGAATCTCATTAATCTGCAAATTGCACAAAATATGGCAACTTGTCTCTGCCCCTCATCAAAGAGCAGGTGAGGTTTCCTATCAGGAGGGAATTGCTGTTTTCATACACTTGCTGATGGTGCATTTGCTAGCACAGCACAGAGTGCTTTAGCCATGCATAATTAAAGGTGTAATTGTTCAAATCAACGCACAGAGAACATTTTGTGCCCATTCTCCTCACTCTTTCTATAATGCTTGTGTGCTCACTCACTGACTCACGATCTTCGGTCATTCTCCATGGTATTTCTAGTCTGTTAACATTAAGCAACTACATTTAATATGCTGGAAGTCAAAGGAAGTTTGCATAGGGCCAGGTTGTATGGTTGAGGCATGAGCCCTGCATAGAGCTGGTGTAGACTAGAGCTGCCCTAGCTGAGGGGGTGGGAGGGCTGACCCAAACACAGGGGGATGAGCAAGCTGCCACACTCATTACGAATATGCAGCATGATCTCCCTTTTCAGCTGTGTTGGCTGGTGTGGTGGGAATATAGGAAAAAGCTTGGCCACGCTTCCCCTCTAGCCTATTTGAGCAGTTGTCCCAGGGAGAAGTCCCTGCACTTAGAAGAACTCCAAGATTCAGTGCTCTTGCCTAGGGGAGAGGGGCTCAAGAGGAGCGGAGGAAGGCTACTGCAGCTTCCCACCCACCTTGTGTATCCATGCATGACAGCTCCCATCTTGAGCGACACGCAGGTAAAAGCATGAGCTGCCACGGCTTGAGCTAGAGAGTCCAGATTCTCTCGATGGGGCTGTAAGACTCTCATCCTATGTGGAGCAGCCATAAAGGGGGACTCACGACACACTGACTAGTGGGTTACTCATGCAAAGGTCGTGCTCAGTTTCAGGCCGAGAAAGGAGGCACCGAGTATCAGCATGAAGTTTAGGAATAGAAGTGAGAAGGATACAGATGGAAAGTGGAAGTCTGCTCAGCAGAGAATGCAGATGACTTTTTTTTAAAAAGAAAAGAAACAGCTTGTTTGGTGAACGATTTTGGGGCAATGTCTCTTTCATTCTGTTGAAGAGCTTTACACTCTGCTTATCTGGCACGACACTTCCCTCCAGGCGAAGAGTGTTGCCATGCACTCCTGGATGCTCATTTCCCCCTCTTTGAACCAGGTGCAGGATATGGTTTGACGGGCTTATGTACCAGACACAGGCCAGCCTTTAATAGCTCTCTCCATTTCCATTGCTGACTTTTTGAGTGAAAGGCGGCACACTCACCATAACAGAGACTGTGCCTTCAGACAGAGCTCATTATACGCCTGTAATCAGCCAAAAGATAACATGAGCAAGAACAAATGGAGCTATCTGGATATGATGCGCAGGGTGCGGCAGCTCAGGAAGATGTAGTTTGACACATTCTTACCCTGTCATTACAGGGGTAACATAATTAACTTGCAGCCAGTAAAAACAGCAGCAAATCCTATTCTATACCACCCAGTGCTCTGTGGCCAGAAGCCCTGCCAAAGATATGCTTTGTTACAGCTTCTTCCATAAGAAACGGACATAAGTAGGAGGAAAACGTATTCAGGCTACGGTAAAACAGAAGAGCAAAATTAAATGGGAGAATTTTTGAAAAGTTGAACTAAAGGAGTTATTTTTCCTGCGGATGACTAAGACCTACTGGCACATTTTAGAAAAGATTCATGCATTAGTATGCATGTCTCTGCTCCTTCGATTTTATAATTAATTAATTGGTTTTTGCCTGTATGAACCATGTACTTGTGTAACCCCCACACCTCCTGGGTATGATGTTCTGTCCCATGTAGTGACACCAAGACCACTGAGAGAGAGAGAAAATGAGTTTGCTCTATAGCCTTACCTAGTATCTGCTTGGCTTTTAGCTCATGTGGTTGAGGCTCATGTACTAAGCTCCAGAGGTCCCCGGTTTGATCCTGGGGTCTGTCCGCGTTACACATGCACTTAAATATTACAGGGCCATGACAGCCCTTAGGTTTCCTGTAAGTCCCATATGAGGAAATTAGGGATGGCTGTAATTCTCCTGGAAAAAATGAGAGCTAATTGGTGATTAGAAGGAAAAATTATTTCTGTGACTGGTTTTTCCTGGTCAGTTACTAAAGAAACCTTGTCCCTGAGACAAACAAGTCCCGATTAGCTAACTAGTAGGAAGAAAGGGTTTACTGATGCCCTTCTAAATTACCTCATGTTGAAATAAAAATAGATATATTGCCCATCCTTATGTTATGCTAGGGCCCATTTGTCTATGGAAAGCCCACAAGTTCTGCATGGACAATATCATTATTTTTATTGCATGGTGCCTAAAGGCCAATCAAGAACTGAACCTCATTGTAATCAGTAGGCTCTGGAATACCTTCTGAATGACTAGCCAAGCTAATCACCAGTTAATTAAAGGAGCTGCAGTAAAGTGCTCTATCATGAAGCTGTGAAGTTCTCTGCTGGAAAATTAGTTGCAGTGCAATGACATTAGTTTTGGACATGAAGTTCTTGTTAAAATGGTTTTAAGATGTAGAGTTTTGTTTTAATCCACAAGATTTCCTGGTTTGTACCTTAACAAAACCCTTAACAAAAATTCAGACACCACATAGATTTTTCTGTTTCCTCCAGGGGGCAATGTCTTATAAATATTTTGAGCAACAGGGTTGTGTGATTTTTGTTTTGTAGCACTGTGAAGTCTAGCTTAACGTATTTTAGATCTCATGCGGCATCAAAGAGAAACGCTTCTGTGCATACCTTTTTGTATACATGATTAATATATATGTCTGTGTGGGAGTTTTTACTTACCAAATACAATTGTGGCTCTGTTCAGGGACTACAGCATGTCTAAGCTTTGGGAAGACTATAGTGCAGAAGAAGGCATGTTAATCAACAAAACTTGAGAGCCGTACTATTTCATAAGGGCTTGAGTGTCCTTTTATGCTGTTGTAAGTTCACTGACTTTAACATGGTTACTTCTTATTTAAACGGGTGTAAGAGAATAGTATCAAATGCTAAGCCGTTACCATGTAGTTCACTTTAGTAATGCAGTACAGAAGTCATGTTGAAAGTAACTTGACTGGTCCAATGTAAATTGTGAAACCCAGGAAATCTAAAGGGCTTTCTTTAATTGCTCATCACCCTACTAGTAACTGAAAGTTGAGCCTGAAATTCAACTGTTTCTCTAACTTGCTTGATAGATGTGTAGGGTCCGAGTCTGAATTCGTCGTTGTGCTCTCAAACTCTCATGGGAGTTAACGGGAATCAATGGATGCTGGATTGGCTCTAGGAGTTGATGTACATTAGCAGAGCATAGGTGTTAAAGATCACTCTATGTTGGAAGATCTTTGCAATACAATAAGGGGAGGCTCTGTTTCATCTAAGCACTGGCACATGTGCTTAAGTCCATCCCTATTCATGCAAGCACTAAAGTGTTGCTGCATCGGAGCGAGTGTCCAACTCTCAGTTGCTGTGGTATTGTAGATTTATTATTATTTTAACTTTCTTTTTGCAGTTTAATTTCCCTTTTTATGATAGTAACTATTGACTTTCCTCTGTGAAATTAGATTTAAGGGGACCAATAACATTCAGATTCTTTCCCCCCACTCAGTGGTATCTGGGTCTCTGGAATTTCACTGTAATGGCCTATTAGATTAACCTGCACATAGTTCTTGTGTTAAAATTCCTTATGGAATGTTCACTCCAACAAAGTAACTAGGGAACTATAGTTGCCAAGTCTTCTAAATTAATAAACTGTGTGTTCCCGCCCCTTCCCCTCCCCCCCAGGAAAAGCAACTAATTCAAGAAAAATATTTATTCCCAGAAATGTTCTAGTTGAAAACAATGGGCCATGAGTCAAGTGAGCAGTAGTCCCATTAATGTCAGTGGAACTAGCCATCTGAGTAAAGCAAACAGGACTAGCCCTCTTTGCTTTGAGTAACAGGAAGACTAATAAATCTGAATGCAGAACTTCCCCCACTCCTCCTCCGGCCCACCCCATAACTCCTACAGTTTAAACAGGTGGAAGCTTCTTTTTAATTTCAGCTGCTGGCCAGACCATTCCCTGTTCTGTTTTGGTAGATTTAGACATTGGATTCGTAAAAATAAAGGTTTTTACAATGTATAGTCTCTGGAAAAAAAGACATCAGCCCAATTTTAGATTGCTTGTAGAAAAATAAGTGTCCTGAGTTCCATTTCCTGAGCCACATGTGGGTGACTCATCTGATAGATGACCTCAGCCCTGTATGTATGTACCTCACACTGATTTAGTGCATGTGGTCGTGTCTCCCCTTAGTGGCTGGTCCTGGGAAGTATGACAGACTAGTGCTTAATCACCATGAGGGAATTATTCTTTACCTTCAGTTATAAGGGCCTGTGTTTTGGGGGTTCAATCCCCTCTGATGACCTGTGCTGTCTGTAGGTATGCCTCCATAGATATATTACACATAGAGAGCTGCAGGTTACCAAATAAAGGGCTAAAGGTCATTGCTTCTGCCTTCTGCTCTCTTGTCATGGAGGGCTTTGGAGAACAGTTTTATTGCATAGAAGAATGAGGCCTAGTAGCCTTGACTCTGGTATCACTCCCACTAGGATAACTCCATGGTCTTTGGTGGAGTTACTTTTGGTTTACTTTGGTGTAAGTAAACCTGACCAAACTATAAGCAGTATTGTTTCCGAGTTGATTTGTTTTAGTTCATTACCTGCATTCAGAAAACAAGTAGTGAGCACAGTAGGACAGAAAACCGTGTTTCATAAATTATCCAATTTCATTTGAATGAGCAATGTGGTTAAAAGAAAACTGATTTCAATAATTCACCAGCGATGCTGCATGGAGAGAAATAATAAAGCTGATGTATATTGATGTGGAATGCACCAGAACTTAATGGCTGGAGCTCGATAGTCAAAGTCAACAACAGTTTACCACAGAGCTCTGTGTATGTGGCTTGGGTTTTAAATAATATATGTAAAAGCTAGAGTCTTGATGCTTATAAAGATTATTTTATGGCGTGGGTGATTAAAGATAGCACCTAAGGTTCATATGCGAGACCCTGGAAAACATCTTTGAGGGTTATTATACAACAAAAGAAATCTCAGGCAACTTGGTGCAGAAATAAACATCTGTCTATCTTCAGAAGATATTGGAAAGAAATAAAAGAAGCAAAGAGGTAGAAATAGCTTTATGTCTGAAGAAAGATGGGGAAATAATTGACGTCAGACCCTGGAGGAGCTTTGAGTGGGACGAAATCATTAAGCCTTATTACAGCTGGGTGAATAAGAGACCAAAGTATGTGTTTAATATATTTTATTTATTGGTTGAATATGGTATTTGCAGAATATGGATCAGCCAACCCTAATAATCAAAGATAATCATCATATGTTGATGATGTACTTGTGTGCAAACATCATCCCTCATCTCCCATGTCCTACTGATTTCTCTAACCTATAATCTGATGTTCGTCCATCGTTTTCGAAGAAGACCTTAACATCTATCAGGTTGTGAGCTGTCCACGGTGCGTCCGCAAATGGCTGGTAAGGCCAATACGGGCACGGAATGTTCTGCCACATGTCGGGCAGACATGTGTGGGCACCACTGTTACAACATTTGAAGCTCTGGCTTTATGGAGTGCTCGCTTCTCTTGTGCTAGGGTTATCCTTCTGGCTTCAGATGTCTGGCAGCCTTGATGGATCAGCATACGCCATGTCGATCGGTCTTGTGCCAGGGTTTCCCAGGAGGTGATGTCGATATCCAGGGACTTAAGAGAGGCTTTCAGCGTATCTTTGTATCGCTTCTTTTGTCCCCCGCACGATCGCTTTCCTTGAGACAGCTCACCATAGAAGAGCTGTTTGGGGATGCGGTGGTCTGGCATCCTTGCAACATGGCCTGCCCAGCGTGTCTGGGCTTTCATAAGCAGAGTGTAAACTGACGGCAGGCCTGCTCTGGAAAGGACTTCTGTGTCAGGCACCTTATCCTGCCACCGAATCCTCAGAAGTCTGCGGAGGCAAGTCGTGTGGAAGTGGTTCAATTGCCTAGCGTGCCTCCTGTATACAGTCCAGGTCTCACTGGCATACATCAAGGTAGTTAGCACTACTGCTTGGTAGACTTTAAGCTTTATAGCAAGGCTTATTCCACGGCGGTCCCAAATGTTGGTCAGCAGTCCGCCAAATGCAGAGCTTGCCTTGGCGATTCTGCAGTTGACCTCGATGTCAATTGTCACTGCGCGGGAGAGGGTGCTGCCAAGGTATGTAAATTGGTCCACTGCTTGCAGCTTCTGCCCCTTCACTGTGATGGTGGGCTCTTGGTGTTGGGCTTTCGGAGCTGGCTGGTGCATCACTTCGGTTTTCTTTATGTTGATAAGAAGGCCGAAGTTATCGCATGCTGCTGCGAATTTGTCCATGCTGGCTTGCATTTCCTGCTCTGATCCAGCATTCAGGGCACAATTGTCAGCAAAAAGGAGGTCTCGTAGCACAGTCTCCTTTATCTTGGTGACAGCCAAGATAAAGGAGATAGATATAATCATTAGATATAAGATAAAGGAGATAGATATAATCTAATGATTATATCGGTAGCAAGATTGAAGAATATTGGAAGTTGCATTTTTCCTTATTTGGACAAGATTCCTTTAAAATTCTCAACATATACTGGAATATTCGAAGCCGCTCATATTTATATTGCTTTGGACAATCATGGATCCTACTGAAACCACTGCAAGAGCTCCCTGACAAAAGATTACATACCTAGACTACCAAAATGCATGCTGTGGTCCTAATTATCTTCTCACCTATGCCTGTGTAACTAAGATCAGAAACAGGCATGTAATTGAGGTAAATTCCTCTAAAACTCTACCTTGTGCCTCGTGGTTTCTTGTTTGTTGTTTGTGAATTTTTCATCTTTTTTTTGGTAATTATACACCGATTGCCACCTCCCTAAATTACCATTTGCACTGGTGAACATGGTAATGATATAAGTGAATAACTTTTCTTATTGATACACTTGTATCTTAAATCAGTCATCAGTTAGTGGGAGCTTCCCTGTATAATACGCACTCCACCCCACACACAACATACACTTTTTCTGTCATGTTGGAAATTTTCCTTAGCTTATGGAACTGCTGACTACCTGTCTGTACTGGAGGTACTCCAACACAGGATTGCTTTCATAAAGGGTAATAACAGGATATCTTTTTAAACATCTCTTGCTCCAGACAGACATTTGAGCTATGTGGGTAAACTTATGAGAGATGTACTGATAATTATGACATTTAACAATTACTGTCCAGTACTGACTGGTACATCTATGAGGCAGAAATGTAGGAGAATGAGAAGACGTATTTACCTGTAGGGTTTGTTACATTAGTTAGAGTGGAAAAACTGAACTGTATTTTTCTAAATTTTTCCTCCTTGCTGGAACTCTGTCTCTTTATGCTCCTGGTGCAGACTTTAAAAAGAACACCTTGTTGTGTGGTGTTATTCCAGCCAACATGCAGCTGAAATTTGGTTTCCAGATACACTATTTTAGGTTTTCTGTAAATAAGGAGGTTCAAAGCCAACCATGCTGGAGCTGCCAATTTTATTTTGAGCAAACACTCTCTAACAAAAGACATTGATAGTTTTTTTTACAAAACTTTGCATATTATACACTCACCTGTTTATCCTAGAGAGCTGAAGCTGTTCAAAAGTCTAGTACATAGCTCTGCATAGCAGAAGTTTGTTTACCTGGGAAAAAATTCACCAAGACTCTGGGAAATTTATTCATAGAGATGAAATTGTATCCTGTTCAATTAAAATCCCTTTTTGTGAGTAGTCCTGTGCAAGTTGTAACAGGCTCCTTGGAAAGCAATTGAATCAAGATAAGCATGCAATATTTTCTTAAAGGATTAAATAGAACCATATAATTATTCCCATGACTGGTGTGTTTTCATAGTAGGAATAGTTTGGTAAGGACAGGTAAGTTTTAAAGTTTTCCCCCTCATATATCCTCTCTCACATGCATACTTCATGTCATGCTTAGTCGTCTTCATGCATGTCATGCTTAGTCGTCTTCAATTACACCAGTATGGCCCATTGCTGTCTCTGGAGATCTTGATGTCCTCATCTAATCATGAAGGATAAGTGTCCACATCCCAACCGGCACCAGAGGGCATGCTGGCAGGCAGTCTCAACCAAGGCAATGAGACTGGTCCTTTCTCAGAGGTCAGAGTTGAAGCACATTGCTGTAGAGTGTGGAGAAATCTGCACTGCTGTTACTCACAATGTTTTTGTTCTGGGAAGAGAGGACAGCAATCTCTAGGGTTTGTCAATCCAACACTTTCGTAAGTACTAAATTCACACACAACTATGTGAAAAAAAGTGAATGATAGATGTTGTTGAGATCACTGAAATCCTCATCATGTGCTTTTCTTCAGCATCCACCTGAGAAACTGAAGGTTACATCCTGGAGAATAGAAGCATGTGCCTCGGGGAACGTGAAATGTTAAAAGGTTTTGTGACTTTCATTTTTGCTAGAGTAGTTGTTGATTAGAAGTTTTAACCTTTAGATTGTGGTGGATGCTGTAGACACTCTTGTATAGTCATTGAGAACCAATCGTCCTTTCACTGAACTCAATAGCAAAGCCTGCTCTTGATTTCAAGGAAGGAAGGATCAGGTCTCTAATTAGCAAAATGAAGTCAACCCCAATGTTAAAAATTGAAGAAGAATATGAAATTCCTTTGGATTAATCTAAACCGCTATTCATAAGTAGTATAATAGTAGAAGGGATAGTACGGTCAGACAAGAAGTATTCTTAATACCTCTGGAAAAAATAATGTTCCTATCTTTCAATGTAGTTGTTTAAACATAGGTGTTTTATTGGAGCAGGGAGGGATCTCAAATATCAGATAAAGGCAACATAGATTTGGAGGATCTGTTTCTGATTTCACTTATATCAGTCATAAGCCACTGTTCTTAAGAGTTACCCTTGATTTAAGCTGGTGTAGAGCAGAAGAATGAGGCCTACAGTATCTGTCATCAGACAGTAAATTTCACAAACTGGGCATATAAGAAAATACACCAGCCCCAGGGAGTTCAGGTGAAGCAAGGGACCAGTCAGAAACCTCTGATCCAAAGAGACTTAGGGATGAAGTGAGGTAAATTTAATTAACATATCAGAAGTACCCTGCCCGTGAAGTGCCTTAAACATCATACGCAAGATCTTTTTGACGGTACCAGATGCTGCTGAGGGATGATGTGGAGACTATAATGAAGGCATGCTGCACCCATCCAACCCAAGACGGAAGCCTAGCAGATTAAATTTGTATGAAATGAAGCCTGCAGATTAATTTAGCAGGAATAATTGAACTTGGGCATTAGAGGGGCCTGAATCAAGGAATCCAATTTAGATCTCATATTTAAGGGGAAAAAGGACAAATTCTGGCAATATTCTTAAAATGGTTTAAAAATGAAATATGTAAAAACAGCAACAGTATGTTCCTGCATATCAATCC
Source organism: Mauremys reevesii (assembly GCF_016161935.1). Classification (NCBI taxonomy): domain Eukaryota; kingdom Metazoa; phylum Chordata; order Testudines; family Geoemydidae; genus Mauremys; species Mauremys reevesii. The sequence continues at coordinate 21,832,681 of NC_052628.1, read as the reverse complement.
AGAGTCTGATGAGAGCGATCAAGAGAGACAAAATCCTCTATAAGCCTCGGGTATGTTTTCAGGAAGATTCTTGAAGCATTAATAAGTGACGGGCGTATGGCACATTTCAGCATGCACTGGGTAGAACACAGAGATAAAATGCAGGATGCTTGGCAGTGTTTAAAAAGCAAACGAGATCTTGGGTGCCTATAATATGGTATAAAGCACAATATATTGCACTGATGGAAGCTATTGTAGCCTGAAATAAAAGCACATTTGGAACAATCTCTGCAGCTCTGGTTAATATACTAGAGTCAGGGCATTGGTGAGACTAATATAAATGACTTCAGGATGGAGCTAGAGATGCTGGAGGGGGCAGCCACTGCTGTAACCTGGGTTATTTTGTGTGTTTAAGAGGATGGAAAGTGTTAGTTGGTCCTTTCCTAGGGAGCAGCACTCATGGAATATATGTTTCCCCGGGTGAAGTTCACCGTGTAGAGAGGGCCAGCAGAAGCCCCATTTGCCACTTGAATCCCACACAAGTACTATGCTGAGGGCAAAAGTGCTAGATAGGCCTTGTGCTGGCTCTCGGCACAGGGTTGAATTTCATCCCTAGCACTCAACTGTTCCTATGGTAACTCTGAAAAAGTGGCAGGCCAGTGCTTCCCTTACTTGAATGAGCTCTTCTTGAGTTTGTCTGTGTGCTCTCTATACTGGTTAAAGGACTGATTGCTGACAAAAAGTTTGTCCTTGGTCCCCTATCAACTTCTGTTCAAACAGTTTAGCTGTTAAGTGCCCATGACTGGAGACTGAAAAGGGGATTGAGACTCTGTTTCCCATGCTCCTTCTGTCTCTCACAGGTCTCACCAGGTCTTGATCATGCTTTGAAAGTGGCTTAGTCCCGTCTCCATTGTCTGTTACATTACTTTCAGCACCAAAGGGGGTGGGGTGAGGACTGGGTATCAGCAATGGATCCTTTTCCTGGAGTAAGTCACTATATATCTTTCACTGTCACTCACAATGCTCAGTGATGGCTCTGAGAATGAAGTCCTGGTAATTTGCTAGTTCTCTGCTGGATCTTCCCATCAGTCTGCTGCACTTGTTTGGTAGGTTTCTTTTCTGACAACTAATAGTAGAAGAACTTTTGTATACAGAGCTAAAGGATTTCTATAAAGAGGATAGAGGCTCTCTGCAAAACCCATCAGTGCTGCAGAAGCAGCATGAAGCTGGCTCCAGTTAGTTATTTGGTGTTTTTAAATACTGTTTCCAAATATAAACCTGAGCCCTTACTGGTTAATGAAATGTCTGGCACATTGTGTGCTGTGTGTGGTCTCAGGATGTTTTCTTGGAAGATGCAGATTGCTGCTCTTGCAAAATCCATTTGATAACTATGATTCCCCTTCCCCACCATGGTTGCTCCTACTTTTTGTGTAACTTTTTACACTCAACAGAACTGGAATTAAAATAGTTTTCTTTCTGAATTATCTCTCTGGAGTAAAAGTGTCCTTAGGTTATGTTCTGAAATGCTAACCTTTGTACAGACGAGAAAAGAAAAATTAAAAAAAACAAAATGTTCATGTCTTTGGGAAGAGGTTAAAGAGTGATAAAGCTGTGGTTTAACCCTGAGGGGAAAAAGATACTAATTTAAATATAGATCTACAAATAATCATATATTTTAAGAAATATTGATGGAAATATTCTCATCTCAATACACAAAAGAGGATTATCTGAGATGAAATGTGCAGATCTGCATAATGGACACAATCATGTTCCCATGGAAGCTGATGGGAACCCTTCCACTCACACCAGTGATGCAGGATTGGGCCGAAAGTTCATGTGAAGTTAGAATCTGGCCCTTCACTCTTTTGTTTTTAAAGGATACTGTCAACTCTAAATTTGGATCCCAAATGAATTTTTCCTAAAACAAACTTAGATAAAACCTAAGAGTAGTAGAAATATTCCCAACAGTGTTTAAAAGATTCCAATGAAAACAGATTACTTTAAAACAAATAAACATTCCCCTGCAGTGTGTGAAACTCAGAAGTGAAAGTGACTATAAATAAAAGTGAAACTGACTTAATTGTTCATAGAAATGGAAATAGTAAACAAACAGTGCGAGGTAAACTTTAAAATTCTTTCACTTTTAATAATCTACAGTGTTAGTGTAAGAGGTAAACATATTATTTTAGTGCAAAGTAAGATGGTTATATCACCCATAAATCTGGAATTACCGTTAATAATAATCCCATAGATTATTATTTATGCTGGAAGGGCATAATGAGTGGAGTCTTGCAGGGATCAGTTCTGGGGCCAGTTCTGTTCAATATCTTCATCGGTGATTTAGATCAGGGGTCGGCAACCTTTCAGAAGTGGTGTGCCGAGTCTTCATTTATTCACTCTGATTTAAGGTTTCGCGTGCCAGTAATAATTTTAACATTTTTAGAAGGTCTCTTTCTATAAGTCTATAATATATAACTAAACTATTGTTGTATGTAAAGTAAATAAGGTTTTTAAAATGTTTAAGAAGCTTTATTTAAAATTAAATTAAAATGCAGTGCCCCTGGACAGGTGGCCAGGACCTGGGCAGTGTGAGTGCCGCTGAAAATCAACTTGTGTGCCGCCTTCAGCACCCGTGCCATAGGTTGCCTACCCCTGATTTAGATAATGACATAGAGAGTACACTTATAACGTTTGTATACAATACCAAGCTGGAAGGAGTTGCAAATTCTTTGGAGGATAGGATTAAAATTCAAAATGATCTGGACAAACTGGAAAAATGGTCTGAAGTAAATAGGATGAAATTCACTAAGGACAAATGCAAAGTGTACTCCATTTAAGAAGGAACAATCAGTTGCACACATACAAAATGGGAAATGACTGCCTAAGAAGGAGTACTGCGGAAAAAGATCTGGGGGTTATAGTGGATCACAAGCTAAATAGGAGTCCCCAGTGCAACACTGTTGCAAAAATAAATAAATAAAAATAAAGAAGAAGCAAACATCTCATCATCTTGGGATGAATAAGGAGGAATGTTGTAAGCTTGATACAAGAAATAATTCTTCTGCTCTACTCCGTGCTGATTAAGCTTCAGCTGGAGTATTATGTCCAGTTCCGGGCACAACATTTCAGGAAAGATGTGGACAAATTGGAGAAAGTCCAGAGAAGAGCAACAAATATGATTACAGGTCTAGAAAACAAGACCTACGAGGGAAGATGGAAAAAATTGGGTTTGTTTAGTTTGGAAAAGAGAAGACTGAGAGGGACATAACAGTTTTCAAGTAAATAAAAGGTTGTTATAAGGAGAAGGGAGAAAAATTGTTCTTCTTAACCTCTGAGGATAGGACAAGAAGCAATGGGCTTAAACTGCAGCAAGGGAGGTTTAGATTGGATATTGGGAAAAACTTCCTGTCGGATGGTTAAACACTGGAATAAATTGCCTAGGGAGGTTGTGAAATCTCTCCATCATTGGAGATTTTTAAGAGCTGGTTAGACAAACACCTGTCAGGGATGGTCTAGCTCAGTAGTTCCCAAACTTGTTCTGCCACTTGTGCAGGGAAAGCCCCTGGCGGGCCGGGCCGGTTTGTGTACCTGCCGCATCTACAGGTTCGGCCGATCGTGGCTCCCAGTGGCCTCGGTTTGCTGCTCCCACTGATCTAGCTAATACTTAGTCCTGCCTTGAGTGCAGGGGACTGGACCAGATGACCTCTTGAGGTCCCATCCAGTCCTGTGATTCTATGATTTACAAAGAAAGGCTCAGTAAAGCAAAATAACTTAGCTGCAACAGCAGCAAAGAGTCCTGTGGCACCTTATAGACTAACAAACGTATTGGAGCATGAGCTTTCGTTGTCGGATGCATGTAGTGGAAATTTCCAGGGGCAGGTATGTGTATGTATATGTATGTGTATATATGTATATGTATGTGTGTGTATATATATATATATACATCTGTTAGTCTATAAGGTGCCACAGGACTCTCTGCTGCTTTTACAGATCCAGACTAACACGACTACCCATCTGATACTTAGCTGCAACACATACACATTTTTATTTTACTGCTGTAGTTATGTAAAGAGTGGTTGGCAGAATGTTCTCTTACAGTAGGAATATTTTTTATATGACAATTATTTTTAAAATGATCAGTCTATAAATAAAGCTTGAATGAAAAAAACAACAACAAAACCTCAGCTATAACATGGTTGTTTGCTAACTGAACAAATGCTTCCCTATAAACTTGCATAAACAACTCCATTCTTGAAGGGCCAGGTTTCTGTAATAAATTTGGAACCAGTATTCCAGAAAGGCACTTGTGCAAAGGAGATGGGGAGGGCTAAGAATAGTGTCACCCTTAAAATAGACACAGTGCAGAGATAAGAGTTCCTGAAAATTCCACTTTGAAAGAATGACAGCTCTCGTGTTTTGAATATCAGCTCCTGTTTAATAGTCTGGGAGAATGTGTAATTCCATGGGCAAGTTAATTATAGAAAGGCAAGGAGGGGTGTCATTTGATTCATAAAAGAATCTATATAAGAACATAAGAATGGCCATATTGGGTCAGACCAATGGTCCATTTATCCCAATATCCTGTCTTCCAACAGTGGCCAGTTCCAGATGCTTCATAGGGAATGAACAGAACAGGGCAATTATTGAGTGATCCACCTCGTCATTCACTTCCAGTTTCTGGCAGTCAGAAGCATGGGATTGCATCCCTGACCATCTTGGCTAATACCCATTGATGGACATATCCTACATGAATTTATCTAATTCTGAAACCAGTTATACTTTTGGCCTTCACAGCATCCGCAGGTTGACTGCATGCTGTGTGAAGAAATATTTCCTTATGTTAGTTTAAACTACAGAACTATAATTCAAGGGTGTCACCCTCTGTAGCATGGCAGGGGGGACTTGCTGCCCCCATGGCTCCCAGCTCCAGGTTCTCTGGTTGGTGGAAATTTTGATAATACAGTGTCGTCGGAAATGGGTCGAGTTAGGACTTTTGACTGATGCACTTCTCCCACAAACACAATGGTACCAAATACGACACACCTGGAATAATGATGTACCTAGAAATGTGAGAAAACGTTTAAAAATCAACTTTTAAAAATGATCCTTTTACAAAGATATGTTGAACATGCAGCCCTCACAAAGTTAAATTGTGGCCCTCGAATGATGGTAACATGTTGCATGTTAATGCTGAGAACATACTTGATTGATTTTTTTGTCAAGGTTACAGATTACTGCAAGTGGAGGGAGAGCCTCGGGTTGATTTGCCATCATTGGCAAAAAAGAAGCAGTTCAGTGGTACTGACTATCAGTTTTGTTTATTATGCCAAAGGAGCTGTAAAGAGGCACTGGTTAAGATGTCAGCATACAGCCAGAAATTACTCAAATTCATCTGCAAATGGGATGTGGATCTGGGGGATTTTGTACAGTGACACAATATTGTGAACCAAATTCTAGTGAGGAAGCACACACACAAACACTTGTTGCCCTTCAAAAATGCTACCTAGATGTCTTGTTAGAAAAGCACACTGATGTGTTTGAAGTCATTTCCCAGGGCCACACATCCAGTGTACATTCAGCTCTCAATGACCTATTGCACATGATGGAGAGCTGAATGGATCAAGTAATTTGGTAAGATTGAATCAGCGATGAAGCCAATTTTGGGGATGGTGCAGCAATTCATGAAGATGGTTGAGTTTTTGCTACCCTTTATTTGATCTGTTACGACTGCTATTTGAAATTTGCATCTTGCCGCACTGGAAGACTTTTTGAAATACTTTTCTGCTTTCGGTTTAGCCAGCTATTCTGCAATGATTGGCTGGTACCTCGCTGAAATAAAAAGTGTAGAAAAGTCTGACCCTGACATACAGGAGGAATTTTGAAAAGAAAGTTGGGTTGTTAAAAGGTTGCCAGTTCCCTTCTGTGCACTTGGTTCAGATGAAGCTCTACAACACGAAACAGAGCAGTGAAAGTTGTTGTGGGGTTAGTGGGCATAACACAGCCTCGAAATGCTCTTTCTTGGTTTTTCCAGACAACTTCAAAACTCCATCAATTTTCAAATAAAACATTAAGCATGGCTGGGATGACATCCCCAGAAGTAACCCAGCACCACCTAGACTCATTAGGTGCTGGTAAATGCGAAAAAAGGGGCAATTTTAAATTTACAGGATGAGCTTCCTCACATTGGCAACCCATTCATATATGACAGACCAGAGCTCATTAATATCATTATGAAAGCAGCCTTCAGGAGATAGCTAAAGATGTTAATTGGATCAATACTTTGGGTCATGACTTGCATGAAGCCTTCAAAACCCAAAGAATTGTCCAAGGCTTCATCAATCTGTGGGCTCCTAATCAAGAAGAACAGACTAAAGCTGTGCTTGAATGTAAAGAAGAAAGTGGAGTAAAGGTAGCAGGGAACATTATAGAGCTAACTGCGGACAGGTCACCGTTTGCTTGTCTCTTGGTCGTGTCTGTGTCTCAGAGTGATGTTGATCTACATGAGACTTTGGGGAAAGTACTGTATGAGTTCTCTGTGGTATCTTGGTGTAGTTTTTCAAGGCACCTCAGTTTCTTCTGGCTGAGCCTCCTTATCTTGTCTTCAACCAGGTCAATACCTGGACCGTCACCTCTAAAAGACAAGCAGCCCTTCAATGTTAGGGTTCTCAGTCTGCTTCAGTCTCTTGGTTACTTTTTTTGAGGAAGGCTGGTGCAGAGCTCTCTCTCCTTTGCTGTCCCAGGCCTTTCTGCCTCCCCTTCCTTCTCTGTACCCTCTCCTTTATAGCAGGGCTTTTCCCCTCTATTGGTTGCAGGTCTGGGTGCCTGTCTCCGTGATTGGCAGCTCTGGCAGGTGTGTGGGGGTGTGATCAAGCTGCTTGCTTGTGAACAGGAGAGGTTCTCCTCCCCCATCTGTCTAGGCCCAGTATGGGGTTTGTAGACCCCATTACAGTCGGACCATGATTGATGTTTGAATGTGATGGAATCATGCATTACGTGCCAGGTGAAAAGACAACTAATGCACATCTTGCATGGTCTTCCTAAACCAGCACCTATTGACAACGTGACCTGTACCATATACCAGCAGAGGCCTTTCATTGTAGCAATCATAGATGGTAGGCTGAGGTACTAGCTCTCGACAAACCAGAAACTGTTAACAGCTGCTGAGATTTGGTTGAACACTTCATTATGAGGCTACAGAGAAAATACTGGACCTATGTCAAAGTCCACCTCTTGTTTTACACATATGCAGCGGGATCAATTAAAATATTATCAGAAAGAAGAGACTCCATGGTATTACAGCTGTCCAGTACAAAATCATTGACTTCATGAACATCTCCAAATGTCTGAAGAAGCTACATGCGAGTATGGGGCAGAAAGATGTTAACTGCAAACCTTACAGGAAAAATGCTCCAGCATGCAAAGAATTGCTCAAAGAATATCATCATTGCATAGCACAATGAAGCTGCTGCCTCGCACTGTTCAGTGGAGATTTTTTGTTATTCCCAGGAGGAGGTTGATACTCAAATTATCGTGCATGCCCTCAATGCCACAGAGAAAGGTGCTATTAAACTCCAGATTTTTGCACAAGACAGATGTTCCAGTGCTCTCTATGGGACACTATTAAAGATTTCCACAAGATTCTGTTTTTGTGCCTACTGCTGGGGAACAGAATTGCTGTATATCTCTCAGAGAGGTGTTCCTATCATGTGGCCCAATAAAGTTGCTGCATAGCCAGGTTTCCATGCCTTTTCAGGATGCGACACTACTGGAAGGTTGGCTGGAAAGACCAAATGATCTTACTAGAAGGCATTTGATTCAGCCTCCAATGACTCTCTCCTTGCTCTGAGGGTACTCGGAATGGCAGGGACAGTCACTGATGACATCCTAAATGCACTGGAAGTGTTCATATGCCAAGTTTACCATTTGAAGACCAACGTTACAACACTTGTAGAGCTATGCTGGTGGATGTTTTCCAAGAAGCAGACAAACGGAGAAAAATTGACACTGACAAGGGATGCATTTATGCGTGCTATCTGGAAGGCAAATTATCAAGCAATGGAATGGCTCCAGGATGATCAAGCACATCCTATTCAGGCATGGATGGGTCTTTTGGAGGATGGACTGATCACACCAGTTATATGTGAAATACCATGTGCTCCTGAATCAATCTGTCAGCTAATTAAATGCTCATGTACAAAGACCAGATGCTCACCACCCTACAGATGTTTGGCCAGCAGCCTGCCTGGTACAGAGATGTGCAAGTGTGGTGCAGATGAGGATCAGTTTGATGACATGTCTAGCAGTGGTGCTCTAGACAGAGATGACGCTAATGATGACTTTGATGAGGACTTTCATTCTTACATGTCAAGACTAACTTCCCTAGTATTACCAAAGATCAATGTCTTTTTTATGTAAGCCATGCATCCCTGTGTGAAAGTATAATTTTAAAAGTTAATTTTTAAAATTTCTCATGTATGTACATAATTATTCTAAGTTTGTCGTGTTTGGTACCATTGCGTTTGTGGGAGAAAGGGCTTTTGAATAATACACAACTTGACCCATTTTGGATGACACTGTATTATCAACATTTCCACCAACTGGAGGACCTGGAATTGGGGGGACAGCAAGTCGTCCCCCCCGCCATGCTACAGAGGGTGACACCATTGAAATTATGATTCTGTAGATTTTGACAAATCAAATGACACCTGCCTTACCTTTCTGTCACTAACTTGCCCACAGAATGAGAGTTGACTACATTATGCTCCCAGACTGTTTGTCAGAGTGGAATTTAAACTCTTTGGGGCTAGGGCCTTATTCCTGTTTGCTTTGCAAATTACCTAGCTTGCTGTTGGCAGCTGTAAAATAACAAATATTAACAACAAAATGATAGGTAAAACACTCCCAGAAAAACAAAGTGTAATTAGCAGTACTGCTAATGGGTATTGAAATTCACCTATGTCGGGCATTTCCTCCAGTAATGACAACAGAGACTACCTCTGTTTGTTGCACACAAAACTACAGTTTGCTGTGAGAATGTATTACTAGAATGAGGTTACAGGATTAAAAAAAAAAGTCTTCCTCTTTGTATGGCAGAAGGAAGGGAAATGAGTGAGAGTTTATAATAATAGTAGTTTAGCCCTTGCAGTGGCTGGCTGCCTGTTCCCTTTGAAAAATCCATTTTCAACCCAAAAAACCACAATTTTTTTCTTTTCAAAAACTTTTTTTCCCTCCAACCAGTTCTAAAGCTGGTTGGAGTTTGTTGATAATCAAAAGCTTTCAACAAAAAAGTAACTTGCCCCTGGTCCCCCCCCCAAAAAAGGGTTAAATTTAGTACTGTTTTATTGGCTACTTCCAAGGAGATGTGTATGGAACAAAAGGGGCATGGCCTCAGGCGTGCTGGAACAATTTGTATAGTGGGGGTGCCGAGAGCCATTGAACCAAATTGTAAACCCTGTATATGATGGAAACCACTTCAAGCCAGCAGCATCCCCTGCACCCTTAGTTCCAGCACCTATGCATAAGGCTACAATTTAGTCATGGGTATTTTTAGTAAAAGTCATGGACAGGGATTGGTCAATAAACAAAAATTCATGGCCTGTGACCTGTCCATGACTTATACTATAAATACTCCTTACTAAATATTGGGGTGGGGGGCCTCTGGAGGGCACTGCTGGGGGGTGCACCCTGGGGGTCCGCTGCAGGGGGAGGATATGGAAGGTCACCCGGGGACTGCCAGCAGCGGCTGCTCCGGCTGCCCGGGGACAGTCAGCAGTGGCTGCTCTGGCCATCCTGGGGCCAGCTGCCAGGGGCCGCCCAAGCAGAGGCCAGAATGGTTGGCTGTGAGGCTGCCTGGCTGCAGAACTGGTCCAGCAGCAGCAGGTACGGCTGTCCCTGGGGCCACCTGAGCAGCAGCCCAGGAGTCAGCCGCTTGGGTGGCCCTGGGGTCAGCCACACTGGCCGCTGTAGAAGTCACGGTGGTCTTGGAAAGTCACAGAATCCATGACTTCTGCAGCCTCCATGACAGACACAGATGGAGCCCTACCTATGCATGGCCTGGATGGCTCTATGAAACACCGATCCTGGGCTTCATCTCTGGCTCTTCAGGGCCGTTTACAGCTGGCGTTTATTGGCTCTTTTTGTTAACGTGTGTGGTCAAGAATGGGTTAATTATTTGCAAGGGGAAGATGTTCTCTGCCGTGTTTTCAGGCACATAATGTGATAGTATCTGGTCTGGTACTGGTGGAAGCCTGTTTATGGCTTTCTGATGGCAGACTGCATGGAGAGTTAGGGAACTGAAAGAGGCTGAGTATACTCCAGTCCAGAGAACACATGGATGTCAGCAGAGTGACTCCAGATTCACACTGGTGGCAGAATGTGGCCTTTACAGTCTTGGCTCTGCTCTGATGGGTTGAATTTTTGTTGGTTAATTTTAAGCTTCCTTTGAGTCATCTGTGTGGTTTCTGGCTGAATTCTGAGGTTTGTTGTTCCCCTCCATGGAAAAATGGAACATCATGATGTTCTCCTGGATATAGATACTTATTGCGTTATCATAGGAATTTAATTAATTAATTTTGCTCCACATCAGATCTATGAGAGTCTGGAGCCTTTAGAAAGTGTGTATTATGTAATATGCAATATGTCAGCGCTGTCAAACATCCATTGTCAATGACACATCCAGTTTCAGAAGCATCTGAGATTATTTTTACCATCTTTTTTAAAAGAATGAAGGGTTTCTACACTTATAGCTGGTAAGGTATCCAGTATCCTTTTAAGTGTGAAAGGAATGTAGTGCCATTTTAGACAACATATGTCTACACTGGCACTTTCGTCGCTAAAACTTTTGTTGTTCAGGGGTATGAAAAAACAAAAGTTTTTGCAACGAAAAGTGCCAGTGTGGACAGCGCTTCGTTGATGGGGGCACGGGCAGCGACGAAAGGCGCCGGCGTGGATGGCGCTTCATCGACGGGAGCCCGGGCAGAAGGGAGCCCGGGCAGCGACGAAAGGTGCCGGCATGGACAGCAGTTTGTCGGTGGGAGCTGTGCTCCTGTCGATGAAGCTACTGCCCTTTGTCGGAGATGGTTTTATTTTGTTGCTGAAAGAGCTCTCCTGGCAATAAAGAGCGGCCACACAGTGCACCTTACAATGGCACGGCTGCAGCGGCACAGCCGCACCATTGTAAGGTGTGCTGTGTAGACATAGCTGAGAGCTGTGAACTGTCCTTATGGCCTGGTCTACACGGGCGGGGGGGGGGGAGGGGGACTCGATCTAAGGGCTAGTCTACACTTACCAGCCGGGTTGACGCGGTGAGTTCGACTTCTCGGAGTTCGAACTATCGCGTCTAATGTGGACGCGATAGTTCGAACTCCGGAAGCGCCACGGTCGACTCCGGTACTCCACCACTGCAAACGGCGGTGGCGGAGTCGACCTTGGAGCCGCGGACTTCGATTCCGCGGCGTCTGGACTGGTGAGTAGTTCGAACTAGGGTACTTCGAATTCAGCTACGCTATTCACGTAGCTGAATTTGCGTACCCTAGTTCGACCCCGCTTCTTAGTGTGGACCAGCCCTAAGATACGCAACTTCAGCTACGAGAATAGCGTCGCTGAAGTCGACACATCTTAGATCGAATTAAAATTACTTCGTGTCCTCGCGGCGCTGGATTGACGGCCGCGGCTCCTGACTTTGCTTCTGCCTCTCACACTGCTGGAGTTCAGCAGTCAATGGGAGAGCGATCGGGGATCGATTTATCGCATCTATACTACCCACGATAAATCGATCCCTGATAGATCGATCGCTACCCGCCGATCCGGCGGGTAGTGTAGACGTACCCTATGTATCTCAATGAACTGTTAATTCTTAATCCTGATAATTGCATGTTATGGGTCAGATTTCTGTATCATTTAGGTGTGTAGTTGTAACTGCGTCACAAGTTACCTGAGACCTGATTTGCATCCAAAATGCTAACTGCATATGGAAACAGATAAGTAAGAAGCAAAAGAAAAAGCACTGGCCCTAAAAATTCCTCACACCATTTTTCCCCATTAAGTGATGATCAATGCAATGATAATGTCACTATCTGAGGTCGTATTCCTGAAATTTTCCTTGCCTCGGCAGTACTCATTGAAGGACTGCAACCTAAAAGATTAGTGACTACACAAAGGCCATATTCTGCTGTTGATCTTTGTGCCAAACGTCTGTGAACTGCAGTGGGAGACAGTAAGTGGAGGGAGGTAATTATATAGCCTTAATTTTGTAGCACTGGTATGTGGTCTGAAATGATAAATGTCACTACAGAATGAGTTTGACACCCATTTCATATGCCGTAGGTAAAGTACTGCAGTGGGAGTGGATCTGTTATTCTGAGTAGTCCTGCTGGCTACCGCTACGTGTATACAGCCATTTTTTCTTTCTAAAAACTTGATGTATGTGTTGATACATTAATCCTTCTACTTGTAGTAAAACATATGACTAAAATATTGTTTTGACTTACATAACAATAGCTGACTTTGAAATGCATACCAGCTGCTCAACCTGTTTTTTATAGATCATCCAGTTTTCTATGAAATGAGAACTGCAAGCATTTAGAGAAATGGATTCAAAGCATGTTTAATTTCACTATAGCTCCTGCATGTATGTTTCTTGCTGCAATTCTGTTGTGTAACTTGTTACATTAATACTCACTGGTATTACTACAAGCAGCCTTATGTCTCTCATAGAAATATTAAAATAAGGGGATTAGTTTTTCTCCTTCCACCTGTAGAACACCACACTGCCTGTGCGCCACGTGTGGCCCTGGTCCTGTTGATAGTGATACCAGTATGTCCTGAATTAATGCACTCTAGAGAAATGCATTTTAGAGAAATATAATGTAATTCTGAATCATAAAGGTAACTGATTTCTCTGTATTATCCATTATCTTTAACTATGCACGTGGCAAGGTGGAAGTCACCCTAGTATTACCTGGCTCTCCTGGCCATAAAGAAAAAGTACCCACTCAGAGAGACATAGCCCACAGCAAGGCATGGTGGGCATGTGAGTATAATGCCAGAATTAAGGTTGTCCTGTGGAAAAAAATAGACTCTGATTACATGATCACATCATAATGCATATGCATTAGGTGGCTGAATTAAGATTGCACAGGCAGTCTTGATTCTGGCATTTCCTACCTTCTGAGTGCTTGAGTCTGCAAGCTTAATGTTCTGTAAATGTAATTTTTTGTTGCATATAATTTTACATAAAGGCAGCATTGTGTTTGAAGTAAATGAAGGAATTCAGAGTGCATTACTAGCTTAGCAAACTGATACATTTATAGATCATGTCCATCAAAGCATGTCTCGCCTCAGAAATTCACGCTGTAATACTGGCTACTCCATCACTATTGTGTTCATAATAGAAAAGGTGAAGTCCTGCTCTGAAAAATGACTGTAAAAGTCATATGGAATGGTTCTGTATGTATTGCTTCTTGGTGATTTTCAGAGAAAATGTATTCCATTTAAAAGAAGACTTTTTAAAAGCCTGCCCTCCGCGCTCAATCTGAAAGTCAGGCTGAGATCTTTCTGGCTCAGGAATTGCCAACAACAAAGATTCTACAGTCAGCGTTTCTTTAACAATTTTCTAGTTGACGCAGGAAGCAGAACAGTATCCAACTCTGTCATATTTGAGCTCCATTGGCTCTGCAGGGCTACTGGAAGTAAAAAGTAATACAGTTTTTTAGCTACTACAAATAAGCTGTGATGTTTTAAATAGTATATCTGCTCTCTGTCAATAGGATCAGTTTTATCTAGTCACATTTTGAAATAGAACTGCATTTTAAGTTTTAGCTCGCAGGCATCTTGATCAAGTTAAGTAAAATATTTGCAAGTTTTCAGTGCAGGATAATAGTGGGGAAAAGATGTTACCCTTCCACTGCTGAGCTTCAACGTGGCCTGCTAATTCAGCTGTATATATATTTTGTAAGCTAGGATTGAAGGTTCTCACATGCAGTACAATCAGAACAATACACAGCCGTAACTGGTACAGGAGTGTAATCAAAACAGTGTCCAAACAGAAGTGAAAAATACAATATCCAACTGAAGCCGAAAGGTAATATAAGAAGCCGGAATGCAATTGTCCAAGTTGGAAACTGGCCATAACTCTTGTGAAAAATTGCAACGCGATCTTAAATGATCACAAGTGATACGGTGTTCGGTTTTGTGTCTCATCAGACAGACCTTGCTTCCAGCAGCAAACACCATGTGTCACGACAAGAGTGTCACAAACTGTAGCTTCTTTGCAACCTCAGCGGGGGGGGGATTAAATTGAAACAGGGAAGATAGGATTTGCATGCAGATCTCTTTAAATAACTGTGGTCTGGAGGGAGCGCTCTTTGCTTTCAGCAAGGGTCTGACGGGAGGCATCGCGTTGGTCTGACGGGCACGAATTGCCTGCTTACAGGTCTAACAGAAAAAAGCAGAGCGTGCGACCACCCTGCCCCGCACACGGCCTCTGTGGCTGTAGGGGTTCACTGCAGGCAGGACGCACTCTCTGGATGGGATAGACACAGTTTAGCAGCCTGGGTCGTGCTTCCTTATGCCTGTGCAGCTGGCCGCGTGGGGAGAAGCCCGCTGTGCTGCCTGGGGAAGAGCTGGGGCAGGGGAGGAGAGTATGGCACGGGAAGGTAGAAAGGAAATGCTTAGGCTGGGCCGGCGGAGCAGCCTGTCACCGAGCAGCGTCGGGCTGCTAGCTCCGGTGGTGCAATCGGCTCGCACTTAGCGCTGGGATGGGAAACCCCCGGCGGTCTTGCCCTGTGCCCCCAGCGGGTCTGGGATGTGCCCGCCCAGCAGAGCCGCAGCAGGAAGCGCGGCTCTGAAGTAGCCACCGGCGCTCTGCAAACGGCTCCCCCCTGGCTCCCCCGCAGCTGCCAAGGACCCGCCCCCGCAAGCCCGACCCCCGGCCCCGCTGAGCGCGCTGCCGGCCGCGGCGCGGTGCAGGGGCAGAGCGCTCCGGGCTTTGCAGCGGCTCCTCGCCCCGGCATGTGGGTCAGCGCTCTGGAAACGCGTCCAGCCGCTCCGGGAACCGGGCGGGAGGGGGAACGAGCCCGTCTGAGCGGGGCGGCTCGGCTCGGCTTGGCCGCCAGCAGGTGATTACACTAATGAGCGGCCTCAGGGGATCGCGGACCCAGCCCGGCGGGGATTAACCCGCAGACGCCAGCTGCTCCGCGGAGCGATTTCAAGGAAGCGGCGGAGAAAAGGGAAACCATGAAGGTGAATTAAAAGCCAAGAGGTAGGAGCCCTGGTGTGAATGTCCGGGGGCTGCGAGCAGTGGCAGAGGGGGTCTCCACGAGGGCTGGGCTGAATGGCACTGGAGGCTGAATTAAGATCCCGGTTACAACCCCGGCGCCGAAGCAGTTTTAAAAGCAAAAGAGCCCCCCGCCGATGAATGTTTGTTTGGTGTCCGCCTGCAGGGCTAGAGTCCTCTCCGCTGCTGGCGGTACAGACTAGTCGCGTTGGGTTGGTATTGGCTTTGTACACTGCACCTTTGCCCAATTGAGGAACTACTTGTGAGGAATTAGGGTAACCTGCGTTGTGGTACGGTAGGCAGTTCATCTGCAGTTGAGGAGTCAATCTTAATTCCTCCGCTGCCTTGAATCGGCTCTGGCTGAAGCTACATTTAAACTCAAAAAGTCCAGTGCAAAGCTGAAAAATCAGTAGTGACCAGAGCAGTTGTAATGCCATGACATCTGGGAGCTGACACCTTCATATCGGTGTTTTCCTTTCATCTAGGCTATGTTTTTGGAGATTAGGGTGGAGCTGGATTAGAGGTTGGGCAAAAATTTTGTTTATGATCTCACATGAGGTTATGATTTCCTGTGGGGACAGAACTCTGCCCCAAACCACTAAACAGTTCCTTTGGAGAAAACCTTTACAACTAAAGACACAAAATGTTTCCTGTTGGACACACAGAGACCAGATTTTAAAATGAAAGCATTCTTAAAGATTAGTATAGAAGAGTCTCCCAAATGAAGTTTCACGGCAAAAGTTTCTAATAAAGAAATAATTTCCTCCTGCATTTCAATTTGTGCAAAAATACTGATTTATTATTATTTCCAAAAGCATATAATCATCTGCAAGTTTCAGTACCCAAAACATGGTGGCTTTTTTGGTAACTAAAATGCCTGTTTGTATTTGTGGATTTTGTATATGCAATGGACAGGCATAGTTAATTTTTATTTATTAAGATTTATTATATATTCATACAGATTCAAGGCATCTGCTCAGCCCTATATTTTGGCAGGATCCTCTTTTGCAGTGGAACTGCAGGGACGTTATAAGTGAAACTAATAAGTAAAATATGTTTTAGAAATAAAATACAGATGAGGAGCTTCTAAGTGTTGTATTGCACAACAGCGTACTCTGTGTGTGTGCCATTCATCTCATATAACTCCAGGCTTTGTGAATGTGTCTGCAATCTCGAGTTGTATTTTGAACTGTTCTGGAAAAGTCCCGTAGTGTACAAACTATTAATATACATAGCACTGATGAAACAGGCTAGCTAGCATCTACGCTGGTATAGTTCTGGCTAATGGTGCCTCTCATCCTAAAACACTTATGAAAAGTGTGTTTCCCTTTTTACAACAAGATTTCTTTAGAAAATATAAATTGTTATATAAGAATGGCCTTAGAGCTGTGCAGCTAGGCTGTGTCCCACTCTTCCAGAACAGTCTCCCATCAAACACATGCCTCTTGCATCCCACATCACTGTCCTCAATTCCCAGTTTGCATTTCCATCTGACTGGTGCTAACAGATCATCACAACAGAGACTGAACCTCGTAACTACCCTCCCTTTTTTTCCATGGTGGGAAGTTTCTCTTTGGCTCCACTATCTGGCTTAAAAGGGAGTTGCCTCTGCCTTTAAGAAGTGGCTGTAGATAGACAGGAGACAGCTGGGTGGCATTGGTCAAGTGCAGGTGAGGAAGGAGGTAGATAGAACCCCGAACACGTTCCCTCACAGAGCTTTGCAAAGACAGGAGCAGTCCTGCGCATAGCAACATCTCTTGACAATCTTGTCTTTATAGCAAATTCTGCTATTGGAAGTGCATGTAGCTCCTGTTGGCTATTTCATGGGAGCTGTGCCTCCATTCGAATATTGAATAGCCTTTAGGAAGAGAGGAGAATTCGCCTGTCTATTCTTTCACCCGTGGAACACACAAAGGAGCCCTTTTGATTAGCCTAAGCACATCTGTTGTGATAAGTGGCAAAGCTTAGCTTGCATCCCTATCCCATATTTTAAGAGACTAACCTAAGGTCAAACAGTAAGTCAGTGGCAGAGTGAGGATTATTACAAAGTTGTTCTTGGCTCAATTCACTAGACCTTCAAGGTGCCTTCAAATCAGTTTTACATGGCGAGAGGCACTCCGCACCTTCAGGATCAGAGCATGAGTCACTTGTTCTACTCCTTATGCCAAAGAAAGACTCTTAAAGTAGAGGATACATTATACTATGGTGTTGAGAATCATGAGTTAGTGTTTCATTCTTTACATGGATCTGTCAGAATGGTTAGTCTTCCAATCTGTCTCAGTGCTTTATTCATTCATATAATGTGTTAATTATATTTCTTTTATTTAGTGATTTCTCTGCAGTCAGACAAGCGTGTTGCCTGCAGATTATTAATCCGATAGAAATGTGGCAGTGTACCAGGATCTTGCTGTGTTTTAGCAGACTGCATACCCATGCATGGACTTTGAATATGAGCAGAGAGAATCTCATTCTTTTGACAGTGTAGGGTAGCTACGTGATCATTATAGTGTGAACTTCAAATGTATACCTTATTCCTTGACAAAGGAACATCTTCTCAATGTGGTAAGAATAGAACCGTTCTTTTTTTAACCATTTTGTGGAATTGGATTATCAGGGAACCCTAGGATGACAGATATTTCTCTCCCCATCCACCAAGTCCCCAAAACACCCCAAGTGAAGCAGGTTTGGATGTGCATATGTTGTTGTTTATGATCTCCTACCAGGTGTGAAGAAATTTGTTCTGATATTTGCCAGGGGCCTATATGACCCTGGGCCAGCCCTGTATGGGGAAAATAAAAACTCCATATGGTATGTGAAATAGCAGAGGATCTGATCGTTTTGCTGTATGTACCAGTGCACACTCTGTGGGTGCTTGTACTATGTTCTAATGTCCTCACAGACATGCTTCTGTAGAAGCCATTTAACACTTTATCCCATTACCAACTACTACTATTAACAAAAGACATTGGCTTTGAATAAGTACTAATAGAGGCAGCATGGTCTAGTGAATTGAGCCAAGAACTCCTTTGTAATAATCCTCACTCTGCCACTGACTTACTGTTTGACCTTAGGTTAGTCTCTTAAAATATGTTTATTGCAATAAAGCAACTATGTAAAAGTGAGTTTTCTTTTCCACAGATCTGCTTTATGTGTGTTCTAAGTCATATCTCTTATTTCATTGTTTTTACTACATTTTCACCACAAAACCAATTACAGCCCTGGAAGACTCAGCTGAATTCTTCCTTGGCCCGTGCACCATCAAGAGAAACATTATCTGCAATAAATCCCAGTTATGGAACCTCTACATGCAGCATGCTGTCCCCCTGAATGATTTCCATATTAAAATTGTTCAGCTGGCAAGTAAAGAGTGTTTTCTAACTGCTAGTACTTCAGCTGGGATATGAAAGCCAAGCTGTGTATATAAATCCATGGTGCACCTACACCTTGAATATTGTGTCCGGTTCTGGTTGCCCCATCTGAAAAAGATCTAATGAAACTGGAAAAGGTGCGAGAAAGGCAACAAGGGTGATCATGGATATGGAATGGCTTCTGTAGTGATCTTGGGGTTCATTAAATAACAAACCAAATGAATGAGAAAGGAATAAAACTTTTAATAAAATAAACTGGAGAGCTTCTGCTGTGAGGGGCTGTACGTAGCCATGCTGTGTTCCCAACCTCTGCCTCCAGAGCACATCTCCAAATTCCTATGTTCATAATACTGTCCCTTAAGAGGGAGCATCTCTAAATAATAATCTTCTACAAACATATCTCTACGACTTCCCTCTTAAAGAAAAACAAATTAACTTTCATATAAAATAGCTAACAACAATCTAATGACACATGCATTAAATTCTTAACTCATGTAATTTCCATAAGCCCAATGTTTCACTTGCCTGGAAAAGGGGTATTTCAGGAAGGTTATGAAGTCTTTCAGGACATTTAATCTCCCACTCTGATCATCTCAGTATCAACCTTTTGGTTAGAGTCTGAATTGTTCTCTTGTTCCTTGACGGTTTCTCCTTTGTACGTTGATAAAGGATCAGTCAGATGGGAAATGCCAGAGTCCACATCTACTGTCAATGTGTTGGAACATTCTGAGATTAGTCATAAGTCCCTTCGATTACGTCAAAAGGTGTCTTCCTAGTCAGTCTTTACTACATAAGACCTTAGATGCAGCTGTTCTTCAACGGTACCCCTTTGTCCCCAAGTATTGGAGGTGTGATTCCTCTGGCACACTCTGTCCACCTCGGTTAAGAGATGGGAGATCACAGTCCCTTTTGTCAAAATAATATTTCTGCTTCCATTTCTGATTTTCTTTCATCTTCCATATGGTTTTATTGTTACGAAATTTCAGCAAGCTATCAGTAATTGGTAAATTAAATCTGATCCTTCTTCCCATTACCAGCTGAGTTGTGCAGAAAAGCCATTCTCCAGGGGTGTACTTCGGTAAACCAGTAATGCTTTATACATATCACCCCCACTGTCAAAAGTCTTTTTCATAAGGTTCTTTATTGTCAGTATAGATCTTTCCACAAGTCTATTTGATTGGGGGTAGTTCAGATGATGTTTTATGATGAAAATTGCAATCTATGGCAAATTGCCTAAAATTTGCACTGGAAAATTGCAGCCTATTATCGCTAAAGACTTCATCAGGAATTCCGTCTCTGGAGAAGATTCCCTTCATGTCGGCTATTACAGACTTACTATTAGTACTGTGAAGTGTGCAAATTTCCGGATACAGAGAATAATAATCTGTGATTATTAAAATAACCCTTTGCCAGGTGAATAAGTCAATGCCTACTTCAGGGCCGGCTTTAGGACGTGCGGGGCCTGATTAGAAAGAGCTGCCGCCGAAGACAGTGGCAGCGATTGAGCTGCCGCCAAAGATAGTGGCGGCAATTTGGCGGCAGCTCAATTGGTTGCCACTGTTTCCAGCGGCACTTCGGTGGAGGGTGTGGGGCCCTTCTACCGGACGCTGCAGGCAGGGGCGGCTCTAGAAAGTAGGCTGCCCCAAGCAGCGCGGTGCGCTGCGCCGCCCTTCCCCGGTCCCGCGGCGGGTCCCCTCTTCCCGCGGCTCCGGTTGAGCTCCCGCCGGTATGCCTGCGGCAGGTCCACCGGAGCCCGGGATGAGCGGGAGCTCAACCGGAGCCGCGGGAAGACGGGACCCGCCGCAGTCATGCCTGCGGCAGGTCCGCTCGTCCCGGGCTCCGGTGGACCTGCCGCAGTCATGCCTGCGGCAGGTCCACCGGAGCCAAATGCCGCCCCCCCGGGAAAGGGCCGCCCCACGCGCCTGCTTGGCGCGCTGGTGTCTAGAGCCGCCCCTGGCTGCAGGGCCCTCTTAGGCGTGGGGCCTGATTCCCGGGAATCAATAGAATTGCCCTAAAGCTGGCCCTGGTCTACTTTCTTATAAGCTGTTTGTGGAACTGGATGAGATCTCAATGGCTCTGCCTGTTGTCATGGCTTATATTTCAAACAGGAAAAGGAGTTTCCTGCCACGTTAGTAATGTAGTGATTGGTCCATGGCCAATACAACATCTCCTTGTGCTCGTTGTTTGCACGTCTCAATTCCTAAATGACCCTCATGGATCTTCCATAGCATTTCTTTTCCAAGGTTCATTGGAATTACAACCATACTGCCCTTGAAAATCACCCTAAGTTCATGTCTGCAGTTCTGATAGTCTCTTATACTTGCACAGCAACTGTTTATTTCTTCAGGCCACCTTTTATTATCACTTCTTTAAGGATTCCCAATGATTCATGTTTCTCTGTTTCCTCTCTTGTGTTGCAGTTTCCTGTTAGCTATGGGAGTTGACTTTACAATTGGATCTACAGAGACTTGCGTCTCTGTCTCTAAAGTTTTCTCTGGTTTCATGGGAGCCACTGCTCTGAAAAGTGCATCTGCCATGAACATGATTTACTGGACGTGTAGATCGCAACCAAATCACTTTGCAGCTTTATCATCATTCTTTGAATCTTAAGGTGCAGTCATGTAGCAGTTTGCTAAATAACACTATCAGGGGCTTGTGGTCCATTTCAACTTCCACTGTCTGTCCATAAATATACTGATTGAATCTCTCACTGGCAAACAGTATTCCTAAAAGCTCCTTTTTGATCTCTGCATATCTGGTTTCTGCCTCAGTCAGTGATTTGGATGCATATGCCACTGGTTGCCAACAATCCTCATTCTTCTGTAAAATCACTGCACCTAACCCAGACTGTTACGCATCTGCTGAAATTTTAATAGGCTTTCCTGATACATAGAATTTCAACACTGGTTCTTGTATCAATTGTTGTTTTAAATCTTCCCATGATTCCTCCTGTTTTGCACCCCAACTTCTTATCAGAAAATTTCATTAGCACACTCCTACTTTTTGTGCCAAGGTCATTAATAAACATATTGAATACTCCCCTAGTAACCTCTGTCCAGTCCGAATTCACCTTTCATCACAACCCATTGCCTTCTCTCCTTTGGCCAGTTCTTTATCCACCTTACAATGCTTGTGCAGATCCCCATCTTACCTAATTATTTCCCAGGTGGTACCATGTCAAATGCTTTACTGAAGTCCAGATGTATTAGATCTACTGCACCTCCATTATTTAAAAATTGTTATTTTCTCAAAGAAGGAAATCAAGTTAGTCTGGCACCATCTACCTGTGGTAATCCCATGTTGTATTACATTTACCTCTATGCATTTAATTATTTCCTTCATAATTTGCTCTTCCTTTTACATTTGGACCAAGCAATGTAATTTCTAACAGCAGCATGCTGGGATATTGGTTGAGTACCATCACCTGACTTGCAAATATCACTTTAAGAATTTGGGTTTACACTGGAGTTCTATCCCAGTTTGGAGAAGGCCTATCTCTATTTAATTGTTAGATCCCATAGGGCCATAGTCCATTGTGATGCAACTGCAGAGCCAGCACAAGGAGATTAAACATGAAAGTTGTCAGTGTTGGTATTTCAATTCTTGCTGATGGAGTGTTTGGATTTTGACTGGATGGAAGATTTGAACTCCACAGGGTACTTTGGTAGATGATCTTTTTAAGGTAGGTCAGCATTTTGGTCTCAACTGCTTGACTCAGATTGACCTTTTAAGGTGTTTGAAGAATGAGGAGTACTTGTGTCACCTTAGAGACTAACAAATTTATTTGGTCATAAGCTTTCATGGGCTAGAACCCACTTCATCAGATGCATGGAGTGGAAAATACAGTAGGAAGATATATACACATAGTACATGAAAAGATGGGGGTTGCCTTACCTATTCTAACGAGACAATTCAATTAAAGTGGGCTATTATCAACAGGAGGAAGAGTCACTTTTGTATGGGTAATCAGGGTCATCCATTTCAAACAGCTGACAAGAAGGTGTGAGTAACAGTAGGGGAAAATTAGCATGGGGAAATTAGTTTTTAGTTCTTGTAATGACCCACCCTCTCCCACTCTTTGTTTAAGGGGGAGGGATAGCTCAGTGGTTTGAGCATTGGCCTGCTAAACCCAGGGTTGTGAGTTCAATCCTTAAGAAGACCACTTAGGGATCTGGGGCAAAAATTGGTCCTGCTAGTGAAGGCAGGGGGCTGGACTCGATGACCTTTCAAGGTCCCTTCCAGTTCTAGGAGATTGGTATATCTCCAATTATTACCTTTTTTACCTTTAGGCCTAATTTGATGGTATCCAGTGTGCAGATTAATTCCAGTTCTGCAGTTTCTTTTGGAGACTGTTTTTGACATTTTTTTTAATTGAAGAATTGCCACTTTTAGGTCTGTTATTGAGTGTCCAGAGAGGTTGAAGTGTTCTCCCACTGGTTTTTTAATGTTCTAATTCTTGACATCTGATTTGTGTCCATTTGATTCTTCTGGTTTGGCCTCAACTCCTACTGAAGTTAATGGGATCGGAGGTTGTTCGGTAACTGGCAGGAGCAGGCTCATTGCTTCTTTCTAAAAAATGCTGTGGAGTTATTTCTGGGTGCTACTACAGAACTAGAACTTATCCCCAAACCATTGTAGGTGGATGGTCTGGAAAGGAGCTGAGTTGGATTGAATTGGCATGACTGACACTGGAGATGTATTGACATGCAGGAACCCCACCCCAATAAAACAGAAAGAAAACCTTTCAAGCTGATATTATTTGTAATATAATAGTGTCCAGAGACCCCAATTGGAATCAAGGCCTGTGTGGTGGCTACTGTGCAAACATAAAATAAGACTGTCTTTGTCCCAAGGGATCTCCCAGTCTGAATAAGGATGAGATGCGACAACAGTGGGGTGTAAGGATAAAATGGGGGACTATTAAAGGGCAAGAAGAACACCAGGCTGTAAGTACTATTGAGTACACAGTATGGAGGTTGCATAGCTTTAAAAAAATAAATGAACCTGAGCTATTAATGACTCACTCACAGGCTGACTCCCAGTCTAGGGGATAACAGTGGGGGGCTGATTAGTTTATAGTGACACATATCTGAGAGGGTGAAGTTACTGATTCTTTCCCAGACTTTTTTCATCTCCTTAAAGTACAAATATTTGTTGAAAAAGTTGTGACTTCCTGGTTTCATCAGCACTGACCAGCGACCTAAAGATAAGTGGGATTAGCTGAGTTGATCTACTGAAGTCATCAATCTAGGGTCATGGTTTGTTTGTTCTTTAAGTGACAACTTTAATATAAATTACTTCCAGTCCTTTCCTGATATGCTCAACTGATGGGAAACTGGGAAACATCTACAGATGAAATAACTGTGGTCAGCTTTTTTGGTGGAGGGGAATGTGAAGAAAGTGGGGCTGTTCTGTAATTTATGGATACAGTATGTTCTACATGTTTGTAATTGGTTTTATGTATGGATACATGGGGTTAATTCAAGATGAGGCTGATTGCATATAGCTAGGAAAGGGCACCATGGCTTCAGATAGCCACCCACCAACCAACACTTAAGGAACAATGCAAGAGCCATTGGCTTTGAAGTTCTGATACCCTGCTGAGCTCACCAGACTGGCTTGGGGCAGTAGAAGCAAAAGGCTGGGAAATGGAGACACAGGGCTTCTGGCTGGACAAAAGTGACCCTTTCTAGGGAGGGAGCATTTGTTTGGGGGAGACAGTAAAGTGAGGTCTCTGCCCAGTAGGATGACCAGATAGCAAGTGTGAAAAATCAGGACAGAGGGTGGCGGGTAATAGGAACCTATATAACAAAAAGCCCCAAATATCGGGACTGTCCCTATAAAATTGGGACATCTGGTCACCCTACCGCCCAGGAAGGCAAGCCTCTAGGTAAGACACATTTGTGTAGAGACTGATGGCTGGTTTAACAACCTTTTTCTCTTACGTTATGCTTTGCTCCTGAGTTTTGTTGCGGATACAGACTAACACGGCTGCTACTCTGAAACCTGTTAAGATTAAAGAATACCAGGGTTTCAGAATGCTATCTGGTCACTCTTTGCACTGCCAGTCACAAGCTTCCAGAAGGGAGAACAGCTGGTGCCGAATCCAGTTGGACCTGCTGGCATAAGCATGGTTGATGCACTGGATTCTGTAGCCCAGGATCCAGTCTAAGAGTGGGAGAATCCACCCAGGAGAGGTAAAGGCACAAAGCTGGATACTCATGAGGGTCGTGAGTGATACAACTAGCCCTGTGACTGGGGTTGGGGAGACCTGCTTTTGCATTCCAGCGTTCAGAAGTGTGGAAATGGCTGCATAATACGGGGCAGGCAGGAAATTTAGAGGACAGTATTGAAGCTCTGGCAGAAGTAAAACACCATAGTTCGCAGCTGAACACTTGTAAGAAAAGTGTATAGAGGAAATAGGCTGCTCAGGATGTCGTTCGGTATCTGCAATGGCCCACCAAGTACTCTTGGGTTTTGAAGGAAAAACCTCCCTCCTGCCTGGCTTGACACGCCTCTCTCACCAGCTTAACGTCAGTGAATTTATTTCCGATTTACACTGGTGAAAGGGAGAGCAACATCCGGCTGTGACTGTTTTCTTCTAGCTCAGGCCTTCATATTCCTTTTGTCCCCCCAGGCAACAGATGTTTTGTCCTTGGAAATGGCAGTGGAATTTCAGATTGAGGGTTCTTTTAAATCCATGCTTTTCCACCATTTTTTTAAAAAAAGGGCAAAGCAAAACCAACAAATTTGACACTGCTCTTACCTACTGTTTTATTGGTAAAGGACACTTCTCTTCAGTCAACAAGGCTCTTGTTTTACCCCTTCCACCTGGATTCCGAGTCTGATCTTTTACCCCCACAATTTTACATACAAACAAACATGTCCCTGGATTTGCTTTAAATCTTCCACATGGATTGTGGATGTATTTGTTTAGTATCATCCTCATGTCTGGCTGTGGATGTGCTCGTTGGAGAGGAACTTGAACACTGCATGTTGTAAAAGAGTAAAAATCTGATTTCTATAGCCTTGGCTGCTGTTGATCTAAAGCTGTTTTGTGCTTTGCTACATGCATATATTTTGGACCTGCCACACTTCTGAACCAGCTCCCAGTGGGGAGCTCAAAGCACACCAAAAATCTATGCAATGAAAGAGATTAGCAAAAGGGAATAGGGGTGAATGGCAAAATGATAGTAAAATGTTCCCACCTCTGTTTTTAATTTTATAATTTAGGTACAAAGGCAGACAAAGCCTCTAATATCTCCTTAAGTCCGCTGTTGCTGTCCTTCTAACCTGTAACTGTTACTGTTACTTAAAGGCCATGGTCCATCTTCCAATCCAGCTTTTAAAGCAAAAGTTTCAAGCAGTCCAGGCATTTCTGAGGTTATCCTCAAGGGGAAGAAGAACTTCTAAAGAAGCCGCCTCTTAGCCATGGTGCTCGACCAGCTTTCCGGAAACAGTTGTTAGAGACTCAAAAAGCTGAACTGGGATCCATTTCACAGCTGGAAATTCAGTTTCTCTCCGGTAAGATTAAAAGTGCAAAGGAGCCCAGCTGCCTACAAAGGGTGACAGCTGGCTGAGCAGGGAGGGTGCTCATGTGGCAAAGTAGTAACAGTTTTACAGGGGCTAAAGTGAGCCTAATTGTCCTTTAAAAAGAAATCTAAAGTGAGCTGAAGATGGCTGCTTGCATTCTGCACGAACTCTGAGACAGCCCCCTGAGAAAACAGGGCCATATGCCGAAAGACTTAAAAACAATTGGTGGAACTATTTTTAATATAAATTAAATGGATTTTTAAAAGCCACAACATATGAATAATTTCAATTATGTGAGGCCAGTGCTTGAAAAAAATCCATTTGTCAGTGTCTAGTTCAAAAAAAAACTTCCCCAGGAAAAGTGTTAGGATCCTAGGCCATTAATTTCTGCAGAATTGAAGCGTTTTAATTTAAGAAAACCTCCCAAATGTTAACCAATGAAGCGGTGTATTCTTGAGTCTGCTCCATTTCCCTCTCCTCCTAGTCATAAGGTTCTCAGAGCAGCCTCAGAGTGATGATCAGACTCTGGTCAATGAGCAGCCATGAAACTGATGAGAATCAGATCTCTGCTCATCTTTTCTATAGCTTTTGGCTAATAGGTTTAATCCTTTTGCTAGCAGCCCTCTTAAATTTTTCAAACCCATTATAATGACATGGAGATTAGCTCCTATGTTTACTTAGACTTTTACTGTTTTCAGTATTGGAGGGTATGAGTTTAGCTGTTGTGGATGTGAAGTCCCTGTGTGAGGTGTTCAGTGGTGAAAATCTTTGTAAGAGATGGCCCGGAACCCAAAGCTCGTTACTTTTATGTGCACTAAATTAAATGGCAAGGTTAGCAATTAAGCTGCGGTGTTTGTGAATGAAATACGCTCTGGGGATATAGTCTTCTTTCAACATACCCATATATCGTTAATTGGAATTATACCTATGCATCATTTAAAGCATATTTCCTATTTGGCTGCCAACACTAGTATTTTGAGCATTCGCTGTATTGGCCATATTGGAGGGATAAACATCTGTGGGTCCCCATTACATCTGGTTGGTACTTGTAATATAAATATCAGTGGTGTGCTTACATAATGCAAAGTTCCTGGTGGTTTCTAACCAAGCCTGCTTTTTTGTTACAATGTTTTCTTTTACTCTTCCTTCTATTCACACTTACTTCACTATCCACCAAAGTAGTATCTCAAGTGTCTTGCGAAAAGTATCAATTACTAGTTTTGTAGTTCCTAACGCTGAATTGGCCTGCATGAGCTTTTGCTTAACTTGGAGTTTTTAATGTGAAACTGGTTATAAAATAGAAATTTTGAAATACTGAGATTAAAAATCACCCCTTTCAAACCTGTCCGTACCATTTATTTTAATGAATTATATACTTGAGAAATAAGCATAAACCATGGTAATGAACTGCCTTCTGATATCATTGATCCATTCTTGAGTCCTTCAGAAATGGCCACACCACCCCCAGTTCTCAATATCTCTGGTTCCCCATTCACTACAAAAGCCAGTTCAAAATTGCCCATATCTCACTGAGACACCACCCTCCCTTCAGTACATTCACCACACCCTCATCTCATCTCACCCTTTCCCACAGTACAGCCTCACTTCCATTGGTGCAAGAGTCTTCTCTGCAGCATCTATTGTCTGAAAAAACCTCCCATGTAGCTCTCTTATCAAATCACACCTGTAAACATCTCCTTTTCCCCTTGCCCTACACTTCTTAATGTCCACCTGTGTCTTGTTGTCAACTCCGTAATTGGTTGTTGTATTTATAATAGTTCTGTGAAAAGGTTATAGGAAAGACCCTATATGGTGTACCTGAGCCAACATTGTTATCAAGCTGTACATAACAAGATGGTGCGGTATCAGAATTACTGCTGGACCGCTGCACTTCATGCAAGAAAGGCCGGTATGAGCAGGGCTGTGCACCCTCTTCTTTTAGTACAGTGGTACGAAATTGTGGCTCTTAACAGGTGAAGGATGGCTTCAAATTATGACTTTGTTAGCGTCATCATTTTAAAATTTCTGAAGGAGCTCTTCGTTCTACAAACTTTGGGTGGATTTACATAGTAACTTTTTATGATTTCTACCTTATAAACCAAAAGCCGCAACCTCTGAAGAAAATTGGGGTTGGCATTTTTCATTTATACCCTTATCAGCTGTAAAAATAACTATAGAGCTGAAAAATGTCAAGCTAGTCACTTCTAAGCATTGCAGGCATTACAGAAATAGCATTGTTATTGCCTGTAGTCTCTTACCAGAGTGTATCCTCCAGCGGAAATAACTTTTTAAAAGCTTTTCCCCCCCCAGTGCCAAAAGTACTGAAGAGAGATTTTCTATAGGCCTCATCCCATTCCCATTGAAATGGAGGAGAGACTACCCAATGTGAGTTGGATTTGGCACTACCTAAGCTCATAATGCAGCTTAATAAGATACAGCCTCTGTATCGATAATAATATACCAACGAGGCCGTAAAATGAAACTAATTTTATAAGGGTATATTGTGAATACCAAGGCTAGCTATTAACCTAAATAATTAACAGAGGCATAAGGTGGGGTGAGGTCATATCTTTTATTGGACCAACTTCTGCTGGTGAAAGAGAGAAGCTTCCAAGCTCCACAGAGCTCTTCTTCCCCTAAAGTTATTAAAAGGCATCTTGGCACTTTTAGGGGCATTTACTTTGTAAGTTTCCAAAGTGTATGTTGCTTGCTTTCTAAGTTCATCATTGACTTTCAGTACACACTGCGGTAGGACCAGCACATGCAAACTTATGTAAGCATGGCGTTCAGAGTATCGTTGTTATGCTGTTTCACAGAATTTAATTAATAGTTGAGTCATTCCAAGGCCATTCTGAGAAACCCAGATCTGAGGCTCACTTGGGTCTTTTACTCACTCAGTTAATGAGGGACATTATTGCGCCAGTTTGAAAACTACCAATATTAATTTTGAGTATGAGATTTTGCTCTTTTTCTTGTACACTTAAGGAAACAGAAGATTATTCCACTGTTACCATTAGAGGGAAAGAACAGTTTTAAAGATTTTTTTTCTATTAAAAATAACTTAGGCTCCTAAGTCACTCAGGTGCTTTTGAAAATCAAACCCTTTCTCATATCTAGAACTACTCCCACAATTGATATGAGGTCTTGATTGCTTATTATGGAATCATTCCATGCACAGAATCTCCATTGAAGTCAGTGGAGGTTCACGTCATAGATGGAAGAACAACACTTTTAACCATTTGTGTGTCTATCTTTTAGTGTTTTAATGGCTTTCAGAGCACTGGACGTGTATAATTTTAATACAGCATATAGTGTACTTGGCTAGACAAACTACAAAAATTCCTTAGGTTTTTTGGGGGGGTGGGTGGGGGGGAAGGGTGTGTGTGTGTGTAAAGAAAAGTCAGTATCGGTAGCAAAAAATCAACAACAAAACTTCTAGTGGCCATGCTCTTGTGTTGTTCTATGGAAGCCTAAACTTTCAGTTAATTTGAGTTGTTTCTGTATTGGACGGCCAACTTGAGACACATTGGGCCGGATTTTTTTTCCGGTGTCCTGGAAATCCACTCTTGTGCAGAGAGCTGTGAATTTCATTCTAGTAACCCAAACCATAAGCTGTGCTTAATTCATTTATGGAGCCCAGTCTTGTACACTTCAGGAATAGCTATACCTGAGTAAAGACTATATGATTGTGTCTTTGATTTTTTTAAGTGGTATATTCTCTCATATAGGTTAGATCAGTGGCTTTCAGACTTTAAGGCTTAATATACCACAGTAGCTTCAAAATGCTTGGCATACCACCTTGGTAGTTTTAATCAGTGTGGGTATAATGGATTCTTAATCTGAAACAATATTTCAAAACGAACCATGTATCAGATGGTCTGGTTTATGTACCGTCACTTTATTGTACGCATATCACAATCTCAGAATTGAATTAAATCATGATAACTTACTCTGAGAAAAACTGAAAAGCAACAAATTTCATTGTCCATTGATTATTGCATGGGTGCAGATGCAATTTTTTCAGAAAGCGCAGGACAATTGCTAAACAAACCTATAGGGCCAGATCCTTAGCTGGAGTAAATAGACATAAGCCAATTTACAGCATCTGAAGATCTAGCCAATAGAATTAAACTCTGAGGCTTTTCCACAGGGTTGTCACAGGTGAATACAGATTTCTGTTCAGTTACATTCCAGCAAGATTTTTGCCCATGGGTTGTAAGTCATTTTGAAAGAAAAGTGGCAGATAACATATTTCCACTGCACAAATAATTGCTATGATGGCTTTTTAAATAGCCTAAGTGCTGAGATTAATCATTGCTGTAATGACAGTATTTGTGAATGGAAGCTTAATATAGTCAAAACAATACGAGCAGGGAACTTTCCTTTCGTTTTAATAACTTTTGCCAAATTCCAAGTGTTTAGAGATTTAACCTCTGCTGTTTAGAACCTGAATTATGATTGGCTAGAGGACATTTGCAGCCCCGTAACTAAATACTGATGTATAAAATGGTAATTGATTCCTGGAGTAGCAGTACCAAGCCAAATCACATTCTTTGGAGATTCAGGTGCAGCAAATGGAAGCTATACAAATGCCGGCTGTCAGGGAGAGTTAAATGGACTGGGGCTAGAGACATGGTACTAAGGCTCTCGGGTGGATTATTCTGGTGTTCAGATGAATTACATTGATACTTTTTGGTACAATTCATTTTTGGGAAGCAATTTAACATGCAGCTATGATTCTCCCCAAGTTTGTTTCACAGCCGTAGGTGATCGTTGGATTGTTTTTTTTTGTTTTTGTTTTTTAAACTGCTTTGACTTATTAGTGGGATCAGACTTGATGGATCCTGCAAAATCACTTATTTAAAAACTCATACTTGTGAGATCCTATGGTTGTAGAGTTCTGTATGATAGGGCATACTAGCATATAGCACATCCTATAATAGTCTAATTCATTTTATGAATTAACTTTTTTTGCTAGTTCAGCAAACATTCTTCCAACTTCCTTCAGAAAATTACATATTCAGAAAGTTATTTTTCATAATTAAAAAGGCTGCTGCTGTTTTAGACTTGCGCTGTTGTTTGTATCCCTCCTCTCTGCACAAAGCCCTAGTAAACTGGTTTTGTGCGGGGAGCTAACCAAGTAAGAATTGAAGGGCTGGACTCCATCCTTGTGATTCGTAGCTAGGCTGTGAAGCTGCCAGGTAGCTCTTCCAGCCAATTGGCTGTAAAAGAAAGCATGGAATACTGGCCACAGCCTCTCCTAATGGACTTTAGGCCACTGCAGTTGAGTAATTGTGGATTCGATGGTCCCTATCTATGCTAGCCTATTCAGAGAAGGTCCAGAGTCTATTCTGATGCATATAGGGTGTGCTGGAACCCATGCCTGGATGCTCTGGCTATGCCCAGGTGGTTTAAGTAATGCAGAGAGCTTTGCACGCCCCTTCCACGCTAGCATGAATTTCTTCCTGTGTTTGTAACACACTTGTAACACACTTTTAGAAGCGCTAATCTCATGTTCCCAACCTGTTGTATGGCATTGCAAAAGCCTAGCACAAAAACTGGCACAAATCAGGAATACAGTTAAAACATAGTGTGGCCCATCTAGATCAAAATGTACATTACTTGTATTGGCTGACTATTGTGTTGTAAATACATCTCCCAACATAGTAAGAAACACAGTGAAGTGGGACCTTAAATCTCTGTGCTGACCTATGTTGTGCCAGTTCACACACACACACACCCTCCTCCCCCGCCCAGGAAACCCATCTGCTTTTGCATATGTGGGGTCATGTCTAATAATGATGGTATTTCTAACATACTCCCTTTTATCCAGGCAGTGGTCCTCCTTAGCAATTATTCTGGAAAGTTTTAAGGCAAATGTCAAGTTTTTACAGGAGACCATTTTATTTCAATAAAGTATGCGGGCTGCAAAAATAAAGCTGTGCTTCACTTTTTAAAACCCGTCTTTATTTGATGAGAAGCAGTACACAAGAAGTTGCAGGCGATGCTAGTGAATTCAATTCTCGGGAAAAGCTGTGTACTGAGGACAGGCTGGAGGCTCAGGTCCAAAGTCTGCTCTCATCGATACAGGTGCGATTCAAGTCAATGGGAGCTGCACCCATAGAAATGAGAGAACAGTTTAGCCTTAGCATAGCACAGAGTTGACTCAATGAGCAAATGAACAAGACCGAGAATGCAGTTCCCAGTTTCTGTGCCCATTCATAGCCAGCCATGAGTCTAATTATTGCCAGTTGTGATATGGACATTCCTGACTGGTGAAGTTATGAGTCAGTTTCCAGGCTGCTGGGTAGCTTCTGAGATCTCCTTGATTTGGTGGTTTTCTTATACAATTGGCTATTGTTCCTTAAAAAGAATCCTATAGTTCTTCAAGTGAATCTTGGCATGCCTGTAAATGAGGTTATTACTTTTCTCAGATAGGGCCAAATTCTAATCCAGTGGCATTCAATAGGAGCTTTGCTCTTGACTTCATTGGATCTAGGATTTGGCCGTTAGAATTAAATTAGAGGTCGCCACTGATGTTTTGTATATGTGCATCTAGTTAAAACTTCTCCTCGAATAGCCTATCCAATGAATATTGTGTCCTGGGCGCCAACTAGTTGATTTACTAGGAAATTTTATAGTGTCAGAAAATTTTCACCTCTGACTGAATTTTGCTTACATAATTCTTTTTAACATCACAATGCGAGGTGCAGTATGAACACTTAGCTATGATTGAATGTATAGCAGGTATTCTATGAAGCCTGAAAATAAAAGCTTAATAACTGATCTTGTGGTTGTAAGGAAAGTTGGAATCAAATTGTTACCTTAATTCCCGTGAAGATTTAACAGGAACAGATTTTCTAAAGGCCTTTGAAAATGTATGTGTAAAACACGTAATTGCACAAATAAAGTCCTGCTTGCAGGTACAAATATGAGGATTGTGCAGTGAAATGGGAATGCACAAGTACTGCAGGTGCATTTATGGAGACCTCTTGAATATTTGATCCTCTGAGTTTGCGCCATTGTGAATTTTAATTGATTACCAACTGCCTTAGAGCATTAAAACTGCAAGAAATATTTTTAAAAAATCATATGTACTTTTCACTGTTGATTCAAATTACTTCTTGCATCACACCCTTCTTCAACAAAGAAAATAGACTGAGTATCTTGGAGTTTTCCCTTTCTAGTTCTGATGCACTTGTATGATGTGGTACTTAGGGACTGGGCCTGTAAGGGATGAGCTTCCCGGACAGAAAGTTTGGATGGTGTGCTTGGAAGCACTTGCTATTCACAATCAGTTGGAACTGTATTCAGAATAAAGCAAATCTCTTGCAGTGCCTTAAGCATGGACTGATCACTGAACACCACACTTGATGATGCATTGTTTGGGTTGCAGATACTTCCAGATAAATTTTTAAATCCAAATGAGAACTCTTGTCAGAACAATTTAACAAGAAATCATGGAAGCATTTTATTGATCTTAAACTATGTGAAGTCTTGTTTTTGTCATGTTTTCATTTCAGTGGACCTGACGGTTATTCCTTTTATAATAAGTAATCTTGTAAGTTTTATGAATGACCTTGCCACTTTCTCCATGACACACTTGAGCTCTGTTGTCTAAAAACATAATTATTAGCAAGTACTATGCAAGAGAGTGTGATCCAGTGCTTTGTGGGTCAAGTTCTTTGCTTGGTTTTGCACTGATTGTGTGATCTTGGGCAAATAACTTAGCTTCTCTGTGCCTCAGTTTCCCAATATGTAAAATAGAAAGAATAAATGCTCTCTTTGATCTGCTCTCATAGGAAGAAAATCTAAGGGAAAAAGGAGCTCAGGAATCCCAATGTGAGGGAACGTAGGAGACCAGTATGGCTTCATGAGGAGTTCTTAATCTGCGGCAAGGGAGATTTAGGTTAGATATTAGGAAAAACTTTCTAACTATAAAGTTAGCTAGCTTCTGGAATAGGCTTCCAACGGAGGTTGTGGAATCCCCTATTGTTAACAGGTTAGACAAACACCTGTTAGGGATGGTCTAGATATACTTGCTCGTGCCTCAGCACAGAGGTCTGGAGTACATGGCCTCTCAAAGCCCTTCCAGCTGTACATTTCTGTGATTTTTGTGACAAATATATTATTAATGACATTAAGTAAGTACTGTGCCACTGCCAAAGGACTGTAATACAAATATTAAAATCTGGGATATACTGTAGTTCATTTTGTCCTCTCTTTTTGGCTACTGATTGATTGACTTATAGTTACAGCCAATACATTTTTAGACCGATGAGAAACAGATTCTTTTTGTGAAAAATTCTTTTTGTGTCTGCTTAAGGAATGCTTTTAATACTTGGCTTGAGAATAATTTATTTTTTTCTCTTTTCTCTTCAGAAGATCATTTTATATCTCATTTTTATGTTAATACAAAGTTAAAATGTCTGAAAAGTTCAATATATGCCATTTTTATACATACAGTTTGTATACTGAGAAACACAATGTGCTTACACTCTGTGTTCTTAATCTTATAATTTATTTAATCACGGAATTGGATAGTATTATGCATTGCTACTGTATAGACGTTCTTTCTAAAATGCACGCTTTTCAACCTCTGGTTTCTATGTATACTTTTGTGGTTTTGAAATGAGTGTTACCTTGAAAGGAATTAAAACACTAAGTCACTAATATTGGAAACCTAGTGTAAATTAAGCAAGTACAAAACAGATTATAATTTAAATAGAATACAAGTATAGAGTCAGAAGTAAAATACATTCTAAACTATACATGCATCATAAAATTCAATCATATGCAAATAGGCTAAAATCCTGGGAGGATTTATATTCAGAGAAGGGAATCTCTTTTAAATATGCAGCTAAGTTTGGGGGAAAAACTGCAGAGCAGAGTAGATGTAAACTGCTACTATCAGCAGACTCCGTACCCCAGCCGCTCCCTAGGCTTCAGAGCCTGAGCCACAATCTCAAAGCACTGTCTATGGCTATTTTTAGAGGGCTAGCGTGAATCTGTCGACCTGGGCTGAGAGGCCAGCTCCAGAATGCTGTGTACACATAACCTTTAAGACTCACATCACTGGTGGAGTAGGGAGTGATGTGTAGGAGACTAGGTCTGAGAGAGAGCCCAGAGTCATTTGGGGCTTTAAAGGCAAGGATGCAAATGGGAGTTATATATCCCAGGCCACAGCACTGCAGCTCTGAGATAGTGTTGTTTTTGTGTTTTTGCTAATTCTAAAAGTACCCCTTGTATCCTGATCTTCACTGGGACTTTTGTGGTCATTAATTAATGAGCTGCTTCTTAACTTTCCTTTCTTCACTCCTCCCTGTTTCCCTGACCTCAGAAATCAGGCCACTTTTACTTTGGTGCAGTGCTTAATTTATAATGAAAGAGGTGCTAGAACTCAAGCCATTTTTTGTGCACTCATAACTGATGCAGCAAGCCCACAGGTGCCTGGGCTATGAACGGCCAACCCTACAGGTGCTGGTAGGGTTGCCAACCCTTCCGGTTTCGCTAGGAGTCTCCTAGAATCAGGCCCTATCTCCTGGAGGCTACTGCAGCTAAACCGGGAGATATTCAGCACTAACAGTCCTGCAGCGCAGCAGGGGGTCCCTGCCTGCCCTCGAGATGCTCCCAGAAGCAGCCGGCACAGCCCCTGGCCGGAGAGGGCATCCACATGCCTCCCCGGAGCGCCAACTCTGCAGTTCCCATTGGCCGGGAACTGTGGCCAATGGCAGCTGCGGGGGTGGTGCCTGCAGGCAGGGGCAGTGCATGGAGCTCTCTGCCCCCTACCCAAGAGCTGCTGCCAGAGGCATGTGCCGGTCACTTTCGGGAGCCTCCCAAAATAAGCACTGCCTGTCTCACCCCCTCCTGCACCCCGAACCCCTGCCCTGCCAGCCCAGAGCCTGCACCCCACCACCAAACTCCCCCCCAGAGCCCACACCCCCTCCAACACCCCAACTCCCTGCTCCAGGCTCAGCCCAGAGCCCCCTCCTGCACCCAAACGACCTCCCAGAGCCTGCACCGCCTCCTGCACCCCCCCTCCTCCACCCCAACCCCCTTCCCCAGGGTCTTCCCAGAGCCACTTCCTGCACTATGAACCTTTTAGCTGTACCCCCAGCCTGCACCCTCTCCTGCACCTCAACCTCCTGCCCCAGCCCAGTGAAAGTGAGTGAGGGTGGAGGAGAGCCAGCGATAGAGCGGGGGGGCCCGAAGTGGGAAGGGGCGGGGCTTTGGGGAAGTGGGTGGGGCAAGGGTGTTTGCGTTTGTGTCATTAGACAGTTGGCAACTCTAAGTGTTGGGGCTCAGCCGTGGCACGCCTGGGCACAAATTAAGCACTGCTTAGGTGCCTAAATACGGATTTAGAGCCTGAATTTTCAAAAGCGACTTTTGTTAGTATTTCTTTAGTGCCTTGGTTCTTGGGTGTCCAGTTAGGCCTGATTTTCAGAAATCAAGAGCTGAGGCCCGAAAATCACAGGTCACTTTTGAAATTTAGGCATAGGTGTCTAATTTTAAGTACCCATGTTTGGAAAATTTAGGCCTAGATCCCCTTTGATATCATTATGATGACCTGGCATTCATGGAGGAGCAGATGGCCCTTGGCAGTAGAATTAATTCTTCAGTCACTACATTTATGATAGGCTCTACAGGTAAACAGTGCCTGTAATGGTGAAATGTATGCTCTGCTTTGTGAATGCACTTGTGGAATTTGTATGTGCAGATCAGACACAAGCAATGGTGCAACAGTGCTTATTTTAGATGATAAAGCCTTCCAGGATAATGGGAGATAATACTTAATCCTGCCTTAAGTGCAAGGGACTGGACTAAAAGACCTCTCAAGGTTCCTTCCACGCCTATGATTCTGTGTCTTCCTGCAGGTTTGTCTATGCACAATGTTTAGCACCTTGGGGCGCTGATCCTGACTGAGGCATGATATGCTGGGATGACAGCAATGCAAATAATGTAAATAACAAAGTCTGTAATATGTTGTTTTCTTTAGAATATCTTTCAAGCTCCAGGAGGATTCTGAAGTGTGTTTTTCAATTTTCTATACCCTGTGAGGAAAATATTTTTTGTTTTTGTTTTTGTTTTTCAGAAAGCTTCAAAAATTAATCCAAATGATTTATGAATAATCCTAAAATGTATGGATAAGCATAAAGACATTGGGACGAGAGGTGAATTTTGGGAACGGTCTGTTTGATACACACTGTGGCTCCTGGACTCTTTCTTCTCAATGCTCAGTGGTTTGTTCCTACAGTGCACTATGTGAAATTTCTCATGGTGCTGCAAATCACTTGAATTTTTAAAGGGACTTTAACATCTGAACTCAGAGATGTACAACAACACAACCCTGCTTCCTTCCTGTCCCCCTGTATCCCCTCAACCTATGTACAGTAGATGACTTGCTGAGACAAGCAAAAGACATTGCAGAATTTACCAAGAGTGTGAAAGGACAGATTTGAGTTCTCCAGCTGGTGACTAGAACTTTGGTAACAGCCTCCGGATGTTGACAATGCTCAGTGTGCCAAGAAATGTTACAATAATGCTAAGGTTCAGACACAAACAAAATATGGCACAAGCTCTGTGCTGAGCTCATGCTTCAGATTTCTTCATGTTTCTAACCTGTTATGGCTCCCTAGCTCATCACCAAGACCTTATCCACATTTCAATCCTTTTTTAAAGACCCATTTCTGCTGTATTGCTCACAGTGAGTTGATTTGGCTTCTGTGTAAAATGTCTGTTATTGTTTCCCTTCCCCTAACCTTTGTCTGTCTGTCTGTCCTTAGATTATGAGATTCTTGGAGCAGGGACTGTTCTCCTTGAGTATATGTGATGCACGCAGCACAGAGTGGGTATTTTCCTGAACATGTCATAAGAGTTTTGGGTTTGGTTCGTAATGATAGTTCCTGGAAAGCTGGATAGGAAACCTATTGGCAGTAAAACTGTGGTGTGACTAACCTGTGTTTCGATAAGTTCTGTGGTGTGCTTTGGCCATATGGGAGCTGTTTGTGAGAAATAGATCCCAAATGGTCAATGTTTTTTTTGGGGTGTTCTGGGGGGAGATAGAAACTAAGACATTT
Organism: Mauremys reevesii; assembly: GCF_016161935.1. Taxonomy (NCBI): domain Eukaryota; kingdom Metazoa; phylum Chordata; order Testudines; family Geoemydidae; genus Mauremys; species Mauremys reevesii. The sequence continues at coordinate 21,794,450 of NC_052628.1, read as the reverse complement.
CATAATTGAAGGGAGAGCCATGTGGTCTGCCTAGAGAACCTCATGGCAGGACTGCCCTGTGTCTCAGCAAGAATTCCCAGTGGTGTTTCCCATTAAATCATTATTTCAGGAGGTCTTAAGTCTTCTTTGATGTTGTATTCTCCCACTCTTTATCTGGCAGCCTTTTTTCTGCAGCCAGTTGATGCCATGATAGAGAGATCCTTTTCTAGTATTGACAATGTGCTTTTCAGTCCTCTGCCCTATTGCAAAGCTATTAAATTAAACCCATTTGTGATAGCAGATAATACGTTCTTTCCTGCCTTGGTTTTTTTTCTTGCTGGAAGGAGCGAAATGTCCCATTTATATAGTCATGTTTCTCACTGAAATATGATTATCTGGTATCTACTGCTCTTCAGAAAGGCTGGTGGTTCAGAGGAGGTCCTGCAATTTAAGAAGTTCACTTGAACTTGATCTGAAACTTTTCAGTTAGTCCCTACCTCCCTGTCTTTCTCTCTCTGCCTTGTATGTGGGAGTTTTTTTTCTCCCATCCCAGAAGGAGTCTGAGTAGGTACTTCAACACTGCTAGCAAGAGTCTTAGAGCTAGAGGAGGTTTCTTTTCTCATTCCCTTATCACGAGAATCTTTGAATGAGGTTCCATGCTCTTCGCTTCACCTCAGCCAGCCACCAGGGGCAAACTTCTACCATTGGCAAGGGAGCAATTGTAGCCCTTCTGCTGTCCATCTTGAAGCTGCAAAAAGAAACAAGAGTGGGCAGAGATCCTGCCTGCAAAAGTTGAGGAGAGAGATGGGATGAATTGTCCTACACTAAACTGGCCTTAAAGCATTAAGTCTAGCTATAGTTGGTCTTGCCTCAGAGCAGGAGGCTGGACTAGATGATCTGTCGAGGTCACTTCCAGCCTTTCATTTCTTTGATTCTAAGATTAAAAAGAGGTTTGGTTTGATGGTCAAGGTGAGTAATTTATTTGCTCATCTAGGGACTGATTTAGGCATAAGCTATAGAGGTGGCCACATAACAGTACCATATATCAGGAGCTGCTGGACTCTAGTAGAATCTCCAGTGCCAGAAGAAGCCATGGGAAGAGAAGACTTTCTATACTTGAGGGCCCCATCTGTGAAATCAGTGGGAGAAGAGAAGACAGGCAAATAGGCCAGGCTTGGGGAGTGAAATGGGAGGTGATCCAGAGAAAGGAAAGATTTGGGTTAGCCAAGGAACTGGGATGGAAGGGGATGTAACTATCTCTGCCTTGCTTTGGGGGAGCCAAAAGATTCTTTGCTTATGGCACCTGTGCATAAAGGTCTGGCCTGTGCCGATCCTGTTGTCTTTGTGGAAACAGAAGAAAATAAACATGCTACAGCAAGTTTTGTCAAGTCACGGTTTAATTATTAGGAGCTACCATTTATAAATGCAGTCCACCTGATCAGGAGACATCAGTGTCTGAAAATATTCAACGTACCTCACACATGTCAGACATGGAATCTATTTACTGAATTTTTTGCAGACAAGTCGTTTTTGGCACTTTATAAAGTTTGCTTCCATGTGTCCTAATTGGCTAAATTCCTAAATATATTCAGGAAGGATTTTTTCCAAATACATGAGACAGTATTTTCAGTGTTTCTTACTGTCTGGGTAGCATGCTGTTTCTGTGACTCTCTTCCCCTCTCAAATTTTTCCCTGGTAGGCAATGAAATTATTTGATAGAGCCATTACATGTAATTAAATTAAATATTGCATACATATGCAAAAGGAGTGGATAGCTTGGTAGCCTGGAAAACACCTTGATGAGCAACAGATTACTTATTTTTTGACCAGCCCTTTGATATCTGTGGATCAGCTCAGAGGGAGTAGCACAACATGCTATAAAAATTGCCTGGCCCACCTGTGCCACAACAACTGTTTTTCTCTCTATCCAGTAGACTAAAAGCTAGGGCTGGCATTAGGGGGTAGCAAGTAGGGCAATGGCTCGGGGCCTGACGTCACAGGCGGCCCCACGACGCTAAATTGCTCAAGCTTCAGCCTTGGGCAGCAGGGCTCAGGCTTTGGCTTTCTGCCAGGGGCCCTTGCAAGTGTAACACTAGCCCTGCTCTCTGGTTTATTTTGGACCCCCTGAAACCTGCTTGCAGCCCCCAGGGGACCTCAAACCTTTGGTTGAGAACCACTGTTCTAGAGCATAGCTTTTAGAGAAACAGCCAATCGTGATTTAGACCCCTTTCGGCATTGGGGCCCCATTGTGCTGGGTACTATACATATATAAGGGGAGAGAGTGTCCTTGGCCTGAAGGGTTTATTGTCTAAGTGCTCCCTATAGTGACACTTGTACTTCATCTCCACTTTTCTAGTTAATGTGGGTGAGTGAGAGGACCCAAGAAGCCATGGAACCTTATAAACAGATGATACTTGGAGCAGGGGGAGTCAAAAACCAGGTGGTCTTGAGGGATATAGTTGAGTATAGTATATGGAGCAGGAGGCACACAATAAAAGGTGGGGAAGAATCTGGATGGAATCTTGCATGTATACTTCACACAGGGCCCCATGAAACTGCAGGCCAGCCCTGGTCTGTGCTCTTGTTTTTACCTTTCCATCCCCTACAGAAAAGTTGTAGGTTGAAGAGTAAGTGGGTGGCTCTCCAGAAATACCCCAAGGTAATGCTATATGCACTAATGTATATTATTGGTGCTATTTTTTCTGTAGCACAATTGGTACTTTTCAGGTCTATGTAGTTCTGTGTAAATAATGATAATAATTAATAATAATAGGATCTCTGTCCTGAGGAGCCGCTGATCTTCTAATTTAGACAGGTAACATAAAGAAAGTAATCGCTCACTATGCAATGTATAAGGAGAGTCCCACAGAGACCCAGGGGAAATCTCTTGGGACGGCCTTAGTTATCAAATATTTGGATCATATTTGTTCCTACTTCGTGGAGTTGTAGCTTAGGTTTGTTAGGGCTCCATCTGGTAGGCTGGGTTGTAGTTTCAGGAAAAACAGGCAATTAGAAGGGAGGCATTGGTTTCATCTGGTTGGCACAGGGAACAAGCTGGGGTCCTCCCAGTTAATTATAGTTTGCAGGAGGTGGTGACTCGACTTTCTTCGCACAACAAGTTAGGTTGTTTGTCCGTTTAAAGTCACGTGCTGTTCAGCTTGCTCACTGCCAAAGGCTATTCTTTTCCTATTGTAGATAGAGAATAAGACTGAGAATATATTATTGCCCTTATATAAATCCATGGTACGCCCACATCTCGAATACTGTGTACAGATGTGGTCTCCTCACCTCAAAAAAGATATTCTAGCACTAGAAAAGGTTCAGAAAAGAGCAACTAAAATGATTAGGGGTTTAGAGAGGGTCCCATATGAGGAAAGATTAAAGAGGCTAGGACTCTTCAGTTTGGAAAAGAGGAGACTAAGGGGGGACATGATAGAGGTATATAAAATCATGAGTGATGTTGAGAAAGTGGATAAGGAAAAGTTATTTACTTATTCCCATAATACAAGAACTAGGGGTCACCAAATGAAATTAATAGGCAGCAGGTTTAAAACAAATAAAAGGAAGTTCTTCTTCACGCAGCGCACAGTCAACTTGTGGAACTCCTTACCTGAGGAGGTTGTGAAGGCTAGGACTATAACAATGTTTAAAAGAGGACTGGATAAATTCATGGTGGCTAAGTCCATAAATGGCTATTAGCCAGGATGGGTAAGAATGGTGTCCCTAGCCTCTGTTCGTCAGAGGATGGAGATGGATGGCAGGAGAGAGATCACTTGATCATTGCCTGTTAGGTTCACTCCCTCTGGGGCACCTGGCATTGGCCACTGTCGGTAGACAGATACTGGGCTAGATGGACCTTTGGTCTGACCCGGTACGGCCTTTCTTATGTTCTTATGTTCTTATGTAACTCAGAAATATGTTGGAAGAGATCCGCAGTCTGTTTGCATCTCAAAAGGTCGTGTGTGTGTGTGTGTGTCATTTGTGGATAAAGAGTGTGGGGAAGAGGAGGGATCCTCATGGCTAAGAGCTGAATTATACCCACTGGAGGGATTCTCTCCTCAGCCAGTCCCTATAAAATCTGCTTTTAGTTAATTCTAGCCTGACTTTGAGAAGCCAGTGAGACATTTGAGAAGCCTAGTTGAAAGAACATGAGACTGGGAACTGTGGAGTCGTGAGTTCTACTCCCAGCTCTGCTATTCTTTCACGGGGTGGCCTTGGGCAAATCACTTAATCCTGTTTCAGTTTCCTCATCTGCAGAACTGGGATAATACTGTTGACCTACCTACCTCACCGGGATGTTGTGAAGTTTAAGTAAGTAAGGGTTATACAGAGCTTTGAGGCTGGAAAAGTGATACTGGCATGCTAAATGGAATTATTTGTAATCATTCGTGCTAAACCCAGATCGGCTGAGAATGATTTGTTGTTTATCACCTCGCCACGGCTCCTAGACTATCCCTGCTTTCCTCCATGTATGTAATCGACAACCACACCCTTCCCCTGTGAAGGGATAAGCACAACCCAAGGCAGCCTTGAAGAGCAGGTGAGCATTTGCAAAGTCCTGAGAAAAATAATAAGCGTGTGTCTGTTCTAATGACATACCATTTTTGGAGAGATTTAATAGCAAATGGCGGGGAGAGAACAATTGTGGTTATTTTGAAAACATTTGTATTGAAAATGTAGAAATACCCGTTGTTAAAACTTACCTTTAATTCTGCTCTTAATGGCTGACAGATGGTGGGCAGCTTGGATTTAGCACGTTGTTAATAAATCTAATCGTAACACGTATGGATGTTTCTCATCCATAGACCTTAAAGTGCAATTAGTACACGGGTGTGAAAGTATCATCTTTATTTACTGAGGCACAGAGAGATTAAGTGACTTGCTGTAGGAAATTCCATGAGTCAGTGGTAGAATGAGGACTAATACCCAAGTTTCCAGATTCTGGTACATGACTACCCTATACACTATCGCACACTGCCTTCCCTGGTAGAGAATCGGTATCCTTTGAATGACTGTTTCTACGTTTGTGTGTTTAGGTCACGTGTGAGGTAGTAAGTGTTGAAAATCTACAGTGATTCATTTAAATATTTGTAAATATGACCTGAAGTTTTGCTCATGTGTTGGAAAAGTAAGAATAGCTGCTGGTGGTAGAGACTAGTTCATGCTATTCTAAAAAATGATACAATTTAGTCCAGTTGATTTGATATAATTAGTTTCTTCTGTTTAAATTTCAATGTCCATTTCCTTTTGTTTATTTCATAAGTAGATCTCTGAACTTTTTAATGGATTATATGAAAGACAAATGGCTCTTTAAGCTCTGCAGGTGTCCTGGTTTATGCTAAAGTGGTCTGCTTTCTTTTTGAAGTATACAAGGTATACTGGAGCTGCTTTTCCTCCTTGTCCAATTAAACTAGTTAATTAAATCTCCCTTTTTATCATAGCCTGCATTTTTAACCTTTGCAACTGAGCTCAGTCTGCTACAGGAAGTTCTTTGCATTTTTCAGCACTGCAGATCCCTAGTAAACAGGGCATTAAATCCAGTCCCATGCTGACTCCCTGTATTCATCTGTCTTTCCTGGAGTGTAGTACCTTCATGCTGGTCATTTCCTATGCTAATAGTTACTTGATTTAAATGCCAGATGCATTGCAATTATACTTTAAAAAAAAATCCTTTTACTTCTAACTAAATAATGTTGGATTTAGCAAATGCATTTGTAGTGTAGTAGACAAGCATAAAGCATGCTAGGACTGAAACCGCATAGCATAATTTGATAACAAAACAGTGAAGTTATCACAAGTAAAACAGCAAGATCCCCACAGTAATATTAACTTCTGTTATTTATCTTTTCTGTTTTTATTTTGCATCCATTGTTTGATCATTGGCTGGTTTGAATGCTTCTCTTGCTCTTTTATTGATGGCATTTTTGCAGCACTTTGACTGCAGATGCAGTGTATGAACTGCCAAGCAGAGACTAACACCTTTAGAAACTTTTCCAAGTGTTGATGCTTAATGAATTTGATACAACAGCTCTATGGAGAACATCTAAAGGTGCTACAAGTCATTCTTATTTTCTACAGAAAAGGTATTCTAGTTCTCTTTTCTCATTTGAATGTAAGCTTTGTTGTTTTTTTCAGTAGGAATGGAAAATAGAAATGGTTTGGAAGTCTTTGCCATCTCCATATCTATAACATGTCAATCTGTAACATACTATTTAACCAAGTTTAAATAGCTTCTGTACTTGTTTAACTTTCAGCCGATGTAGCCATGTTATAATAAATGAGAGAGGGTTCTGAGAGTTACATGCAAAAAATGATATTGATGGAAACAATTGCGCACATAACATTTTGATTGCTACCTGAAACTGTACAATGTATGTATAACTGCTGAGTCAAATCCTTTAATCTTTACTCTCACGAGCCTCCCACCAGGACAAATTGGCTTGAGTCAGAACTGTAGAATTTTGCACATACTGTATATGGGTTCACATGAGAATTAATATTACTAAGTGAACATATTGCTATGAATGGTTATACTTTCTTTTCTGACTTCTGTACATTTACATTTCTGTATTCATTTTGCCTTAACATAGCACCCAGAGTCCCCAGTGAGAATCAGGCTCCCATTGCAAAAACACTTGGGTAGACATAATCTGTGCATTGTAGCCTTTCCAACTCCCATTTGTCATTTGGAGACTTTCCATTGAGTTTACAGGGTGCTGGATCAGACCCTGGCAGGACAGTCTTTGTGATATGAAAATGTACTGTTTAACAGAAAGTACGTTTGGTCGATGGGGTTGGTCTGTTGGTGTGTTAGTTAATATTCTGACTTCATAATGGACGTACAATGCTACCAAATGAAATGTCTGTAGAGGATGATAGTGGTGCTGTCAATATGTGCAATTTAAAGACTCAACATGTGAAAGAATGTTGAGGTGTTGTAGACAATCTGAATAATAATCACCATACGTATACAACCAGTACAGTTGATGGAGGGTAGGGAATGCCTTCCAAGCGTGACATGGAGCAAGGCTGGCCACTTATTTTCTAAGAAAGTAAAAAATGAGGCAGAATAAAAAGCTTGAAATATGAACAGCTTGTTTAAAAATAGACGTGGCAATCTTCAGTTTCAGTAGACCAGGATTTTGTTGTTCTGAGATGGACAGTGAAGTTAAAGCAACTTGTTGGCCCCGTTGGATTGTACATACTAGAGATTATGTTGTGTCAGGATCCTGGGTGAAGGTAGGTGGGACTAGTGGCAGTAGCTTGATAGACAGGAACAACCGCTGAGGTTTAGAGTCAGTATCAGGGTCATTAGGTTGAGGGTCAAGCCAAAGATTAGGCCAAAGGGCAGAGCCAGAGACAGGTTGGGGATCATGTGAAGGATCAATACTGGGTATCGGGGTCTGTGTGGGTTGTCTGGGGTTTGAGCAGGAGTCAGGGTCCAAGTCAGAGTCGATGCCAATACCAGGAGTTCAGGAAGAGAGAATTCAGGGTGGTTGTGGCAGCTAGCTGCATTGTTACCTGGACACTTTCTCGAACACTCCTTGGGTTTATATAGGGTGGGGAGCCACTCGGGCGCTATAAGGCTGCTGTTTGTTGAACTCCTGGAAATGGGACCTCCTGTGGTCTGGGCCTGCAGTGGGTCATGAGTAAGGGAGTGTGAGCTGGTTACAGCTGCTGCTGGGTGACAGTGTGGAGGTGTTCAATGTCTGACAACTCTGCATGTCGGGGTTTGAGACCCACTGGGCTGTACAATATTATTTCAAAATCTATTGGTACATAGAATCATAGAATATTAGGATTGGAAGGGACCTCAGGAGGTCATCTAGTCCAACCCCCTGCTCAAAGCAGGACAAATCCCCAGACAGATTTTTATCCCAGTTCCCTAAATGGCCCCCTCAAGGACTGAACTCACAACCCTACATCAAGGTTCTTGTTTCTTATTTTATTTCCCCCCTCTCTTTTTATAACTGTGTTGAAGAAAAACAGATTAAATAGCAACTCAAAATGGTATCATTTTATGCGATAATGAACAGAAGTGACATGGAGATAAGGTTTAAAGGGCATGTATTACCTTCCACCTGCTGTGATGTCAGGGTCTGCTCCATTTTGCAAATCTGGGGAAGTTCTAGAGATATCACTGTCTCTGATATCAAGGACCAAATAACATCTGGCCTCTGTGTATGTGTATGCAAGGGGAGAAGAGAGAGGGCACAAGGGGTGGCTACCTAGATGCGTCACTTAGGAGTCCTTGGCAGAGGGAGCTCAACTGGCTAAGGAAGGGAGCACACCCAGTGTGGTCTTTGTACAGCTGCTGCAGAAGCTAAAACGCAGCAGGACCTCCAGGAGGCTTGTATGGAGCTGTGTTGTTTCCCATAGTTTCTGCTAAGGTGGTGCATGCTACACTGTTGTGGGTGTGTGGCTCTGTGCCACAATGTAACCCTAAATCCTGCCTTTTGCTTTAGGAATTTGATTTCTGTTTGGTAAACAGACCCATTTGTCTCTGAGGTCACTGTGAGGTCAGTATCCTCAAGAGGCTGTGAAAGCAGGGCTTGATATGGAAGTCACACAGTTTCATTGTAACAGATGGCTGTTGGAATTGAAACTGAACAAATGAAATTATTCAGGTTATAAAAGAAATTGTGTGATGCAAACCCAGCACTTGGGAACTATACTGAACTGTGGGGAGAAAAAATAAATCTGCACAGAAGTTAACTTTTTCATTTGCTGCAAGAGAAAGAGATGGGCCTTGAACCAAGCCTCCTGAACCTGGGCTTCAGGTCAGGCAGGATCCTGAGCTGAACTTTGCAGCTGTTCCATATTTCTGTGATGGGCTGAACTAAAGCCATGCCCTTTAATTTGCCCAACTTTTGAAGAAGGGGAATTGGCTTGGCTTGGACTTTGGAAAGGGCATAAACAATTTATCTGGTTCTGTTTTTTTTTAAACCAGATGTTCATTTTATTTGGCTTTTACCCAGTAAAAAAACACGTTGGCTGCATCAGCACTGAACTTCCTTCCAAGGTTTTTCCTGAGAAGAATGACAAGTTGGGATGGTCTGTTTTTCCTTTGACTCAGCTGTCGGTGTTTTATTTTCTTGCCCTAACTAGAACTCTGCCAGTCCCTTTAAAGTGTGCAGGTACTATACATATTGTGGTGTATGGAATTCTAAAATTGTGGTGACTCTGTATGGTTACTGCACCTGTATGGTCATAAGTAACATTTTCAAAAATGCCCAAGTTCCATTCAGAGAAATCATCTGGTTTCCAGGCTATTCTTTAAAAACCTGTCTATGATTGGTTGGTTTGGTAACCACAGTGTTTTCAGCTCTCATGATTTTTATTGTGACGCTCGTGGTATTTGGTGGTTGTGAAGGGTTCACACGAATTTCTGATTTCAGCCTTCATTCTTAAGATAGCCATTATCTCCCTTTACTATCAGTGGGAGTGAAGCCACAGGCAAGCCTCAGCAAGATCTCTGCCATGTCCATTTGACCTTTGCAGGGGAAATTGAGGGTGACCTGCGCAAAGCTGGCCACACTCACCCATTGTTTCCAAAGGGGCCAAAGTCAGGCTGCTCTTATAGAAGTTGGTGGCCCCTTAGTAACCACGTGAGGGTCGGGCAGTGAACAGAATGTGGAGGTTTTCAGGATGAGATTGTGGGAGAAATAAGGAAGGGGAAATGTGCTAGGGAATGGGGTCAGAAACTGAGAAGTCAGAATGTGGGTGAGTAAGAGACAATGAGCAGGGTGCAGGGGAATGTGAGAAGCAGGAGGAAATTTATACCAATTTTCAGAATAGCTTTTGGGGAGAGTTCTGATTTTCTCTCTTTTGCATGGGATGCTGAGAATTCAAAAAGGCCAGTCTTAGCAAGAGGAGCTGTTTTTCCCCCCCAACTGAAAGTGCTTACTCAAAATGCTTTAGTTTAGCAGCCAAAACTCTACATGCACAGATGCAAGGGAGTTTAAAAAACCATTCATGAGAGTTGAATCGTACAAGCCAGCTGCTACGATCAGACAACTTTTTTGGACACTAATGATATTGGTGTACTGTGAAGAGCCCAAGTAAAAAGAGACTCATAAAATGGATCAAATCTTCAGCTGATGTAGTTTGGTTAAACTTCATTGACTCCAGTGTAGTTATGTTAGTTTACACCAGCTGAGGTTCTGGCCCCATATTGCTGGATGGTGGGCTGTTTTGGCACTTGCACAGAGGATTTTATTTTTCTGCTGATACACTGGAGTGCAATAGGTATGCAAACACGTGTTCTATGAAGGGTTTATATTGAAAAGGTTGTATAGCATTTCAGCTGTGTAACTCTTGTTGAAGTGAATGAGTAGTTATATAGCCGACATAGTGATTAGGCCTCAAAAGAGAAACCTTATACAGTGGCAAAGCTTTACATGAGTTTTAGACAACTGTTATTGTCTGTCTGTCAGTGTAAATGTTGGGACAATGCATTTTGTTTTTGTAATGTAAGCAGCTTCCATGAATGGAAACTGGCAGCAAAATTTGGAACTGGATTGAGTTGACCTGTGATGGCCTTTTGACATGTCACAGCTAATTTAGTATTTAGATTTTTTAGATTTCTTCTTTGTAACTTCCAGTCAAGCTGATGGTTAAAGCAATGCTTCTTTTATAGTTGAAAAGGCCATTCTTATTTGTTAATTGCATTTAAAAAAATGCTTATCTTTTCTGTTCTCTGGTCCTATGCTATAAAGGACCTCTTGAGGTCCCTTCCAGTCCTATGATTCTATAAAGTCCATTTTTCTCTCTTTATTAATTATTAATCATTTAATAAATTCATTGGCAGCCAGGCAGTTTTTTCTTTTTTCCCTTGGGAGGGGGGGACATTTATATGACCTTACCATGTAGTAAAAGATGGTGACATATGTCATGTATAGATGAAAATAAGATATGAAGAGAACTTTTATCTCCAGTTGAGACAGGAAGATTTAGGATTTTTTCTAAACATCATCAGAGGAAACAAAAATTCCCAAAACGTTTCCCATTACATAAAAAACAAAAAACAAACAAACAAAACCCAGTTATATCTTTTGTATTGTTGTAATAGAATCATAGGACTGGAAAGGACTTTGAGAGGTCATTTAGTCCAGTCTCCTGCACTCAAGGCAGGACTAAGTATTATCTAGAGTAGACCATCCCTGACAGGTGTTTGTCTAACTTGCTCTTAAAAATCTACAATGATGGAGATTCCACACTCTCATGAGGCAATTTATTCCAGTTCTTACCTACCCTGACAGTGAGGAAGTTTTTCCTAATGTCCAATGTAAATTGCCCTTGCTGCAATTTAAGCCCATTGCTTCTTGTCCTATCCTCAGAGATTAATGAGGACAATTTACTTCCCTCCTCCTTGTAACAACCTTTTATGTCCCCTCTCAGTCTTCTCTTTTCCAGACTAAACAAACCCATTTTTTTCAATCTTTCCTCATAGGTCATGTTTTCTAGACCTTTAATTATTTTTGTTGCTCTTCTCTGCACTTTCTCCAATTTTTCCACATCTTTCCTGAAATGTGGTACCCAGAATTGGACACAGTACTTCAACTGCGGCCTAATCAGTGCAGAGTAGAGTGGAAGAATTACTTCTCATGTCTTGCTTACAACATTCCTGCTAATACAGCCCAGCATGATGTTTGCTTTTTTTGCAAGTGGGTTACATTGTTCATTCATATTTAGCTTGTCATCCACTGTGACCCCCAGATCCCTTTCTGCAGTGCTCCTTTCTAGGCAGTCATTTCCCATTTTGTATGTGTGCAACTGATTGTTCTTTCCTAAGTGGAGTACTTTGGATTTGTCCTTTTTGAATTTCACCCTTTTTACTTCAGACCATTTCTCCAGTTTGTCCAGATCATTTTGAATTTTAATTCTATCCTCCAAAGTGCTTGCAGCCCCTCCCATCTTGGTATCATCCACAAACGTTAAAGTGTACTCTCTGTGCCATTAATGAAATCATTGCTGAAGATATTGAACAGAACCGGACCCAGAACTGATCCCTGAGGGACCCCACTTGATATGCCCTTCCAGCTTGTCTGTGAATCTCTGATAACTACTCTCTGGGAACAGTTTTCCAACCAGTTAGGCACCCACCTTATAGTAGCTCCATCTAGATTGTTTGTTTGTAATTTGACAAATAAGAGAGCTTCTGGGCTTTTATTGTCCTAGAACAAGCATACAGTAAAGTGGACAGAAGGATCCTCACAGCAGCGCTGAGGAAATTTTCAGTGTCTGAGGATTTAATAACTATGGTGAATGTTCTGTATAGATTCCCGAAAACAGTGATCTGAATATGTTTTGGAATGACAAATCCCTTTGAAGTAAAAGTTGGACTGCATTAGGGGTTGGCTCTTAGTCCATCAATATGATAGCAGCAGACTATGTCAGCAGGAATGTCCCAATGGGAGAAGGCGAGAAGCTACTGTATACTGGCAACATAGCAAGAAGGGAGTCCTCAAAAGAAAACCTAGAGGAAATGACCAGCTGAGATGGCCTGGGATGAAAATGAGCATGACTGAGGTGATGTGGGTCAGGAGAGTTGACACAGGGAAATTGAACATGGAGATTAATGGTGAGAGAGTAAACCAGACTGACTAGTTTGTGTACCTTGGCAGTTGGGTCACGGAAGATGGCGAGCTTGAATGTTAGTTAGTCCAAATTGTGTAGAGCTGGAAGAGTGTGAAATAACATCTCGGGGGTTGTATAAGACAAGCCACATAGAATAAAAGCCCAGCTGTATAGAGCAGTGGTGCGCCCATCTGTGCTCAGTGGTGCAGAAGCATGGGTGATAGAGGCAGCAGGATCAACGCCTACAGGTGTTTGAGAGGAGATGTCTTTGTGCCATAAGAATAGCTATACAAAGAGACAGATTTCAAAATGAAAATATTCAGATGAAAGTCAAAATCTGTTATGTGGCTGACAAAAATCCTGGAAGTGCAACTTAGCTGTTTTGGACACATGTGGAGGATGACCTGGTGAAGATAGCGTGGCAGGAGAAGGTAAGGAAGAGGCACTGAAAAAAGCCTAGGAAGCGATGGATGGATTGTAACAAAGATAAGCATGTGGACTTTGGTGCCTCCTCGAAAAGACAAAGATGGCGGATGCTTGCACAATGATCCAACCTCACTTGATGAGATAAGCGGGAAGAAGTCATCTGAGCAAAATGGCTATACAATAATTTCCAATAACATTTCACAGAACACATGGGAACAGGGTTATATCTATTGCTTGCTTCTGCACATATTATGATAGTTCCGCTCCTGAACGTGAGGCAAGGGAGTTGCTCTCCGACAAGGTGAAAGATCAGTTTTTTTTGGGAACACAGGTCTGGCCACAATCAGGTCAGCAGAAGAACTTTCAGTCTGGGTCCCTGGAGAAGCAATTGTTGCTGAGTTCCTTTTGTAGTGTGGTGTTAGAAACTATAAGTTTGAACAGGATTACAAGGAAGTATTAAAAGTAACATTTGTGCATAGTTGTGGATATAAGATGCTCATTTTTACTCCTTTTTCCACGTCTGTAGTGGCTCTAACAGAATCTATGTCTTTCTTTACTGAGTTTCAAGTACAGTTCAGTTATTTATTGTCTATCTTTTAAATGTGAGGGGAATTGATTTAGTGGTTTGAGCGACAGCATTGGGAATCAAGAGACCTGGCTACTGGTCCTGGCTGTACCACTCGCTGTACGACCGTTTCAAGTCTCTTAGGCCAAAATTTTCAAAAGTGGCACTGAATTTGGGTACCTGAGTCATCGGGTGACCAATCTAAGACATTTGGGACCTGATTTTTCAGAGATGTTGAGCACTCTCCAACCCCAAGTGATGTCAGTGGAGAGCTTTGAGTACTCAGCACCTCAGAAAATCAGGCCCAAGATGTCCGAAGTTGGACATCCAACAACAAGGATGCCCAAAATCAGCAGCCAAATTTGAAAATGTTGGGGTTATTCTTTTTGTTTTAATTCTCCCCTTTGTAAAATAGTTCTTCTCTATGAAACTATATCATAATTTAGTTTATGTTCAAAGTGATTTAATCTATAACACACTACATAAGTGCCAGGTATTATTAATATCATAGATGTAAAATATGATGCACATAAAGCAATGAATTATAGTCAGTCCTTTTCTAACCTTGGTTAGAAAATCTATTTGGTTTGAATTGGGGTCTATTCTTCCATGTCTGAGTAATCACTGCCACTGGTGAAAATTATAGATGGGCCTGAACTGCCAAGCTTGGTTATGTATCCAAACTTTTCTATAGTCTGAAGCGTGGTATTCTGGCATTTTGCATCTGGACCAGATCTAATATTAAAAGAGATGTACACATATACATTGATTGGGGAAAATAGAATTAAAAATTTGTAGCCCTCAGTGAGATACTGGTATGTTACGTTAACTACTACTTGCTTCATATAACCTATTAAAAAGGCTTACTATTAAAAATGAAACTTGTAAGATCATAACTGGGGCAGCAGACTTTTGTGTGCAGCAAAGAGAATGTTCTCTCTGTATCTTACTCTCTAAAAAAACGTGAAGCTGTTTAGGCAGGTGTGATAGACTGTTCCATTATGTTCATCGCTTTTACAAAACTATGTCCATCAGTCCAAATTGTAGACTGGGGAATGTCACAGTAGGGTTACCATGGTGGTGTGAGGTTAATGCTGAGGGATAATAGGAAATGTGGTGTGACACCCCTTTTCTCCCTGCAAGGGCTGATTATTTGATATCGTAGGTGCTGTGGGTGCTTGATGCTGGAGCACCCATAGGGGAAAAAATGGTGGGTGCTTAGCACCCACTGGCAACCCACCTATCAGCACCTCTCCCAGCGCCTCCCACCCGCCGGTGAACCCTGCGACTCAATGCCTCTCCCTCCCTGTGACTCCTGCTCACCATGAACAGCTATTTTGCAGCATGCAGGAGGCTGGGAGGGAGCGGGGAGGAGCAATGATGCAGCATGCTTGAGAGGGGGAGCGGGACTGGGCGGGGTGGAGCAGGGGTGGAGTGGAGCGGTGGTGGAGAGGGAGGAGGTGGGGCGGGGCCTTTTGGGGAAGGGGTGGAGTGGGGGCCGAGCACCCCCCGGCACTTTTGAAAAGTCAGTGCCTGTGTTTGATATAGAGGTAGTTTATTTGAAAAGTCAGTAGCTACTAAAACAGCATCATGGAACAAAACGGCAAAAACAAAGGTTGTACTTGTAGCTACCTCGCTGATTTACCTGATGGCCACATCCACGTCATAACAAACACTCCCTGTTCCACTGAAGCGAGGGCTGTCTCCTGCACTAAACATCCCCAGGAATGGGTTTATATCACTTTTATTTCTCAAAATAGTGAATTCTTGTTTTGCTTGTGTCACATCTTCTAAAGGGTTAACTCTGGGCCTCAGACCGTTTGTTCCTGTTGGTTGTTCATTTGCCTTTTCGTACGCCCGACATTTGAGCAGAGGCCTCCTCTCTTCCTTATGGCTGCTTATGTATTTCAGAGAAATGGCACTCAATTAAAAAGTTCTCTCAGCCACGTGCTTCCCTACATAGGGGGAAGAAACACTGTGAAACTTCTCCAGATTGTCATGACCAGGGCTTGGCCGGTCAGGTCCGGTGCTTAGAGCAGGGGAAGTCAGGTCTGGTGGTTGGAGCAAGCGGCAGTGAGAGGCCAGGATCAGAGCTGGAGTCAGAGTCAAGGTCAGGAACCAAGCACTGAATGGGGCAGAGCCAGAGTCGTAGTCAGGTTAAGCCATAGTCACTTAAGCCAGGTTTTGGGGTTGTAGTCAAAGTTCAAGGGTAGAGGCAGAGGGTCCAAGCCAGGGTTGGGAGTGTGAGAGCAAGCCAAGAAGCAGATCTGTCGCTACAGCTGGCAGGGGAGTCAACCTCGTTGAATGGACGTTTCTTGGAACTCCTGGACATCTGGACCAATCAGGAGTCACAAAGGAATCTGTCAGTGTTTCTTCCTAGGCGGTACTTCCTATGGTATTTCTCTCCACAGGGTCTATGTGATAACACACATACAGCCTTATCATGGCTGCCAGGTAGTGATATGGAGGGGTCTGCCACCCTACAACCCACAGACTTGGTTTCTAGTCCCCACACAACAACCCCACACCGATGCAGTGAGTGGGAGAGTTTGTCCCCTCACCATCAATGGACCTTGGTGGGTTTTAACCTCCTAAACGTGCAGATATTTCAAGATTCACAGAGGGCAGGAACATTCACACAGCTAACCAGATCTCCCTCTCTCTGCGCCAGCACATCTCCATTGGGTCCTGGCCAGCAGCTTCCCCACAGCACTCTGCAGGGGACTTTACAGCTGCCCAAGAGTTATTAGGAGGCGTTATCACAAGCAGTGCTCACATGGATTCTCAGCGATCTTCTGCTTTTTTCTTGTGCAGCTTGCTGCCCTCAGCTCTGCGTAGATATCCCCTGTTGCCCTATGGTAATGAATGCACTTTGTCAACTACATTTTTAAGAATGTAAAACTGTCTTATGGAAAAGGCACAATTGTTGCTTTCATGATGGGGATTCTAATCATTTAAATAAAATGTGACACTAGCAATACTTACAAAGTAATATCAGTTATTGATTCAATACTGTCAGTGTGCATAAGACCTTTGTATTTCAAGTACATCTTTTTGGGAAAGTCCTATAGAAGGTAATAAAAATGTTAACTATTCTTTGAAACTTACTGATGTCTACAGCAATTGCTTTAAAAACCTATAATATTTAATAGAGTGATAAAAATTCTGTTGGATTTTTTTAACCATCCTATAAACTTTGCTATTAATATCTATAAAATAGTTCAAAATGTTATTGCCACTATTAAATGCTATAGGATTTTAGAACAATTGTTATCTATTATATTTCTTTAGCCCCATTTGATTTCATTCTCACAAAATTCTGTAGGTCCATTCCGTAAGAGTTGGGTCTGATCCTTAAGGTTGCTGGGCTCCTGAAACTCAGTGGGAGTTGACGGTAATTGAAAGTATTCATTCAACACTTGCTAGAAGTGGCCCATTTAATAGAATATATTGATTATTCTAAATTACATATGTGTGGGGGCTGTATTACCTGAACTAGCTGTATTCATGATCTCATCTTAATCTAATGTGTAAAACATTTGGTACTTGTATGGCATTCACATGTAAAGTTTGTGTGTGTATATATTTGTTCCACGTGAGAGTAAAAATCCTGCAAAAAATTGCCCATGGGAAAATAAGTGGTACCATATTTCAGGGCAAATACTGTGGAGAAAGGAGGTCTAGTGTTAAAGATTTGCATATACAGAGGCTGTTAGCAGCTCTTTAGCACCAAAATAACACCAAATAAATGAGACAGGATCAACAGTGGTTAAAAATTCAGCCCTAATGCATAATGCCTCTCATGGTCATTGTGGGAACAGGATCTGATTGAGGATGAAGATGAATGTGTGTCCTTTGTTTCCTGACAGGTGTGTGGTTGCTAAAGTGGTTGTTAATGTTGTGCTTGGTGACAATGT
This sequence comes from Mauremys reevesii, assembly GCF_016161935.1. Taxonomy (NCBI): domain Eukaryota; kingdom Metazoa; phylum Chordata; order Testudines; family Geoemydidae; genus Mauremys; species Mauremys reevesii. The sequence continues at coordinate 21,776,984 of NC_052628.1, read as the reverse complement.
GTTCAAATTAGCTGCTGCATGTGCAACTTTCATTATCAGAGCAAAGGGAGACAATTTTTTATTTTCAGAAGCAGACTGAATGCCAATGAAAGCAAGACGCAAACTTGGCTTTAGGCTTAACATAAAGTTCTGTAGATAGAGTTTAATATTTTCAACTAAAACATGTTTTACTACTTTTATAAAATATGTATTTAAAAACAAAGCCTCCTTTTGGGGATGCTGGAGAACGTTCACCATCCTTCTAACAGGGAGTAAGTAAGGGGTTCCCTATGCAACTTATGTTCAAAGCCTCACAACCAATATGTTTGATAGCGGTTAGTTAATGCTGCCTATCCTGTGAGGTGTCTGAAACAAAGGAAAATATAGAGCGGACGGATAGGGCCCTATTTATGGGTGCACTTGAGCTCTGCTTGACACAGCACTTAGTTTGGGAAGTGGCAAACGTGACTTTGAGCCATCTTTTTACTCCTGAGTGCAATCCTGGCCTTGTTGTAGTCAGTGGCAAAATTCCCATTGACTTCAGTGGGGTCAGGAATTCATCTTCGGGTTAGGTTAGAACAGACTCTGGGCTACCCTAACCCCTATTCTGTTGCAGTGGTCCCTTTAAGCAGATGAAAATAGCTGGAGAACAGTGGTGCTTTAGCCGTCTTCCCTTCCCCCAGCCACACCTTTGACACATCCCGGCTCTATGGGCTGTGTCAAAGAGTTGATACACTGGCTCTGTGTTGCCTGGGGAGCCCATTACACCAGAAGTTTCTCTGACACCGATACCTCCAGTCTAATGCCCCTCTGCAGTGCTAGCATGGCATTAATAGGATGCAGTTGACATGTGAATCAGACCCTCAGTTAGTCCAACAAGAAATTCCTGGAACTGCACAAAAAGCTTCCTTACGAAATGTATGGGGCTGGATTCTAATCTCATTGACAGTACTGTAAATCCAGTCACGGCACTGATTTAATGGTGTCACTTTGGTTTTATACTGATGCAATTGAGGTTAGACTTTGATTTATTGTGTGAAATAAGATTTTGCTGTTACTGCACAGTTCTTTTGTCCTGTATACCTGTAAACAGCTGTTGGTTAGGGTCTGCTGATGCCATTTCCTTTGCAAGCAACAGGTACAAAGAATAAAATGAAGCATCTTTATTTCTAAATTAACAGGATACACACTTACAAGCTGTTTGTTCTTTTTGAACTGAAGCATTCATTTTGGTATCTTTTTGGTTGCATTTTCATTTCATGAATGTATTTATGCAAAACACTGTGACAAGTCCAATTAATACATTCAGTACCATTACAACCCCCCCGAAATAACAAGTGGATTAGTTATATGACATGCGTAAGCTAATAATTCAATAGCTGTGATTTCTCTCTTAGAATTGGCATTTTACCCTTCTGCCAGGGCATGTGTGTATTGGAGCACAGCAATTGCTGTTTAATCCTGTTTTGAAATTAAAGGAATGACTTGCAGCCAGTTGGAGCAATGGATGATAATTCTCTTATGAGCACAGCTGAGCGGACAGCATTCTTCTTAAATGAAAAATGTTCAGCATAGAGTGGGCGGAGTGCACTAGTGTGGTAGGTGGCGAGGCAGCCGAAAGGGCAGGAGGAGGAGGAGAATTCAGTTTTGTGCTAGACACATGGATCACCAACGGGAAGTACGGAGCGGGACACTGGTATGTTTTAACTGCTTTGTTTTGGTTTTTTTTAAAAGAAGTAAATTTGTAAAATGGCAGTTGCAATAGCTGAAAGATTAATGAGAGCACAGGAGGAAAAGAAATGTTGCTTTCACTGTGACGCCTGCCGCTTCTGATCTAAGGCAGAGGAGAGTCGTGGGGTTGGTCTGTTCGGCAGGTAAGAAGCAGGGATGGGCAAACCTCATGGAGTCTGAGTTTTGGGAACCTTGCAAACTATTTCTTTGGGTTTGACAGACCTTGTATGAGTTTGCAAAATGTGTTTTGCCGGTGAGTCTCCTATCTATGCATATACCGAAAATGTTTCTAGATAATGGAAAATGTGCCTTAAACATAAAGGGGAAATGTGTCCTGTGCATTAAGCACAGACAACCCCCCACTCCTCCAAAAGTTAGGCTGGGACAGGTGTTTGGCCTGCTATGTGCTATCTCTACTGTATTCATTATATTTTTTTAACCTCTTGACTACTCCTTTATTCATAATTTCTTTGTATTTGTTTTTCACTCTGTCCATTCATATTTATGTCTCTCTCTGCTCCCCTCCCCCCAAATCTCTCCACAGTGGCATGTGAAACCTAATACCATTTTGAGTTGAATGTTCCAATTCTAGATATATTAACAGGTTGGAAATTTATTATTTCTTTGAACTTATAAATGAAGTAAAATGAATTCCTGCGTGCTGGGTAGGAAGGGGAAAATATTCAGCTTGAAATATAATTGTCTTGGTGTTTGGTGCCTATAGGAAAAAATGTGTTTCAAGAATAGTTGTTCTAATGCTATTCAGTCCCAAAACGCAGCTTTAATTATAATCAGTGCTACTGCGTCTAGGTTAGTATTTACCCCAGATAAGTTAATATTAAATGAGTTTGCAGATTCTCCGGAGAAGCTGATATATGAATTGTGCCACAGTAAGCTCTTCATTTTTCAGAGCAATTAAAGGTGCTGTTTATTTTCAGCAAAAGTGGGTAGTTGTGCAACTGCTGTAAATCCCCTTTGGTTGACTGGAAGCCAACATGAAGCCTGATTGTGCGATCAGTCTCTGCTCTAATGCTCTGTGCTAGGATTGGCAGGGGTGGCCCTAGCCACTTTGCCGTCCAGGGCAGAAAATGTTTACAGGGCCCATTTTTAGCAGCTGAGGGGGCGGGGGGAAACCACACATGCGCCGGCCAATCAGAGTAGAGCAAAACTGGCTAGCCGATAAAAGGAAAAAAAGCACAGTGAGACGATTCCCCCTAGAAATTAGTGCCCAGGGAGACTGCCCAGCTTGCCCACCCCGAGGATCAGCCCTGAGGATTGGTGCTCTGGTGAGGTTCCTGAGATTTTGTCATAGTGACATATTGTAAATGTGTGGTTGACCTGTCGAAGATGTCACATAATGCATGATCCTGTTCCACTTAAATCAGTGGGAGTTTTGCATTCCCTTCAGTGGCAGGATTAGGGCCATAGTAATAAAGAGAAGGATAAGGCCAATAATGAAGAGCAGTGTTGTGTCTCAGCAGGAGACTATTGGCAGGATGGCTGTGACATGAAGTCTCTTAGAATGAGGGAGGAGCTGGGTAGGCAGAGGAGGTGAGTAGGGTTGCCAGCCCTCCTGGTTTCACTGGGAGTCTCCCGGAATCAGGCCCTATCTTCCGGAGGCTACTGAAGCCAAACTGGGAGATTTTAGGTACTGAAAACCCAGCAGCACAGCAGGGCTAAGGCAGGCTTCCTGCCTGCCCTGGCTCCGTGCAGCTCCCGGAAGAGGCTGGCATGTTTCTGCGGACCCGGGGGGAGGGGGTGGAGACAGGGTGCCCCAGCGCCAACTCTGCTGCTCCCATTGGCTGGGAACTGTGGCCAGTGGGAGCTGCAGGCGCAGGCAGTGCATGCGGAGCTTTCCGTCCCCTCCCCACGGGGGCCACAGGGATGTGGTGCTGGCCACTTCTGGGATCAGTGCAGGGCCAGTGCAGGCAGGGAGCCTGCATTAGTCCTGTTGCGCTGCTGATTGGGAGCTGCCTGAGGTAAGCGCCGCCTGGCCGGAGCCTGCACCCCGCATCCCTGCCGCAGCCCGGAGTCCCCTCCTGCACCCAAACGACCTTTCAGAGCCTGCACCCCTCACCTCCTCCCACACCACAACCCCCTGCCCCAGCCCTGAGCCACCTTCTGCACCTAGACTCCCTCCGAGAGCTTGCACTCCCTCCTGCACCCCTACCCCATCCCAAAGCCCCCTTCTGCACCCAAACTCCCTTCCAGCACTCGCACCCCCTCTTGCACCTCTGCCACAGGCTCAGCCCAGAGCCCCCTCCCACACTCCGAACCCCTCGGCCCCAGCCCAATGCCCATACCCCTACCCAAGCCCGGTGAGAGTGGGGGAGAGTGAGTGAGGGAGGGAGGGGGGATGGAGTGAGCAGGGCGGGGTCTTGGAGAAGGGGCGGGGCAAGGGTGTTTGGGTTTGTGTGATTAGACAGTTGGCAATTCTAGGCTGAGGCTTTTGTATTCCTACAACCTACGTTTTTAATTTAAATTTTTTAAGTTGTTTCTGTACTGAGATCTTGAATGCCAGGTTGTAGTTGGGGGTAAACTAGTACATCAAAATGATAAAGTTTAAACTTCAGAACAGCATGCTTCATAGTGCTTCTCCCCTCTATTGGCCTTTGAGGTGGTATTCAATATGTGGCCACTTGGGGCAGCGGAATCAGATGATGATGAGAATAAACCATTATGAACACTAGCAGTCTACAGTAGCAGCTTGGGAAACAGGCTTGTTGTTACTGGGACAAGCCCATGACATGAATAGGTGTGACAGCCCAAAGTCTTGTCATCTCTTGTGCTCACAAAATAATGTACTCTCTTACTGTGTTTGTCAGTTGTTGTCATTATTTAGAACACCTGTGTCCTGTAACTAATGGAATTGTTGCAGCAGATTATGAAGTGTATCAGTCCAAGTGCAGAAACCAGCACTGCATGAAAAACATTTAGTTTTGCAGGTTGCATGGAATAGTTTCAAAATACTACCACACTAACCTTTTGAAGATTTGTGTAACAACCCCTCCCCTCCCAAAAACTGCGTCAGAAGAAAGTGGTTTTAGGTTGCAAAGTCAAGCAGAGGAAGGGTAGGAAATACTAGATGTACATTTGTTCGTGCTGTCTTAATTATGCCCCATTGAGTCTTCCTCCTGTGCACTGAATGAGGCTGGGAAGCTGTATCATAAGGCATATGCACAGTGCACTGAATTAATGTTGAATAGGCAACCATAAATCTGGCATTTCCTAACATTCGAGTGCTGGACTTTGCAACCTAAATAACTTTCTTTTGACACAAACTTTTGCACATGATTTCCTAGATTTTATTTTTAAATAGACAGACAAAAGTAAAAACAAATTCTGTTATGTGCAACTGTAAGAACCTATCCATCATATGGAACCTTCAGCACTGCAGATCAGATGGCTACCACTTTAGATAGAGGATTTAACAGCATTAGTTGGCAGCGGTAGAAGGCTATTATCTCAAAGGGGTTTGGTCTGAACTGGCTCTTTCTCTTCTCCCTGCCCTGGAAGGTTTGACTTCTGTCCCACATGGTGCCTCCAGAGGAGGGGGGCAGGCTGCTGGGGCCATGTGCAGCTCCAGAAGTTTTATAGGGAGGGACAGGCCAGCCTTTCTCAATTTCTCCCACCATCCAGGTGTTGAAGTTCCTGCTCCCATGTGGCGCCAGGGGGCTAGGGTCGGTAGGATGGGACATTGGGGCCATGTGCTGGGAGGGAGCCTGACCTGGCTTGACTTGTCCTTGGTTCTCTCCTCTCCTCCCCCACCCATGATTGTACCCAGGTGTTTCCAGTGCAGTGGAGATGGTGGTGGCAGTGGTAAGTGCTGTTGTTGCTTTAGTGATATCATGAACCCAGCTCTTTAGAATATTTGTGGTCAATTGTTGTTTTGGCAGGCTGCCAGAATCTTCCTGAGGCTTGCAGGCCACGTTGTGGAAATGGCAATTTTTAATAGTTTATTCCTCAGCTCACCCTGAATGGAATTTCCCAGGGCAAAGAAAAGGCATGTTTCTAGCCCAAGGGCATTGCCCCTGCTGAATTTCAAAGGCCTGCTGCAAACCGTCGAGGTGTGAGAGTTTCTCAAAAAAAAGTTTGCAAGAATCTTTCGTAATGGGAAGAATTAGGCAGCCTAAATTTAGCAGTCGCTATCAGCTCTCTCTCTAAATCTATATTTACATAGATACACACAAACAATTCTACAATAATAGTCCATCTTATAATATTTATTTAGATTTATCATTTTTAAAACATTGTGCTTGTACTAAAGTATTGAGCTCCAACAATAATTAGATTTTACAATAACAACTACCCAGCGGCATAAATACTAATATACAAATAAATTAACCAGCCAGCAGCCTTAAATCATCAACACAGAAGTATCCTTTTATAAGGTGTATAACAGTATTTGTATTTCAGGGTTGGGATTGGGACTCTCAGCCCCTATCCTCTCATATATGGCCTAATTGTGTCACTCTTACTCTGAGTAGCATGTATTCACACAAGTTGTGCTTTGGAAGTCTGTGGGACTTCTTGAACAAGCCCTTTACAATGAGCTGCTGTACTGAGCCCCAGAGCATGCCAGCCACATGCAACTCAATGGCAGACAGTTGCTGGCTGTTACAGCTGAGAACTGCCTTAGGTAAATTGGCTCGGTTTGCCCGAGAAGACTGAGAACTGCTGTATTAACTCTCACTGGTGCTGTTTAACTGACACTGATAGGATGATAAACCTGCCTGCAGTCAATAAATAACTAAATAAAACCATTGCATCTCTAATACACAATACTCAAATGTGAAGTGTTTGTGCATATGGGAGCATCTGTAGGGATAGTTTAGAGATGACTACACAGAAGTACAGTTTCTATGTAATAGTTTTAGGGAGAGTAAGTCTTATTCTTGCCAAATTTAAGGACTATCTAAGATCTGTTTTAGGAAGCAGGAGGGGAAGGGTTTGGAGTCGTTGACAGAAACTGTTGAGCAAGAGTGATTGTGTTGCATATTGGATTGTAGTGGAGAGAGCTTGTCACAACGTGTAAAAGAAGCACAGTTCAACAAATTAATAGAAATAAAAACAGTTTGTTCCCTGGATTTACCATATTCTTCGGGGGTGGCCAAACTTACTGACCCTCCAAGCCGCATACGACAATCTTCAGAAGTTTGAGAGCTGGGACACACCTGCTGGGGCTCGGGCCTTCAGACCTGCGGGAGGCGCCTGATGGGGCTCCGGGCTTCAGCGTGGACATGAGGAAGTAAGTGAGGAGTTAGATCTCAGAGGTGGGAAAAGTACTGTCCTGCCCAGCCCCTGAGCTCCCGGCTAGCCCCTGGCCCCTCCCCTGCAGCCTCAGTGTGCTGCGCCGCCAGTGAGCAGTGTGGCTGGCTCTAGCTGGGCTGCGAGCTTCTGCTCTGAGCCGCATGGTAAGGGAGTCAGGGTGGGGGGGGGAGTGTTGGATAAGTGGCAGGGGGTCCCCGGGGGTGAGGGGGCAGTCAGGGGACAGGGAGCGGTTGGATAGGGGTTGGGGTCCCGGGGGGCAGTTAGGGGCGGGGGTGTGGTTAAGGGACCGGGCAGTCAGGACAGGGAGCAGGGGGGAGGTTGGATGGGGCAGAAGTTCTAGCGGAGGGTCAGGGGACAGGGAACGGGGGTGGGGGTTGGATAGGCGATGGAATCCTGGGGGGCCTGTCAGGAGGTGGGGGTGTGGATAGGGGACAGGGAGCAAGAGGGGCTGGATAGGGGGTGGGATCCCACGGGCGGTTGGGGTGAGTGTCCCGGGAAGGGGCAGTCAGGGGTCAAGGAACAGGGGGGGTTGGATGTGTTGGGGATTCTGAAGAGGGGCAGTCAGGGGGCAGGAAATGGGAGGGCATGGATGGGGTGAGGGCCAAGCTGTTTGGGGAGGCACAGCCTTCCCTACCCAGCCCTCCATATAGTTTCGCAACCCCGATGTGGCCCTCGGGCCAAAAAGTTTGCCCACCCCTGACTTAGATGTAGATAAAGGATTTTCTCCCTGCATCTAAGCTTCATTCAGTGCAAAAACATGTGGGAGAAGGGTTATCAAGTAACTGGTTACAGGTGGAAGGGCAGGCAACTTCTGCAGAAGCTTTACACAAGCGAAGAGTTTCCTTCTGCCAGGAGAATTCACTGCTGACCACTTAGGGCCAAAATCCATCCCTTGTGTGATGTATTAGTGCTGCAAGTGTTCTGGTTGTAATGAGGAATGTGGCTCAAAGCCTAAATCCTCATTCCATATTGAATATTCACTATCTACTCATCTTTTGTTGCTGCTGCACTGACGGTCCAGTCAGAGTCCGGAGATGGAATATGAGAAGAAACTAAAGAGGAGAGCGTGGGACAAGATGCGATTTGCATGACCCACGAAGCTCTGGAAAGGGGGAGAGGTTTTTTTAGTGTTGGTACAATTCTAAAAAAGTTTGACCAAAATTTCATGAGCCCTAGAAATGCAGTGACAATGGGAGCATGTTCATTCCTTTACATGGAGCGTGTATGTATTTCATCTTCTCATTGTGTGTTGAAACCATAAATATTTTACCAGTTAGCCTTAGAGCAGGTGCGTTTGGTTATGCACGTGTGAACAGGTTCTCACACACAACAATAGGAAGGGAGTTCGAAAATAAACTATAATGCGCTGTATGATACAAGACTTTGTTTTAATTGAGTGTTGTTTGTGTGACAATCTACAAAAAGCTAAAATAATTACTTGAACTGTCTCATTTCACTTAAGATGAAATGTCCAGATACAGGCTGCATTTGATAAATGTAGATTTGAAACCCTTTTAATAATCCTGAATTAGATTATGAAATGTTGTCTCTGGCTAAGCAGCAAAAGCAATCTGAGTGCTGCTCTGTAATGGGATTCATTCATTACCTGCAATTATTACTGTGAGTAAATATGTACTTATTTGTCTTTCAATGCCTGTGTATATACTTTGCAAAAACAAGTGTTGCCTGCTGGTTGACTTCTTTTGATTTTTGTGAAACAGAAATCACGAGTGTGATTAACTGCCTGAATGCCCTCCTGGTAAACATCTCCCAGCTCAGATTTAGAAATTGCCATGAGTCCTCATAGGAGTTATGGATGTAGAACTAAAATGGATGACCATCACCATTCGCGAGGGGGGGGGGAGAGAGGGGGAAGGAAATTTGATAGCAGGCACCCTTAAATATGGTACATTCCAACTTTTTCTGAACATTTTTTGCCTTCCCAACATTCGTCCTTTATTCACTTTGGATTGGTGAGATTGTGGAATATCCACCTAGACTGCCCCTGCACCAAATCAGAGCCCTGGAGTTACCACAACTGAAAGAGCCAAACCAGAGACATTTGACAAGCACATTTAGTAAGTCAGATCATGGAGTCAGGAGAATATTTTGCTTTGTCACAGAGCTTCTTAAAATTTGTTTAAATCTGAGGCGTTTCAGTCATACAGGACGTCAAGTTCCATTCCACAGTTCTTAATATAACATGAGGCAACATGTCCACTCTTTTTTTCCTCCAGCACTTGCCCGCAACTCTTTGGATTGAGTGTTGGCAAAAAAACAAAGGTGGTGATAACCACAGGTATTTCTTTGCAACAGATACTGGAAGGTTTGGCTGCACTTCTCTGATAGAGAGAAATGAAAGCAAGGGGGGAAAATAGCACTCAGATGCTTTGGCATTTAAAAGCATTGTGGAAAAAGGAGGGGCAGAAATGCAGAGAGACTGTCTGGGGTTTGCCAAACCAAAGTCCTTTACACAGCCTCAATTACAGGTGAAGAGTAGCTGAGTTTGGGTTATTCTCTGAATGGTGGGAAACCAGTGTGAAAGGAGTGAATTAAAACAGCCACAAACCATATATTGCAAACTAATTATAGGTGATTGTACTTTATTGTAATTCGATTTGATCCTATTTCAGTCTGTTGCAGCAAAGGTGGAAAAGTAGCACATATTGTATTAAATCAGCAATTAGTCATTTTAAAATTAGCTTGTTTTTCTGATAACTGAAAATATCTGCGGACGAGTGTGCCATCAGTTACATGTTCACTGCTGAAATGTAAGCAGTATTATCAATCCAGATCATGCAGTCCTGTGATGGCCTGATTGAGTTAGTTCCCTGCTTTTCACACACTGCTATTTGCCTCCTACCAAGTATTTAACATAATTTGCCTTTTGAATATTCATTCTTCTGTCTGTTGGGATCTTCCTTTGGGGCCTGATCCCAAGAAGTACTGAAGGCCCACATATCCCATTGCCTTTATGGGTGCTGGGGTTTTGTTTTTTTTAGGTTCAAGCCCTTTGTCAATATTAAAGCCCAAAATCTCAGCAAAATAAATATTGAGACTTGTTTAGCAAATCACTCCCCTATCTGTGCGTAAAATAATGATTACATTGGTTACATGGATTAAATGAGTTGGTGATCATAGTGCAGTTCCTATGGGCTCTGTGTCCACATGACATAATCTGTTACCATCACGATTGGCACCTTCAAGCAGAGATTCCCACATCTTATTCCGGGAGGCACTCCCTGGACTTCTTGGCCATCACACTTGTGTGGCAGTGTGGAAGAGGCTTGTGTTGCTTCTGCCCATGCATTATGTTAAGTGGCTAAGCAGAGGGCTCCAGAATTTATCTTGGCACATTTCATGAGCACTAAGAACACTTCTAAAATAACGTTTTTACAATGTGGATGGGAAAGAAAGGACCTATATGTTCTCATTGTGTTTTCCTAATATTAACTATTCCAGTCCATGTTCTCCTCATACTTGCGATCTATACATGATTTAGCCATCGGCCATCACCTTTGGGAGAATGTCCATTAAATTTTCAATTTTCAGTTTAATTTTGGCTTAAACAGTACTTCTATCTAAGGCCTTGAAATGGCCCCTGGTAACCTAGTATGTGAGCACCTCACCATTTTTATCTGCACAACACCCCTGCAAGATGGGGAACTATTGTCTCTTGTTGGACTTGCCAAAGTCAGACAAGAGACCAGTGGCAGGTCAGGGACTTCAACCTAGCTCTCCTAAGGTACAGGCTAGCACCCAGACCATCCATCCTAGAGGTCTGCCCGGGCCTAATTTATAGGCCCAACCTGGACCCAAGCCCATGCAAACCAAGCCTTAGAAGGTTTTTGACCCAACCCTGTTCCTTCTCCCTGAACTAAGTCCTCATCGCTCCTGCTGCCACCTTTTGCCCCTGTGGTTGGCTTTCCTTCTGCCCATGGTGCTGGCATGGCAGCAGCTGCATGTGCCAGCCGCTGCATGCCCTGCTCCTGCCATCCACTGCTCCCTGGTGCAGTGTGGAGTGAGAACCGCTGCAACGCCTTGGCACACTCACTCTGCAGTATGCACACACTGGAGCAGGAGCAGGGCAGGCATTCACTGCTACACCCACCCGATGTGACCCAGACTTACTACTTGAGCTAGAAAGTGAGGGACATTTGCTGTTTCAGATGTTCTGCTATCCGCAACCTGTGGATGTGCTTGGTGGCAGATGATGCAGCCCCTGGGGAGGTGACCCAGAAACCACCTTACTTACCCAATTATGTGAAGCACTATGTAAGCTATCTAGTCACATTTTGCAAGGCTTAAAGTTGATTTCCCAGTAAAAGGAGCAGGTATAACATGCTCTCTTCTGCAGCCCACAGAATGTAGCCAAGTAGCCAACTCCTTGGTATTTGACCTTCAATGGTGAACCTTTTGTCACAGATCCTAGTGAGCTCCCTTTCCTGGTCTGCTGTGAGGGGGAATCCTAGTCTCATAAATTGTAAAGACATTTTCTCAGTTCATTATACCTGTGCAAACAGATGTGTGTGGTGTCTCATTCCAGAAGTGGCCATGATGTATTTCTGGTGGGAATTTAATTCCACAGCTGGTCCACACAGAGAGGAAAAACCTGGCTCCTACAGGTTTCAGCTCCGGGACATTATTATTGCATTATTATCTTATTATCATTCTCATTTTATTGATGGGGAAACTGAGCCAGAAAGAGGCTAAGTCATTGCCCAGGGATTCAGGGCATGTCAGTTCACTACTGGACAACACTGCCCCTCTGAAAGTTAAGTTACAAGTATTTTCTTAAAATTCAGTAGCTTTATTCTGATTACTCACTGATTCCCTTTTTGTAAAGCTGTTGTTGAATAATTTGCCATAAAGACTTATAAAACTGTGAATTCAAGTTGTTTTTGTTCTCCGCGGTGCACAAGCCTCGGCTTTTCAGAAAACCAATGTTGTTTAGAGAGCCACCGCTGATGTGAGACTGTGGGAAATGTTGCTTATTCTTGGCAACAAGTCGTCGTCGTCTCAAAATTGCTTATCAAAAGGAAGTGGGAGCCTGTTACCTGCCCCCGGCCATTTGAATTAACTTGATCGATATTTTTAGAACAGCTCAGCTTGTTGATTGACCCTCTCATGTTATTTCTACATTTTTTTAATCATCTTATTAATGCAGGTAGAAAATATGACATCTCTTTTTCCATATGTCAGCACACACACACAGCATCTAAGACAGGAAAGGGCTTGTTGAGTGTGACAATGAGTTGAAACTGCTTGCCTCGTTTGTTATTGTTATGTACTAGCCTGTTGGTCATCTTATTAAGTTAATTCAGGGGCCAGATTCACGCAAGGATCTTACATTGGTTTCTATCCATATAAATCATGGAGGAAGCTGCAAGACAGAAATTCTGCCCACGGGAAGTTGCAAAGATGAAAGGTGACAACTGGGGTGTGTGTAAAGGTCGTGATACAGGCCTACGAGGGGGCGTGACCCAATCAGCCAGGGAAGTACTGATTCCTGTCGAGCTAAAATCACAACTTCAATCTGTTCTTCCAGCCAGGCTCTTGGAGCTCAGGGCTATTCTGGACTGGCTGTTTCATGTTGTAACATACCTTAATGATGACATGAATCACTGCCCTGAGATGCAAAGACTTTGTCGTAAGCAGCTGTATATTTCCATGGCTTCTTGTCTTCTGTGTTAGATGCTCACAGCTAGATCAGGCAATATTTTACTATCATCAGTCATTCCCCTACTCCTATGTGATAGACAATTTAGATAATTTGCCCTTTGGATCTGTTGATCTCAGACACAGCTTCAAATACCCCTCAAACCACAACTTTGAATCTTGTCAGGATCTACTCAGCCCTTTATCCTTCCAAGGTAGAGAACACTGAGTTTCAAGCAGTTTACCGTGTGGCAGCCTTTTAGGAGAGAACAAAAACCAGTGCCCTGTCTGTGCTGCACTGGACATTATAGGTCCCATGGCACGTTGCGTAAAGGTTTGAAATCCAGTCTCCTTGGCCAAAATGTCCCCTCCTTGCTCACTCTTGTGAAACATACTCTGTGCCAGCTGGCTAGATATCAGTGTGTATACAGTTTGTAAAGCGTTGTTTGTAAAGCATTTTGGCATCCAATCAGGCTGAAAGGCCCTGTATAAATGTAAAAGAGCACTATTATTAGACAATAAACATACTTTTAAATATTTTGTTTGTAAAAGAAACCCAGATGTTTTCTGATGGCTGCTGAGTCTGCTTTGGTTCTCCTATGGCTCAGTGTGACCGTTGATGTTTATGAAAGTGTCATTGCACAGCTTTAACAAATGTGATGAGACAGAGAGTTCATTGCACCATGTGCTTGTCGAGTCTGGGAATGCTTTCTGTTTACTTATCCTAAAATATCCTTTCCGAGTCAAACACTTCACACGTATGCCATTGAACCTGGAATAAACCCGGCTTGTTTTGGTTTATATAATATCAATAATCAACTCAGTGGTGTAAGGGAGAATTGAGAGTTAGGAGTTTGAAACACATTAGTCATAGAAGGTAATGGATGTGAAGTTCCCTTCATAATTCTGAAGGAAAGAGAGTATTATTACACACCTATTAGTAGTAGTAACCAGTGCCACAGCTCCTTACAGGCAGGCATGCGGCGAGGAAGGTAACTGCACACAGCTGCTCTGTACTTTGCCTTAGACACAAAGTGCATCAGCAGTGATTGGTTTTACCTTTTTCTTTCTTTTTTTTTAACTTTTAGTTTTAATCATTTGTAGTTTTTTGGTTCTGTAGTTTGACAGATAGATGATTTCTCTCCCAAAGAAAGGAACATATCAGCCCCTACTACTCATGACTATTATGCTGATATTGTACCCTAGCTAATATGAATTAGGAGAGTGAGATCAAGTCAGAAAACAGTTCAGATGGTCATTAATTCAAAGCATGAAGACAAGGATGTTTCAAAGTAGATGTCTCAGAGAATGTCCTAGCTCTTGAATTGGGAGCAAGGATACCTGGGTTCATTTATTCTGTGTAGTTAATTCCTATTAGGGTTTTCTGTAGTGTTCATCACCAGAGTGTCTCAGTGCTGGGTTCTCTTCCTGATTTTTGTGCAGCTATCCTATGATAATTTGGACTTAACCTCTCTGCCTCAGTTTACTCATCTGTTTAAAAAGAACAAAATAAAGCCGTACTAACCGACATGTAGGCAGTTTTAAAATATGTTGCTGTACCACACTTGCTGCAGTGCAGAAGACTGGAAATCTACAGTGCAGTGGCACTGCAGCACTGGTAGCTTCATTTAGGACAGGAGTCCCCAACGCGGTGCCCGCGGGCGCCATGTTTTCTTATGATGTCTCTAGCTAGTTTAATCTCGTTTTGTGCGTTGGCTTTTCTAATTTTGTCCTATATACATTTAGATGCCCCACGTGCCCGCCAGACGCATCCTGAAATGATTTGGTGATTATCAGCATTGCGAAAGAAAATTGGGCAGATATGGCTCTAGTAAAGCATTCTATTTCTGTAACATATTAACAGCGCTGTGTTATGCGCTAATAAAACGTCTTGCATTCTTCAAGATCAGTAATATGAAGACCTTGTGGTATGTTGTCGAGGCTAGTACTTCCAAATCTGTGATAAGAGGCGCACCCCTCTCCCCCACATAACGTTGCAACTCTGACCTTGGACTTTCTGAAATCCATCTGGTATTTGAATTTTTAAAAACCCAGTTAATACTCTGCTGGTGCCAGATTAAGTAAAAGTTTGTCTGGTTTCTGCTCTTTAGAAACCCTGACAAGTGGAATTTTGGATCCAGCATCACTTTTGCAGAGGCTTCTGCAGTGCAGAAGCTGAACAGGTACTTTACTGAATCCAGCCCTTATTTGTCTTCTGGCGTAGGATGCTCTTAGGTTCATAGAGAGACAAATTAAAAAACACTGTGGATCCTCACCAATCATTACATTTTGGTAGGATCAGGTTAATTTCTTTTCCATGTTTTTGTTAGTCTACTGTTATCTTTTCTGGCTTATTATATCTTAATGTTAATGTAATTAGTCTTAAGTTACACAAAATACTTTAAAAATAAAAAAAAACTTTCCTATTTCTCCCCCCAAAAACATGTCAGATAGTTTTTCCTGTAGCATGATTGTCATTGGACATCATCAAATCTATACCAATCAGGACATAGGGAAGTGTACTTACTGCTTTGCCCATTCTGAGCTCTGCAGGCAGGCTTCCTTGATTCCTGCCTTGCATTGAAGCAGATCAACTTTAAGATCAATTTTAGGGATTTTCCGCCTTCCTCAGACTTAAAGATACAAAAGCAGGAAAAGAAACTGGAAAGGAAAAAGAAGCCAGCTAAGTAGGCAGAATGTAGTTAGCTAAATTGAAATTTGGCTTAGGAGTTTGATTAACAATCTTATCCTTGTTTTTAAAACAAAACAAACAAACAAACAACAAAGTCACTCTATATTAAATGGCCACAAGTGATCTGGACCTTGGTTGTCTATCTCCACAAAAAGATAGTGAGTGTTGCACCATCAGCATAGTTCTTCCAATACAGGTCTGATTGGGCATTGATTCAACAGTGACTCAGAATGAACAGTGCCATCTACTGAATCATCGACACCTGTTTTTCCAGCACATAGTTTTCCCTAAGCCTGGAAGATCTGACAAGATCATCTCCTGACGTGATACGGCTGCTGACCCGGTTATTGCTCTTCAGAGAGACTCATTTGTTCGTCTGTGTCAACTTGTTTTCATCTTTCATAGAAATATAGTGCGTGCATGGAACTGCCCTGTAGCAATCAAGGGAGCATAGAAACATGAGTTACTACAGGTTGCATGACTGGAGTATGTGGGCCAGATCTTCATAAAGTAAAGCACTGTAGTTTCATGGAAGTCAAGGGAACTACATCCATTTACACCAGCTGAGAATCTGGCCCTGTATCTCTAAGCATATCCTTGAACCAACAGTGGATTGAATATTTATAAAATGAGCCTTTAGAATATTATATCCTTTCCCCAAAGCGTTTATCTTACACATTATGAATAAAACTAACATGTCACAAAAGAATATAAAATGGTAGAGAGATCATATTTTGTTTTGCTTTATAAAATTGCTTCATTTGCAATACATTTTATAACATTTTTTCTGGACTTAACAGGTATTTGTCTGCTGTATTCTCTGTCATTTCATCTTGTTGATGAATTTATATTTGTCTGATGGAAGTATTGTATTACCAGTGCTTAAAAAAGCATGCAGTTATTAATGCAGAGAAATGTAGGTATGTGAATGACATGGCAGCCAAAAACAGACCATAGGCTGCTTAGAGCAGGAGACACTCTTCTGTTTCTCTCCTTCAGGAAAAGCAGTGCTATCAAGTTTATATGTGATGGATCAGAGGGCAATGGTATTGCTGCAAGCAAAAGTCATGAATTTTAATCAACGTTGCTGGCTGCCTTGAAATTTGAGCTTGAAAGATAAATGTGAAAACCAGACAGCCCATACTCTCTGGAACAAAACTGCCCCTCTTCCCTGGATTTGAGGGGGGAGGAAAAAGTCTTAACTTGATCGTCAAAATATCTTTATTTCTGGTATGTTATAATATAACCCTTTGGGTCCAGTCTCCTCTGGATGCATTAGTGACCCAACCCTCCCAAGATTTTCCACACTACTATAGGCTCTTGTACGGTGTTGCCTACTTCCAGCCGATTGAGAAAGAAAGATGGTTTTTAATTTTTATTTTTAAAAATGACTACAGTGCTTGTGAAAGGTGCTGTATTTATAATCGTGGTGACTGAAGTCCTCTGCATGTTCACTGAGAAGATACGGCATTGCCATTATCAGTACAGACTTTCCTGCCCCACTTACTCATTGTTCTTCAATCTTGTTCTGCAGGGGCCATCTCTGAGGAGATGGGGCCTGTGGTTACCATGTTCCTTCAATCATTGGTCTCCCTGATGAAATAAAGGCACAAATTTTTTAAAGTATTTGAGCATTGTTTCGTTCAGCATTGCAGGCCCTAAGTGCCTTAGGGGCCTAATTAGTCTCATTTTCAACAATTTGGGCTCCTAAGTCCCATGACCTTTTAATGGGTAAATGCCCGAGTCACTTTTGAAACTGAGAGTTAGGCTCCTAAGTCATGTAGGCCTTGCAGTGCTGAGTGGAGCAATGTCTAAATACCTTTAAAAATCAGAGGTATTTGTGGGGGAGGGATAGCTCAGTGGTTTGAGCATTGGCCTGCTAAACCCAGGGTTGTGAGTTCAATCCTTGAGGGGGCCACTTAGGGATCTGGGGCAAAAATTGGTCCTGCTAGTGAAGGCAAAGGGCTGGACTCAATGACCTTTCCAGGTCCCTTCCAGTTCTAGGGGATTGGTATATCTCCAATTATTACCTTTATTATTATTACCTTTAGAGCCTTACTAACGAGGGCCAGTAGTGAAGGTGGGATTTTCTGACCTCACCATAAGGAAGAACTGGACAGAAACTACCAACTAACCTGTGCCGTCTCCAGCTTCCGTTGCATCTTCCATCTCAACGTGCCTCCTCCGCTTACCCAGCAATGCCCAGTCCCTTCTTTCATTCATTGAGAAATACCAAAGAACCAACCACCAAAGTTTGCCACTCGCTCGATCACTCACCCTTGCCACTCAAAAAAACCCCTCCTCACTCATAAACTGGCTTTAGGCTTCCCATGTTCCTCCCCTGCATGCTCCCTCTGAGTGTCCCTGGCAGTGCAACGAGCCCAGCTCAGCTGGATGGCAGCTGGGATGGCGGTGGAGGGGGGCAGCACAGCTGGTCAGCATTAACAGTACAGATGTATTGTGCAAGTCTGTTGGGGTGGGAAATCATTCTCTCATGTGCTTGGCTGGCTGGCTGTTCACATGCTCAGGATCTAACTGATTTCCATATGTGGGTTTGGAAGGAATTTTCCCCACGACAGTTTGGCAGGACCCTTGAGTTTTTCCACCTTCCTCTGGAGTGCAGGCCACATGTCAGAATTGTCTGGGTATCTCTCACTTAATTCCCAATGCAGGAGCCTCAAGCATCGGTGCACTTTGGTCCCCCCCACTTTCTGCCTGTGGCACATGGTAGTTTCCTATGGGCTGTAATACTTTAGTCTAATTGTGGTTGTTCAGTTTAGTGTGCAGGTGCTGGGTGGTGTTGGTGGCCTGTGCCATATAGGAGATCAAACTGGTTGATCTTGGAGTCCCTTCTGGCCTTAATCTCTTTGACTCTGTGACTCTGATGGTCAGTCCCTGACTACTACTACTACTCACATCTGCAAATGCCATATTATTTCATCTAAAGATCCTTACAGCGTAGTTCCTTTTACTGGCATCTACTTTCACCTCTCTAGAAGGTGATGTTACTGTACGTTTACCAACAGCTCCACATTAGTGAATGTTCATTGCTATTGGCGAATGGTTTGTTTGATATTCTTGAAAACATTTTCTGCTTTCACCAGCAAAGTAGGCAACGTAACCTAAGTTAGTATAGGACCTACCAGAAGGGATTCATACAACCATGTCAAGTACAAATTCAAGCTTATTTGTATTCTCAGTTGGTTACATTCTTGGATTGAAAGCCAAATATTTAAAGAATTTAGGTTGAGGTATATGTTGTCCCTAAATGTACAAGAGCCCGAATTCACCCTTGGAATAAATGGGTGCAGCTCCATAGAGGTGATTGTTTTTCACCTGAAGTAGAAATACAGTGATGTCAAGCGTCACTCAGATAGTGAGAGTGAGAGTTTGTAAATGTGTGTGTTGCTACTTATGGCTGCTACTTCCACAGCTCAGATCACCTAGCTCGCCACCAGAATAGACATCATAAACGGAAACCCACCTTATTTCCTTGTCCTGTTATTGGACCCAGTAGGTACATCGTAGTTTATAGTGTAATGTTTTGCTGTTCCGGGGCAATTGGAGCCTACTTACAGAAACAGTGGATTTGCCCCAAGGTAGGGCACATGTACCCAAGCCAAAAGTGAATATGTATCTCAGGGAAAAGGCTGCGTTTCAGATGCAAACACTGTGTGGGCTGCTGCACAAGTGAAGCCTGGATGGTATTTTTTGTTTCCGTTGGAGAAAGAAAAATGTTTTCTTTGTTTTTTGCTATGCTCTGTCATCCCATTGTGCTGCCTAAACACCTGTCTCGCATTGAGAGTTTGAATTGTGGAAGATGACCAGCTGAGTGGTTTTTGCCAGTTGTCATGAATACCAAAATGTGATTAGCCTGTTTCCAGGCTTTTCTTTTTTTTTTATACTCCCTCTTTCAAATGCACCTTCTCTAATTCATATGCAAGAAGCATTTTGGTGATGAGGAATATTTTCTCCATGAGCATGGCATACCTTTTAGGACTGTTTGCAAAATAGCCTTATTTGAAGCAAGAGCACAGAACTCCCTTGTGAGTCTGAACATCTCTCAATTTCTAATATCAACTGCAGAGATCATTTGCTGATGCTTCTAAGTGTTTTACTGTATCATTGCATTTGGTAACAATTTAGCTAGGCAAAGAATCATGTTAGAAAGTGCATCAATACCTAGCGAAATATATACCTGTGTTGACTGTATTTGCAATATCAACTTTATAGGACAATCTGTTTATAATCCAAACTTTTCTCTTGCTCGCAGCTACCTGGCTGATCAGTGCTGGAATTGCGGCTTTGTCTACCTGATCATGTTCCGTCGCATTAAGCGCAAAGCCCCTCTTCCTCCATCAAATGGCAACAACAGCAACAGCTGTGAACCCAAAGCAAAGCCTACCTCGGAGCGAAGTGACAGAGCCGCTCAAAATGGGAAAAGAACTAGAAAGTTTGGGGTCATTACCAGAACTCCAGCTAGTAAGGACAGCAAGGAAAGCAAAGACAGCCAGAATTCAGAGCAGGAGAATGGACACCACACGCCTATGGAGGTTGATGGCTCACACCCAGAGGCATCTGAAGCGGCAAGCAGTAGAGAGGATCGGTTTCGAAATGCAGACCCTGAGGGACGGTACAGGTCTCGCCGTTCAGATGGTGAGGTGCCAGACCTTAACCCAAGTGACCTGCCTACACAGGTAAGTGTTTTGGTTTGGGTTTTTTAAAGAAAGAGGCAGGGACTGTTCGAGCAAATTGAAGGTTCCAATACACATATTAGTTTCAATAAAATGGCCGCACATCTCAAGAGTCACTGTGCAACCTTCTTTTCACAACCTCAGATTCTTGCTCCGAACTAACTGGTAGGATTTCATCCTTCAGGGCAGGGAGCAGAGGTTTAAGTATTGTGTTCAGAACTGCTGCTTATATTTGTGACCTGAGTTGGGGGAGGAGAGTGAATAAAGGTTTCCTCAGATAGTCCCAAACAGGGCTGTGGGAAAGGGGACGACCCCTTGATTCAACAGGGCGGATCAAGTTATTATCACCCCAGAGCTCTTATTCAGCAGGAAGCAGTTTGTGCTTGCGATGCCCCCATGACAGTGCGGCACAAGTAATAAACAGCACATGAGCATTTCAACCTTGTGATGAGCCTCTGAGGCTGCTGTGGCAGTAGCCAAACTGTAGGAGAGACTAGTTTTAATGGTTAAATTAGAACTAAAGATCTTCATTCATCGTCATGCTGAATGAGTGAACATTTAAAGAGAGCCCATGTATTAGTTTGTGTTTAAAAATCGTTTAGACATTGATCAGTGGCTGTGGGAAAGTTTTATTGTATATTTTGCACTATGCTTAGGAGATGGATGCTCTGTGGTGTTTTATCAGACTAAGGTAAGGGACTTCTTACTGCTCCTCCTGTGATTTTGAGTAGAAGTATATGGCAACAAAACATGAGAGACACCTTAGAGGTTTAGCGTTTCTGGACCCAGAAAAATCACTCAAGTCTTGATCAGATTTCACATACAGCTTTCACCAGAAGAGATGTCACTGCAAGGCTCTGAGTCTTTGGCAGTCTTCCTAAAGAAACTGATAGACTAAACATGTGAATACTACTGCGCTAAGGCTGGGACTTATTGTGGCAGCTGTTTTTGTTTAAAGAGTTCAAAGCTGGTAATATATTAATGCAGTCATATTTCATATTGCTAAATTCCAGTGAAGGGAAGTGTGGCACAAACATGCTGCTCAAACTAATGATTGCTGATATTACATATTTACTAGGGGGCTCTTGGTTCAAACGTGAAACCACCAGGAAAGCTGAATCCAATAAAAGAATAATAATATTCCTAAAGCCAACTAAGTCAGAATATCCTCTCGTCCTGTCAACTAATCAAATGATCCTGTCTCAGTGCAAGGGCTGGACTAGATGACCTCTTGAAGTCCCTTCCAACCCTTTCCTACATGTCTATGATTCTATACATTAAATTCACTATGGTTTAACGAGGAAAATGTTATCTGCAAAGTTTGAAAAACCTCATAATTTTAAACTCTGTATAATTTTGTTTGTTCTTTTTAAAAGGAAAAGATATGGATCAGAAAGATCCAGACCTGCACAGTTTTATGGCTCCCTGTCAATTTAGAACATAATTTAAGCATGATTTTTAATATGGCTAATTTAAAAATGCCTTCTAAATGAATATGGTTTGTGTCTGAATTTCTGAGTAATAAAGAGTGTTAGAGATTAGCTCAGAGAGGTGGGAAGCCACTACATTACAAATAAGACTGGTGGTCTTGAGCCACTTATTAATTCTAACTTATTTTGAAGTTTTGAGACATCTTGGTCTGAAAAAGTAATTTTTTGAAGTTCAGAACAGATATAGAATATGAGAAATAACTGAATATTTAATGCAAAACACACATATTCAAATGCCTCTTGTATAAGTCTAGCATATTCACATATCAGGAATGCTGAGTCGTGAACAGAAGCTGAAGAAAATTATGTTTGTCAAAACTATCTAGCACAAGATTGCTGTATACTTATTTTTAGTAAAGAATAAAATTGTTAGACACATAGAAGAACATAACTTGTTAGGCAAAAGTCAATGTGGTTTCTGTAAAGGGAAATCATGTCTTACTAATCTATTAGAGTTCTTTGAAGGGGTCAACAAACATGTGGACAAGGGGGATCCAGTGGACATAGTGTACTTAGATTTCCAGAAAGGCTTTGACAAGGTCCCTCACCAAAGTCTCTCACATAAATTAAGTTGTCATGAGATAAGAGGGAAGATCCTTTCATGGATTGAGAACTGGTTAAAAGACAGGGAACAAAGGGTAGGAATTAATAGTAAATTCTCAGAATGGAGAGCAGTAACTAGTGGTGTTCCCCAAGGGTCAGTCCTAGGACCAATCCTATTCAACTTATTCATAACTGATCTGGAGAAAGGGGTAAAAAGTGAGGTGGCAAAGTTTGCAGATGATACTAAACTGCTCAAGATAGTTAAGACCAAAGCAGACCAGGAAGAACTTCAAAAAGATCTCACAAAACTAAGTGGTTGGGCAACAAAATGGCAAATGAAATTTAATGTGGATAAATGTAAAGTAACGCACGTTGGAAAAAATAACCCCGACTATACATACAATATGATGGGGACTAATTTAGCTACTAATCAGAAAAGAGATCTTGGAGTCATCGTGGATAGTTCTCTGAAGACGTCCACACAGTGGGCAGCGGCAGTCAAAAAGCAAACAGGATGTTAGGAATCATTCAAAAAGGGATAGAGAATAAGACAGAGAATATCTTATTGCCCTTATATAAATCGATGGTATGCCCACATCTTGAATACTGCACACAGTTGTGGTCTCTTCATTTAAAAAAAGATACACTGGCATTAGAAAAAGTTCAGAAAAGGGCAACTAAAATGATTAGGGGTTTGGAATGGGTGCCTCTTGAGGAGAGATTAAAGAGGCTAGGACTTTTCAGCTTGGAAAAGAGGAGACTAAGGGGGGATATGATAGAGGTATATAAAATCATGAGTGGTGTGGAGAAAGTGAATAAGGAAAAGTTATTTACTTGTTTCCATAATATAAGAACTAGGGGCCATCAAATGAAATTAATGGTCATCAGGTTTAAAACAAATAAAAGGAAGTTCTTCTTCACACAGTGCACAGTCAACCTGTGGAACTCCTTACCTGAGGAGGTTGTGAAGGCTAGGACTATAATAGGGTTTAAAAGCGAACTAAAGTCCATTAATGGCTATTAGCCACAATGGGTAAGGAATGGTGTCCCTAGCATCCATTTGCCAGAGGGTGGAGATGGATGGCAGGAGAGAGATCACTTGATCATTACCTGTTAGGTTCACTCCCTCTGGGGCACCTGACATTGGCCACTGTCGGTAGACAGGATACTGGGCTCGATGGACCTTTGGTCTGACCCAGTATGGCCATTCTTATGTTCTTGTGTTCTTATGTTTGTGCGTCCTTCATTTTAGCTACTGGTCTCACATTTAGAGTTTGATGGATTTAGATGTATGGGTACAGCTCTTACATGTAGCATCTTCTCTAGATAAACATACTAGTCTCTTAAGCAATCTAATTATAAGGCAGAACTAAAGAAATACTGTACCACTGAATCAGTAGTTAATTTATTTATATTTAATAAGCTAGTAAATTGTGCTGTATTTTAACGTTATTCGTAAATATCCCCTTGCTTTCCCTTATATAACAATTATAATTTCTAAGAATATTTCTAAAATTTAAATTAAAAACAAATACACTAAATCTATCTGGCAGGAGCTTTTTAGCACCTTCAGGCCCCCTGGAAGGCCCTTGATCCATGAAAGGACTCAATTTGATTTCAATAGGAGTTGTGTGTATTGATTAAGAATAATCAATATATGAGCCCAAGTAACAATCTGTCACATCCTGTGAAAATTTTGAAGTTAAATATTGACATTTCTGAGCCTACATCTTCTAGGGATTACTTTAGGAAGATTGGTTTTTGGGGGTTAGTAATCAAAAGGCAAGGAGGTAAGATAAATGCAGAAAAGGTCTGGTGGGATAAGTTGAAAAAGTGCTTCCTAGGTCAAATAAAGGCCAGGGTGACTGGTTGTGTTTTGGCTACTTGGTAGCACTGTAGCCGTATTTAGGACAGGTAGTACTCATCAATTTGTCACTTGACTTCTTTAATGCAGTGTTTTAAGAAGAACTACACTAATCTTTAGCCTTCTAGTGCCTGAAAAACATGGGGACACTAGTAAATATAAATGGTGCAAGAGAGGGAGATCAGAATTCTGACTCTGCATCTTGAGTATATTTAGTGAAGGTGACTTCAGATCCAGTCCAGTTCTCACTGAAGTTCATGGAAGAACTTCAGTGGGAGCTGGATCAGGCCTTTAGAGACCATAAAGAAATCGGACTGACTATGAAGTGTACTGAAGAATAGAATGGGCAATAACTAACTCCTTGGTTACATTCTCTCAAGGCATTTAAGAGATTAAAGTCCTTTTGAAAATTCAAATTTTTTAAAAAATTCTTCATTGCTTTTAAAAATACTGAAATGTCCCTATTCTGTATTGTGGGTTAAGGTGAGATTGAAATCTTCACGCACAACTAGTGTTTATAGTTGGAGGATATAAAAAAGATGTGCTTGATTAGGTGCTCTACTAAGAGGAAGGTGATTAAAGAACAGGACTGGGACCCAGGGAACCTGGATTCTATTCAGGGCTCAGGTATCAAAGTGACTTAACCTGTCTGCAAGTCAGTTTACCAGATGGTAAAAAGGGGACAGTAATGCTTTCCTATCTCCCAGAGGTTTGGAAAAGCTTAATTCATAAATATTTGTAATATGCTTTGTGATCCTTGGATTGGGTTGCCAACTTTCTAATTGCAGAAAACCAGACACCTCTGCCCTGCCACTTTCTCAAGGCCCCGCCCCCGCTCACTCCATCCCCCCCTTCCTCTGTCGCCCGCTCTTACTCACTCTCTCTCACTCACTCGCTCATTTTCACTCAGGCAGGGGTTGGAGTGTGGGAGCAGGTGCGGGCTCCGGGGTGGGTCCAGAAATGAGGGGTTCTGTGTGTGAGAGGGGGA
This sequence comes from Mauremys reevesii, assembly GCF_016161935.1. Classification (NCBI taxonomy): domain Eukaryota; kingdom Metazoa; phylum Chordata; order Testudines; family Geoemydidae; genus Mauremys; species Mauremys reevesii. The sequence goes on along the minus strand of NC_052628.1, from coordinate 21,752,074 downwards.
TCCAGGCTGGGGCAGGAGGTTGGGGTGTGGGAGGGGTGAGACGGGATGAGGGGTTTGGGGTGCAGGAGGGGGCTCTGGACTTGGGCAGGGGGTTAGGGTGCCGGGGGGGTGAGGACTCAGGCTGGGGGTATGGGCTATGGGGTGGGGTCGGGGATGAGATGTTTGGGGTGCAGGAGGAAGCTCCAGGCTGGGGCCAGGGATGAGGGATTCAGAGTGCAGGAAGGGGCTCAGAGCTGGGGCAGGGGTTGGAGTATGGGAGGGGATGAGGGGTGCAGGCTCTGGGTGGCACTTACCTCAGATGGCTCCCAGGAAGCAATGGCCAATGGGAGCTGCGGAGCCGGTGCTCAGGGTGAAGGCAGCACATAGAGCCCCCGTGGCCATCCCTATGCCTCGAAGCTGGAGAGACATGCTGGCTGCTTCCGGGAGCCGCACGAAGCTGGGTGGGGAGCTTGCCAGCCTAGTGCCAACTGGACTTTTAACGACCTGGTCAGTGGTGCTGACTGGAGCCACCAGGGTCGCTTTTCGACCAAGTGTTCTCGTCGAAAACCAGACACCTGGCAACCCTATCCTTGGACAGAAGGTGCTATGTATTGACAATGCAAAGTATTATATAGTGAGCAGTAGTTACATGAGCAGCTGATTCACCAGATTTTGATGAAGTAGAGACTACATGATCATATTTTAGCTGTGGAAAGTTATTGTCTTAATATGCATGAGTAAATCAGACTGGTTGAAATACATCTTCAATTTTTATCATGGTACCTATAGCTTAGTTGGCTCATTTTATGACAAACTGTTTGCTACATTCTGTGATATTATTTGCTTCCTTGTTTAAATTATTTGTCTCAGTAAAAGCTGAAGGACTTTGAATTATGCCTCACTTTGTAGTTTGACAGCTGCTGTGATGCTTTCTGTCATTTAGCATCTGTAAATACAGTACTGCAGTTTGCCTTGCACATTTTGGGTAATGGAAAGGCATCGTCACTTGGCCAAACACAAGAGTAGGCTAAACATACAGTCTAGCAGCAAGAAAGAGAGGCATGAAGTGATGAAGAAGAATAATAATAATTAATAATAATAATAAAAAAGAAGAATTTCTAATCAACCTATTTTACTGAACTGAAAAACTACTCTGTGCCAGATCCTTAGCTAGTATGAACCTGCATAGATCTATTGAAGCAGATGGAGCTAAGTTGATTTACAATAGCTTTTTGGCAACCTAATTGGAGATTATTATTTCATCAAGATTATTATGTATTTATACGATGCATATTTTAGGCATAAGTAACTTGGCTTTTAGTTTTTCATCATAGACATCTTTAGCTGTTTAAAGATCTCCTCTCAGGCTGTTTCTGTTCGGGGGCCTTTTATTCTTTTTATCGTAATGTGATTTATTTTGCATTAGCTTCCAGCTGTCTTCAGTGTGAATCTTCGGGCTTCTTTAGCTGCTGTTGTGATGTCTCGAAGCTTTAACTTGGACTATGATGAAAATGTCCTTCCTTTGTCTGTCTAGACTGCAAGCTCTTCACGGCAGGGGCTGTCTTTTACAGTGTGCCTGTACAGCACCTAGCACAATGGGCTCTTGATCTTGGATGGGACCCCTAGGCACTTTTGTAATACTACTCCTGATACAGCAAATGATTCATTTGTAGCCAGTCAGTTTCCATCTTCCCTTAAAACAATAGTAATTACAGATTTACTGGAGAAGTCTCCCTTGCTACTAAATTTCTATTAATCTATTCCAAACTTTTCCATTCTTTGCATAGATTTAGGTAAAAGCTATAGCTTTGGTAACTGCAGTTTTGCATTTTAAAGAATTGCAGTTATTGAGGTTACTCTATGCCCCAAATACCTAGGGTGCCAGTAGCATGCCAAGTGTACTCTCACTTCAAGGCAAGTACTGTAGGTGCTTCAGTAGTTAGGCTTTGCAGGCACTGGTTCTGGGTGGGTCCCAATAACCGCTCAGACACATGACTAAGGGAAAGGGTATTTTAATAGGGCTCTCAGGGAAGGGAAAGGTTGCAGATACCCCAGGTATAGAGACTTAAACAGTTACAGTTCAAAGTGAGCACTATCAGTTCTTGTTTGGGTCCCTGGGGCAGCCAGGTCGAGAGTTAGAGCATTTCAGGCCTAGTGCCTGGAGAAGCCTCTCCAGTCCAGTCTCCATTCAAACAAATAAGCATTTGTGAGTTTCCAGGCCAGGCTCAGGTAGTGTCTCTCATTAGGGTCCCTTTCCCAGCCATTGCTGCTCTCCCATAAGTCCCTCACAGACCTGTACCCAGCTGTGACATCCGGCAATCAGAGCCTGTCCCACATGCAGCTCAGCCCACAGTTCCTGGGGCTTCTTTCTGCTCCCTGATGCCTTGTGGCTCTCACTCCCAAGCAGAGTGCAGCCACGTCATTGTTCAGGACCTTTCTACTTACTAGACCAGGAGAAGGAGAGTGCAGTGGGCAGGGTGCTGATGGAAAGCATAGTCCCAGCTTAGTCAGGGAGTAGGAGATGTACAGCAAGGAGGGGGCTGGCGAGAGGTGTAGTCCCCTGCTTTGCAGATCCATCACACGTTAATCTAAATGATAAATGCCTTTTGTTCTAGACTTAGCGTGCACCAAAGCCCTTTTGGGAGGAATCAGATGTAATCTGGTAGCAATTATTGACAAGAAAGTGTTAATGCTTTTTCTTGACCCATGGCTCATGTCATTAGAAATGGAGTAACTAGATAGGTGGTACAGGAGTGGGTATGGTTTGCATGCATCTTATTATTTGTATTACTGTAGTGCCTAGGGGTCCCAACTGAGACTGATGCCCCATTATGGTATATCCTGTACAAAGACCTAGTAAGAGACAGTCCTGGTCCCAAAATGTATACAATCTAAAGCGAGAGATTTCTGCCCTTACGTGAGTGTTGGTGGTAAATATGGATAAACATCCATAACTACTGTTTTCCAGAATGGAAGACATAACTTTAGCTGAACGTATGTTCCTATGGTTTTATGCATGAATGATTCTGTGAAAATATTTGAAACTAAGCTGACTTTATTGATATTGCACAATATGTTGTTTAGTGCTATAATACTATAGTTGTAAATCACTATTATAAAGCTATGTATGTTTGCTCTGATACAGTACTGAAATTATTACATAAAGCGAAAAGATCCTTTCAGAATTCTAATATGAATAGATGCAAAATGAGTCCAAATATCTGTGATAAGTATCAGAATTTACTTCAGTGCAGTTGCACCCATATTTAATTTAGCCCACTGTGATAAGTGATATTTTTCTTCAAGAAGTTTTAAAAGAGCCAGTTGGTCATGTCAACCTAGCAACATAATGAGCACATGCAAATATTTGTGAAAACACAAACGAATCCTAATCTTTAAATGTCTCACTTTTTTCAGAGAATACCATTGCATAAAACCATCTGATCAGTGAGAGCTGAGAATTCCATTTGCCTCTCTTGGAATAAAATTTCAGTAGAGGGCAAAAGGAAAATGAAAAAAGGGGAATAGCTTTAAGAGGCGCAGGCCATGTGGTGACAGTTCAAGACAGCAAATGACTCCAACAGATTTTTTTAAAGGATGATTATGTAGTCAGGTGCTTGCAATGGCCAATAAAATGTTTGAAGCCCCAGCCAAGAAAATGATGTCAGCACCCAGTCTGCCAATAGAGATGATTCCCTGGAGGTCATTCTGCTTTGAGTATCAGAGTTTTCATCCTGTCATCTGCAATACCTATTTTGTGGATCCATGTTCCAAATTATTTATTGTAAATATTCCCCAAGCCTTGTGTCTCAGGATCCTTCTCTTGCTGCTTTGGATGGAAAGCAAATACATCCTTCAGTAAAAAGCTTGGGCCTGTCCAAGTGAGTGATCATAGAATCTCAGGCTTGGAAGGGACCTCAGGAGGTCATCTAGTCCAACCCCCTGCTCAAAGCAGGACCAATCTCCAGACAGATTTTTACCCCAGTTCCCTAAATGGCCCCCTCAAGGACTGAACTCACAACCCTGGGTTTAGCAGACCAATGCTCAAATCACTGAGCTATCCTTCCCCCTAATGAACCAAACTTGCTGAGATATTAAGCATCAAGGCAGCCATTTTAACAACTCAGCTCTTTAAATTATACAGATAAATTCTCTTAAACCAACATCAGTGTAGAACAGTAGAGTAAACCATTGGCTTGAATCACAGTTGGGGATGTGCTGTTGGTTACTACATATTCCTGAGACACTGAAAGTTCATATTGTCAAACCTGCGTAGTTGACATTAATGGCTGGATCTTCAAAATGGCTCCAGAGAGACCAGAGGCAAGAGGTCTTGTGTTAGATAAGAGCCGTGGGTGTGGATGATGGTTCATGAGATTGAAGATGGGCTAGAGAATGGTTCACAGGTAGGCCATTAGCTCGCATCTAGCCTCTGTTTGGTAGTTGGGAAGATTGTATTGGTGCTTTCCATCTTGTATTCTTAAAAAGGTCTTCAACTTCCAGTGCTGAAGCAAAGAGGTGGGTGGTAGTAGATCAATTTCAGAAGCAGTTGGACTTGGGGAACTTACTAGGCATTAGAGATGGGCAGACTATTCACATTGAGCAAGTTATTAATTAATTTAGCCTGCTTGCAGATTGTCTACAAACAGACTTTTTAAAAAATGAATTTGTCCATTATTCAAAATCATTTAGCTTGCTTCACTAGTAATAAAAGCAAGGTCCCGTGTATACACACCTGCCTCTAAAAATATGAAATAAAGGAACAAGGCAGAGTCCCTTCTAAACAGTCCATTCTTTAAAGTATTCCAAAGAAAATCAGAGAATGAAATCTACCTGCTATACATTATTGAAATAATTGCTGCATTAAAAACCTGAAAAAAATCATATCAAGTTTCCATTGCTGAAAGCATGATTCAATAATGATAATATTTAGGATGTATAGAATGATGGCTATTCACTAATTCTTCATGTCAACACACTTGGCTGGATTCACTAAACCTAGTTCATGGAGGAGTAAATTAATCTACCAGCTACTGCCTTGTTTCATGCACCCGAAGGTGGGATTCAACCCAAGAGAGGGCAAGCAGTGGTATCTTTGCTTTCCCTCAGTGCTGTTGTGGGAAGCTACTGTAATTTCTCCCAAATGCCCCACTGGTGGAGGATGCTGTGGGGAATGCCTCCTGCCTCGTTTGGGGGCTTTATTGGCCCTCCAGTGTAAGGGGCTGTGACTGCATTGTACCATCAACAATGATCGACCTTCTGCCTTGAAAGCCTTATGCCAGGGATTACATCTTGGGTTGAATCTGGTCCCCATTCTGTTTTGCCCAGTACAGGATTGATTGTCTTGTGGTTCTTCTGCCCTGAGTGAAAAGCTGACAGTGTGATAACCAAGTCGATGTTGTGAGACAGGGGATGGATCACTTGATGATTGCCTGATTACCTGTTCTGTTCATTTCCTCTCAATCACGTGGCATTGGCAACTGTTGGAAGACTGGACACTGGGCTAGATGGACCATTGGTTTGACCCAGTATGATGATCTTATGTAAATCCTTTGAGGTCCACTGCAAATGCTGCTTTAGTATTTAAGAAAGTCTCTGTGGCTTCAAAAGCAAGCAAAATGGCAGATGAAATTCAGTGTTGATAAATACGAAGTAATGCACATTGGAAAACATAATCCCAACCAAACATACAAAATGAGGGGGTCTACATTATCTGTTTTCACTCAAGAAAGAGATTTTAGAGTCATTATTTTCTGAAAATGTCCACTCAGTGTGCAGCAGCAATAAAAAAACCAAAAACAAAATAACCCAAACAAACCTAACAATGTTAGGAACTGTTAGGAAGGGATTGATAATAAGACAGTAAATATCCTAATGCCACTATATAAATCCATGGTACACCCACACCTTGAATATTCCATACTGTTCTGGCCATCCCAAAAAGATATATTAGAATTGGAAAAGATACAGATAGACAACAAAAATGATTAAGTGTATGGAACAGCTTCTATATGAAGAGAGATTAAAAAGACTGGGACATTCCAGCTTGGAAAAGAGATGACTAAGAGGGGATATGATAGAGGTCTATAAAATTGTGACTGGTGTGGAGAAAGTGAATAAGGCGGTGTTATTTACTCCTTCACATAACACAAGAACCAAGGGTCACCCAATGAAATTAATAGGCAGCAGGTTCCAAACAAACATAAGGAAGTATTTCTTCACACAACGTGCAGTCAACCTGTGGAACTCATTGACGGGATGTTGTGAAGCCAAAACTACAACAGGATTCAAAAGAGAACTAGATCAATTCATGGATAAGTCCATTGATGGCTATTAGCCAAGATGATCAGGGATGAAACATCATGCGCTGAGTGTCCCTAGCTTCTGATTACTAGAAGCTGGGAGTGGGCTACAGGGGGTGGATCACTCGATGATTGCCTCTGAAGTGATTCCTCATTCCCTCTGAAGCACTTGGCATTGGCCATTTTCAGGAGACAGGATACGGGGTTAGATGGACCATTGGTCTGACCCAGCATCGCCATTCTTATGTTCCTGTGTAAGTCCTTTGAGGTCCACTGCAAATGCTGCCTTGTTATTTAAGAAAAACTGTGGCTTCAAAACGCAGCTTTGTGGCAGAGGAGAGAGCACTTTTGTTTCCTATTTTTTTGCATCGTGCGTCAACTGTGAGATTCTTTAGCACCCATCAGTACTGTAAATCTTGAAAAGCCAATATAATTTAAGATATGTGATTACTGCAACTTTCATAAACTTCTCCGTTTTTATTTAAAGTTTTCTGCTTATTTATGAAAGGGTCTGCTGAAACAGTTACTATGGCCTGAGCTGCTGTTTTTAGACTTCTTTCCTTTATATTTTCCATTTTGCTGTCTGGCTTTTGGACTACATATTGCATTTCTGTTTCCATTTATTTACACCTTTCGACTGCCAAATTTTTCTTTCAAAGATTTCAAAGCAGGGTTTCTTTGTGTATAGATTTGTAGCTTCTTGAATACCACATACTCAAATTCAATCAAGCCTTTTTAAACTCTTACAATTAGCTGCAATGTGGAAAAGGGTCTATCATATTTTATTTATTTTAGTTGGAGGAAAATGTTCCCTTTTGTTTTATTAATGATGGAATCCAGCACTTATGAAATCAAATGTTTGATGTCATGTGCTCGGAGCAGGCATAATGCAAGCTTCCACAGATAGTGCTGGCGATGCACTTCCTTCCTGATCTATAACACACTAACAATTCCAGATGAAGACTTGTTCTGAATAAAGACTGCCCAATGTGCAGTGGTTTTGTGATATAGAAAAATGGCCTCCAGAGACTGCATTGAAACTAGCAAACTCTATTCTCTCTTGTGTTCTGTTACATAAGATGACCCATTTCATTCGTAATTAATTGTAGAATATTAATACTGTTTTAAAATAATTTGATTATTTTAAAGTATGCACTTTGAAGTTTATGATCTGTGAGTGAAAATCTGATCCAAAAACACTTTGCATGTTGAGAAGAGCCAAGTTAGAAAAACAGTACAGCCGCATAAGAATGACACAGCTATAAAAACAGCCACAGAAAAGTATTAGCCATTTAAATGGTCAGGAAGTAACTTGGGCTACTTTCCATTTTTCCTAGAATATATTAGCACACTCACACGAAGTCTGAACTGAAGGAGGTGAGCAAAATACAGAGTGCATCCTGGGGATTAACCATTGAAACCAATTACCAAGGGAAATGTTGGATTTTTCCATCTCTTGATGCAGAAAATCAGATTGGATCACTTTCTAGAAGCTGGAGGAGTACTTGTGGCACCTTAGAGACTAACAAATTTATTTGAGCATAAGCTCAAACCCACTTCATCAAATGCGTGCCACAAGTACTCCTCGTTCTTTTTGCTGATACAGACTAACACGGCTATCACTCTGAAACCTTTCTAGAAGCTGTACTTTAGCCAACATCCAAGTTCCTGGTCTCAGCACAAGGGCAACTGGTCCCTTCTCACCTTAAACTCAGTGAATCTGTGAAATACTGAAACCCCCAATGTCAGTGACTAGACTTCACCTCATAGGATCGGGCTGGATAAACTTGTTTTTCTAGCTTGGCTCTTTGATGCACTTGAAATGCTTTGGCTCCATTAGCATTTTGGTTGGGTGGGGAGCTGTTGCGGGAATTTCTTTCCTTTACAAATGTGATGACAACTAACTACTCTGAATTTGATGGAGAAAGTGACTAGAAATTTCGATGAAAACATTAAACTGACCAGCATCAAGAAGTAAATGTAGTTGAACCATTAAGTAATAATGACTGCTATGATTAAATTCAGCATCGTCTGGGGCAGGGATTATACCAGGGTTTCTCAAACTGGGGTTGCCGCTTGTGTAGGGAAAGCCCCTGGCGGGCCGGGATGGTTTGTTTACCTGCCCCTTCCACAGGTCTGGCCGATCGCGATTCCCACTGGCCACGGATTGCTGCTCCGGGCCAATGGGAGCTGCTGGAAGTGGCGCGGGCCGAGGGACATACTTATAGGCAGTATGGAGGTACTTCAGTTTGTCTTTATGGAGTCACAGAAGGTATAGGTACCCACCCCTACACAAAAAAGGGAGTAGTTACAGTAAACATATAGTGTGGACATTCCCCAGACATCTTTTACAAAGATGTTCGCTGCATCAGGTTCATTGACAGCCCATTAGCTCCAGGTAAACAGCTAGTGAAGACAAGCCCCGAAACACAGTTACCAAAGGGTAGGAGCAGATGTTTAATGTTCAGCATGCAAAAATGTAACAGCAAGTTGCCCCAAGGGGTGTATGTGTGGGAAATGTTTTAACTATGATTGGTGGTGGTTAATATATTTATTAATGAAGTGGCCAGATTTCCAGATGACACACACAAATTTTGGTTTTTAAAAACTGGAGAATAAGTTGCCTAACTTCAGCCATTTTTGAAAGTGTTGGCTTGAGAACATTTAGTTTAGAAAAGACCAGTACAAGATCATGTCATAATACGAGACCAGAGGGGACAGTCAATAGAATTGAAAGTTAACACATTTTAAACTGTTTTTAAAAAAATGAAATAGTTTTTGCACACTTCAGTCTGTTTTGTTGTTTTAGCGGGGGTCAGATTTGGCCACCCTTTCTCAGGCTGAGTAGCCTCTTAGGGTACGTCTATGGCGGGTAGTGATCGATCTATAGGGGATCGGTTTATTGTGTCTAGTATAGATTTGGAACTCCACCACGGAGTCGACGGGGGAGTGGCAGCAGTCGACTCGCCACTGTCCTCAAGGCCAGGTAGCTATGTCAACCTAAGATACGCCGATTTCAGCTTCGCTATTTGCATAGCTGAAGTTGCATATCTTAGGTCAACATCTCTCCCGCTCACATAGCTACTGCCGCTCGTTGGAGGTGGTTTAATTATGCGGACAGAAGAGGTGTCCCCCGCCAGCATAGAGCAGCTACCCGGGAGACTTTACAGAGGCGCAGCTGCAGTGGGACAGCTGTGCTGCTGTTAGGTCTCTAGTGGAGACATAGTCTTAGTTAAACTGCATTAAACCCTGTGTGGACACTCTCATTCAGAATTAAAGTGACCTCAATTAAGTTTATCTTAATTAACTACCCACATGGGGATTTAATGCAGTTTAGCTAATCCATTTTTAATTCACCGAGTTAATTTGGATTTAATTTTCCTGAGTGTTGCTGTATAGACAGGCCCTCGATTCTAAAATGTAATTCCATGATTGGTCACTCAAACGTGCAGCCTGTGTTGAAGATAATTGCCATCTCTGTAGCTTAATCTTGGTTGAGGGGAGAATTTATGTTTCTCTGCTAAACTATTTTTATTATGAGAGAAACCAATTTATTATAGCAATAACAATTCTCCAGAGTGTGCTGGAACTGTATAGCTCCACTTTTAGGGTAGATAAATATACTTGACATTAGTTCTTGCCTTTTAACAAGTTATTCCATACTTCACTCTAATTTTCTTCAAAGTATTCCTCATTCTGTCATGGCCCATTATTAAATTAGGAGATCATGCTTTGTTGATGATTTTGATCCTATCTAAAAACACTTAAGCACATATATATAACTTTACTCAGGTGAGCAATCTCCTTGAAGTGAAGTTTCACAGACTCAAATGTTTTCAGGGTCAAGCTCTTAAATTGTATTTTAAGCACCGTTTTTAACTCTCCAGACCCAGTTTCCTTACCACTGATGGCTATATTCTACAGATTCTATACCATTTAGCTATCATTTTCCTTTTTGTTCCCAGCCATTTACACACATACTGGGTCTGACCTTGCTGTTTATGTAAAACTCCTGTTGGGGTTACATTGCGCTTAAGAGCTTCAGAAAAATTGGGCCCAAAATACTTATGCTACAAAGCTTCACTGTAAAACTTTCCCACCCTGAACAAGGACTCCGATATACACTGCTTCCTAATAACATGCGTGCTGCTGCCAAGAATTTTAGGTTCACCAGGGCACTTGACAATGCTGCGTCTCAGAAACAAGTAGCAATTTTTAAATGCTCCCCACAGTGTTTAACTTTATCCAGCGTGAAATGGCAATTCGATCATGGACCTTTTTTCGGTACTGCACTTTTGTGTACTGTAAAAACATTGGTTGTGTATAGAGTAGGGTAAGTCAGAAATAGATAAGAGAGAGAGAGAGAGAGAGATGACATTTAAGAAATAAACCAAAGCTGAGTGACTTCAACAAGCTGAGAAAAGTTGTCTCACAGTTATATGGGTTTCTGCATAGCTCCCAAGTTTGTAAAACTCACAGATTCGATCATAATCAACTCCTGTGTAAGAGATTTCAGGTTGTTTTTTATACATTTTTTTTTCTCATTTGACTTAGTAGTAATCTCAATTTTTTTCCTTTGGGCTTGGTAGAGCCTGAGAGCTATCCCAGTCAGTTCAATGGACATCGTGACTCCTCAGGGCCAGGTCATTCATTTGTGTTCTGTTTCGCTCTGAGCATGTTAAGCCATTTGGATAAGTGTCTGTTTGTTATCAATTGAAAGAAACAAAAATAAATGTATGTTTCACTGTCAGTTGTTATTTACGATCAAGAATGTACATACCATTGTCAGCACTAATCATGGGCACTTACGAACTGCAGTTGTTAAACTGAAGGTGATATTTCTAAGTATAGGGAATACTGCAAGTGCCTCTAGAAGGGTAAATACAGCAGTACGGAGGACATCCATGCTGTAATGACATCCATGCTATCCTTGTACCCTTCCAAATATAAGATACCTCACAGCCCTGGAATAACATCTCACTGTTCTATTCAGTTATTGCAAATGTTTCTGACTTTCAATTAAAATGGTTTTGGACTAGGGCCTCGGCCCTGCAGGCTGCTGAGTATTGCTGAATGGAAAACAGTGCAGCGGTAAAGTGCTAGCACCTGGCATCAGCCCTTTGCCTGGGCAGAAACACTTCAGTACCGTGCAGAGAAATAAACTCAGTGATCACCAATGAGAACAGACTTCTGCGCCGAACCTCTGGTCTGTGGTACCTGCTCCCCTCTCAGCTTCCTTCACCCTTGGATAGTAGATAACAAAGGACTACGCTCAGCAGCTCTAGATACTCATGCACCATAAACAGACAGGAGACTTGGGGACTGATTCCAGACTGAAGTCAGTGGGAGTCTTTTCATTGCTTGCAATGGGCTTTCAATCAGGCCCATAGATAGCCCTACCTGTGTTCATCGCTTTCTCCCCACCCTGATTAACTGAATCCTGGTTATCTAGGTATTTTCAGGACACTATTTTATTATCTAAATACAAAATTCAAGGACTCTTTAAACCTTTTCTCTCAGCAAGAAGGATGCCACATCTGGAAGATGCACATGGTGAAGGGGACAGACGGGCTGGGGATCCAGATTACAGGAGGAAGAGGATCAAAGCGATCCCCTCATGGCATCATTGTTGCGCATGTTGAGGAAGGAGGCTCTGCTCACAGGTAATGTAATGTTTGTTCCTTCGCAAGGCTACGTAGGTTTGATTGATCTGTTTATGCGACTTTCAGCAGAACTCAAAAAAGGGATAATGGAAGTTTGCTCACATGTCCGTAAAAACATTTATTTACATTGGGACAGAGAGTGGGCTAATAAAATGACAAATATTAAAAAGTATTTAGGACCCAACTTAGTTGTGCTTTATTCATTTTTTCTGCATGCTTGCATTTAAATATCATTTTTCTGCACAGTTTGGCTGTAAGAACCTTTACTTAGGCTCAGAATGCTTCCCCCCTTTTCTTCTATAGGGATGGTAGATTGACAGCTGGTGACGAGCTCCTAATGATCAACAGTCAGTCTTTGGTTGGACTCTCCCATCAGGAAGCTGTGGCTATTCTGCGATCTGCTACAGGTCTAGTGGAGCTGGTGGTAGCTAGCAGGGTAGGTAACTTTACATCTCACTCTTTTCTGTAATACCTGAGTGCCTGACGTCTCTAGATGTTGTTCTGTGTATTTGCAGTCTTTATTTTTTTATGTTAGTAACTTGAAGTAATTTTTTTGCAGTTAAAGTGATGTGATGTTTCATGCAAATAAGATGAAACCAATTTATTAACAGGGCTTAGTCTTTCTTCATCATAGGAATGATTAGAGATGTGGATCATCATGTAGGCTGAGCATTAAATACGTGCCAAAAATGCCGTTGTCACTGTTCGTCTAGCCTAGCTGGTCCTTTAATTTGGTGGGATATAGATTTTAGTTGTACATACAATAGAGAGGCTTAATCTTTTCTGGATGTTCTTTGATAACTCCTTCCAGTGCCCAGTGTTCACATTTATCAAAAAGAGAAAATGTCCCAGGGTGTTCAAGGACAAAAACCAAGATGCATGAACTTAAAATTTATATAGTATTTTAATTAGCCACCGAAGTGCATCAAAGTTCTTTGTCGGGATTACAGTGTAGTATTAACTCCGCCAGTTTTCACCTTGACGACAACGTACTTTGAATAGATGCAAACAGTTAGACATTTGGGCTATCTTCCAAAGGGGGCATATCAGCCTACATGAATTCCTTCTTCAAATTCCTTCTCCAATTGTGCTGCAATTACAGCTATACAATCTACAAGAATGTTTGCAACAAAAAGCTCTTCGGGTTCTGACCAGACTTTGTGTCAGCACAATCTCTATAGATTCAGTTTTCACATTCCTGGGAAGAGTATTTGCTAGCCTGACAAATGAAGTATATCAATCTTTGCTTTATTCATATATATATATATATATATAAAATATGAATATAGTAGTCATTCATATTTGAGGATCAGATTCCAATCAGCTCAAGATAAGAAATAAAATAGGTGTAGTGAGTTCCGTGAGATCCCCTTGGACGATAGTTTGTATGAGGAAACTGCCACGTAAGCCCTGGATTTGTCTTGACAGAGATAGAACGCTCTTGCCCTGTACTTTGTGTTGTTATTTACACTGGAAAGTAAGCAAGATCATGGAGAATCAGGGCCTGAATGTTCTAGATTCTGGACTGAGTTGAACTGACAGCGTTGTGAAGGGAATTTTCATATCACCCCTATATGTGTGTGTTGTAAGTGTGTGAAGTGTATATATGTATATTTTTTCCTGTGAACATGTTATAATCTGCCTCCTGATGTCTCTGAATTCTACAAAATGCATGGAGTTTGTCTACGTGCAAAAGTTATTTCATTTTAACAATACCAATATAATTAAAATGGTACAACCCCCACGCCTCACCTCCCGCCTAGTTTTCCCCAGTGTGGCTGCATTGATACCAGCAGAGCTTATTCCTCTATGGGAAGGAGAATGAATTAGACTGGTATAAGGCACGTTTGTACTGGTATAACTGTGTTTACATCAGAGGTGTAGCAATATAACTATCTGGTTAAAAAAAACCAAACAGCCCAAAATACCGTTATGCAAAGCAGTTACATGGGCACAGAAATTGTGTATAGATGAGGTCATGTATAGAGTATGTCATGCCTATTTTCCTAGAATACTCCCTGGTCTTTGTTACACATTTGTTGAATGAAATGGACTAGTCCATTGTGTAATGACTAGGTCTATGTAAACTGAAAATTATGTGGAACTCTTCTGGCTTTTTGTTTCATACAAACTCCCTCCTTGTTCACTGGAAGGTTCACTGATCTTCATGAACTTTCTGAATGAATCTGGGCAGGAACAGGGAACTTTTAATTGAAACTTGAAGTTTTAGCACATTGAAATATATAATTGGATTAAATTTGAAAAAATGAGTAATTTGCTTGGGTTTTAATCTGGAGAGCAAATGCCTCCTATCAAATAGCAAAGCTTCATTATGCATTTGAATGGTACATTGTGAGAGACATAATGTGTATTTTTTTGTGTTCCTGGTAGGAAGGGACTGAAGAGGAGTCTCTCAAGTATCCCTCTACAAGTTTGCCTGACTTACTTAGTACCTGTTCAGTCCAAGATACCACCTCTTGCACTGATAATAAAGAGAATGAAGAGCCAGAGGACGAAGATGCCAAAGGAGTGAGCGCGTCTCCTGAAGCACAGGTTGCTGTAAGTGTGGCTTTGGTAATCTTTTAACATTGTTACTTGATTTCGATCTGTAGTCATGCCATGTGCTCCTACAGCCTAAAATGTAACCATTCATCTGTGTAAAAAAATCTTAATTAAACTAGCGCTTCCTTTATGTTAAAGATGGTCTACAGAAAACTAAACAGTGTGCTCAACTTGAGATCATGATATCTTTGTATTACCGTCTTGCAGGAGTGTGTGAAGTAGCACTGCAAACTTTTATGTCTGTTAGTTACACACGAGCCCGAATGTGTTTTTTCTCTAGTTAAATTACATTCCATTCACTTTTAAATGGAAGCTAAGAGAGGTCAACTGAAGTGCCGTGGCTGTGGTATGTTTGTTTCCTCTCTTTGTGTAATCAAACTCTTGAAGATCTTGATCCACAAAGGGGCCTCAGGCATTGTGACACTGAGTGTCACTAACTTTTAGGTGCCTAGAAAATCACAGGAACAATACTGGTCCACAAAGCCTGAGTTAGGCATGCCTAGGCTCCTTATACAAAGGATGAGGAGAGAGAGGCACCTTAGAATGTGAGCCTAAAAAGCCAGCACGCTAGGCAGGGAGCTACCTAAGTTAGTCAGTGGGATATACTGACTAGACAGGGATGTGTCCTAAGCCCTGCCCCTCTTTCAGAGATAGGTGCCTAAATCCAAGCTGCTCGGAGGTGCCTGTCTCAGCTACTGATGCACAAATGGGGGGAAGGATAGGCACTCCTCTGCCTAACTCACGTATGGGGCCTGATCCATGCTCAGAGGCCACCTAACACCTCAAAACTGCCAGGGGGAGGACCTTCCTCATTAACCTTTAGCCTACTAGTTAGGGTACTCACCCAGCATGTGAGAGACCACGGGTTCAAGCACAGGTACCAACTTTTCAAACTGCCAGGGGTGCTTGACCTCCAGCTCTGCCCCAGGCCCTGTCCCCACTCCACCCCTTCCCCTATGGCCCCACCCCAGTTCTGCCCCTCCCCCAAGCATACCATGTCCCCACTCCTCCCCCATCCCTCCCAGCCTCCCTGAACACCATGAAACAACTGTTCGCGGCACAGGAGGTGTGGGGAGAAAGGGGGGAGGCGCTCATCCGCGGGGCCCTGGCAGGTGGGAGGTGCTGGGAGGGGTGATGGGGAGCTGATGGGGTGGATGCTCAGCACCCACCATTTTTTCGCCCAGGACTTTGTAGGGCTTGTGTGCTAATTTGGGTGGGCGTCTCGGACAAAAGAATTATTAAAAATTCATTTTGCAATTCTTACAAGATATTACACATTCAAACTACAGTAATGGCTTATAAAGTTGTGGTTCAGTAAAGCACTGACCATTAAAATTAATTGTTGCAAATCTTTATTATGTGTGGGTTAAGGGACACAGTCTCCTAGAATTCTAGTCAATTTCCAAACATGAGTTAAAAGTAATTTCAGTCACTTCACCTGCTTCTGAGTCCCCGGTGCCGAGGTTTGTATTTTGCAGTTACATTTTTCAGTGCTGTTGAAACGTCCGTTCCCCTTCCACAGTTAGTGTTAGAGATTCACAAAAATACTAGCGGAAACGAGCTGTAGGGGAACAGTGATACATAAAGATCTTGCAAATGGGGAAAGTAGTGAAATAAATAAATACATTTTTTTCCCTCTAATCTTCTTCAGGTCTAGTAGCCGTATGTGTAAAACTGGTCCAAGGGAGGTATGATTGTTAAGTTGGTCAAATCCTGTTACATTCCTTAGGCCAAGTAAGAAGAATCCTCCCTCCTCTTATCCGGGAAAGGGTGCCGAATATTTTTGCACCTAATCTGTGACTGCTACTCCAGCTGCAGGATTGCAGCAGCTGGCCCCTGTGTATGGACAGTGTAGTCGGAGACCCACAAATTGCATCCAGGGCCTGCACTCCCTCCTCGGTGGGTTTTCTGCAGCCTACCAAGCAGTGCTGCGCAAACTCTAGCTGTAGCCTTGCTCTGCTCGGCCTCTCTCTGCACAGTAAAACCACACTTGTTCTACAGCGTGCAGGGCCTCCCATATCCTTTCAAGGGTTTGCTTTTTTAATTTACAAGGCACGGAGTCCAATCAGGATGGCAGTATAATTTGATTCCCAAGCATGTGGCATAGTATAACTATATACCTTGTTGTAGAATTTCTACAGATACAGCAATGATTTTTTTCCACGTTTGGTAATAACCGTGTGATTTGGTCCCTGCTGTGGTATGTATAGGCCCAATAAAAGTAGTCTGATATCAGAAACCTATGAAAAACATGTAGCAAGCGTACACCTCCTTGGCTCAGGGTTTTAGGTATATTTTTCTGTACTTAAGTGTTGTAAAAGAGCCATGATTTACAGATGCTAAAATAAAAAAATATGTGAATGGAATCTAATAACCTGTTTAATAATAGCCATCTTTTGTTTCCTCTCTTTGTGTAATCAAACTCTTGAAGATCTTGATCCACAAAGGGGCCTCAGGCATTGTGACACTGAGTGTCACTAACTTTTCGGTGCCTAGAAAATCACAGGAACAACACTGATCCACGAAGCCTGAGTTAGGCATGCCTAGGCTCCTTATACAAAGGATGAGGAGAGAGAGGCACCTTAGAATGTGAGCCTAAACAGCCAGCACGCTAGGCAGGGAGCTACCTAAGTTAGTCAGTGGGATATACTGACTAGACAGGGATGTGTCCTAAGCCCTGCCCCTCTTTCAGAGATAGGTGCCTAAATCCAAGCTGCTCGGAGGTGCCTGTCTCAGCTACTGATGCACAAATGGGGGGAAGGATAGGCACTCCTCTGCCTAACTCACGTATGGGGCCTGATCCATGCTCAGAGGCCACCTAACACCTCAAAACCGCCAGGGGGAGGACCTTCCTCATTAACCTTTAGCCTACTAGTTAGGGTACTCACCCAGCATGTGAGAGACCACGGGTTCAAGCACAGGTACCAACTTTTCAAACTGCCAGGGGTGCTTGACCTCCAGCTCTGCCCCAGGCCCTGTCCCCACTCCACCCCTTCCCCTATGGCCCCACCCCAGTTCTGCCCCTCCCCCAAGCATACCATGTCCCCACTCCTCCCCCATCCCTCCCAGCCTCCCTGAACACCATGAAACAACTGTTCGCGGCACAGGAGGTGTGGGGAGAAAGGGGGGAGGCGCTCATCCGCAGGGCCCTGGCAGGTGGGAGGTGCTGGGAGGGGTGATGGGGAGCTGATGGGGTGGATGCTCAGCACCCACCATTTTTTCGCCCAGGACTTTGTAGGGCTTGTGTGCTAATTTGAGTGGGCGTCTCGGACAAAAGAATGATTAAAAATTCATTTTGCAATTCTTACAAGATATTACACATTCAAACTACAATAATGGCTTATAAAGTTGTGGTTCAGTAAAGCACTGACCATTAAAATTAATTGTTGCAAATCTTTATTATGTGTGGGTTAAGGGACACAGTCTCCTAGAATTCTAGTCAATTTCCAAACATGAGTTAAAAGTAATTTCAGTCACTTCACCTGCTTCTGAGTCCCCGGTGCAGAGGTTTGTATTTTGCAGTTACATTTTTCAGTGCTGTTGAAACTTCCGTTCCCCTTCCACTGTTAGTGTTAGAGATTCACAAAAATACTAGCGGAAACGAGCTGTAGGGGAACAGTGATACATAAAGATCTTGCAAATGGGGAAAGTAGTGAAATAAATAAATACATTTTTTTCCCTCTAATCTTCTTCAGGTCTAGTAGCCGTATGTGTAAAACTGGTCCAAGGGAGGTATGATTGTTAAGTTGGTCAAATCCTGTTACATTCCTTAGGCCAAGTAAGAAGAATCCTCCCTCCTCTTATCCGGGAAAGGGTGCCGAATATTTTTGCACCTAATCTGTGACTGCTACTCCAGCTGCAGGATTGCAGCAGCTGGCCCCTGTGTATGGACAGTGTAGTCGGAGACCCACAAATTGCATCCAGGGCCTGCACTCCCTCCTCGGTGGGTTTTCTGCAGCCTACCAAGCAGTGCTGCGCAAACTCTAGCTGTAGCCTTGCTCTGCTCGGCCTCTCTCTGCACAGTAAAACCACACTTGTTCTACAGCGTGCAGGGCCTCCCATATCCTTTCAAGGGTTTGCTTTTTTAATTTACAAGGCACGGAGTCCAATCAGGATGGCAGTATAATTTGATTCCCAAGCATGTGGCATAGTATAACTATATACCTTGTTGTAGAATTTCTACAGATACAGCAATGATTTTTTTCCACGTTTGGTAATAACCGTGTGATTTGGTCCCTGCTGTGGTATGTATAGGCCCAATAAAAGTAGTCTGATATCAGAAACCTATGAAAAACATGTAGCAAGCGTACACCTCCTTGGCTCAGGGTTTTAGGTATATTTTTCTGTACTTACGTGCTGTAAAAGAGCCATGATTTACAGATGCTAAAATAAAAAATATGTGAATGGAATCTCATAACCTGTTTAATAATAGCCATCTTTTGTGAAATAAAAAAGTTTCTTCAAATGTTCAGGGTTGGAAGTAGAATGACCGTGGTTGTGGAGAATGAGGGAGTTATGGGCATTATTTTTATGAATCTCAGATGGACCTCAATTAACCTGTTTGGAGTTAAATCAAAGGAGACTGTTGGAGGGAAACAAACAGGAAATAAAACAATGGCAAAAATAAGGGACAATCCAGAGAATATCAAGAGTCCTTGTGGAAACAGTAACTGGAGAATGCCTCTGCCTAGTTCCAGCCAGGCTGGCAAGGTTTACTATTCTCAGGCCTGAGCCTTGGATCACAGGGGATATTAAAACTTTCAAGATACTTGTGCCCTTGGGAAGAATGGGGGGTTGAATGGGTTGTCAGCAGCTGCCTGGGGGAGACACATGGAAGGAAGGAGAGAAGGAATGCAGCAGCACAGTCTGTTTCTGCCAGCCCAGAGATGGAGGTAACTGGGCCGAATGGAACTCACTTAAGCTTGCAAGGAAAGAGTACGGTTTAGATAAGGAAAAGGACTTACGGGTGTCAAACAGAGTTGGGTCTGTTGGGTTAACTGGGTTGGTAAACAGAGGCGCTGCTGCCCAGAGACCCATTCAAAGAGAGATTGGACTGTGTGGTTCCATTCAGAGGAGGGTGAAGATGGCAAAACCTGCCCCAGAGGGGTGCACTCATCAAGAAGGATTAAAAGGAGTCTAAAGCGCAGCTCTCCTCATCGGCATGACAGTGGCTCTTTTTGGTTTACCTTGTGCAAGGACTTGATAATTCTTGTGTTCTTCACTTTTTAATAGTTTGTTGCTTCTTTTGTCTGGTATTTCTCAGAAACAAACATAGTGAGCATTATTTGCATATAAGGGAGGAGGGTTGGCCTAATAATTACGACAGAAACTAGGTCCTCTTGTGTCAAACCAAGGTAAAATCAGTGTGACTCCTTTGACTTCTGTGGGGGGATGCTACTCCAGATTTGGAGATCATAAAATCGTGACCTGATTCCTGGGTTTGAATCCCAATTCTGTCACTGACTTGAGTCAAATCTCATCTCTCTGAGTTTCCCCACCTGTAAAAAAGGGATGATAACACTTGCCTACTTGCGGGGACTTGAGGTGGGATACTACCAATGTGACATTATCTTTTTTTTTTTTAAATTGACTAAGAAGCATTTTTAGGGGTAACACCTGCCCTGAGGTCTCCCTGCCAATTTTTTGTAGCTTTACAACTACAGATTCCTATATTAAAAATATTTTGCTCTCCCTTGTTGCTATATGTGAAAATCCTACACAGGAAAAGGGGAAACTGACCATGAACACTAACCATGCCTAAAGCACATAGTAACTAATAAACTGTTTCCTCTAGTCTCTTTCAGCTCTAGTTACCTTAGGAGTTATTGTAACAAACATGGGTACTAACTGTTCAGATCAACATGATTTTAAGTTAACAAGTTTTGAGTTTAGATTTGAAAGATCCTACAAAATTATGGGACAAGATTTTTTGTAAGCACTCAGCATTGTCTGTCTCTGCTCCCATTGACTTCAATGAGAGAAGTTAGTTCAGCACTGACCACTTCTGAAAATCACACCCTTAATTATAACCCTGATGTATAACTATCAGTGCGTAGCAGGCGAGGTGCAGATACACTGAACGAGACATAGTAAAGGACAGATCTGGATATATCTCTTTCAGGGCAAGTATTGCAGTTTTATAGGACATTTTTGAGAATTGAAAAACCTGATGCAGCTTGCCTGTGCACAATGAGGTTTATGATGAAGATATGTTTGAATTCAAACGGGCATTGCCAAGTGTCAAAACGTAGCTATTGGAATTCAGCTGACTATGGTTGCCACACGTTTCTTTTTTTAATTCAGCTCTCTTCAGGTGCTGGATTGTCAGGATTTCCCCTAAGATTTGAAGGAACTTGCTCTCTTAGCTTTGCTACTAAAATCTTTTCGGCCAAGCAGTAGTCAGTCTGAGAGGAGCTCTGTAGCACAGAAATGAAGAGCTCAGTAGCACTTGGAGGCTGCAGTTTAAAAATATCACCCTTGTGGCTTATTTAAAATCCAAGCATTATATTACACTAAAGCAAAACTTTTATAAATACAGTTTAATAGGAACTCTTTTGTACCCAGTCTGGCTGTGCAAAGGCCCTGAAACATGAAACATCCCTTCAAGTTCTAACATTAATAAAACTTGTGCCACCAGGCAGAAAAGGGATTATATTAAAATCCTGAGAGTGCATTTGTTTCCGTGATGGTCTAGCCAAAACGTTCCTTAACTTCACACATGGAGTTCTCAGGTGAGACCATGTTGTTGTGTTAAATTGTCTCAAATCACTCTTGGGATTTTAATATTAAAAAGGTGAGAGTCTGGTGCTTATGGTGCTGTTTATGTTAATTTTACCTATTTGTATGTGTGTAAGCAGGGAGGGGCAGGTAAAATATTATTTCCGTTTGGGTGTGTGTGTGTTCATTTTTGTTCTGGAAAGTCTACCATATTCCTTGAACTTTAACCTTCTGCTGGGTCACTGTATTGGTGGAAACAAAACAGACACATGAAATAGCACTAAGAGGAAAATAACTTTGGCAAGAGTTTCAGATTTTGGTGAAGATTTTGGCTCCCTCAGTGTTTAGGTGCCCAACTTGGGACTCCTTAACAGGGCTTGATTTTTTTCAGAAGGTGGTTGCTTAGAATTTTCTGAAAATCTGGCCCCTTAAGGCATCTGAGCACCCACACTGCTGAACAGTCACTGTTGAAATTCTTGGCCTTTGTTTTTATGTCTGGTGCTGTTATCTTGTTAAATACAAAATGATAAAGCCAATCAGATTATTATTATTAATAATAATTGTTTGTTATTGTTACCTAATCTTATATAGTACTTTTCATCAGTAGATCTCAAAGCCATCCCCATTTTACAGATGGGGAATCGGAGGCACGGCTCAGGGAAGTGACTTGACCGAGGTCACAGAACAGGCCAGTGGCAGAGCCCTGGGAAGATAGTGTTCACTTGTGCAGGCACATGGGGGGCTAAATCCAGGCCTCCGGCGCTGCAGTCTCCATTGTCAGGGGAATCTGTGGGCAACAGGATTCCATCTGGGAGCTAGGCCAGGCCAGAAGATGGTTGTGGGGGATTCACGTAAAGGCCTACAAAGATCACTTCAGTCATTCTGGTTGTGTGAACCTCTGCTGCTTGACTCAACATCTATGGCAGTGCAGGAGGTTTCCTACCAAAGTCTCCTGGCTGTACAACTGCCCAGGATGCAGCCTCATTACTGGACCAGGGAAATGCTCCCAGCTGTGTGACTGTTCGATTCTTGTTGCAGGAGTTTTGGTAAGGTTTGCTTTGGCCTTAAATGCTTGCCATGACTCAAGGTTGCTAACGTACTGGATACAGAGATTGTTCAATCTCGGGGGGTCGCAGCAATCCTGCTGTAACAGAAACAGGATGTCATCGGTTAAAGGTTAAATACCTCTGATGTGTGAATTGTGTTTCTTTCTTCATGCCAAAACCCACCTTATGTTTTTGGCAAGGTATGCGTCCGAAAGAGAATAAATCAACCTGTTTTGTAAATGTGCAGAGATGAGTTCATCCCAGTTCTTTATTTGAGCCTTAGGAATGTTCAGTTATTTCCCATTGTAAGTCTCTGTGTCTTACTGGAGAATCCGTATGTAATTACCTCTAGCCGTGCAAGTGCAGTAAGGAAGAAGATAACAATGCCATAAGTTTAAAAAAAAACACTGGGGTCAAAAGTTCTCTTGGAAACACTGAAACAGATATTTCAGAGAAAGCATTAGCACTGCAAGGAAACAGGAAGCATAACTCAACAATTAATTGTGTGGGGGAGAAGGACCTTAATTACTCAGAGGACTCCAGTGTTGAGTCCCACTAGGGCATTGCAATTCCAGAAATCAGCTCTGAAATACAACTGTAAATGGAATTGCTATGTCCAAAACCCCTTTTTGTAAATAATATGCTTTAAGCTGAAAGGGATTTTGTCAGGAGAAATAGAGAAGAGAGAGATTTGGGGGTCAGATTATGGGGAGCCCCTGCAGAGGTGTACTGGGGAAGGGGTACAAGGAGCCTTCCCTCGCTGCAGCCCTGTGCCAGACACAGCTGCAACTCCTGCACTCTTCTGGTATAGGGGCTTCTCCCTGATAGTGCCTCCTCAGGCACCAGGCACCCCAGAGAACCCTGGCCCTGCCCCTTCTTAGCATCACCTTGAGAGTTGCCAGCTGTGAATGCTACACTCCTTTTGAAGCTCTCCGACGCTGTGTGCCAAGTTACTCCTGGAGGCAATGTGCTTTCCTGAGGTGCAGTACCTCCTAATGTGCCAGATCAACCCCCAAGTCCTGCTTACCTAGGGCTGTGACTAACAATAGATCTCATAGTGAATATAGCAAAGTGGGAAAATGTACGTTTTTAGGATAAAGATAGTGAAAAGTCTGGATAAGAGATGGCTGCAAAAAAGTCTAAGGGCGAAATCCAGTTTGCCTTGTTCATTTGAGTATTCCTGGTGCATCCCAGTAATCCCAACTGCTGTATCACATTACAAGAAGCTAAAAGGACTCTTTCCTGCTATGACTCTTCCACGTAAGCAATTACTTCAGTTGCCACAGAGATGTTGTATAATCACAAAGAGGAGGTGGCATCTGCCATCATGAATGGAAGCAGGTGGTGGTTAGGTGACAGGTTGTCTGATAAGATATGGTCCACACTATGGATGAGTTTGAGAAACCCCTGGAAGACATTAAGGTGCCCTTCATGCTTGGCAGGTTTATAATTCTTATTCTTCCATGTAAAATGTTTGAAAGTCAGCACGGTAATGGAAACATACTTTATCTGCAATGCAGGGTCTCCAGGCCCCTTTTCTTTTGTGAATGAGATTTCTTTCCGCAAAGCAGCAGATATAGTAGCCAGCTATTTCTCTCTTGGCCACTTGGATAGCTGCCCAGATTTGGTGGAAATGAACTGCCTTTAGCAGCCTAAAAATAACCTCCCCGTGACATTAGAATGAAACGGATACTATCATGGCCCTGCAGTCTAGCGGACGTTAACATAAAGATAATAAAGGCACCAGGACTTTGAGAGTTGTCATAAATGTTGTTTTATCACATCTGCAGATTGTTTATCCCCAAATTCTTGTAACTGTATACAATCCAACCCTAGCTGGGATCAGTTAAATTATATTTTAGACATGCTGTGCTTGAAAAAATACAATCCACATAATACATACGTAAGGTATGAAAGACACTAGATACCCAAGTATTGCATATCGTGCTATGTACTCAGCATGACACAAACAGTGTTTTTAAAACTAATTTCAAAGTGCTATACCAAAAATATCATGGAAATGTACCCTCCAATTGTTAGCTTTGATAGTGTAAGCGAGATCTGATGTTCTCAGCAGAGCTATTTTTACATTGTGACTAGGCATGAAGACTGCTTCCTGTGGTCTTCCACCCTCAGTATGTGAACAAAAAGTCCCCCTGAAAATAAAATAAAGCAGCTATATTCTCTGTTGTCATATATGGAATCACAATCTATCTTAAACAGGGGACAATTATTAGAGAAAACAATTACAAACTACAGACACAAATAAACAGGGTTCCACACAGCTTGAGTTCCTAGTTTGTCTCCTTTGTTTACCTTCCAAGAGCTTCTTCCACAGAGACATCTATGTCTAAATAACATACTGCAAATAAACGTATCATTACCCTTTCTAACATTGTCTTCAAATCCTGAATATTGATACAAAAATAGAATAAGAGTGTTGCGGATTTCTCAGAAATGTTTATAATGAATTTAATTTAATTCAGTCCAAAAGCTGTTTAAGGTGAAAAAGCATGTTATATAGCAGATAAAAGCAAAGCTAATCTAAAGAGTGATGAGAGGTTGGTTTAGCTGGATGGATCTCATTATCTCTAGGGCCAAGAGGGAACCTGTCAGTGGCTGCCTCCCCTTGAAGATCTCTGCCACAGCAAAGACTAATGGCACAAGCAATTTCCAGTGTTTCTTTCTATTTAATAGGACATTGTTCTTAATTTTAAAAATCACTTTTATTCATTTTAACTTTTAATAGCTAGTTGGAAGTATGGAAATGAACCCTTTACCTAACCCTGCAAGCTAAGCTACCACCCATGAGTGGGTCTGTGGTTCAGCACAGAGTGACATTGGTTTCAGAGGTCCACCTGCACTGAATAACGTGTAGGATCTGGGCTTATGTTCTTTCCTTTCTGTCCCATGGAGCCGGCAAATTGTTGTTGTAGGGTTGAATGAGAGTGCTAGGGTGCTGACACTGATTTCTAAAGAAATTATGAAAGCATTTGTTAGGGGGAAAAGGAAAATTTGGCCCTCATTATACTATGTGGGTAACCAAACTACACCCCAAATCCTCTTCACCTGGTGTGCTGTGCAGTCACCCACAGGTATCTAGATATGCAGTAACTGATCTTGTGCTCATGAATGCTGGGGTACATTTCAAATGCCGGGTTTGCACATACCTAGCTAGTACAACCTGAACATTTTTCCACCAAAGAAATACAGGGATTTAGTAAACTGACATAAACATCAAGATTGATCAGAGTTTGCACCTGTCACATTGGGCAGCAGTATCCCTTTTAAAAAGTAAAGCACCACAACTCTGTTGTATTACTTTGTATAGGCATGCTGTGGAATTCAGACATCCGGCAGAGTGATAGACCAAGCACTCTTAAGGAGACCACTTTGAGTTGTTTATGTAGCATTTCCATCTCTTCAGAAAACTACAGGGTGGTTCCAGCTGTTGAACATTTATCTTGCTTCCTGATTTCCTTCCCAGGCATGAAAGCAGAGGTTTCTAGCATGTTCATTTAGTGAATGGTGGGTTCAAAGGAGGTACAAGTTGCACACTGTGGGACCAGCAAGTGTGATTTCCAGAGCCTCCCCTCAGGAAAGCCTGCCAGTGTTTGCTTCATCAAAGGAAGCAAACCTGAACATGCAGCTTATCTCCTCTGGAAACCCCATAGGTCGAGACTGCCTTGGTAAATGTGCTGAATCAAAGGATCCCCTGGATGTCTGGGTGATGCCAGGCACCTTCATCCCCTCTCTACTTTGGGTTATAACAGGGGTTCTCAAATTGGGGGTCAGGACCCCTCAAGGGGTCATAAGGATATTACCTGGGAGGTCGTGAGCTGTCAACCTTCACCCCCAAAACTTGCTTTGCCGCCAGCATTTATAATGGTGTTAAACATATAAAGAAGTGTTTTTAATTTATAAGAGGGGGTCGCACTCAGAGGCTTGCTATGTGAAAGGGGTCACCAGTACAGAAGTTTGAGAACAACTGAGTTATAACAGTAAGACCCCAACTCATTCCTTACTTGTTGGGGAGGGAGCAACTTCTCTGGGTTTTCCATGGTGCCAGTTGTCGTACTATCTAAACACTTACCTGGTTAATTAGATCTCCAGAGTGAGGCCCCTAGTAGACTTCATGGTGTTTCCTGCTCAGCTCCTGGCCCTGGTTCTGCTTGGATTCCTATTTACTGGAAATGTTTCTGTCATTCAGATCATGGAGGGAATGCTTTGTCAAAAAGGAGGGTCTTGTAGCATGCCCTAAAGCTGATTAACTCTGGATCAGCCTAAACCGTTCTGTGAGCTTCTTCCACAGTCAGAGTCCCCCAGCCAAGGATGCTTTATCTGTAGTTCCCAGGCATATCAACCTGAGCTTTGTAAGCTGCATTATCCAAGAGCAGGGAGCAGCTGTTTTGCTGGGCCATAGAGGCAGCTGCTGATAGAGCTGAGTTCTGACTTGTTAACGGCTTTGGAAATATGGACTGAGACCGTGAACTGCAGTGGAAGCTGACCAGTTGGTAGTGGAGTTCTTGGTGGCCTGTCCAACTGATGAGTCTGGCAGCCACGTTTTGTACGATGTGTAGCCTCTGCATTGCTTTCAATGTCAGTCGCATTTGCAGAAAGTTGTAGCGGTCCAGTCTGCAGCTCATAATTTAGGGACATTCAATGAAAGAGGTATAAACTGGCCCTGAATAAATTTAGACAGGAAGTTAGATGGACCATATGGCTGTTCTTATCTTCTAACCCAGACAGTAGCCAACGCTAAGTGCATCAGAGGGAATGACCAGAACAGGGCAATTATCGAGTGATCCATCCTCTGTTGTCCTGTCCCAGCTTCTGGCAGTCAGAAGCTAGGGACACCCAGAGCATGGGGTTGCATCCCTGGCCATCTTGGCTACTAACCATGGATGGACCTATCCTCCATGAACTTACCTAATTCTTTTTTGAACCCAGATACAGTTTTGGCTTTCACAACATCCCTTGGCTGTTCCACAGGTTGATTGTGTGTTGTGTGAAGAAGTACGTCCTTTTGTTTGTTTTAACCTGCTGCCTATTAATTTCATTGGGTGACCCCAGTTCAAGAAGGAGTAAATAACACTTCCTTATGCACTTTCTGCACCCCAGTCATGATTTTATAGACCTCTATCACATTCCCCTAAGTCATCTCTTTTCCAAGATGAAAAGTCCCAGTCTTTATAATTGCTCCTCATGGGGAAGCTGTTTCATATCCTTCATCACTTTTGTTGCCCTTCTCTGTACTTTTTCCAATTCCAATATATCTCTTCGGGGATGGGGGCAACCAGATCTGCATGCAGTATTCAAGATATGGGCGTACCATGGATTTATGTAGTGCTATTATGATATTTACTGTGTTATTATCTATCCCTTTCCTAACATTTTGTTAGCTTTTTTGACTGCTGCCGCACATTGAGTGGATGTTTTCAGAAAACTATCCACAGTGACTCCACAATCTCTTTCTTGAGTGGTAACAGCTAATTTAGACCCCATCATTTTAGCTGTATAGTTGGGATTATGGTTTCCATTATGCATTACTCTGTATTTATCAACATTGAATTTCATTTGGCGTTTTGTTACAAAGGGATCTCACAAAACTGGGTGACTGGGCAACTCTTCACAGTCTGCTTTGGACTTAACCATCTTGAGTAATTTTGTATCGTCTGTAAATTTTGCCACCTCACTGTTTACCTGTTTTTCCAGATCATTTATGAATACATTGAACAGCACTGGTGCCAGTATAGATCCCTGGGGGACACCACTATTTACCGCTCTCCATTCTGAAAACTGGCCATTTATTCCTACTCTTTGTTTCCTGTCTTTTAACCGGTTACTAACCCATGAGAGGACCTTTCCTCTTATTCCGTGACCACTTACTTTGCTCAAGAGGCTTTGATGAGGGACCATGTCAAAGGCTCTCTGCAAGTCCAAGTACGCTATATCCACTGGATCACTCCTGTCCACATGTTTGTTGACCCCCTCAGAGAATCCTAATAGATTACTGAGGCACGATTTCCCTTTACTAAAGCCGTGTTGACTGTTCCCCAACAAACCAAATTCATCTATGTGTCTGATAATTCTGTTCTTTACTACAGTTTCAACCAATTTGCCTGGAACTGAAGTCAGGCTTACTGGCCTGTAATTGCCAGGATCACCTCTGGAGCCTTTTTAAATAAAGTTAGGCAGGGACAGCGAGTTATATGGGCCTGTGGTGCCAGTGTTCCAGGAATATTCAGGGCCCAGGGGTCCAGCTCCGCCAATGGTCAGGGTGGGGTCTCTCCCCCAGCCCCGCCTGCCGCCCCTGGGTAATTTAAAAAGGCCCGGGGGCCTGTGGCTGCCACTGCCACCACCACCAGCACAGCGGGGCTAAGGTGGCTTCCTGCCTGGCCTTGCTCCGCTCCACTCCCAGAAGCAGCTGGAATGGCCCTATGGCCCCGGGGGGGCAGGGGAGGAAGTGTCTCCGTGTGCTGTCCCCGCACCGACCACTGACTCTGCAGATCCCATTGGCCGGGAACTATGGCCAATGGGAGCTGCTGAGGCGTTGCCTGTGGGCAGCGGCACGTGGAGGCCCCCCACCTAGGAGCCGCTGCAAGAGAAGTGTGTGGGTTGCTTTTGGGAGCTGTACGAGGTAAGTGCCGCACCCCTCACCCTCTCCCGCACCCCAACCCACGCCTCAGCCCAGAGCCTGCACTCCCTCCTGCACCTCAAGCCCTGCCTCAGCCCAGAGCCCACACCCAAACTCCCTCCCAGAGCCCACCCCCTGCCGCCCCTCCTGCACCCTAACCCCCACCTCAGCCCAGAGCCCACACCCAAACTCCCTCCCAGAGCCTGCCCCTCCCTGCACCCCAACCCCCACCTCAGCCCAGAGCCCGCACCCCTCCTGCACCCAAACTCCCTACCAGAGCCTGCACCCCTGCCCCAGCCCAGAGCCTGCACCCAAACATCCTCCCAGAGCCTGCATCCCTCCCGCACCCAAACTCCCTCGCAGAGCCTTAGGCAGGTGTGGGGGCGGGACTTGGACCCGTTCTGGGCACCACCAAAAATTATACAAACCTGCCGCCCCGGAAGTTAGGAGGTTTCTAACCAGCAGAAGAGTGAGGTTCTGGAATAGCCTCCCAGTGGGAATAGTGTGGAAAAGCATCCTAACTAGTTTTAAGATGGAGCTTCATACATTTATCAATGGGATTATTTGATGGGGTTGCCTATGATAGCAGGGGACTGGACTCGACCTAGGGTGTCCCTTTCAGTCCTATGTCCTATGTTTGTAAACTGAAAGGGAGCAAATTTAAGACTGAAAAAAGGAATGTTTTCCACATAATGTACAATTAGCCTTTAGAACTCGTTGCCTCAAGATGTATTTGAGACCAAATGCTTAGCAGGATTCCAGAAAAGACTATACAGATAACAAAAAAAATACAAAGTTATCAATCTAAAAGAAAATAAATTTTGGAAAGAATAAAACTCTTAAGCTTTAGGGCATAAAACAACCTGTAGGGGTTGGGAAGAAACTTCCCTTCAGGTCAGGTTATCCCATATTTTCTACTCTGGGTTGTTGGGTTTTTTTTTTTTTTTTTTTTGCATCTTTCTCTGAAGCAACAGGCACTGACTGCTGTTGGAGACAAGATACTAGGCTAGATGAACCACAGGCTTGATCCAGTGTGGCAATTCCTGTGTTCCTATGAATCATGCCCTATATGTATAGGAACGTTATTTTATGATAAATATATATAAAGGCCATCATAGGACTGGAAGTTGATGTTGTTTAACATCATGTTTAGTAAGAAAATGTTGTTTCCTTTCATCGGTTATTTACCAGGACAGAAAAAGAGCAAAAGCCATTCTAAAAAGCATATGAAATTTTGTTGTGTATAGGGGCTTAGATGGTCTTTTAAAAAAATTTAGTGTGTCCAATTGATGTGCCCTGCTGCAGCTGCCCCTGTGGTGATAGGCTGGGAGCTGGTTCTGCAGGCTAGAGAGAGAGAGACCTTTCCAATTTTTTTGTGCTATCTGTATATCAGTTCACTTCACATTTAGGAAACAAACTATGTCTATCTTCTGTTCACTCTCCTCAATGAAGAAACACAGTGGGATCTTGCATGAGGTGTTAAATATATTCAGTGATGGGAAAGACAACAGCTTATCATCTCAACAGCAGTAGTAAAGTAGTTTGCTTATTCTATTGTATACTCCCTAGTGTGCTGCTTTGCTTTGTCAATCTGTGATGATTGCATTCTACTGAACCACAAACATCTTGGCATTCTCTTTTGTAATGCTATTCTTCATCTTGCCTAATTAAGGACCTGGTCCAGCTGGGGTTTTGCCTGAGAAAGGACTCTGGAGTAGCCCCTCATGCTGTATTAGTGCCAGAGCTCTGTGTTCATGATAGCAGTTTCCCATTGGAAGCAAGATGTCACAATCACTGAATTGTGAAGTTACTAGATGAATGGGGCAGAATTTTCTAGTTTCAGACCTCCCTCGAAACTCTTCAAACTACAGCTTGTGTTACAGCTCCTGCTGTCCTAACAATGAAACAGCCTTGAACAGGATTTCCTGGGTTCGTTTAATGAAATGCATACAGAACTGAAATAATCTCCTCACTTCCTGGAAAGCCAGGAAAAAAGATGGCAGGGCTACTGATTTTAAACGTTCAAAAGATGCATTCCCATGTGGCCAGAAGAATAGGGCAGAGTCACATTTTTCTTTTGAGTTATGACAAAACAACCACTTTTAGAGCCAAAGATTACAGACAAAGGACTGTTCTTAGAAGCACCATGGTTTGGGTTTCTAATTGTTTTCACAGCATAATAAAACCCCAGGTAGTTTATTATACAACAGCATCAATTTAAATAATAATGTCTCTATCGTGGGCGTATATTGCAAATTCTAGAATGCCTTCCCTAAGCCTGTGTCAGATCAACGTTTGTTTTGTTACAAGAAGAAAGAATATCTAAATTACCTTATTTGTTACTTTTTATAGTAGTCAGAAACCAAGTTGGATATATTATCATCCAGGAAGCCAGTGAGAATATCTTGGGGCTTTATTTTGATGTATTTGCAATTGACCTTCTGGACATCACACACACAGTTTGGGTGTTTCCTCTTCATAGGACCATGGCTTATATGGAACCGTGGAAGTGTAGGCAGAGGTGAAAGTAAGCTGGTACAGTCCGGTCCAGCATACCGGCAAGAGCCAGTACACCGTGTTGGACTGCACCAGCTTCCACAGCCAAGATTAAAAGGGCTCTGGGCTCCCCGCAGTGGCGGGGAGCTCTGAGCCCTTTAAATCTAGCACGCAGCTCCAGCGGCAGGGCTGGGGCTGGGATTTAAAGGTCTTGGAGCTCCCCGCCACTGCGGAGAGCCCAGAGCCCTTTAAATCCCACCCGCAGCTTTGGTGGCCGGGTGGGGGCCAGGATTTAAAGGTCTTGGAGCTCCCCGCCACTGCGGAGAGCCCCGAGCCCTTTAAATCCCGCCTGCAGCTTTAATTTGCCCGCAGCTTTAATCTGCCCGTGAGCCCCAGGGGGCTCCAAGCCACCTCTGCAGCTGGGAGCCCTGGGTTGATTTAAAGGCCCTGGGGCTCCCAGCCACAGCCGGTGTCCCAGGGCCTTTAAATCTTGAGAGGCTCCGCCTCTTCCAGTTGAGGCCACGCCTTTTCCGGATGAGGCCACACACCCCTTAGGACTCCGGCAGTACCGGTAAATCCTGTAAGTTACTTTCACCCCTGAGTGTAGGACTGGAAGGGACCTCAAGAGGTCTAGTTCAGTGGTTCTCAAAGAGGGGTATGCATGCCCCTGAGGGTACACAGAGGTCTTTCAGGAGATACATCAGCTCATCTAACTATTTGCTTAGTTTTACAACATGCTACATAAAAAGCACTAGCAAAGTCAGTACAAACTAAAATTTCATACAGACAATGACTTGTTTATACTGCTCTATATAGTATACACTGAAATGTAAGTACAATATTTATATTCCAATTTATTTATTTTATAATTATATGGTAAAAATGAGAAAATAATCAATTTTTCAGTAATAGTGTGCTGTGACACTTTTGTATTTTTCTGTCTGATTTTGTAAGCAAGTAGTTTTTAAGTGAGGCGAAACGTGGGGTATGCAAGACCATTCAGACTCCTGAAAGAGGTATAATAGTCTGGAAAGGTTGAGAACCATTGGTCTAGTCCAGTCCCCTGCACTCAAGTCACGACTACATAATAACTAGACCATTCCTGACACGTGTTTGTCTAGCCTGTTCTTGAAAACCTCCAAGGATGGAGATTCCACAATCTCCCTAAGCAGTTTGTTCAAGTGCTTAACTGCCCTGACAGGAAGTTTTTCTTAATGTACAACCTAAATCTCCCTTGCTGCAATTAAAGCCCACTGCTTCTTGTACTATCTTCAGAGGTATCTGCGGGACTCCACTCGATATGCCCTTCCAGTTTGACTGTGACCCCTGATAACTCCTCCCTGGGAGCGGTTTTCCAATCAGTTGTAGTGGATCCATCTAGGCTGTATTTGCCTCGTTAGTTTGTGAGATGATCATGTGAGACAGTATCAAAAGCTTTTCTAAAGCCAAGATATCCCACATAGCAAGGGATAGTGTAGATCAGAGGTGGTCAAACAATGGCCTACGGGCCACATCTGGCCCGCGGGACTGTCCTCCCCTGCCCCTGAGCTCCTGGCCAGGGAAGCTAGTCCCTGGCTCCTTCTCCGCTGTCCCGCCTTCCCCGCAGCCTCACCTCGCCGCGCCGCCCGTGCTCTGGCCCGCTGCTCCTTCTAGGCAGCGCGGGCGGCATGGCTGGCTGCGGCGGGGCTGCAAGCTTCTGCTGCTCTGAGCAGCATGGTAAGGGGGTGGGGTATTGGATAAGGGGAAGGGAGTCCCCAGGGGCAGTCAGGGGACAGGGAGCAGGGGGCGGTTGGATGGGGTGGAGGTTCTGGGAGGGGGCAGTCAGGACAGGGGGGTTGAATAGGGGTGGGGTTCTGGGGGACGGTTGGAGTGGGGGTCCCAGGAGGGACTGGTCAGGGGTCAAGGAGCAGGTGGGGTTGGATGGGGCGGGAGATCTGAGGGGGGCAGTCTGGGGGCAGGAAGTGGGAGGGGGAGGATGGGGGCAGGGGCAAGGCTGTTTGGGGAGGCACAGCTTTCCTTACCCGACCCTCCATACAGTTTCACAACGCCGATGTGGCCCTCGGGCCAAAAAGTTTGCCCACCCCGGTCTAGATAATACTTAGTCCTGCCATGACTGCAGGGGACTGAACTAGATGTACGATTTTATGGTTCTGTTATCTTCAGGTGTTTGCAAAGTGATTGCTTGATTATTATTGCATGTGAGTGTATGGTGACAGGTGCAGTGGAGAGATTCAGGTGATTTTGCAAAATACTGGGGTTGATTTCAGTGACAGAGGTGGGGATTCTTCCTTCTTCCCTCTCACCCCCAGCTCCAAGCTTAACGTAATTGCCGAATGTGCCTTACCTTATTCTGCACCATTTGTTTTGTCCTGAGCCTTTGCTCAAACTGCAAATTGTGTGTAGCCTGAAACCTACATTGCCAACATCCAGGATGTTTAAGTCTCTTGTGTTGGCTGCTCCAGACCAGTAGTTTCAATCTCCTGCTTAGCTATGGTGTTATAGGGGAGTTGTTCTAGCCTGTATCTCCATGGCCACATTCTCCTGTAGGCAGGGTCTCATTAGTCATAGAAATCTCACCATGGGAGGACTCTAACTATAAAGACCATGCCTAGAAATTAGCCTTCAACCTGCCCGGAGACTGACAGATGGCTAGAGCATAGCTGGGCAGCGTGATGTAGAGCATTGTTCTCATTTATCCCGACAGCTGTGGGCAGTAGGGGACCAGGCTGTAGGTGTGATGGAAGCTCAGTGGCAGAGAAAGCCAGAGAAGAAATTTGTAGGGGGAGGGACACGAGGAAGTAGAGGAAGAGGTAGGGGAGCCAGGCCAGCAGGTTAGAAGGAAACTCAAGAGGGCAGATGATAGTCTTTACAGGGGTGGATAGAATAGAAAGTAGGGTGTTTATGCAAATGAGAATGCACAGTAAATGAATATGTAAATAATGGCATAGCCTCATTTGTGTACTCTTTCCAGCTTTCGGAAGCTGCAGAGGCAGCAGGCATGCTAAATTAACATGACAGCTCATCACATCATGGTGACTGAACGACAGCAATATAGATGCCGAGCAGAGAGGAAACACAGCTGCCTGCGTTCAAGTGTCCCTGGTCCTGTGTTCCCTGGCTCCCTGAGCTACAAATCAGGAACAGCCCTGTCATCCCTGAAAGAGCGAGCGGCATCCAGGCGTCCCTGTGTTGTTCTTTAGGGCTTTAAAATAATGAGATCTATGACTCTGTATGTCAGTGTAAGTGCCTTTTGTCATGAGAGTCAAGATTGTTTACTATATATGAGCAGGCGAGGAAATATTGCCTATAAATTAGAATGGTGTGAATTATAGCCGTCCTGGTTCAGTTCTAACTAGCACTGCTGTATTTTTAGGCATATGTTCTGAGAGCAGAGAGCTTTCAGGAAGAGCTGAAGTGATATTTTGGCCCTGTCCCAGTGACTTTTTTTGGCTTGATCCTTGCATCTCTTCTGGAATGAGTTATCCCCTCTTGGGTATATAAGCCAACCTAAATTGGATGCAGTAATTTTGTTAGGAGAATGGAGTTCTCTTGCTCTTTAGATGAGTCATTTAGATTATACAGAAGTGTGAGTTACAAATCATTTAGCATTAGAATAGAGCCCCGAGATTGCTGCTATGGTACCTTGCAATATCACTAAGAAATAGCTGGAATGTAAGTGTTAAATAAGTGTAAAAATTATGTATAGCATTATAGTGGTAGGAGCTATGACCGGTAGACTTAAGGTTGCGTAACAGTTTTCCGTTTCAAGCCTGTTATTAATCAATTACTATTTTCTGAAACTTTCAACTGTTGAGCAGAATTTTTACAGGCTTTGACCCTGCATAAATGGTGAAGTCTTTGGGGGAAATTTTCAGCAGAAGCAGTTCAGCTATTTTTGAGTATGAAATTGTCTGAGTGTTGAGAGGTGAAATTTGTCCAGGAAATAGCCTATACTGAGGAAAAGTTCCTTTGTTTTTCTAGTGGAAATTTGGGTTTTTATTTTTTCCCCATATCAGAAGCCTTCCAAAACTGTACTGAGCCTGCATTTTAGCTACTTCACCAATGTTTATAAAGTGTACAACTAAGAGAGGATTCACCTATGCATGTGAACACTTCAAAGATAATTGTGAAGTGACATACCTAGGAAAATATATTACTAGTGCACCTGTGTAACAACTTGTGGGGTGGGGGGAAGCATTGCGGTGGATCCTGTAGGGCTAACTGTACATTTTGTAAGGAGTGTACCAAATTTGCTGTGCACCTCTCAGCATGTGCAGGAGAGGGGCTCTCAAATAATATGATACATCTGATCATGCTATTGAAGACTATAAGCTTGATTGCACCTTGTATTGCCACCTATACCTATGCAGATGCCAACTGCGTGATCTTTTTCACCCACTGTGCACATGTGTAGATGACATCACAAGATGTTAGGCAGTGAATAATCAAACCCTCTGCATCCTAATGCATCTGCACAAGGCATCAGAGTTAAGATTGTGCATATAACCTTGCCAGACTTTTGAGTACTTAGCTGTGTAATCTTAACAGTCTATTAACCTAGCTTTTTGTATGGCACACTCATCAATATTCATTATATTGATATTAATAAAATAACATGGTTTCTATGTGGTTTCCCCTACAAAGCTGTCATTGACAATCAGTGGAAGTTTGGCGATCTGACTAAATGGAGAATAAGCAGTGGAGATCTGCCCTACAGCTTTACTGAGGGTGATAAAATGATCAGGGCCAAATCCTGTATTCCTGACTAAACTTCCTTCTCTCTGAGAATTTTGCATGAGTAAAGACTGCGGGATGGTGCTCTTAAAATATATATAGACGAATGGATGAATTTATCCAGGCATATCAAAAGGGATCCATTGAAATGTCTGTATAGACGCTGCTGAGTTTCCTGGCTCACATAAAACTAGTTTCATAGAATTCCAAGCTTTCAGGGAAAAAGAGAAGTTATAAGTGGAACATGTACAGTGGAATTTTCTACTCATTTCTAGTGGGAGCAGTTCCATCACCTTGGTTAGTTTCTTCAATATATTCCATTTTCTTATTTTTCAGATGACAGAAACAGATAAATCTCCAGATCCTGCTAATGTGGAAGTGGCGAAAGGGAACTGCCAAAGTCCGACGCTGGGAGGTGGCATATTGAAATATAGAAGTCGATCCCAAGGTAAAGCAGGCTTGGTAAAAGACATGAATAAAAGAGCTTATGCCTCTGCAGAATTCTTGTATATCACACAGAGTGGGCTAGGTGTGAAACCTAATTAAGCAGATCTAGGTTTTATTTCCATTGAACCTCAGAATAGTTTGGTTTGGATGGGGAATTTAAACTGCACAATGTTCGCATTCAGCAGAGCTTGCTGAGTTGAACCTTGTTGTTGGCAGAATAATGAAGCAAAATTCTGCATTACTGAACTTTATTTACCATTCCTTAAATTTAAATTTCCTGTGTATTTGGTTTGATTTATTTCATTAGACTTAGGTGGGGGCCTTTTCAAAACACCATCACTTTATCCCATTCATTAGGGCAAAAATTCATTAGGGCTTGTTTATTGTTACCTAAATCTCAAATAAAAAAGGTCATGCCTTCCAGCAGACTGACAATAAATAGTATGAAAATAGTACAACTCCCTTTTACATGAACGCCAAGTACTTGACTCACAGTAGTGACACGTCCTCATCACCACGGCTGTTTGGGATCACTCACTCCTCTGGTGAACAGGCTCTCCATTTATCCAAAGGGCTTGCATGTCCCCCCAAGAGTTTAGACAATCCATGATCGTGTCAATCGAAATGAATACTTATTTGTATTTAAAACAGTGTGTGTGTACAACCAGATCCTGCCACCATCACTCAGGTTGAGCCCTTTACCCTGTGAATTAGCTCATTGAAATTGGTAGGGTGGTAGCATAAGATACTACTCAAGCTCAGTAGGGTGGCAGTTTGCCCCGGCACCCTGTTTGGGAGTGGCATGGGGTGGAGTCGGCAGGAGAGGAAGCAAGGTTCAGTAGTTGGTGCTGTAGCCCGGGACTCTGGAGACCTAGCTTCAATTCCCTGCTCTGCCACAGACTTCTGGGAAAGTCAGTCTCTGTGCCTTGGTTTCCCATCCGTAAAGTAGGTATAACAGCACTGCTTTATCTCAGAGGGGTGTTATAAGGATAAAAGATTGAGGTGCACGGATACTACTGGTAATGGGGTCACATGAGTACCTGAGGGCTTGTTAATGTATTCCTGTTTGGAGAGGACGATGTTAATGTGTTCACGCCTGCAGACTCCACACCGCG
This sequence comes from Mauremys reevesii, assembly GCF_016161935.1. Lineage (NCBI taxonomy): Eukaryota > Metazoa > Chordata > Testudines > Geoemydidae > Mauremys > Mauremys reevesii. The sequence continues at coordinate 21,714,376 of NC_052628.1, read as the reverse complement.
AGTTACAGCACAGCACGTTGGTGAGCATTGTTATTTGGATCCCCATAGCCCAAACTCTAGGGGAGTGCAGATATTGCCTAAAGCGTCCGTTCTCAACTTGGGGTCCGGGGCGCCCTGGGGAGGCACGAGCAGGTTTCAGGGGGTCCGCCAAGCAGGGCCTGCATTAGACTCACTGGGGCCTAGGGCAGAAAGCCAAAGCCAGAGTCCCACCACAGTGGGGCTGAAGCCCACGCCCAAGCAACTTAGCTTCGCAGGACCCCCTGTGGCGTGAGGCCACGGGCAGTTGCCCTGCTTGATACCCCCTAGCGCTGGCCCCAGCTTTTATATACAGAAAAACAGTTGTATTGGCACAGGTGGGTCATGGAATTTCTATAGCATGTTGCAGGGAGAGAGGGGCTCAAAAAGAAAAACCTTTAGGCCAGAGGTTCTAAACCTATGTCTACACTTAGGGCAGCATACAGGGTACAGAGGCTGCACGCCCAGCTAGCAGAGTAGACGGTGACGCATGGCTCAGGCAGGTAGAGTAGAGCAGGGTGCCCCTCATGCCTGAACTCTAGGGTTATATAACAACAGTGTGAACACGGGAGACATTACTTGCAAGTGTAGACAGCCGTGTAGGTGTTATACCCTGCACAGCTGTCTACACTTGCAAGTAATGTCTCCTGCGTTCACACTGTTGTTGTTAGCAGTGTAGAGTCCTGCTGTCCCTGCTGGAGCTGTCCACTGCTATGTGTAGCTATATGCTGTAATAACAAGTGTGGATGCAACCTGCCTTTCACTGTGGAATGTAGCTACACATACCCTACACACTGCCGTAAGTGTGGACAAGGCCTTAGGTGGATCGAATGAATGGTTTCTTCAGGTGGTGATGGAGGCACATTGATGATGAGTGTGGAAAAACTGGGATACCCTTTGGCTAATTACAGGATGTCCTTCAAGGCAAATGATTCAATACCTTACACTCTACATTCTACTAACTCTACATTCACTTTTACTTCTCTCTTTTTTTTTTTTTTTTTTTTTTTAAGACAACTGGGACTGTTGCCAGAAGGGAAGGCAAATCATGTTTTTTGGCACCATGTTCCTTCTTCCATTCCTGAAAAATTACTTTCAGGATGATGAGACATTTCCAGACACGAATGCAGCTACAGTGTCAGCTCTGTAAGCTGTAAAGAAAGCTTGTGAGCGCTGCACACCAATGAGTGCCATCAGCAGAATTCTGGCTCACTCTCTGTGTTTACTATCGCTAATCGCAGAATCTAAGATTTTTTTGCATTGACCATAGATTTTCAAAGAAATTTTTGTCAGCATGAGATTGAGATGGGAATGCTCCTGCATCTTTTGAATTGTATGCAATGCACTTCACTAATAGATAACAATCAAAATTAACTCTTCCATGGGAAATTATTGCGCTATCCAACTGGATGCTGCGCTGTAGTATTGTTTGATTTATGATTTGCATAAGTCAACCATCACATGACTTGTCAGAATTGAAAGGTGCTGCTGTTTGGCTAATAAATGGCATTCCTGGGTTGTCCCTCAGGGGCTGGATCCCGTTTAGAATCGGTGGGAGAAAATGATGAACTGACCGTGGAGAATGGTGAATCAAATTACGAAATAGCAGTGAAATATTCCCGGGGAGGGAGAAAACATTCTCTTCCCCAGCAGCTTGAATCCTCAGGAACTAGGCAGGTGAGTGGCTATACTATTTACTCTGCCTAATAATGATTTACAGCCAAATTCCCAGGTCCTTACTCAGTCTAAGGTTTTTCCTCAAGCTGCTAGAAATGATTATAAAAAACTGGGGCTGCACAGGTGCATCATGGGGAATTTACCTCAGGCGTCAGCACCTACCACTTGAGCTAAAGGAGGAGTCCTTTAGCTGTGAGGAAGTAGAAGGCTGTTACAGTTGCTGAGGGAGAGATAAGTACTATGCCAGTGTAATGCATTAATATGCTGTAGTTAAAGAGGTATAACTATTTAAACAAACAGTGTGTTTCTTTGTTTCAGTTGATGATGGTATAGTTGTTACTTCAGAAGATCACGACTTCTGTAGATCATGAATCTACACAGTATCTCAGTTTACCAAAAAAAATATTTTAACTGTTACAGTATAAAAGCTGTTAAATAGATATAACATGAAATTCTGGCCATAGTGAAGTCGATGGCATTAAGACCAGGATTTCATCACCAGGTGTATATTTTAGTATACAATAGCCATTTTAATTTTTGTTTAGTCCATGACTATGTCAGAACTTTTCCCATGAAGCACATTGGTGCCTGTGTCAATCACTCAGAATGAATTAAATTTAATTTCTGATGTTCGTTAGGAATACCATATTGTGAAGAAATCTACCCGCTCACTGAGTGCAGCTCAGGTGGAATCTCCATGGAGACTGGCCCAGCCATCCATTATTTCCAACATTGTCCTGATGAAAGGACAAGGCAAGGTGAGGATTTTCACACAGCATCACAAAGGCCTGATCTTCTGGGATGCTAAGCACTCCCAACTCCCACTGACCCTCAGCGCCTGTGAAAATCAAGCTCTGAATGTTTGTTAAAGTAAATCTGTCATGTGCTTATTTCATTGTACATGATGATCAATAATAATAATAAACACTTAAGAGCCAAATTTTCAAACCCGAATGTCTGAATGAGGCAGAAACTATATCTTCCTATGTCTGTGTGCAGTATCTATCGTGTTGTGGCCCAAATCCTGATTGAGATCTCTGGTCACTACTGAAACATAAATATTAAATAAGAATGAGTGTATAGTTACAGATATGCATGCGAGTATGCAAAACAGGTATTCATTCAGCTAAGTACCTGTTTGCATTCACAATAGCCCACTTTGCACAAGAAAATCTGTCTGTGTTTATACTGTATCTCCCTAGACCATTGTGATAGCAGAGGTAAGTTAGCCAATCACCACCCTTACTCTGAATGCCTAAAAATTATAGAAAGTTAAGAGTCAGAACCAAGACTAGAATCCAGGTTGATTATTTCTCCAGGCATTTCACTAGGCCACAATGCCTCCCATGATCTCTGTGTGCAATATCATGTTTGCGTGTACACTAGGTGCTAATATATTTTACAGGGATGCCCAACATGCTATAACTCTAAAATAACTTCTTCTCATATTTATGATACTAGTGTAACAACCAGAGTAGTATTTTTCATGGCCATATTTTTCATGAAGTAATAATTCTGAAGGGGTTTGTTTCTCTCAGTGGCTGTAATTCCCATTGATAGTAATAGGATCAAACCATCTACATCATAGGATGCAATTCCCACTGTCTCTCGTAGATGAAAGGATGCCAACAAAGTAATAGGAGTTACGTGCATTTACAGAGAGAGGAATAGACTCTGGGGGAATGTTTATGTACATGTCTTTAAATATGGAATTCTTCATTTACTTAAGTAAACAAAAGTTCACACACACTCACGTTCTGCTAACATTACAGCACTGACCTTATGTCATCTTTTTACATTTCTCTCTTTCCTGAGGAAATGCAATATCTGCGATAGCAGAATAAATTGCCGTTAATCCTGGATATGGGTCTCTTGGGTGGGAATTCCACGATCCATCAATTTAAGAGGCTGCTGTTATAGTTGGAGAAGTAGAAATGAATAACATAAAACCACAGAACCATGATAACATAAAATAAACTTTTTCTGTATTTTAGGATGACTATGACTACTTTCAGGCTGAGTGATACTGTTGGAGTGAGAGTAGATCAGGAGAGGAGAGCAGAGAATAAAATCACAGCATAATTCACCATCAGCTAATTAGATTTTTATGTTTCTTTCCTCTTGGACTATCAAACAGCCTTTTTGAGATAAGTGATAACACAGTTAGGTGCCATCAATATATCACTTCTTTCTGTCTCTGTAGGGTCTTGGATTCAGCATTGTGGGAGGCCAGGATTCTGCTCGGGGACGCATGGGGATTTTTGTGAAGACTATATTCCCAAATGGAGCAGCTGCTGCTGATGGAAGACTTAAAGAAGGTACTAGAAGCTAAAATCCAGTGCTGTTGCACAGGGGTGATTCATAAACTTGTGTGTTTTTTAAAAAAAATATTTAAAAAGCCTTAAATTGCTGAGAATGTAAAAATTAGAAAGAAGCAGACTGTAAATCTGTTTGTGGTCTTCTGTGGTTGTGTTGATTTTATGTCCAGGGGGTTTTGTGTGGATTTGCGCAGGTGGTGAACGAAGGGGGTGTGCAGCGGTAAAAGGCTATGTATTTTGGGGATTAGTGAGTATGCTCGTTATGCTGTTGTGTGAGTGGTTGTGCTGGAAGAATTCTGTGAATTTGTCTGGGTGGCAGTTGGGTGCTTGGGTGTTGCAGTTGGCCAATTAGATTTAATCCATCATCTGCGAAATCTCCCTCAGGCAGCCAACTAAATTATTGCATGAAAATTAGCTGTAGAGTAAGGATGATTGATTGATTGAATTATCTCTGATATCACAGTGGTCTAGGACTCTTGGCATGGCATAGAGACATGCCTTACTGTAGCTGTACACCTCATGGTGTAATTTGTAAAACCAAAATGTCTGAGAACTTGAAAATTGGACAATAACATGCAGCAAAACCCAGTGATGACTCAGCTTGGTGATATTCTAACAAAAGTAGCTCTCAGCCATGCTTGTAGCTCCTTCCACTGCTTCACACTGACTCAACAGACAGTTTAGGCCTCAGAATGACACACAGAGTCACATTCCTGGAATCTTATTATATAGATAGTGGGGAGAATCCAATTCTATGTAAAAGGCCACAGAGACAAATTAGTTCAACACAGCTGAAAAACTATAGCTGCTCGCCTTACTTGTGCGTCTGGAAACCAATGGAAGGGTATCAGAATGTGAATTCATCTTATCAATCTGTTCAACAGAAAGTTGGTCAGACCACTCAGCCTATTTGGGTTTTTGCTGTGCTTTAAGAGAACAAAATAACAGAAGGACTAATACACCAGGAAGACTTTCCATGCCTGATTTCTTTTCTTCTCTGTGAACCCTGTTCAACAGAGGCCAGAAGCTCTGCTTGCTTAGCTGGGGAAGTGTATTGCAAAGGGGTGTCCATATGGGGTGTATCAGAAAGGTAGGGTACAGAGAAATGTACTTCAGAGGGTCTATTTTGGGATCTTGTTGTTGTTTAGTATTTTTGAGCACCCACCGTGTACAGGACACCTTCATACAACATCTGAGAACGCAGTCCCTGCCCTGCTGAGCTTACTGTGTAGAGTTCACATGACATGATGAGAATGGTCACAGGGTTGGAAGGAGGAGAGGAAGGACAAGAAAGACAATAGGATCATGCCACTAGTTAGTAAAGCATGGACTTGGCCTGATTTATTACCGCCTTTCCTGCCTTTCAGGTTGGCTGTATAGATTCACGTCGATTAGCCATGGCATTGTGTGTGCTCACATACTAGACTGATTGGTAAAGGTACCAAATGACCGTGTGTATAGAATGTCAGTTTACATAGCACTGCAAGTGCCGTCTCTTCTGCAGGAAGGCACTCCTATGTAATCTTTGTGCACTGGCCCTGAGAAGCCAATAGTTACCAGTTAGCCCATAAATCTAACAGTCCTCCACTCGTCAATCACAGGCTGGTCAGAGCTTGGTTATTCAGTTCTGCATTGGATTAGGGAAAGGTGGAGGGAAGACTCGGCAGATGATAGGGCACTGTCTAATTGTGCACAGATGTAGGTGTGTGTAAGACTGGAGAAGAGAGATCTGGATCCTGCTCTCTCTTCCTCCCTAGAAAGAAGCAGCTCAACACAGCTGGTTGTAAGTATTGTGACCCAAAGCCTTGTAGTACTGAGCAAGCAGACATAGCTCTGGGACTTGTTTGGGGTGAAGGTGTCATTGAGCGTTTAAAACCTAAAACGAAAAAAAATTAAAACGGCGTAAAAACCGCCACTACACAACACCATCCACACTAGGAGGCACCATATATCGATTTTAACTGCTTCTTAACTTACGAGAGGAGTAATGCTAGCATCGGAGGAGTAATGCTAGCATCGATTATGCTGATCGACGATGGTGTGCGTGCTATGGGGGCTATCTATTGGCCTCCATCCAATCTGGACTGCAATCTGAGACTGGCTGCTGACAACTGCCTAGACAGGAAGGAAACAGGACTTTTGAATATTTCTTGTTTGCCCAGCGTGGAGCTCCGATCAGGTGGTGGCAGCGCAGTTAAAAAAAAAGTTAAAAAAAAAGCAAAGAAAAAAAAAATAATGCGGATCATGCCGCATGCAGGCAAATGTGTTCGCAGTATCAGCAGGCGTAGCAAAAGAAATTCTCAAAAAAAAAAAACAAAAATTCAAAACAGATTTTCAAAAAAAAGCTCAGCCTGACGCGCAAACTCAGCGCTCATGAGCCCAAGAATCTCATGCATGTGGATGGAGAGACTGGAGGAATCCCACTCTCCTTCAGAGGACTCAAGCTCTCCACAGTCCTGCAGTCTTCTCCGAACTCAAACACTTCTAGCTGTCAAACCCATGGCATTCAGGGGCAAACAAAGCACCCTTACCCCCTACCCACCACCGGAAAAAACCCACCAAACACCCAGAAGTTTTAACAAACTCTTCTATCTTTGACTGAATTTGATAGACCACTTTGATGCTGCAGATCAACGATGCTGCAGCCCTCCTGCCCACCGCGCTTGGCTGGGTGTGCCATGGGGTGCTAATGGTGCTCATCTCATCTGGTATCATCCTCCAGCAAAGTGCAAGGGCAAAAAACAAGGATGACACCATGATCTGTGCAAAATGAGGGTGGATCAAGGGTGTTTTCATGGTAGTGATGGTGCAATATGGCTTATGGTAGATGATTTCATATATGGGAAAATCAGCTGAGCTGATCATCATCAGCCCCTGTAGTGAAAAGAAAAAGAAAGTGCCAAGAAGCAGCAAAGTGCCCCCTCTCCTCCTCTCTCCACACTCTCTTACTGTCTCCACTCTCCTGTCCTGCCTCTCTGGCTGTCATGTCAGGCTGGAGGCCACTATAATCTCATCTCCTTATTCCTATATTCTTTATATTCTTCTATTCTTTCATGGGGGCACACAATGGGTACAGGGGAAGGAAGTAGGAAGAAGGGGAGGAGGAACAGGGGGGGACAGGTGAGGAGCACCCAGGAAGAAATAGCATGAGCAATATCATTAATGCAATTCACAACTCAGAGCAGCTGTGCTCTCTCTCTCTCTCTCTCAGTCTCTCTCAGTCTAGTACACTTGCCCTAGGACTAGAGGAGGAGGACTGACTATTCTAGGACTCTACCATATTCTATATGGCAGACAGATTCTATTTTTTAGATAGATAAGGAGGGGAGGGAACTCAGGAGTCATTCCCAATTTATTTTTATTAGCTTTAGCAGCCAGCAGCCACTTTAACAGCAGCAAAGCAACCACAGCAACAGCAAGTGGTACCACAATTATCTTATTATTATTTTATGTATATGGTATATGGTATGGTATATGATAACCATCCTGCTCATCTGCAAAATGCAAAAAAAAAAATGCTGCTGCTGCTGGCTGGCTCGCTCTGCTGTCCATCTAGTGACCTACACGACAGTCACAAGGCACAACAGGCTGGCCATGATTGCCCCATGCATGCATCTGCCAGGGCAGCAATCCAGAAAAAAAAAATGATGAAATGCTTGCGTGTGCTTTCAGCGGAAGGGAGAGGTGACTGATTTTTACACAGAACCACCAACGCGAACAATGAATTTTCTCAAGAAAAAAAAAGGGGCGGGGGAGGAGGGGAGGGGGAGGGACTATGGGATAGGGGGATAACTACGACCACAGTGCAATGCTCTGTCAGAAATCACGCTAGCCTCGTCGGACCGGACGACACCACTGATTTAATGTGTTTAGTGTGGCCACGCACACTCCATTTTATAAAATCTGTTTTACAAAAGCGGTTTATGCAAATTCGGAATAGTCCCGTAGTGTAGACGTACCCTGACTCTCAGCCACCTCTTTGTGTTCAGCTCGCTTTTCTCTCTGAATACTCTGTGTATTAAATAGAATGCCGTTCGTGTTCTGTGTGTGGGCCCTAAGGCCAGCTTTCTCTGTATGGCCATGTGGGTACCATAACATTATGCTCCACTCTGATTTCCAAACTCCTGGGATGTCCTAGTATGGGAACAATGTGAAGAACAATGTGGGCCCCAGTTAGACTCCACAGCGGGAGCTTCCACTCCAAACATTCTGACTCCGGTTAAAATCCAGAATGTTTTCAATTGGTCTGTTATAATAAAAATTGAAGGTGAAGAATCACAGTCAAAGAATATTCTGTGCTCCACTACTTCAACACTATATTAACTACAAAGGCATTACAGCAAATGGAAATAAATAGAAAACAATTAAAAGCTTTTTGTAGCGTAATAAATCAGGAACTGTGTGGTAGCCCATTGCTTTGCTAATGTCAAGGAGCAGTCCTGTATCTGTATACTATACTCTATCCAGTGTAAATGCTGACTTGATTTTTGCATCTGATTGCCAGGGGATGAAATTCTAGAAGTTAATGGAGAATCTTTACAAGGGCTGACCCATCAGGAGGCCATTCAGACGTTTAAGGTAACAGAATTATAGACACAGTAAGAGAGAGAGAGAGACTGTATTTCTCATTGCTTAGTACAGTTTAACGCCATGGTTTTATCTTCCGCTCCCACAATTGATTGTACACATGATTCACTGGATGATGCATTATTGTGCGTCAGGTGACTATATAGTCTAATAAGTTCTCTTCCTTTTTTAGCAACTCAAGAAAGGTGTAGTGACCCTCACAGTGCGCACGAGACTGCGCAGCCCGAGCCTCACCCCATGTCCAACTCCCATTTTAATGAGTAGATCAAGCTCCCCAAGCTCCAGTGCAAGTGGAGGAACCCCTGCACCTGGCTCTGAAGATGGAGACACTTCCTCCTCGTGTCGCAAAGGCCCAGGACCAAAGGACAGGATCATCATGGACGTGACGCTCAACAAAGGTTAAAGAAAGTTTATTACAGCTCAGCTGGTTAAACTAACTTGGAAAACGGGTGTTATCCATCTGAATGTGTTTTCCAGTGAATTCCCAACACACAGGCTAATACTCTTATCCTAATACATGTTCCCACACTAATCTCATCCAGAGGCTCTCATCTTGTTCAGTCTGCAAACTGCAAAATGACTGAAAAATCATCCTGTGACCCATCATATCCAAGAGTTTTTTGAAAAGTTTCCACCTTTTTGATCTGCAACCAACAAAATAAGGTTGAGGGTCTTACGAGGAGGAGGTCCTTGTGCTACTGGGGTAGGAAGGTTGTGGGATGGGTCAGGTGCTGCTGGGGTGGGGGGCTAATCTGTCTGTCGGAGGTTTCTCTGTAGTTACTGTTCCCATAGACTCTAAATGTTCATGTTCTTCTCATAAACCTCCACAAAGCTATCACTTAAGCCGTGCAGCACACTCAGAATTGTCAATTAACTGAACTCCAGAAAACATTCTCCTTCCTCGACTGATTTTCTTCAGGCCCTTCCTGTGCCAGACCTTGGTGGCAGGTACTTAAATCAAATAGCAGAATTTAACCAAATGGTAATGGAAGTGAGAAACATGGTTTAAGTAACTTTCTTGCTTAAATTTCCTAAAGTTCCTCTAGACACACCGATTATATTTTATTATGCACACTACGGTGTTACATCTGTAGACAGAGCAGATGCCGCATTATGTTCCTGATGCTAGAGGTATTTTACAGAGAGATACTGTAAAGCAATGTGTGGCTGAAATGTGGTTATGGAGGTGAGTAGGATTGGTCGTGGGTGAGGTTGAAGTTGGTCCTCTCACTCGTGGACCTCCTAAAAGAGGTTAAAGATAAATATTTTCACTTCTAATTGCAGTGTGGTTTTGGCACACCCCAAAGACCAGCTCTGAAACAATGCACTATTCCTGGTTATCAGTGTGATTGGAACATAAACATTCCTGTGTCCTGTGTGATTACAATCAAAAGGGACTAAACAGTTTTTCCTCTTTCTTTGTTTGTTTTTTGCAGAGCCAGGGGTTGGGTTAGGCATTGGTGCCTGTTGTCTCACGCTGGAAAATAGCTCTCCAGGGATATACATTCACAGCTTGGCTCCAGGATCGGTGGCTAAAATGGATGGTAGATTAAGGTGAGTTATGAACTGAAAGCAAAAAAATGCTGGTGCACTTTTACAGCATAATGTTGAAATCTGCCTGAAGACTCATTTTCAGCAATGAGGCCAGTACTTTAAAAAAATCCATTGCAGCTGGGGTTTTTTGATGAGTGACTTAGATGATCGCAGCAAAATTAATAAGAATATGTAAGTTAAAAAATTACAAAGGGGTATTTAAAAATACCTGAAAACATTTCAAAGCCTTCATTGATATGATATGGACAGTTGCATAGTCCTGAGGACGGCTGTTTTAGAGATTCCAAGAGGCAACGCAACCTAATGATATATGTCCAGCCTGGAACCAACAGGAAATGAAACTTAATGTCAAGTGTCAGAGCCAAAATGAATCAGCAGGAGATTTCCGCAGCTCTGTTAGAGTTTAGTCGCCTGAAACTTTCTTGAAAAGAGCTGTGGGAATTTTCTGCAGCAGATTGCGTCTCTGGTTGCAGCACCGGATTAAGTGACCGGAAATTATTTTATATTCCACTCCAGGTTTTCTTATTTGGTTTAAGAGCTGGTGAGTGAAACTACAGCAAGGTCCTTCCAGCTGCTATGTTCCTGCCTAGCTGATTCAGCTTGGGTGGAGTGCCCATGCATGGGTACCTATGCGCACTTGTATGCTGTGAAGACTGGCTCTGTGCCAGCCCCATGTAGGTCAATGCAGAAGGCTACAATGGAGATGGGCCAAGGCTGAGGCCACAAGACTCTCAGTGACATTAATTGTGCGGCCCAATATAGAGGTGTGCAGCAGTCCTGCTCAGCCCCCCAGGTCAGGGAGAGGAGGGAAATTTCACCACCTCAGTCTCTCTGCACTCTATTTGCATAGAACCTAAATACTCTTTTTATGTGGGTGTAGTGGATTTCACCTATTATGAGGACCTGGAACTAGCAACTTGATTCTGGGATAAGAGGGAAAATTAATGTATTGGTTGTAACCCTGCCAAAAATGCTCAAATTATTACCAGAAAAGTAATGAATTTTTTCCAGGAGACAATATTTTTAATATTCGCTTGCTTACCTTTAAACCCATTTTGAAAATTTCTCCAGTCTTAGCTGTGTCTGTGTATAACAGCTGCATCATTTATTAGGGTAAGCGGTTGACTATATCCGTTCACGCTTCCCAGTTTTCTAGTTCACTCTTTGATATGTTTCTTTGTGAGACATCTTGTCTCATCAGCAGTTTTTGATTCCATATGGTAAAGCTGTGAAGGTGGTTTTGATTTTGGTTTCACAAAACCTCATTAGTCAGATTCTGGCTTTGCAAAACAAGAGAGGGTTTGGATTCAGATCCTACTTATCTGTACGTCTGTGTGTATAAATGGTTCCAGATTTAGCCCATTTCTAATTGTTATATGGTTGCCTCTTTGTAAATAAAGACTTATGTCTTCGGGTTACTAGGTAAACCAAACCTAGTTATGTCTCTCTAAACATACAAACTGTCAAAGCAGTGATAAAATTGCACAACGCACACACCTTTCACTTTTTTAACCTAAAAAAGGGTGTGGACTATTGAAATACTACTACGGGACATCAACTGCCATTTGAATTTGCTTCTGGCAGTTAGACTTTTGGTGAAAACTACATTTCAGTTAATCATCACAATTGATTCAAATTAAAAGGGAAGTTAATTAAAGTCAGTAGATTGTATGAAAATCCCTGTTAAAGATGATGTTTTTAATCATGGAAAATGCAGTGGTAATATCTCTAGATGATTCTCCTTGCTTTGAATGGTTCCAGATGTCGATACTGCAAGAGCTGTCAACAGTGAAGGAACTGAAATGAACAATTTACAGTCTTGTCACAGAAGAGGTGTTTGATCAAACTGGGTTCTGTTACCCCAATTTCAAGTGAAAATGAGGTGCCTCTCACCCCATTTCTCTTTAGTTCAAATCTGAAACAGTTTCATAAACTCATAGTACGTCATGAGCGCCAAACAAACCCTGTTAAAAAGATGCTGTGTGTTTAAGTAATTCCGGATGGTGGTAAAGAATAACCTGTCTGCATAGAACGTTTGGCTTCTGTGCTCAGAAAACGATACCTACAACTGAAGCCAAACATTCACTTTCACTCTTGTCTGGTGCAGTCAATTTTATACACTGATGAAATACACTGTGTTGCACTGACAGTAAGTGCAGAAAGGAGCATTGGATCCTGCTGGTGGTTGCAGTGAAGTCAAAGTGGTATCATCATGCACATCAATGGGAGCAAGAGCTGGACTGTCTTTTGCAAATCAAATCGCTTCCAGATATGTGTCTTTGAAAAGTTTGGCCACTAGTCAACAGCCCAAATGTTTTATATGAGACAGATGTGCTAACTGGCTGTATTTGTCTTTCTAGCCGGGGTGACCAGATTCTGGAGGCAGATTCAGTGAGTCTGCGCCATGCAGCACTAAGCGAAGCTTATGCCATTCTGAGTGAGTGTGGTCCGGGTCCAGTCAGCCTTATCATTAGTCGTCATCCCAACCCCAAGGTGAGGAGAAGACAGCTTCATATAGCTGCACGTTGCTTTCCTTTGTTCTTGCAATCTGGGTCTGAATGTTTGAGATGTGGTGAATGGAGAACACTTGTATTTTCTCTCCAGGTAATTTCATGGACTGTGTTACACAGGAGGTCAGTCCAGATGATTATGATGGTCCCTTCTTATCTATGAATGCATAGTTATGTTGGACCTTTCTTGTTGCATTGGCACTACCCACCAGTTGTAGCTTTAACTGGGAAGACTTATTTTTCTGTGAGATATTTCAGTTGTCATCCTTGCTGATTTGTTTGCAGTTGGACTAAGTGACAAACCTATGAATTTGAAGCTGACAAAATAAATACTGTACATATCACCTTCATTGTTACAGTCGCTTTGGGTGGAATTGAATTTGAACAGTAGCTGCCAGGGATAAATATTAGCAGATTGAGTCAATAAACTATAATAAAATAATGGATACGGCATCTTTTTGAAATGTTAACCTGTCCAAACATCGAAGTTTTCCTGTAGAAAAAATTAATCTGTGATGTCTTGCTTCTGCAGAATCTATGCCAGGGGAATTTTAAAATGTCTGCATTTATAAAGTCTATAATTATTTTCAAGCAAATTTACTTCTTTTATCGGTGATGAAAGATAAGAGACTCCTTCATCCAAGCAGTGTGGAATAATAACTTGTTTCATTTTACCATCCAAAGAATTTCATGGGCATATAAAACCTTGTAGGCTGTACAGGAATGTAGTTGGGAAAATATTTGTTTTAGGGAGATCAGAAAAGCTTTGACTTTTGAATTCCTAAATACAAATGGAAACCTGTTTATAAGGCACAAGTGCTCTGAATTCTAATTTCCCCTATTGACCAGAATGATTTGGCATTCCTGTCCTGGAGGTAACAATATGTAGCTTGAGAAAAACTTGTAATGTAGGTTCCACGGGTGGGATTTATTTTCTGGCAATTCAGATGTACAGATGATAGGCTCTAGTGGGCCTCCATACAAGGCTATTGAGTGATCACTGCCAGGGCTTCTGATAACTGAAGGAGAGGCAGTTCATCTATCGGGTAGAGCAGCAGTTCTCAAATTGAGGTCTTGAGACTCCAGGGGGCCCTTAGAGATTGCATGGGGGGTTCTCAAAATGCCAACAATCACACCAATGATAGATAGACTTTGCAGTAAGAAGCAGGCACATCCGTCTCACTGAATCTGTAAGTACTCAGAAGCTCTTTTCCTTAAAGCATTACTAACAGTAGATGTTTATGTGAAGTACACATATATACCTTTGTCCATCAGTTTTTCAGCTGGGGGTCCGTGATTAACACTGCATTTGAAAAGGGGTCCGCTGACAAAAAAATATTTGAGAACCTCTGGGGTAGAGCAAGGGACAGGGAGCCAGAATTGGGCCAAAATCTAATACCAGCAGAACTTCAGAACAAATCTATGTATTGTGTTGGACAGTGTTGTAGTTCATTGATTGCAGTGTCATAAGGCACATTGTAACCATGAGACTGTGGGCACCGTGAAACAATTATCCAGGAGTGCAAATCTCCTCCCTGCCATATCCTCATTCATCTCAATTGAGTGTTGACTCAAGAGCATAATGCTCGCCCTTCAACTGTTCATTGGTTGCTGATCACTTCAGAAACTGGGGTTGGAATGATTCCTACATGGTGGTGGGGATTTGGAAATACAGTGCGAAGAGGGCATATATGTAGCCGTGAATTTATTCCCCAGACCACAAATGCTAATTAATAATTGCATTTGTCCCTCTTCACAGAATAAGTTTGACACTCCTGATATAGACAGAGCTGAAAAAAGAGATCTTGCTGGAGTTGGTATTTTGTTTTTTCTTCTCGTTGCACAAAAAAGGCATCCTACATAATATAAGGAAGGCCATACTGGGGTCAGACCAATGGTCCATCCATCCAGCCCAGTGTCCTATCTTCCGACAGTGGGCAATGCCAGGTGCTTCAGAGGGAATGAACAGAACAATCAATAATTGAGTGATCCATCTCATTGTCCATTCCCAGCTTCTGGCAAAATATTGGACCTTCCTGGACCTTATATATACCATAAACACTATGATGAGACAGTAGCACAGAACTCTCAGCTTGGTGCGGGGCGGGGTTATGGCATCTTCACACCACCTTTGTACCCTCTAAATCCTGGTTGTTCCACGATCTGCAGTATAATTTAGACCACTATTTAAGTTACAGCATCCTGTCCCTGGCTGCCTATGGGCACAGCGCTGCCCAGAATCTCCCCAATCCTGCGGCCTCACCTAGTCCCCCTCACACGCCTCATGCTGGGCTTGCCTTTGGATGTCTTCCTCAGCTCCCACCCCATGAAATCCTCCCCTGGTGGATCCGGGGCTTTTAAGGCCTCTTTATACCACTTGAGACCTTTTACAGAAAATGGCAGGAATGTGGGTGAGGCTTTTGGTTAATATTCCTCAGCTGCAATGCCATCCCACGGTCTGAAAACAAATATATTTTTGTTAAGGTTCATGTTTCATACATCTTTATATTTAATCCCCCACTTCATCACACAAAAGCGCTGCAGAAAGTTTTGTTACTGAATATACAAGCTTCAGTATTTTTATGTATTTCCAAGAGAAATACCACAAAGGTTTTCTTTCTTCTGTTATTCTTAGTGGATGTTTAAACTGCTGAGTTTGCTTAGGGATAATTCAGATCCTCTTAGTTCAAAGAGGTTCAGCTTTCTGACCTGTCTTTGTGCCGAGTTATAATTCATGTAAAGTTGAGTGAATTGAAATCACATTGGGCATATCTGAAAACAGAAACCTGGGATGTTATGTATTCCTGCTCCCCAGCAGCTCCAGTTCTAACACTATATATAATGTTTTCTAGAAATTTCTGAGGGTGGGTGTGTTAGAATAATCCAGATATTTCAAATGCAACATGTCACTGCAATGTATTTTTATGTGTGGAAAGTATTACAGTTACCAATTACCGATTTTATTTATTTATTTACTTGGTAAAGGGGGGAATTAAAACTAAAGTCAGCTAGTATTTCAGAAAGTCTGGCTTTTTTGTATTTTTTAATTTAACATGTCTTTTACTGATGGAATATTTTAGACAAATGGCTGAAAATATATTTTCATACACATTTCTCTAGAACATCAAGGTAGTGACCTACTTAGATTAAATGCATGGCACGATAATGCGTTTGCTTTATTTATGCAAGCCTGATGCAACTTTTATATTTAACATTTGTGCATTTAATGTGACACTTTGACATCTTTCACTTTGTAATAGGCTGGCCATGTTTTCCGCGTACCCCTTCTAAAGAGACCAGCTCAGGGGCTCAGAGGAAGTCTGATTCAGAGCTAGGACCAGAACTTGGGAGCTCTTGGTTCACATTCCTTTGCTCAGACCTCTAAAACAACAGTAAATCTTGACTGAATATTTGTGATGATCAGTGCTCAGACTTATCTTAGCTTCTTATGTTCTACAGCAAACTCACATCATCTCTTTTCTACTAAAATTAGGTTTCTGAACAGGAGATGGATGAAGCAATAGCATGCACCACTCATCGAGAGAGCAACGATGCCTATTCCCCTCATGTCATAGGTAGCAACACATTTTTTTTCTATGTCGTGTCAGATCTGTCCATTATTTTTCATACATGGCAACATTTACTGGGGTGCTTTTGGGATCTTTGCAATCATAAATATTTGAAACTCCTATTGAGAAATGTTCCACTCTTTCCACAGTACTATGTTAATTAAAAAATGTTATGTATTTCAGTCATAGCTGCTACGTAGCTCACATCCTTAGCCGTATGTTGGTTTTAAATATCTCTGAGGCACCAATCACCATAACGTCAGAGTGTGAGGAGGTTACTACTCCATCCTGATCTAATGATCAGGACAGAGCATTGCATTCTGGGACTGGGAGGCTGCACAGGACACACCTCCCTGTTCAAGAAAAGAGTAGCTACAGTCTAGTTCATTTTTAACAAATTAGATATGGCCATTAGGCTGCTGGCAAATTTTCAATGTGGCTTCTCAGTTGGGATGTCCCATCTGTGTTTGAACATGACATTAGCCATTTCTAAAATCCTACAGATGAAAGTGAACCTGTAGGAAAACGTATGAACTCTAATCACATTATTCCTTAATAGGAGACAAAGAGAATATTCCCCTTTTTGCTTCAAATTAGAGGAATGACCAACTACCTGGTTTTCAGACAAAAATGTTAGTGGTTTGTTTGTTTTTTAAATCAAGCTTATTTACACCAAAATGGTTTTCTGTGAACAGAGATGCAGCCATTTTAGAGCAGACCTTTTCCAGTGACCTCCACCATCCCTTTCCTAGTGTATGGCTGGAAGCAGGAGGGATGCTATCTTTTGTGATAAATTTAGATTCACGTTCCTAACTTTTGTAAGCTAAGTAACTAAGTAGCAGCTTATCTGGGGGATGGAGAGATACATTAGAGACTTGTTAAATAAAATAAAACTTGTTTTTAAAGGGACTCAGAGAATATGGTGATGAGCACTGTATAAATAACAAGACAGACCAATGCTCTGCTTGCTTGTGTACATAGTCTATAGCTTTAATTTTTGGTCTCTAATTGAATCATGTTTAACAGGGATTCTGCAAAAAAGTCCATCCCCTAGTGTGAAGGCCAAACAAGGAGAGGCCTCATCACCCCTGAGCTGGACAATGAAACGATTCCTGGAGCCAGCAAGTCGGGTAAACAAACTAAAATACAACACAAAGAGATGACTTTTTAGGATAAGCTTTTACTAATGAATCGGATTGCTCAGAACAAAAGATCTATGCTTCTTCCATGTCACACCCGTGTCATACTAAGGGGTTCCATTAGTTAAGCTATATTGCTGGGACACAGGGACTGTCAGCAATAGAAAACCCTCCTTTAGGTCTGCTCTGCAGGCAGCTTCTAGAAGCGACCTGTAGTGGGGCTGGCCTGGAAGGCTGTCCCCCGAATAGGACCACAATCACTTATCAGAACCCCACTTGTGGTTTAATTTCAGTCTTGTAAAAAGTGAGCTCTGCTCAATGGTGTATTCATATGGGCACCGAGATGGTGAGTAGGGTGTGGTCCTTGGAACATGGAATCTGCTCATACATAATCGAGTAATTGGCTTCTGTATGTTGTAATAGTGGTGGAATTTTTTTTTTTCTGGAAAGGCCAAGTAGGAAATGCAGTCAGTCCCAGGGAGGGAGTACAAGTATCTGTAGTCTCTCAATAAGGGAGGAACTTAAAGGGAATTGTAAAGGTAAATGGTTTAACCCCTGATTGTTGTGCTGTATACCCCCTCTACAAACCGAGGGTGTCTGAAAATCATGTCCCTGTTGGTGCTGAAATATGCTTTCAGGTGCCTAACGTCAGCCATGTACGTTTGAAAATGTTGGCCTTAAGCTCACTGTGGCTCAGTGCCCCTGTTTGTAGAACTGGGATATTAAGATTTACTGTAGTTACCAATGCGTTATGAGGCTGAAGTTAGTGATGTTTAGATAGTACCCACACAGGATGCTATTAACATAACTGACCACCTATCACCAGTTTTATTTACTTATTTTCCTTTCAGCAGGGATCTGTCAGTTCTGAAACGGAGCTTTCCCAGTTCTTCTCACAAGATGGGCCAAGTCAGGGGTCGTTTTCTGACACACACGTAACGGGCTCCAGTGAGGAAGAGCAGCTCCGTCAGAAAAGTGGAAGCAGCTCTTTGGATGACAGCTCCCTTCCTCCCAGCAATCTAAGTAAGCCACGGAAATTGAAAGAAATGGCAAGATATATGTGGGGTGGTCATTGCATGCGTTGTGTCAGGAATGCCATGTTTTGGGTAGGAATGCCAGCTAGTACCGTGCTAGCCAACAGCTTGTAATGTGATACTTCAGAAAATGAAAGGAGGAGTCTAAATACAATGTGGACAGTGTGTGACTGTATTGCAACTTTGACTAGTTGACTAGAGAATGAATTTATATTATTGGTTTGGCTGACCAAATCTAAGTTATCATTGCAAGTTAATCAAACCGCTAGTGATTCTCTGATTGATTACGTTTAAATCAGACCAGTCTTAAATATCCCAGAGACATGAAACTTTGTCTTTACACCAGAATATATGGTGCTGCCATAAAATATTTTGCACGTTTGTGAGATCTTTCTCCTCTCTCTGGTCTACCTGGAACACTCGTGTTTCTCTTCCATACTGAGTCTCCATCTCAATTCAAGAATCGCATAGGCATGGGAGAGCAGATATATTTCTATGCTTCTCAGATAGTCTCTGCCCTTGTCAGTATTTGTCTCTGAAATTTCATTATTTAACTCAACAAATCAATGTTGGATATGGTTTGTGTGAAAGACACTACACAAAATAAGCTTGTATTATATTCTGTCCATATGAATATATATATATATATATATATATATATATAGTTTTTTTAATAAGAAGGGTATGACTAGGAAGTCTTAGCTCACCCAGCTTTTAGAATGAAACAGATTGTGTGCTTGTGTTTTGGCTGAGTGTCTTTCTCTCTCTCACTGTGAATCGATTAGGTCAGTTCTTTGCATAGATTGAAGCAGAATTACAAGGATTTTCCACTATTTGAATTTAAAAAATAAATGTGTGTGCGCTCCTTTCTCTTCTTGTGGGCACAGTCCTGGTTCAGAAGCAGGCTGAGAATAAAACCAGATGTGTAATGAATAGGAAGCATCCATAAATCACAAGACCATCTTTCATTTCTGGTGCTTTTTTACGGTAGGTATAGAGTGGAGGACATGGAAAAACAGCTCAGCCTTTCTACACAGACACAGCGAAAATCCTCTGTTGCTAACAAGCGTGTCTCTTTTAAAGTGGCTGCAGTAGAATGCTCAGTATAAAACTAGTCCAATAAGCGCAATTAAAAATGTAATCAATTCTTTTCTAGCTGCTAAAGAAGCAGGAACAACCAAAGCGGACAGTCTTGCTTCATCAACCAGTGGGAAGTCACCTGGTCTTTTCAACAAGCACGTGGAATTTGCCCGACAGGAGAGCCTTGATGGTAGTCCCAAGTCTGTCCGCAGCCCACTGCTGAGGCAGAGAAGAGTTGTTTTCTATGATGGCGATGTTAGCGACGAGGATGATTTTGTCAAGCAAGAAGAGGTCCACTTCCAAAGGAGGCAGTGGGACAAGAACCAGAAAAATGCCAAGGAAGAATCTGGCGTTGTCATCACAACCTCTTCCGCTGAAGTTGATGATGAAGGCCAGGATGGTGAATTGTCTCGACGCCCTGGCAGTAAGGCAGCTACCCCTGTGTTCAGCAATTCCTTGGTGTCTGAGGAGAGTGCCCTAAAGCAAACGGAGGACTTGTCCTGCTTTCAGATCAAAGCACTTGATTGCTCAGGTATGCCTGAGAGTCATCCTACTAATCTGGGAGTGAAGGAGCTCCGAGAGGCACAGCTTGACTCTATGAGATCCCCTAAACTGGAGCACAAAGCAGTCACAAGAGTAAAAAGCATGATGAGCACGGAGTGCCGCAATCTCCCAAGGCAGAAGATGGAGGAGCACGGTTCCTGTCATAAGCCCATTGCCAGGACGCTTCCACACAGCAAAAGGACTGAAGCCCCCGAGATCCCCAGGCAGAGCAATGCTGAAACAGTTAATCTGCTGCGGAATGAAGATGAATCATTTGGCCTGGATTTGGAGATCCAGGCCACTCCCATAAGAGTTGTGATAACAGGTTTACGATCAGGCGGAGCAGCTGAAAGGGTAACATTTTAAAAATATGAGTCACTTTGTGGATGTTTACTCTTGGGTTTCTCTTTGTGGAGATTAATATTTGATAAGTGAGATTTTACACATGCATGCAAACGAGAGATTTACCTCCACTGGAAAAAAAAGTCTCATTCCTTATCTTTTTAATATGCCATTAAACTACATGTTTTAGAGACACAGTCATGCCCCATCTGATTTAAGCGTGAAAAAGTCAACAGGCAAAAATATACCAAAATGAAATAATCCATATTAGTCATTATTGTTTCAGGGTTCACTACGATTTTTCTACTTTGCCAGAAACAAAAGAAGCTTTATGTAAGGAAGAGAAGTGATTTAGAAACATTAAGTATTAATGATAAAATGTACATTGCTTATTAATAGGCAAGAATTATATTGCAATTTAGGATGTAACCATTCTCTTCTATTATTATTTATTTATTATTTATTTATCCACTCTGCACTTTATCTGTGCTTGTTACAGTGGAGATAATTGCCTGACATGTGTACAGAATGCTGACCTTATTCAATTGTATGGAGAATTTTTGTGTGAACAATGTGTGACATAATGTTCTTCGCTGATTGAGAGACTCTTTACTGTTGTGAGGGGGTATGGAATAGTGGTTTGAACAGGGGTCTGAGAGTCATGATTCCTGGATCCCTATTCCTATCTTAACCACTGATTCATTGTGTAACCTTGGGAAGTATATTTAGCCTATGCCTTAAAGGCCTGATACCGGCTCCTTTTTAAGGCAATTAAAAGATTCAAATTGATTTAATGGGAGTTGAGTAGGGTCCCAAGTTCCTGGTCAAATGCGGGGAGGTGATAACTAGGAGGCGGGGAGGTGATAACTAGGAGGCAGCACTGCTTTGGGAGATCCTAAAGAAACTATGGTTCATTCAGCCAGAATACCATGACCTCTTCCTCATACCACCCTCTTTGGGAGCCAAGCAACACCTCCAACATCTTCACTGAGAGGTACCTGGTCTCTGTGCAGAGTCACAGAGACTGGGAGGTTCCTTCTGTCATCAGATCTCCCACTTGCTAACCACAAAGCGTGAGCGACATTCTGTTCCTCACATTACTTGTCTGTAAACTGAGTATATTAATGCCAGTGTTCTGCCTTCTGTAACCACTGGAAACTGGGAGCATTGTGTGTAAAACATTTATGCTTGTACTGCAAGCTCTGCCCTCTGCTTCTGTGATACTCTCAGGTATTTACATTCATTTATCTCTGTAACCATATTAGGGATCTATGGGAAAGCTGACAGTAGGAGATGAGATTTTATCCATCAACAGTACCCCAATAAGTGGAATGACATCCCAGGAAATCTGTCTGTTCATACAGAATCTCCCCATGTCTGTAACACTAGAGGTGCAAAAGGCAGTATCAGGTGAGAGCATTTTTTCACTCTTATACTGTTGGTTTTGAATACGTGAGTAGGAAAAGCTTGATCAGGTGTTTTGTTGACCTGACATCTAAGATAATTCAGAAAAAGTGTGTGTGTGTGTGTGTAGGTATTGATGTTGATGATAAAGCATTTCATTACGGAGCCAGATTTTCAGTCATTTATAACATGTCATCATGAAGTGCTGTTTCATCATCCTGACCTGAAGGTTTAAAGCTCACATTTAAAATAATAGCTCCAGAATATTTGACGGAAAGTATCAGAGTATTTAGAGCTTTTAACCATCTAATGCGGAGTCAAGTTAACCCATCAGGGAATTTAATTATGGAAGTATTAGGGTCAAGCATGACAATCACATTTGCAGTCAATGTCTTGTTGATAAATGACAAGTTAATTTGACAATGCATAAGAGAGTCTAAAGCTTTTAAATACTCTGATCCTTTTAGTCAAATCTGTCTCTTAAAATGTGAAGTTTAAGTTGTATTTTGTGATCAGATAGTAAAATAATGAAATCCAGGCTCTTTCTTGGTAAATCAGAAAGTTCTGCTGCTCCGAAAGAAAGTGTAAAAGCAGAAGTGTAGTGCTTGAGTCTTGTTGAAATGGCTACTTGCATTTTTGTTGTAAAGAGTTGTTTCTAGTTTAGGTGGAAATGTTGAAACCTAGTTCTACCCACTAAGAAGATTTATGCTTATCCTGCAGTATGCTTGTATCTACAATTTAAATGACTTATGCAGTGTGGCAAACAGTGTTTGAAAAGAACAGTACATGTTGCACATAGCAGCACTACATTTTGTTTTATCTTTGCTAAAATACACTCTTATTTGTTCAACTGTTAATACTTAGACGTCTAACTAGCTTCCAAATGAGTGATGCTTAGATACCAGCAGTTTTTAAGGGTTTTCTGGCAGGCCAGGAAGTCCCATTCCTAAATCCCTAGGCTAGAACCATTGTGGAGGCTTGTGGCAGCAGGGATATGAGTAGGTTGGTGCTTTTCCCAAGAGCATACGTCCCTTTCTCCCCTGCCTCCTTCCTCTGGTATTTCCTCCATTTTGCCAGAAACTCTTCCCAATCCCAGTATACTTACTCCTTACACAACCTACCTCCTTGCTGTCGTCTGTGATGTAACTGAGCAAACTGGGAAAAGTGGGTGAGTTGGAATGTGTGGATGGATCGGTGGAAGGAGTTGTGGGCAGTCAATAAATTGCCTGCGAGTGGGCTGAATGTTCATGAGATGAAAGAGAAGATCTAAGACCACAATCCCGTAAACACTTATGCCCCCATAACCTTACTCACATGTGTAAAATTAAGCATATGCACGAGTGCTTGCAGGACCAAAGCCAAAGCATTTCTACAGTTTCTCCTCAGTGCAGTACTGAAGCACCTCTGACTAGTACACTAGTCTTCAGGTATTCAGTGCAATTTATTTCAGCCTGGTACTGTGTATTCCTCCTCTTTGTTCTAGGGTTAATGGGAATGAACGCAGCCAGGCCCAACTGGCTATGTACTTACACTTGGAAATTTAAACAGGATACTAACCATCAAAGTTAAGAATGAAACAAATCATAATTACTCACTAAAAATAAGTCTTCCCTCCTCCACATATATTATTCTGATCCAGCTGGAATATGATTATTTCTGGAAATTTAAGAGTCGTTACAGAAGAAAAGAAGGGCAGAGCTATAGGGAAACATTTAGCTGGTATATATGTGTATCTATTTTTGCAGTAAGAACATGATACTTTGTGTGTAACATTCCATTAATGTAACTAATCAGAGTTAAGTGTTTTTTTTGCCTCCCCCCACCCCCTTTTATCTTGATACAGCTGTGGACAGACTTACAAACCTCCTCATGTCTTCAGGGACTGATGGTTCAGATCAGGCTGACCCCTGCAGCATCCTTGTAGCTGAAGAAGAAACCAGTTCTGGGAAATGTGAAGAAAAGACTTTGCAAAACGAAAATCCAGACAGTATCACAAAGAGAACAATGCTGCCACCTGATGCCAAGACTGAAGAGGTGCAAGCAGGTGCCTCAGAGGTCAGCTGTGTCAAAGACTGTGCTGTGAGCCCAGTCACTGATATTGATGACTTCATCAGCAAACTGAATTCTTCAGAGGCTAGAACTTCTCAGTCTCTACTGACAGTAGCAAGCCCCAGAGATGAGTACACTGCCAAGTGCAGTTGTGAGACAGAGGAAGGTTGTTTTACTAATTCTGAGCCAGATATAGCAAAGAAGGAGCTATCTGAAAAAAATGTGAATTATGCAGCTAATGCCCAGGGGATTTGGGGGTTATCAGTACTGGATTCCATTAATACAAGCAAGCTTTTTACTGTGAATAAAAGCTGCTTAAATAACTATTCTAGGAATTTTAGCAGTTTAAGCGTAGATGATTTGCCTGCAGCAGACTCTGTGGAACATACAAGAAATGAATCGTTTCCAAAATCAATGTATGGTGCTGCAGAGGATTCCCATTCAGACACGGAATCTCTCACCGAAGCCCCAGATTCTACTGGTGACGGTTTGCTCTTGCCATCTGCTAATGGTAAATCCTCTGAAACCTGCAATGTTACAGAGTCAGATGAGGAGCAAATTGAAATTTGCTGCATGAATAATGAGCCACAACGGCCCGTTGAGGAGCATCAGCAGCTCACGTCTGCTAGAAGCGTATTTCATCATTCCCCACCATCCCCTCACACGGCAAAAGCTTTACAAACAGAGAGCTGTGCGGTATATAGTTCACTGGATACAAACAATGACAAAGCTCCATTTATACTAGAAGATCAATGTAATTCAATTCTACACACCCCACAGCTTTTAAATATTGTTCCGGCTACTCCCTTACATTCTTTTCCCTCAGTTTCTCTACCAGATAAAGATACCCTCAAACCTCCATTGGGTGTTCATCCAGTTTGCTCCTTCCATAACAACAGTGCCTTAAGTACAGAAGACAGAATGGGCTTGGAGAACAATGAAAAATCTGTGAAACTGTGTGAGTCTTTCAAAGATATGGCTTTGCAAAGCAAAAATATGAGTTTCTGCACTACTGGGAAGGTGAATGGCTTGGAAAGCAATTTGCTGGACAAAGAACATCATGATAAAGAACAAGGATCCAAATTTGAAAGTGAACTAGTGACTAATGAGTGCAATCACAAGGTTAGTTATCACTCTGCTTTGACAAAGAAGGAAACAAACAGTTTGGCTAATTTGAATAAAACAGATAGTAATCGGATAGATTCTTTATCACAAAGCTCAACACTCACGTCCAGGTCACCCACTCCTCCTAAATCAAAAGATCTAAGTAAGGCTGGTACGACCCAGGACTTGTCAGGGAAAAATGAAAAAGTTAATGGTGTGCCATTGGGAAGAAGTTCTCATGCAAAAATCCAAAGCACCGGCACAAGCTCCAGCAAAGGAGTTACAGTACTGCACAGCCCGACCTCACAGAAAAAATCTCATCAAGAAATTAAGGCAATGGCCCAAAGGACTATTGTGGAAACCCTTTTAAATAGTCAGAGAGCCAAAACAGGACCAAAGCTAAAAGGCCTCACTATCAAAAGTAAAACAAAGGCAAATTCAGAAGCGCCGAGCTTTAATCCTGCAAAAGCTAGTGGGACGGATCAGAGAAGAACTTCCGTTTCTCCACAGTTATCACCCAAGCTTCTAGGAAAGAAAGTCTCCGGGTCCCGTAACCTACCTACAAACGTGGAACCTGGCAAGAGCACCCCACCAGTCTCAAAGACTCTTAAATCCGAGCAAGAAAATAAACCATCTCTAGCTGTGCCTGAAGAAACATCACTACCTGTGTTGAATGGCAGCAGCTGCAGCCCAGTGGAAAACAATGAAAAGCAATCCAGGGGCAATGGTGAGCTAAGCGTTGCTGCGGAGACGGAGCATCAGAGAGGCGGTGAAAAACAAAAAGAAAGGCAGGCTTCAGTGCAGCAGGGTGTGTGTAATAAGAAGGGAGCTAAGATTGATGTTGGTGATTTCAAAGCTAGGGAAGATCTGCCCAAAGTAACTACCCCTCCTAAGCAGATGCTGAAAGGTGAGTATGTGAAAGAGAGAGCTGAAGACCATGGCACAGGCATAAACCTGATAAACAGCAGTCACCATGAAGGTGATATTCAGCAAGTAGGTCCTCAAAACCTAGGAGTCTGTAACAATGACTCCTCCTCGTTGAGTTCTCCCCCAATTCAGCAAGAGCAGCCAGAAGGCCAGGAAATCCAACGCACATTCATTGAGGTGAGGTTATCCTCCTCTTGTTCCTCCCTAGCACCATCATCAGAGCGGCTGTTGTTGGAAAAGGCAGACGCTACCAATACAAAGATCAGCCAGTTAACTGAGGAGACAGGGGATGGCCAGTATTTCACTCAAGTAGACACCGCTGGGGATGAAAATCGACACAGTGCATCCAAAACTGTGACGAGGACTTACTCAATGCCAGCCCAGTTGTCAAGTCGTTTGAGAGAGGACAGTAATGTTATAGATGTTTCAGCACACCCCGTGCAAGGTGTTCAGAGCAATGTTTCAGGGATGCTAAAAATTGTCCATCTCAGGGTGCTGAATGGCCAGGGCACCCGGGATGGAAAAGAGCAAATGCACACTCCCCAAAGTGTCCAGAAACCAAGCCTGGAGCAGCTCTCTTTAGCTAATGAAAATACCTGCCTTGCCACAGATAAACTAAAAACTTTCAAGAGAAATTATTATTATTATGAACTGAACTGGCCACAAGAATCTACCTCATCTTTCTCTGTTAAACAGAGGATTAAATCTTTTGAGAATCTGGCAAATTTTGATAGACCAATTGTTAAAGCTATAGACATACATTCAACCTCCATGAGTTCTAAACCACATGTTGGTAGACGAGCATCTAGTGGGATATCCTCCATAAGCAGTACCAGCACAAACGATGCAATGCAGACATTGAGGCGAAGTTTGAGTTCATGCAGCGACAGTCAAAGTCCAACATATCCTCAGAAATCACAAACAAATGTAATCTTAACACATGTACAGCAGAATTCATCAGACAGCAGCAAAGATGACACTCATTTAAAGAAGAGCAAGGGAGAAGACACTTCAGGAGCTCTGCATGTCTCATCACCCAACACATCCCACATCCGAAGAAGCAGGGGTTATGGCAGGCAGTCACTGTCCCGCATGAAGCTCCGAGAGCTCAGAGCATTGAGCATGCCAGATCTTGACAAGCTGTGCAATGAGGACTTCTCAGTGGAACCCGAGGCCACCCATTTCAAAACAGAACTGGAAATTACACCCAGGAAATCACTTGGCCTGCCTGTTGAAAGCGTTTCAAATCTGAATGCATCTTCTGCCCTCTCCAACCTTGCAAAAATGAACCGGCTGTGTTCTAAAGGGAGTAGTCCTTGGAATAGTGGCTCAGGGACTCCTGGGTCAGCATCTGATGATGATGTACCACATGACAGCTCCCCAGATAGGAAGCCATCAGAAAAAAGCTGGTCAATCAGGTTAGTTTAATGTTGTGTGGTTATTGATTGAAAAAGCATTTCCTGAAATATTGTTCTCGTCATTCCTGCAGTCTTTTCTCAGGCAAAACTTCCAGTTATGTAGGGCCTAATCGCAAGCCCATTGAAGTTAATTATATTTCAATGGAATGGCTTTAGATCAAGTCCTCACTCTGCTATCAGTTGGACATAGTGTTTCTCAAGCCTTATTTTTGAGAAGTATTGTATATTATGGCCGTTTGATGAGGAACACTGCAGAGGTGGCTGCATTTCAGTAGTGTCTGAAATGCCCTGTATAAAACGGGCTGGATCCCATGAGGTGCTGAGCGCCTTTTGAAAATTCCTGAGTACCCCCAACATTTGCTTAGGTCAAGGCACTGAAATGAAGCCATTGGAATTTTAGGGTGTTGAGCAAGTTAGAAGAGATTCCACATTTCCCTTCTCTCTAGCCCTCCTTCACTTTCTTTCCTTTAACTCTCTCTTTTTTTCCTTTTTTTTTTTTGGTAATCTAAAATGAGATAACTGTGGTTCCTTGCCCACCTGAGATGGGAGCCTGTCACCGTAGTTCACTTTTCCTAATATGGCAATTACTGAGCTCACCGACACTCTAATACAGGGGTAGGCAACCTATGGCACGCATGCCGAAGGCAGCACGCAAGCTGATTTTCAGTGGCACTCACACTGCCCAGGTCCTGGCCACCAGTCCGGGGGGCTCTGCATTTTAATTTAATTTTAAATGAAGCTTCTTAAACATTTTAAAAACCTTATTTACTTTACATACAACAATAGTTTAGTTATATATTATAGACCAGGGGTCGACAACCTTTCAGAAGTGCTGTGCCGAGTCTTCATTTATTCACTCTGATTTAAGGTTTCGCGTGCCAGTAATACATTTTAACATTTTTAGAAGGTCTCTATGTCTATAATATATAACTAAACTATTGTTGTATGTAAAGTAAATAAGGTTTTTAAAATGTTTAAGAAGCTTCATTGAAAATTAAATTAAAATGCAGAGGCCCCCGGACCTGAGTGCCACTGAAAATCAGCTCGCGTGCCGCCTTCGGCACACGTGCCATAGGTTGCCTACCCCTGTTATAGACTTATAGAAAGAGACCGTCTAAAAACGTTAAAATGTACTACTGGTACGCGAAACCTTAAATTAGAGTGAATAAATGAAGATTCAGCACACCACTTCTGAAAGGTTGCTGACCCCTGCTCTAATAGCAATAGTTTTTTAAATAATTTCCCTTTGTTTTATCCTGTTGGTGGTTAAAATCTTTAAAGAAAGATATAGGGCTTGATTTCCAGGCCCATTTAAAATTGGCCTCCCTTTTTGCACTCGCAGTATACAGCATTTCGACAGTTAACCGCTTGATTCGTGTGTGCAGTCAGATGTGTAAATTGCCTAAAGTGAAGATGCTGTAATGGAAGGCACATCTGAAAATTTCTTTTTCACCATTTAAAGAAATAAAAGTAACAAAAGTGGTGAAATAAAGCCTGGGTAATTGATGCTAATGTGAAATGTACTATACTTAGTATTGAAACATATCCCTTCATTCTGACAGAAATACAATGCTGCGTTTTACATTTATGTGTATCTTATTTCTAGCTTGGCTCAGCTATTAGTCTCAACCCTGGACCAGCAGAAATTGCAATCTCTTTTATCATCAGTAAAGGCAAAATGTGAGATCATCACTGTGCTCCAAGAAGTCAAAGAACAAGCAGAGGTAAGAAATGGAAGATCAAAACTTAAAGTCACTAGCCACATTTTAGTTATCTATGTAAGTAAGTTCTTTTTTAATACAGGTTAAGATCCATTCCAGACAGTTTTAGAATACATCCAGTAGCCTCATTTTCTATGGTAACCTATCACCATTGATGGCACCACTGCTTGCCCCTAATTTTGTAGTTTATAATGTCTGCCATAAACTCATGTGGTTGATTTGAAGGGCTTTTAAAAAGTTATTTTGATGAAGGGTATTACTGGCATACTCCTCTAATGTGAAAGCAATTGTGATCCACAGTGAAATGGTCTATTCTGCAAATCTGTTGGTGGAGCATGTCTCCATGTCAGGCACTACCAGAGCTTAGAAAGTCTTTGAGCTAACAAGTAGCTGCAGGCCAACTTTAACACCGTTAACCAACCGTCTGGCTCAAACCAAGTTCTCAGCCAAATATGAAATGCCAATCCTCACTGTTCCTATAAGCTTCCAATTTATTATTACTGTTAAAGGCAATGAAAGCAGAATAATCTTGGTTTAAATGTGCACTGGCAGCTTGGCAGCAACATGAAGCATGGCTGCTTGGGACACCCAATATTGCAAGTGGCTCCTGGCTCCTCTCTCTTACCCCTCTGGTCCACGGAGGCCAGGCACTGTACTAAGGCAACCTTCTGTGGCCAGGTACCAAAAGGCCTCCCAAGTGAAATTGTTGCCAATTTAGCCTCTGTGTGTGTGTGTGTGTGTGTGTGTTTTCACCAACTGTTTGAAATGGGACACCTTGATTACATTGTCCTCATTAGCACTACAAGAGTGATTTTTCCTCCCTTGGTATTCACCCCTTCTTGTCAACTGTTGAAAATAGGCCACTTCCACTTTACTTGAATTGGCTCGTTAGCACTGACCCTCCCTCCCACTTGGTAAGGCAACTCTCATCTTTTCATATGCTGTGTATTTATACCTGTCTCTGTATTTTCCATTCCATGCATCTGATGAAGTGGGTTTTAGCCTGCAAAAGCTTATGCCCCGATAAACTTGTTAGTCTCTAAGGTGCCACAAGGACTCCTTGTTGTTTTTACTGGAGGAACTGTGAGCATAAGTGACATCTGGGGCATATCACTGGCTGGTGAGGTAAATTTGGAAAGTTTCTGAATT
Organism: Mauremys reevesii; assembly: GCF_016161935.1. Taxonomy (NCBI): domain Eukaryota; kingdom Metazoa; phylum Chordata; order Testudines; family Geoemydidae; genus Mauremys; species Mauremys reevesii. The sequence goes on along the minus strand of NC_052628.1, from coordinate 21,684,236 downwards.
TTATTTGCGAAGGTCACAGTTTCAAATATTAGATGGGATGGGGAGGACCAGGACCTCCCAGAGTGACTTGATTTTATCTCTTTCCCAGGGCAGCCTAGTTAAAACTTGTGAGACCCCAAAGCTGTGTGAGCCCAGGTGGGTTTGGCAGCTTTTCCAGAAATACTAGAACTGGATTTTATTCGTGGCCAAAAATAATTTAAATGCACTTTCAAGTATTTTACATGGAATCTTAGAGAGATTATTTATTCATGCCAGTTTTTAAAATCAGAGAACTCAAATATTTATAAAACTGAATGCTTTTTGGAAGGCACTCGATGTCTGCATAGTTTCTCATAGCCGCACTTAAAGCCACTATGGCACGTAGGCTGGAAAACTTTACTCTAGTCACATACTGGATTGAAGTCTACAATGGGGTAGTTCTTCAGAATTATACAAGCGCTGAAATATGATGTGGGTGTCTTTGTCTGATTCAGACTGTAAGCTCCTCTGGGCAGAGATTGTCTCGTCCTTTATGTCTGTGCAGTGCTGAATTTTCTGTTAGCGTTCAAAAACAATGAGGGCAATTAACTATTCAAACAATTTACCAAGAGTTATGGTGGATTCTCCATCACTGGCAATTTTGAAATTAAGTTTGGATTTTTTTTAAAGAGAAATACTGTAGTTCAAAAGGAATTATTGCAGGGAAGTTCACTGGCCCGTGGTATGCAGGAGATCAGACTTGAATGATCACAGGGCTCCCTTGGGGGCTTTGAATCTTTGAACAAATATTAGGAAAATCAAGAAAAAAGGAAACATTGAAACATTATTGTTGTGCAGGTCTGGGTTTATTATTAGTATTTATTAAACCAGTGCTAGGTTTTAAAAGGATAGCTTTGTGGTTAAGGGATCGAACTGAGATCAGAGGCCTGAGCTCCTTCCTGCCGTGCCACTGATTTCCTCTGTGACTTTGGGCAAGTCAATTAGTGCCCAGTCTGTTGAGATAGAGACTTTGGGAAGATGAGGATGTGCAGCACCTCACAGGATCAGGAATCTGCACACTTTGTGCCTCAGTTTCCTCATTTGTAATATAGGGCTAGTAATGGTTACTGGCCCCATTGGGAGGTGGTGAGCTTAGATTAATGGATGCCTGTAAAGCACAATTGGATGATCAGAGGGAAGGTATTACAGTATGCCATGTCCCTATGGGGGGTAGCTGTGCAAAGCAAGGATGTCAGCAGGCAGCCTCCCATAGCCCACCCCATAGCAGGGGTGGGCAAACTACGGCCCACGGGCTGGATCTGGCCCATCAGTGCTTTGATCTGGCCTGCGGGATTGCCCCCTGTGGCGCCATGGGCCCCAGGCCGCTCTCAGAAGCAGCCAGCACCACATCCCTGCGGTCCCCGGGCGGGGGGAGCAGAGGGCTCCATGCGTTGCCCTTGCCTCCAGGCACCGCCCTCCGCAGCTCCCATTGGCTGGGAACAGGGAACCGCAGCCAATGGGAGCCTTGGGGGAGGTACCTGGAGGTGTGGCAAGGGCAGCGCACGTGGAGCTCTCCACCCCGCCCCCCTACCCCAAGGGCTGCAGCGCTTCCTGAAGCGGCGCGGGGCCGGGGACAGGGCAGGCAGGCAGGGAGCCTGCCCTGGCCCCAGTGCGCTCTGCTGCCACCCTGGAGCCCAAACCCCTCCTGCACCCCGCCCCCAACTCCCTGCCTGTACCTCACACCCCTCCTGCACCCCAACTCCCTGCCCTGAGCCCCCTCATATACCCCACACCCCTCCTGCACCCCAACTCCCTGCCCTGAGCCCCCTGCCTGCACCTCGCACCCCTCCTGTGTACCCCAACTCCCTGCCCTGAGCCCCCTGCTGCATCCTGAACCCCTGTGCACCCCACCCCCCTGCCTTGAGCCCTCTGCTGCACCCCGCACCCAGCCTGCACTCCAACTCCCTCCCCTGAGCCACCTCGTACATCCCGCACCCCTCCTGCACCCCTGCCCTGAGCCCCCTCCTGCACTCTGCACCCCTCATCTGCCCTAATCCCTTGCCCTGAGCCCCTTCCTGCACACCACATCCCCTCCCACAACCCACACTCCCTCCGCACCCCTGCCCCGGCCCTGCATACAATTTCCCCACCCAGATGTGGCCCTCGACCCAAAAAGTCTCCCCCCCCACCACAGAGCATGCTTTTGGTGAGGGGAGAGTCTGGCAGATGGGTAGAAAGAAAATGTCTGTCATTTAGAACATGAGATAATGTTCAGATTGTGTATGTGCCTGGACTGGGATGTTTAGTCCTAGGAAACCAGGAAGAGCTGAGATTTGAGTGTGCAGGTGACATCAGAATAGCAGGTGGGGGAAACGGTAGGTGCATTCCAGGCGGGGCTGCGCGACAGAATATGAAGTAGAAGTAGGGGTTAACATGCAGCCACGTACTTACTGTGCACACAGGATAGCTGGATATTACCGTGCAGTCCCCTCCATTTAGCACACTGTGCTGAGGGCCCTCCCGGATTTTAGTGTTGAACTCATTTATAATTTTTGTAGTTTTCTGTTTTCTCATCCAGTGTAACAGAAGGCTGCTCTGACTTAAACCAGCTGGTCACAGCCCCATAGGGCTTTTCTGGCAGCCAGGGGTTACCGGGCCGTGGGATGTTTGGTCACATCCATTTTCTTCTGGGGAACACCCCTACACTGGGTGGTCAGTGAGGGGTGGGGATAACAGCTTTGTGCATGGATCTTTCCAGCTCCAATGCATCATAGAACTGGAAGGAACCTTGAGAGGTCATCGAGTCCAGTCCCCTGCACTCAAGGCAGGACTAAGTATTATCTAGACCAGTGGTCCCCAACCTTTTCGTCTGGCAGGTGCCAGACGAAGGACCTTGGCGGCGGTTGAGCATCCGCCGAAATGCCGCCGAATTTCAGAGGTGATGCCTCTCGATGACGCCGCTTGCGTCGAGAGGCATCACCGCCAAAATGCCGCCAGGACGCGGCACCCGCGGGGGGGCACCGCGTTGGGGACCCCTGATCTAGACCATCACAGGAGATGTTTTCCTTCCTCTCTCACCCTCAGCAAATTCCTCCCTCAATGACCTGATGCATCACTGCAGATGCAATCTCTAACTTGTTGCAACCCTGCCTCCCCCAGGAATTCGCTGCTTCCCCTTCCCCAGCCCTGCAACACCGTAGCAATCTACCTCGGCTCCCCCACAGCCCACCTTGGCCAGCTCTCAGACTGGCCCAGCACTCCGCAGGGATGCCCTTCACACAAGGGTAATCCTCCAAATCCCACTGAATTGCCACAGAACACCCATAGCGTGGCCAAGAATCAGGCCCATTATATTTACAGTGCAACCCTTAATAGTGTTTGCTTCCCCTGTGCCTTTAAGATTGGGGCTTTAATTTAAGAGACAACCCTCTGAGTTAAACACGTTTCCAGTCCAGTGAACTAAATATGTCATTCAATGGTAAATAGATTAAACTGTGTCAGGGCCTCGATTCTAATGAGATGCCGTTAATTGAAGCATTGGCAGTTCCTGGAAATGCTAAGAGCTGGAAGCGATCCAAGGCCAGAGGCTGCTTTACAGAGTCAGCGCCTTATGATCAGCAGCAGGCCCAGTTAATATCTTGTTACTGCCACCAGACAATTGTTTATTGTCTTATTTATACTGGAAAATGTCTAAACAGACTGTTCATAACCGTGTTCCGTTCACCCTAATAACTGATGAATGCAAGACACCCAACTTGATAGACAAATGGTCTCATCCAGCGTAGCAAACTCTGTGCTCTGGCAATGGCCCACCGTTTCATATCAATCAGTTTTACAAGCCGCGTTGAGCCCTGATGTAAGCAGGTGCCACTCCATGGTCTTCACTGGAGATCTGCTTGTTTATAGTGAGGCTGAATTTAGCCCAAAGTGTTCAGCTCGCTGAAGAGTTCTCTTCGCTGGCATGTGTAGCGGAATGGTCCTTGTGGTAGGTGGAATTCCAGTCTTGCTTTTGCACATCCCATGTCATAATGTAGAAAATAGAATGTTTCACTTGCAAGTGTGATCAAAGATGATCAAGGGCTGATTGAATCTGATCAAGGGAACAAAGGCTCAAACAGTCCCTAAACACACAATCCCAATTGACACTTCAACTTTCAGTAACCTGAAAGAGAAAAACAAACAGCCAAAAAGCCAAGCAAGCTCATTCACACCTTGTTCAGCAAGGAGATCTCCCTCTCAAGCTCCCCTGTTCACTAGCTCCCTTGGTGGTTGGTACTGAAAGGTAAATATAGTACATCGTAGTCCTCCTTAGCATATTGCATGACTCTGTGATAGACTGGACCGCTCATGAGTTTGGCAATAGGATACCTTTTATCTATTGGTCACTGGCTTGAATTCAGCCCTGGTCAGGAATGGCTGACAGTTGTCACCTGCTGATGACTGGTGACTAGCTTTATGTGAAACCAGTTGGTCTCATGAACAATTCCTGTTGGCAGTGCTAGTGTATGCCTAGACTTTAATCACAGGATATGATTGCATGTCAAGGCAACATACCTGAGCTAGCTTTAATCTAGCTTACCTGGATCCCAGAGCAGTGAAGACACAGCAGTGTGAACGTCAGTGTGGGCTGGACAAACCCGCTTAGCACCCTGGGTAATGACTCCTGGGGATAAGCTAGGCTTAAACTCATGCTGCCGTGGCTTCGCTATTCCAGGACCTGAGCTAGCAAGATTAAAGCTAGCTCAGGTATGTCAGCTCAAGCCAGGGCTGCCCAGAGGATTCAGGGGGCCTGGGGCAAAGCAATTTCGGGGGGCCCTTCCATAAAAAAAATTGCAATTCTATAGAACACTATATTCTCGTGGGGACCGCTGCGGGGCCTAGGGCAAATTGCCCCACTTGCCCCCCCTCTTTGGGCAGCCCTGGCTCGAGCTGCAGTCACACCCAGGAGTTACAGTGTAGACAGACCCTTCGGTAGAAGTCCAAGAGATGAACAGGTACAGAAACTGAACTGTTGCTATAGAGGAGCCATTCAGGGTAGAACTAGGGAGCCATGGTGTTGTCTTAGATTATAAGGCCAGAAGGGGCCCCCTGTGATCATCTAGTCTGACCTTCAGGATTTCAGTCAGCCAGCTGCAGGGGTCAGGAAGGGATCCCATCGCCCCATGTTTTCTGGGGGGCTTTCAAGTCTGCTTCCTTTGAAGGGATGGCCACAGCTGGCAAGGGGACATTGGAAGGGATGGGTCAAGGCTCTGAGGCGGCAACAAGGCTGCTTAATCATTCCGTGCCATTGCGTGGGCCTTGGGCACTGGCATACTATAGCCCCTTCTATTCTTTGCCTGTGATATAAAACAGTCTAGTCTCCTATGGGCTGTAAAACTCTGGTCTAATTTTGGTTGTTGGGTTTAGTGTGTGGGTGTGGGGTGGTGTTGGTGGCCTGGGCTATACAAGGGGTCAGACTGAATGACCCGGTGGTCCCCTTGGGCCTTAAACTCTATGACTGTGACTCCCCATGTAACACAAATCACAGAACTTCCCTGATTTAATTCCTGTTTGAACTAGAGTATGTCTTTTAGAAAAACATCCAATCTTGATTTAAACATTCCCAGTGATGAACAACCCACCACAACCCTGCTTAAGTTGTTCCGGTGGTTAATTGCCCTTACTGTTAAAGATGTGTGCCTTATTTCTAGTCTGAATGTATCTGGCTTCAACTTCGAGCGATCAGCTCTTTGTCTGGTTGATGGAAGAGCCCCCGTTACTGAGAGAGAGCCTGCACTGCTGCTCATGCAGTACCCGCTGTGTGAATAAACACAGGACTTCAATCGGACTCCTTTCACAAGAATGACATTAGCTTTTTAAAACTGTAAACTCAAGTTGCAGTAGTGTCAGCATGCTGGGACTCTTTACCTTGTTGTGGGTGTCTTGTCTTGATCTTTGGTTCCCCTTCTGTTCTATTGTTAGAGCAAAGAAGATGCTTACTTTGTGGTCTTGAATAAAGAAGAAGGTGCTGGCCTGGGATTTAGTGTCGCTGGAGGGATAGATCTGGAGCAGAAATCTATCATAGTAAGTGATGACTGCAAGTCTTTTTCAGCAAAGTTGACTGCAAAGCAAGCTTGAAATTAGATCAAGTGTTCATCTAGCAAGTGTCACTGCAAGGCAGTCTTGAGTCATAGATCAGGGACTTAGAGAGGCTGCTGCATGCTATCATGAAATCAGAGAGGGAAGTGCCTGGGTGAAAAATAAGTTGATGCAATATTTTTATTACTGAAGATGGATGACGATTACATTTTCAAATTAGATTTAAAAGTGCTTCTTAGATTAATATGTAACTGGATTATTAATCTGTGGGATCAACTGAATCAAAGTCCCAAGGGATATAAATAAAAATCTCACATACTCAAGGTAAATGTAACCTTTTGTAAGGAGATTTCAATTTCCAGCCTTTGAACTTTTGTCATAAAATGTCCAGTTATGGAATGTTTTTGTAAACCTAAGGACAGCTATTTCAGACTGAGGCAAACATTCTGGATTTCGCTTCACAAAGTTCTTTTGGTAACAAGTGAACACTAATTATAATGATTATTTATAAAATACTTTTAAACCCAGGACATTGTAAGTGCCATTAAGTGAAACCAAGGAATAAAAAAGTGATACCAAACAACTGAAACACTATCAAAAAGTAGAACCAGTAATATGGAGAAAAACAGGAGAACCCATATGCCGTGCAGCAAGCCCTTTGACGTGGGAAAGTTTTAGATTCCACACTTATGAGGATGAACCTGTTAGATGCTGAGAGGAGGAGGAGGGCATGCCTCAATCTTTGGACCACAGTGACACCCACTGGAATGGTACTTCTTTTGAGGCCTGTTCCATTCTTATTGAAGTCAGTAGTAAAACTCCCAGTGATTTGAGTGGGAGCAGGGGTAGGCTCTGCCAGGGTGATGAGACTGTTTGGGGGGCACATATTAGGATCAGGGGGGAAATAACAAGAGAAAAATTCACCCAAGAATCCACTTTTAAGCACACAAACACCTCTGCCAGGTAGGGCATTATTAGGGGGGTCAGTTTTAATCCAAATTGACACTAATACAGCAATGTCTCCAGCTCCACCCTTGCCTTACAGCCTTACATATGCAAGGTAGCTCCGGCATTTTCCCAGAGCTTCCTGCCTTGGCTTCTGGTCAGCAGTGCCGCCTTATGTCTCTCCCCTCGGAGAGTTACACCCTTCTTTCAAGATATTGAGCCTACACTGAGCTGCAATTAGTTAGCGCCTCACTGGGAGTGCCTCCTTACACTGCCTCTGAAACCTGCCTGGAAATGTTAGCCCCTGAAACCTAGGGCTCTTTAGCAAGGCTTCCCCATGGGGGACTGTGTTGGGGTGAGGTGCAGCAGGGCATTGGTTCCTCTCTGGGGGGTGCCCAGAAGACTTGCACTCCCCCAGTAAGTGCCAGAGAGTCTGCAAAGTACCTTGAGATAAGCATATAGAATTGTACTCACAAATTCACAGCATGAACCTTTGTGAAAGGAAGCATATAACAGTGCTCTAACAGCGGCACAGTATCTTGTAAACAAGTCTTTAAAAATCCAGAGTTGCTACTTTCGGGCCATTTTCTTCTATCAGTTACACCGGCACAAATCCTGAGCCAGTCTACTGGAGCCCAAGGAGTTACTCCGGATTTTCCCCACTTTAACTGCCCTCTAGAATTTTCTGTATTTGCAAGAAAAAAATAGTTTACACAACCAAAAAGACTGTTACATCGGTGATGGTGAATACATAATTGGAACAGCCAAATCATCAAAAATAGGCACTTGAAGCTGCGCGGGTGACCATGTAACAGCCAATGTCAAATACACAGTTACGGCTACTTCTTAGTGCCCATCGACTAAGTGCTTAACTAGTTCTTTGTGCCCAGTCCTGCAGACACTTTAACCTGGCATAGTGGGTGGGACACCTCATAGGACTGAACGAGACTTCCTGGGTCATCGAGTTCAGTCCTCTCCTATAGCAAGGAGCCCTGTCTTACAGTCCCACTCATAAATTTATCAAACTCTATCTTAAAATTAGTTGGGTTACTTGGCCCCACCACTCCGATTGGAAGGCTCCTTTGATGGTTAGAAACCTTCTCCTAGTTTCCAGCCTAAATTTATTCATGGCCAGTTTATATCCATTTATTCTTGTACCATCATTGTCCTTGAGCTTTAATAGCTCTTTTCATCTCAGCGTTTATCCCCTGATGTACTTAGAGAGAGTAGTCAGATTCTCTGTCAGCCTTCGTTTTGCTAGTATCCTCTTATAAAATAGGCCTACTGTTCCCTAAATCATCCTAGTAGCTCTGCTCTGAACCTATTCCAGTTTCAATTCCTCTTTCTTGAACATGGGTAGGGCCCTACCAAATTCACGGCCATGAAAAAATGCATCACAGACTGTGAAATCTGGTCTCCTTCTGTGAAATCGGGTCTTTTGTGTGCTTTTACCCTATACCAAACAGATTTCACGGGGGAGACCAGCATTTCTCAAATTGGGGGTCCTGACCCAAAAGGGAGTTTCAGGGGGTCACAAGGTTATTTTAGGGGGCTCACCGTATTGCCACCCTTACTTCTGCACTGCCTTAAGAACTGGGCAGCTGCAGCTGTTGGCTGGCACCCAGCACTGAAGGCAGCATCCCGCCAGCACAGAAGTAAGGGTGGCAATACCATACCATGCCAGCTTTTCTTCTGCACTGCTGCCTTCAGAGCTGGGTGGCCAGAGAGTGGCGGCTGCTGACTGAGGGCCCAGCTCTGCAGGCAGCAGCACAGAAGTAAGGGTGGCAATATACCATACTATGCCATCCTTACTTCTGCGCTGCTGCTGGCAGCTCTGCCTTCAGAGCTGGGCTCCCAGCCAGCAGCCACCGCTCTCCAGATGCCCAGCTCTGAAGTGTGTTGCTGCGTAAGGGTAGCAATACCCCAACCCCACCCCCCACAATAATCTTGTGACCATCCCACAACTGAAATTTACTATTTTTTAAACTCCCATGACTGTGAAACTGACCAAAATGGATCATGAGTTTGGTAGGACCCTAAACATGGGTGGCCAGAATTGTACATAGTATTCCAGATGAGGTCTCACCAGTCCCTTTAACAATGGCATTAATATTTCTCTATCTTTACTGATATATCTTGACTGAGGCCTTGCCTACACTGCAGGGTAAGTAGATGTAAGTTACACAACTCAAGTAATGTAACTTACATCAGCGTAGTCTACATCAACTTACCACAGTGCCTACACCACACTATGTCATCAGGAGACGCTTTCCTGTTGACTTAGCTTCAGCCTCTCATTTAGGTGGAGTACTGAAGTTGATGGGAGAGTGTTCTCCCATCAACTTATCATGTCTTCACCAGACCCACTAAATTGACACCACTGAATTGATTGCAGGAGCACCAATTTATCCCACAGTGAAGACAAGACCTAAGAGTAAACATTATGCCTAACGGTGTTTAGAATATCAAACCCTTAGATTGTAAGCTTTTTGGGGGCAGAGCCTTCACTTGTGTCTGAGTTGTACTGCACTATGCATATTCATGATACTATCAGAGTATTAAGTAATAATCTTTCTTTTAGGTCCACAGGGTGTTTTCAAAGGGTGTGGCATCTCAAGAAGGGACTATCCATTGTGGAGATCTCATTCTGTCAATTAATGGCATGTCTCTGGCGGGTTCTGTCCATGGAGACGTTCTGAATGCTCTGCATCAGGCAAGACTGCACAAATATGCAGTCATTGTCATCGAGAAAAAGAAAGACAGAGAAAAGATTTCATCCAGACTTGAAATATCAGCTACTGGCAGAAAACACTTTGTGCCTGGAAAGGATGTTACCATGGAAATAGGAACAGGTATGATCTTAGTCCAAGAATAGTTGGAAGGGAGTCACTGCAGAGCAGACCAAGGGGAAAATGTCCATATGCTTCAGATTATAAGTGTCCATTTCTTATGTGATCAGAGAAAGCAAACGAAATTAATTTTAAGTTTTATTTGTACTCTTTGGAACCCAAATGCAATTTTTAGAAGCCATCATAAATAGGTAGACACTTAGATGAACATTTAGGGCCTGATTCAACTCCCGTTGATGTTTATCACCGTTTTTCCATTGATTTCAGTATGGCTTGCATCAGGTTTAACAGGACTCCTGTTTATAATTAAAATGATTATTTCATAACCTTCTGGCAAAAGACAAACTATTCTTGATTTACACATACTCGTCCAATCCAGGATGAAGTTGGGAATTGTGTGTTTGAAGGCGTTTAAAATAACAATAGCGAGTGCAAAAACAAAGAAACTCAACCTAGAACTACAGTTTATTAGTCACAGGGAGTGGAACTGATCTATAAAATGGCAGAATTTAATTTTTATGATGTTTTATGAAAATATACAAGAAAGGTATTTTGATATTACAGAAAATAGAGAGATCTAACCAAATCCCAATCCATTCCAAAGATGAGACTGGGGAAAAGTGACAGTTTAACAGCTTCTAGTCCCAGTGGATATCAGTGGCCTCATGAATAGGTTCCGAATGACCACTGGACCTTGCTTTGGAGCTGAGATTATCTTGAGATGTTCTGAATGGGTCTCCTGGTTTTAGAACTAGGACACTTTACCATTCTGGTCAGCTAATATTTTCTGACCATGTTCTGTGGCTTCAGGAATGTTTCTGGGGCTGCACTTCAGTGATTCCATTGATACCCAGCCTGGAGAAGAGGAATCAATCAGTGATGATGAATAACTGTCATCACCAAGAGATCTGATAATGCAGCATCCCTGCAGAGTGATCTGCCACTAGTGCTCCAGGTGCTCAGTTCAAGCTGGGCACAAAGAAATGGAGGCATAGAAAAGTTAGTGACTCACTTTTGAAATTGTCAGCACTAGGCTTTAGCTGAGGCTGTGTTTTTCCATATTGGTATTTTTCTTGCCTTTCTCGTGTTTTAATCCTGAATCACAGTAGAGCATCCAAATAGCTGTAAAAGAGAGAGGAATCACTTTATAAATAAATGGATATGATCCTCCGTTCTGTGAATTGGTGTAACTCCATTGTTTTCAATGGAACCGTGCAGATTTACACCAGATATAATTTATTACCAAAATATTTATTACCAAATTGGGGTGGTCAAAGTGTATGTTGCAGATTAAATGCAGCCCATGAAATTTTAATATGCAGCCTATTGGTATCTTCATTTTGATGCAGAGGTGTCTCTGGAGACCACATATATCAGGATGCAGTATGTCATCTTGATTAGAATGGCCTTTCTGTAACTATTTAATGGCCACGTAGACTTAATGGACATCATTGTAGATGGACCCCCCTGACTTTCTGCTCCAAAAACGTTCCTGCCACTTGAGCTGAAGGGTGCGTAGCCTCTGTGGGCTGCAGCTACTAGAGAGCAACATGATCTCACTTATTGTCCATCCTGTAGAGTGCAGCTGTTACTCCTGGGAGAATTCTGTGCCAAAAAATTCTGCGCACAGAAAAAATTCTCCCAGGCCCTCTCCTGTCCCTGGGAGGACGAGGATCAGGCTGGCAGCCAGACTGTGCAGCCTCTGTCCCTACTGGGCTGGGCCCTTAAATACTGCGAGCTGGGCTCTGCAGAGTCCAATGGCCCCTACTGGTGGCCAGCAACTCTGCAGCCCCAATTCTGTGGGGGAAATCCAAAATTCTGCACAAGTTCTGCATTGCACAGTAGTGCAGAATTCCCCCAGGACAAACACACGCTAGCCCATACATTTACATCAGCACCTTCTCATTAGGCAGAGCTCAGTTTCAGATGCCTAAGGTACAGTTTTGAAATTCAACAGTTTGCACTAAATTATGATAATTCCACGGCTGTATAAATTTGACAGTCACTGGGGCAGGGAATAGAACATAAATCATAGAACTGTAGGGCTGGAAGGGTGTGCTTGAGAAATCATCAAGTCCAGCCCCCTGAGCTGAAGCAAGACCAAGTAAACCCAGACCACCCCGACAGGTGTTTGTGCAACCTGTTCTTAAAAACCTCCAGTGATGGCGATTCCACAACCACCCTTGGAAGCATATTCCGGAGATGAACTAACCTTGTAGTTCAAAGGTGTTTCCCAATATCTGACCTAAATCTCCATTCCTGCAGATTAAGTCCATTACTCTTTTCTCAAGACTAAACATGACCGGTTTTTTAACATTTCCTCATAGGTCAGATTTTCTAAACCTTTTATTATTTTTGTTGCTCTCTGAACTCTTGCCATTGTAATCACATCTTACCTAAAGTGTGGTACCCAGAATTGGACAGAATACTCCAGCTGAGGCCTCCCAGTGCCACGCAGAGCAGGACAATTACCTCCAGTGTATCACATACGAGACTCCTGTGTTAATATTCCCCAGAACAATATTAGCCTTTTTCATAACTACATCACATTTTTTATCTGTATTTAGTTTGTGATCTGCTATAAACCCCTGATCCTTTTCAGCAGTACCACTGCCTCGCCTGTTGTTCCCCCATTTTGTAGTTGTACATTGATTTTTAGCTTTCTAAGTGTAGTACTTTGCACTTGTCTTTATTGAATTTCATCTTGTTGAAATCAGACCAATTCTCCAATTTGTCAAGGTCATTTTGAGTTCTAAATCCTGTCCTCTAAAGTGCTAGCAACCCCTCCCAGTTTGCTGTCATCTGCAAATTTTAAAAGCACGCTCTTCATTCTATTATCTAAGTTATTAATGAAAATATGGTGGGTCCCCACTAGATACACCCTACCAGTTTGACACTGGACCACTGATAACTACTATTTGAGTATGGCTTTTTGACCAGTTATGCACCCATCTTATAGTAATTTCATCTAGAATGAACACACTTCCCTAGTTTGCTTTTGAGAATGTCATGTGTGACTATGACAGAAGCCTTACTAAAATCAAGATACATCACATCTACTCCTTTGTTCCAAATTCATGGGGGCATTTCTACATGGGCTATGGCATAATTTCTATTAGGTATATCCATTGATTAGAGAGCAGGAGCATAAATTCACACAAGTCAGTATATTAAAAAACCCTCCCTTAAAAAAAGAAAGAAAGAAAGTGAATGGGTTTTGATCAAATTAATGTTTGGGCAGACTTGCTCTTTAGAAACCCATCATCCAAGATCTAAATAAGTAGTATCAAATTGAAGACTATAAAGTTTTGCAGCTCATTGTTCTTGTGATTTCTTTTTAAACACTTCAATTTTTTTAAATTAATTTTTACTAAATCCCGTTGGGCAAATGTTCATCAGGCCTCCTTAATGTCACCCACAAAAATGTCTAGGCACATCCTTGTTGAACATGAGAAATCTGAATGACTCCACCGCTAATGGGTAATTGCATATTGCAAAAACTGACCTGCACAGGCCACTGTGGGTTGTGCAACGGCGTAATATGCATGTGCCCTTAAAAAAAACTGACTGAAAACATGTAGCAGTTTTAGTAGAAATTAAATTGTGGATCATTTTCTCACCACAGCAAAGAAGTGAGAATTGTAGGTCAATAACAAAATGTTGCGTGTGTTCTGTTGCAGGTCCAAAAGTGGATATGAGTGATGTCATTTCTGTTGAACTATGGAAAACCTCTGCTGGCTTAGGGTTCAGCCTTGATGGTGGAAAAGCTTCAGTTTCTGGAGACAGACCTTTGCTTGTAAAAAGAATATTTAAAGGTATTTGGAAAATATATTTACATGGCTGTAATCCCATTTTCTTCTACTATACATTGTTCCGACTTGGTTGAATTGGATAATTATGGAGCTGGGTTATTTTCTAATGCATTCTATACCTCTTAATAACTAAAGGCCTAATCTTAAAAACACGGATCATGGTAGTAAGTACCACACCTGCTAACAAGTGTTTGTAGGATTAATGTGACAAGTGTGCTGTGTAAGTGTGCTGTGATTATGTGCTAGGCTTACCCGTTACTGTAAATATTGAACTGCAGCCAGCAATAGCAGTTCATCTAGTATTACAGCAGTATTCTATAAAAAGCTAGCATTTCATCTGTTGTCTCCCATTCCCGTGGAAAGCAAAGCTGACACCTACGGTGAAGGACAGCGCAATGAAACCATGGTTCTATGCAGGACCAACTCCAGGCACCAGCTAAAGAAGCAGGTGCTTGGGGTGGCCAATACCAAGGGGCGGCAGTCTGGCCGCTATAGGGGCAGCACGTCCGGGTCTTTGGTAGCAATTTGGCAGCGGGTTCCTCAGTCCCTCTCGGAGCGAAGGACCCACCGCTGAATTGCCGCTGAAGAGTGGAGCGACACAATTGCGCTGCCGCGGCTTTTTTTTTTTTTTTTTTTTTTTTTTTTTTGCCGCTTGGGGTGGCAGAAAACCTGGTTCTATGTTCTTCCCAAATACTACTTCACCTGCTCTGACTTTTTACCTCTTTCTCTTTTTTTGTTTTTGTTGAGCTTTCCTCTGAAGTTCTTTATCTACAATATGGTGTTAATTTTCTGCTTCAAGTGCTCTTAGCACAGTGATCAGCCTTCTCCCAAGAGTACAATACACAATGCATGTGCATTGGAAAACTGCCATTCTTGGATGCTCTGTCTGCCAGCCAGATGGTTAAACTTACATGTGTTGCATGCAGAATAGAAACCAATGCCCAGTACTTCCCTGTACTTTTCATATAGTTTAGTCCTGGCTCTTATGGATATGATCATGTGAAAAGCCGAGTGCCTCCTGCAAGGACCTAAGCCTCTTTAGCTCCCATTGACTTAGTGGGATCCAAGGGTGCTCAGCATCTTGCAGGATCAGACCCCATGTTCCTATTCTCTTATAAGGGAAAGAGTCAAAATGAAATCTATATGGCCTAGCCACAAATCAGTTTCGCTTTTTAATATTTAATATTTAAACATTTATTTTGTGGGGGAGGGTCACTTTTTTCATTTTGTATGATGCCATTATTTGGAACATTCCTATTTATGTCATTAATTACAACTCCTACTGGTGTTTCTTGATACATGATGCAGGGCTGCCCAGAGGATTCAGGGGGCCTGGGGCAAAGCAATTTTGGGGGCCCCTTCCATCAAAAAAAGTTGTAATACTATAGAATAGTATATTCTCATGGGGGCCCCTGCAGGGCCTGGGGCAAATTTCCCCACTTGCCCCCCACTCTGGGCGGCCCTGACATAATGATACAGCTACGTTATCATCATAGCGAAAACACACTTTGATCACTAACATATGATTTCTAACTGGACAGGAAGTTTGCCTCTGTCTATACCCTAAAGCTTGTCCTTGGTTTGCCCCGTCACTGTCACTAACGATTTTAGAGTCTGTTGTTTTATCCTCTGGAGAATAAAATGCTAAAATTCCATTGAGGTTCATACTGGGCAAAAAATGGCCTGTTACATTTTCTGTGGAAATAACTATTTTTGTCCATGTGAACATGCACATTTATTTAATTCAACAGGTTTTCTTACAAAATATTAGCGCCAATATACAGCAGTTTTCATGGCCCCGTATTGCTTAGTTAATCTCAGCAGAAGCTTTGTTTTACACGGCATCTCAAACACCCAGAATTTAACGTTCTCTCAGCTACGTTAACACTTTACTGTTACTGTGTGCACTATGCTGGAATAAACTGTTAGTGCTAAATCTCGGGGATTAATAATACAATTGGCATAGTTTGAAGAATCATTTATTTCCCATTTGCCACAGTGGAAAGCGATCCCTTTGTTTTTATATTGACTGTAACTTATTTGCTCATAGGTGGCGCTGCAGAGCAAGCTGGAAAAATAGAAGCTGGAGATGAAATTGTTGCCATTAGTGGAAAATCATTGATTGGTCTCATGCACTACGATGCCTGGAACATCATTAAATCTGTCCCAGAGGGACCAGTTCAGTTGCTGATCAGAAAGCCTAGAACTTCAGTATGACAGAAGCACTATTTCTAGCTACACTTGTTTAAGGCAACATGTTCCTTAGAAGTAGTCCTTTCAAAACAGACTACCAGCTGTCCTTACATTTTTGAAGCTGTGTAGAAGTGACTTAATGCTCTCTAGCGGCTTGCTAAAAGCATCAGAGGAGCACTGGGATATGCAAACAAGGAACACATTTGTTTCATGCAGTGTTTTTATACACTTTACTTTCCCAGGATGTGAGAAGCCAAACAGTAAGAGGACTTTTGTGTCAGGTGGTATTTTAATGGAACTTCAAAACCTTTTAGCAGATTCTGTTTGAAATGTTTTGCCTGTTCCCAATAGGTTTAGTGTTTGGAAATGGGGAGCATAACTCGTTCGTTGCTATCCTGTTAATGAGGATGGGTGTTTTGACTGTATTACTTAGCTATAACTTGACTTCAACACACTGACTTGGGGTCCAGTCTGTATTTGTTATAAAAGGAGAATGTCTGGAACAATCTCACTTTATTCTTCTAAGCGCCGTTTTGCTAAAGAGGCATGACAAAAAGAAGTATAATTTTGCACAGCTTTGTAAATCTAAACCACGAACATTTTATCATGAAGCTCAGAATCATCTAGAAACCTATGAACTGAACACACAACACTGTTAAATCAGCTCTCAGTGACATATCATTAAATCTGAATATCACACCATATTCATACATTAGAAATCTGTGTGCAGACCTTCGTTTAGGAAAAGAAAATCTGTCGCAAATGTTGGATGACTATCTGCAGAGGATTGGAAGGACGGTAGCAGTTTTGGTATAATTTATGGGTATAATTAAGACTGGAGTGTAAAAATTGCAGTCTGAACTTTCAAACTTGGGTTCCTAAAGTTAGACACTTGAATAAAAGTGGGCTGACTTTCAAAGATGCTGAGCACTCACAGTTCCCATTATCTTCAGTGGGGGCACGGCACCTCTGAAAATCCACCCACTTTCATTTGGGTGCCTAAAAGAGGATTACGGTTGCCTAAGTTTAAAAACTCAAGTTTGACAATTTGGGTCCAAATATCTAGATTTTGCCCAGTTAAATTTGAACTGGCCACACTTGTTACTTTTCTTCTCAAATATTTATTTTCACAGGCAGCGTGCGTATTGTAAATATGTCTTGGATTGAGTGAGTAATGGACTGGTTGAGGATTTTGAATTATGGAATTGGCTTTATCTGCATAGATCATAACTCATTAGCTGAAAAACCATATTGTAGAAACAATTGAATGTCACCTGTACTTATCCTGGATTTTTCACCAATATTCAAAGCATGTATCTATAACAGTTGTTTTCCTGTGTATTATTTATCGTACACTGTTTGAGGGGAAGAAAGAATATGGTATGAGAGGTTAGAACAATTTATTTGCTTAAGTTTGAGATGACTGAATAACACACAAGTGACAAAGCAAAAAGAAACCATCATCCCTAACAGTGAGAACAAATTGTTTGGTCCAGTGTCCTCAAATTGTCATGGGCCCAAAACCATAGAAACAGCCCTGACCAATAGAGGCATTCCAAATCCAAACCTGGAGCCAGCTCAGCAGCCTGCAAATAGCCCCAATATTTATAACGAGCGTACGCTGGTTATGTGGTGTTGAAAAGGTCTGGATGGGACGCAAATGTTGTAGCTGGAACCAATCTCTAGTTTATACCATATTCAGATGTATTTATTCATATTATTTTTATAGTCAATAGTCTTTACTGAATGAAACATTTTTCTTTTGGTTGTGTTTCCGGCTAGAATACAACTTGTGATGTGTGGAAATGCATAGAGTTCCTTGTGGCATCCAGAGATCAGGTGTACAGAAAAGTTGCACAACTTCTGTCTAGATATAAAAATATATATATGGGTTTTTTTTTTCAAGTTACATGAACATTAGAGTGTCTATCTAGGGAGAGATGCCAACAACATTTGGGTACTGAAAAGATGAATGCGGGGCTGCAGCCTTCAGGTGCTCCACCCACAGAATTTCCAATGAAGTTAGTGGAAGTTCTGGATATGGAGTGGCTGCAGAATTGGATTAGCTTTGTCACTGATCCTACAATGAGCTTTGAATGCAACTTTGTTAGCTTTAATGAGGCTTAATGTGGATGCAAGATTCCAGCCACATGGACCTCACTGTGGTATCAGGCCCCATGTTGAGAGGAAAAGCTTAGCTTAAATTTATGCTGAAAACAGGGAGAAAATATGACAAACTGTGATGCCTTTTTCAGGAATGATCAAAATCTGAAAAAGTTAGACAAACAGTACGTATACTAGATACATAAATATGCATGTAGAGTTTAATGCAGTATAGTGAATACACACACACACACATATATATATATACACACATACACAGTACAGGATTGACACTTTGCTATTTTAAAATGGTAAACCACAATTGTGTTTTGAAAAATGACATTTTTTCCAGTGCAGCATTAGAACTTTACTAAATTCTGAACCAAGAAGCATACAGATCCCTTATTTAAGTGTGAACTCAAAGAAGAAGATTTTCGTCTTGTACATTAAGCTTACTGAATTTGAGGGATGTCTTGAAAATGATATATAGTGAATAATATAATTTTCAGACACTTATTTGCAGGTACTATTCACTGTCTGAGAGTGATTTATAAAGCTTTCATTTTTCCATTATCAAATACTCTCTTTTATTTTACACATACTTGGAAATATATGTTGGGCAAATGTCAACATGAAAACTAGGTGGGTTTTTGTGTGTGATAAAATATGAAATGTAATTTAAAGGAATGATGGATTTAACATTTAAGTGGTATGATTTATTAACATGTTCTGAATATTATGATACAGTTCTACTAATGATATTTTTATGTTTGATGTATAATTACTTTTTAACCCTGACATATTAAGCCATGTGATCATTCTTCTTGCCAAAGCTATGTTTTGTGATAGGAAACAGAAGATCTGTATTGATTCTGCTAGGGTTCAAATTATTACAATAGAATTTTTCAGCAATTGTGTTGAGGTAACAATACTCATCAATATAAAAGTCCATGTTCTAGGAATCTGCTTTCGAAAAGGAAAGAGTGGAGAATATGGTCATTTGTATTCAATCTTCACCTTGTAGAGGTAAAGTAAGAGTTGTACAATACATGGTGCAAATGAAATCCTGCTATGCACTTAATGTAGAGTGAGAGTATATGGATTGGAAATGTGAAATTAGTAGGTATGAAAAGAAATCTATCTAATAGATCAGGCTAAGCAGATCTTACAACATGTACCTATTACTGTTCTCTAGGAACAGATGACTCTACAGTACTCTTTTGAAATTTACTAGGAATGATTCTTTATTACACTGTAAACTATTACTTTTATAGGGTCCTGAAAAAGCCAAAATGAGGCATGGAGGTTCCTTGAGCACCTTAGCTAGCACAGCCACAAAGCCTCCTTCCTATCCTATACATCAGTGAGCTAGGAAAGACTCTTAAGGTGCCAACAACCTTACATTTTCTATGATAGATTCTGGTCTCACTTCTACCAGTGTTAATTCAGAGTAATTTGTTGTAAGTCAAGAGTTTTATACAATCAGTTGTGACGAGTCTCTTTCTCTCTTTAACTGTAAGATAAAAGAATGGGGTCATAGGACTCAGAGATATAATCCTTTTCTGTCCTGAACAATGATCAAGGAACCAACTCAGCATCTTTCAGCTGACCACTGATTTGTGAGGAATTATGCAGAAAGTTCCCCAGACCCCAGCAGATAACTTTTGGTTTTCATTATTAGCTTCACTGATTGGAGGCCAGTGCCCAAGATGGTCCTTTTTCATATTGGGGATCATCACTCAGTTCCCTAAGCATTCCAGGGCTATTTTATCTCTTTAGGGCCACACAGTTGCAGGTAGAAAGATAAGTATGTTACCAGTCAGGACATATATGGACATTTAATTTGTCCCTGGCCCCAGACAGGTCTGCAGTTCTTCACCATGGACCTGGAGTGGAGGGAATGGCTTTCAGAGCAGGGCAGACTTCCTTCTGGATAAGCTGGCCTGTCACAGATCTAGCATTCACTGTCTTCCAGGGCTGGAGCAGCTCAGAAGTATGTGCACACTGGATACTGGGGGGATTGGGCTCTAGTATGATACTGGGCATACAATATCTTGCAGTCCTTATGCATGAAAACCTCTCATTGGCTTCTCTGGGAATTGTATCTGTGTTAAGGACTAAAGGATTAAGCCTAAAGTTGGGAGGAGGCATTTTGGCTGGTTACTTTCATCCCAATCCTAATAAAACCCTTTTGAGGGTAATAAAGTATTAAGAATTTTTGTGTGACTGACATTTCCAATCAGCCCTCATTCAGAATTAGTCCTAATAACATTCTACAATTTTTCCCCCCCAAAAGCTGGATCAATCATCCACAGCCAGGTGTTGGAATGTTAGCTGCTTGTGCATTTAGGGTATGTAACTGTATACATGAAAATATTGATGAGGATTAGAGTAGGTCACGTGAGACATTGGAATTCCAATCTAGTTAGGTTTTGTGTGTTCTGTTAAGATGATACACTTCTTGTATGATATTGTATATTGACACTTTTATTTATATAAATATTACTTGTTTTATTGAAACCCCTTTAAAATGCCTTGTATATTATAAAAAAGTGAGTGCAATAATATGAAATAGACTGTACATTTTCAAAAGTTGCTTTCTCCGTTATGTAAATCTGCATCACCATAAATATGGGTTTTTTTAGTGATTTTGAAAAATAAATATTACGCTTAGTACTTTGCTAGCTATTCATTTCCACAGCAAAATAAGTGAGTTAGTGGTCTTTTCAGTTCACTATTTGAACCTCTGACCTGCCATTCATAGAGGTAATATTCTTCTGGATGGCACAGCCATACATTCTGAGGCCTAAGAAATATTAAACTATGCATCTGATTGAGCTAAAAAAAATCCTTGGCACTGTCATTCAGTGGGAATTGGATTGGCTTTAGCTGCTGTTTAAATGTTGCATTCTGTAGACTTGATCAGGAATAGAAACAGCATTTTTTGAGGCATGTTTACAGGGAAGATTCAAATAGGTGAAACCCACATTTTTCTAGGAATAACTGAGGTCTCTGTAGTCTAACACCAATAAAACATTAAACAATAAACACATTTCCCATCCACAATTCCTACTTTAAAAAAATAGAATCAGTGGACTCCATGGTGGATGGTATGTATAATGCACCGTACTTCCTATGCAGAAAAACTTTAAAATAATCAGTTACAATGCCATGTTACAGATCATTCCACAAATAAAAAGGCTTGTTCCACATCGGTGAACTGAAGTCAATAGGAGTCTTTCCATTGACTTCAATACACTTGAGATCAGAACTTATGACAAGCTCTAATATTTATATTTTAATGATACAAAACTTGGCTCATCTGTCCTTGTCTTTTCTCTTTCCTTTGAGATGGTCTGGCTGCTACTGCTGTGACAGCCTGCTCCTGGGAACATCATCTCATACGTCACTGACTCACCTGTTAGTAAATCTCTTGAAACATGTGATTGTCCCTCAGCCATGCTTATTCAGTTCTCTTTCTCTTTTTGGCCTCGTGACTGGCTGCTTTTATGCATATGCCACACGATCGATCGTTGTCTTTGCAGCACTGCTCCCTGGACCAGTGCTGCTTTCCGTTCAGTAACTAGGCAAGGCTGCGTTGAGGTTTTTCACTGAAAACAGGGATTCTGCCTCTTTGTTAAAGGTGATGTGCTGCTTCTCCTCCCCCCAAATTACAGCACTTCTTTGTGGGGCACAGGATGACTTTTCTGAGAACTTGCAAGTAAATCAGTTAATGATGAGGGATGTCATTGCAGAAAAATTCTGGAGGAGGCAAAGTGTGTCAGCATCCCTGCTTCTGGGAGGTGGGGGGGAAGCAGCATAGAATCTCAGGGTTGGAAGGGACCTCAGGAGGTCATCTAGTCCAACCCCCTGCTCAAAGCAGGACTAATCCCTAAATGGCCCCCTCAAGGAGGAAACTCACAACCCTGGGTTTAGCAGGCCAATGCTCAAACCGCTGAGCTATCCCTCCCTCTGACCAGATTTGGTAACAGGTGAGTCAGTGAGATGGAGACATATGAGATGATGTTCCCGGGAGCAGACTCACAGCAGTAGCAGCCAGACCCATCCCAGAGAGGGGCAAAGAGGTGGCATGCTGGTCCTACCCTGGGGAGCAGGGGCAGAAGAAAGGCATATCTCACCGTTGGCTGGCCTGGGGTGGGGATCAAGGCGCTGCTGCTCCCTGTCCAGCAGGTAGAGAGAGAAGGGCAGTGCTGACAATGCAGCAATTAGGAGGCCTGGCCTGGTCTGCCCCCCAGCAGCCCCTGAAGGACTGGGGGACACCCACAGCAACAACTGGCAGGAGCTATGAAAAGTCTGGAGAAGGAGGCAAACCATGGTTGAGGGGGAGAGTAGGCGACTGCCCCTGCTGCTCCATAGCAAATGACACTCCTACTTTAATGAGTTTAGGGGGTCAAAATTCATTTAAGAATGGTTCCTTTGAGAAATTTCACACCCTGTGTCAGACCATGGTTTTGGTTTTTGTTGTTTGTCCTGAATGATCTTAAAGGAATAACAGTCTTCACAATACCGCCTCTTTTAGACTTCCCTCACAGTCAACACGCGCTGCTGCACTTGCTGCATTGGAAGGAGTTTTACTGGTACGTACTGTACTCTCAACCTTAACTCCATTTTAATATAGTTATAGTTGGGAATTGTGGCAGCGTTCTGAGAGAGAGAGACCCTGAGCCATGATTAACACTAATTAGGCCCCTCCATTCTCCCCCTTTCTCCCAGGACTAATTGCTCTGGGGTGACTACAAGGGGAGTTCTCCAAACAGAGCCACGTCAGTTTCCCCACCTCACCTTCCCTTGCGAGAGAGGGCTAGAAAGTGGGATAACAGTGGAAAGGTGAGGATGCATTGATATGTATCTGTAGCGGGATTGAGACACTGTAAATAAAGCACTGTTGTCTATTATGTGAGAGGCTCTCCAAGTAGTCTGTGTTTGTGGAAGAGACAGAGGTACTGCAGTCCCACCCTGTCATATGAATGGGCTTGTCTGGGATCATGCCTGTCTCCCAGCGTGAGGAGAATCTGAGGGAGGAGCCTGTGTAGTGGTTTGGCAGTCTGGGCGATGGAGGAAATATAGCAATTGCTGAGGGAGCAGCAAGGACAGATGCAGAAGACTTTGCAGACTTTCCAACAGTCCCCCCCATGCAGAGGAACAGTCCTTGCGTTTGCCTGGCAGGCCGAGCAGCCAAAGATCCCGCAGGAATTTAGAAGAGAGCAAGCCCAGGTTCAGTGCAACTCCTGCAAAGTTTGGTGAGTCCCGTGGCAAGAGACAGAAACCGGGATCTGCATATAACCCTGATGCATTTCTGGTCACCTTTGAGAGCGTGGCAGCAGGAGCCAGTTGAAACAGACCCATGAGGGCACTTCAGCTGGCGCCCTGTTTTACCAGGGAAGCACTTGCGGCATATTTGGCTCTCGGTGATGAGCAGGTGAGACACTCTGACACAGTTCAGGCAGCCATCCTGGACCAGGTGGGCCAGTCCATGGAAAAGTACTGCCAGAAATTTAGTGCCACAAGGTTGACTGCGGGGATTATGGCTTCCTGCATTTGCCCAGAAATTAACAAACTGGGCTATGCGTTGGTTACAGCCAGGTACAGAAACTGGGGGAGAGATTATGGAGCCTGTGATTCTGGAACAGCTTCTACAGAGTCTCCCTGACTATGGCTCAGGTGACATTGTTGCAAATAACGAAGCCAAGTCAGTCAATCTGTTCCAGTGGAGCGCCCGCACGGGGGTTTTCCACGTCCTTTTATTATAATTGGTTACATAAATCATCCTATCATGCGCATGTACTAACTCAGTCCAACTTCTCGCCCCTTCTCCTGATTGGTGGTTTATGCACAGCGTGTTCCAGTGGTAAACACCTGGTCGGCGCTTAATCAGTGTGTCTCCTGACCGGATGGGGGGGGGGGGGAACCACTTCAGCCGCTTTATGATAGGGGGCGGTTTTCCTACCCCCATAGTGCTTAGGAAGCGTAAAATTCCTACAGACATCAGCCGGAGGCCACAGTTAAACTGACTGAGGAGCTTGCTGAGGTAGACATTCCCAGAAAGGGTCACTGGCTTAAGGGGCTACACCTGGAAAAGAGGTGGGGAAGGGCACTGAAGGGAAGAGGGAGGAGCCTGAGGAACTCCATCAGAGGCTTGGACCATAGTGTGTTTCCAGCGTGGATGTGAAGAGCACACAAAAAGAGACTTCTTCCTACACATGGAATGTTGCTTTGCAGAATTTTTCTGGGACGGGACTTCCAGGCCAAAAAAAGAGGAAGCTCCGACAGTCTGGGTAATGGTAGGGAAGAGGTACCAGAGGCTTCTTGTGCACATGGCTTCAGCCTGTTCATAAATCAGGTGGGAGTTACCAAAACCCCTCCGGATACTACTCAGAGCTAGGGTCAAAACAGAATGTTGATGTGGGGATGAGAAATTCTGCCCTGTGGTAGAGGTGCCCCTGGGAGCAAAAGGAAGCATAGGTGGAAAGATGTAGGGTTGCCGGATGGATTGCTCCACCCCCTTGTACAGATTGAGAGTCCTTCCCATTAAGGAAGCAAATGGATGGACTGTTGGGTGGAAAGAACCTGCAGGACAAGATGAGGAGGAAATAAGCAGAGAGGAGCTGGAGAAAACTAGACACGAGATTACAAGCCAGAGAGAAAGGGAGGATGGAGAAGTCTCCCCAGATACTAACGGGGAGGAGAAAGAAAATAAAAGTGCAGGGTCAACAGGTAGAGGTAATGAGCTAATCCATTGGGGTTGGATGATTATTAGAGTCATTACATATATTCATTCTGTTTCTTCCTCTCCCCTTCCCAAGAAGGCCTAATTGGTCAAGGGTGTGCCTGGTTACCTGGCCAGCTCCATGGGCAGAGGTGTCAGAGAGAGGAGCCATGGCCCCATCTCTGCCCCACACCTTCTGCAACTCTCAGTAGTTGCTCACCTGGAGTGGGCACTGAACTCAGACCAGTTATGCCAGGGTATTGTGTGGGGCCATGGAACCTGGGGAGCTCGTTACGAGTGCCACTCAGTGGGATGAGCCAGGCTTTTGGCAGGTGAGGGCAGAGGACTCATCTTTACAGAGTACATGGGGGCAGTTGGTTTGGGTTTGGGTTTTTTTTTTCCCTAAAGCGAATTTACGTTTTTTTTTTGTTTGTTTTGTTGGTTTTTTTTAAAAAACTCTGTTGTAGGATAAAAGCAGCAAAGAATCCTGTGGCACCTTATAGACTAACAGATGTTTTGGAGCATGAGCTTTCGTGGGTGAATACCCACTTTGTCGGATGCAAGTAGTGGAAATTTCCAGGGGCAGATATATATATGCAAGCAAGAAGCAAGCTAGAGATAAGGAGGTTAGTTCAATCAGGGAGGATGAGGCCCTGTTCTAGCAGAAGAGGTGTGAAAACCAAGGGAGGAGAAACTGGTTCTGTAGTTGGCAAGCCATTCACAGTCTTTGTTTAATCCTGAGCTGATGGTGTCAAATTTGCAGATGAACTGGAGCTCAGCAGTTTCTCTTTGAAGTCTGGTTCTAAAGTTTTTTTGCTGCAGGATGGCCACCTTAAGATCTACTATTGTGTGGCCAGGGAGGCTGAAGTGTTCTCCTACAGGTTTTTGTATATTGCCATTCCTAATATCTGATTTGTGTCCATTTATCCTTTTCCGTAGAGACTGTCCAGTTTGGCCGATGTACACAGCAGAGGGGCATTGCTGGCATATGATGGCATATATTACATTGGTGGACGTGCAGGTGAATGAACCGGTGATGGTGTGGCTGATCTGGTTAGGTCCTGTGATGGTGTCGCTGGTGTAGATATGTGGGCAGAGTTGGCATCGAGGTTTGTTGCATGGATTGGTTCCTGAGCTAGAGTTACTATGGTGCGGTGTGCAGTTACTGGTGAGAATATGCTTCAGGTTGGCAGGTTGTCTGTGGGCGAGGACTGGCCTGCCACCCAAGGCCTGTGAAAGTGTGGGATCATTGTCCAGGATGGGTTGTAGATCCCTGATGATGCGTTGGAGGGGTTTGAGCTGGGGACTGTATGTGATGGCCAGTGGAGTCCTGTTGGTTTCTTTCTTGGGTTTGTCTTGCAGTAGGAGGCTTCTGGGTACATGTCTGGCTCTGTTGATCTGTTTCCTTATTTCCTCGTGCGGGTACTGTAGTTTTGAGAATGCTTGGTGGAGATTTTGTAGGTGTTGGTCTCTGTCTGCGGGGTTAGAGCAGATGCGGTTGTACCTCAGTGCTTGGCATGTTGTAGGATAGTGACATTGCTTCAGCATTGCATCAGGGCTCATTGCTTCCTGCAGCTTAGCAGTGATTATTAAAAGTTCTGTCCCCAATTTACTGCATAGGCTCAAAATTCCCATAGGTCCACATTTTAAAATTTCATGAAGGGAAGAAACTGCAGTCCAGGTGGTACATGCAGAACGTGCCATTTCGAGTCAGATCTGAGAGAGATCTTGTGAGCTATGACTGTGAGGGGTAGGAGGAGAAGGCTGATTCTGAAGCAACACATCGATCGATTTCCTCCCCTCTCTTATCTCGGTTCCTATTTTTAATATTAATATTTTGCAGGCATTAAGAAGTGATGCCATTCTATTATCAATAGAGACATGCAAGTCCTGTCAGCTGAAAAGGAAGGGGCAACTGTTCTAGGAGTCAGCTGCCACTTATCCTAATTTGCAGACAGTTGGACTATTTCCTTACATGGTGGAAGCAAATCTATTCTGACTACTATTCCCTTTGCCAACACTCACAAAGTTGTGAAAGAGGAAGCAGCAGGAACCATACAAGGAATGAGAAGCAGCAAAGATTGTGAGCAAAGACAAGCCAGTCCTTTTCAGACTGTGAATCTCCCGCCCTGTCTGGAGAGGGCTCCGCTGGAAGATGATGTTTTGGCCTGAGATTTGTTTTTCTTTGTAAATCTGCAGACCACACCCGATTTTGCTCTGTGTAAAAGAGTGAAACGGTGGCAGGCTGCGGCACGTGTATGAGGAAGTGACGGTACAGCAACAGCCATTGCATTTCAGCTGGTTGCTAGTTCCCAAACAGCACGTGAGCAGTGAGCAGGAAAGTCCCTATCGTTTTGCTGAATCCTTCTGCAGTTCAGAGCCAGATCACAAGACACAAGGGCCATTGTGAGGGCTACAGTCATTCTGTGGTTCCCTGTTCTCCAGCACTCCCATCACCCTTCCCTCCTCCTGGGGAAGAGAGGAGTGAGGAGCCTCATGTCATGGTCTTCTCTCCTACTCAGCACCACACTCTCCTCCCGCTTTGGCCTCTGAATCTCCCCTGCCATTGCCAGCAACTGCCATGAACTTTACCTCCCACACCCTTGGTTTGGAAGGAAGGAAGAGCCACTTTCTGGCTACTAAGGCTTTATCTGCTCACTTGGCGCTGCACGGTGAGTCCCCGCTCTTGTAGGTGTACTTGTGCTAGCTCTCAATGAACGAGTGTGCTAAAAGGAGTCGTGTTGCCGTGGTAGCACAGGCAGCGGTAGCGTGAGCTGGCTGCCGAGTACACGCCCACCCAGACCCCTGAGCCCTTCCGTTCTCTCCCATGACTTCGCCCCATATGTTCATCCATCAACCTGTCTTCTCACAGTTTGTTCGCAGTGTTAGGGTAGTTGTGTTGATCCCGGGGTATTAGCGAGACATTGGGGTGAGATGACCTCACCCTCCTTTTCTCCTCTTATTTCTTCTCCTACCTCTCTCCGCAGGGAGACCCGCCCTCCTCCAAGTGCAGGACCCTCTAGCCCAACCTTTGGCCTAGACACCTGAGTGTCTGAGAAGGAAGAAAGGGAAAAGGGGAAGAGGTATGAGGGGAAAGAGATGTGAGAGAGAGCAGGTTCTCTGCCGCGCCTGGTGTATTCCAGTGACGAAAGAATGTCAATATGGAATGTAAATTGGAAAGTGAGCTCTGCTGGTGAGCTCTGGCTCAAAGGGTGCATGACACACAGGAAACCAGGCTGCCTGGAACCAACAGCCACTAGTGGCACTTCGTTGCCCTTTAAAAAGTCCCAGCCCAGAAGAACAATAACTTCTCCCTGCACCTTGAAATCCCTGGCCCACAAGATTGGTGCCTTTTCTTCTCATCCACCCAAAGGTGGCTCCTACCAGCTGCTGCCAAAAGCCATCTGCAAAACACAAGCCCAACACCACCATGCTCTCCCTGAGTCTGACTCATTCATATAAT
The DNA here is from genome assembly GCF_016161935.1 of Mauremys reevesii. NCBI lineage: Eukaryota > Metazoa > Chordata > Testudines > Geoemydidae > Mauremys > Mauremys reevesii. Next base: position 21,656,108 of record NC_052628.1, on the reverse strand, counting down.
GGATAGTCCTAGAACTACTGCTCGCAATTCCTGTCGCTGTCTGGGACTCCCAGACCCTGCCATTCCTGTGTGGGGAAAGTCGTGGTCCTCTGAGATCCCTATTTACTGAGACTGTCGATACCTCTTCTGGGGAGGGATGTCTACCAGGCAAGCCAAAGCATGGAATAGCTGTGACATTACTGAGGAACCCATTTCGGCCAACTTCTCAAACTACCCTTAGTGTTTAACCTCCCAAGCCTGAGCAAGCCAGGCAAGAAGCTTGGTAGCCTCTCGTTAGCCTTGTGCTTCTCCAAACACTTACACTGGTCAAATAAGTTCCTAAATGGTTACTACAATTATTTTAAGGGATTTTAAAAAACGTTCATAAAATGGCTCTTTTCTTCGATGTTAAAAAAGAGCTCTTCAGTTCAACTACATGTTCCATTCTGAAATAAAGCTGTCTGTCTGTCTGTCTGTCTAGCCATCTATCTGGGAGATGAGGCGGGTGAGGTCATATCTTTTATTGGACTAACTTCTGATAATGAGAGAGACCAGTTTCAAGTGGCACAGAGCTTTTCTTCTGTGGCTCAGAAACTTGTGTCTCTCACCAACGGACAATAAAAGAGCTTCTCACCCACCTGGTCTCTTTAATATTCTGAGACTGACATGGCTACAACTACACTGCATATCTATCTATTTATCTAATCACTCATCCCTGTGCTAGCTAACGCTCTAACAGATGGATGCTTCTCTGAGTATTTCGTAAGTGGCGTAATAATAAAAGCAAAACCCTTACACTTCCCTGTTTACTGTTTTCCTCTGCGTGGCCTGGACTTACCCTGAAGTGTGAGGGTGAATCATTCTGACATTAGGTTTGCTCGGTACAAAGGTATCTGAAACCATTGTTCCCTCAGGGTATTTTCCATCTGGTGGCAAGTGACAACATCTTGATTCACTGTCTAAGCAGCTGATCAAGGGAAAACATAATTATTTAGTGAAATGCTGTTTTCCTTAGTTGCTGATATGGGTGTGGGGAGGGGAGGACTCTGATTCAGACCTCTGAGTTTTGCTCATAGAGTTGTTACTGAGGAGTTTCTCTGTCTCTTAAGAGAATAGATCCCATTTAGGGCTAGAGGGGCATGGGGTTACTCTGGCTTCACACTGGTGTCACTGAAGGCAGAGGTGGGGAGGGATAGCTTAGTGGTTTGAGCATGGGCCTGCTAAACCCAGGGTTGTGAGTTCAGTCCTTGAGGGGGTCACTTAGGGATCTGGGGTAAAATCAGTATTTGGTCCTGCCTAGTGAAGGCAGGGGGCTGGACTCAATGACCTTTCAGGGTCCCTTCCAGTTCTATGAGATAGGTATATCTCCATATACTTTTAAGTGTTAGCCTGGATGGGAGGTCTTGTGTCAGTGTGAAAGGGACAGAAGCCCTTCCTCCCCTTGCCTTCTCTTACACACCAGAGCAAAAGCCAGCTACAAACTCAGAGACATGCAGGACAAAAGGGGTGGTGGGGGGGGAATGTCAGTGTCACTAAACTCCCCAAAGTAGGTGGCATGTGTGACAATGACAATGGAGAGGAAGGCAGATCCAATGGCTATGGTACAAAGTGGGATGTAGGAGACCCAGGTTCATGCCCTAGCTCCACCACAGACTTCCTGGGTGACCTTGGGCAAGTCACTTAATCTCTCTCTGCCTCAATTCCCCATCTGTAAGAGGGGGATAATAGCATTGCCCTGCCACGCAGGAGAGCTGTGCAGATACACTGAAGGATTGTGAGTGCTCAGATTCTATGGTGACGGGCCATATAAATTTCTTGGCTAGATTCTTGTGCACTGACTTCTAGTCCAGAGCGAAAGCAGGGAGACTGAATCCTGACGAAGGATGTTTTGACACACATTCTCTCAGAGCTCTTGGGAGTGTTCAGGCTGCTGGAAGCCTCCAGGCGTTCCCTGGCACTGGGCTATGACATTCAGAACTACACCACAGACCTTTAGGTTCTAATCCACCAAAGCACTTGGGCTGAAAGTTAATGCACGCTTATGTGTAGGCCCTTTGAGTCCAATGGCATTAGGCACGTGCTTAAATTCTTTGGTACATCAGCGCCCATGACAGGAAGTTAACAGGGAAAGGTTCAGGCACTTTTATTTCTCTGCCAATCACCACGCATACAAGTGGCACTATATTAATAAACTTATTTTTAAATGCTACAGATTGCCCCAGTCACACTGGTGTAAGCTGCACTGTTTTCACTGAGGACTAATACTGTACAACAGGCTAAGTTACAAAGGCCAAAGCAGCTCTGCTAAATGTTACATCTCTCTCATGTACATTTATCAAGGAACTGGTATGGCAGATTGACTGTGGATATAGTCTTAAACAATACAGTAGGTATATGACTATTTAAGAATGCAACGAAACTGGAAACGCATCAGGAATCAGAGATAATGAAAAGGAATGGGGGGACAGTGATTCCAAGAGTACTTGTGTTAGCATTTTGGTGTCTTATGTTGTAAAAGGGCTAATTCCTGCATGCAGTCTATATTGAATGGACACATCAATGGCCATTCGATTCCATGCTTGCCCACCTGAGGCATGAGCACTTGAGTTAGGAGTCACTGAAGGCAGCTGATCACTATATCATTATAACTGCCTGTCTCTTTGACTTTGCCTCGTGGATGTCTAGCTTTAAGCTGAAGTGAAACATGACCAAAATGGATCTCTTTGTGAAGGCCAAGACTAAAACAAGGTAAAAAAGGAATTAGATAAATTCATGGAGGATAGGGTCCATCAATGGCTATTAGCCAGGATGGACAGGGATGGTGTCCCTAGCCTCTGTTTGCCAGAAGCTGGGAATGGGCGATTGGGGATGAATCACTTGAAGATTACCTGTTCTGTTCATTCCCTCTGGGGCACCTGGCATTGGCCACTGTCAGAAGACAGGATACTGGACTAGATGGACCTTTGGTGTGACCTAGTAGAGCTGTTCTTCTGTTCCTAACCCTCCCCTCTCATCACAAGGTCTTCCACAACCTTCTTTCTCAATCATTATGGACACTCCCCCCCACCACCTTGCTCGTCACCAGGCCTACAACTTGAGTAGCATCTTTGACTTGGACCTGCCTCTAAGTTGTCTCATCTAGGCTATGTCTAAATCTTGCCAATTCTTTCTTGCCAACTTTTCCATCCATCTAAACAGCCAAAACTCTCATCCAGGCTCTAGTCATCTTGATTACTGTAACATGCATCTCTCTGGCCTTGCCAAATGCACCATTGCCCTGCTCATAGCCCTCCAGAATGCTACTGCAAAAAGCATTTTCCAGGTCTGTTCTTCACCCCCTCTTAGCATCCTTACGCTGGCTCTGCCTTCCCTATTACATCAAATGTAAGCTGCTTGTCTTCACTTTAAGGGCCATGCACTGTCAATCCTCATCCTACCTATCATCTTTCTTTTGCTAGTGAGCTGGTGATGCTCACTTCTGATCAGCCCATGATGCCAGCCCCAGCCACCCAATTGTTACATGTTCCAATAAGCACCTTTGTGCTTTCTTCCATGCTGCCCCTCACACTTGAGAGGAGTGCCCCATAAACATCCACAGAGCTACCTCATGACCCACCTTCAAAGCCCCCTCAAAACTCTCCTTTGCCATTATGCCTACAAAAAACGTGACAATGCCTCGGCTGCTGGTGTGGTGAGACCATTGCTGATCAAGATAACCAATATTTTCTCATTCTTTTTGTTTTTCCCTATCAATCCGTCTGTATCCCTCTGTTGCCTGTTGTATTATGCTTAGATTGTTCAAGTCCTTTGGGCAAGGCTGTCTGTCTGGTCTGTGTTTGTACAGCACCTAGCACCGTGGGGTCCCGGTCTGTGAGCGGGGTTCTTAGGCACTATGGTAATATAACTAATAATAATGTTGCAATAATTTCATGAGGCATAAATATGGCAAAAAGGTTATTGCAAACGCAACTTGTTTTCTAGTACAACTTCTACTGCTGGGTTCATGGAGTTAGTAAGGTTTTTGCATAACCTCTTGAAAGAGTTCATGGCTCTATTTCTAATTGGCTGGCAGATGAACTATTTTCAGACTGATACATTGTGAGAACAGGAGAAGGTGGCAGAATTGACCTCTACTCTCTTCTTCTTAGAGCTGGCTTCCTGTTGTATCATCCAAGGGGCATAACAGTATATTTTAGAACAGTGGTTTTCAACCTTTTCTCGTTTGTGGACCCTTAAAAATGTTGAATGGAGATGCAGACCCTTTTGGAAATCTTAGTCTGCAGATCCCCAGGTAACAAAACCCTTTTGTTACCTGCACAATTTAGGGCTCCACCCCCTACCCTCCCTGTACCCAGGGTTCAGTGTTCCTTTGCGGGTTGGTGGGTGCTTGTCCCAGTGAAAAGCCTTTACACAGTAATATCCTTAACTTATATTTATTAACAATTAATCAACAGAATACGCTCACTAAGCATACAATGCTCACAACTCCCAATAAGGCAGGCGAGCTTCTCCTGATGGCCAGTCAGGATTGGATCATCCAGGGCTCTGGCTTCTGCGTGGTATGGTCGTGGAAGTCATTGAGTTCTGGCGGCTTTAATCTTGTGTCCCAGAGTTAGGTTCCAAAGAACTTCCGTTTGGACCCCGGTTTTATAGTTCAAGTTAGGTCCTGGTTATCTGTACCTTAACCAATCATTTTTACCAAGTATTACAAAACAATATTTTAACCAATCCTACCACATTACACATACAGGAGTCAATTCAAATGTTGGTAAACCAGTTACCCAACAGACAGAAACAGTTAAAGACCAGACTGAAACAGCTGAAGGTAAAACAAAAGGGAAGTATAGATTTCCCAGCTGAAACTGCTGATAAGTGGTTCTGCCAGACAGAGTGTTTTCTTGCAAAGTTTTTATTTAAACATCTTAAGGTCTGTGTGTTGATCTGGTCACTGTGGGTGCTTTCTTAACAACCAGATATTCTGTTGTTTTGTACAGTTTTGATGGGACGTGACTCCCCACTTTTAGCTAATGGCCGCCACTGCTGCTCCTTACTGCAAAAAGGCCTTAGAGTGACCACACCTTAGACATAGTCTTCGACAGGGCTGGCTCCAGGCACCAGAGTAGCAAGCAGGTGCCTGGGGTGGCTGATGAAGAAGGGGGCAGCATATCCGGCCGTTCGGTGGCAATTTGGCGGCGGGGCCGTCACTCCTTCTCAGAGCGAAGGACCTGCCGCCGGTCACGATCGCTGCTTTTTGTTGTTGTTGTGCTTGGGGCGGCAAAACGCTAGAGACGGTCCTGGTCTGCGGGCCCCCAGGTCTGCAGACCACAGGTTGAAAACCACTGTTTTAGAACAAAGACACTTCCTTGTTTCTGACAGTGGTTTAAGGCTCTAAGCTTATCCCAATCACCCATGAAAAAATAGTCAGACCATTGAATAGCACATCCCATTTACAAACAACATTGCACATGATAATATACCTCACCATGTGCGCCAGCCAGTCCTGCTTCACGTTGCTTGTACCCAGGAGCGGCGCCAGGGTTTCTGGCACCCCAGGCAGCATTCGGGGGGTGGCATTTTGTGCGCTCCCCATGGGGTGCACGGGAGCTTCCGGTTCCACTCCCATCGCACCGCCGAAGAAGGACCCGCCGCAGAAATGCCGCAGGCGACAGCGGTAGTCACTGAGCTGCTCAATTGCCTGCCGCTGTTTTCCGCGGCACGTCGGCAGAAGGTCCTTCTTCGGTGGCACGACGGGAGCGGAACCGGAAGCTCCCGTGTGCCCCGTGGGGAGTGCACAAAATGCCGCCCCCCGAATCCTGGCGCCCTAGGCGACCGCCTAGGATCGCCTAATGCAAGCGCCGGCCCTGCTTCTACCACTATCTTCTCCTCCTTGCTCTTGCCACACTTCCAGGACTCATGGTGCTAATGAGAGGCAAAGGATTACCGTAAATTAACACATACTAAGAATAGTTACCACAACATGAGACGGGTCTTTCCAGTTGGTTAAAATCATTTGGAGAGCTGGTGTCTAGCAGAGCATTTAGGAGATAGTACATGTGACTCCAGGTGCCGGAGCAGGCCAGTCTGGTTTTCACGTGAGCAGCCTAAAGTTGAATGTGAAAGCCCTGCACATGTTGGTCTGGCAGCTGTCTATTGTTCTGTGTCTAATTAAAAGAGACCTGGGGCTGTGCAGGTAGTGCTGCTCGTGTTTGTCTCTGTTTGTGTGTGTTTCACCTTTTCAGGTTAGATTGTTGTGGATGAGTCAGAGTCCCGTGCTCCTTTGATGCAAATATCTGTAGTATGTGGTGAGGTTTTTCTATCCCTTAGAGGCGGGAATTGGTGACTGTTGTATAACCCTTGACACAGGGCCGCCCAGAGGATTCCGGGGGCCTGGGGTCTTTGGTGGCTGGGGGCCCTTCCATTCTGGGACCCGCCGCCGAAGTGCCCCGAAGACCCGCGGCGGGGGCCCTCCCCCGCCTCCGAATTACCGCTGAAGCGGGACCCGCCGCCGAAGTGCAGCCTGGTCTTCGGCGGTAATTCGGCGGCAGGGGGCCCCCGCCGTGGGTCTTCGGGGCACTTCGGCGGCGGGTCCCGGAACGGAAGGGCCCCCCGCTGCCAAATTACCGCCGAAGACCGAGCTGAACTTCGGCGGCGGGTCCCGCTCCGTCTTCGGCGGTAATTCGCCAGCGGGGGGTCCTTCCCCCTGGAGCGGAAGGACCCCCCCGCCGGCGAAGACCGGGAGCAAAGAAGCTCCTGTGCCCGGCCCCGCAAGAGTTTTCCGGCCCCCCCGGAGCGAGTGAGGGACCCCGCTCCAGGGCCCCCGAAAAACTCTCGTGGGGGCCCCTGTGGGGCTCGGGGCCTGGGGCAAATTGCCCCTCTTGCCCCCCCCTCTGGGCGGCCCTGCCTTGACATGCTGCTATAAAACTCTGATTGTATTACTCAAGATACTTAAGGCACTGGCAAAAATTAGTTGCCCCTCTTCTAATAGTCAGAACAGAACTGTACTAGGTCGTGTGTGTGTGTGTGGGGGGCAAGTGGGACAATTTGCCTCAGGCCCCACAGAGGCCCCCACGAGAATGTCTGAGGCATGCCCCCGCCCCCACCTTCCTCCATCCCCTGGCGCCTCAGCGCACTGCATCCAGGAGCGGCCCTTGACAGAACTAAAGCAGCGTGGCTCCTGCAGGGCCTGAGCTCCTCCTGCTCGGAGCCACGTGGTAAGAGGACAGGGCTGAGAGCTGCGGCGGGAGCTCAGGACCTGCTGGAGCCACGCCACTGCAGTGCTGTCTAGGGCCACTCCTGGACATGGCGTGTTGAGGCTCCGGGACAGGGGGTAAGCGTCATGGTAAGGGGGCCAGGGCTGGGACCGGGGGGGTTGGATAAGGGGCAGGGAGTCCTGGGGACAGGGAGTAGATAGGGGTCAGGGCAGTCAGGGAGCAGGGAGGTTGGTGGGGGTTGGGGTCCTGGGGTGGTGGTTGGGGGGTGTCTCGGGGGTGGTGGTGAGGGGACAAGGAGCAGGATGGGTCGGGGATTCTGAGGGTGGCAGTCAGCGGGCAGGAAGTGGGTGGGGGTCAGATAGGGGGCAGGGCCCAGGCTGTTTGGGGAGGCACAGCCTTCCCTACCCTAAAGCTCATTCAGCAGTTTGAGGCTTGCAGACAGCTATTTAACACAAAGAGCCAAGCTGTTATCTTTTCCCTTAGGGCTACCATCCCCTTTCACTTCTCAAATGCCAAATTATAGTCTACATTTAATTTCAGTGCCATAGGGAGATTCATGTCAGGGGAAGGTAGCTTCATTAAAATTAGCCACTTTAGATTAACAGTGATAGAACCAAGAGAGCCATGGGGGAGGGATCACATGAGAAACGCAATATCCTACACCACCTACCTCCTTCCCAACCCTACCAAGGGAGACCCCCTCCCCTGCATTCCCCGAGGCTCCAGAGGGGTTAGTTCAGTGGTTCTCAAACTTTTGTACTGGTGACCCGTTTCACATAGCAAACATCTGAGTGTGACCCCCCCACACTTATAAATTAAAAACACTTTAAAAAATATATTTAACACTATTATAAATGCTGGAGGCAAAGCAGGGTTTGAGGTGGAGGCTGACATCTCACAACCCCCAGTAATAACCTTGTGACCCTATGAGGGGTCCCGGCCCCCAGTTTGAGAACCCCTGGGTTAATTTAATTTTAGCACCCTGTGTCCATTCACATGCATGTGCTATTTTGAGCATTTCAGTTTTCACAACAGAGACTCATCCCAAATTCTGGAACAAGCTCAAATCCTCAGTTCGTGGAGAATGTATATGTTATACTAAAGACAAACCCACAGTAACCATCTCCAGTTTGTGAGGGACCCTATGGAGCCCGTCTCTAGGAAACATAAATTCATGGAGGTTAAGTCCATTAATGGCTATTAGCTAGGATGGGTAAGGAATGGTGCCCCTAGCCTCTGTTTGTCAGAGGGTGGAGATGGATGGCAGGAGAGAGACCACTTGGTCATTACCTGTTATGTTCACTCCCTCTGGGGCACTTGGCATTGGCCATTGTCAGTAGACAGGATACTGAGCTGGATGGACCTTTGATCTGACCCAGTATGGCCATTCTTATGTTCTAACCTAAATCAACCCAAAGTTATGGAGACAGATATGAGTCAAGGAAGCCAGCGGAGTATCAGAAACCTGGAAAAATCTCTGACTGGATGGGCTCAGGGCCCTGACGTGGTTCAAAAGTTTTGGATTTTTTTACGCAGAATTTTGTTATTGTTTCTTTAAACAAACACAGCAAGCAGCAAATATTTGGCCACACACTTCTGAAACCCCAAATCATGTTCAGGTTTTGGCAGACTAATTTCAGCTTCTCAATGAAAAAAAACACAACGAATTTTGAAGGAAAGCAGACACTGTGATTTTTTTTCTGCTTTTTAAAAACCCCTAGTTTTCAATCCAAAAAAAGTTTTGACGGAAAATATTTGTCCAACCCTTTTAATGAGCTTTAGTGTTTTTAGCACTAGCTGATAATGAGAACCAGTGATACCTTGTAAAGGTGACTTGAAAAGAAGTTTTCTCAAAACTGGGTTTGTGCCAAGATGCGGAAGGTTTTTAAATGTTTATTTTTCCCAGGGCAGCCCAGGGGAGGGAGGGAGGCAAGTGGGACAATTTGCCCTGGGCCTTGCAGGGACCCCCATGAGAATATAGTATTCTATAGTATTGCAACTTTTTTTTATGGAAGGGGCCCTCGAAATTGCTTTGCCCCAGGCCCCTTGAATCCTCTGGGCAGCCGTGTGTGTGGGTGTTCTGTGGATGACCTCAAAAGAGGGGATTTGGCCTAGTATTGTAAATTGCCTCCTGTAAGAATGTGTAAATAGTCACAGTGCTACCTGACCCTAGCTCTTGGGGCTAGGCTGGAGTTAGGGAGCATCCTACCTCCCTCTCCTGAATGGGCACGTTGCTGCTTTCTCAGGCTGAGTTAACCAAAGCCCCGGGTGGTTTCTCATTGGGGTGGGATGGTGACCCACTCCCACCTCAAGACTCCAGCCTCCCAAAACTGGCAGCAGTTGGAGGGGGGGGAATCTCTTTTAGTCCTGCCTTGCATTGAACACATGCCCGTGTGCGCACAATGGTCCAATTGCCACAGCAGCTTCCAAACCTGGAGCGAAGGAGTTTGCCAAGGCCTTGGCAATGAGAAGCCTTTACATTTAAATAAAGAATAAACTGATTACCCAACCCCCACCCCCACCCCGACCCCCGTAGAGAGACACTCCTGGATTCAGGGCTTATGGGAGTAGGGTGACCAGATGTCCCGATTTTGTAGGGACAGTCCTGATATTTGGGACTTTACTTATATTGGCTCCTATTACCCCGCACCCTCTGTCCTGATTTTTCACACTTGGTCTCTGGTCACCCTATATGGGAGAATAGCGGGAGTAGCTTTGTAGTATCCTTTTGCTAGGCTATAGCTGCACCACCCCTCCCCCCCATGACAAGAACCATTAATCTGACATCCTTACTCAGCATCTAAACCCTTTCATGACTTGTGGAAAAGCCCAAACCTGAACCTCTTCCCACTTGTCAAACCCCTCCCATGTTCATTCCCTATGCACCCAAGACACATGATGACAGAACTATGTCCTTCTTAGACTTCACTGTTGTCACAAGGTTGCCTGTCATGACCTCCAGGAACTTCATGGGGTTATTTGTGGGATGATTATGCTTTGTATCATTCACTAGTACTTTGATACGCAGATTACTAGATGCTAGATAAATAGAGCCTCTTGCTCATAATGAACAAACCCCTCTCGCTTAAGCTGAAGGAGAAGCTAAGTATAGGGCTTCTGACACACAGCTGAGCAATTCTGCTTCCACCCAGCAAAGGGTAGTAGTGCAAATATTCACTAACCAATATGAAAATAGGTGTCCTGCTTTCTCATTTTGAATTCTGGTGACCATAGTTATAACTCATATCAAAGGGATCATAAATAAAATCCACTATATCACTGCAAGTCTCCTGGTAAGTATCTAATGACTGAGTGTGTGACCTTAAACTCCTAATAATTCAGAAGGAATTGGCATATGACCTTTCATTCAGAATCCTCAGAAAACAGATTTTACAACAAAGAATAATTTGCTTGCAAACACATTATGTTTATTATCTTAATGAAATAACAACAGACACACTTTATTGGGACATATAACAAAACATCTGTCCCTAACCCAAAAAAATGCCTTGAGAAAAACAATCTCATGTTGATACAGTCATCTGGCACATCATTTTGAAAAGTAATGCAAGGAATCTGTACCCACAGAACACATAATCAAACTGATACAGATATTAGTCACTTTGAACTAATTCTTCTTTTGAATTCACTGTAAACAGTTCGATTGACGTAACATTAAACAATCACCAAATAAACACACTATGGAATTTAGCAACATAAAAACATTCCATGAAAAATAAACATTGCCCTTAGAAATCTATACAATAAAGTGCTGCACTTCCTAGCTGAAATGTCCCTCTGACGTTTACATAGTTCATTCCCACAGCTTTATGCTATTATTTTTGCTGCTTACAGCCTGGAATTACTGACCGGCCAGTTGAAACCCTGGCTAGCATCCTAATTAACTGTAGGCTGCATGCATTGAGCTGAACACCTTAATTTGGGTGTATTTTAGCAACAAAACAGTTCCTTAATACTAAATTTTCTTGAGATTCTTAGTCTGACATAACTATTATTGATCTCTCTGGAGTTTCACCTAAGACTGTGATCGAACTCCATGGAAACCACTGGGAGTCTTTCTATTGAATACAGTGGCTGTTAGATCAAACTTTGCTTAGTCTCATGGAGTTATTCAGGAAGCTAAAATTTGACATAACAGAAATGAAAACGACAGTCACCCTTTAATACCTGAAAAGGTGCTTCTGAATGAGACATGATCCTTAGGGGAACAAGTTCACGTTTATTACATTCACTTGTGGCACTGTGGATAAAACAACACCATCCTGAAATGCTACGTTCTCACTGAGAACACAATATCGGATAGGTCACAGGAAGAGGAAACCTTGCTATGGTTGGGCCTTCTCCTGCTCTCATTCAAGCCAATGCAAAAGTTCCTTTGCTGGGACCTGGACTGGGCCCTTTATACATTAAAAAACAAACAAACAAAAACCAACAGCATCTGAGACTATACCAAATGAAATCAGTGTCAGCAAATCAGATAACTGGATACTTGGTCCTGAGGTACTGAAAAGAGCTTTACAATAAAACCTCATGAAAGAAATCAGATTTGTACAAGATCATAGGCTCAGATCAGGGGTTCCCAAACTTCGTTTGCGGCTTGTTCAGGGTAAGCGGTGGCCCGCGGCTCCCATTGGCCGGGAACAGCGAACCGTGGCCATTGGGAGCTGCGAGCAGCCGTACCTGCAGACGCTCAGGTAAATAACGTGTCTCACGGCCCACAAGGGGCTTACACTGAACAAGACGCGAATGAAGTTTGGGAACCCCTGGCTCAAAGTCATTGTTGACTTAGTGTGGAATTAATTGTACACGAAGGGCAAGGGAGCCCAAAATGGATGCAAGCAGTGAAATGGTATAATTTGCACTGATTTGGCATTCAGAAGGTACCGTATGTAAGACAGATGTAATTTACATGCAAGAGGAAAGTGTAGTAGAAGCAAGAGAGTGTGAATTCAAGTTACTTTTCTTGCTACATCTTCCTTCAGCCTGAAACTGACACTTACTTTGCACACCCTCTGAATACCAAACCCAGGCAAGTTACATTATTTTGTCACTTACATCTATTTTCCTACTAGTTGACATCCCATTGTATAATTTAGCCCATTTTAAGACACTGATTAATTTGGCTTAGACATGGTAGTTGCACTGTCTCTTGTGTTTGATTCAAGGGGCTTTTATAATATACAAACAGAAAAGTTGCTTTCTAATGGGCTGAAGTGCAGAAAAAGTCTCTCCTCCAAGCCAGGCCCAATGTAGCTTTTCAGTAAGAACAAGACAAGCATCTCACTATCATATTACATCCATTAGACAAAATAACTGCATCTTCATCATTACAAACAAAAAAGAGGTTGACACCAAAGAAAAGCTGTTTTCTTTTCTTATCCTTTATTTCCAGTCAACAGCTCAGCTTTCATTTAGAAGCAATACATTACTTTCCTGTAACAATTGTAACATCCAGTTTTACTGACATATCTCTTAATCTAAGCAGTTACTGTCTTTGAAAAATAATTCATGTTTTTTCTCCAGAAAACCACTGATTCCATTTTACTTTAACTTTCTATTTGTTTTGAGAGTAGCTTCATTACTTCTTAATAAAATTAAAACACACCAGTAGCTTATTCTGTTTGAATATTCCTTTTGCTGCTGTGAAGGAATCTCCCCCAAACTCACACACCTATCAATAATCTTGTTTTGCTATGTAATACATGCTTTAATGTATGCATTTTTCTTATTCATATTTCTTATTCTTAGAGTACTGCCTCCATGAAGTACTTTCTTAATCACCAGAAGCTACTGTGCTTCTGTTAATCTGTTTTAATGCATTCTTTGAATAGTCATCTGCACTATTTCTGGTGCATAAGCCATAAGTCATCTCTTTAAGTTCCATGGAATACTCTCTTCATACACATATACACATCCTAGATCCTTACAGGAATCTCATAATTAACAGAATTAGAATGTTATTCCTTAGAGAAACATCTGCATAACAAGTAAAATCACTGACGGTAAATGTGCTACAATCAAAAAAACAAAAAACAAACACAAGAAAACAAAAAAAAAAAAGTTCCACACCAGATTTTATACTATACGCTCTACATTTTAGAAAACAAAATCAATCAAGAACTTAGAAACTGGTTTTCATTGTACATTCCAATCCAATGTTTGGAGGTAACTGGCATCTTCTCTCTGTTACTCAAAGTGACATAGAACTAGCTGCAACTCATGAACCAGAACATTGAAACACTTGTCTGATGAGAACCCCAGGTTCCTTGCTCTTCCAAGTCACTCCACAGGTCAATCTTTGGAATGGTTCATTGTATTTTTTCCCCCATACGGACATCCATCAGCCAATACATATGTCCAGCTCTCCAGAGAAATCATATTTCAACAGCTGTCTTTCAGTGGGACTAGACAGCAGTAAGTAATGCATAGAGCTCATTCCATCTCCTCATCTCATTCAAGTCACTTATTACAAGCTTGTAAAGACCATATTTTCCAAAACCATTGTTTTCTTCCTTCCTTTTCTGTTTGACATCTCCCAAAGAGTTTTCACGTTCCTGGGCAGAACAGTTTTGTAATAACATTAAGAATCTTCTGCTGCAGGTTGCATATATCTCCTATTTTGCGTAGTTGCAAGGAGCACTGCGTCACAGCTTCCTGTGCTGTAAAACACAAAGGAAAACCAGTCGTCAGCTTTGTGAATTCCATACACTTTCTTGTCTATAGTGGATAGCTCTTATATAATCATACATGTCTATAAGTTCAATAAACATTTTACCCTAAGAGGTAAGAGATTTGTAAAGGTGTATAGTTGCTTACAGAGCTGGTAACAGAAATTTAATTTTTTTTAAATAAAAAATCTAGAAACCTTTAAAAAGCAGTTTTTACTAGCTCTAGGTGCTTGTTTGGACTGGGGAAAGCAATCCCATATTACACTAAGTGATAGTCATATTTTTTGAAAATTTTTTTAAAGTTAGCACTGATCAAACGACAAGCCACAAAGAATGACTACTTTGATCTCGCTAGATTGTATAGTTAAACAGCCTTCTCGGGTATTTCAGAAAACGCGGGATTTCAGAGCAGTAGTCCTGTTAGTCTGTATCAGCAAAAACGAGGAGTCCTTGTGGCACCTTAGAGACTAACAAATTTGCCACAATCCAGTTCCGTCAGTGAAGGCGATAAAGTTAAACAACTGAGACCAGAATCGAGCTCGCAGTCAGTATTTATGGAGCGGTCATTAGAAATGATCCTAAACTGAATCCCCCCGATCCAAAGGCCCCAGTTTTTTGAGGGAGTCGGAACTTAGAAACCACAACCTTGGATCCAAATGTTCCCTGAACTGGGCGGTGGTTCAAGGCGAGATCCGAATTTGGTGCCTCGGACCTAGCTCTAGTGATCACTGCTAAACCATGTTTCAGACGGGTTCAAACCTCAGATGGCAAAGCTCTGAACCACCAGTATTACTGTAGGCTGCATGGAGCATCTCGTAATAACACGTCTTAATCAGGACAAGCCATTATTCTGTCCTTCCTTCTTGCTAACACCCTCATTTAGAAGTTTAAAAAAATCCTGTTTCTTAATCTTCCCCCAGGCAAGAGGGGAAACCTTGCCCCATTCAGAACAGAAACTTTTATCTCGCTCACACAAGAACAGAAAGCAAAACCGCTCTCGCTGCCAACGCAGCCTGGTAACACAAGAAGGTGAAACTGACTAACACCCCCCAACCTCCGGACTACTCCATCCCAGCGATCATCTAACTCCGGCGCGTTTCTAAGGGCGCTCGGGGCCAGCTCAGCCCCCGGGCGCCCGCCCGGCTCTGGGGGGGACGGGACGTACCTGCGGGAGCGGGGCTCTGCTGCGCACCCTTGCGCAGGGGCTTTCCCGGCATCATTTCGCGTCGTTTGCCGCCGCGGGGAGCTCAGCCCAGGCTGCCTGGGGACAGTGTCAGGCGCAGGACGGTGCCGAGCGACGCTCTCCTCTCGCCCGCCTAACCGGCTGTGGCTGCCCGCGGCTCGCTGCTGCGCGATAAAGGGCGGCGCGGGCTGGCGGGGATTTCCTAGCCGCCGATGAGGTAGGGAAAGGAAAAGGGAATCCCTCCCGGGCCTGCAGCCAATCAGCGGCGAGGCTGCCTGGCGGGCTTCCACAAGTCAGTGCAGCGCCCGGGCACGGCGCCGGGGCACGTGCCTGCTGCCTGGACCCGGCAGGTCTGGACTTGCCCGAGGCAGAGCGCGAACCGGCGGCCAGCCCCGCCCCCAGCTGGAGCTCAGCGGCTGGGCGCTGGTTGCTGCTGCTGCTTTGAGTCCTAGCACGCCAGGGTGCCTGTGCCATTGGCACCCGCAGGGCTTGAGCTGGCGGGAGCAGAGCGCCCCTCCGTGTTTTCAAAGCTGCAGCCGCGGGCCCTGCGCCGCCAAGCCCTGTTCCAGCCCATGTTAGGCATTGCTAGGGCCAGAGTATCTGAGCAGGGGCCCTTGGCACCGTTTTGGCTCAGGTTGCAGAATGTTTCCCAGATACAGGCCCACATCTTGAGTGGTGCTCAGCGCATCTCAATAGACTTGGCCCAGAGGCATAGCTTAAGCTGTGCCTGCACTAGCACTTTTGTCAATATCACTTATATTGCTGGGGGGGGGGGGGGGTGAGTCCCTCCCAGCAGCATAAGCTCTACACCAACGGACGTGCCAGTATGGATAGTGCCATGTCAATGGGAGATGTGCTACAGCCGCTTATAGGGGGGTGGTTTAATGATGTCAACGGGAGAGCTAGGTGTGCTCTGAGTTTTAATAACGGGGTGAATGTAATAAATTAAAACATGTTGAGCCCTGAGTGCAGGTTTATGCTGAGTGGCCATGTATTATGTGCCTGACTAGGATGACCAGATATAGGCTAGCTTGCCTAGTTTCCCTACTTCCAATCCGGGGTTAGAGCAGAGGGAGGAATGAGGGATGCTTAAAGGACCATGTTTGCGCATGTATCCTATTCCAGCAGGACCTAAAGTCAGCTGATCAATGATCCAGGAGCACTACATTATTATTTACTTGTTATTAAAGCAACACTGTGCTAATCACAGAGATATAAGGGAGGCCCTGCCACAAATACCTTACAACGTAAGGGCCCTCGATCCTGCTGCTGGACGGACCCACCTGGTTGATGGACCCACAGAGCCCCATTGATTTAATCAGGGCTGCATATAGGCACAAGGGTCCACTAGCTGGATCTAGCTGGGCCAAAAAGACATAGAGGAGAGAGGATACTGCACATATTTGACTAGATTAGACAGGCGTTACCACTTCTGGGCCCTCCAGAATTTTTGTAGGAAACTGTAGTACCACAGACTGTGTCCAAAGAAATGTGCAGCTCACACTTGAAATGTGCTAGATTTTGTATTCCGTAGCCATTCTCACAATCTATGTGACCATTTTGGGATAGCTGTGTACTTGATGAGATGATACAGTAGTTTTTATTTCTTAATCACCCTGATGTTTTGAAATCTGTAAAATTAGTGAATGTTGCATGAGGAATCGGCTCTGAGGCCATAAAGTCACAGTACGACCCTTTCATTCTCATATGATTTTAGGACAGCACTGTGCGTGAGTCCTTGCTTTGCTTTCTCTATAATCATTGCACCGGGAAAGTTATTCACTGGAGTGGAGGTGTGTACACCAAACAGTTGTTTTTAGGGTAAATGCCTAGCAGAAAGTGACCCAGACTGACACAGGAGCAGGGTGAACAATTTGACATACCAAAAAACCCAACAAAAAGCAGACTTGTCACTGAAGGACATTGACAGAGAAAATGACAGCAACACCCCTCAAAGCAATTGCTAATCGGAGAGAAATGCCAGACGTGTCTATGGTGGTTGATGAGAAATAATAATTCTCTCCATGTAATCACAGCCTCTGGTACCAAATGCCTGGAGATGCTGACTATATTAGTGGCGACTGAAAATGCTTGGCTATCAGGCCATTTGTACTGGCTCAATTCAGAGGCACGTTAACCTATTATATATACTGCATGCAGTGGGTGAAGTCCTGGCCCTAATGAAGTAAATGGCAAAGCTCCCATTGATGTCAATGAGGTTAGGCTTTCACCCATTAAAGCTTAATCTCAGGAACACTTTCGATTTTCTAACAGCGTCAGATGGCTTTTGAAACACACTGGGAAAAATCTTGTCCTTACTGCACTGAGTAGGGGAAGGAAGGAGTGGAGTTGAGGCCTCCCCCCCCGCCCCCGGAGGATCCCTAACCCATCTTGCTGGCCTAGGGCAGCACAGCTCATGTGAATGTGTTGTGTAATGTACCTTTCTGCCTCTGTACAATGTTAGGAGGCCCACAGCAGCATATGCACAGGGAGGTGGGAGAGTAACCATGCTTCAAGGGGGCAGACCATGTCCACTTGGAACCATGGTGTGTTGGCAGGTGTTTTAGCCATTACTCCAGCCTATGGCTCAGTGGAGACTTGTCTAAAATCCTGCCCAGTAACAACCCTGGGAGTGAGGGATGGTCACCCTGCACCCACTCTCACCTCCCCCTCCCCACAGAAGTTTGCTGATTGCTGATAAGACTGTATTCACCAATAAGCAGGGACAAGTTTATTTCCCTAACATAAGGAAGGGTGCAAACACTGCGTAGGCAGAGGGATTGTTTAGGGTGGCCCAAGGCTTATAATTAGAAGGGTCTTTTGTAATCCTATTAAAACTTGAAATTCAACTAGGGTGGGTGTAGTGAGGCGCCCTGGGTCCCAGCTGCGCCTGAGAGAGCCGAGCCTCAGACGCCGCCAAAGTGGGCGGAGCCACCGCTGCCAGTTCCTGCCCCTCTGGAAGTCAAGGGGTGGGACAGGAAGTATAAAAGCCCAGCCCCAGTGCTCACTTGGTGGCCAGTTGCTGAAGAGAACAGATGCCGGTAGCTGAGCTCCCGCCCGGCCTGAGCTTCCCCGTGCCCGGTATCCTGAGGAGTTGCCTGCGCTTCCCCGTGCCCAGTATCCTGAGGAACCCATGGTCTGGGACCCACTGG
This sequence comes from Mauremys reevesii, assembly GCF_016161935.1. Lineage (NCBI taxonomy): Eukaryota > Metazoa > Chordata > Testudines > Geoemydidae > Mauremys > Mauremys reevesii. Next base: position 21,637,894 of record NC_052628.1, on the reverse strand, counting down.
AGGATGCTGGTGAGATACCCAGAGGGGGGGAGATTGGAAGTGGCCCGGGGGTAGCCGACACTAGTCTGGCTCCAGGGGACCCTGAACCAATGTCAGTGTGTTGCAGCCAGGATCCCCACTGACCCAGCAGCAGACTGCCTGCCGCTGTTAGGGCCCTGGGCTGGGACGCAGTGGAGTGGGAGGGCCTGCGTCCCCCCTGCCACCCTTCCACGGGTGGCAGACTCCCCCTCTCCCTGGCCTGAGGAGGTTTTGCTTATAGACTATTTGTTCGCTCAACCCCTGCTGAAGGGTCTGGACCCTGACCTACTTGCTGTCTGTAGTGAGGCGCCCTGGGCCCCAGCTGCGCCTGAGAGGGCCGAGCCCCGACACCGGATGTCCACAGTGGGCCACCTGCTTTGAATTTAAAGGGCTGCTTTTGTTTTGATCCTTATTGACCTCTGTGGCGATCTGTCTGGTTTATAATGCCACCCATCACCAGAGTATGTGAGCACCTTCAACATGAAGTAGATCAGAGGTCAGCAACCTTTCAGAAGTGCTGTGCCGAGTCTTCATTTATTCACTCTAATGTAGGGTTTTCTGTGCCAGTAATACATTTTAACGTTTTTAGAAGGTCTCTTTCTATACGTCTATAACATATAACTAAACTATTGTTGTATGTAAAGTAAATAAAGTTTTTAAAATGTTTCAGAAGCTTCATTTAAAATTAAATTAAAATGCAGAGCCCCCCGGACCGGTGGCCAGGACCCTGGCAGTGTGAGTGCCAGTGAAAATCAGCTTGCGTGCTGCCTTTGGCACATGAGCTTAGGTTGCCTATCCCTGAAGTAGATTGTAAAGAGCAAAGTCCCTAGTGGACAGGATATAAAAGTTCCATTCAGGGTAAGATGATTTTTGTTTGACAGATTTGTGCTTGTTTTTTAGATCTAATTTTTTATTTTATCTTGTGACCAATAAGGAGCTACTAACTAAGCAGCATTTGAGCAGATAAAGGAATATTCTTTTTGTTCTCTTAGTAAGTTTCACAGCTGTTTGCCATTCCTATTGCCAAACTTCGCTGTCACTTTGCAATACTTTATGCAGCAATAAGTACCTCCCACACTTCAATCATTAACACCGGGAACACACTTGCATCAACTAATAGAGTGCTCTGGTTGCACCATGCTTTCATTTCTAGAGAATCTCATTTAAAGGGGGATGCCCTTTGAAATTTCTGACTCCTCTTATCACAAGAGACTAGTTCTTCACAGTAGACAGGGAAATCAAGTTTTAGGAGCTGGCAAACCTGATCATCAACTTAGTGGCACCTCAGAATAGATGACGTGTCCGTTTGCTGATTGTGTAAGTGTTGTTATTGTCTGAAGCTTAAAAAAACCAAACCTGCACACCAATGCCTGGGTCTGTATTTCAAAGTGCTAGTGCAGTTTGGGTGAAGAACAGTGGTTCCTCTGTAAATAATTATGTTCCTCCTGGCATTTTGGTGATATAGCACAGTGTACTAACCCCCTACACTCTCCCTAGCTGTGCACAGGAGGCCAAACTTCAGAGAAAGTTGTTATGGGATTAGACAGCAGGGAAAAGAAGGAGTTTCGGATGCATCCCATTCCCACCATGATGTAGCTGCATTTTCGCCATCTGCCACAAAAGTCAGACAGCTAACAGATCATGCAAGAAGAGTGGGCAGGAGAGAAGGAGCCAGGGTGCAAGTGTATTAAGTGGCATGGTGTATTAAGGGCAACGGCACCTGTATTCCACTCCCCCGCCCGTGGTCCAGCGATGGCAGCCACTGGTTTCCGGCTCCTCAGCCCTCACCTCTCTTGGTGGACACCTCTCTCTCTCTCCCTCCTGAACGCTGTATTTCCAGGCTGCACAGTCCCCTGCCTATACCATGAATAGCCCAGCAAAGTCAGAGTGCCGAAGCAGGTCTGTTTTGCTTTTCTCCATGGAGGCTATGAACGGTGTAATTGCTCTCAGTTAAGTTTACCACACAGTTATTTCAAAGCAAGCACATTTATTCTTCAGATAAAAGCTTTACTGAGAAGACCCATTTAAACCAACAAAAGAACCTAAATGCATGCTAAAAAAATTACCAGAGATCATCCCGCTACTCCAACCAGGGCCAGCTCTACAGTTTTCGCTGCCCCAAGCAGCGCGCAGAATTGCCACTGCGGGCGGTGGGGGCAGTCCGTGTGCCCTTAGGGCGGCAGATGCATTTCCGTGGCAGCGGCAATTCAGTGGCAGCTTCTATGTTTAGCTGAAGCCGCCATGGACAGCTAAGCATAGAAGCTGCCGCCTAATTGCTGCCACCGTGGAAACACGCCTGCCACCCTAAAGGCGCACGGACTGCCCCCGCTGTCCGGCGGCAATTCAGCGGGCTGCTTGGGGCGGTGAAAACACAGGGACTGCCGCCCCTTGTAGATTGCCGCCCCAAACACCAGCCTGGAGCCGGCCCTGACTCCAACAAGGGCACTGGCTGCTGAACAGTCCTTCAAAGCCACACAGGAATTTTACTGTGGGGATAAATTCATAAAAGCTGTTAGCTGAAAACAAGCACCCTCCCCCCGCCCTCCAAATCTGTGAGCCAATCTTATCCAGTTTGGGCCTCTGATCCTCATAAGAACGGCCGTACCGGGTCAGACCAAAGGTTCATCTAGCCCAGTATTCTGTCTACCGACAGTGGCTAATGCCAGGTGCCCCAGAGGGAGTGAACCTAACAGGCAATGATCAAGTGATCTCTCTCCTGCCATCCATCTCCATCCTCTGACAAACAGAGGCTAGGGACACCATTCCTTTCCCATCCTGTCTAATAGCCATTAATGGACTTAACCTCCATGAATTTATCCAGTTCTCTTTTAAACGCTGTTATAGTCCTAGCCTTCACAACCTCCTCAGGTAAGGAGTTCCACAAGTTGACTGTGCACTGTGTGAAGAAGAACTTCCTTTTATTTGTTTTCAACCTGCTGCATCATGTAACAGGTAATCTGCAAAGGGTTTCTCCTCAGGGCGCAGCTTTGAAAGGATGGGTCCAGAGGTGGGTAATTTGCATTCCACTCCTCCCAAGTATTTCCTAGGAAACCCACTCCACTAAAAGTTCTATCCTGGCTAGTGCATTGTTTCAAATAGTCCTTTGAAGCTCATAGCACTTCCCCTTAAAGAAGTGATACACAAATCCCACAGTAATGCATTAACTTTTGCCCTTTTAATACAATGAACTCCTAAAACACTTAAATGTAATTTAATGTAAATGTAATTGGCCAGGAAATTGCCAGACCTGTCACAGTGACCATTTGGGAAAGTGTCTGTACAAACTCATGAATTCTGGATGATAATTGTTACTATTAAAACTGCTGTATCGTGAGTACCTATATGTATGTTTAGCCACCGTTGCTGACAGGACCTGTGGCAGGTGCACACCAGACAAGGACAACGGGAAATACTTATGGTTAATGATGGCATTTTACTCACAATAGTTATGCTAAAGAATAGCTGCATCCTTAGAAGACCCGTGTTATCTTATCCCTCTGGAAGCAGAGGAGAAGGCAGGAGCAGAACAAAAGCAGCCAGGTGGCTGGGCTTGCAGTAAGCAGCCAGGAGGGGGTTAAATAAGGAAACACACAAGAACAGAGGGAGAGCTAGACAGGAAGAGGAAGCTGTGGCCTGAGACAGTTTCATAAGACATGAGGGCCCAGCTTACTTTCCTGTGCCTGGATGGCCCCAAGTACTGCGAGACTGACCCCAGCTCCTCCCAAGAATGCCCTGAAGATGTGAGGCAGCCGAGGCAAGGAAATGTGTGTAACTGTTTATTGGTCTGTATGATCTATACTCTCTCTTGTGCTTTATTGGATTAAGTATAAAGAGTGATAATGGATTAGATTTATGCAAAGCATCTGATGTGTTTACTGCTTCCCTGTGTACCTCTGCAGAGTTAAGCTGTAAACCAAAACCTTCCCACCTTTGGGGTGGAGCTCTAGGAGAGAATGTGTTCAAGCAACTGGAGTGTCTTGGGGTTTGGTGCTGGCCCTGGGGGCTTACGGCAGGTGGGCTCCATTTCTGTGAAGTGGTAGTAGATTCTGAGTCAGTGCTCAGATAAAGTGCCAGAGTGGCCCTGGGAGGAAATAGTGCTGCAGCCTGGTGAGACTCAGGAACCTTAAAGCCCAGGGACACAGTGGCTTGGACTCTCCTTACAGCAGTCCTAGTGAGTGGCCCTGATGGGTACCTGCTAGGATCTGAGACAGCATAGTCCACCCACCCCAAGGACTGCAGTCAGGTGTGCAGGTTAATACCCGCACTGCATGCTCTGTGTGTTTCACTCTCTCAGAGGGGTGTGTCAGATAACACAGATGGTGGTCATCAGCCAATGGCAGCACAGCTACTGGCACAGTTATGCTTCCGTGACTGATGCAGAGGCCAGAGAGCAGTTTAGAGGGACAGTCCCTCTGCATTTCTGGCCACAGCCTATAGGGCTAGGGGGTTGGGTACTTTGCAGTTGCTCCTTCTGGCTGTGTGGCTTGGGGGTGAGTGAGACTGAGGGTGCCATCTGCACGACTGAGGCACACCTGTGGAATGTTTGGAATTAGTTTGTTCCCCTCTGTGAATGCAGACCCAGAACGGGGATGTTATGCACACAATGTATAAATCGCCTTTCTTCCAGTGAGAGGGGAAACTGAGGCTAACGTTGACTGTTTCTTATTTACCAAAGCTTCCTGCACTGAAAAAGAGACTGAGCTTAAAACCTAAAGTACGGATCCCAGCAACCTCCCCCAAAGCTAGTGCAGCAGCATCATGGGTTTCTTGGCATGGCCTAGACAGCATGAGAGAAATCTGGCAGCATGCTGCACAAGTTGGGCAGAATGTTATTGCAGGGAGGATGGGATTCTACAGAATGGGTCCATGGAGCTATCTGGGCCATTGCAGAGAGGGCTGATTCTATTGCTACCATCACCAAGGGCAGAGCTGTGTGCAGTGGCGGATTTAGAGTTAGTGGGGCCCTGGGTGCAGCTTTATTTTCGCGTCCCCCCCCTCTTGGGATCCACCCAAGAAAAAGAACAGTCTCTCATCTCCCCCTGTTTTTCATTCTTTTTTTCTTTCTCTTCCTATATTATAAGTAATGGGAAGTAAATGAAAGTAAAGTGAGGTACCTTGATTGGGGAAGGGGTTAGGGTGCAGGAGGAGTGCAGGTGGCAGGCTCTGAGAGGGAGTTTGGGTGCGGGATGCAGGCTCTGGGCTGAGGTGTGGGAGGGGGTGTGAGGTGCAGGCTCTGGGCTGGGGCAGGGAGTTGGGATGTGGGAGGGGGGGGCATAGGGAGCGGTGCTTACCTTGGGTGGCACAGCTCCCAAAGCAACCAGCACCCCTGTGGCAGTGGCCCATTACTCTTCTTTGAGGGAAGATGGAGGTGAATGATCTGGCTTATACCGTTATACGTGGTCAATGCCAAACCTGAGGCTGTCACCTAGGCAGCAGCATGCTGAGAGGTGCTAGGATGCTATTGCCAGATCTGGGAATCAGGCCAGGCCAAGTCCAGGACAGAATGCCTAACTTGCTTTCTGCTGCCGTCATGGGCCCCTGTGGGGGAGCAGTGGCAGAGGCAGTTTGTTGTAAGTTGGGGGGTGCCACCGAATAGTGCTCTGCTTGTAACTGTGGCTTCTAAGGATCCCCACAATGAGAACGGACACCTGGGAAAATATTATGGTATGAACATGTTTAAGGGTATGTCTGAGTTAAAGTAAAATGAATGGCCCACTTCTCTCTCGTACACTGGAACAGCACTGACTCAGGGCAGTTACTCTTGTGTTGCATCAGTGTAAGTGGTGGGAGAACTGGGCCTGGTGAGGGCACTCACACCTAAAAATGGAAGAGTAAGAAGCTGTTAAGCCTGAATCCCTTCTCTTTTATTCACCATTTACCTTAATATAACTCCATTCAATGGAATGAAGCGAACTAGTGTAAGCAGGAGAGGATCACATACAACACATCCACAGAGCTTTTTCTGTGACAGGAACGCTAAGCAATCAACATGCAACATGTGACTTCCAGCAACTATCAACGCAGCCCTGTGGAAAGGAAACCAAGCAGCACAGCACGGGAAGGAAACTGACACGTGAAAGGAAACTGGACACATTCTGTGGTGAGGGTTAAACCAGGAGCTTTTCCTCTTTGTTTGTTCTCCCCCTCCTACACTGATCACAAACTCTGCTTGTACACACTGATTCTCTTGAACCTAAAAGTGTTTGGAGGAAAGTGAGCATTGTCATAATCTGCCCTGATCAAAGGTCATCTGACTAAAACAAACAAGGGTGGGGCTGCAGCAATTGCGATCTCTGCTAGAGCTGTTATGTGGTTGTTCTATCGACTGAACGTTTATAATACGTTCTATGTATCGGGGGAGCCGTGTTAGTCTGTATCCACAAAAATAACGAGGAGTTCAGTGGCACCTTAAAGACTAACAGATTTATTCAGGCATAAGCTTTCCTGGGTATGTGGATCTGAAGAAGTGCTTTTTTACCCATGAAAGCTCATGCCCGAATAAATCTGTTAGTCTTTAAGGTGCCACCAGACTCCTCGTTGTTTTAATAAGTTCTATGGCACTTTTCACCCAAGGATCTCAAAGCGCTCTCCTTCCATTCAGAAATAAAGCCTCATGTTAGCCCTATGAGTTCAGTATTAATGCCGCTCCTGTTTTACAGATGGGGAAACAAGTACCGGGAGCTGAATGATTGAAGCCTGGGTCAATGCCCAAACCAGGAAAAGAAATCAGAGCTCCTGACTCCCTGATCTGTGCTGGAATAAAACTTATCACTTATTTGCATAACAGTTGGAAGCTAACATTAATTAATGATTCTACCACCAGGCCACAGCCCCTTCTAACCACGCTATTTTTCTCTGGACTTTTTCTGTTAAAACTTAATCCAGATTTCCAATGAACAGACATTTCCTACGGCTTGCCAACATGCATTGTAATGTGGCCACTGATGTTAGATACAAGCTCACTGAACCTTCTCTGGAATAAACCTCTAGATCTCTCTGCCACCCACTTGATTTATTTTTCCTCCTGGGAAATCTGTCAGCCTCATGTGATGTCATCTCTGGCACGTTAAGTTTCCAAATGGTCACCATGCAGAACCTGATTCAACTCTCACAATTAGATTTTTTTTTTTCTACTGACTTTACTATGAGTTGGGTTCTAGTTGTGTACCAGAAAGCCTTGGCTAGCCCAGGCTTAAGGAGAATTTATTAATATTGTGCTGATATCTTGGCCAGTCACTCCTTTCAAAGGGATAGCTGTGGTGAACGGAGTGGAACAGTATTTTTCCTGCTTAAATTGTTGTATAGTGTTGTTGTGGTGCACTGTTAAATAGTTACCATATTTCACCCAACAGGCAGCCATTTGTGATGGGTGAAGTGACCCTTTGCATATCAACGTGTATAGCACTTTGGGATCCTTTAGGTTGAAAGCTGCTTGTCAGAGTCACCAGCTGGTCGGCTGAAGTGGGTTGGAGTAGGGGCTGGCTAGTGTAGAAACAGGCACAGCTAGAGCAGAAGCAGGAGGTTGAAACTACTGGCAATAGGAATAGTAGTGACCCTGAGCACACTGCTTCCCCTAAGAGCCTATGTACTTGCCTTGGGATTACCTAGATCAGTGGTTTTCAACCTTTTTTCATTTGCAGCCTCCTAAAATATTTTGAATGGAGGGTGGAAATCTTAGACCCAGTCTGCAGACCCCCAGGGGTCCATGGATCACAGGTTGAAAACCACTGTTCTATGGTAACTAGGGCTGTCAAATGATTTTAAAAAAATCACAATTAATTGCACAATTAAAAATAGAAAACCATTTATTTAAATATTTGTGGATGTTTTCTACATTTTCAAATATTGATTTCAACTGCAACAGAATACAAAGTGTACAGTGCTCACTTTATTTTTATTACAAATATTTGCACTGTAAGAAACAAAGTAGGTGAATTGAAAAATCCTACAAGTACTGTAGTGCAATCTCTTTATCATGAAAGTTGAACTTACAAATTTAGAATTATGTACAATAAAAACTTGCCTTCAAAAGTAAAACAATGTAAAACTTTAGAGCCTACAAGTCCTTGTTCAGCCAATCGCTCAGACAATCAAATTTGTTTGTATTTGCAGAAGATAATGCTGCCTGCTGCTTGTTTACAGTGTCACTTGAAAGTGAGAACAGCTGTTTGCATGGCACTGTTGTAGCCAGCATTGCAAGATATTTACATGCCAGATGCACTAAAGAGTCATGTCCCTGGATGCTTCAACCACTATTCCAGAGGACATGTTGTCATGCTGATGATGGGTTCTGCTCGATAACAATCCAAAGCAGTGCGGACCGACACATGTTTATTTTCACCATCTGAGTCAGATACCACCAGCAGAAGGCTGATTTTCCTTTTTGGTGGTTTGGGTTCTGTAGTTTCCACATTGGAGTATTGCTCTTTTAAGACTTCTGAAAGCTTCGCCACACGTCTTCCTCTCAGATTTTGGAAGACACTTCAGATTCTTAAATGTTGGGTTGAGTGTTGTAGCTATCTTTAGAAATTTTACATTGGTACCTTCTTTGCATTGTCAAATCTGCAGTGAAAGTGTTCTTAAAATGAACAACATGTGCTGGGTCATCATTCGAGACTGCTATAACATGAAATATATGGCAGAATGTGGGTAAAACACAGCAGGAGACATACAGTTCTCTCCCAAGGAGTTCAGTCACTAATTTAATTGACACATTAAAAAATAATGTGTTAGCAGCATGGAAGCATGTCCTCTGGAACGATGGCCAAAGCATGAAGAGGCGTATGAATCTTTAGTGCATCTGGCACATAACTATCTTGAGACACCAGCTACAACAGTACCATGCAAATGCCTGTTCTGACTTTCAGGTGACATTGTAATTAAGAAGTGAGCAGCATTATAGCCTGTAAATGTGAAGAAAAAATGTTTCTTCTTAGTGATTAGCTGAACAAGAAGTAGGACTGAGTGGACTTGCAGGCTCTAAAGGTTTATATTGTTTTGTTTGAGTGCAGGTATATAACAAAACAACCCTTACATTTGTAAGTTGCACTTTCATGATAAAGAGATTGCAAGGAGGTGAACTTGTAGGAGGTGAACTGAAAAATGCTATTTCTTTATCAATTTTACAATGCAAATATTTGTAATAAAAATAATATAAAGTGAGCACTGTACATTTTGTATTCTGTGTTGTAATTGAAATTGATATATTTGAAAATGAAGAAAAATATCCACAAATATTTAATAAATTTCAATTGGTATTCTGTTTAACAATGCCATTAATCACAATTAATTTTTTTTGAGTTAATCACGTGAGTTAACTGCAATTAATTGACAGCCCTAATGGTAACGACAACCTTTCGTGGACCCCATAAACAGTCTTTGGATCCACAGCGGTCTGCGGACCACAGGTTGAAAACCACTAACCTAGGTGCAACCTCACCTGTGGATTGGCTGAATCCTAGTTGAATGGCATGGCGTCTATCATAAGACCTGCGAGTCATTGGTTCTGATGACTTTTATACTCACTATTCCAGAATGACTCATCGGGCTTAAGCCGGCTCAGGTATCGCACTACAGTAAAATCATTACTGTCATCAGCAAAAGATGATACAAAGAATTAATTTGTCTTTACCACCTCTCAGTTCAGCATTTCAAAATGCAAGACAAAAATTAATTAGTTAAGCCTCACCATAGCTCAGAGGCCACTAAATATTAATCCCATTGTACAGAGAGGGAAATTAAGGCACAACCAAATTGTGATTTGCCCCAGGTCACAGAAGTGAGTTAGTGGCAGAGCCAGGTGTATAATCAATCACTTACTGAGTCTAAGTCCTGTTCTCTAACCACCAGACTATACTTCCTCTCTCCTTTTGCCCCAAAGATCATCCTTATTCTTTGCCACCTTTTATGACCAACCATCAATTAAATAATTGCTTTGTATTCTTCCTCCTGGAAATACAGGGAGTCCTCGGACTTACGACACAATTTGTTCCTCAGAATTGCATTGTAAGTTGAAACCGCTTTTCCCATAGGCATCAATGGTATGAAGGGGGGGATTGGTTCCTGAACCAAGGCTTGATACACTATTTTCACCACAATAACCCAGATTTTTGTACTAAATAAATTACAGATGACTAATGTTGCAACATCAATGTATTTACTGTACACTGTATTTTGTAAACAGCCTTCAAATAAACATAAACTCCCATATGCTGCTCAGAATGCCAGCAACACAGGCTTAGAAAGCCAGGGAGAATGGCACACATGCTGAGCCTCAGCCAATCACTGTTCAAGTTTTCTGATTGGCTGAGCCCAGGGTTGGGAGCCAATCAAAAACAAGCAGCAACCCTACCCAGCAACAAGCTACCCTACTGCCTCGAAGCCAATCAGAAGCTCCATACCAGTATAACGCAACCAGGACGTGATTTCAAGCAAACTTTATGCAAATCGAGCATTGTAAGGGCGAAAGGGGCAGTCAGTTGAAAAACATCGTAAATCCAAGGACTCCCTGAACACACGAAACACTGTCAGAGGCTGGGAGAACAGTTCTTCCCATGAACAATTCTTGCGTTGGATAAGACCTGATTAATTGAAACCGGGTGCTTGTGATGGGTTTACATTGTATATCCACGTGATAAAGAAAGAAAAGTCCTTAGGCCAAGGAGGAATGTAGGAATTACCTGCCTGGACTAGCCCCGTGGTCCATCCTGCCTTTACCACCCTGTTTGCACAGTGGCTGTTCTCTGCTACTTCAAAAACAGGTGCAATAAAATCCAGAGTGGCTAGTTATGGAATTACTTACCAACAGGCTAAGTTTTTCTCTAGGCCCTGTTAAGTTTTTTAACAATATGAAATGTGCTGACTTTCAGTGTCAATGAATGTCCCCTTGTTCTTGTACAATGCAACATGGTAAATAAGACAGCACAGAGAAAAAAAATTAGGCTATTCATCATATTGTTTGTTTGTGTCCTCTCTAGCCTAAACTGTCCTACTCATTTCAGTTTAACCTTGTATGCAAGCCTTTCCAGGGCCCCAATCACTTTCACTGACCACCTCTGAACTGCCTCTAGTTCCCTTATCCTTTTGGAGAAGGGGACCAGTCCAGCTGTGGGGAAATTAGCAGGGTTCCATTGAAGTCAGTGGGGTGATGTCATTTACCACCAGCTGACCTCCAGGATGGGCAGAACTGAACCCAATTTTTGCTTGCCTGATTCACACAAGTAGGGGGAATGGAGGTTGTTCGTAACGCTCAACAAAATGCTATGGTGGTTCTTTCAAAAGTTTACAACTGAAGACTGACTTAATACAGCTGTGACGTTATCTGATTAAAATATGACCACATAGATCATTGTTGCAACCACTGTTATATATTTGCAACAAGTCTTGTACAAAATGTGGCATGTAAGATGTCTATGGAAAGGTTATCATTTGCTGAATATGATTATGCTATTTGTATGCATATATCATTTTTGTATTTGAAGTTACAAGTATTGGCTCTACCTGTATTTCAAATGTTTGCTCTTGGGGTAATGCCCACAAGATATTTAGCCTGCACATCTTGAAGGAACTATTCAAGTAGAATGGTCCATTAAAGGACACTTAACTTACAATGGAAGACGCCTAGCTACTCTTCATGAACTTTCCTGCCATGACTGTTCTGGGCACCATCAACAATTATACAAACCTGCCACCCCTGCAGGTTGCATGTATTTGATTCCTTTAACCAATGTTAACCCTCACCTTTCTTTTTCTTTCTTTTTATGAATAAAGATTTGAGATACTAAAGGATTGGCAACAGTGTGATTTTTTTGGGTAAGATCTGAGTTGTTTATTGACCTGGGTATGTGGCTGGTCCTTCGGGATCAGAAGAACCTTTTATTTGAGATTTGGTTTTAAAGAACCACTCCTCTCTAAGCCGAGTGCTTTTGGTGGTGAGTGCTTTTGGGTATGCTTTTGGTGGTGAGTGCTTTTAAAGACTGGAATATCTATGGAAACTGCTTACCTGACTTCTTGTTAGCCAGTGTGGTGAGACAGAAGTCTATTTTTGTTGCTGGTTTGGTATATCTTGTGGAGGAATAATCACCAGGTTGGGGTGTGTCTGCCCTATTTCTCAGCAGTTTGTTCTGAATTTGGTATTCTTGGTTGTGACCCACAAAGGCACAGTTGAAACTTTACTATGTAGCAGAAAAATGCTGCTTTCCCTTTATTTGTTTTAGTAGTTTATATTTAACACAGTACTCTACTGTATTTGCTTTTTGTGTGTATGTCTCTGCTGCTGCCTGATTATGTACTTCTGGTTCCAATTGTGCTGTGTGGTTGACTGATCAGGTCATAACTCGGTTGTTCATAACTCTGAGGTTCTGCTGTCCTTGGAAACCAATGAGATTATTTGAGTCCTGTCATGCTATACCACTGCACACCCCTGGAGGGTGGCGTATGGGAAGCCCTCATGGAGCAGAGCCTTCTGGCTCCCAGGAGTGTGGACACCTTGCATGGGCTCTATATTAAGAGCTATATTCACCGTTATAGCAAGGCACCAGACTACCAGTGAGCTATCTGAGCCATTAGCATTAGTCCTAATTAGATTGAGGTTTTCAATGTGTGTTTGCCTGGGAGTGATTAGCTGTAAAGGAAATAGCCTCAGATACTGAACAGGGATCTATTTAATAAGTTATAAAGGAAATCAAAGAGTTTAAAAAAAATCCACCTAAACTGGCAACTCAGTTGGTTAATGAGTTTGCACTAGTGACTTTAGTATTCCAGAGGGCACAAATGTCTTTAAAGAGCAGCCTCCCTCATCAACATCCAGCAGCAAGAGTAAATAGTAACCTAATATTGATGTTGGTTGCTGTGTGTCAGGCTGCTTAAATAGCTGTGGAACAAAAGGCTGGAATTCTTCTGTGGGAACACCAGCAAAATAATCCCTACAGCGCTGGCCTCCACCGCCTCTCTCACACAGCTCCTTCCAGAACCCCACTGCTTCAGGGTCACCTACAATATGGGAGTTAGTTAATGCCTCCCACCCCTCCCAAACATTAAAAAGAGCCTGGGGGTGTGTAGGACTGACAGAGTGTGGGGACAGGGACCGTGGCGTTGGGGTGGGGGGAAAGAAGGGAGATGTGGGGACCTGGACTTGGGGAGGGGAAAAAGGGGAGCATAGGGAACTGGAGCTGGGGTGGAGTGTGTATGTGTGTGCCATGGTCCTGTACCAGATATGGGATGGCTACAGAGCTTGCTTCTGAGAAAGATACATACCAGGTGTGTTCATAAGATCATTTAATGCTCTGCCGGACATGGCTGAGGTAAGCTTAAATGAATATTTTACATACAGTGTTACCTAGTGGCAGAACAGTATAATGCAGTTTAGTATTTCATTACATCCCCCTTAAGTCCTACATTCCTACCTTTTACAATATTTACGCTATAAGTTCTGTATGTATCAGTCTATTAAGTGTCTCTAAACCATACTGGTTTTCTAATTATATGCCCCAAATGCATAATAACTTGGTCATCTGGCTGTCCCGTCACTGAAACCCAGTGCCCCAAGCCCCAGCACTCCCCATGGGGCTGAAGCAGGGAGCGGTGTGGGGTTGAAACCCCGAGCCCCGGCACTCCTGTGGGGCTGAAGCTGGGAGCAGGGTGGGGCTAAAACCACGAGCTCCCCATGTCTCCCTGAAGCCAGGAGCGGTGGGTGTGAAGCCCCACTGCCATGGGCACTAACCTTCCTTGAGCCCATGGGCAGAGTTGAGAGGGCACAAGCGTGTTGCCCCCAAACTGCAGTGCCTTATCCAGAGTGGGGTAGTCTTGAGGGAGCTCCTCTGACCCTACCCTCTGACCAGATCCTAGGCAGGAAGACAGCGCCGGGCTATGTTGGTAATTCAATCTCTAGATAAACCACCTCCGTGGTAAATTAATTTGTTTACTCTGGAGTCCCTTTTATTTTCTGATGTGCCAGTGAGAGAGGTGGTTGCTTGTTCTAGCCACAGTGTCACCCTAGGGCGATGGAAAGCTTTTTTTGCAATCCAGACCAGTAAGACGTTGTGTCACTGCTTGCCCTGTGCCTTAAATGCTCTGGTGCTGTGGGTCACAGTCCAGACACAAGAACATGTAAGGCATCCAGAGATGGTGGCTATGATGGACTTCCCCCGGGTGCAACCTGGAACTGGGGTACCGACAAGCCCTCTGGCATACCAGCCTGGGCCCCCTCTCAGGCTGTGACACGCTGCAGTCCTCTCCAGGCCTTAGACTTACACAGTCATACACAAAGAGGGACACCCCCAGCTGCAGTTACAGCAGTGCTTCTCCTAGCCACTCAGGAACCAACAATAGAGAAGCTCCAGCCAGCTCCCCCGGCCTAGATCCACAGCCTAGGACCCCAGAGCTGTACCATCTTGCCCTGGTCAAAAGCCTGACCAGTATATGTATGTTACCCAATCCATCCCTCCCTCAATGTGGAGAGGACAATGCACCAGTTTTTGTTCCTGAGCCGATTCCCCAAGCACTTCTAGCAAAACACACTGTTTTAGGTAAAAAAAAATATATTAACTACAAAAAGAGAGATTTTAAGTGATTATAAGTAGTCACATACAGATCAAAGTAGATTACCATGGGAAATTAAAACAAAAATGCAATCAAAGTTCTCTAAACTGGACAAGATTTGAATCAAGCAGTGTCTCACCCTAATGGTATATACAGTCGGCCAATCTTACATACACAGGCAGGGCTTTCTTCTTTCCTGCCTGGGACCCCCTTCCCCAGTTCAGTCGGGGTATGGCTACACTTACGGTTTGCAGCGCTGGTCGTCCAGCTGTGCAGGGCCAGCGCTGCAGTGTGGCCACACTGACAGCTACCAGCGCTGCAGTGTGGCCACATTGGCAGCATTTCCAGCGCTGTACTGAGAGGTGCATTGTGGGCAGCTATCCCACAGAGCACCTCATCCCGTTTTGGCGCCGTTTTGGCGCTGAGTATTGTGGGAAGGGGAAGGAAGTGTGTGGGTCATTCCGCTTCCTGTTCCAACGCCCCATGGTGCATCGCTTCACTTCCCAGCAGTCTCAGTTTCGCCGTCCACGTTTCTTGCCATTGTCAGTTCAGCACGCTGTGAAATGGAGCCTGAGCTGCTGAGGAATTTGCTGCTGACTGTCCCCAGCACAGCACGTTTGGCAGTTGAGCTATTCCTCCTTCAGCTCCAAAGTGACAGTGAGGAGTCCGATGATGATATGGATTTTCCTAAAGCGGGTGACATGAAAATGCTTGTGGCGGTAACGGAAATGCTCAGCACCGCGGAACGCCGCTTTTGGGCTCGTGAGACAAGCAGTGAGTGGTGGGATCACATTGTCATGGAAGTCTGGGATGACGAGCAGTGGCTGCAGAACTTTCGTATGAGAAAAGCCACTTTCATGGGACTGTGTGCTGAGCTCGCCCCCACTCTGCGGCGCAAGGACACAAGATTGAGAGCTGCCCTGACGGTGGAAAAGCGGGTGGCTATTGCAATCTGGAAGCTGGCAACTCCAGACAGCTACCGGTCTGTCGGGAACCAGTTTGGGGTGGGAAAGTCGACCGTTGGAATCATGTTGATGCAAGTTTGCAGGGCCATTAATCGCATCCTGCTGAGGAGAACCGTGACTGTGGGGAACGTGCAGGACATTGTGGATGGCTTTTCAGAAATGGGTTTCCCTAACTGTGGAGGGGCAATAGATGGGACGCATATTCCTATTCTGGCACCACCCACCTAGCCTACGAGTACATTAATCGCAAGGGGTATTTCTCTATGGTTCTCCAGGCGCTTGTGGATCACCGTGGGCGTTTCATTGATATTTACACAGGCTGGCCTGGAAAAGTGCATGATGCACGCATCTTTCGGAACAGTGGCCTGTTCAGGAAGATGCAGGAAGGTACATTTTTCCCAGACCGAAAGATAACAGTAAGGGACGTTGAAATGCCCATTGTGATCCTTGGGGAGCCAGCTTACCCATTAATGCCTTGGCTCATGAAACCATATACAGGGAAGCTGAACAGGAGCCAGGACCATTTCAACTACAGGCTGAGCTGATGCTGAATGACTGTGGAGTGTGCTTTTGGCCGTTTAAAAGCTCACTGGAGATGTCTGTATGGGAAGCTAGATTTGGGGGAAAGCAGCATCCCTGCGGTTCTATCCGCGTGCTGTACCCCCCATAATATTTGTGAAGGGAAGGGTGAAGCATTCAGCCAGGCATGGACCAACGAGGTGCAACTCCTGGAGGCTGAATTTGCACAGCCAGACAGCAGGGCTACTAGAGACGCCCACCACAGGGCAACAAGGATTAGGGATGCCTTGAGGGAGAAATTTGAGGCTGAAAGCCAACAGTAATGTTTTTTTGCCTTGACCAGGAGTGACGTGCACTGGTTACAGTGCTTTTAAGTGGCTGTGTTTTCCTTGATGTTTGTTACCTGTGTTTTCATTGGGGTTTGTTATCTTTCACTTTATGCAATAATAAAAACTGATTCATAATCAAAGAAATCATTTATTTTAAAAAAAGGAAGTACACGGGCAGGGGGGTTGGTTGTTGAACTGTACATTCATGGTTTTGCATATGTACTGCCAGGAGTGCTGTGCACCTCAGGATTGTACTGTTGCATGGTGATGGGGGTTGAGTGCAGAGGGTAAGGGTCGTAGTTCTCTGGGCTCATAGGTGACCGTACAGGTGTCGGGGGCAGCTGGTGATGGTGTAGGTAAGAACCTGGATGCTGGGGAACGGGACTTGGAGCTGACATTGGTGCATAGGGGAAAGAGGTTTGGGAGGGTGGGGGTTTGGCACGGTAGTGCTCTGCCTGCATTGCTACCATTGACTGCATACAGTCTGTTTGGCGCAATGAGGTTTATAAGCTGCCTCGTGGTTTTCTTCAGCGTCAACGCCTTTCTCCTGCTTTCTGTTTGCCTCCAGTGATGCATCTTTTCTCTCCATTCCTGCGCATTTTTATTCTCTGTTGCACACTGGTTCATTACTGACTTCAACAGTTCTTCTTTGCTCTTGTTCGGTTTCCTCCTCAGGTTTTGCAGCTTTCTTTCAGTCACTGATAAGACTGGCCCAGGACTACTCAAGGTCACTGTAAAAATGCAGCAAATGATACATTTTAAGAGAGCTTCCATTGTGTATAATCTGAAGTTATTTTAAAGTCTCACAAGCATTCCTCACACATTTCAGCAACTGCTAGAGAATTCACAGCCTCCCAGAAATGGTAATGGTACTTAACCCTGGGGTTTCCTTCCGCGGTGTGCTCGAGCAGGGTGCTGCTGATTTGTTAAACGCAGCACCTCCATCTCCTCAGGAATTAACCCTGGGGTTGCCTTCCAGGTGTGCTCGAGCAGGGTGATGTAGATTTGTTACACGCAGCACCTCCATCTCTATCTGGAATTAACCCTGGGGTTTCCTTCCGCGGTGTGCTCGAGCAGGGTGCTGCTGATTTGTTAAACGCAGCACCTCCATCTCCCTCAGGAATTAACCCTGGGGTTGCCTTCCGCGGTGTGCTCGAGCAGGGTGCTGCTGATTTGTTAAACGCAGCACCTCCATCTCCCTCAGGAATTAACCCTGGGGTTGCCTTCCACGGTGTGCTCGAGCAGGGTGCTTCTTGCTTCATGGCTAGGCTGCCTGTTTCGGGGCTTTGTTAACCCTGGGGTTACTGCCTGCCGCGCTATGCAGTTGGGGAAACCAGCACTGAAACACTCCCTCCATTTCCCACAGGAGTCAATACTGGAAGATATCTCCCTTCTGCGGGTTACCAAAGAAGCAAGGGAGGGTCTCCTACAACAATGCGGATTCCGCCCGGGTCCTTATGCAGCGTGCCTCTGTGCAAGCATGGTTCCCCCACCCCTCCTGGAACAGTGGCGCGGACGCGTTAGCCTGAATGGGACAGGGACCACAATGGCTCTCCCTTTAAACTTGGTCACACGAATTGCCTATGCTCTTGCAGAAACTTTTGAAGAGATTACAGAGGCAGATTACTGCGACGTGATAGACCACATCAATGGGATATTCCATGTCTAGGCATGCAGGCATGCAGCCATACCATCCCCCTCCTCTCCCAAAACCTTTGCATTGCAATAAAAGCTGCTTACCTGGGACCTGCTCCTGTGATTCTTCTGCAGCAAGTTCCAGGGGCTGCGACTGGCTAGCTTCCTCCTGGCTTGAGAAGAGCTCCTGACTGCATGCCTCCTGTGACTCCGGGGTGTCTTCCCCCACCACAGTAGCCTCACTGTCTGCCTCCCCCTCCCCCTCCCCCTCCTCTACCGGCTCTGAACTGTCCATCGTGGTCCTTGGATTTACAGAGGGGTCACCCCCATAAATCGCATCCAGCTCCTTGTAAAACCGGCAGGTCGTGGGGGCACTGCCGGATCTGCAGTTTCCCTCGCGTGCTTTGCAATAGGCACTCCGCAGCTCCTTTACTTTTACCCTGCACTGCACCGCGTCACGCTCATGGCCCCTTTCCATCATGGCTCTCGATACCTGGGCAAAGGTATCATAATTCTTACGGCTAGAGCGCAGCTGTGCCTGCACAGATTCCTCCCCCCAAACACTGATGAGGTCCATCAGCTCGCCATTGCTCCATGCTGGGGCTCGTTTGCCACGTGGAGGCATGGTCACCTGTAAAGATTCACTGATTGCATTCCATACCTGGCTGAGCAAACAGGAAGGGGATTTTTAAAATTCCCGGGGCATTTAAAGGGCGGGTCACCTGAGGCCAGGGCAGTAGAGTCTGACCTGATGAGCAGAGTGGCTGAACAGGCATTCTGGGATACACCTTATTCCCTGGAGGCCAATCACAGCGCTGGTGTGTGGCCACCAGCGCTGGAATCCTTATTCCCCATGCCGAGAGGGGTGTTCGGCCAGCGCTGCAGCCAGGGAGTTGCAGGGCTGGAAGTGCCTTGCAGGTGTGGCCACTTACTAATTGCAGCGCTGGTGGAGGCTTTCCAGAGCTGCAAATCGCCAGTGTAGCCATACCCTTTGTTTCTAAGGTGTTTCCAGGTGTTGAGTTGTAAGGGGAGTGAGGTGAAGTGATGTCACTTCCCCTCTTCTATAGTTTATTCCAGCTTGCTGGAAAGATCTTTGCTCATGAGACAGGGGTCTGCCCTCCTCCTGCCCCTCCCCCACCAGTCAAGTATCCTCCATTCCCTTTAGGAAGCCTCCCCAGTATACAATTCCTGAGATAGTCCCTAGGTGTGTGGATTCCCTTTAATGGGGCCATTAGCACTGTCGAGCTTCTTCATTGTTGTGCCTGAAACACTAAATGTGGGTGTTTCCAACTTCACAACATATTTCAGTAACACACATACACACACTGTTAGCAAAACGTCATAACTTCACATACAATGACAGCACATATAATCTAACAGAATATTAGCGTTCAACAGATCAAGACTTTTAGAATGATACTTCACAAGGCGTGCTTTGTTCAAAACATGTCATACCTGTATGACAGTGGGGGTGCCAGAATGTTGCTTTGGGGCACAGCGTCACAGCAGCATTTTAGCTGTCAATATGCCATTGGAACGTTGCAGGTGATGTACTGGGTCTGCTACAAGGAGGCAACGCTAGAGGTAAATAGCATGCAGATCCTTTCCTCCTCACACTCAATACAATGGGCAGCACCAAAGCGGTTAGTCCCTTAGAAAGTAGTTAGTAGTCAGGCCAAGGTCATCTAAAGGTTGGCATATTGTGGGAGCCGCTGTGAACCTCTATACCTGGGAAGGATTCTGGCTGCTAGGAAGCAGGATTGGGTCAGGACCCTTGCTTGGTGAGTAATTTCATTGGCCATACTTTCTGCTACTGACCACCCTCATTCCTATTCTCTTGTGCACTGCCTCCCCTTGCTCCTGGTTCCTGGCTGGTAGCCAGATGGCAGGAGACCACGTGTATCAGCAGAGGTCAGGGTGGAAAGAACCAGCACAGAGGCCCGAGTGACCCCTGTAAGAAGGTAGGGCTGGAAGCGCCTGGAGAGGGTAGGGAAAGAGGGGGCTGGGTGCCTGTGCTGGTGTGGGGAAGGAGGTGATGGGAGAACAAGCTATTGGTGCTCCCAAAGGGGGCTTGGATTTGGTGGAGGGCTATAGGAAAAGGAAAAGAGGAGGAGTGGGGAGGGCATTAAAGCTCTGGCTGGGCTGGGGGCGGGGGGAAGAGTTAGATGGTGTCTGAGCTGGCAAAATGCTACAAACTCCTCGGCCTTCCCTCAGTGCAGAGCTGAGGGCAAGTGGCCAAGGAGAGCTCGGTCCTAAGAGTTGTCAAACTCCTTAGAATCAGACAAACTAATGTGCATCTGTCGACTAATAAAAGAGAAGCTAGTTGTGCGACAATGAATTTGGTGCAGGAAACTGCCACCACGTTAGTAGTACTAATTACTTCCTGGAAAATATGACACTATGGGCATGGCTTCATGCAGGCAAAAGTGGAGAACAAGAGTCTGTTTTGTGGAGCGGGAGAGCTAGTGAGAACAGAGTCCTGAACATATGTAATACCCAGAGGAAACAGAGGTGTTGTGGAAGATTGGGATCAGGGCAGGGCTTCTCCTGCAAAAAGGGCATTGCATCATTCTCACCTTGCAGAGGTTTTGCTGCTCCACACTGAAGGACTCATTATTTAAATTCCCAGGACCAACCAACAGAGAGGTGAGTCATCTGCCACAGCTCACCAAGCCTTGTAAAATTCCCTTCTATTACCCAGCTTTGTTCAGGTGGGACACTTCTAGAATCAGTTAAAGTTTGTGTTGTAAAATGAAACAGGCTGAATGCCGAAGTAACTGACTTCCCCAGACATTCTTTCTAGCTAGAGAGAGTTTGAACCTGTAGCTTTTTGAATTCTTGTAAAGGCACATCCTGCCAGACATGTGGATGCTCTGGGCAGCTGAACCCCCAAAAAGTTGGGGTTTGAGTAAAAGGCCCCCAAAGGTTGGATGCTGATTTTAAGGCCTGATTCAAAGCCCACTGAAGTCAGTAGAGTCTTTCCACTGATTTCAGAGGGCTTTGGATCAGATCCTTAAATCTAATCTGAAACTTTGGCACCTGTGTATATCATTGGGGTCCAAAAAACGTTGAAAGCTAATATTTTTAACATTTTGTCTTAAGGAATATTCAGACCTCACCTATCAGGCATCTTCAATGTACAGGAGGGCCTGGTAGCTGCAATCTGGGTTTTCCTTCATCTGATCATGGTCCAACATCAGATGAGTAGGCTAGCTTGACATGATGATTTCTTTGGCAACCAAAATGAGTTTCTGAATATTTAATTTTTGTGTGATGCTGGCAGACCAAGTACCAGCTCTGAGCAAGGCCTAGGCGTCAGCTGAGAACTGACAAACTTGCAGCTGGAAGCCAGGCCAATTTCCTTGTGTATCAGTACAGATCAAAGTGATTGTTAAGCATATAAGAAAATATTTGGTATTTAAACTTCATGAAAACAATGGGATGCTGCCTGCATTGTTTTCAATTATCTGTATCCTGTTAGAATGTAATAGCAAACCTATACATGGTGTATATGCCCCTGTAACTAAATAACCCATCAAACAAGAAAGAAGCCTTCTGTAATGCAAATGAAAAACTTTAACAGCAAAGTGCTAATTCTTGTGCATTTGAAGGCAAGTGGTCATTGTGTGGGATGATCAGAGATCAGACTTTAAAGGCACTCCTCTCTCTCCACCGTCAAAGAAAGAGTCCAGGTGGGTAGTGATAAGAAGTTCTAAGTATGGACACAAGGAAAAGTTAGTCATCTCTGGACAATTTGGATTCTAAAGGGCAAAATAACTGAATGAAAAGGTGGCCACCCCCAGAGTTATTCTGGGTAGCCCTGAGAGACTTTTGGGAAACTGTCAGATTACTACATATCTGTTACCATTTGGAATTATAGATTGTGACTCACCTGTACCTATATTTTACCTGTTTTAACCTCTCAATAACTCTCATTTCTTTTTTCTAGCTAATAAACCTTTAGTTAGTTTACTATAGAATTGGCTACCAGCCTTGCCTTTGGTGTGGGATCTGGGATGTAAATCAACCTGGCTGAGTGACTGGTTTTTTGGGAGTAGGTGTAACCTGGAATATTTGTGACATTTGGTGTAAGTGACCATCTGTCGCATAGTCCAGTTTGCATGGGTGGCAAGATAGACTGGAGTATCTAAGGCAGTGGTTCTCAAACTTTTTTGTACTGGTGACCCCTTTCATATAGCAAGCCTCTGAGTGCGACCCCTCCTTATAAATTAAAAACACTTTAAAATATATTTAACACCATTAGAAATGCTGGAGGCAAAGCGGGGTTTGGGGTGGAGGCTGACAGCTTGTGACCCTCCCATGTAATAATCTCACGACCCCCAGTTTGAGAACCCCTGGTATAAACGGACTGTCTGTGACTCCATTATAAGACTATTGTAGTACTTTAGGAGGTCACATTTGTTACTGGGTTGATGAAATCTAATTATAGAACATACCACCCGTTTGGGGTGTCTGCCCTGAGGTAGGCCTCATGGGTCGTGAGCCACTCCAGACAGCATGACAATACATATTCTAGCAGCATAGCTCTTTGGGGAAAGAGGGGAGAATAGTGCCATCTCCATTATTACAAAAGCTTGTAATGTTTGGAATCTGAGAGATGTATACAGACTGGTTATGAATTTCTGTATTTCTGTAGATATAAAACTGTGCTAATAATTTGTGCTACATTCATTCAGCTCCACCTCCTAACAGGGAGGGGCTGCCTACATTGTACAACCCAGAAAGACAACTCTTGTGCTGTTAAAGCTAATGGAAACATCGAAACCAAAAAGAAAATTGCAGTCTTAGAAACTAAGAAAGGAGGGAGTTCCCCACACTTTGAATAACCATGAGTCATTGTGCTCGGAGAGAAAGGGGAAAAATCCTCTTAAAAGCAAGCTTGTGTCCAAGGTTTCTGGTTTAAAAAAACGAGGGATGGCCTCTAAGTGGGAACTTGTCCGTGAAACACTGGATCCCCTGTATGTGGGGGAACATTGACAGCACATAATATATTAGAAAAGGGAATTTAGCTAATATAGAAGTGTAAAGCTTGAAACTGTCTTTGTTTTCTGTGTAACGTATATGTGTTTGCATTGCCTTACTATTTCATCTTTGAATCTGTGATTTTCCTGTTAAATACACACTTTTAAAATCCCAAGCAGATGTCTGGTGTACAAACTGTGTGAAGTGAGCTTGTGCAAAAGTGAACTGATAACTGCAGGCAGGTGTCATTCCTTCAGGCTGTCAGCCAGGGGGAATAGGTCCAAGTGTCTGGTAGTTAAGAACTCGGGGTAGACAGATTTGGGGATACTCAGGACTGGAAGGGCTGTTGGTGACATGCTGCAAGGAGTAACTAGGCTGTTGGAAATCAGGGTTTATGCTTGTGGGCTGGGTGTGAGTGTCAGGGCTCTCATAGCATCATAGTATTAAGGAACCCAAAGTTACAAGGCAGGCAGTGTTAGAACCCCTTACTGTCTGGATGATCCCCGAAATGTCACAGCTAGTTACAAGATTCATCCAGTCCGGGGACAGGAACGATAGGATGTGACTTGCATAGCTTGCCAATATGGAAGTTGGAATGTCAGATGTTCACAACAAACTGTGAGAGTCCCATACAGAGATAAAAGGCATGAAGAAATTTGCTTGTTATTTTGAAATAGCAAATATATTTGAGAATGTGATGATCTGTTTGTGGACAATCCCTGAACAGAGAAAGTAGCATAAATTCTTCACACAGCTCTAATCTATTATGTCAGGCATGCTAGGTCTGTCTTGGAAGCAGCCTAGTAAATAGGTAGTAAGTAGTCTGGAATTTTTTAAGGCTGAGGATGCTGATTACATTTGTGTCACTGTCTACTTAGGTACAGAAGAGAAGGGCAGAGCTCACATCTGAGGGGTTCATTTTACTGTCCCCCCCTTTAATGGTGACAATATCAGTTATTTGGAAAGATCAGAATTAACATTTTGGCTGTTAAGATGGTAAATGCCAGCCGCTGATGCTGTGATCTAAGAATGACCTGGGTAAGTAAATAATTTTAAAGATTGTCTTACATTGTGCAGGGACACCCACACAGCGTTTTCAAAGCAGAGCAGGATCTAAATTATTAGTCATCTGGAATACAGCTTGCAAGTCTTTAGGTTAACACAGAGAAATAAAGGTAGGTTAAAGCACAGTAAGTTCTGATCAACCAGAACCATTCATCAGCCAAGCTGCAGTGAACTCTATTCTCAGGCTCTGTTCCTCTGACTTCCTTAGTCTGGCCTAGTAGACAACTCCATGCTTCTTCCACTAAGCAACTGGGCAACTCTTTATTCCCTGTCAGTCACCTCCCAGTCCTTTGTTTTCCAAGCAGGGCCATGCTGAGTTCACAACCCCTGCTGAGACCTTCCCCTTCACTGGGTAGCAATGGGATTCCTAAAAATGTTACGGAAAATTCCCACTTTGGCATACAGGCCTATCATTAAAACCCATGTCACAGCTTGTACTAGTAAATACTGTCCTTTATTCTGTAACTCTCAAAATTCTTTCAGCTGGTGACCTCTATCCAAGGAAAAAGTCAGTTTATTTACTTTTATTTAAAGCATATTCACTGACAGTAAACTAACTCGGATTGGCCAACACTGACACCTAGTGGCCAGATATAATGTATCATTATTAAGGCTAATTTTTTTTCACGGATATTTTTAGTGAAAGTCAGGGACAGGTCATGGGCAATAAAGAAAAATTCATGGAAGCCTGTGTCCTGTCCCTGACTTCTACTAAAAATATCCATGATAAAATGGGAAGGGGCTGGGCACCTGTTGGGTGGCTGGGAGCTCTGGGCTGCCCCCACCACCCGTGGGGGGTTGGAGCTCCACAGTCCCCCTGAACCTGCAGCTTGGAGCTGCTGGGGCCCCCCTGTCCCACATGGTGGCAGCTGAGATGAGGGGATCCCCCTGCTGCCGCAGAGGTAGGGAGCTGCAGGGTACACCCCATATTCTTTATGAAAATATACTTGATATCCATATGGCATAACTGAGATATTTTATGCAAGATGTGTCTCGTACAGTATCCTCGGAAAGGTTATAATTTACTGAATGTGATTATCCAATTTGTATGCATGTATCATTTCTGTATCTAAAGTTAGGAATATTGACTATGTAACCATTACAACTGTGTGTGTATTTGGGAGATGCCCACCAGACCAGGCCATCAGCCTTAATGGGCCATTAGGAAGACACCTATAAGATTTTGAAGATCCTAATCTCTCCTTCCTGAGAGGTGTCCTGGGATGTAACTGTGACACTACTAGGTCAGGTGGTCCTATCACCTGGTACTGAACACCACCTTGGACTTCTAATAATTTTCCACTAAAAGGAGGAGGAGGTCGTCAAGACTGGGAAACAAAAGATTCCCACCTTATGTAAATCTTATTTAAGGCTGGGGAGTAAGGCAAACAGGACTCTTCTCCATTGCCTTCCTGCCCAAGAAGAAAGGCAGCTGAAAGTATCTGAAGAGACAAAGGAACTGAGCAGTGGGAAAAGGAAGGGCTGAGTCCAGACTAAGATAGGAGTCTAGTCTGTAAAGAGAAATAACTAGAACTCTAAGCAACAGAAACTCTGCAACTTGCCTAAAACAACATTTAGGGTGAGAAATTACTTCTTGAAACCTGTCTCTTTAAGATCTTAAGCTTAGAATGTGTGTGTTGTTTTATTTGCTTGGTAATCTGCTTTGTTCTGTGTGCTATCCCTTATAATCACTTAAAATCAGCCTTTTATAGTTAATAAACTTGTTTTTGATTATTGTTAAACCCAGTTAGTGCAATTTATAATGGGGGGGGGGAGGAAGTTGTGCATATTTCCTCCACCTTGCGGGAGGGGGGCGAATTTATGAGCTTGCGTTGTATAGATTTCTCTACAGTGCAAGACAGTTATTTTGGGTGTACTTTCCAGAGGGGAGCTGCACTTGAGTGTTGGGCGATTTCCTAGCTGAGTCTTCTCCTAGAGAGCTGTTTGCCGACTCTGTGTGATTCTACAGCTGGTGCATCCCTACCTGTGTGTGTGCACTGCCAGAGAGCCTGATTCAGCAAAACAGGGAGAGGGACCCCAGGCTAGTGGAGCAGGCAGGCTCAGTGAAATCCCAGTACATCAGGTGGCATCCCAGAAGAAGGGTCCAACCCGTCACACCTTCATGCTGGTTTTGTGTTCTAGTTTTGGACTTCACAACCCTCTCATCTTAAAGAGGCTGAACTGAATGTAAGTGTGAATGATTCTCTGGATAACTCTGACCTAGATTCTATAGACAAGGTTGGCAAACTATGGCCCGCAGGACGTCCTGCCTGGCCCCTGAGCTCCTGGCCCGGGAGGCTTGCCCTGGCCCCTCCCCGGCTGTTCTCCCTCCCCCCGCAGCCTCAGCTCGCATGTTCTGCTGCTGGCGCAATGCTCTGGGTGGTGGGTCTGTAAGCTCCTGGGGCAGCGCAGCTGCAGAGCCTGGCCTGACCCAGTCTCTGTGCTGCGTGGTGGTGGTGGCGGCAGCGTGGCCTGGCTCCAGCGGGGCAGCACGGCTGTAGTGCCGCCAGCCACCGGCACTCCAGGCAGCACAGTAAGGGGGCAGGGAATGTGTGTGGTTGGATAGAGGGCAGGGGAGTTTAGGATGGCAAAAACCCCTGTCACCATGTTAAAATTCAAACAAAGGAAAGGGGGAATTTGAGGATAATTAGGATGCTGAAGTTTAGAACCTAAATCCATGTTCAGGCACTTTAAAAAGGGGAATGATATTTTTTTTTTTCAGAATCTGAGCTTGAAAATTTTGGCTAGCAAGTATTGAGTGCAAAGGACCTGATCCAAAGCTGCTCAAAGTCAGTGGGAGTCTTGTCATTAACTTCAGTGAGGTTTGGATAGGGCTGATTATGCATGAAGTTTTCAAAAGTATACTGCACTGGCCTGTGCACTTCTACTCTGACTGAAGTCAATGGTAAAACTCTC
The DNA here is from genome assembly GCF_016161935.1 of Mauremys reevesii. Lineage (NCBI taxonomy): Eukaryota > Metazoa > Chordata > Testudines > Geoemydidae > Mauremys > Mauremys reevesii. Next base: position 21,610,926 of record NC_052628.1, on the reverse strand, counting down.
ACTGACTTCAATGGGAGCAGAGTTAGGCCAATGCTGAAGGCTTTGGAAAATGCCACTCTAAGTATATAGAGGGAGTGACTGTAGAACAGCCACCCTCGGTGTATGAATAACACACAAACTCAACTTTATTGTGCAAATAACTGAACTCTTTGCTATTTCCTTCCTGCACTCCGTTTAGTCTAGATTGTTGTAACAGGCAAGCATTATTTCAGTCTTTGGATATTTGTTTTTAAATTTAAACTAGGATTAGATACAGTAACAGGAAGGCTAATGTGCTCAATTCAGCCAAGTTTTCATTCCTGAGATGGCTGTTGGTGAGCAAAAACATGACCCTGGAAAAGTACTGGTAGTTGCTCACGGCGGTGAAGCAGGAGCTGGGAAGGCTCAGCTCAGGGAAGATCCCCTTAAATGTGGGAGTGTTACAGATGCTCTAGGGTGATGAGGTATTTTACTTACTTCTGCACTAGCTTTCTAGGGACTGCCACTGCTTGAGCACATGTGAATGTGTCATCAACTTCACAGCAAGTTGATGGGTAGATTTTTGTAATGGGGAAATAACTGGACTAAACTAAAAAGGAAAGGAGGGGAAGGGGAGGAGGGTTGTCTGGAATTTCCTGAATTTTAATTTGCAACAATGTCTTATTTTTTTGTTTGTGTTTTTTAAAGTTCCAATATTGGTGACATAAGAACAGCCGTACCGGGTCAGACCAAAGGTCCATCTAGCCCAGTATCTGTCTACCGACAGTGGCCAATGCCAGGTGCCCCAGAGGGAGTGAACCTAACAGGCAATGATCAAGTGATCTCTCTCCTGCCATCCATCTCCATCCTCTGACGAACAGAGGCTAGGGACACCATTCTTACCCATCCTGGCTAATAGCCATTTATGGACTTAGCCACCATGAATTTATCCAGTCCCCTTTTAAACATTGTTATAGTCCTAGCCTTCACAACCTCCTCAGGTAAGGAGTTCCACAAGTTGACTGTGCGCTGCGTGAAGAAGAACTTCCTTTTATTTGTTTTAAACCTGCTGCCTATTAATTTCATTTGGTGACCCCTAGTTCTTGTATTATGGGAATAAGTAAATAACTTTTCCTTATCCACTTTCTCAACATCACTCATGATTTTATATACCTCTATCATGTCCCCCCTTAGTCTTCTCTTTTCCAAGCTGAAGAGTCCTAGCATCTTTAATCTTTCCTCGTATGGGACCCTCTCTAAACCCCTAATCATTTTAGTTGCCCTTTTCTGAACCTTTTCTAGTGCTAGAATATCTTTTTTGAGGTGAGTAGACCACATCTGTACACAGTATTCGAGATGTGGGCGTACCATGGATTTATATAAGGGCAATAATATATTCTCAGTCTTATTCTCTATCCCCTTTTTAATGTTTCCTAACATCCTGTTTGCTTTTTTGACTGCCTCTGCACACTGCGTGGACATCTTCAGAGAACTATCCACGATGACGCCAAGATCTTTTTCCTGACTCGTTGTAGCTAAATTAGCCCCCATCATGTTGTATGTATAGTTGGGGTTATTTTTTCCAATGTGCATTACTTTACATTTATCCACATTAAATTTCATTTGCCATTTTGTTGCCCAATCACTTAGTTTTGTGAGATTTTTTTGAAGTTCTTCACAATCTGCTTTGGTCTTAACTATCTTGAGCAGTTTAGTATCATCTGCAAACTTTGTGACGTGTGTGTGTGAGAGAATGGGACCACTGCCCTCTACTGGGTGAAATGTCTAGCCTATTCCAATTCATATTATTATCTAGTGGATGTAAATTATACACAATACTGCTGTATTTTTTTTTGGTTCACTGGCCAAACTGGAAAAAAAATTAATTGTTTTGGGTCAACCTGAAACAAACTTTGTGAATTTTTTGGCAAACTGAAAAAGTTTAAAAAAAAATCCAAATTGAACAAAAGGTTTCATCTGTTTAATTTTTTAAAATAAATATCAGGTAAAATTTGAAATGAAAACTCACTTTCAATTGAAAATGTCCAACATACAAAGTTTGTTTGACTGAAACAATTCAGTCAATTCAACTGAACTCATGAACTGTTTCAGTCAATCTGAATCTGCATTTTTTTTCACATGGGGGCGGGGGGAAATCCAAAAGCTTTCACTTAACTCTAACCCATGGTTTACAAGCCATCTACTATGGAGCAGGCATTCCTAGATAATGTTACAATATCGGTTTACATATGCACTTTGGTCGGTCAGTGCTATGCCAATAGCTTGCCGTGGGTTTGTTATATGGTCCTCAACAGTCTGGAACAATTAACAGGGTTGTGAACATTGGTAAAGTTCAGTGTCTCATATCAGGTGGCTTCATACAGGCAGGAAGCTTCAGTAGACTGCACTGGTATTCTTGCTGCTTGTTGTTCATTCCCCAGGTGCTCCTTCACCAGCTGATTGTTTCATGTGGTGCCTATGTCCGCTTGGAGCATCCTGGGTAAGGTTGTGTGGGTGACAGAAACAGGGCAGAAGTACTGAGTTTTACATGAACTTTTCTGTGTGGAGAGGCTATAAGGTGGTAGTTAAGTGGACATGATCACTTGGGGACTGAAAAGACCCAGATCTCTTGGGAAGAGAGAGTAGCTTAAAAGTCTTAGCATCAGGTTTGAAATACACAGATGCCTTACACCTGAAGAGTTGTTGTGTCCTGATAGATGCTGAATTCCATGCAATTTACTGTGTATTGCTGATTCAGAGGAGGCCTTAAAAATAATAGAATTATAGAAATATAGGGCTGGAAGGGACCTCAAAGTCATCAAGTCCAGCCTCCTACACTAAAGCAGGATCAAGTAATGCTAGACCATCCCTTATAGGTGTTTGTCCAACCTGTTCTGAAAAACCTTCAATCATGGGGATTCTACAACATCCCTTGGAAGCCTTTCCAGAACTTAACAACCCTTATAGTCAGAAAGCTTTTCCTAGTATCTAACCTAAATCTCCCTTGACACAGATTAAGCCAATTACTTGTCCTTCCTTCAATGTATATAGAGAACAATTAATCACAGCCTTCTTTGTAACAGCCCTTAGCATATTTAAAGACTGTTATCTGGTCCCCACTCAGTCTTCTTTTCTCAAGGCTAAATATGCCCAGGTTTTTAAATCTTTCCTTGTAGGTGAGGTTTTCTAAACCTTTCATCATTTTTGTTGCTCTCCTCTGCACCGTCTTCAGCTTGTCCACATCTTCCTTAAAGTGTGGCACCCGTAATTGGACACAATACTCAGATGAAGCCTCCAGTACCAAGCAGCTTGGGACAATTACCTTCCTTGTCTTATATACAACACTCCTGTTAATACACCCCAGAATATTAGCCTTTTTTGCAACTGTATCACATTGTTTACTCATATTCAATTTGTGATCCACTGTAACCCCAGATTTTTTTTTGCAGTACTTCCTCCTAGCCACTTATACCCATTTTGTAGTTGTGCATTTGATTTTTCCCCTACTCTCTCAATGAAATACTTTGCACTTGTCTTTATTGAATTTCCTATAGTTGAATTCAGACCAATTCTTTCCAATTTGTCAAGGTCTTGTTGAATTTTAATCCTGTCCTCCAAAGTGCTTGGTGTCATCTACAGATTTTATAAGCATACTCTCTGCTCCATTACCCAAGTCATCAATGAAAATATTGAATAGTTCCAGACCCAGGACTGACCCCTGTCAGTCCCCCACTAGATATGCCCTCCCAGCTTGACTGTGAACCATTGATAACTACTCTTTGAGTACAGTCTTTCAACCAGTTGTGTACCCACCTCACAGTAATTTAATCTAGACTGCATTTTCCTAGTTTGTTTCTGAGACTGCCATGTGGGACTGTGTCAAAAACCTTACTAAAATCAAGATATCATGGCTACAACTTCCTCTCCCTCCATCCCATCCACTAGGCCAATAATCCTTTTAAAGAAGGAAATTAAATTGTTTTGGCAAGATTTGTTCTGGAGAGATCTATGCTGCTTATTCCTTATAATTTTATTATGCTCTAGGTGCTTATAAATTGATGATTTGTTCCGATATCTTTCCAGGTATAGAAGTTTAGGCTGACTAGTCTTTAATTCCTTGAGTCCTCTTTGTTTCCCTTTTTAAAGATACATGCTGTGTTTACCCTTCTCTGCTCCTCTGGGACCTTGTCTGTCCTCCATGAGTTCTCTAAGATAACTGCTAGCAGTTCTCAGGATGCTTCAGCTAGTTCCTTAAGTACCCTAGGATGAATTTCATCAGGCCCTGCTGAACTGGATAAATCTAAATTATCAAATCTTTAACATGATCTTTGCCTATTTTGGCTTGCATTCCTTCCTCCTTGAGATTATTAACTGTGCTGGGTATCTGGTCACCATTAGCCTTTTTAAGTGAAGACTGAAGCAAATAGGCATTAAACATCTCCACTTTCTTGATGTCCTCAATTATTAGCTCTCCTTCCCTGCTAAGTAGAGGACCTATGCGTTTTTCCTTTGTCTTTCTCTTGCTGCTAATGTATTTAAAGAACCTCTTCTTATTGCTTTTTGTGTCCCTTGCTAGGTGTGCCTCATTTTGTGCCTTACACGTTCTGATTTTTTTTTTCTCCCTACATGCCTGTGCTATTCCTTTGTGTACTCCTCCTTAGCAATTCATCCATGGCCTGGTCTACACTGGGGGGGGAGGGGATTGACCTAAGATATGCAACTTCAGCTATGAGAATAGCGTAGCTGAAGTCGATGTATCTTAGTTTGACTTACCTCACGTCCTCATGGCGTGGGGTCGATTGCCGTGGCTCCCCCGTCGACTTTGCTTCCGCCTCTTGCCGAGCTGGAGTTCAGCAGTTGACAGGAGAGCGATCGGGGATCGATTTATCGCGTCTACACTACACGTGATAAATCGATCCCCGATAGATCAATCGCTACCCGCCGATCCAGCGGGTAATGTAGACGTACCCCATGTTTCCACTTTCTGTAGTCAGTCCTCTGGGATAGTTAAAGTCTACTTTTTAGAGGTGTGTTGTCCTTATTCTGCTGCTCTTGCTCCTTCCTTTCCTTACAATCATGAAATCCATCATTTCGTTATCACTTTAACCCATATTGCCTCCAACCTTCTGATTCACTCCCAATTACTCCTTGTTGGTCAGAACCAAGTTTAAAATAGCTGTCTCCCTGGTTGCTTCCTCCACTTTCTGAAACACAAAGTTGTTTTGTCTGCTCTGTGTGGCCATTGGATACGAAGCTCATTCCACAAGATTAGGAGTTTGCCATGGTGCCCTTAGCCAAACAATTTAACCACAGCCAGCTGTTACGCTGTGCGCTATGTCCCTGCTAGACACCTGGTTTTTGCCTCCATCCCATGGATGGCTGCTTTTGTGGTTCTCTACGTGCTTTATATTGCTTCTTATGCACATTGGGGATTAGACCACTGTGCTTTATAAAAATAAAATATCATTATTAGTCACAGGGTCATTTAGAGGCCAAGTGGAAACCATGAAGATTGGTAAACTGCTGCCCAGCCGTGCTTGCCTTCCGACAGCTGATTTCAACAGTGTTCATTTTAATTAAAGTGACCTCCAGTCTAATGTTCAGCATCCCAGGGCATGACTGAGGAGGTACATGTGAATGCATCCCTTGATATAGGTGGCTGCTAAGCTGTCTAGCACTAAGAAGGTCAAGGCCCACTGTCATAATCCAGGGAGACCTGAGTCAATTTACAACCTCATTTCCTAACTTTTCACCTCTAGAATAGCAACCATGTGCTCTTGAATCACTCCCCTCTATTTACGCCTCTCACCTCATTACATATTATCTTTTATTTAGTACAGGTTCTCTTTTATCCTCTAAAGGGATCTAGTCCTGGTATCACAGACATACACAAGTGTGCTTTGCTAGGACAGGTGACTGGAAGGTTAACATGCTTAATAGGGGGTGATTTCTATTAAATACATACCTTCTTCACTGAAACTTAATTGGATTAGAACTGATAAAGGAGCATATCTTTCCTTTATCCCTGCCTATGAAAGCATCAACTTTGCTTGTGTCTCTGATCCATCAAGTAGGCAGCTGGTGTAAATCAAGTCAATAGGTTACACCTGTTTGCACCAACTGAGGACTGGGCTCAGTGTATCACCACAGTCTGTTATGCTGAGCAAATACTTGAAATACTATTTTGTGGTTTGTGTGGGGGGGTGTATGTGTGTAAGGCAAGGGTGTAAAACAAACATGGCTGTGCTAAGGGCCCCTTTCCAATAAAAGCATAACTGAAATCTTAAGAGGAGATTTTATTTTAAGCATATGCAAATTCTATTTTTCCCCTGTCTGCTGTTGTTGTGTTTCTTACTTCCTCGCCTCAGACCTTACTCATCAGACCTTGGTTCCTTACAAGTCGCACAACACGTTCCAGCCGACCGGGCTATCTCCTCCTCATTTCTAAAAAGCCTGGATTTATGACTGCCTTTCAGCATGCAATTTCTTTGGCTTTGATTAGCTCCCTGTCTGTAGGCCGGTTACAAAGGGTTCAAAGGAATGTTATGTTATGTACATTGGAGGGTTAAAATGACTACGTTCTTTGAGTTATGTTACTAAACACTTCACTGGACCTGGAATGCATGGAAGGGGAGGGAGGGGGAATTTGTGATTGCAAACTGGCTATCTTATCTTTAATTTTATTCATTTTGAAAAGGCATTGCACAGGTGAGGGAGTTGTTGAGTGAGTGAGTGGCTCCACACCTCAGGGACTTGTGCATCCCAGTTTATTCAGGCTGAAAGATTGCAAATCAAATGAGGAGAGTTAAGCTAGTCAAAGCTTTGCTCTCAGAGTGTTGGGTTACAGGTAAGGGTAGCTCCTGGCAGCCATAGCACTCCGTAATGTGGGCCCCTGACAGTCTGAGAGCTGAAAGCTTTGTGTTATGTATGAAACCAAAAGATGGTGCTCTTAGAATGCTGGAAGGGAGTGGGGTGGTGGTAAACAGCGATTCCAACCTCCACTATAGTCTACACTGCAGGGTGTCAGCAAATATTTTAATTCTCTCCTTGTTCCATGGCTGTTTTTTCTTTTTTCAAGTATGTTTTTCATGCTTGTGGAAAATGGTCGCTTATGTGATAACTGGGATTAGAGGCAGAGTCCAGCAAAGCAATGGAAGTCCTGCCACCATAGGTGCTGGGAATGCTGCCCCACTCCTGGGCTTCAAGTAGTATAATTTAAAGATACTCCTGGAAATATGAAAAGTTAGACTAGAGCCTTTATTATTGAATGGGGGTGTGAGAGAGGGTCTGCTGCATGGGAACGGATAAAGTTCTTGGCACAAAAATTGGGGGAATAATACATAATAATACAGGTCACTGGTTCAGAGCGATCTCGATCGCTCAGTAAACTGGGCAAGCAAACAGTATGGTTTTTTGTTTGTTTGTTTTATACAGCTAAATGTAAATGTGTACATCTAGGAACAACGACTGTAGGCCATACTTACAGGATGGGGGACTCTGCCCTGGGAAGCAGTGACTCTGAAAAAGATTTGGGTGTCATGGTGGATCATCAGTTGAATATGAGCTCCCAGTGCGATGCTGTGACCAAAAGGGTTAATGTGATCCTGGGATGCATAAACAGGGGGATCCCAGGTAGGATTAGAGAGGTTATTTTACCTCCATATTTGGCGCTGCTGGAATACTGTGTCCAGTTCTGGGGCCACAATTCAAGAAGGGTGTTGATAAATCGGAGAGGGTTCACAAAGAGAAGGTTAAGGGGTGACTTGATGACAGTCTATAAGTGTCTACATGGGGAACAGATATTTGATAGTTGCCTCTTCAGTCTAGCAGAGAAAGGTGTAATGTGATCCAATGACTGGAAGTGAAAGCGACAGAAGTTCAAACTGGAGCTAAGGCATACATTTTTGACTGTGAGGGTGTGAGAGAGCAGAGGGAGTGAGGGCACTGCCTGCAGCAGACCTGGAGCAGGTTTGCTAAATGAGCTAGCCAGAGACACTTGGCATGGGGAGGGAACTATAAACAGCTGGTTCCCTGTAAGAGCGCTGAAGCAGTTGGTTGAGGCAGCTGACTCTGGGGAGTCAGCTCTGAGCAGTATCAGAGGGGTAGCCGTGTTAGTCTGGATCTGTAAAAAGCAGCAATGAGTCCTGTGGCACCTTAAAGACTAACAGATGTATTGAAGCATAAGCTTTCGTGAGTGAATACCCACTTCGTCAGACGCATGGAGTGAAAATTACCGATTCAATGCAAAGATGTGTTACATGGCATATCTAGGAAGATCCTATTGGCTGCGGTTCCCCATTCCCAGCCTATGGGAGCTGTGAGGGGTGGTGCCTGGCAGCCAAGGCAACACACGTGAAGCCCTCTGCCCTCTCACCCGGGGAGCAATCCCACCCGAGAGTGGTGCCGGGCCCGCAGCGCCACAGGGGGCATCCAGCCCGCGGGCCGTAGTTTGCCCACCTCTGTACTAAGATATTTCTGTATATTTTCCATAGGCTCCAGGGCAACTGGACTGAGAGTGGGAATGAGCTGGGTTCTGGTCCTAGCTCTGCCACTTATCTGCTCTGTGGCTTTAGGCAAGTCTCTTGTCTCTAATTAGATTGCAAGCATAGGCAATCTCTGTGTTTTGTGCCCTGCCTAACACAATAATAGGTCATACTTCTTGATTGGGTGCTACTGTATGCTAATAATCAAAAACTCTTAGCAAGCAGCTGCCTTATGGACACATGGTGTTTTGTGAGGTGCAAGCATAAGTTAGGTATTTTCAGTGTATATTCTCTCCCTACAGAATGCACATAACTTTGTTTAATACTAACAGGAGTTAATCACAGGTCTGGGTGTGAGAATAGCACCTTAAATCTGCTATCATAATCTTTGTAATCGGTAACAGAGTAAATGTGCTTGTCCCTGTATTTCCATGAAGTAGGAATACAGTATCTATAAGTGTTTAAGTGGAAACAGCATGGCAAATACTTAGAAGTGAAATTGCTTTGTTTCTTTGTGCATTAAGTAACTTCCTTCTGGCTCAGAGTATGCACTGTGCTGTGATGTTCTTGTTTGTTCTGGATGTTTCAACTCCTTATCTGTATTTCTTACAGCTTGTTTGTTGAACTCTGGGTCAGTTTATTCAGGTTTAATGACTCTTCCACGGCATGTTTTCATTCCAGACAGAAGGAGTATTCAATATGCCATTGTAGATTTCTTTTAAAGGGTTGATCTTAGGTCACTGGTTGAAGTGGGAGCGGAATGTTATGGGTGTTTGTAGCAGTCTCCTTTCATTACTCAGGGTTCTTGTTTGTCCCCTACTTTCTCAATTCTGCCTGCACGAGGAGATTTCAGTGAAGGTGAAAAAAGAAGAGATGCCTCTGCAGATGTAGAGTGAGAGTATCCTCATTAGTGAGAAGAGGCTTAAAAAGGGGAAGAAAGATGGTAAAGGACAGGGCTGGAGGAATAAGTGACCTAGGTTCTTTTCCTACTGCTGCCACAAATACCTTGTGTGACCTTGAGCAAATCACTTGGGACTTTTATACTGTTCTGTGGTTTCTTCATCTGTAAATTTTGAATATTTGCCTACCTTTCTGGGTTGTGAACTTTCATTAACATTTGCTCAGTGCTTTGAGAACCTCAGATGCAAAGTCTGACAGAACTGCAAGTTGCTATTTTATTAACAACTCGGGTCAAGATGAACAATGACTGTTCACCCCTCCTTTGCTGCAATATGTTCTCATTCCTGGACTGGAAGACAAGAAATACAGCATTATTTAAATACAATCTTGTACAGTTACCAAGCATTATATAGCTAATATTATGCAAAATTATCATAATGCTGACCTAGTCACTAGGCAGATCTTTCTATCCAGGAGTAGCATCCCATTTCAGCTAGAGGTTGTGAAGTTGTAACAAGTCTGAGCTTTAAGAGCAATTCTCACACTATCATCTCATGCTTTCACAAATACAAAGACTTTTTAAAAAGTATCTCTGATAAAACTTTAGCCTTTCAAAAGCTGAGATTGTAAGGGGGTGTTGAGATTTTTTTGATGCACCAGTGGAACACTGCGGCCCTGGCATCTTGGCTTCCTTATTTTCCTCTCTGCCATACTCAGTTCCACTGTCTTTTCAGTTGCAGGAATTTCAAACCAGCAGCCTTTCTGTTGTGTCTAATTATCTTAGGCCTGGTCTAAACTGGGGGGGGGGGGAGGGGAAGGGGAGGAATTGATCTAAGATACGCAACTTCAGCTACGTGAAGTCAATGTACTTAGATCTACTCACCTTGGTGTCTTCACTGCGGTGAGTCGACTGCTGCCACTCCCCCGTCGACTCCACCTGCGCCTCTTGCGCTGGTGGAGTACAGGAGTTGACAGAAGAGCGCTCGGGGGTCGATTTATCACATCTAAACTAGATGCAATAAATCGACCCCCCCCATTGGATCGATCTCTGCCTGCCGATCCGGCGGGTAGTATAGATATACCCTTAGAGAAAGAGATGAGGGCAAATTGCTTCTCCTATTTAATTCCCTTGACAGCAATGACTTCCCTTCCTTCCTTCATCTCACTTAGCATTCAGTCAGTGCCATGCTACTATTGAGATGCAGAGATCCCAGTGTGTCTCAGGGAATAGAAAGGTCTAGGACTAAGCATCACTGAACAAGAGACAATGTACCAAGCAAACCAGAAGAACGTATTGGTGCTGACTGTGACAAGAAGTGGAACTCTTGCATAAGAATGGCCATACTGGGTCAGACCAATAGTCCATTTAGCCCAGTATCCTGTCTTCTGACAGTGGCCAATACCAGATTCCTCAGAGGAAATGAAGAGAAAAGACCATCATCGAGTGATCTAACCCCTGTCATCCACTCCCAGCTTCTGGCAAACTTAGGCTAGGGACACTCGGAGCATGGGGTTGAATCCCTGACCATCTTGGCTAATAGCCATTGATGGACCTATCCTCAACTCTTCGTGATAAACTTATATCCCACTTCAACTGAGAGAGACTATTTTTGCCTGTATGTGGTGGGAATGTCAATTGTCAGTTCTTATTTAATGCCAACTCAGTCTGCCTGGCCTAAAGGGGGGAGGGATAGCTCAGTGGTTTGAGCATTGGCCTGTTAAACCCAGGGTTGAGAGTTCAATCCTTGAGGGGGGCTACTTAGGAATCTGGGGCAAAATCAGTACTGGGTCCTGCTAGTGAAGGCAGGGGGCTGGACTTGATGACCTTCTAAGGTCCCTTTCAGCTCTATGAGATAGGTATATCTCCATTATATTAAGTATCAGAGTTCATTGAACTCCAAGCTGCTGTTTAGACAGGCTGTAGCTGGACAGTCACAGCATCTTCCCCTTCCATCAAAATTGAGTCCTATAGACTATCTTTATGTGCCGTAATCAACTGAAGGAATTGACAGGTCCAAGCCACCCATGCTTGTAAGTCATTTAACTTAGCATGTGGCTTTTTCCTATACACAGACTGTGTGGAACAAGATGAACTATTGTCTAGGAAAATGTACATTGGGAATGTACAATGGATACCTGCTGAATGCATTGCTGAGCTTGGAGGCCACTGTCATCCTGAACTCTTGCCCAAAGCAGGAAAGGTGCAGGTTCTTCCACCTGACTTAGGTTATGATGCAGTTGGGTGAAAAGGAATTAGAGTGGTCATAGACCGTGTCATAGATTTGCCATTCTGCATGATCTTGTCATAAAGTCCTTGCTATAATTGGCGGGTGGGGAGGAAGGGAAACTAAAAAGAAATATGGGGTTATTCGGAAGGTCTGACTTAAAACGTAAATAAATAAAAATTGAGGAAGGACATCAAAAATGAGGAAAGTTGAGGTTGCTGTAGAGTCCCAATTCTCTTTAATTAACATAATGTGACTTTTTCACCCCTGCTTAAGTCAGTTTCCACATTCGAGGTATCTCTACCTCTCTCCCCAGCCCAAGTCACATGTTTTGTTAGGCTCCAGTTTTAGAAAACAGGAAGGTACAACATGTGGCCATGAAATTTGTACATGTAGCAATCACACATTTGGGTGGAGTGAATAATTGCTACAGTTAGATGACATTTTCCAAACTTTCTCATGACATTTTTGGACACAATTTCAAAAAGGTGTGTATGGGGGGAGTACTTGAACTATTTGGGGATTTTTTTTCTCGTGTTTTTTGTTTTGTTTATTTGGTTGTTTGTTTTTTTTTTTTTTATTTGACAGTCATAATAGTCTTGTGACTAAAACATGGGATGGAGCCTTGAGAGACAACAGTTCAATTCCTGATTGTGTCACTCACTTGAAGTCACTTCATCTATCTTTGTGTCAGTTCCCCACCTCTAAAATAGCAATAACAGGAGTGTTGTGAAGATAAATACACACTAGTACTTGGGAGGTGCTCTGATTCTACCTCAATGTATGTGGGGGTCAAATAAATACTTAGATTTGGGGCGGGGGGGAAAGAAGCAATAGCTTCTCTCACCACCCGTAATTGCGGTCACTTGCTGGAGTCAGTGCCTGACTTGGAGTTGCTATTGGATACTTACACGTTTGACAGTAACTGCAAGTGCAAACAACCACAGGTGCAGAATTGTGCCTGAAATTATTTATACCCATAATCTCACAAAATTAAAAGGGGAGAGCTAGCAAAGGCTGGTTGAAAATGTGTCCCACAACACCTGGATTTCACACAACAAGCCTTACAAAATTCCTAGGTTCATGTAAAGCAACAGAGGTCTGGTCTCTGGAGCCACTCAGGTTGTCATGATTAGTAATGACCCTGTAAGTGGGACATGGGTTTGTCTGGCTCCCTTAGTTGTGAGCTATCTGATCCCACAGAGCTATTTCTGTGTCTTAGGTTATTATGATCCCCATTACCATTGTATCTGAGGAGTTGTGTACTTCCCTCATATTTATCCTCACAACACCCCTGTACAATTATTATCTCCCTTTCACAGATGGGGAGCTGAGGCACAGAGAGACTAAGTGACTTGCCCAAGGTCACACGTGGAGTCTAGGGGAGAGCAGGGACTTGAACCTGCATGTCTAAGTCCCAGGCTGGGGCCCAAACTACTGGATGATCCTTCCTCTCTAGTTAGTTGCCCTGGAGTCCCAACCCTTTCATCCCTATCACAAGCAGGATAAGGCCCCATTGTGAAATTAATTTTAAAAAACACAACAGAGAGATGTAACTTTTATGTGAAAGTCGGCCCATTTTAAAAAATGAGTATTGCCTCAAGTGCAAATAACAATACAGCATGCCACAGCACATACACCACAGTATCCTTCCTCACAAAGATCTCGGTTATTGGCATATGATAGACATGAAAACAAAGCATATCAAGCATCTCTCTGGCCTGGTCTACATGGAAAAGTTGACCAGCATAGCTATTCTGGAATAATAATAATAAAAATATATTCCTCAATAGTAAGAGGGCACAGTGGATTGGAAGCTACAGAACACATTTGTCTGTGTTTTCAGGGGCTCTGATGCTGAATGGCCTTTGTAGCAGGTGGATTCAGTTTTCTTCCTCAGAGTTCAGCTTACAAATAAACTTGAGACAGGGAGAATACCAAATACTCAGGGAAGAGAAAGAGAGATTCTTCCCCATGAAGATCAGCCCTGCAGTGGCCCCAGATTAGCTATATTCCACAATAGCTCCTTGTATCGGGGTGGCCACTTACTTAGCTCCCCCTTGTGGTTAGGGTCACTTTGCAGGCACCCATTCCCTGTTAGCCCTTACCTGCAGGCTCCCTAAGTACTCCAGACAGCCTTGCTTGTGGACAACAGCACTCCTCCCTCCCCACAACCAGGGCTCATTTAATAACAGAAAAGGTTCAAAAATCTTCAGAGAGTCTCCAAAATAATGTCCACATCGATAACACAAAAATTCGCATTCAGGGCTAGTTCTTCTGCCACACGCAGAGCTCTGTGTGTGTGTGTGAGAGAGAGTCAGTCTGCTCCACGGGAAGCCATAGTTCCAGCCCTTTCTGGCTTCCTTCTTCTGTCAGTGTTTCCCCTGTTCTGCGTGAGGAGGCAGTCTATATACTGGCCTTCTCCAGACAGCTCATCCCAATTGGCTGGAAGAGATGGGAGCCCTGCCCTACTCCACACTACAAGGCTCCTGATCCCGGGCCCTTAAAGGAACAGTATCCTGGATTTCCCTCCCTTCCCCTCAATCCAACTCCTAATTCCCCAGAAGCACTTCCTCTCTTCTGCTACTGGGTGATTTCTTGGGCCTTTGTTCATTCCAGATCCTTGGAATGGGGCCTTTTGGCCTCCTCTACTCTTATAGAGCTAGTGTACCGCATTACACTCCCCAGATAGACACTCCATTCCAGAATAAAAGTGACTTCATTCTGCAATAATTACTTTGGAAGTGCACTAATTATTCTGTGACTTTTTTTTTTCCAGAATAGATTGACTATTGGGGAATTTTTTTAAAATTATTATTCTGGAATAGCTATGCTGGTCAACTTCTCCATGTAAACCAGGCCAGAGAGATGCTTGATATGCTTTGTTTTCATGTCTATCATATGCCAATAACCGAGATCTTTGTGAGGAAGGAGGTTTACACCATGATACTGCCTTCTACTTCGATGACTTCCAGGGTGACACATGATATGGTTTCATTTCAATCAGTGTTAAATGCTTATCATGAACCCTCTCAAAAAACAGAAGTGTTTTTTGTATACATACATAATTGGAAGCAAACTCAGTTAAAACAGGAAATCAGTATGAAATCCCGCAGGAATTGGACATTGCAGATGTAAGCAGGGTCTGAATGAACTCTCCTTTGACAGCTAGCTGGGAAGGGGAAGGACTTCAGGAGCAAACTGTATTTACATGAACACACCTACTCTGCTTAGATATCCAGCAGATAGAGCTGTGTTGTTCAAAGTGATCAATTTTGGCTGGTCTTTGAGTTACAAACCACGTTAGTACTGAATGCAGGGGTAGTGAAATGCTGCTATCAATATTATTGCCTTTATTGTATGAATAAAGGTGAGCAGAACTGGGGATCACCCTCAGATGAAAGGACCTTGTTAAGCCAGGGGCTCAAATGCCAGAACCCTGTGAAAGTAAGTGGTGGGGACAGGTGTCTCAGACAGGAGGTGTGGACTCCCCAAAGGGTCCCAGGTTTGGTTTAACCTGTTCTTCCCCACTGTTTAAAGATAAAGCTAAATAGGCTTCATTAAGAGCCTTTTGTTATCTTAAGTGTTCAATGAGAGCTAAAATCACTTGTGGTGAGGCAGTATTTCTTCCCAGCCTGCTGAGAGCTAAAAATCACAAAGAGCCTGACCTAGAGAGATCACAGCAGAGAGGCAGGTGGCAGCATGAGATGACTGATGGGCAGCTGGTGAAAATGGTGAGCAGTCAGCAGGATGGCCAGGCGGTGAGGAGCAGTGGCTGGCAGGGTGGCCAGGAGGAGCAAGCCAGTTGTCTTCTTCCCTGGGTGGGAGATGAACTCACACAGATGGACCTCTGAACCCTGGGTCCTCACTGACCAAGGATAACCACCAGTGGGGCAGAGAGGGGCACAGTAAAGGAACTTTTGATTGTAGAACTCAAGAACATGAGGCAGAAGGCACTACCCCACAGACTCTGGGGTGGGTGTCCTGCTCACAGTTTTAGGTTTATGAATCCTGCTTGTGGCATTTTCCCTAATTAATGTCGGGTGACTTCCCTCCTTTCCTTAAAAGTTTCTTTGCTACACTCAGACTCTGTACTTGCGAATGGGGAAGTATTGCCTTTCAGAGGCACCCAGAGTGGTGTGTAATTTTCCCAGGTTACTTAGTGGGGCTTGAGCTGGTTCTGTGTTGTATTGTTGAAAAGGAACCAACCCTTAGATATTGAACCTGGCCCTGGTTGCGGCTGGCTCCACCTGGCAGAAGGCTTACACATAAAATGACTTTTCATGGAAAAAGCAAATGCACAGAAGTGAAATCAAAGAAGCCTCCAGACTATGAAACTTACAGGGCTTTTCTAATCCATATTTCTTTTTGGAAAAAGCAAGTTCTGCAGTGAGTAGGGAGTAGATTTTGTGCTTGATATCAAATCTTCCGCTTGTGTGGAATGCAACAAAACATCTGGGTACAGGCGTATGCTTTTGTGATTGAACTGTATTACACTCAATGTGTGAATCCTACTCTGCCTGCTTATAAATAATGGATTGGTTTGGTATTTATAGTTGGTCCTGTTGGTGGATTTTGGTTTGGTTTTTTTTTTAAGACCCCTGGATGGATAATCATTGATATATAAACATGGAGATATGTTCAAGGTCTCCTCTGTGAGCATTGTCCCAATGAGTCTACGCTCTACTGCCTACCTTGTGGAGCCTTTGCATCTTAGGTGGTGGGAGACTGAATCTTTTCTGTGGTGACCCCATAGGACTGGTGATTCATAACTTGCTGCTTATCCATTTCAGCATCTTCCTTCCTGTTTTCAAAAGACAGTTGAAGTCCCTTCTTTATCAGAGCTATTTCCTGTTTTGGTCAGTCTGCTCCTTTGCAAGATTACTCACCTTCTTGCATAACATTTCTCTTCTGGCTTTTTAGCACTGGGTGCTTCTTCATTGCTTAGTTCAATTCTCCAAACTGAAAAGCCCTATCAAATAGTGCTGTTGATCTCACAAGAATCAGCTTTCTGTTGAGCTTTTCTGTACAGAAAGGGAAGTTCTTCCTCACTTTCTCTAAATGAATTTGTTCGCCTGCTCCAATTAATACTCTTGTAACAGTTTCTTTGTACATGTGATCAGCCGATTGCGTTATGTGTTACGGGTGGGATTTTCAGGAGCATTCAAAACAGGCCTAACTTCACTCCCATTGAAGTCAATGGTAAAAGCTCCATTGACTTTAGAGAGTAGCGTTAGGGCAATGACGAGCATTTCTGAACATCCCTCCCCATGTTTTTCCATAAGCCTTGATGAGTATTTACCATTATTTTTAGTACCACTAACTTTGGACAGTATCCCATACTAGGAAACAAGAATCGATTGATCTGGAAGATAATTTTGTAATGAGTTCAATTTTTCTTAGCTTTCATATGATGATGATTTAACATTTACATTATGGCAGTGGCTAAATTATCATTTTACTTCTTATGTGGGCATAGGCAATTTCTAAAGATCATTGCGTTCCTGCAGTGCTTCCTCCTATGAGTAATCCTACTCATGAGCATGCATTACAGAATTGAATCATGTTGGTGTTATTACGCCAACGAAACAATCATAGAAGAGATCTAGAAATCATAACACATGAAAGGAGAGAACATATTCCTCTCCTATTTCCTGTCCTTTATCCTATTTTTTTAATTTTAGGTCATGTCTTAGCTTTAAATGTAGTGTGCTTATAAATGATCCACTTTCTGTTATTTATCAAACTCTTCCCCCTTTTTTTTTCTTTCCATCTGACCTCTCTTCTGTTAATCAAAAGCAGGATGTGCAATTTCAAAAGGGGACAGAGTCAGATGAATTAAAAGGTCAAGGTCAAATGGAAAGTATGTATATGGAAAAAAAAATCCAAAATGGACGCTAATTTGTGTGTCAGCAAGATTGCCCGCAAAAAGCTCTGGTATTTATCAATAATGGGAAGCTCTGAACATAACACATGCACCAAGACTCTAGCTTAAAAATAATAGCACTTATTTTGTCACAAGACCAATTATCTAGAGGTGTGCACAACTACTTGGTGATATCTTTATTGATTGCTTATTACATTACAGTAGAGCTCATAGTGTGCTAGGCACTATCCAACTATGTAATGAGCAGTAGGGCCAGCCCCAAGC
Source organism: Mauremys reevesii (assembly GCF_016161935.1). NCBI lineage: Eukaryota > Metazoa > Chordata > Testudines > Geoemydidae > Mauremys > Mauremys reevesii. The sequence continues at coordinate 21,593,209 of NC_052628.1, read as the reverse complement.
ATGTCAAAATAGACCCCCAAGAATTCATGAGATCATGAGACTTTAAAAACATTAAGTTCTTTTTATTTGGTTTTTGAGCTTTTAGGGTGCAGTTGGGTCACATTTTCAGGTTTTGCTCTGCAACCATGGCAGTTGGAAACATTTTTTTAAAACATGTAAGATGAGATTCTTACATAATCACTTGCCTCCAGGAGCTGGGGCATTAAGGAAACACTAAAATATTGCAAGGCTTGCAGCATGGAGAGAGAGACAATGATAAAGAGCTGTTTGGATTTTTATCTTCCTGAATTTGCAGCCTTCAGTTTGAGTTCAGTGATTCTTGAGCTGTGGTGACATCACCTGGTGTCCATGCCTCTGTGCTCTGTAAACATAGCTGTTGTATGTGTCCTCCTTCCCCCAAGCATACAGACTGCTCCTATCTCCTCCCAGACTCCTTGGCAGCAGGGTAAGAGACAGAGCTGAGTGGGATCATGATATCCATTCTACACTTACCTGCTATTACAGTATGTCCCTTTTGTATCACCAGGCTGTGATGGTGAATAGTCTTCCAAGAGTGTTTTTCCCCCTATGCCCCCATCCATGTCCAGATCAGAAAGTTCTGTTAAGTGATAATCGAAATAGGGGTGAGGTGGGTCCTTCTGCAATCAAAAACTGAGTCTGCAATGAAGTTTTCCTGGCAGTCATTCTACAGAACTATGTCAGATTGAAGATACCTTAAACTTATCAGGTTTGGACCTGTTAGGTACTTGGAGGGGAGACCTCCAAAGAAATTTCAAGTGCGACAAGAGGTGATGTTGATGACTGGGTAGGAGGCATATTTCCCTTTGAATCAGCATTGAACCAGTATGGCTACTGGAAGCCTCTTTGGGGTGAGTAGTAAAACCAAAGTCCTGATCTCATTTGGTCAGGTAAGTATCTTATAGCACTTTTCGCTAGAATTTGGGGTTTCAGCTGTGGTCTTCTAGCTAAATACCATTGTAGGTGTCAAATCCTGAGGTCCTGCATAACTTCACCTGATATCTGCAAATTGAAGTCCAACCCCCTGCTACTTAAAAAAGACTGCAATCTGCAGTACTGTAGACAGAAGTTATGTTTAATATTGGTGAACGTAAAATAGTATGAAACTAAACAATAAATACAAATTCCCAAGGGTCTGTGCTCCTGTCAGTCTCATGTCTTCCAATCCTCTCTCTTCTCAACTCTCATCTGAAATCATGGGCCTGATTCTCCACTCACCCCACTTGTACAACAGCAGAAGTCCGCTGACTTAAAAGGAGTCACTCCTGATTTGGACCAGTATGTGGGTGAGAAGAGAATGGGGCCAATGTAGTCAGTCCCTGGTGTGTGCATGCCTTGACTTCTGTTTCCCTTTGATAGTGTTTAGCTCTGTAAAGCATTTTGGGGTCAATTTTCTATAAAAGGTGCCACATAAACTAAAGTTCTGTTTCTGGGAATCTGCACTTCCATGGAAATCTGCTCTGTAAAGACTCTTCCTTTTCTAAGGGACTTCACTTTAGTGAGGTTTCCCACCTCAAACACGTGAAGGGCTAAATAGTGCAATGGGTTAATGCATCAGCTTTTCCTCTCTGGAGAGATGATTGATATAGCTTAGGTCACAAGTGAAACAAATTTCATGATCTTACCCTAGTTCCCAGTGGACACTTATCCACATTACTTACAAATCCACGGCATGTGATGGAGCAGTTTCAGGACACTTGGTGGTCTTGGCATGGGCATAGGAAGGATTTTGCTGCTGAGGATTTGTAGTCGTAGTTGGCAGAGCTGTGTCAAAAGCAATACTTTGTATTTATATGCAACGTCCATCAAAGGATCTGAAAGTTAAACAAGATCCTGCAACATAGGGGAGCATTAGTCTCATGCTATAGATGAGAAACTGAGGCATTGAAAGGTTGTGATTTTTCACAGGAAACTATAGTGCGGAGAACAAAAAAACAGATTTACTGAATCTCCATCCTGTGGGTTGTTTAGCTAAAAATCATCTTTTTTTAAAAAATATATAGAAATACCATGGGACAGATCCTCATCTGGTGTGAGTTTGCGTCACTCTATTGACTTGAAGTCAATAGAGCTACATGGATTTACAGATCTAGCATTGATAAATAATATGCTGCAAACCACAAACTAAGATATCAGTAACATCATCACGTCTTGCTGGTCTCCTGACAGAAAAGGAAGAAAGCACTATTTCTTGTTTGTTTATGTGTTTTGGCTATCTGACTTATTGATATGTCCCCTGAAACGGTCTGTAATTTCCCATTGAGCACAGAGGCATTTCAGTGGTAAGGGCAGACCTGGTCAAGCTGCTCGTGTTTCTGCTGCTGAACTTAGCATACAAGCTGTTCAGAGCGGCAACAGATGTTTCTGCTTTTTAAGGTCTCTGGGAACCTTATTGAATATATATATATATATTTTTAATGTAGGAACAAATGCCAACATAGCCGAGATCCAAAAAGCTTGACCTCAACCTTATGTTGTTGTTGGAAGGTATTGTGCCTGGATATCCTATTGTCCTTTTCATGTAATAAACTGGCAGTTATGAATCCCAGATTTGTTTTTTCACACATACAGAGTTTATGGATAGTTGCTGTTATTCAGTTATTCTAATAATTCTCATGGCAGAAAAATACTGGAAAATAATTGAACATGGAAGGCATGATCTCTCTTGATGCCGTGAAGTACTCGAGATGCACCTTGCTTATGCAATGTTGACCAAGCTGAAAATGTAACTTAAAACATCTTCCACCTATGATTTTGCTTGTGCCTTGAGCAGTCACTAGCCAAATGACAATAAAGCCAAACATTTCAAGAGCATTTACTGACTTTGACTCTGTTTTGTGTGCCCAGCAGGAAACATCTACGGGACCTGAGCTGGGAAGCCAATAACCAGAACACACACAATGAGTGGACATTCATGATTATTATTTGGGGGGGGGCGGCTGCTAGATTCATCCCCTAAATGCAAATGGCATCTCCCGAGGCTAGAGTGGCCTTGCACATCAGGTGGCTTTCCCTTCGGGGCAGGCTGTGTTCCACAGACACCTTCTCTTGTGGTTCCTGATAGAGAAAGGACAATTTTAGTTTCCAATGGAGGCTTTGCATGAGCACTGTAGGCAGTGGCTGCTCAGAAGATACACTGAATCAGCGCATCCCCTGGCCTCCCTACCTTCACCTCTTCTCTGGCCAGCTCTGCCTATGTTTGGGACAGCACTGGCCCTGCAACCTGGCTTATACTACCACAAGTTGCTAAATACCCAAAGGTAAATTTAGTCTTTCCAGTCAGTTTTTGCAATAAAACCATGTTTGCAAGATAGGCGCCCCATTCATACATAAGTGTCATTTGGAACAGAAGTTAACAGTTCGTGGTTGTATATTTTTAGCCAACAAAGTGACAAATTACTCAGCTAGCCTTTGCTTTCAAGTCTAAAAAGTGAATGCTTTTCTCTAGACAAATGTTGGCTCATACTTTTTATGAACTGGGCTCAGGACTTTCTAAAGAGTTTTATGGTTCAGCATCAATGTTCCAAAAGGCTTTTAAGAAGATCCATGTGTGCTCCTCTCTTGAAGCTGGCTGAGTGAGGTGGGAATGTTTGACCGTCTGCCAGGAGCGCCTATAAAATACAGCACTGAAAGAAAACAAGGCTTTCAGTACTCCCTGTCTCACAAGTGTTTAAAGCCTTCAGGTTATCATTTAAACTTTAAAGTCTTCCAGTTTACAGCCTCCCAGCCTTTATTTAGAGATGAGTTGAGACTGTGGAATGAGACCCGTGTGGCAATGTGTGTATTACCAAACTATCTACAGTGAGCTGGGTAGCTGGCCTGGAACACTGTGATGTCATAACATGCCTCTGTTTATAACATTCAGTAGTGCAGTGGATAAGACTAAATCTTGCCTATGGCTCTATTCAGTTTAGAGTGTTGCTTGCATTAGCCTCCTTTGATAGAGAGTCAGAGGTGGATACAAGTCTGGGTGCTATGAAAATAATACTCTGTGCTCTTGCTTTGATGGTAGGCAGTATGTAGCCCATGTACAATGTTTGGAAACCAGTGGGTGTGTTAACAGTTTAAGCTGGTGGGCCATTTCATGCTCCAAACACTGGCCCAACTCTTCTCAGGGCTTTTCTTTAGTCACAAAGATTCAAAACCAGTCTCATTGCCCCATGGGGTCTTGCTCAGCCCTTGTCTCCAGAGCTTCAGTCATTACAGCCTTTGGTGCAGGACTTCATGATGCTTCCTAGCTGAGGCTTTCTCCAAGTAACTCCTGCTCTCTGCAGGTATCTCCTGCTCCAGCCTTCTGTTCAACAGGCACAGAGAACCACCTGCTTCCTGGTCCTTCCCTGACCCTGGGTTTCCCCACTTTGCTACTCTGAGGCAAGAAGCTTTACATGTGATTTCCCATAGAACGTGTGGCTAAGAGAAGATATGTGCCCTACAACTATAGCTCCCAATTTTAAAGGGCCCAGGGCTGTCTCAGGAGCACTGGAATGTGATTACATGCTCCTAAGACCCAGTGTCCTATTGCACTACAGTTCAATACGACTCCCAGGAAACCAAACAAAACTTCCTGATCTACTTTTTTCATATTTGGCTAGAATGTCGTATGTCCGTAACTGAATACAGGCCCAAACTCCAACCTCCCATCTGAGCCCTTTCAGATTAGGGCTGCCAACCCTCCAGGATTGTCCTGGAGTCTCCAGAAATTAAAGATTAATCTTTAATTAAAGATTATGTCATGTGATGAAATGTCCAGGAATTCATCCAACCAAAGTTGGCAACCCTATTTCAGATCTGGATCCCCAGGTGAGAACGGGCTCTTGGTCTGGATTCTGGGCCAGATTGAAAGTGTGACCAGATCCGTTTTTACATGTAGGCAAAACCAATTTCAATCTACTTAGGTTTTATCTCTATTAAATCTTCGCCTTGACAGGTTACAGTTCAAGCTGCAGACCCAAATGCTAACCCTCTTATAGATATGGGCACAGTTTCCTTCCACATCCTCTCTTTAGATCTAACATTGCTTTTCATATAGCCTTCTCAGTGACACACGGCCATGGTTTTGCTATTATAAAAGTGGGGAAAGAGGTGTTTAATATTTGCCACTGAAATGATTAAAGCTATTGCTTTAAATAGGAGTTTAGTAGAAATGGAGAGGAGACAGACATTCTAAACAAGCACTTCTGAAAAGAACCGTGGCTGACGGGGCATTCAAAGGATTTACTCCCTCGTAGAGAGGGAGAGTTGTTAAATCTCTTTCTCCCCACACAATAATATAAATGTAGTAAATTCTACATCTCGCTGTCTGCAAGTGCCGTATTAACTTTCCCTGTTAGGTCTTAAATAATCATAAGATACTGAAGCTCATTTCCGTAGCAGTTAATAATAAAGCAATCACAAAAGAGATCCAAAGGGGCCCTTGTGACTAGCATAATATGGATCCAGAATTATCCCGGAAGTTTATATTAGTTGCATTATGGGCCTAGTGGGCCCTTTGTGCTGGGCACTGGACAAACACATACACCTCTACCCCGCATTATATCGAACTTGCTTTGGCCTTCGATTGACAGACACCGATCCCCAGCTCTCTGGTCCCCAGCTAGTTTTCAGACCTCTTACAAACCCTACTCTAGGCTGAGGGGCCAGCATGGCGGCAGCTGTGACCACAGCGGGTCTGAGTTAATCAGCAGCTACCCCCGGGCTGTTTGCTGCAATCTCGCTCTAGGCAGGGAACAGGGAAGTCCTGTTTTCCCACCCTTGGCGATCCCCCCACGCAAGGGCTTGGTCTCTGTCCTCTCTCCTCTTCCTGCTGGGAGAAGTGGCTCCTCGGTCCTGCCTTCCTGCTGAGGGCCACGCCGACTGGCTGCAGCCTTTGCTATGTGGGCAGCGGCCTGACTCCTCGATGGGGAGCTGGGCTCTGAGGGGTGGGGCGAGGCTCGGACAGGGCTCCCACATCTCTCCTGCTGTGCCCTTCTGTCCAACATGGTGGCAAAATAACGAGCTCTGTGCAGGTAGAGATGGGTCTGCTCGTGTGTGCCGGCGCCTTGCCACAGGGGGGCTGATGGGCTGTTACCTAGAGGACTCCACTCCTGGCTGTCTCGGGCTGGCTGGTGTGTCCTGTACCTGCCCACGCCTCTGATCGCTCACTGGGGGGGGTAGGGGTGTTGGCTTGTGCACTGGGAGTTGTTAGCTGAACTGTGCTGCCTAGCAGCGCCGTTATCTTTCTCTTAGCCAACAGGGGTGCAGCCCTGCCCCCCAGAGCGCTGCTTTACCGCGTTCTAGCCGAATTTGTGTTATAGTGGGTCGCGTTATATCGGGGTAGAGGTGTAGTAAGAAACAGTCCCTGCATCCCCAAACAGATTACAATGTAACTAGACAAGACGGACAAAGGCAGGGAGGGAAAAGAGAGCCACAGATTTGCCCAAGGTCAGACAGAAGGTCAGTGAAGAGATGAGAACCATGATCTCCTGGCTCAGTCGTGTCCTGACCGCTAGATCACACCACCTATCACCGCGTCAGTCATGATCTTTTTGCCCCTGTAGTTTGCTGACAATGTGCTTTGTTTGTAATGTCGGATCCCCCCCTAATAACGACTTGAAAGGGCAATTAACCTATCCGTGAATATGTGAAGAACTTGAAGTAACGGAAGCTGTTTCTATGGTAGCTCTGTGTAGACTGTCCATGCTATGCCATGTTTTATATTCACAAAGACCCTTAGTTCAAAGGATTATTTGTTAATTTAACATGTTCACTCTAAAATGGGAAATACTGTATTAAAAGAAGATAAAGGGCCAAATTTTCAGCATTGCCTTAACTGGGCCTCTGTTTTTCCAGATGCGTTTTAGTGCAGTTATTTGGGGCCACAATTTAGATCATTCCAGTGTTCAAGTCCCTAATTGTCTGCAGATCAGATTCTGAAGCCTCTTAGTGCCCTAATATGCTGTCCCTATAAATTTCTGCACTCCAGAATGCAGATGGCCGTGTCTGAACAATCTAGTCTTACTGTTTGTAAGGTCATAAGAATACTAAGACTAAAAGAGTAGAACCATTTTAAATCCATATCTAACCTTCTCATTTCCACAGTGTGCAAAACACTACAGATGACCTTGTGCAGTGCCAGCCCTGTGTGGTAACTAGTGACAAGTCATGAGTAGCTCTTGGAGACTTTGATTCTTAGGCTCGACCTATGCCTAACACTTAGGTTGCCCTAGCTCCGTCGCACAGTATGTCCCCGATAGATACATTTAAGTCAACCTAAGCCCTGGTGTATGCACGACTACACGGATAGAAGCATTCTTCTGTCAACGCAGCGACTGTGTCTGTGCTTAACTGCAATGTCTCGAGTGGGTGGCTTAACTGCAGCGATGGAAAATGTCTACAGCCTGGTGCTACAGCAGCATAGCTACAGTGCTGCGGCTGTAGCTATGCTGCTGGAGCAGTAGACATACCCTTAAACGTGATCCCTTCAGGTCAAGTTGGTGGGCTAAAGTGGAATACTTTCAAATTTTGCACAGCCATTGCTTAAGCTGTACCAGCTCAATGGATGTACTTGGTAACTGCAGTACAACGTACCTGTGTGTGTGAGAGAGATGCAAATAAGTGTGTGAGTAAAATATCTATTTTATACTTCAAATCCATTACTCATCTGAATCAAGAGTGAAAAAAATGTTGCCTTCTGCATACCCATTGAGAGAGATTAGATAGATGTATATGTAGAAAGGGGAAACTTGTTTCACTCTCTTGATTCAGATGAGTGATGTAATTGAAGCAAAGGCAATAAGACTGCAGTGCTAGAGAACTGGAAAGGGCTCTTCACTGAAGAGTCAGTCCTGCTCCCACTGAAGTCAGTTACAAACTACTATTGATTTCAATAGGAGCAGAATGAGGCCTATGGAGCTACACCCTAAAGGTGCTGAGCTTCCTTAACTCCCTCTAAAGCAGTGGTCCCCAAACTGTGCAGAGGAACATTTGAGGAGGCATGGCAGGGCCTAGGTCTGCGGGGAGGGAGAGCCACCCAGCCCAACTCTGCCCCAGCCACAGTTCCCGACCATAGCTTCACTCCTGGGTGCAGCCCTGGCTCCTGACTGCAGCTCCACTCCTGGCCCTGCGCCCTCCCACCCCCAGCCTCGGCCCCCTGCCGTGGCTCCGCCCCTGGCCCTAGCCCCGTCCCCAGCTGCAACCCCGGCCTTGGTTGCTGGGTCTCGGTCCAGCTGCGGTTCTGGACCCAACCTTGTCCCCCTTACCTCTGTCCACGTCGCCCCCACCCCTGCCACAGAAGCCATGTCCCTGCTCGTGGCCCTGGTTCCCGACTCTGGCTCCCTGGGGCAGAGGGGTTTGGATAAGGATAAGGGGGGGACATGATGTGAAAAGTTTGGGGACCACTGCTCTAAAGCCTGTAGGAGCTAGAAGTACTATCTGCCTAGCAGGACTGGGCCGTTACCTACTGCTGTAATGCTCCATGGTGTTTTGTACACATTTTAAACCCTTACTATCCTATTAAGAGAGATTTATGTTCTTGAGTCTTATCAATATTTACAAAATGTATCTGATCTCTGGCAATCAGTCCAGCATTCTTTCACAGCTGGCTGCCCATGGAAGTCACATGAAATCTGATGGGAAGTTTCACAAGGCCGTGTTAGGTTGGGGCAGTAGTTAACTCATGCCAACCCATATTTAAGGAATAACTTCTAGAAAGAGAGTTAGAGTAGCACACTCTTCCTTCATTCTATAAATATGCTGTTCAAATGCTTCCTTTTTTTGCCATACAGTAAACTTCCATGTAATTTGCATTACAATGGACAGTGATCAAATGTGTCCAGAACATAGAGAAATTATGCACCCTTCCCCCTGAATCTTAATGGAACTATGCAGGTCCCTCCCATCACAATGGAGCTAACTCCTTACCTAGATTGTAAGCTCTTTGGGGCAGGGGAGCACCTAGTGCAATGGAGTCCTGGTCTATGAGTGGAGTTACAGTAGGTGCTACAGTACAACTAATACTGACTCTCTGTAACAGCTGGTTTTTAGCTTTCAATAGCTGAACTATTCCTTTTCTAATTCTTTCTAGCCTGTGCACGTGTCAAAGGCTGTGTGAAGTCAGAGGGAGTGAAGGGCATGCAGCACCTTCCAGGATCCAGACCCATGTTGCTGACACCTAGAACACTATCCCGTGTTTCTCTATGGGTATGTTTTTTGCATTTTGTTTTGTGTTTTTTCATATTCTATTACTCGGCTTATCCGAACACTTTTGTTTCAGTGGTTTTACTGTATCAGCTGTGGTGATGTTGAACGGTTGCATTGCCACGCCTAATGAGATCAGTTTTCTCACGTCACCAGTTAGGGTGGCCACCGCTGCAGTACAGAAAACTGGGACATCCGGGATGATCCTGAATGCTTAAACTGGCCAGCTGGCAGTGTGCACTGAGGATCCTTATAGATTTTTCCAGGTCAGCTCCCTCAAAAAAAAAAAAAGGATGATCCCTGGCAGGTAGCAACTCTGGTATTGGGGCGATTGGTGCACAAGAAAAATATTGGCTGTGAGTAACTTAGGATATACTGACATCTAGTGGCTTTGTTAACAAGAGGGAAAACATAAAACAAGAAGTGGCTCGTGTTTTCTATAATTTTCTTCCTAAAGGTACGTTGTAAGTACAACAGTAAAACCCCTGCGTTGCTGGAGAGAAGAAAAAGCAGCAGTCCTTGCCCAAAATTTTTTCAAGTTTGTCAACTTTTTCAAACACTAATATAAAGAAATATAAATGCATACATATTGTTTTACTCTCTGTTATTTAGTGTAATCACTTCTGGTGAATGTACCTGAGTTTGAGGGATTTCTAAGCTTGACTCGGCGCAATGGTAAAAAATAAAAAAATGGATAAACCTAAATCCCATATTCTTCACATGAGAAATGGGTAAGCTCACGTTACCCTCGAGTATGCTCAGTGACCGGTTCGCGCAAACCGATTGTTAAATTTAGAAGCTGGTTTGGAACCGGTTGTTAAAGGGGTGGGCAATTGGGATTGGGAGGTTTTTCTGTCGTTACACCGGCCTGAGCTCCCTGCTGGGAAGGATCCCCCTGGCTCCACCCCTGCCTTCCCCTCTCTCACAGAGCCTCAGTATGCCGTGCCGCCGGTGCCAGCCCTCTGGACCACTCCTGGGCAGCTCTGCAGCTCCTGCCACTTTGAGTGGCATGGTAAGGGGGTGGGGCTGTGAGCTCCAGCGGGCCACGCGGCATATATCCATGCTGCCCTGAGCAGCATGGTAAGGGGGCCGGGGCTGGGAGGGGGCTGGATAAGGAGCAGGGAGCGGTTGGAGGAGGTGGTCAGGGGATGGGGAATGGGGGGAGTTGGGTAGGGGGTGGAGTCCTGGGGGGCAGTTAGGGTGGGGGGTCTCGGGAGGGGGTGGTCAGGGGACAAGGACCAGGGAGGTTGATGGGTTGCGGGTTCTGAGGGGGGCAGTTGAGGGCAGGATGTGAGTGGGGGTTGGGTGAGTGGGATGGAGAGGGGGCTTGTACTCACCAGGCGGTTCCCTACCGGGTCTTCGGCGGCAGGTCCTTCACCCGAGACCCGGAGTGACTCAAGAACCTGCTGCCGAAGTGCCACTGAAGAACTGGTAGGGAACTGGTTCTTAAGCCTTTGGCAGCTCATCACTGAGTACGCTACTGGCTTAGTGTGGTCACTGAATATGACACGCTCTACCAATGAAGCAGCAGCGGTAAGTGGCAGTGTTCCTTTGATCGTCCTTCTTGGTATTCAGACAGTGTAATGTTGGGATGTACTGAAGGCAGATCACCATTAACTAGACTATTCCCTATGTATGGTAGAAACTGGAGACACTAAGTGGAAGGGAAGTTGTTAAAATGTCTAGATATGTCCATTGTGCCGGTTTTATGAATGCTTTATGTTTATATTTTGTTTGCAGCATTGTTGTAGCCATGTTGGGCCCAGGATATGAGAGAGACAAGATGGGTGAAGTAATATCTTCTAGTGGACCAACTTCTGTTGATGAAGGAGACAAGCATTCCAGATCCAGAGCCCAACATCAATATCAGATGGTACAGACATACAGTTAGGAAATCCACTTCCGCCCTTGGACACTGAAACTCCATAAAGAGCAAAGTTCTGTTAAATCTCTCATATAATTTTTTGATTGTTTTGAATTAAATATTAATTGCCATCTCAAGGTCAAAGGAAGCAATTAAAACTGGTTGTTTGCAAAGGAAGCCATCAGTTAAGATTTAATGTGTTTGGCCCAAGTTGAACTTCTAAATGGAATATTTAAAAGACTGTTTAAAACGGATAACACATTTGAATGACAGCATTGCACATACCGACCTGAGCTCACAGGAAGGCTCATCAAACTTATCCAGAGATTAATAGATTCCAAGAGGAACCATAGTTATCATCGAATCTGACCTCCCGTATACTACAGGCCCTAGAAGTTCCCTACAATAATTCTAGAGTAGAGCTTTCAGAAAAACATCTGATTTTTAACTTCCATTAAAATCAATGGAAAAAAGCCTCCTGAATGCAATGAGAGCTGGACTAACTGCAGAATTGTTGAGTGAAGCCTAAAACTTTGGACATGTAAACTTTATACTGCAAAAATACCTTTTTTTTTTAATTGTCTTTGATAGCTGTGAGAAATTATGCTGATCTGAGTCTGAAACTCTGAATTAGACACTGAACTAGAAGATATTTGGCCGTATGTAATGGATATAGTGCACATTGGTCCCCTTAGGCCAGGCCACAGGTACATTGGCATAGCAGAGCGGAGGAAATATACATCCCCACTGCTGTGCTATTCCTTTTGTGAGGATAAATATATTCCTATGGCATGAGTCACCAGATGGTGGAATTATATAGTCTTACACATTTTCTTTCTCAGTGTTTGAGCAAGTTTTTAGTCTTGGAAGAAATGCTGTGTTGTTTTTCTGATGTAGATTCTTTGGAAGAGCTGTGACAACTTGCAATAAGGGAATTTGCTCTTTGCTTTAATCACTCATCTAGATTCAGTTCTTGAGGCACAGCTCCCTGGAAACCAAGCACCAGTGCTTGGGCTGAGATCCCTGAAAGAGGGAATTGCCTGGGTGCTGTTGATGACCCCCTCTGCTCAGGGACTGATATTTGTGTAAATCAAACAAGTTACACTAAGAAAATGCACAGACCATGTCACAGATTTCTCCTCCAGTAGGAAGTTGATCTACAAGGGCTCAATATCAGTTACTGCTTGGCAGAGGGATGACGCTCTGATTTTAGTCTCCTGAATGGTCAGTCTGGCATCTTCATTCATGAACATTACATTTAAAAAACAACAACCTCTTTCACTGTTGATCTCATAGCACAGGCTACTGAGAATAGGAAAGAAACAAAATCAAAACAGTCTGGGGCTGATGAGTATTATATCTCCGGTGTTTCTGGGGCCTAGAATGGAGACAATGTGCATTCTCTCACTTGTCAGCCTTCTCACTCCCCATCTCCTCTGAGAGATTTAGGAACAGATCTCCATTCCATATGGGTGGAGAGGTAATCACATGTGGAGGGCAGGGCATCCTGCTTCCTCACAGCTATTTATTTTTCACTGCGTGCCAAGAACTAGCTGATTTCTGAGGATGTTGTTGTTGCTAACTTGTTTCACCCTATCCTTCCCTCCCAAAGGTGCGTTTCAATGGGAGAACTCTGAAGCACCTATGCTAAAATATTGTATAATGTATCAAATCCACTTTGTGCCTATGGGACAATCAGGAAATCTTCTATGATAGCTACTCCATAAAACTCCTTACCTTAAGCCAGTTGTTACTGACGGAGAAAGAAATCTCTAGATAATTGTACAGGAAAATACCTGCTTTGCACAAATACTCCAAACTGCTTCTAGTCACCACTCAAAAACTATAGAACCCTTTCTCCACTCAAATATTAACTGCTAGCAGCTACATAGCAATTTAGTTTCTATATGTACTTTGAATTGAAGGCCATAAGGAAACTTCAGCAGTTTATATAGATGATTAGTAAGACTTAGTACTCAACACCATCAGTGGGCTTTATGAACATAAATTAATGCTTACAACACCAAGAGTTTCCCCCATGTTACAGAAAGGGAAATGGAAATATTAGACTGTCACCCTCTGACACTATGTCACAGCAAGATTAGAACTCAACAGTTCCTGGCTGCAAGCCTATCTTCAGATCATGCCTCTCTACAGGCATTCTTGCCGCATGTAACTTAATATGCCATTTTTAGTTGCAGTATTCTAGAATGGAATGTGTGCATCCAAATTGTTTTAAAGGTTTGATCTGTATACCTAGTTTTGGGCTCACACTTTTCCAATTTTTCTGACCCAGCTGTGCAATACTGCATGTGTCTGGATTCACATTTAAAAATTAGTCTTGATGGCATTCTGCATCAAAAAATGAAAATCTTGCACACAACATTTTAAAATTCTGCACATTGTCTTTGTCAAATAAATATGGAGACTCCAGCATGGCATTGGGCTGCACAGAGGGAGATCACTCTGCAGTTCCCCTGCCCTCCCCAGCACATGGACTCAGTGGTGAGGCTGCACCCAACCCTGATACAGTGTAAGGACCAGGCCTGCCCCAGAAACATCCCATGGCCCCGCCCCTCTGTGCCAGGTGCACCAGGTGTGGGCAGGCAGGCTCAGCAATGCAGGATCCAAGTGTGAAGGGACTTAGTATGAGGGATCCAGGTGTGGGTTGAGAGGTTTCTATGTGGGCAGTCTGGGTGCAGGTGGCTCAGTGCGGAATCTGGGTCTGGGGGGGGATCTGGATGCACAGGAGCTTGTTGTGGGGGGTTCTGGGTGCAATGGTAATGGGACTCTGCATGGGGTCCAGGTGATGGTGGTTGGGGATCAGTGGGGGCAGGGGTCTGGGTATGAGCACAGAGCTCGGCAGGGAGGGTCTAGGTGTGGGGGCCTCAGTGGGGAGCGTGGCTCGGTATAGCGGGGATCCAGGTGTGGATGGTTCAGGGTGGTTTAGGGGGAGTGGGGCTCATGGGGTGGTTCTGGGTGTGTGTGGGGGAGTGAGGCTCAGCGGGAGGGTCTGGGTATAAGGGGGTCTGGATACGTGGGGGTTGGGTGGATGGGGGAGCAGCTCCCTGTACAGTGACCCCTCCCCCTGCAGCGGAGGAGCGATGGCTGCAGGAAGTGGGGTGGGGGGGAGGGAGGAAGAGTTTGCAGAGCTTCCTACAGCTGGGGGAGAAATCTGGGGGTGGGTTTGACATGGCCCCGGATGTTATGCAGGAGAAGAGGAAGTCCTGTCCTCCCCAGCCCAGCCAGGACTAACAGCTGAGCCTGGTGCAGGGTAGGCACCACCAGCTGGATCTTCCCCAGTCCTGCCCCATGCCCCACAGTGATTTACCTCTCTGCCAGCTGCCCTGGGCACCCAAAATGTACCGCTGGGGTGGGTTGAATGACTAATCTTGTGACTTCCCTTTGCTTCCCTGTCAGGAAGTCATTTTTCTGCTGGGAAGTAAAAAAAATCTGCGGGGGACATCAATTCTGTGCATGTGCAGTGGTACAGAATTCCCCCAGGAGTAAAAAATGCATGCCACACCTAATTCCTTGCACCTCACTTCTCATATGCACTTTGGTGTGAAAATGTTGGCTTGGAGTTGCACAAATGGTGTGCACCATTTTGAATGTTTAGTCCACTGATTCTGATATATGCCATACCATAGTGCCATTGCTCCTGGTACTTGTTTCAGTTTCTTTAGTGTGCACATAGCACCAGACTTTGGCCTGCCATTTTGAATGCACATGTTAAACAGGAAACTGACAAATGATAGTGACCAAGTTTTCTAGCCACAATTTTTCACAGTGCTCCAGAAATCAAACTGCAATGTTTGGAGAGGAAAAAGGGACCTGCTCCTGATCCCATTAAAATCCATGAGAGTTTTGTTATTGATTTTAATGGGAATGGGACTGGGCCCAAAGGGTGAGAGTCCCAAATACACTACTCTATTTTGCCATTACCCATGTAGTTTATGCCTTTTGACCTGTGTGGTTAGCTAAATTCAGGATGTTGCAAGTTGTTCCAATCAGGAGGAGAAATTGATGAGAGTTGGGTATTTCTTTGATGCAATCTTCTTTATTTACAGAGTCCTGTTTCCCTGAACACAGTAGAAATTAAACAGCAGGAGCTAGTTTCTTTGCTCGCTGTCCCAAACTTGCCTTTCCAGCCAGCACTCTGTGCCCCAAACTCTTTCTCTCTCAGCTTTCTCTAGGGCCGCATTGCCAGCACTGCTGGCACTGCTTGCTGGCTGCCTTTCATTCACCCACATGCACTTTACCTAAGCAATGCCCAGCTGAGTCCCTGCCTGTTTCATTAGGAAAGAGTAGAGCTGAATGCAGGTTAAGTTGAACTTATTAAACCCTGCAGACTATTCTGTCCATGAAGCTGAGTTGCTTCCAGCCTAACTCCACCTGTACCTGTTCCCCTGCTGCCTTCTCAGTAACGGCCCTGCCAAGGAACATGGGTCATCTGACTTCAGTTCCACCGATCATGATACATTGCCAACATAGTTAAAATTCCTGAGTGGCCTTGGGTTTGCCTTTGTTTTGGCTGGAGACGTGGGCCTGCGTTTGGAGCGGAGGCTGTTTAACTGTTGCAGCTGCCTGCTTACGATGGCTTCTTTACATTTATCCTGAATATATGGCGGTGGTTATGCCTGACCTGTAATAACAAGGTTTGACCCAACCCTAACAATAGCTGGATTTCTGTGGGGCGTATGGGTGTGTTACTGATATAACTTTGTGTTTGTTTTTTTTAATGGAAGGCACCTTTAAATTTCTAGGGAGTCTACAGGAGCAGCTGCCATTTTGAAACTAAGTTAATACATCACGTCTTCTCTGCGCCCTGTCCTCTCCCATGGGATTTTAGTTTTATTCATTCTTGTTTTGTTGTTTCCCTTAAGCTAAAACAAATTATTCAAGCTGGAAATATGGGGTCTCTCTGTGTGTATGAAAAAATCATGAATGTTTTCATGTAACTGACACAAGAGACCTGACTGATATAGCTGCTGTTTAAATTATGCAGTTCCTGTGTTTTCTCATCCAAATTACCGCACACAGATTGGGCAGCCTGCAGAGAGGGGGGGAAGAGATGCATGCCAGCTAATAGGGGTGACAATACAACAAAAACCAGTGGGACTGGCCCATTTTTCACCTTCTCTCCTCCTAAGAATTACGAGCAAATGGCAAAAATGCCTCTTAAATTGAGGGCTTTAGTTACAGAGTAACACAGAGCTTCAGTCACTCAAAACACATTCTCTCTTTACATTTTGAAAAAGTTCTATTGCTAACTTGACAACCTGTCTTGCTGAAAATAATAAGACTGAAAACCCAATCCTGCTTTGGTTGAAGTCAGAGAGGGAGTTTTGCCATTGACTTCCACAGGAGCAGGATGTAACTCTATATGTTGTCACATCATTAGTAATCTGACTTTCGGTGTTGCTGCTCTCTGGGAATTTTAGGAAATCTCGCTGTTGCAGTATAAATGTAACATGAATGGGTCCATGAGATACTGAAGCTAGTGCTGTGACTACTACAGCTTGCCAGCTACTCAAATAACTGACTGCAGATTTGCCCATCGCTGTTGCAAATACTCCAGAGCAGAAAGAAACACATTTTGCAATAAAACCCAGGGTGAGAACAGTCTGTCTGAAATGCAACAATAATACCTAGCTCTTATACAGCATATGTCATCAGTAGAACTCAAAGGAGGGCAACATCATTGTCCTCTTTTTGCCGATGGGGAAACTGAGGCATGGGGAGTGGGGCAGTGGCTTGCCCAAAGTCACCCAGTAAGCCAGTGGGTGAGTCTCAGTCTGGTGCTTTTCCAATAGGCAGCACTGCCTCCATATGGACAATGCAATGATTTCAGATTTGCCATGAGAACAATGGGCAATTGATAGGATTCTTGCCTAGACTGCACACCTTTTGGATGCAAGTTCTTCCACGTCAGAAGAGGTGGATTTGCCACCCAATATAGGTATGGATATCTAGTAGTCTTTGCAGTGTTTTCACATTTACAAACAAATGTATTTATGTGTACTGGCAAGTTATATTTGCAATGTACATATGTTATAGGGCAAGATTCCGATTTCACTTATATTGCTGTAAAACTGGAGTAACTCCATTGTAATTAAAGGTCTGTACACAATGAATATATAAATTAGTTCTCCAATTGTTGGCACACCTTTATTACAACATGATATTAATGACACTTCCTATTCACCTTTAGCTGATAATAGCAATCTCTCTTGCTCAGACTTCGTTGCAGATGGGCGAATCTGTTATTATTATGTATGTCTTGAGAGATCCCAGAGGCCAGACCCCCATTGTGTGCTGTAAAAACAAAATAAAAGCTTTATCCTGAAGAGTTTACAGCCTAAATCTAAGATGACAAGACAACAAGTGGGAGCATTTCTAACGTGTCCCTTTCTTGGGGTGGGGTGGACAGGAGTAGGCATTGCTGAAACCTATGCACAGCTTGCATACACAGGGCGGCAGGCAGGGCGGCCAATTCATGGGGGCAACCAAACCAGGGCAGGGGATACTATATATATATATAAAAAAAAAAAAAAAAAAAAAAACATGGGGCTATATAAAAAAAAACCGTGTTCTGCGGCGGGTCCTTTCACTCTCGGCCAGGTCTCGGTTAGCACTGACCCGCCGCACCAGTGCCGCTGAAGACCCAGAGCAAGTGAAGGACCCCCACTGAAGTGTCGCTGAAGATTGGCCTAAAGCCGGCCCTGCATCCAGGACAGGTTCTAAATCAGTGGTTCTCAACTTGCAGCCCGCGAGCCACTTGGGGCCCAATCAGCACGGAGCTGTGGCCCATGTGACATCCTCAGGGCCACACAGGTAGTATTGGATGCAGCCCACAATGGTAAATAGGTTGAGAACCACTGTTCTACATAACCAACACAGACAAAGCATTTTGAGCTGCTTCCTGGTTGCTCCTATGTATCAGCCTATGCTCTGAGAGAGGTTCTTCTGAGGAGATCCCTACCAAAAAGGGCAGGGCACTTAAGAGACCAGAACCCATGTCAACACATCAGAGAGTGTTCACTGGTGTCAGCGGAGCTGTGCCTGCTCGCACCAGGTTTGACCATTCTGTGCACATGGCCAGGCCACTGTACTTGGAAGTGCTTCAGCCCAAGTGCAATACTTCATACACGTTTTTGGAATTCATTTAAACCCCTTTTCTCTAGTGGCAAGGAGCCACCTAGATGAGTGTAATCCAAAAATAAGTGTTGTAGTTTATAAATAGCTCCTGCCGACACAAGGAACATATTCCAGAGAAACAGATTGGAAGCATTGCTTGAAAGGCGGGTGAGTAAGCAGAGGCAGTTTAGGCCAACTTTAACTAAGTGCCAAGACATGCACGGCTAGCTTTATTCGAGTTTCTTCCGTTGCTCCGTAAAAATGAGTTGCAATCATGATTGTTCCAGTGCTCACTCCTTTATTATATGTAGGTAGTTTTACAAAGGGAAATGCTGACTGAACTTCTGTGGGGTTTGTTTATACAGCGGTTCATGGGAAAAAAAACCCTCTCTTCTTGACATTTAAATCATTCCCACCCATTTGGGAGGAAAAAGTAGATTTGGTTTTCTGGTTTTTGTCTCTATTTTTCACCTTTCTTTCTTAAATCTCAGCCTTGGAAAAGATGAAAGATCAGACACGTAGTGTTTGCTGGCTGCAAGGGACAGGTAGCATGTGCAAGGCCATTTAGTTTAAATTCTGTGCCTCCATTTTGGTGGTTCTTTTAAGATTCTAACAAAGGTAATGAATAAAAGACCTTTAAATAGCAGGTTGAAATGTTCATTGCTATCTATCTATCTAAGATAGTTATGGCTCCTGTAACAGGCTGGGGCCTGCCCCTTTAAGGACTAGGGAGCCTCAGGCCAACTTGCCCTTTTCAATGTATCAGACCCACCTGAGAATGGCGGGGACAGGTGTTCTCTATCAATGGCTGAAAAGCCCTAGTTGAAAGGGGTTGTGGTAGTGAGGTTGGTCTCTGTGACTAGCCTAGCGGAGGAGAAAAGGGTGAAAGGTCTCTCATAGCCTGTGCTGATTGTAAGTGTTATGTTTGTTTCAGTTATTAAAACAAGGGCCTGAAAGACTCAGGATGTGGCAGTCAGCCCTTCCTGGGAAAGAAGGGGAAAATGTGGGTAGGTGATTGGCCATGGGATTGAAGGGGAAAATGAGGCAGTGGCTAGCCTGAAGCCAGAGTGGGTAAAGGGTTGCTGCTATAGTCCCTGTTACCATCCTATCTGACCACCTTAAAGTCTTTAATGTATCTATGTATGTAGGGAAGTGCTATTATTCCCGCTCTATAACTGGGGGATTGTGGCACAGAGATGAAGTGACTTGCCAGTGACCCACAGTTTGTGAAGGAGCAGGACATTGAATCTAGATTTCTCAAACCCCAGGCTAGTGGCCTAGTTCTAGACCAGTGGTTCCCAAACTGGGGTTTGTGAAATGTTACAGGGGTTCTTGGGGGGGGGGAACCCTAATGGTGGACACAGCTGTCCCTAGGGACCCTGAGCAGCATGGGGCCAGCAGCCCAGAGCCCCTGAACTTCCAAGAGCTAAGCAGATCAAAGCAAGCATATCTATCACACCGAGGAGATTTAAACTTCAAAACTCCTTATAAGACATGGAAAGAGGTGGATATTTTTTGCTGTTTTTAAAACTAAATAGGCAGCTGTATTGTTTTTAAAATTATTATGAAGAACAAGTTTAAGCTGTGTTGTAACATGTGTTGTTTGCCTGGACTGCTCAAGACCTGAATGCTTGTGTAGGAGGAACTCTGTGAGTTGGCTTCTTAAATACCTTCATGCTTTTCACATCTGATACTCCTTGATGAAACATTGGAGCCTTGTCTTATAAGAGGCTTATTCAAAGTGATACAAGCTACAAAAGTGAGATCTTGGAAGAGTGTTGCTGTTTTCCTAATGTAATAAAAATACTGTAATGATAAATAATAGCGTGTAATAAGCATGTCATAAAAACAAACCTTATATTTCCAAGATCAGTGCTTGTATAACTTTATACTCAGGTAAAGGAGAAAATCCCTAGAAATATTCATTTTTAGGAGGGGGTTTGCGAGACTTGACAGTTTAGTGAAAGGGGTTCACAGGTTGTTAAAGTTTGGGAATCACTGTTCTAGACCCTCCTTCCTGCACCATTGGGCTTGATTCTCCATCGCCCTGCATCTCACGCTGGCATTTGACTAGTGCAAAGTAGCTGTAAAATGCTACTAAATCACAGGAATAGTACCATGTGTACAGTACCACTTCTGTCAGCAAAACTTATGTCACTCAGGGGTGTGGAAAAAAACCACATCCCTGAGCGATGTACATTTTGCCAGCATAAGTAGTAGTGTGCACAGCGCTATGTCAGCAGGAGAGATTCTCCCACTGACAGCTATTGCCACTCATTGAGGTGGTTTTATGTTGACAGGAGGCTCTCTCCCCTCCGCAGAGAGCAGCTACACGACCGATCTTACAGCAGCGCAGCTGCATCAGTACAACTGAGCCGCCACTCTAAGCTTGTTAGTGTAGACATGGCCTCGTGCTTTCCTGCTGTGGTGTAAGTGAGAGTTAGAGGTAAGGGGTAGTCGAGAACTGGGTCCAATTCTCGAAGTGAGAGGATCGCTTTATTTCTGCTACTGTGTTGTCAACAAACAGATCGTTATTTGTAGAGGTGGCTAGCTTTGATAAATCAATAATCTCTAACCAGGCCTCGGAGCACTATCACAATAACTTCAAAGTCATACCAATTAAAATAACAATGGCTACAGTACTAACACGTGGCCAGGTGCTACCATCCAATTCCAATAGTAATGAATCCCCCTCCCCCCCACAAACCCGGTTTTCTCTCTCTACCTGCAACTAGCCCTACCTGAAATGCCTGAGGAAACGTGGGCAGGCAGGGAAGAGTCCCGGGGTCTGTAACTGGGTGGGATCTCAATGTTGCCCATTGTTCTGCATGGTAGGCCAGAATCAGTGACGCTGACATAGGCTACAAGGAGCTTTAAATTACATCTCTGCAGTGGGTGGGCTGTGTGTGAAATGGCCCAAGTCAGGCCAGCTGGCGAGAGTGAATTTCTGAGCATGGCAGGGCTTTAATTCCCATTGGATCTCCACAGACTCTTTCTTTGGCAGGAGCCACCGAGAGAAGGTGTTTTATCAGCAGCTGCTCCGTCTGCCCTGGCCACCTGACGAGACCAGTTGACTGATGCCCCTTTTTTTGCTCTCCCTGCCCAGCAAAGGGGTGGTGGGGGATGCTTGGTACTGCTGTAGCCTCATTCCTTGGCAGGCACCTAGGCTCCTAGGCTTAGCCTGTCATAATAGTGTGTAAGCTTTGTAACAAAAACCTGCTGCTGCATCATGTAAGACCCAAGTATGCACATAAATTCTATCACCGAGCCAGCACTCTAAGGGATGATAGTAATTGGTCCCTTTAGTATCCTCTTTGTGAGCTTGATGCTAGAGGGTAACATCACATACTCTACAATGGAGGCAGTTTGTTACACTACCCCCCAATGGACAAACAGGAGGTCAGACTAGATAATCTAATGGTCCCTTCTGACCTACAAAAGTTTGTCCCAAACCTATGAAAGTCACAGGAGCTCAGGTGCCATTCTTGAACAAATCACTTCAGCTGGCAAGAGGAACAATTATAACATGAATTGCACGCATAGTGGGAATGAGGAACAGAAACACAGTCCTTCAGTTCCAGATCCACAGCCCTCAACCACTTGAACTCAAGGAGAAATCCTTCAGCTGATTATTAATGATGATAATGGCACCCGTGGGGCAGCTGCTAAAAGGTAACATCAGACTAGTACATACAAAGACAGTACACTCCATGGTGACTATTTTAGGAAGGGTTGGAGGTGATGGGAATCAAGCCCAGTTTCAATACACATAGAGTCTGACTGGTCTTCATGCACCCATCTTTGCTTTATTCACACACGGCACCTATAATCTCTTACAGTAAGACAGGCTGATTGTGAGGCCACAGGGACAGATAGGGATATCACAAACTGGGGATTATGGCCCTTTATCATGAACTCATGGCAGATGGAAATTGACATCTATGAGGGGAAAGGTCCTTCTCAAAGGTAAGATTTCTCTTTTGTATTTATCTTAACTTGTACTTTGATAAATTTTCAAATGTGTTTTTCTTCACATATTGATATGACACACATCTTTTCCCAACGTGCACTGTTTGCTTCCTGCCTATTTTCAAACTTTGAAATTGTCTTATGCACCATTGATTGTTTCAGATCAACATTTTCCAGGTTAACGCCCTCCTCCTTTTTTTTTAAATCTCTCACCAGTTTTCCATTTCTCCAAATCCCCAAAACCACTGTTTTAAGTTTTCTTAACCTCAATTGTGCATTTCAGGGAATTCTGGCTAGGAGGAGCATTGTTTTCTTTCTAAAGTAGAGATCATTGGCTACAGTAAATAACTTGTGTTTAAGTACACAAACGTTTGCTACTGAATCTACAGTGTGACAGAAGATTCAGCTTTCCGGAATGAACATGATCATAACTTGATAGTAACTAATTTTCAGATGATTTGTAACTGATTTTTATTTGCAGTGGTCACTCCTTACAGGAAAAACAGCCTTTTATCTTTTGATAAAAACAGCCTGGCTTTAATGGGAAGGGACTGTTTAAAAGAGGTAGTTTAAGTCACTTGCCTTCTGACCCCTTTCTTTGACATTTGATTGAGTGCTGGCGGTGTTTTTGCAAAGAGTGAAGAGTAAATAAATAAGGAGTAATTGAGCTGTCACATGTTGTAGAGTTAGGGCCATAGTCTGCTGTTGTTGTGGTACCATACTCCATTAAATTAGAGTCATTGGGGAGAATTTGGCCGATCTCTCTGATGAGTTGCATGTGTTTCACTGAAGATCAGAATGGATAAACTCCAGGAACAGCTGTCTCATTCAGACTACAAATGGGGGAGGGGTTAGTTTGTATTAAGCTGGAAAGGCAGCATGCAGTCTGGAGTAATTAAACTGTTTGGAGATAAACATTATTATTATTCCCTTGCTAGTGGATATATTGCATATTTAGGGTTTAGATCAGAAGGCCACTATAACCTCGTGTTTTAGATGCTTAGAACTTTTAGAACAAATCTAATTTTCAGTATAAATGCCCTGTGTTTATTTTAAGTCTCCAGGGTTAGGCTTGTTACATTTGAGTTAAATCTTTGTCCATTTTTATGTGCAGATGGAAACTAACTTTCTGTCAATAGATGTAGAAACTTCTTATGGTGCCTGTCTTGCCAAAGAAGGCAGGTGCAGCCAGGTCTGATGATTGGGATGACTCTGGCCCAGCTCCACAGAGAGAATTAGACACCTAAATTCCAAACCCTGCCTAGCATGCTGGCTCTTGTGTCAATCCCATTTTTAGGCACCTGTCTCTCCCCATGCATTATACAGGTAGCCTAGGTGCCTGACTCCGGGTTTGTGGATCCCATTGTTCCAGTGATTCTCTAGGTGCCTAGAAGTTAGGCATTGTGATGCTCACTGTTGCAACGTGCGAGTCCCTCTGTGGATCTAGGCCTTTCTCCATTCACATGCAGTGGAGAGTGTGGTCCTCTCAAACTGGAGTGCACAGCTAGAATTCCTCCTTGGGCTCTCAACCCTTCTCGGCATCCCCCACCCGAAACAGATAGTGGTTCGAAGCGACAATCTGGCCATAATGCTGCTGGTTACCTAGGTGTGGCTTAGTGCTGCCTTTCACAGTGGAGTTCAGTAGTGATTATGGTCACCAACTTTCTAACTGCACAAAACCGAACACCCCTTCCCCGAGGCTCTGCCCCCACTCGCTCCATCCCCCCACCCTCTGTTGCTTGCTCTCCCCCACCCTCACCTACTTTCACTGGGCTGGGGCAGAGGTTGGGGTGTGGGAGGGGGGTGAAGGCTCCGGGAGGAGTTTAGGTTGCAGGAGGGGGCTGGGGCAGGGTGTTTGGTGGGGGTTGGGGTGCAGGCCCTGGGAGAGAATTCGGGTGCAGGAGGGGACTCTGGGCTGGGGCAGGGGTTTGGGGTGTGGGGGCCAGGTGGTGCTTACTGTGGCTCCCAGGAAGCAGCCACCAGGTCCCTACAGCCCCTAGACATGTGGGCAGCCAGGGAAACTCTACACATTGCCCTTGCACCTGCAGGCACAGCCCCCGCAGTTCCCACTGGTGGCAGTTCCCAACCAATGGGAGCTGCAGAGCCGGCCCTGGGGGTGGAGGGCAGCGCGCAGAGCCTCCCTGGCTGTCCATGTGTCTAGGGGCAGCAGGGACCGGGTGGCTGCTTCTGGGAGCCGTGCAGAGCTAGGGCAGGCAGGGAGCTTGCCTTAGCCCTAGGCCCCTGCTGCGCCACTGATCGGACTTTTAACGGCTTGGTCAGCAGTGCCACTCGGAGACACTAGGGTTCCTTTTCAACCGGGTGTTCCAGTCAAAAACCGGATGCCTGGCAACCCTAGTGATGCAAGTTTTTGACTATGCAACTCTGGAAGAACATAGTGAAATCAGCACAATAGTGTGTTAATCTCCTTTTTCCTGGTAAAACAGGGATAAGTAAGAAATTAAAATTTGTACATTGAACATGACCTTGTCATCTTACATTCCAACACTGAAATACCTGTGAGCTGCTGAGGGTCCTCAACCCCCGCTGAGCTTCAGGATCTTGTTCATTTATTAGTTACTTTGGCAAATGTAGGCCTAAGGGCCAGATTTTTAAAAGTATTTAGGTCCTGGGTGCCTAATTTCTAGGTGTGTAACTTGACACCTTCAAGGGGCCCAGATTTTCTGAAGACCTACCCTCTGAAAACCAGGCCCTTTTAAGGTGTCTCAAATTGGGGGCCCAGAATCATTACTCACTTTTTAAAAATTTTTTAAGCCTCATGACTATTTGTGCCAGGAGATGCACAAATGAAAATCAATGGATATGTGTAAAATATTTTGCCTGGGATGGCAGGTTTTTATCAAAAGCCTTCTTTAAGGATGAATGTATTTAGCTTCCCAACAGACCCCACTGCAGTCATGAATAACTAACTCCCTGGATCTGTCCTGAGGTGTGCCCTCCTTTACAGTGTTCACAATAAAAACTTGGATTAGGTTATATATTTGCCTCCCATCATGTAATGTAAAAACAAGTGGGTAGCATGTTTTTAAAGTTAAAATGCGATTGAATGAAAACCTACAAAGTAAAGTGATACTGAGGGTTAGCAGACACTGATATAGCGTGCACAGAAGATAGGTGATTCATGACACCATGCAAGCCAAACTTTTGAAAAGTGAACACAGATGTTGTATGCTTCAGTATTCAAGTGCCTGTCTTGTATTGAGTGAACATTTGAGCCTAATTCTCATATCACTTATCGCTAAGATTTTTTCCATATTCCCAATAGTCCATTTAACTTGCCATTGCTATTTCTAGCTCAGAAATTCTTCAGTAGAATAAACTATGCATGAGCCTTATTTACAACTGACATAACACATATTTGTATCCATTCCCCTTAATCGACGTGTTGCTCTCCTGTTACAAGGGTTGTCGTCCAATCAAAGAGCAGAAAATACACCACAGGACCACACGCTGCAAATAATGAATTTGAAGGGACTGTTAATAGTATTACCATAAGCACCTAGAGGCCACAACTGAGAGCAGGGCTCTATTATACGATGCAAATAGAAATAGCTCTGGCCCTGGAAAGCATAGTTTTAAATAGACAAGGAGGACAAAAGGTACAGATGTTAGAGATTAAGTGAGTTGCCCAAGGTCAGAATGGGGGACTGAATCCAGGCCTCCTATGCCTTAGTCACAAGTACATCTTTCTTGCAGTTTTCAAACACATTGATTAATGATATTTAATCTGTATTGCTCTGTGAATGCTGAGTTCACGTACAGAAATCAAAATCGGTTTGTGAGTTATTTGCAAACCAAAAAAAGGCCAAGCTGCCAAATTCCTGGTTTGATGCTCTCTTCTAGATTCCAAGTTTTATGCTCTACTCATGGAACCACGCAGAGTAAGGCTCCTGAGATCCATGCCAGTATATGGGTGGCAGAAAAACTCCTTCCTGATTAAAAATGTATCAGTCATTTCTGTGCCATGCATGTGAACAAGAATCTCCAGGGTTGCATTTTCTTTTGGATATAAAACTACACGCCAAAGTGATGGTTACTCTAGCAATGATACAACTGGACGGAATGGTCTGAAACCTTCACAGCTCCTCACAGAGACCTTGTTCTAATAATTGCAAGGATTAAATCAAAGGGGACTGTTTTGTTTTACTGTTCCTAAATTTAGAATGATGACCAAAGCCTTGTCAAAGAGGCCAGGACTGACAAGAAGCACATGCACACCTCAGAGGCCATTGGTGAGTGATAGCCAGAATATCGTGAAAGATTTCACATTCTTCAGCTCTAATCTCTTAGAACAAAATGAAACCCAAAACTAACCTGAGAGAAAATGTCAGCTCTGTTTAGTGTTCTCTCATGTGCCATATATGTCGTTGTGTATGTTTTTGGTGGATTAGAGCTACTGTTTACTTATTTTCTGCTTGGTCAGCAGTGCTGTTGTTTTATTGGACATTTTCAAAATCCATTTGTTTTTGTTAGTAATCTAAGAAGAGCTCTGTAAGTATTTGTGTAAGGGAGAAAGCAGTCTTGTGTATTTCCTTTCAGTAGCTGTGATGGACTTTAGAGGCAAAGCATGATGCTGTCCATTGTATAGCTGTTTCTGAAGTATCTTTTCCCAAAGTTACCACTCCATCAGATGGGGTAAAGCTACACAAATCTAATCGAATATACCTTCAATCTGTATTAAAGGATTTCTAATGAAAATGTCTGTCTGATAAAAGTTTAATGTTCCTTGTCCCCTAGTTGGATTAAGCTTCATAATACACCTCTACCCCGATATAACGCTGTCCTCGGGAGCCAAAAAATCTTACCGTGTTATATTGAACTTGCTTTGATCCGCCGGAGTGAGCAGCCCCCCCTCCCCGGAGCGCTGCTTCACCACGTTATATTCGAATTCGTGTTATATCGGGTCACGTTATATCGGGGGAGAGGTGTAATGATAATGACAAGGGCGCCTTCCCCACTCTGCTTCTCTGCCTACTTGTTTTTATTAAATATCAATTTGTACAATAGCAGCTAGAGGCCCCGTAGTCAGGGACTGCATCCCATTGTACAAGGCAAAGTAAAAGAAGAAAAAGTTCTTTCCCCAAAGAGCTTGTTGTCTGGGTGTGTGAGAAAGATGAAGTAAATAGATGGGTTGGGTAACTACCATTCCCTGCCAGAAGTACTCCCCTCTCTGCTTTCTGTTCTCTTTTTGTAGCTCTGATCTCTTACCACCACCCCTCTATATCACTCTCTTTGCACTAACTTTTTAGCTTCTTTCCCCACCTCCCTTCTGCTCTGTCATCCCCTCCCAGTTGTTCCCCACTTCCTTCTGTCTCACTTCCTTTTCCTGCCCTCTCTGAATGCAACGAATTCACATCTGCTTCCACCAGGGCTGAATGTGGCCACCCATGTCAGTCTCACTCACCGCTTTGCTTTTCTTTCCTCAGTTTTTCTCCTATTTCCCGCATTGCTTCTTTCTCTTTCTCTCCCCCCACACACTCCTCCCTTCTGTTTTTCATCTCTCTATCCTTCCTTTTGCTGCTCTTCTGCTTATCCTCCCAACCATTCTCTCTCTCTTTTTTTTTTAATCCCATGTCGTTATCCCTGCCAGTTCTTCTCCAGTCTTCTTTACTCTGCCTTTCTCTTCCCCGTTCCACGAGTCCTCTACTTATTACGCCCCTCTCTGTCAGCCACTAACTGATTAGGAAGAACTGCTTGCCCCCACTCCATAGACGAGTTATTGCATAATTATTCACTAGAGAAGAAGGATTTTTTGCACCTTTTTCTCTAGCATCTGGTCCTGGCTGCTCTCAGAGATGGGCTGCTGTACTAGATGGGCTATTAGTCTGAAATAGCATGGTCATTCCCAAGTTACCCAACAGAGGGATAACTTGTATTTATAAACTTCAGGCCCTGGAATACTCCTTGGAACCACATGTTCAAATCTGAACAAGTTCAGTTTATGCCTTCATCTTCTGAGATAGGTTAGTTCAACATCATGAAGTTTAGAGTAATACGCAAAAGGGAAAAAATGGCTTGTGTACCTCTAATGGATTCTTTGATATAGAAGGAAGACCTGAGAAATGGCTTCAAAAAACTTTTTCCTGTTTGTTTAAACATCAGGTCTGTTCTGCCCTGATTTCACTAGAAGGATTT
The DNA here is from genome assembly GCF_016161935.1 of Mauremys reevesii. Taxonomy (NCBI): domain Eukaryota; kingdom Metazoa; phylum Chordata; order Testudines; family Geoemydidae; genus Mauremys; species Mauremys reevesii. The sequence goes on along the minus strand of NC_052628.1, from coordinate 21,564,891 downwards.
AATGATAACTGGATTACAGAGGATTATGACCACAAAGATACATGGCACAAATGAAATGCAGGTGAGAGCGGTGGTGGTTTTTATTCAGACTGTTTAAAATTTTGTTCTTTATTTAACATCTTTTTAATTCACACACATGGGAGACGTTTGACAAGATGTCTCTGTTAAATATCAGCGCACTCACTCTTTTTTTTCAATAAACAGCTAAGAAAATGCACAATGCACATCTCTGAAACTTCCAACAAGACTCCTAGCAAAACCAAGGAAGACCAGACTTGTTGGAAGTTTTGCTTTTCCTAAGGTATGTGTGGGGGCGGGAGGCATCCTTTTTGTGCAGAGGAAGGAATACTTTAAAGTCATCTTTATAGATCATAATCACCTGTTATTATTTCAAATTTTTAGGGGCAGTACCCAGCACAATGGAGCTCTTACTGAAGCTTTTAGGCGCTAGCATAATAGTATATTAACTCAAGGCCTTGTGATCTCTTCAGAGATGTATTTTGGATGAGTCAGGGCTTGCCATGGTGTCTTTGCACATTTCACTGAACCCTGCTGTGGTGTAATGTTCTAGATGGTTGTGCCCTCCTGCTCCAGATGTGGGCATACGAAAGATTCTTTATTAATGTGCAGTTTATGAAATACTCAAACTACTTGCGAAATCCAAGAAAAAACATGAATTTGTATATTATTTAATCAATATTATTTGTAAAAACACATCGGGCAACAATAATGTTTGCATTCCTGCATAAACAACATCAAGAAAATTGTTATTATGCACCACGATTTATGCTGAATTCCTCATCTCCTTTTGAGACTGCTCCAAAATTTCATACACAGCGTTATTAACTTTATACATACTTGAGTTGTGCAAGTCAAAACAAAACAAAGTTTGCCTCGATGCAAGGACAAGCATCCCTCACACCAAACAGCACTTTATGCCTATTTATTGAATTAAAAAAACAAACAACCTCCAGATTATTCCTGCCTGGGGCAATCGGAGGACTTCAGTGTTTTCTTAACCAATGGCACACTTCAACACTTTTAAAAATGTAACCCTTGTGCTCCTAATGGGCTTGGCTGCACGTCCATTTAAAAATGAGACACAGCAAAGAGATCAAACAACATCTTTTATGTGTTAGCTGGTAATAAAATTACTAATTGGAAAAACAAAAAGGCCTGTGTTTGGATATTATCTAAACTTACTTAAACTTGTTTAGTTTTGTGTATCATGGCGATAACTAAAATCTTGCTTATACTGTATTTTTTTTTTTTTTAGGCCCTGATCTTGCAAAGATGTAATATACGTGCTTAGCTTCATATGTATGTAGTTTTTCTTAAAGTCAGTGGGACTACTCCCATGTCAAATGGAAGCAAGTGTAAGCCTTTGCCAGAACAGCCTTTGTTGCTAGTTTTTACTAAAGATAAACAATATTGTTGATAGGACAAACTTTCTTACATAAATGGGTGATAAACATAAAACCACCACCATAGCACAGGTACTGAATTACAGTGCCTACATATTACAAAAGTTACCGTAATGACTTACAAAAATCTATACATCCCACTTAGCCTATCTTTATAGAAAAAAATAAAATCAGAGATGTTCCCAAGATGTGAAATTTGGAACTTCTCTGAAGTGTGGTGTTCTGAGTAGAGGGGATGTGGCAAAGTCCTCCCATTTGTGTCCATCACTTTAAATAAAAAAAAATATCAAAATTTAGGGGGTAGAATTTTACTTCTTGTGGAAAAATGCTGGATTAGCATCACTAGAAAATAGTTCTGTTGTTACTGCATACATAGGCAGAGTATGGGTTGTAGCAGTACAAGCTTCTCTTCCTTTCAAACTCTGTTATTGGATACTATCCACCTTGGGAAGGGGAAGGAACATTATACAGAGACAGGTGCTTACAAAGCCCCGAGATCCAAACACCAGGTTCCTGTCTTTTGTTCCCTGTTATCTCAGAATTTAAGTGAGACTGAATGAGAAGTTTAGGGCTTACCCCTGCCAGGAACACCCCTAATACTCATTGACTTCAGTGCAGTAGGTGTGGGCTCTGTCTCTGCCTACTCCTTATTTTGTACATAAAGAATGAGAATGGAAGAAACACTTAACTCCCAGTAAGGACCATATATGCTTTAGTAAGATACAGAAGCAGGTTATTATAATTGTGAGATGGGACCATCAAATATCCCCAAAACAGAAAAGCAGTTTTGCTAGTGTAAGAGAACAAAACTATTTACTGCTGAGGTTATTACAGCAAAGCAGAATCTGGTTGGCAGTTCAAGGGAAACTTCTGAAAGGCCCTAAAATTAAGTTGTTCCAGTTTGTCTTTGTGGTATTGGACAATTTATTCACATTATGGCCTTATTCATCCCAGTGAGGTCAGCAGGGTTAGTGGTGGGAGTAAGGGGGTCACACTCTGGTCTTTAAACTCTGTTCCTCAGTTTCTCCAGCTGTAAACTGGGGTTATAATACTACTTCTGTAAATGGTTTCCAGCACTACAGGTGAAAGGACTGTAGTTGTAAGCACTAGCTTTTGTCCAAAAGCTTTTCATGGTTGTAGACAGGTCCCCTCCTATCAAAGCCCATTTGGTGATTTAATGTTTCTCAGCTCTCCTCCCAATTTACAAAGGTAGGTTCATTTGGGGGGGGTTATTTCCTCTATTGTGTTTGCTCCTAAAGGGTTTTTAACTATAAAAACAGGATGACATGGTGCAGGGGGCCCCAGCTGATGCATTATTTTATCAGTTGATCTCCCCTGTGTGAATGGTGTGGAAGGGGTAACTGTGCACAAAGGTAAACAACACTTGTAGCGGAGCTCCTGTGTCTACGTTGGCCTTGTGAGAGAGACATGTAAGATAAGGCTGGATCTGGAAGGCAGCCATGTGCCGACACTCAGCCTCTCATCATTCCTACCGCCTAGGGCGGCTTTAGATTGTTGGGTTTTCCTGTCCGAGTCTTTGGGTTTCTCGGACCTCTCTCGCCCCCGCCCTCCCCTCTGCCCCACGTGTTTCGTTCTTTCCCTTCGGCGGTAGGATCGCGGGGCAGAAAAGAGAACAGGGCTAAGTCCGGATCGCGAGTCAGTAAAAACCGACAACGGCGAGGGCGATTTCCCCGCGCGTAACACAGGAGCGTAAGAACGGCAGACGGGGAGATCCCTACGCTAGGAAACTGACCCCCCCCACCCCATAAATACACCCCCCTCCTCCCCGACAGCCACTCAGCTACACCGCGGCTTGCCTCCGCACTTGCCTGCGGAAAGGGACACGGGCTCCAGGGAACGTCTCTCCCGCGTCCAGTCCCACCTCTTACTGAAGCCCCTAGCTACCCCTGCCTCTCCCCACCCCGGTGCAACATCTGGCTACCCCAGCGTCTGCCTGGTTCCCTAGCTACCCCGGCCTGCCCCCCCCACATCTGGCTACCCCAGCGTCTGTCTGGTTCCCGAGCTCCTCTAGCTACCCCTGCCTGCCCCCACCCCCCCCGCGCAACATCTGGCTACCCCAGCGTCTGCCTGGTTCCCGAACTCCCCTAACTACCCCTGCCTGTCCCCCCCAACATCTGGCTACCCCGGCGCCTGCCTCATCCCCGAGCCCCCTAGCTACCCCTGCCTGCCCCCCCAACATCTGTCTACCCCAGCGTCTGCCTGGTTCCCGAGCTCCCCTAGCTACCTTGCCTGCCCCCCACATCTGGCTACTGCAGCGTCTGCCTGGTTCCCGAGCCCCCCTAGCTACCTTGCCTGCTCCCGCTGCAACATCTGGCTACCTCTGTCCCCACTGCCCGTGCCTCTGGCTAGGACCCCGCCGCCCCCGGGTACCGCTGCCTGCCCCCTGTGGAGCATCTGGCTGCAGCGGCCGCCCCTCTCCAGGCCGCCCCCGCGCTAACATCTGGCCGCTGCTGTGCCGCCGCAGGGGGCCGCTCTCCTCCTCGCAGGCGGGGCAGGCAGGGGCTGCGGCGCTGCTCTCCTAGGAGGCCGAGGGAGCCGCGGAAGCAGAGCCCGCCCGATGGTGCTGCAGGGCGGCCCGGGAGGGGCTGGGCGGCGGCGGCTGCTGCCCCGGAGCCTGGCTGCCCTGCTCCTGCTCCTGGCTCTGGGGCACACCTGGACCTACCGGGAGGAGCCCGAGGAGCGCGACAGGTGGGTCCCCCGCTTCGCCCCACCGGGGCCGGCTCCCAGCCCGCGCCGCACCTGGCAGTCCCCGCCCGCCCCCCTGGGGCTCTGGCTAAAGCCGCCTCTTCTCTCCGGCTTCTCCCGCAGGGAGGTTTGTTCCGAGAACAAGGTCGCCACCAGCCGGTACCCGTGTCTGAAACCCGGCGGCGAGCTGGCCACCTGCTTCAGGTGAGCGAGGCGGGGCCGGGGCCGGGGCCGGCGTGTGTGTGTTACCGGGACTGCTGCCCCCTTCTGTGTGTGTGTGTGTGTGTGTGTGTGTGTGTGTGTGTGTGTGTGTGTGTTACCGGGACTGCTGCCCCCTTCTCTGTGTGTGTGTGTGTGTGTGTGTTACCGGGACTGCTGCCCCCTTCTGTGTGTGTGTGGGTGTGTTATCGGGACTGCTGCCCCCTTCTCTCTGTGTGTGTTACCAGCACGTGGGACTGCCGCCTGTGTGTGTGTTACCGTGACTGCCCCCTTCTCTGTGTGTGTGTGTGTGTTACCGGGACTGCTGCCCCCTTCTGTGTGTGTGTGTATTACCGGGATTGCTGGCCCCTTCTCTGTGTGTGTGTTACCAGCACGTGGGACTGCCGCCTGTGTGTGTGTGTGTGTGTGTGTTACCGGGACTGTCCCCTTCTGTGTGTGTGTGTGTTACCGGGACTGCTGCCCCCTTCTCTCTGTGTGTGTGTGTGTGTTACCGGGATTGCTGCCCCCTTTTCTGTGTGTGTGTTACCAGCACGTGGGACTGCCGCCTGTGTGTGTGTGTGTGTGTTACCGTGACTGCCCCCTTTTCTGTGTGTGTGTGTTACCAGCACGTAGGACTGCCGCCTGTGTGTGTGTGTGTTACCGGGACTGTCCCCTTCTGTGCGTGTTACCAGTACGTGGGACTGCCGCCTGTGTGTGTGTGTGTGTTACCGGGACTGCTGCCCCCTTCTCTGTGTGTGTGTGTGTTACCAGCACGTGGGATTGCCGTGTGTGTGTGTGTGTGTTACCGGGACTGCTGCCCCCTTCTGTGTGTGTGTGTTACCAGCACGTGGGGACTGCCGCCTGTGTGTGTGTGTTACCGGGACTGCCGCCTGTGTATGTGTGTGTATATGTGTTACCAGCACGTGGGACTGCCTGTGTGTGTGTGTGTTACCGGGATTGCCCCCTTCTCTGTGTGTGTGTGTTACCAGGGCTGCTACCTCCTTCTCCTCTGTGCGCTGTTACCAGCACAGTATGTGTGTGTATTACCAGCACGTGGGACTGCCGCCTCCTTGTGTGTGTTACCGGGACTGCCCCCGTGTGTGTGTTACCGGGACTGCTGCCTCTGTGTGTGTGTGTGTGTGTGTGTGTGTGTGTGTGTGGTACCAGCATGTGGGACTGCCACCTCCTGAGTGTGTGCCACCGGTGTCTTGTGTGGTATGGTCACTGTGTTATGAGTGTGTGTGTACTTGTTACCAGAATGAGACTGCCACTGCCTGTGTTTGTGAGGAAGTGCATTGTGTTGTGATAGCTGGTGTGTGCTTGTTGGTATGAGAATGTATGACTATCTTCTTGTGTGTGTGACACTTGTGTCTTGTATTGTGTGGTTACTGTGTTGTGATAGTGTGTGCTTGTCTTTGTGTGTTGTGAATGGTGTGTTATGGCACTTGTGTGATTGTTGTATTGTGGTAGTGAGTGTTGTCATCAAACACACACAGCCTCCTGAGGACTGTTGTGCCAGGCAGAGTGGCCACAGTTGCTGGTGTGGCACCAGATATTGTGTAGTGAAGTTCCCAGACCTGGCTCAATCCTATGAGAATGCTTGACAGTCTCTTCATGTGTGTTATGATGGATGCGGTGTTATGGTACTTGTGTGACTGTTGTGATCAGCGAGTGTGTGGTGACAGTGAGAGTGTGTATTTTGTGTGTGTGTAAGAGTGTGTATTTGGAGTTTGTAGGCTATGGGGCGCTGATAGTACTACACATGTAAACATTCATGACAGTCCTATCGAGAAGATGAATAGCTGGTTTAACGGTTGCATGTTGTTTATAAAAGTTGTATCTAAAGTCAGCCAGAAAGAAATATTTAACGTTTGATTGGCTCTGTTGTGTTTCCTTGCAAAGTCTTTCAGCAGCTGTGTCTGCTTAGCGCTTAGACTCAGGGAAGTCGCTCTGTGGAGTGAATGGGATGCAGCGTATTCAGCACTTGCTCCGGTGACGTTGAATTAGGGAGTATAACAGGTAACCAACCCCCTGTGTACTAGTAACATTTTCTAAATTATAGCAGCTCTCCAGCCACAGAAAGGTGCAGCTTGGGAAGTAGGAGTATAGGCTTCCAACCACATCGCTCTGGTAGCATTTGTCTTAATCTTAACCTCGAGTGAACAACCTACTGGGGTAAAGGGATAATTCAATTCTTGGGCCCATTTCATAGTTGACCTCTCTGCAGTGACTACCAACAAAGGGACCAATAGTGACAAACTTTTTTTTTTAGATAGATACTTGTCTATTATGAACCCACTGAAAACACCATCATATAATTATGGCTTTCAATCATTGCTGGGTTTCATCTGTGCCAGGCTATAGCATATGTCTTAGAAGTGAATGGTTTCATGTTCCACAGGGGTGCAATTCAAGGGAATAATATTGATCTATGAAACCCTGCATGATTTGCATAACTGACACTTCCTCTTGCCATGCACTAACTAGGGCTGCATTTAAAATTAGCCAACATGCCCTAGCTAGCAGCCCCTAGATTTGAATGTTTGGGGCGTGCTGGCCAGATGTTCTCAATGGAGCGGTCTTAGAATGTGGAACTCACTTTCTCTGTTGATCTGAAAGAGTTTAACCTTTGGGGTATGGTTCATAAATCCATCTATTTACTTAGGCCTTTGCCTGAGATAAGTTGATGGGAAGGATGTTATGTCTTTAAGGATGGCCTTTCTGTAGTTATTGATCAGAGATACTGTCTCTGAGTTTCCACTTTTTATTATATGTTTGTAAATTTGAGGAATGTCCTTTTTATATCCACTTGTCTGCAAGAAATTGTCAAAACTAGAATTGTTTTAACGTATATAAATGTATCCGGAGCCTTTGACAAAGACATAAACAGCAAGTAAACGAATATCTAATTACCAATGTCCTCTGAATAATCTAGTCTCTCTCAGACAAGATGTTTAGCCTATGAGAGGCACTTACCTCCTCTACACAGCCACTTCCAGAGGTAGCTACATTGGTGTGTGTGTGTGTGCTAAGTGATCTGCTATTACATAAAGGGAGCATGCGATACAGTGAAAGCACTTTGGTGCTAGTGAAAGGCATTAAAGAAATCCATAAATGATAGAAGACAAAGGGGAGTTTTTAAAAACCTCTTTTGGTGACAGATTGTTTTTCTTTTCACAATGCCTTTTATTTAGTATAAATATAGGTGGTTTGAAAATGTAGCTTTGCAATGCACATAGGTTCTGCCTCCACTCTAACTGTAAATGGGGAATTGTCACTAGTGGATGTGTTTCTAGTGGGATCCCTCAGGGAACGGTTTTGGCCTTATGCTGTTTAACATTTTTATTAGTGACCTGGAAGAAAACATAAAATCATCACTGATAAAGTTTGCAGATGCCACAAAAATTGGGGGAGTGATAAATAATGAAGAAAATAACTACTGATTGAGAGAGATTTGGATTAATAGGTAAACTGGGAGCAAGCAACATAGGCGCTGACTCTGTGGGTGGTCTGGGGCTAGAGCACCAACGGGGAAAAAATGGTGGGTGCTACCCCCTTATCAGCTCATCCCCACCCCCCACCAGCGCCTCCAGCCTGTTGGCGGGCCCCACAGATCAGTGCCTCCTGCCTGCTACAATCAGCTGTTTCATGGCATGCAGGACGGGGGAGGAGCGAGGACACAGCGTGCTATGGGAAGGGGGCAGAACTGGGTGGGGACTTGGGGAAGGAGTGGAATTGGGGCAGGTCTTCGGGCAGAGCCAGGGATGGCGCCCGCCCTCCCTCCCTCCCTCCCCCCCCCCCCCGGCAATTTGGAAAGTCGGTGCCTGTGGCAAGCAAACAATGTGTGTTTGAATATGGATAAATGTAAATGTGTACATCTAGGAACAAAGAATGTAGGCCATATTTATAGGATGGGGGATTCTATGCTGGGAAGCAATGATTAAAAAAGATTTGGGGGTTGTGATGGATAATCAACTTATCATAAGTTCCCTGTGTGACTCTGTGGCTAGAAAAGCTGTAGATCCTGGGATGCATAAACAAGGGGATCTTGAGTAGGAGCAAAGAGGTTATTTTATGTCTCTATTTGATACTGATGTGACCACTACTGGATTACTGTGCCCAGTTTTGGTGCTCACAATTCAAGAAGGATGTTTATTTGGAGAGGGTTCAGAGAAGAGCAAGGAGAATGACTACAGGGTAAGAAAACGTGCCTTATAATGACAAACTCAAAGACCTCAATCTATTTAGCTTAATACACAGAAGATTAAGGGATGACTTGATTATAGTTGATAAATATTTACACAGGGAGCAAATATTTAATAATGGGCTCTTCGATTTAGCAGAGAGAGGTTTAACATGATCCAGTGGCTGGAAGTTGAAGCTAAACAAATGCAGACTGGAAATAACGTGTAAATATATAGTGAGAGTAATTAACCATTGGAACAATTTACTAGGGGGTGTGGTGGAGTCTCCATCACTAACCATTTTAAAATCAAGATTGGATGTTTTTCCTAAAAGATCTGCTCTAGGAATTATTTTGGGGAAGTTCTCCGGCCTGCGTTATGCAGAAGGCCAGACTAGATGACACAATCATCCCTTCCGGCCTTGGAATCGATGAATCTATGAACCCATAACAACATCTGGGATTACAGAATATACCAATGTAGATGACCAGCCAAAGGGAAGTCACGGCCCAGTCACTTCTGTCCCCAGAGAGTGTTAGTATATCATCTCACACTCTAGAAAGGGTTGGATGGTGCCATGACTCAGTCTTTTTTTCTTCACTGGTCCCTGCTCCAGCCCACTGCTGAATCTCCTGTCTTCCTTCTCCGCATCCCCATGGCTTTGCCTTTTAAAGGTACAATAGAGCCCATTATTGCATACAATTCCTTAACACACAGTACCACAAAACCTTTTACAGAGAGATGGTAATAAGCAGTGGAGAAAAGGAAGGCTGCTGAATGGGATTTAAAGTGTCAGTGTTTCAGAGGCAGAGTTTTCAGATCATGAGACAACCTTATTGAGAGAGCAACCTCTGACACTGAAGAGTTTGAAGACTGAAGGAGCAGAATGAGCAGTGTGAGGTCCATGTACTGAGGTGTTTTTGCCCTCCCTGAAGGTAGAATCATAGAAGGTTTGGGTTGGAAGAGACCTCAGGAGGTCATCTAGTCCAACCCCCTGCTCAAAGCAAGACCAATCCCAACTAAATCATCCCAGCCAGGGTTTTGTCAAGCTGGGCCTTAAAAACCTCTAAGGATGGAGAGTCCACCAACTCCCTAGGTAACCCATTCCAGTGCTTCATCCCCCTCCTAGTGAAATAGTTTTTCCTAATATCCAGCCTAGACCTCCCCCACTGCAACTTGAGACCATTGTTCCTTGTTCAGTCATCTACCACCACTGAGAACAGCCTAGCTCCATCCTCTTTGGAACCCCTGTTCAGGTAGTTGAAGGCTGCTATCAAATCCCCCCTCACTCTTCTCTTCTGCAGACTAAATAAGCCAGTTCCCTCAGCCTCTCCTCATAAGTCATTTGCCCCAATTCCCTAATCATTTTTGTTGCCCTCTGCTGGACTCTCTCCAATTTGTCCACATCCTTTCTGTAACGGGGGGCCCAAAACTGGAAGCAATACTCCAGATGTGACCTCACCAGTGCTGAATAAAGGGGAATAATCACTTCCCTTGATCTGCTGGCAGTGCTCCTACTAAAGCAGCCCAATATGCTGTTAGCCTTCTTGGCAACAAGGGCACACTGTTGACTCATATCCAGCTTCTTATCCACTGTAATCCCCAGGTCCTTTTCTGCAGAACTGCTGCCTAGCCATTCGGTCCGTAGTCTGTAACAGTGAATGGGATTCTTCCGTCCTAAGTGCAGGAGTCTGCACTTGTCCTAGTTGAACCTCGTCAGAATCTTTTGGCCTAATCCTCCAATTTGTAAAATTCTCCCACACTCAAAGGGTCCCAAATGTAGCAATAGCAATGTCGTTCTGCTCTGTGTGCAGTGGGGCAAGACTTTTCCTGGATATAAGCGGCGTCACAGTCCATGTCTGTAGTAATAGTATTGCCTACTACACGCTTTAAAAATCACAGTGAATCCAGCTGAAAAGGTAATGAGATTGGCTTTAAAATAGGAGATTTTTTTTAAAAGTAACTTTTGGGTTCTTTTTGCTTGCCTTCCGGTTTCTGAGTCTTTAGGGCTCATTTGGGTCATGTTTTCAAACTTTTGTCCACTACGTGAGTATTTTCACTGTTTTCTGTAAGGAAATGCCATTTTGAAAAAATGGAACTTTTTCATAACATTGCACAGATTTTGGCAACATTTTGTTTAGAAACAAAATTGAAAAAATCCATTTAAAAATGTCTTGTTTGACATTTTTGGGGAATGAAAAGGTTTTTTTTTGTTTTGAAATTTATTTGATATTAAATTAAAAAAATAGAAAGGACTGAAATTGAAATGAAACATTTTTAATTTATCAAAACAAAATGAATTTATTTTCAGAATTTTATTTTGTGGAAACGTTTGAAATTTGGACATTTCATCCTGATGTGGGAAGAATTTTGTTTTTCAAACTTTCAGCATTTTTCACAGGATGGAGAAAGCTTTAGCTAGGATATCCTTTTATTATTATTTTTTTAATTAATGCTGTAATTCCCATGTAATCACTTGTCTCCAGGAGCTGGGGCTCCAAGTAAATGACCTAATATTGTTAGACTTTGCAACACTGTAGCAGTGGAAGTGGTATACAGTCATCTCTTGCCAACCTTCAGGATTGTGAGGGGAAGAAGAGCCCCTCATCGCAACCTCTCTCAGGTCTCCCATTTACCCCCATTCTGGTGTAGCATTTGGCCCTAGGCAATGAGAATAAGTCTGAATAGCGGGTTAGCTTCCCCATTTCTGGGCTCTGCTTTTCCATTTAGAGAACATCTGTCCCGTGCTGCATCACCTCACTCATCCTACCTTGCAGAGGAGGCTGTCATCCCTATCAGACTTTACCACTGATCAGTAATAGCAAGTGGTACCAATGTGGTGCAGGCTTTGACCTCTAGCCTGAGATGGAGAAGCAAGAGGCGTCACTATGGTAGTATGAAGAGAGTGATGATTTTGAAAGTTATCAGGCTCTTAAGTACTAACAATATCCATCAGATTAGCCAGTATTTCCCTAGAATAAATCCATGCAGGCTTTTGAAAGAGGATATAATGATTGTACAACTATGGAATATTGTCCATTTTCTTATCTCATAATTGTCTGGCAGCTAAAAATATCTGTAGTCAGTATAGTATTGCAGGTGTTGAATTCTGCCATGAAAAGGATACTCTAAACTTTATAACAAAAAGATAATTCAAACATAAGGCAGAAATACATGTATGCCTATAAGCTAGCTAATTGTGATGCTGACTGAAGATCACATTCTAAAAAAAGTCATCTTTTTATTCTATTGAATGCTGTTGGTGCTGGCAGAGTCCAATTTTTATAGACTGTATCATTTTACACATTCTTAAAGGATAAAAGTTATTGCAAATAAGTTAGAACTGAACTGCTCCACAAAGGGCAGCACTTTACTGATATGCCCCCTGAGACCATGTTCAGTTCTTAGTTCCCAGAGTCCCTGAAGAGCATGTTGCATTGCTTCCCAGTTAATTTGACTACATAGATTTTTTTGAAGTTTTCAGCCAGAGAAAGCAAAGGTGATATTTTATCTCAAGACTCTTCTTTTGCTTTCCAGACACTATTTCCATTGCCTTTCTAATCCAAAACTCTGCTGTCATCACTTTCAGCGGAATCAACCTAACCCTAATTCTCGTTACAATATTAAATTGTAAATGACATTTATCCAGTTAGGGCAAAAAAATGCATAAGCCCCAGTTATCTTGGAGGATAATGTATTGCATGCTGGAAGTTTGCTGAGAATTCACGAGGATGAGATGTTCTTGGTTATATTTTACTTGTGGTGCTTTTTTGTTTTTTGTTTTAGAAAAGTAAACAGCTACAACATCTGTAACAATGCTTTTGCCAAGATTGTTTGTTTCCATAAACTAATAGATTTTATTTCACATACTTTAAAGTGCAATGGGCTGCTAGCTCTTTGGGACAGTGCTGGTACCTCTGTGCCTAGCACATTGTGAGTGTGACTATAAATGAATGATGAATATTATTTAGTCATCATTTTCAAAATGGGAATTTCAGAACTAGATATGTCAATGCATCTGTCATGCATAAAATCTATCTATCTATCTATCTATCTCAAACCTGAGGCTTCTAGGCATCATAACAAAAACATAGGACCATATCCTGAGATGTGCTGAGTCCCACTGACTTGGATGGGAGACTTGGGTGCTCAGCATCTTTTAGGATTTGGCCCATAGACTTGCTATTTTCAGCATCTGACTTTTAGTAATTCGGATTAAAACCAGTAGCACAATGCGCTTTCTCAAGCACTAATAAGTATTGTGGTCATGCTGAATGCAGAAGTGCTTCTAATAGCTACATCTCTTTCTTCTATATTTGCTTTTTAATTGTTCTTACTCAGAACGTAGTGCTTGTGAATATGGATAGTTTGTAGGGAAATGTAGCATGTTATTTTTTCACAAAACAGGTAAACCAGGGCAGTGGAATAAACTTCCCCATGCCACCTAATCATTTATCCTCACTACTACTTTGAAGTAGCACCCCAGCAACAAAGGTTTTGTGCCCATTCAGTCCTTGGCTTGACATCTTTGCTGAGACTACCAAGGGAACTGATTGGTGTCAACAATTGTGGTGAATTATGATGTGGACCTCTGTCAATAGGAACAAAACCAACACCATGCACACATCTTATGTAGGTACCTGAATTGCTGGTAGTTGGTCATGATGGCTTTCCACCATTACTGATTGGAGACACATTTGTGCTAGTGACAGAGGCCTCGTTTAAACACTTAAGTTGTACTGCTTTAACTGGACTGGTATAGTTAAAGTGGTACAACCCTCCCTTATTGTGGATGCAGTTATACCAGTATAAAGCTGCTTCTACTTGTGCAGGAAAGGCAATGAGCTATGCTAGAATAAGACACCTTTACACCGGCATAACTGTGCCCACATTAGTGGTTGTACTGGTATAAATATGTCAGTAAAAGAATCACATCTCTACCCTACAAAAACTGTATGTAGACTAGGCCTAAAATTACCATTGACAAGAAGCAATACAGTCTTCCAGTATTTTATGTCCTTTTTTTAAAATTAAAAATGTGTCCCATACCAAGGTCACAGGCTCATTTTTATCAGGCACAGTACAATCGGTATGCTGTCACCATGTAGTTTAACTGGGAATGTTTATGAAAATCAGCGTTTGCAGTCTCAGAATACTATACTATGTGTACTAAACACATTTGACATTTATATATGATCTCTTGTAAGTCTTCACTGAGGTCTATATAGTTTTAGATCATATACTTGCTGCTTACGAGATGCAATACCGAGGGTTAGGATATATCTGTGTGCCTTCGCTAATATATCCCCCCCACCCTTTATCGTAGCACCTGAGACATATGTACATATGTACATAAAAGACAGTCTTTTATGTACATATCCTCACAACACTCCTGAGAGGCTAGGAAGTACTGTTATCTATATCTTTTATAGATGGGAGATTGAGGCATAGAGAGGCTAAGTGACTTGCCCAAGGCCACATGGGGCATCTATGATTGAGCAGGGACTTGGACCTTGGTCTTCTGAGTCTTAGGCTAGTGCCCTGAATACTGGACGATCCTTCCTCTCAAAGGTTGTCAAAGATGGATGCAGATGATAGCTTGGATAATACTCCAAAAGTTATTTTCTGCACAAAAACCAGAACCTCCCCAAATTTTTCTCTGAAGCACTTAGCTATTGTGGTTGTTGGCAATATACAAAAACTTTAGATCTAGAGAAAAGCACTTTCACACGTGGTAACACTTATACATATTTTCCAAATTTGTTGCACAGAAAAGGGGGTGAGTTTCTTCAGGAACTCTTGGTAAAAGATCATCTTATGGATCTGAGTTTGCCTGCCTGGCAAACCCATCAAGACCACAAATGGTGTCAAAATGTGTACTCTGCTGCAGAAGAGCAAAGGATTAATACACTCTCTGTGAAGTCTAGTCCATGTTGGATGACAGCCCTCTGGGCTAAGCTCAGTCGGAATCTTACACAGACATCTAAATCACACAGTACAAAATGCAAGTTCTCTTATTTTCCTAGGGAAGTGTGACAGGAGGAGCCTCGCACAGGGCTTTTTTCTCTTGGAGCAATGGATGTATCTGCTGCTCCACAGTGTGCCAGTGACATGCTTAGCAGCTATTGCTGGAGGAAAATTAGCACTCCCTTAGGAACAAGAGTGTAACCAGTTCTGTGCAGCTCTACAAATCACCTCCCAGCTCAGCACCAGGTACTCCACAAGCTTTCTGAATGCAGCCCCCTGCTGCCAACCTTTCACTTTGCTCATGTTTGTTTATCCTTTATTAATCACCTCCCATCTACCCCAAATGTGAATGCATCATAATGTTTTGCAGTATGGAGGCTAAGGACGGGTTTTTCAAAAGAACATCTGGAAATGTGGTGCTTAATTCCCATTCAAATTCCCAACCCGAAACCGTTCTTGCGCTTAGCAATGATGTTTTGTTAAGATAACTGAAGAGAGAAACCTCAAAGTCCCATAAATACATGTTTTTAATAGCTCTAGAGCAGGGGTAGGCAACCTATGGCACGGGTGCCGAAGGCGGCATGCGAGCTGATTTTCAGTAGCACTCTCACTGCCCAGGTCCTGGCCACTGGTCCGGGGGGCTCTGCATTTTAGTTAATTTTAAATGAAGCTTCTTAAACATTTTGAAACCGTATTTACTTTACATACAACAATAGTTTAGTTATATATTGTAGACTTACAGAAAGAGACCTTCTAAAAAGGTTAAAATGTATTACTGGCACGCGAAACCTTAAATTAGAGTGAATGAATGAAGACTCGGCACACCACTTCTGAAAGATTGCTGACCCTTGCTCTAGAGTAACAGCAAAAATCAATGCCTATTTGGGTTTACTTGTAAAAAAGCTCCTATTTATACTTACCCCTCAATATAGTCAGTTCACTGTGAAATGGACCAATATAATTATGATCTTCCTGTGGGCTGGTGTAATTATTGTCAATAACGTATTGAGGCAGGAGTTACTACAAAGGATGAGGTCTGGCAAATAGCTATTCATGTAGACGGGAGGTTCTTGATGGTCACATCAAAGGAGTTCTCAGAATTTTAAAATTGGCAAGCCACGGACTATCTGATAAGTGCCGTCCTTGGTGGTTTGATCAGTAATGAAACCCAGGTGCACTGCATCATGGTTTTGATCTACAGACTATAGGGTTAAATATGAACTGACTTTCAGGGCACGTCGTCTAGCGCAAAGATTCCAGACCAACAAAATAGTAGCCTAAGGGCCCACTCTGGTTGATACAAAATCTGTAGTAAATCTAGGCCACCAGAGGGAAAGTGGCTTTTAAGATCATACTAGGTATCATATATGCTCCCGAGGGTCAGACTATTTTGTCTTTAAAAAAATCTGATCACATCCCTTGTTGTTTTAAATAAAATAGGCAGGCAGTGTGAGCTAGTTGTTGTTAATTATTATTTGCATTACTGTAGCATAGAGGGGGTGTAACTGAGATCAGGGCCCCGTTGTGCTGGATAGAAAATCCCTGCCCTGAAGATCTTATAATCTAAATACACAAGACAGATAAAGGATGTAGGAAAGGGCAAAGAAAATGAACAACCAGGTAGAGAAACAGAAGACGGGAACTAAAACAGGCAGAAAAGGGGATGAGTGGAGACAGGAAATGGGAAAGAGAAATTTCATCTTGTCATTGTTTTCATCTAATTTTTGTATGTGTGTAGTGGGGGAAATCATTCCCTAACTAGCTCCAATTAAAATATTTCCAGATTGCCTCTGTTTTATAAAAAAAAAAAAATTTCTAAGAAAGAACCTTGTACTCCCAACTATACTTGGAATAAAAAAAATCTAGTAAATGCTGCATCTTCTCTTGACATTTCTTCCTTCCTTTCTCTCTCTCCTTTACCGGTTTGAAAAAGTCTCTTCCCTACTGTATATTCTAGGTACATGGGAGTAGTGAGAGTGTATCACAGACAGGCGCGTACATTGGCCCACTCACCCTTCGCTCAAGCTGGCTTACTTTGCTCTTCTGTATTTGCTGGTCCATGATGTTAGTGAACAAAAGGTTAAGTGTCACTTGCCTTCCCTAGGCAAACTGGCTCTGCAATCCTTTGAAGGAAAATATGTTTGTCCTCATTCTGATTCCATGAAATCAGGGAGAGCTAATTTAAAAAGAAATATTTAAACTGAACTAAAAAGTGCAGTTTTCTTATAACAACATGTCTCCTATTTTGTTTGTTTGTTTTCCATTTAATTTTTTGTAACACTTCCCCACAAACTGTGGGGTGGAATCTCAGCTGGTGTGAATCATCCTGGCTCCATTAAAATCATATCAGGACTACGGGTGGGAGTGGAGGAGAGACAGTCAATAGATGTATAAAGAAGTCAATGGAGTTGTGACACTTTACGCCAGCTGAGGATCTGCCCCATATGTCCTGATCTTGCAAACACGTACTCATCTGCATGGTTCACATGGCCCTGAGCCTGCATTGTTAAAGTGAATAGGAGCATAGGCTCAAGCCTCACATGTGTAAATTTGTAGCGCTGTCAGTTTAATCCTTTATTTTTGTCTCCTCTACCTCTTCCCCAGAGTTCTCCTAGATTTTCTCCCTGTCTGTGTTTCACTGATAACACTTCAATATTAGTATCATTTCACTTGGAGTTTGTTATAATCACAGTGATTGTGCTGCACTCATTTAATATTAATATGCATAACAAGATAAAGTAAAGGGTCTGATTCTTGAACCTTTACTTACATTACTTATTCTACTTATTTACATGAATTATTCCAGTGCAGTCAATTGAACTATTAATGTCTATGAAACTTATTCCCACTAAGGGTGCAGGATTAGGCCCACAGATCAAACAAATGGATATTTACAGTGATGATTGTTAGCCCACCTGTTTTCAAATTTCTGGTTATCATTTTTCTTCCTCTTTTGCCCATTTTCTTTACCTGAGTTTTAACTGATTAGTTTTCAAACTATTTATTGGTGTCTGTTATAAACACAATAGTTGTGAACGTGGTTCCATTACTGTTCTTTGCTTTTTCTTCTAAGTTATTCCAATTATAATCAAACTAGACAGAGAACAGGACCTGCATGATGCTGATTCAGGAGAATTGTTGAGAAGATTGTTTCTTATTGGCGTAAAAAATCCCAATTTTAGTTGCAGACAGTAGTCTCAGATCTTAGTTCTGCGTTAGGAATCCTTCTCACTAATACAGGCTTATCCATCTTATCCAGTAAATTTCATTGCTGAGTATATAAGCAACTGAAACATTATACAGTGTAGAGTTTAGTTACAATCAGGCAACATATTTTCTGTTACATATGAAAGCTAAATACATACATTTCCATTAGTAAGTTTGTACTGGAATTTAAATTAGGTGGCACAGATAAAGACCATGCTCATTGTATCGGTATTAGCAGCAATTCAATAGTAAATCCACATCAAAAAGACTTTTCCCCTTCCTTTCAAGTAGGCTGGGAACACTGTCGTATGCAATATTTTAAATAGGCAAGAAAGGCAAAGTCCAAAGGAATAATTTGATTTATTTTAAAAGGATTGTTGTTGGAGAATGAATAGGCTTATTATAAGTTAAATACAAGTTACACCAAAGGGGAAGCTTAAATGTGTGGAGGAGAATATTCATCTTGGGATTGCAAGCGTATAAAGGACAAAAGTATTTTCTATAGGGAAATTAGTGGTGTGTAGCCTCCAGTGTAAAACAGCAGTGTTCACATTGGCTCTCCAGTCTCATTAACCTCTCGCTGAAGGTGAAGGTTGAAGATCTAATTCTTCTAGGTAGTGGCCAATAACTCAGCTTGCACAGTTGATGCTAGAATATATGTAGGTCTCCTCTTTAACCAAGAATTGCTGATGAACGCCGACATTTCAGAATACTTGGTAAACTACAAGTTGTTGCATCTGTTCAGTATCTTTGTTTCACAATTGTTTTATTAAAAAAGAAGCACAGGACCTTAACAGATACATTTTAAATAATTTTCAAAGGTGTAGCATGGAGCCTTACCATCTCAACTGAATGTTAACACCTTTTATGATCACATTAGATATATTGTAAATAAGACGTCTCGGCTGGTCAGCAAAATGATTTAATCATTAATTACCCAGCTTGCATTGTAAAGTTTATTTGCATAGCTGCAGAAAGGAAAGCAGTGTTGTTTTCGGAAAGTTGCTTTCTGAAACGTTGACAACACATTTATTTTAGGGATCATTGCCCTTGAGAGAGAATAAGTTAAAATGACTTATGCTATAAACAGAAAATAGCTGAAGGGGAAATTACTTTATCTCTCTAATATATTTAACAAATAAATAAATGTCATACTGATGTAAGAAAGGCCTTTTATCTCTCTATCAGCTGGAGAACTGCATCCAACACTGTACTATTTAAGTACTATTTACTCATAAAAACAGAGGACAGAGGCAATGGTAAGCAAGAGTTCTGTGGCACCTTATAGACTAACAGACATATTGGAGCATGAGCTTTCGTGGGTGAATACCCACTTCGTTGGATGCTCATGCTACAATACGTCTGCTAGTCTATAAGGTGCCACAGGACTCTTTGCTGCTTTTACAGATCCAGACTAACACGGCTACTCCTCTCATACTTAAATTACTTGGAGTATCTTTGAAAATTGTAAGGGCCTGATCCTGTAAACGGCTGAGTGCTGTCAACTCCTGTTGCCTTCAGTGGGAGTAGAAGGCAATCAGCACCACACAGGACTGAGTCCTCTGTTAGTTGGAACCTTCGCCAGTGAAGACCGTTTCTACTGGGAACAGGAGCACGATGAGACTTTTTGTCCCCACACTGGCTCCACACTGCAGAGTCTACAGTCTCTGACTGTAAATAGCATGGTGCAAACAGATGTTTACTGCGTGTGATAGCTCTCTCCCTGTATACATACACAGTAAGCAACATTTCGGTCAACCGGAAAACTGTGTATAAATTTAGTTAAATGTATAAACATTGTTGTTTTGGTGTATAATGTGTTGTGACCTAACTAAGTCAGCTAACTTCCTTCAGAAGAAGGCACACACATTCCTACCGCAGCCCAGCTTATACCCTTTTTGATTTTGTGGAATATAAACTTGAAAAAAGTATATGAAACCACACGTTAGCTCCACTCTTGTCAATTTTCATATTTAATCAGAAAATGGTTTGTTTTTTCCTGTTGGAATCTGAAATTTTCCTATTGGAAAATAATGCTTCTCTTGTGGGAAAATTAATAAAACAAAACTTTCTGACAATTTTGTGTCAATTACCATGCCCTGAATCAAATAATAGTAAGAAACTGGCAACTGCTGCCCCTGATTCCTGAGCTACTGGATCCTGGGGTGGGAGGTGGGGGGTTACCTGAATATTTACTACGTTGGACCCAGTGCGAATTAGAGAAAGTGATGAATGGAAAGCCGCCTTCTGAATGCACTATGGTCATTTTGAATCCCTGGTGATGCTGTTTGGACTGATCAACCTTCCGATACTTCATGAACAATGTGTTATGGGACATACTGGACCAGTATGTAGTGGTTTACCTGTATGATATCCTGGTCTTCTCAAACAACCCCGAAAGCACACTGATCACATTTGAGTGGCCCTGAAGCCTTTATGGCAGCAGACTCTATGATAAGCTTGAGAAGTGCATGTTTGTCCAGTTTTCCACAGAATTGCTAGGCTTTATCCTGATCCCTAAAGGATCAAGATGGACCCATGCAAGGTCTAGGCTATCTGTGACTGGACACCCCCCCGCCCAACCCCGACAACACTTGATCTGCAACGCTTCTTAGGGTTCACCAATTTTTATTGGCTGTTTATCCCACATTTCTTGAAATGAATTGGGCCTCTCACCACTCTACTCCAGAAGAATACCCAGTTCCAGTGGGCCCTGAAACCCAGAGCGCATTCAATCAGCTGAAACTCACCTTTACCACTGTGACAATACTGGCCCACGCAGAGGCCATGCAAGCCTTTCTTACAGAAGCGGATACATCTAGTATGGCAATTGGGGATTAGATTTTCCCAGCCACACGGAACCACCCATTGGCCCATTATTCACAGAAACGTCTCTCTGCCAGACAGAGCTGTGAGATCTGAGGTAAGGCACTCAGAGCCATTAAGGTGGTCTTTGAGGAAACATTATTTGGAAGCCGCTCACCATTCAACTGAAATACACCCTGACCACAAAAACATGTTCAGGGCAAAGGCACTAAACCAAGGGTTCTCAAACTGCAGGTCGTGAACCTTCAGGGGGTTGCAAATTTATTATTTGGGGGGTTGTGAGCTGTCAGCCTCCACCCCAAATCCTGCTTCGCCTCCAGCATTTATAATAGTGTTAAATATAAAAAAAATGTGTTTTTACTTTATAAGGGGGGCCATACTCTTAGGGTTGCTGTGTGAAAGGGGTCACCAATACAAAAGTTTGAGAACCATTGCACTAAACCAACAGTCGTTCCAATGGGCTCTGTTCTTTTCACAGTTTAACTTCACCATCACGTATTGTCCTGTGACGAGAAATGGTAAGGCTGATGCCTTGTCCCAAATCTTTGATACTGAACTCTGTGAACCTAGCCAGGAACTGGCCCACATCTTCAAGCCCTGTGACTTCCTGAATGCTGCCCTTCACCAGAACCTAGTCATGCGATTTATTACACCTCTGCCTCAGAAATTCCACCTTACAAATTAGCTGCCATCGACAGCAAACTGCATGACCTCCAGAAGGGGTCATGTTTGTGAAGAACCTCATTTATCTTCCCTTAGGTCAGGCGAGAGTGGCAGCCTTATAGGTGTGACACCGCTCCCCCTGGTAGGACACCTGGGTCATTTTAAGACTCAGCAGCTGACATCCCATCTTTTCTGGTGACCCTGAATGTGCCCCATCATACAGGCCTTCGCAGTATCTTGCGAAGTGCGTGGTCAAGCTAAGATGCCATTCCACACACCGTTTGGTCTACTTTAACCTCTAGGTACCCAGTCCCGACCCTGGGCTGCTATTGCATTGGATTTTATTGTGGAGCTCGCACAGTCCCGTGGATTTATGACAGTCTTGACATTGGTAGACCACTTCAGCAAAATGTCCCACTTTGTGCCTGCTGAAGAGATGGGATCCGTTTCCATGGCTCACTGGATTGCATCAGCTCCTGTTCTGGCAGAAGGCCCTATGTCTTCTGGGAGTCCTGCTGCATCTCTCCTCTGCCTCCACCCCTATTCCAACAGCCATATGAAAAGGGTCAATCAGGTTTTAGAGAAATACCTCTGATATTATATTAATCACCACCAGGATGATTGGTCCTCACTGTTACCCTATGCGATGTTTGCATATAGTAACACAGATCATGCTTCCACAGGGAAAAGCTCCTTCTTTGCCAACCTCTGATTCCACTCACCGCTTCCTATGAGCTCTCCTAACCTAACCCAACCACCTCAGGGTTGGTGCAGAGGATTCATCGGCCACCTGGAAAAAGTGAAAGTTGACTACAAGTGACATGTAGCCCAACACTGTCAACAAGGCCCTACCTTTCAGTGGGACAAACAATATAGCTGTTGACAGAGCACATCCACATGAAGAGACCCTCACATAAGGTAGTCTTCCAGTTCCTTGGCCCTTATTGAACCTGGTCACCAATGAACCACACCTATCCTGATCTCTCAAGATCCACCCAGTATTTCACATATCCCTCCTGAAACCACATACTGAAAATTTGTTTCCACATAGGACCTAGCCAGCTCTCCCACCAGCATGCATACAATGCCATGAGAAATACGTCATCCATTAGATCTTGGATTCTAAACAGTGGTGGGGTAAACTTCTGTACCTGGTTGATTGGGAAGGCTCATGATCCTCAGAAGCGTATGCGAGAGTCAGCAGAAAATGTTCATGCTCCTGCTCTAATACAAGCCTTCCATGAGAACCACCTTGAGAAGCCCAGACCCACAGTAACCAGAGGGTGCCCCTTGGGGACAATGGGATGTCAGACCCTGTGAGTCTTGAACCTAGGTTCATGGGGGTCCTCAGAGTCATCACACTTCAATCCTCCATCCGGCAACTCTGACAGCAGCTGGGACTGGGGTCCGTGAAGCCCATCTGGGACACAAGCCTCACTCCTATGCTTTGAATGGAAGAGATCTGAGGCTCCTGATTGGGCTGAAGGCTCTATTTAGGCCAGAGGAGGAAACAGGAAGTTGTCCATGCAGCTGGTCTCTGTCCTGCATGCCTGGTGTTTACCTCTTTACCTGGTGTATCCTGACTACACCTGACTCTTGGTAACTGGTTCTTGCCCTCCGGTTCTGTCACCCGAACCTGACTTCCAGGTACCCTGACTTGGTCTGATTCATGATAACTGACTCTTGATCCCTGGCCTCCAGTCTGTCTCTTGATTCTGATCTGGCACTCCAGCCTGGCCTGATTCTTGGTAATTGGCTTCTGTCTTCTGGATCTTTGGTCTGTGCCAGAAACTAACTCCCAGGCCATGCTGCCCTTCCTCTGGCCCCTAGACCCTTGGCCAGCTCCTAATGCTAATCCTTAGTCCAGGCCACCCATGCCAAGGAGGAAACCTCAATTTCCTGTTGGGGAAATTTCATTAGGGGATTTCCCCCCCACCCCCCAAAAAAAATTTCACTGGGAAAATCTTGGTTTTCTGGTCAGCTCTTCTCAAATTTTGTTAAACTTATTTGTTGCATCTGGTCTTAAATTAAGCCGCATTGCTGTAGACACTTCTGTATGTCAGTATCTCATGCATATATTAACTCAGGGCAGGTCTACACTATGGGGGAAAATCGATATAAGATACGCAACTTCAGCTATGTGAATAACGTAGCTGAAGTCGAAGTATCTGATATCGAATTACTTACCGTCCTCACGGCGCGGGATCGACGTCTGCGGCTCCCCATGTCAACTCCGCTACCGCCGTTCACGTTGGTGGAGTTACGGAGTCGACATGAGCGCGTTCGGGGATCGATATATCGCGTCTAGATGAGACGCGATATATCGATCCCCGAGAAATCGATTGCTACCCGCCGATACGGCGGGTAGTGAAGACGTACCCTCAGAGTGTGTAAATCTTTGCAGGATTGGGTTCTCAGTGAGTATAATTCTACTCTGTTTTTATTAGAAGTCCAATCTCTCTCTCTCGCTCTCTCTCTTTTTTTTGTTTTTTTTTTTAACTGAGGAAAATAGAATGGAGCACAAACTTTGGCAACTCAAATGTAAAAATATAATATAGGCAGGCCAAAAAAGAATTTGAAGAGCAACTAGCAAAAGACACAAAAACTAACAGCAATTTTTTTTTAAGTACATCAGAAGCAGGAAGCTTGCCAATCACTGGGGCCACAGGATGGTCAAGATGCTAAAGGAGAACTCAAGGAGGACAAGGCCGTTGCGGAGAAGCTAAATGAATTCTTTGCATCAGTCTTCACTGTAGAGGACATGAAAGAAATTCCCATATCTGAACTATTCTTTTTAGGTGGCAGATCTGAGAAACTGTCCTAGACTGAGGTGTCGATAGAGGAGGTTTTGAAACAGTGATTAAATTATACAGTAATAAGTCGTCAGGACCAGGTGGAATTCACTCAAGAGTTCTGAAGGAACTCAGATATGAATTTGCAGAACTACTGACTGTCTTATGTAACCTATTTCTTAAATCAGCATCTGTACGAGATGACTTGAGGATAGTTAATGTACCACTTATTTTTTAAAAGGACTCCAAAGGTGATCCGGCAATTGCAGGCCAGTAAGCCTAATTTCAGTACCAAGCAAATTGGTTGAAATTATAGTAAAGAACAGAATTAACAGACACATAGATGAATTCAATGTGTTGGAAAAGAGTCAACATGGCTTTTGTAAAGGGAAATCATGACTCACCAACCTACTAGAATTCTTTGAGGAGGTCAGCAAACATGTGGACAAGAGAGCGCTAGTGGAAACAGTGTACTTGGACTTTTCAGAAAGCCTTTGGCAAAGTCCCTCATCCCGGTCTCTTAAGCAAAGTAGGCAGTTGTTGGATAAGAGGGAAGGTCCTGTCATGTATTAGTAATTGATTAAAAGACAGGAAATAAAGGGTAGGAATAAATGGTCATTTTTCAGAATGGAAAGAGGTAAATAACGGGGTCCCACAAGGAACTGTACTGGGACCAGTGCTGTTCAATATATTCATAAATGATCTAGAAAAAGGGGTAAACAGTAAGGTGGCTAAATTTGCAGATGATACAAAATTACTTAAGATATTGAGTCCAAAGCAGACTGTGAAGAGTTACAAAAGGATCTCAGAAAACTGGGTGACTGGGCAACAAAACGGCAGATGAAATTCAGTGTTGATAAATGCAAAGTAATGCACACTGGAAAACATGATCCCTCCTATACGTACAAAATGAGGGGTATAAATTAGCTGTTACCACTCAAGAAAGAGATCTTGGAGCCATTGTGGATTGTTCTCTGAAAACATCTGTGTGACACTGCACCCCATATTCTTCATAGAAATATGATGATGATATGATTATGGCATAATTCTGATGCATTTTATGTAAGATAAGTCATGAAATATCACTGAAAAAATTATGATTTACTGAATATGATTATCCTATTTGTATGCATGTATCATTTTTGTATCTAAAGTTAGGACTATTGTGACTATGTAACTGTGTTACAAATGTGTTTACACATGGGAAATGCCTCCTAGACAAAAGACTTGGTCTAGATGGCTGGCTGGGAAGGCCCCATTCAAGTTAATGAACCATTAGGGAGAACAATAGACCTTAGAAGAAGCTTATTTCCCACCTGGGGGCCTTCCTGAGGACTACAAACAGCCTCCGACTCATGGCTTTTGTAACACCACAGGGACATGTGACCAGGTCACCCAGTGCTGGACTCCATCTTGGGATACCAGTATTTTTCCACTGATTGGCGTGGGAACTAAGTTTTGAAACAAATAGTTCCTGCCATATAAAAAAGCTATATAAGGCAGAGGAGTGATATCATTGTGGTTCTTCACTGACCTGCCCAAGGGGACTCCTGAAAACCCCTGAGAAACGAAGACTGAAGTGTGGGGAAGTGCTGAACCCAGGCTGAAGGGATTTTTAGCCTGTGAATGGAACACCTGGGGTTTCTAAGCTGTGAGCCAGCAGAGCTTGCCCCTTAAGAATCTGCAGCCAGCTTCCATCATCATTTAGGGTAAGAATTTGCTACTTATATCCCATCTCTTTAGTATATTAAGCTTAGATTGTGTTTTGGTTTATTTGTTAGCTACCCTGTTTTGATCTGTTTGTTGCCCCTTATAATCACTTAAAATCTATCATTTGTAGTTAATCAATTTGTTTTTGCTTTCTCACAAACCAGTGTGTGGGAGTTATAACTTGGGGCAAAAGGCTGTTGTATATTTCCTCTCCACATTGAGGGAGGGGTGAATTTGAAGAGCTTATGCTGTACAGATCTCTGTGCGGCGCAAGATGGTATAATTTTGGGTTTACACTTCAGAGGGGGGTGTGCTCTTGAGCAGTTGGGCACTTCCTTAGCTGTAGCCTCCCTATGCAGAGCTGATCACAGCAGCCTATAAGTTCTGCAGCTGGGTGTGTCTCTACCTGTATGTGTGCTGGTTAAATTGCAGGCTGGATCCTGGGAGAGGGCTTGGCAGGCTGGTATGGTGTAAAGGGATCGCAGGCTGGTGGGTCATAGGGGCTCAGTGGTACCCCAGTG
This sequence comes from Mauremys reevesii, assembly GCF_016161935.1. Taxonomy (NCBI): domain Eukaryota; kingdom Metazoa; phylum Chordata; order Testudines; family Geoemydidae; genus Mauremys; species Mauremys reevesii. Next base: position 21,538,693 of record NC_052628.1, on the reverse strand, counting down.
CCAGGTGGCACCCTGGGGGGAACCTGTCACAATCTGCACAATGTGCAGTGTCAGTCAAAAAGGTGAATGGAATGCTAGGAACTATTGGGAAAGGGATAGGTAATAACACAGGAAATATCATAATGACACTATAAATCCATGGTGCCTCCACACCTGGAATACAGTTCTGGTTGCCCCATCTCAAAAAAGATATATTAGAATTGAAAAGGAGCAGAGAAGGGCAGAGATTAAAAAGACTGGGACTGTTCAACTTGGAAAAAATGACTAAAGGGGTTATGATAGAGGTCTATAAAATCATGAATGGTATTGGAGAAAGTAAATAAGGAAGTGTTATTTACTCCTTCACATAACACAAGAAGCAAGGGTCACCAGATTAAATTAATAGGCAGCCAGGTTTAAACAAACAAAAGGAAGTACTTCTTCACCCAATGCAGTCAACCTGTGGAATTCATTGGTGGGGATGTTGTGAAGGCCCAAAGCGTAACTGGATTCAAGGAAGAGTTAGATAAGTTCATGGAGGATAGGTCCATCAATGACTATTAGCCTCTAACTGCCAGATGCTGGATGACAGGGGATGGATCACTTTATAATTGCCCTGTTCTGTTAATTCCCCTGAAGCATCTGGCATCGGTCACTGTTGGGAGACAGGATACTGAGCTAGATGGACCATTGGTCTGACCCAGTATGGCCCTTCTTATGTTGGTCCCTTGTTGGTCACTTAAAATGTTAAAGGGCCAGATTTTCAGTAGGTTTAAATTGGCATCCACCTACTTCATTGAAACTATGCCTATTTGTGCCAGTTAATGATTTAGCCCTTTATTCTTTATAACATTCTAAGAAAAATAAATACATATAAAGTTGTTGCAATAAATTAAATATGTCTCATCGCTGATGTTTTAGAATGTCCCCTGATTTGTGTTTGTGTATCTGAATCATGTGTAAGTGTGCTGTTTCTTTTCCCCACCCTACCCCTGTACCAGGAAAGACAGTTTGGGTACTAATTTTATTAAATTTTCTTAAAAGAGGTGCATTACACTGCCTTTCCAGACTTGTATCACAGGGAGGCAGTGGGATCTTGGGACGCAGGATTGTTTAAGCATGGGTCTACCTGCCAGAAATTGAGTTTTACTACTAGCTCTTGTGCTGACTTGCTGTGTACCCTTGGGCAAGTCATTTAATATTTCTGAGCCATATTCTGCCCTCAGTCACCCCTGTTGGGGTCTACTACTTCAGAATTTGGTTCTGATTATATCCCCCTCTGTAAAATAGAGGGATGGGGATTTATCCTTACTTTGTAGAGAAGATAAAGATAAACTGATCATAAATTTACCTGTGTAAGTGCTTTGAAAGTGTAAAATTCCATGTAGATGCTAAGATGTTATGTTATTGTTATATCAAAAGGGTCCTTGTTAATTAACCCCTCGAATGATTGTTAGACTTATCTGCTTATAATGATTTACAGTCATACAAGATCACTGAACTACTTCTGTGTGAGATGGGACAAAAATTGTTGCATTTTTTTGGAGTACAGTTTTCACATCCACAAAGAGACAAATTTGATTTCTGTGATGTTTTCTTATGTTACAAAACTATCCAGACAATTTCCACAGTGGGAATAAGCTAACGAGACCTCACTGGAATATATCCAGTAAAAATAGCTGTGTTGACTGAAAAAAGAAGCAGAAAACAAGTAGTCAAAGGGAAAGAATTGCTTTGTCTCTCTCATACAGACAAACACACTTACTTACACATCTTCCTTTGAATATAGTCTGCTGGGTATTTGAAAAGTATCAAGAATGAAAGACACTTCTAGAATTACAGCTGCCCTTCTTGCCATTAAAGTTAAAAGCTCTTCCATAGAAAGAGAATTGTTCTAATTTTCTTTAAGGTTTTTACAAGTGATTCCTGGATAACAAAATATATCTATGGGAATAAACATGGAGATTGCACTTTTTAGTGATCAGTTCCTGTTGATTGTAGATGATGGAATTATATTCAAGATTATGGAGATTTTCTGTACAGCAGAAGGTGTGGCATTGTTCTGTAGTGCTTTTCTTTGGAAGGAAGGATTAAGGCAAATGCAGAAAACATGATTTTAAATAGTGTCTTAATCTTCAGCTCTTGGAAATAAAACTTTAATGGTTTATTAGGTGAACATGTTGCATTAGGTCATTTTACTGAAATTCAGTATCAGTTATGAAATGATTAAATATGAGAAAAGCAACTTTAAACAATGTGATAGACCCAGGCCAGTTGTGAACAGCAGAGTAGTCGAAGGGAGATATACTGGTCACTGGATAAGCAGTTTTCTGTTCCCTGAGTGACCAGAGCAGGGGCTGCTCCAGGCTAATGAGAACACCTGACTCCAATTAACCTACTAAGAGTCAGGTGAGGCAGTTAAGCACCTGACTCTAATTAAGGCCCCTTTGATGCTATAAAAGGGCTCACTCCAGTCAGGCCACAGGGAGCCAGAGGAGAGGAAGTGTGTGCGAGGAACTGGGAGCAAGAGGCATGCAAGAAGCTGAGAGTGAGTAGGCATAGTGCTGGAGGACTGAGAAGTACAAGCGTTATCAGACGTCAGGAGGAAGGTCCGGTGGTGAGGATAAAGAAGGTGTTAGGAGGAGGCCATGGGGAAGTAGCCCAGGGAGTTGTAGCTGTCGCGCAACTGTACCAGGAGGCACTCTAGACAGCTGCAGTCCACAGGGCCCTGGGCTGGAACCCAGAGTAAAGGGTGGGTCCAGATTCCCCCCAAACCGCCCAACTCCTGATCAAACACAGGAGGAATTGACCTGGACTGTGGCTTCTACCAGAGGGGAAGGTCTCTGGGCTGTTTCCTGACCCACAGGGTGAATCTGTGAGGCAAGCAAATCCGTCAATCAGTGCAGGACCCACCTAGATAGAGGAGGAACTTTGTCACAATAACCTCATATCTGACTCCTGGTCTACACTGTGGGGGGAGGTCTATACGCAACTTCAGCTACGGCAGTACCGTAGCTGAAGTCGACGTATCTTTTTTCAACTTACCTCCCGTCCTCACGGCGTGGGATCGACGGCCGCAGCTCCCCCATGGACTCCGCTACTGCTGCTCGCTCTGGTGGAGTTCTGGAGTCGATGGGAGCGTGTTCAGGGATCGATAGATCATTTCTAGATGAGATGGGATATATAGATCCCCGATAAATCGATTGCTACCTGCCAATCTTGCGGGTAGTCTGGTTGTACCCTTAGTGTGGTACATGAGCCTGTGTATCCTGGTTAACCTAGAAAAAGTCACAGATGACAGAGATGAGAATTCTCAGAAATACAGTTTGTTGCTTTCTTGAGAGGCATGATGGGTATTTGAGGAAAATGCCCGAGGACATGAATTTTAATCACGGTCATCAGGCACCTTACTCCAGAAGTAGCCTCACTAATTTAATGAGACTCTGTGTTAATTAAAAAGAGTAAAGGAACTGGAGTCTATCATTCCATGTCTTTTCTTACAGCTTGTTTGCTGCAGTTGTTGTGTATGACTGTTGGGGAGGTAAGTTAAGGCCAAATGAAGCCAAAATACCCCAAAATGTGTGTCTGAGAGGGCTGGACAAATGGCAAGTGACCTTTCTGCAGCCAGACTTCAATAACTGAATGCAAAAGGTTTCTTATTGCCAATCTGATCTCTTTTCCCAGAGTAATCCTGGTTCCTCAACATATTCATATTTACGTTGAGCTTTACGGATGCTATCCTTACTGTTGAATGAATAAGATCTGCTCACACAAGGAAAGGTCGGTCAGTGATGAATAAACCTAGATATAAGTTAAATGTTAGAAATAAACATGTTTTGCAGAAAAATCCTTCAGTGATAGGGATTTTAATAGATATCAGTTTTTTCTTCTTCTTCTTGAAGACAAAATAAAAATTAATGCTTCTTTGGGCACTTTTCTATTTGTAATATTTCCCTCCATTTCTTTCATACTATAAGCTAGGGGTTGGCAACCTTTCAGAAGTGCTGTGCCGAGTCTTCATTTATTCACTCTAATTTAAGGTTTCACGTGCCGGTAATACATTTTAACATTTTTAGAAGGTCTCTTTCTATAAGTCTGTAATATATAACTAAACTATTGTTGTATGCAAAGTAAACAAGGTTTTCAAAATGTTTAAGAAGCTTCATTTAAAATTAAATTAAAATGCAGATCTTATGCCACCAGCCTGCTCAGCTCGCTGCCATCCTGGCGTTCTGTTCACCTAGGCCAGCAACAGGCTGAGCAGGGCCTGCGGCCGGGACCCCAGACCTGGGGGGTGGGTTCCAGGGGTCAGGGCAGAGGGATGGGGGATGTAGGGCAGAAGGCTGGGTGTGGGAGGGGTTCAGGGGTCAGGGCAGAGGGATGGGGGCTGTGGGGCAGAAGGCTGGGAGTGTGGCGGGGTTCAGGGGTCAGGGCAGAGGGCAGTGGGGGTGTGGGGGGTGTAGGGCAGAAGGCTGGGTGTGTGGAGGTTCAGGGTTAGGGCAGAGGATGGGGGCTGTGGGGTGCAGTGCAGAAGGCTGGGAGTGTGGGGGTTCAGAGGTCAGGGCAAAGGGCAGTGGGGGTGGGGGGTGCAGGGAAGAAGGCTGGGTGTGTGTGGGGGGTTCAAGGGTCAGGGCAGAGGGCTGGGGAGGTGCGGGGGTGCAGGACAGAAGGCTGAGTGTGTAGGGGGGGGTCAGGCCAGAGGTCTGGGGTGTTCGGCTTGTAGGGCTGCTCCCAGCCCCCTGCCCTGAGTGGCTCATAGCAGGGGGATGGAAGGGATATGCCCTGTTCCACCCCCTTCCCCAAGGCCCCGTTCCTACTTCTCTCTGCCTCTACAAGCTGTGTGCACGCTGCTGCTCTTCTCCCTCCCCCTCCCCCTCCCCTTCACTAGGGCCATCAGCTGGTTAGCGCAGGGAAGGAGAGGGGGAGGGGCAGGAAAGCACCATGCTGGGGGAAGAAGCGGGAGAGGGGGAAGCTTGGCTGCCAGAGGACCAAGCTTCTGCTTCCTGCCCCTGCAGGGGAGAGCGGTGGGCGGGGGGGGGGGCTGGGGGCTGGGACTGCGGCAGCGTGCCACTCAAAATCGGCTTGCGTGCCGTGTTTGCCACGAGTGCCATAGGTTGCCGACCCCTGATATAAGCTTTCTTTATTGTATCATTGTACAAAGTTTTACAATTAGCCTTTTACACAAAATCATCCATTTTATGTATGCATATCTCAGTTGGCATCCAAAATTATTGAAGTTAGTGGCTTGCAAGTGATCACAACAAAATTCTTTTATTATTGGTAGGAGCCAAAAAACCCAACACCTCCTTGCAGACTGAAACATGGTGGCTTATTTTCCTGCTTTACTCTACTAAATGGATTGTCTTCAGAAGACTTTGTGAGACAGATGCTCGTGAGATTCAGACCACAGGCATTATTGGCTATCAACAGCAGTTGTTTATCCCTCTGTCTCACGTTACTGCTTTCATACTTTTGCTCACACACCCTATTCTGAATTTCCCTTTAGGAAAGTAAAACTTCCTTAGAGTATGTCTACACTACACAGACTATGCTGGCATACTAACGATGATGATGCCGGCGTAACTCCATAGCGTAGACACAGCCTGCACTGACTGAAGTGTTTTTTACTTCCAGGCCTGGTTTACATTTAAAAGCTAGATCAATATAGCTCCATCGGTAAATGGTGTGGAACAAGCCATGCTCCTGACTGACGTAGCTGTGCCAACCTAACCCCCATGTAGATGCAGCTATGTCAATGGAAGAATGTGTCCGTTGATGTAGCTACCATTGCTTAAGTAGGCGGTGTCCCTACACACAGAAAAAAACCTTCTGTCTACACTATGGGGTTATGCAGGCATAGCTATGGTAACATAGCTATGCCGGTATGGTTTCCGTAGTGTAGACATACCCTAAGCGTAGCAACATCACCTCCTCGAACAATGGTATTTAAATCGATGGAAATATTCTTCCATCAACATAGCTGTGTCTATACTGGCGGTTAGATTGGCAGAGCTATACTGGTCATGGGTATGTTTTTTTCCACACCGCTGACCGATCTAGCTATGTCGACCAGCTTATAAGTGTTGGCCAGGCCTTCCATTCTATGAAATGCTCCTAGACGACTAATGGGATATAATTTGATGGTCCGTAGTAAGCCTTCTTGTAAGGCCATTTGTTTTGACAATGTAATGTATGTTAACTGTTGTTTCTGATGGCATCTGTCCTTAATTTTCCTTCTTGTAACATATAGCACTGTATCAAAATCAATAGATATCTCATAAAAGGGATTTTCTACTGGCAAATTAGGATCCTAATTGTTAGAGTTGGAAAAGATCTATTCAATTATTGGGTTTGTCTCTCTGGAAGGGAATGTAGTCTGGTGGTAGAGAATTGTTTGCTATGACACTTTGAACCTAGACAGTATAATGAAGAGTGCCTTATGAATGCCTAGGTAGGCAGATCTTAGTCAAGAGACTGAGGCCAGGTGCAAAAGTCCTGAATGGCATAGTTAAGCCGACATATCCTCCAGTGTAGACAACATGAGGTCGATGGAAGAATTTCGAAATAATAGTAGGTCAAAGTGCACTATGGAACTTTTAGTGCATGGCCCTAGGGTCTACATGTTGATTTAGTCTGTGGCTGTAGTGTGCTGTAGCTTTCCAGTCACTAGGTCTCCATATGGACAAGCACTCAGACTAATGTATAACCACTTTATTAATGATAAGGGTGTCTCATTGGGTGTCACGTACTAAGATGTCGCAAAGTGTGTAGTAGGGTGAGGGCTAACGCTGTTCTTGAGATTAGAAACAACGACTTTCAGTTTTATAGCTTATACCAGATCATGTATTTTCCTGCCCTTAGGGCTTGTCTGTATGACATGTAGGCTATGTTTTTGCTCGAAATGCGTCAGCATCACAGCTGCTGTGCTTCAGTGTAGACACTCACTGGAACACTGCATCCCATATTCTTCATAGAGGTGGTATTATGATATGATTATGGCATAACTATGTTGTAGTTTATACAAGATAGGTCATGTGAGATATCATTGGAAAGGTTATAATTTACTGAATATGATTAGCCTATTTTTATGCAAGTATCATTTTTGTATCTGAAGTTAGGAATATTGACTATGTATCTGTATTACAGATGTGTTTACCCCTGGGGAACGCTCAAACTAAGCAGAATGCAATCAGTCTAGACAGCTGGCTGGGAAGGGCCATTAGGAAAAACAATAGGCCTTAGAAGAAGTGTATCTGCCACCGGGGAGCCTTCCTGAGGATGCTACAAACAGCCTCCGAGTCATGGCTGCTATGACATTACAGGGGCATTTGACCAGATTGCCTAGTACTGGACTCCATCTTTGAATGCCAGTGTGTTTCCACTGAAAGGCGTGGGAACCAAGCTTGGAAAGAAAGGGTTCCCAACATATGCAAAAGCTATTTTGGGCAGGGGACTGACATCATCTGGGTTCTTCACTAACTCCCTGCCCAAAAGAGACGCTTGGAAACACCTGGGGAGCAAGAACTGAACTGGGGGGAAGTGCTAGACCCAGTCTAGAGGAATATCTAGCCTGTGAAAGGAATACTGGCATTTTAAGCTGCAAACAAGTGCAGCTTGCTCCTTGAGAGCCTGCAGCTGGTTTAAATAATAATTTAGGGTGAGAATTTGCTACTTACATACAATCTCTTTAGTATATTAAGCTTAGATTGAGTTTTGGTTTATTTGTTAACTACCCTGTTTTGATCTGTTTGTTGTCCCTTATAATCACTTAAAATCTATCATTTGTAGTTAATCAATTTGTTTTTGCTTTCTCACAAAGCAGTGTGTGGGAGTTATAACTTGGGGCAAAAGGCTGTTGTATATTTCCTCTCCACATTGAGGGAGGAGGCGAATTTCAAGCGCTTACGCTGTACAGAGCTCTGTGCGGCGTAAGATGGTATAATTTGGGGTTTATGCTCCAGAGTGGGGTGTATTCTTAAGCAGTTGGGCACTTCCTTAGCTGTAGCCTCCCTATGCAGAGCTGATCACAGCAGCCTGTAAATTCTGCAGCTGAGTGTGTCTCTACCTGTGTGTATGTTGGTGAAAGAGCAAGATTGTAAAGCTTTGCAACTTGTCACGGCAGCACAGTGTGAGAGGGGGGTCAGGGTGGTGGCTCAGGGGGCTCAGCGGTACCCCAGTTGCAGGTGGCACCCTGGGGCGGAAACCTGCACACTCGCTGCAGTGACAGTGAGATCTCCTGTCAGAGTAGTTAATCCACCTGCCGGTGAGGCAGTAGTTAGGTCGACAGAAGAATTCTTCTGTTGATCTAGTGCCGTCTACCTTGTAGATTAGGTCAGTTTAACTACATCTTTCAAGGGTGTGGATTTTTCACGGCCCTGAGAGACATAGCTATGCTGGTGTAACTTTTCAGTACAGATCAGCCCTAAATTCATGGCAAGCAGGAGTGTAAATCTACCACGCACTAAGTGTGAGGGTGTACCCTGCTGCCATCCGCTAAAAGTTCCTACCCTGCTCCCATTTCAAAGCAGGGTAGATCAAAGTGCACTAGAGAACTTTCAGTGTGTGGCAGCAGGGTCCACTTGCATGCTTCATGCGTGTACCTAGAGCGGCATAGATTTACACCCCAGCTTGCTGCAGACTAAGAATTTGTGTAGACAAGCCCTTAGAAAAATTGTCTTTAAACGGAAACTCTGCTGCAACCTTCGCTATGGAGTCACTGCTGCCCTTCTGCAATGCAAAAGTCACTGTCATGGGAGCTTGTTCTCCATATAATACCCATTCTAAAACAGTTGGCTGATAATTAGACCTGAATATTGTTTTTCAACCACTAAAAACAAGAAATAATGATCCACGGTCAAATTCTGCTCTGTTGCACCAGTGTAAATCTGGAGTAGTTCCACTGGCTTCAGTTGAATTTCCCTAGATTTATATTGGCCTAAATGAGTGGATGGTGTAAATAGGGGCAGGATTTGGCCTCTGGAATTCAGAATTTGTGAAAAGGTTCCTAAAACTCTCTTGGTCAACAGTACATTGAGGTACAGGTCTTTCAAGATAGGGTAATCAGCTTTCATTTAAAAATGAATTGTCTAAACCCAGCATTTATTGTAATTTCAGCAGGGGTTTTTTTCCTCACCAAAGATTTGTGAGTGATTTTTGGTTGTGGCCAGAGCAGGATTTTAAAAAACTGGTTTGCCTTTGCATAATGTCATTGTGCACAAAGCAATGTAGTCAGCAGTTCCTAGATGTCTGACTTTACATTTGGTTGTATTGAAATGAATATTGTCTTTTAGTTGCTTCAAAATACTTTAATTGTATTCAAAATGAGATTGAGTGGGGAAAAACCAGCAGTCCAGAGGGACCGGTTAAGTCTGCTAGAGGAGGAATTGGATGTCTCTAGAAGGAGAGAGAGAGCCACCAGCAGCAGACCTTGGCAAAGTTACATAATCTCATCTGTAGCTTTTAAAATACCACAGAGTTACCCTGGCTGACATGAAATGGTGAGGTGAATCAGGTAGAAAATTATAGAAATGGACCTGAGTGTAGAGCAAGAGTCACAACATCTGCTCAGAGAATGAACCCCTGTTCCACTTAATAAAAAGAGACGTGTCTGAACCAAATCGGATGTTCCCATACCATATATCAATCGCTCTTGCCAGTTGCAGACTTTCCTGATTTCCTTCACATGTGGGAAAATGAACAGGGCTGTTTAGGGTTTGACTTTCCTTTTAAATTAAATCATTCCCATACTCTTAATGAAAGAGCTGCTGAGCTTTTTCAGAAAGTGCATGTGAAGAAGCAGCCTTGCCACCTTGATTTGTGTGAGTAAAGAGGGCACGCCTGAGGCCTTGTCTACTTTGGAAAGTACATTGGTATAATTTAAAGTGTGATGATAAACCAGGGGTCGGCAACCTTTCAGAAGTGGTGTGCCGAGTTTTCATTTATTCACTTTAATTTAAGGTTTCGCGTGCCAATAATACATTTTAACCTTTTTAGAAGGTCTCTTTCTATAAGTCTATAATATATAACTAAACTGTTGTTGTATGTAAAGTAAATAAGGTTTTAGAATGTTTAAGAAGCTTCATTTAAAATTAAATTAAAATGCAGAGCCCCCTGGACCTGGGCAGTGTGAATGCCGCTGAAAATAAGCTCGTGTGCTGCCTTTGGCACCCGTGCCATAGGTTGCCTACCCCTGCGATAAACCTTTATAGTTCCACTGGTGCAAACTCACGGTGCTCTCCTCTTGATCTCAGGGTGTTTTTTTCTTCACTTTGGTGTGTCAGTTGGGAACAGTTCTCAGTTTAAACCGAAATCAGCTGCTTTTATGCTGCAATATGTTGGGCCTCAGAAGGATTAGCACCAGTGGGAAGTGCACTGGTTTATATTAACCCCTAGCTCTTATATAGTACTTTGCATAGATAGCTCTCAAAGCTCATCACAGTCTTTAATGTATTTGTCCTCATAACACTCCTGTGTGGTAGGGAAGAGTTGTTATCCCCATGTGATATGGTTTTAGAGATGTATACTGTGGCACAGTTATAATCCATTTTGTCCAGTTCAGCTCTGATCTCATATGAACAGGGACACGGCAAGATTCTACAACTATTGTTGCTTTCCTGAAAAGCTATTTTTAATGAACTTGTCTCTTCAATAGGTTTTGTATAACTTTCAGTTTCAACTCTTCCAAACCCATTTATAAAAAGACCATGTGGGATGCATCCTGAATTTGAAAAATCCAAATCCTTGGCTCCCAGAAAATAATCCTTCCTGCAAAAGATGTATTGAACTACATATTTTAATTCTCTCAACAAAATTGCATAGTTTAAATATAGGTATATTAATATTCGTGTTTAACATGGAAGAAAAAGCAACTAACTTTTAAAATTATAACTTGTGTTACTGTGCAGTTCCCCTTTAAAAGGAATTTTTGTTTGCTGGTTCCTTTATGATGTATAAATATGTACATTTATTTTTAAATGTATTTAAATTAAGAAATATTAGGAATAATACATCATCTTGTGTTTGTCCTGAGGACTATATAGAAGACCTGAAAAGTGGAATATGAGCTTTCCTAGCACTCAGCTGAAAAGGATGGATGTTGAATTTTTCACAAAGACAGCTTTTCTCCTAAGTGTTTGGCAAACTTGTGAGTTGAAATTGTGTTAACCAAAACAAAACCATAGTGTTTTAAAAAGCCTGACTAAATTTTGCTTCCCATCCCAGTTGCTCACCTTCCTGTCTTTCCTCTTGTGATGTCATAATCTCACTAGTTCTTCAGTCTTCCATTTCACAGAGCAAATATTGATTACAACAAAAAAGACTTTTTCTCTGCGGTGTCCATAGTGTGGCTTGCCAAAGCATCAGCAAATCTTGGCAAGTCAAGATCTGATGTTTCTAATGTGTACTCACAACAAACAACAAATAAACAAACATTGCATAATAAAGGAACAAAAAAGGAATGAACACGCTACTTGTGCATTAGCTCGCCTCTAATCAAGGTGGAAACACAGCCAGTTAATAATTATAAGTATATGCATAGTTGACATGGGCTTGATGTAAACAAATTTAATTATATGTCTGGCTTATAGTTGCAGTAGGGAGCTTGCCAACTCGGTCTGTGTGTTTGAAAAACTGGTGTGTCTATATCCAGAGAGTAATGTTTGTTTTATATATTCTTTACAACCATAACTTTAGACAAAGTATGCCAGTATTTTCTGTAGGCATATTTATAATCATGGGGATCTTGTGCTTTTCTAACACTGTTTCCCTGTTGATTGCCTTCTTTGAGTACTTATTTCTGTACCCACTGGCAAGCTGGGGTGGTGCCAGAATAGGGATATGTTTGCCATCTATTGCCCCACTGTAGTTTGGGAACCGCACTGCTTCAGATTCATCCACTATGTCCTGCATATTGCTGATAGTCACAGTCCTGTGCACCAGGATACGCTTATGGGCCTTGTACATTTGGATGACAGTTCCAAACTGATTGCCCGCTGACCGAAAGCAATCGAGAGTTGCAAGCTTTCAGAGCATGATTGCTACTTGCTTCTCCACTGTCAGTGCAGCTTTCATTCTGGTGTCCCTGCTCTGAAGGGCTGGGACAAGCTTATCACACCAATCCAAGAACGTGGCTTTCCACAGCTGAAAGTTCTGCAGCTACTGCTTGTCATCTCAGACTTGCATTATAATGTGAGCCCACCAATCTGTGCTTGTTCCTCGGGCCCAAAAGCTCCACTCCAGCAGCAACCTGGCATTTCATGGGCATCAAAACATCTCCTCTTCCTTGCACACCCGGTTATAGAGTATTATCATAGAATACCAGGGTTGGAAGGGACCTCAGGAGATCATCTAGTCCAACCCCCTGCACAAGGCAGGACCAATCCCCAGATAGATTTTTGCCCCAGATCCCTAAATGGCCCCCTCAAGGATTGAGCTCACAACCCTGGGTTTAGCAGGCCAATGCTCAAACCGCTGAGCTATCCCTCCCCCCTTAGCTGAAGTTCCGCAAATACAAGAGAATTGTGCATCCTGCATTAGCAACGGTCATTAGAATTGTGCTGAGCTCTGCAGGATCCCTGCTTCTGCCAGAGAGATGGTGGAGACTGAAAAGTGGCACACGTGACCATGGGAGGTTTAAAAAACTGCAGAAATTATGGGATGGAAGAAGTGGCATTATGGGAACTTGACCCCTGGGTCCTGGAAATTTATGGGTGAAATTTTAGTATCCTACAAAGCACTGCAAATATGTCCCATAAGACATTGTGCAGGACAGCAACACAGGTAAAGTTGCCAATGTTCTGATCGCACAAAACCAAATATCCTAGCCTGCCCCTTCCCACAAGGTTCTGTGCCCTACTCACTACATTCTCCCTCCCTTGGTGGCTCGCTTTCCCCCACCCTCACTCACTTTCACTGGGCTGGGGCAGGGGGTGCAGGCTCTGGGGTGGGGCCAAAAATTCGGGGTTCAGGGTGCGTGAGGGGGCTCCAGGCTGGGGCAGGAGGTTGGGGTGCGGGATCTGTCTGGAGGTGCTGACCGGAGCCACCAGGGTCCCTTTTCAACCAGGTGTCCCGGTTAAAAACCAGAACACCTGGTCACCCTAAACGCAAGGCACTCTGGAATACCAACCCTTGGTGCATTGTGTTTTGCATCCATGCAACTCCTACCCTTGCTGCATTGTTTTTTCCATCCATGAACCACGCCTGGTGAGTATATGCAGTGCTGATGCAAGCCCCAAAGTGTGCAGGCTCATGTACAATATATGTGCATAACTTACATCAACCAAACTTTGTAGTGTGAATATCGCCTTCAAGAGGCTACACTGCAAAATGACTCTCTAGAGTGATCTCATTAGAGAACTGGGTGATTGGATTAGCAACTGATGAATTGTGCTGACTGAAGCAGCTGCAACCCCCCTACATCAGCAGCACTAGAGCTTCAACCCACGCCCCTTTGCAGGCTAGTTATCTTGCATTTACTCAATATAGAAAATGTTTGGGTGTGGACAGGAGTCAGGTTAGGGACAATACTCAGATTGCACCTTGAGCTAGCTCTGCAGGGAAAACAGGCCCCTTATGATAAGTCCAGTGTCACATAGGAAGTCTGTGGCAGAGTAGGGAATTACCGTTGCCACTTTTGGTTGGATGTATTCTTGGAGAGATTGGCAACCCTAAGGGGATTGAAGCTAGGTATCACAAGTCCAAGGCTAGTGCCCTAACCAGGGGACCATCCATTTTCTTTGGGAGTTTGGTCAGGCCTTGAGTTTTGTTCTTGCAAGTAGCGAGTATGAGCACCCTTATCTCTTGTGGAAGTGAGTTCCAGGTTGCAGTCCACCTCCTATGACAGTTGTCTTCTCATGAACCTCCAAAGCTGGTAGTATCATTGTTGCTATGGAATAAATATTCCTAGCAATGAGAAGCAAAGGAAAGGAGAAACAGAAAATATTTGCTATGAAGCAGACTTGTCTTTAAAATAGAATGTTTTGCAAACTTTCCCATGATTCTGTTATACATGTTCAGCTTGTTAATATACACTTCATAGCATCTACGGCTTGGTCTACACTATAAAATTAGGTCAATGTAAACTGCCTTGCGTCAACCTAGATGTGGATGTGTCAACACTTGAATTTGTCTCCGACCCATGGAAACGCCCAGTTACAGTTGAGCCACTCTCGATGTATTGAGTTCAACGCAGTGTGAGTGTAGACACTGTGTTACTTACATCAACCCTAGCAGTCCTCCAGTGACTGTCCCACAATGCCCAACACTGATCACTCCGGTCACACTTGTGAACTCCACTGCCCAGGGGACATAGAGACCAGAAGGCCCTCCTCCACTTTAAAGCCTTGTGAATTTTTGAAATGCCTTTTCCTGATTGTCCATCTTGGTGAGCACACCTAGCAGCTCTCCACTGCTGACCATACTGGCTACATGCTCCAGATGCCATCCAGCTTGGAGTAGACCAGACATATTGGCTCTCCTGGGCTTATGGGAAGAAGTGGCTATACAGGCACAGCTACAGACCAGCTGTAGAAACATGGACATCTATGTGCAGACTGCCTGGGGAATGCAGGGCCAGGGCCAGGGACCAGCAATAGTGCCATGTGAAAGCAAAGAAACTGAGGCAGACATATCAGAAGGCCACAGAGGCTGACAGTCAATCTGGTGCCAAGTGGCAGACCTGCTGCTTTTACAGAGAGCTGAATGCCAGACTTGGCAGAGCTCCCCCCTGCCACCACATGCCCCAATGGATACCTCTGAGAAGCCTGAGCCGCAGGCCCTTGTCATGAACAGTGAGGTGGAGAAGGAAGAAGAGAAGGATGGGGGACATGTGACCAACGGGATCCAGCTACAACACAAGCCAGGACCTGTTTGAGACTCCACCACAGTCCAGTCAGTCCTGGCTGTCGAGCACAGGTGAGCCTGATGCAAGGGAAGTTACCTTGAGTAAGGATGTAATTGTATTTCCCATTACAGTGAGACACTGTGCAATCCTCTCCTGAAAGGTTCTAGGGATGGCAGCCTTAGTTCTTCCTCCATGGTAGGACACATTCCCACCCCAGATAACTTCAGAAGACACCACTGCAGTACACAGGCCCAGGTTGCTTTGGGACACCATCAACAGTTGTGCTCTGTGCCTTTGTTATCCTCAGGAATGAGATATCAGCTAAAATCACCACCGCCTGTGGAAAATGGTGCCAGTATTCAGTGCCATTGTCCTGTGCTCATCGTTTCATGCAACCGAGGAATTCCTTCCTCTTTACCCTCACCCCTGGTGCTCAGAGTGGCACTGTGTCCAACCACTCCGAAGCAGAAGTGTCAATTAGCCTGTCTTGTTTAAAGCTTTATGGGAGCGAGGGAAGGGAGTACTAAATATTAACGTTCACTTTCTGTTGTGACTATACGGGCCATGGTACTTCTGCCTGTTTTATCTGCAGCTGCTGCCATTGTGGCCTTGAGGGGCTCCCCCTCCATACCCACAGAACACTCGAGCCAAATAAGGAGGAGAAAGGAGGGGACTCAGGATGACATGTTCCATGAGATCCTGCCAGCCAGACAATGAGCAAAGGTCCCAGAGGGAAAATGCTGCAGCCAGGAGAAAGACTCAGTAGTCCCAGCAGGAAAAGGAGAGGGAGACTGCTCATTATCCTTAGCCTGCATTACGATGCGGTCCTACCAGTCAGTACTTGTTTCTCAGGCCCAAAAATGGTGTTCCACCATCTGTAGTTAGTTTGAACACCACCAACAACCTTGAATTGGTTCCCACCATGTCCAACAGCAATGTGTCCTCTAGGAAATCGTCATGTGCCTTGCTGATTTGGTTCTGCAAGTATCAGTGGATTGTGTGTCCTGTGCTTATGACAATAGTGCGGAGATGTGGCAGGCTCCAGGCTCCTGCCACATTTGGTGGACAGTAAGGAATGCCACATGAGTTCATGGGATTTTTAAAAAAAAGGTGCAAAAATTATGGGATATAGATGACATTACAGAATGGAGACAGTTGCACGCTGGGAAGTTGGCCCCTTGCTCCCAGGCATCCCTGCAGGACTCATTTCTGCCACACCATGCTTTGCTAAAACTCTCAAAAGAGGATATGCTGGATGGTAGTGGATTGCACACTGGGATACCTACCCATAGTGCATCACACTATGCATCAACACGAGCACTTCTGGTGAGTCTGTGCAGCGCCGATGCAAGGAGTCAAGTATGGACCTGCACAAGCACTATACTAGCTGCAGCAGCTTTATGCTGATGAAACTTGCATCAACGGAAGTTTGTAATGTAGACATGGCCGTAGCCCAGATGTTAAATTTTCCTCTGAAATGATTATTCTTTATACTAAAAGGATGATGAGCCTTTTTAAAATGTCAGACTTCTTGTTGCGTTCCTAAATCATGTTAAATTTTGTGTGTGGAATGATTAAAAGCTAAAAGGAGTTAGAGCCTTAATGTCATTCAGATGCATTAATTCTTGGGAAACAATGTTACTTGACAATGTGCATTCTGAAAATTACTCAACGGTTTTATTTTATGCTAGTGTTTTGGGTTGGAAGGAAGGATATGGTATTTGGGCTATATTCTTCTCATTGTGCTCTGGGGATCTCTTTACAATAATCTGTACCTATGCTGCACAGAGCAAATGTTAATTCTAACATGAGAGACTGTTTCTATAGATGTGGGTACAAGAGCAGAACTTTGCCCTTTTATCTGAGTCACCAAATATAGCAATTTGGGGACTGGATGACTCAGATACAGGCAAAACAATAGAGAGTATTTAACTGGTATGTTGCCCATTCAGATTGAGTGCAACGCCTGTTGGTATTAGCTCTGGGTTTTTTTCCCCCTTAGAAGAATGAGAGGTTAGTTGTTCTTTTCCCTGTTTTTACAGTGCTTCGGGGAGGGTCACAGATTCTTGTCCATTGAATAGTAACATGGACCTTTTGTGGGGCAGTGGAATGACCTTGGTCTAACTCTCCAGTGACCCTTAAAATTGGAGTAACAGAGGGAGCAGCAGTTATGTCAATAAAGGCTGAAAATGAAGTGATGGTTGAGACTGGGGAGCTTGCTAGTGATCTGAAGAGTTTGACTGATACCAGTGGTAATCTGATACAGGAGCATTATCTCTCACACAGAAATGGTGCGTCCGGAGGGCTGATGGGTCAGGTCCTTAGTTTGCTTAAGGGCACAAAGAAGGAAAATACATCCTCTCTATCCTGCAGGACACCAAGAATCCTAATTAGGATTGCTAATCCATTCGAAGGAGCTTGTGTTTTCCTGGAACCTCTCCATGGGTCTGTGTTCCCGGGTCACGGTGATGGAAAGTTAACTTTATTTTTTTAAAGTTCTGCAAAGACAGATAATTTTGAGCTGAATCAGTGGCCAGATGTGGAGGCTGGATCCGTGGTTCTTATCCTGCACAGAAATTGCATAATTATGGAAGATTTTCTGATGAGCCGAGTGTCTTACTATTTAATGAAGACTTTGGCCGATAGAATAAAGTTAAAGTCCTGGGGAAAATGTAGTCAGAAGCAGCGTACCTAAATACAGGAATAGAAAATCATTTTTGAATGATATGTTAGAAGTCAAGGCTTCAGTTACAAATACTGGAGTAAAAATATAATTGTGGGCATGTTTCTGCCCCCCTTCTGTTGATTTTAATGAGACTTGTCACAGAGTAAGATTACTCAGTATTAGTAAAGTTAGCAGACTGTGGTCCTTGACAATGCCCACAGGCATTCTAGTTACTTCAGAGAACGAAATTCCAAGCGAAATTTGAGACGTAACACAATCGGAGGGGTGATGACTAACTGTGATGAGGGGATAGGGCAAAGAAGGACTAAGTTTACAGCAATGTAATCACATGGTTACTCAGTCTAGAATGTGCACATAGTGATGATTTAGTAACTTAAATAGTTCATCGTGTATAGCAATAAGGAAGACCAAGCCACGAGTAAATTTTACTGAAGAGTATTTCCAACCACTGATGGAATTTACTCAGTGATGTTCTTCATCCTGTGCTATGCAGGAGGTTAGACTAAATGATCATAGTGGTTCCTGCTATTAATTTATTAATCAAATAGAAAAGTAAGCACAAAATAGTTGTGCATCACATGTTTTGGAGTGTTTTCACAGACAGTTAAATGCTTCTGAAGAGTGCACACTGGGGGCCAATGTTTCAAAACTTTGGGTTCCTAAACTAAAACGAATTCATATTTAATCTGCTTAATAAGTGGCCTGATCTTCAGGGGTGCCGAGTACCTGCTGTTCTGATTGACTTCAACAGCAGCTGTGCATGCTCACAAAAATGAAAATCAGGCAGTTTATCTGGATGCAACAGCAGTTTGAAAAAATTGGCCTGATTTTTTAACTCATCTGGTGGTGCTGCTGCTTAAGGCATTTTGGTTCAAATCAGTTTTGTATTTATTGAATTATGATTTCTAATTTAAGGAAAAACAAAAATACATATTCATTGTGGCATCTTAAAAAGGGGGGGGGCACGTACATCTGTCTGGGTGCTTAGGTTTGTCTATTTACTTATTATGGGTTAGTAACAGTATCTGTATTTAATTCAGGTCTCAATAATATGACCATGTCTTGTGCTCTTGTCTTTCGCAAACATCTCCTAAGGGGTACAACTTAAGCAAAAACAGGGGAAGACCATAAGAAACATTTAGTTGCTTGGAACCACCTGAAACAGGCAAATCTGGAGGGAAAAGTGTTGAGATAATTTGTGTTCTTCAGTCTCCTGAGAGGCATGGGTAGGTCTCAGAATATATGTGATCTCACACATCTGTCAACTAAATCAGAGATCCAAATGCAAAAATCTATCACTGGGG
Source organism: Mauremys reevesii (assembly GCF_016161935.1). Lineage (NCBI taxonomy): Eukaryota > Metazoa > Chordata > Testudines > Geoemydidae > Mauremys > Mauremys reevesii. The sequence continues at coordinate 21,519,885 of NC_052628.1, read as the reverse complement.
TTTAACAGTATAAGATTTGTGGCAATTCCCAATATCCATAACTAATGGGTGGGATTACAGTGAGACATGAAATAGTATTTTAAACTGTGACAAATGTAATCTTGCACTGATATTTTCATGTTATTTAAAGGGAAACTGAAATATAGGCTAACACTGTAATGTATTTTAAAATATTTCTCCTTTTATTGTGATCTAAATTATTAGAATCAGCATGAGTAAACTGAGCATTATATATAGAAATTAATAAAGTATCTTTTCAAAAAACTGTGGGATGAGCAAAGTGGGATTTAGTTTCTTGTGGTTGGATAGCATCCAGATTCCCAGCTGGCATAAAGTGGCATCGCTCCATTAATGGACCTTCGTCAACTTACACCAGCTGACAGTATAGATTTCTGTAACACAACGTAATGGAGATTAATTAAAAATGTGAGTTGAGTTTGCAAAACACTGTGGTATATTTATGTCAGTGAACCGAGAGACTTGTCACAAATACAGGCTTTCTTGCTGTGGTATGATAGATGGACTGTGACATGGTAAAAACGAGTCATGATGCAGTCTAGGTGACCTAATGCAACTGAAAAACAGAGGTGTGACAAATATCAGAGGGGTAGCCGTGTTAATCTGGATCTGTAGACATGAGAGGTGTGACATGCATTTGTCTGTAATGTGACAACTAAGATCTAAGCACTAACATATTTAATTTAAAAAGCAACATTTGTATCTAAAAGGTCCAACTTCCCTCTCCACTGATTTGTAGGATCTATGTCACAAAATGCTGCATTGCCGCTAACAGGTAGGTAGGGGGGCGTGTGTGTGTGTTTGAGAGGGAGGGAGGAAGAGATGTTTATGTAATATTGAGAACAATGAAGGGGCATGAAGGTTGTATGAGAATCTATGCAAGTGTCCTATTGCACCAGATGTACACAATTTAGAACTTCATCTTTGTAATACTTTCTATTACATTACAAGTGGAAACTTTTCCACACTGTTGACTCATATTTTTGATATCTGACATGTTAGGTAAAAAAACCTGTCTGGATTAATCAGTTGTGGAAAGGTGCATTTGGGTTATCTTTTGGGAATGACCCTGGTTTTTCAGAACAAATAGATGTGTGTGAGATAATTCTGTGTGGAGTTGGAAGAATAATTTGAGTACAATACACCCAGGTACAAAAACTACTAATAGGCTTCTTTTTAATTAAGATAGAATAAGGCACCTTGAGTGGACAAAAGTTGCTTAAATCTAGCCTCAGTGGAGCAGAGTAGCCCTAGCGGGGGGTCGCGGCCAGCCCCCGGGGGCGCGCTAGCGGCAGGCCCCGGGGCGCGCGGCCCCGGGGTGCCCGGCGCGGTGGCGCCGCCAGCGCGCGGCGCCGCGCCGCAGGGGGGGCCGGGCGGAGCGGCCGCGGCGGCGAGGCGTCCCGCCGGCCCGGCGCCAGTCGCCGGCGCGCGGAGAGTGCCGCTCGCGGCCGGTCGGGGCGGGTAGCGCGGCGAGCGCATAGCGCGCCGGCGCCGGCCGGGCGGGCAGCGCAGCGCGGCGCCGAGTTCGCGGCCCTCTTTGCGCGCGGGTGGAGGCCCTCGCGCGGCCGGGGGCGGGGTAGGGCGGGCGGGCGCTCGTAGGGCGCTGAGGGCGCGGGTCGGGCGGGCGCGGGGTGGCTCAGCGGGTGGGGCGGGGGCGGCGGCCGGGGGCGAGTCGGGTCGGGGCGAGGTCGGCGCCCCGGAGGCGGGGGCGGGGTGGCGCGGCCCCCGGGCGGGGAGGGACCCTCGCCCCGGGCCGAGAGTCCGCCCCTGCCCGCAGCGGGGTAGATCCGCTCTCCCGGCCGGAGACCGCTGGCCTGCAGGGGCAAGGCTGTCAGTGGGCCCGGTCCCCCCGCTCGCCCCCCTCCCGCCCAGAGTCCGTCCTCTCTTGTTGTGGGGCGGCTCGGCGGCGGGCTAGGAGGCCTCCGCCCCTCCTCGGTCCCGGTCCAGCAGCCTGCCCCTTCCCGGTCGTCCCCGCTCCGCCAGCGTCCCCCCGCGAGGCCCCCAGCACGGCAGGAGCCGGGCCAGCTGCCACCCCCTGCCAGGCTGAAGGCTCTCCTCCGGTCCTCTGCTCTCCTCCCGCTGTGCACCCCCTCTGGGGCCCCCCCCCTCTGCTAGCAGCCTGGTGCCCTGTCCCTGCCTCCCCTGCCACACCCTGCCCCCCCCACCCCCGGCCCCCACGCCTGGGCACCTGGGCCTCCCAGGCTTTGGCCCCTCTCCGTCCTTCCCCCCCCCCTTCACGGACCCTCCACGTAGGGTGCCCCTTGCCCCCTGCACCTGCTGTGACTGCCCGGCGCTGCCTGGAGGACCTTATACCATACTTCGTGAAGTCCGCAGCTCAATCTCCTTGGGACTATTAATTCCTCCCTTCATGGCGGTTGGAGGCCGAGGTACCACTCCCAATAGGTAGTACCGGCGTGCCGCAACCGCGGAAGGCGAGGGGTGGGTTCGTTGGTGGGTCGGCAACGGTTGTTGAAGACAGTGTTATGCGTCCCTACATCGCGCGAGGTTTTAGGTCAGTCACACTGAGTTGGGTCAAAGGTACGGTCCTGCCTCCCCCGGGGCGTCTGACGTGGTGTGGTCGCCTTTGCTGCTTTGTCTTAGTACTTGGGGAAGGGGGGCCTTTCTGGCCCGTGAAGGGTTTGTGCCGTCGTGTTGTTTAGCGTATCAGTCCCTCCTCCGTCCTTCTGCCCCGGCGGCCGTCGCCAGGAAGTTGGAGCCAGGCGCCCGCGGCATATTAACTGCTGGCCGTGGTACCAGGGTCCCAAAGCCCTCTTGCCACGCGGCGGCTGGCTTGTGGGAGTCGGCACCAAACCGCTGAACCGCGTGGTGTCCATGTAAGTCACCGCCTTCTGGCCCACTAGCCAGTTAGGCCTACCCCTTCCTGGCCCAGGTGACATTTCGTGGGGCTGGTTGTCAGGGGTCGTCCCCCCAGCCCATCCATGACCCACTTGGCCCCAGGACGGTTCCGCCGGGGTGTCCCGATGTGCCTTTAAATGGTAATTTTCTGCCCAGTCGCGTGTTGTGTGCGCGGTCTTCATGTGTGGTTCGCCAGTCAGGTCATGAGCGGCCCGTGCAATCGAGCGAGCGTGCGCGTCCCTGGGTGTTCTCGAGAGATGTGGAAATGCGGATGTTCGTTGAGGAGGTGCGGTGTCGAGCCCCTCTATCGTGTTCTGGGTCAGGAAGAGGTCCCGCTCATGCATCGCCCGCAGGCAGGTACTGTGCAGCGCTAGCATTAAATCAGCATGGCATGGCCATCGTGTCTGAGGCATTTAATTTCTAAGTTCTGTCTTGCCGTGGTCTGCTAAGTCCCATGGGACCAATACTATGGGACTTCTCGGGACTCCTGGGACTCCCCCACCACCACCTCTCATCAAATCAGAGGGGACTCCAACACCTCCTCACACTGATGGGAGGCGGGGCACTGTGTCTTCCACTTTGTGTCCTGGGTCCTCCGCGATGTGGTGGTTTGCTAACGGCACTAAGCCCTTCCCCGTGGTCGCTGGGGTGAGGCGCATCTTTCGCGCTCGTTCCTCTGCGGTCCCGGGGGGCTGGGGCTCGCACATGTCGCACCCCGTCCCGCCGCTGGGCCTGCTAGCTGCCCCCCTGCCTGGTTCTTCTGGTTGGGGGGTGGCCATGCTGGCCCTGGGGCGGTGGGTCCCGGGTCTCTCGGAGGGCGCAGGAGGTTCGCGTGGTCCTCCTCCGCCGCCCTCCTCCGTACCTCCTTGCTGGCCCCCTCTCCTGGCCCGGGGAGGTCAGCTCCCCCTGCTGCCCCCCCATCCTCCTGACTGGGAAGGGAAGTAAGTCGTGATCTTGGCCGATCCCTGGCTCCGGTAATCCACCTGCCCCCCTTGTTATACTGAGCCCTCCTGAGTCTGCTGAGCTCCCCCCCCACCTCGAGCCCAGCCTCCTGGAAGGAAGCGAGCTCTGGATAGCTCCCTGGGCTATACTGCTCCATCTTCTGGGTCTCCCGCTCCTGGAGCCGCAGGAGCCTCTATCAAAGGACTAGATCCCTCCCTCCTCTGGAGGGGACTTTAGGAGGGAGAGCCCACTGGCCTGGCCCTCCTTCTTCGTGAGAGAGGAGAGTCCAGATCTTCTCCCTAGAGGGGTGTACCTCTCAACTTCCCCAGGAGCGTTGGAGGCCAGCCTCAGGCAGTGAGGGAAGTGCGTTGAAGCGCTCCGTCATCCCCATCGGAGCGGGGCTCGGTGCCGGGCCTCAGTCAGGTTCACCAGTGCAGCCAGTTTGGTCAGGTAGCGTCGCATCCCTTCGGGGATTCAGCAGCCTACACAGTACCTACCCGGCGACGATGCCTCCGGCGTCCCTAGATCCATGATGTCCTTAGGACCGCACCGACCGTGCCCTCAGTGTGATCCAGTGTTAGCTCTACACCACCAGTGCCATGTTACCACCACTGCGTACGCCTGACCCCCGATAATCCGAGAAGTCCACCTATCCGGTGCGCGACCGGTCCACGGCGCACAAGAGGGGAGGGTCGACGATGGGCCTTTTGGGCAGGGCGGGCTCTCCTCTGGGCTTGGCCAAAGGAGCGCAGGCCTCTGCGGTTCTGGGGGCCTCCCAGGCCAACCTCCTGGGCGGCTCTCTGGCGCTCTGCACCTCTGGGGCAGGGGCTCTGCCAACCGCAGGAACCACCCCCCGGGGCGCGGCTGCGGGTAGCAGGCGCCGTCCAAGCCAGACTTGTGTCTTGTAGGGGGCTTCTCCCGATGGTACCCCGGGGCCCACCGTTCTCTGGCCGGTGGGACCGCCCACCCGCGGGCCCCTGCCTCCTGCGGTCCTGTTCGCCTGTTCCCAAGGTGGGACTGGCATGCTCCTCGTTCTCTCCTCGATGGGGCCCGAGCACATCCTCCTGGCCGGGGCACCTGGGTCGCCGGCTTGGGCTCCCCTTGGCTCCTTACCTCCGCTCCCTGGCTCCGAGGCTCCCTCTCCCTAGCTCTCTGTCGGGCATCCCCTGCCCCTTGTCCCTGGCTCTGCCGTCCCCCCCTCTCTCCCTCCTCCCCGGGGGCCCGAGCCCCGGCCCGGCCCCGAAACCCGCCCCTCCCCGCCCAAGAGGCTTGTGGCCCCCGGCCCCCCACGCCCCCTGCTGGGACCACCCGCTCCCCTGGGGAGCACTTCCCCCCGCCGCCCGAGGTACCCCTGGCCTCGTACGCCCCGCGCTGTGGGGTGCCACCCATGGGCCAGCCCCCGCTGGTGGGGGGGGAGCTCCTCCCGCCCCCCAGACAGGCACTAAGGCCCCATCACCACCCCCGGCACAGGCCACCATCCCGGGCCAGCCGGTGGGGCAGGGCCTCCTCCCCGACTCCCCCCAACACCCTGCCCCTCCCCAGCCAGTGACAGGCCCAGGCAGACTCCTAATCCACAATCCATGGCTCTGCACCCCCTTCCCCCTTTGCCCCTCCGCCCCTGCGCGGTTCTGCCTCCGCCCGCCCCCGGTGGGGTTGGCGGGCTCCCCCCGGGCGTCGTGGGGGGCCGTCGCGGGCCGGGGTCGGCTCTCCGGTGGGGGGCCTTGCCGGGGGCGGGGGACCGCTGGGGGCGGCGTGGAAGGCCTCCCCGTCCCCCCTACGGGGGGGGGCCGTCAGGCCTGGCTGGCCCCGGCTCTGGGCGGGCCTGGGGCCCCCTGCCTGTCCCTGCCTCTCCCGGGTCCATCTCGTCCTCGGTCCGCCTCGGCCGTCGGCCGTCGCTGTACCTGGGCCCTCCCTGGGGGGCCTCCTTCCCCGCCCTGTGGGCTGTCAGCCTGCAACTCCCCCTCTCGCCCGTCCGCCCTCCGGTTCCAGCCCCGCGTCCCGGTTCAGCCCGGTTCTGCAGAGGGCGTCCGGCGGCCGGGGCCGCGGCGCCCCCAGCGGGCGCGGCTGCTGTGCCCGCAGTCTCCCGGGCTGGCTCAGCTAGGTCTCCGCCCGCGCCCCGGCCAGCGGCCGCCCGGGCGCCCAAGTCCGCTGTTCCGGAGCGCCGTCCTGGGCTGCCCGGGTCAGGGGCCGCTGGGGCTGGGGGGCCAGGTAGGCCAGTGGGCTGGCGGGTGGCGACCATTCATGGCGGCGCCACGACTGGGCCTGCCGGGCCCGGCGGCCCCGGCCCCATCTAGGGCGGGGTAATTTCCGGGACCGGGGTCGGGCGCGCCCCTGCGTCGCGACAGGCGTGGTCGATCATCCGGCGGCGATCTTAGTTGCTGGCGCGGCTGGTCGCCTGTGTTGCTGCCGGTCTGGGCCCGGAGGCCCCCCTGCTGCTGTTCCTGATGCTCTGCGGCTTGCCTGCTGCTGTGGCTGCTGCCCCGCCGCTGCGCTCTGCGCTGCCTGCTGCTGCTCTGCTGCTGTGCTGCTGCTGCTGCTGCTGCGCTGCTGCTGAGCTCTCTCAGGGCTGGGCCGCGCTGCTGCTGCTGCAGCTCTGCTGCTGCTGCTGCCTGCATGCCTGCTGCTGCTGCTGCAGGTGCCAGCCAGCCCAGTGCCCAGCGGGTCTCAGGCGGCAGGCTGGGCCCTGGGCTGCACGCCTGCCTGCCTGCTGGCCTGGTGCTGGCAGGTGCCTAGTGGCCTGGGCCCAGTGCCCCCGCGGGCGGCAGGGGCGGGCTGGGTACGGCGGCACGGCGCCGCGTCTTCCGGTCGCGCCTGCTCGCGGCGCGGGCGGCGGAGCCCAGCGCCCAGGCCGCGCGCCCGCGCGAGGTAGCGCGGGCGGGCGGGCGCCCAGGTCCACACACTCGCGGGTGGGCGCGCGGCGCGCCTAGCGGCGAGGTCCCGCGGCCAGGGCCCGGGGGGGGGGGACCGAGCGGCGAGTCCGCCGCTTCGGGCGCGCGCGGGCGGGGGGAGCGCGGCGCGCCGAGCGCCGGGCGCCCGCCGCCGCGCGCGCGCGGTAGCGGCGCGGCGGCGCGGGCGCCCAGCGCGGCGGGGTAGGGCGGCGGCGCGGCCGGCCAGGCGCCGCGGGCGGGGGGCGGGGGGGCAGAGCGGCGGGGGGCGCGCCTCAGCGGCGGGCGCAAGGCGCGGCGGCCGGGCGCTGGTCGCCCAGCGCCGGCTGGGGGGCGGGGTTGGGCGGGTAGGGTCCATAAGGCCCTTCCTGGCCGGGGGGCGGGGAGCGCGCGCCGCTGGCGCGAGGCGCCAAGTAGCGGGCGTAGAGAGGGGTGGGGTGGGGGGGGGGGGGGGGGGGCCGGGCTCCGAGGGGGACCTCCCCCGCCCCTGATTGGCAAAAGCAGGGCTGCCTGGCCTTGGCGGGATCCGCCGCAACACCCCCGCCCGCCGCAACCGGCGGTACTGCTGTCGGTTTCTAAGTCCCGTGGGTAAAGTCCCCGGTCACTTCCTACCGGCCGTTGGCGTTGTGGGCGCGTTGTTGGGGGCCCCCCCCCCTCCGCAGGTCTCTCCTCTCCGGGGTCTCGGTCTCCGCTCTGCCGGCTGGCGTCTGGCCCGGGGCTGGCTCCCTGCTCTCTCTCTCGCAGCAGGCCGGTCTCCCCCCCTCCCCCCAGGGCAGCCCACAGCAGAGACCTGCAGGCTTTTACTGGTCTGCCAGTTGGAGCTGCGCATGCCCAGCACTTCCTGGCGTGGGCTCCCTCTGCTAGAGAGAAGTTAAACCCCTGCTGTTACCAGTGCGAGCTGCCCCTGCCCGTCACACTCAGATATGGCATTACAGTGGATACCATTAAAAGACAGCTACTAATGGATTAGGTGGATGTGCCAGTTCTGTGTGGGGCATTTCCCTGGTCTGAGGGATTTGCTGCATATGGTCCCCATCAGAAGTAATTGTGTAGCAGGTATCAGAGGGGTAGCCGTGTTAGTCTGGATCTGTAAAAGCAGCAAAGAATCCTGTGGCACCTTATAGACTAACAGACGTTTTGGAGCATGAGCTTTCATGGGTGAATACCCACTTCGTCGGATGCAATTGTGTAGCAGTTACTCTTGACCTAAGAGGAGAGGTAACTGCTAGGCTCCCAAATGGCTGCATAACAGCTAGCTCAAAAGTACAGCATATGGAGCATCTGCTCTTTATCCTTAAGACCTTCATCACATCTCCTGCACTTTCTCTTCTCCAGCTATGCAGGCAGGGGGTATATCCCATTGCACAGAAGTTGGGCAGGGGCTATGAACACAGTGCAGTATGTAGCCATTGCTACTCTAGTGTAGCTTACTTTGGCCCCAGAAGTGTTGTGCTAACAGGCTGCTACAGGAGACATTCACCCTGTGAGAGGCAGGCCCTAAGGTGGGCATATCAGAATAGCCCACCATCGTTTGACAGGGGTAAATATCAAGGCAAGTGTTTACGGTGTTCCCAAAGATTTGCAGGACGCTCTAAGTAAAAGGTTAGTACTGAGCAAAGGACAACTGAGGCTGAATATTTTATTTCTCTGTGTATTAGAGCCAGTGAAAACATTATACTTTCATTACTGAGCTGGCCTGTTTAGGTTTTGTCGTCACTTAAAAATTGGCTGTCTGTGACAATGGGCGCCAACAACTAGCTACCATCAACACTACCCCATCAATTGGTGTTGAAAACGGTTGGGCGATTGAGAGCTGTTATCAATGCAGATTTTTAAGTGCCGACAAAGCCTTAATATTGATTTGTTCTGAGGAGTAAAGCTGAAGAGTGATATTTACTGTGGGATAAAAGCTAAAATTACTTTAGCTTGCACTGACATTTTGCCAGTGAAGTTTTAGCATTCAGACCACACAACGGAAATGTTTTCGAAGATGTATTGCCTCCTTAAAGCAGACTTTGGGGTTATGATCTGATGTTTATAATTGTAAGTCATTGATAGTCATTTAATTGAAAATACAAAACTCCCACACAATAGCAGTTAGCATTCATGTGATTAAAGTTAATCCCTTTTTAAAAAACGCTTGTGAAATATAAACAAGTTGAACAGATTTAAATGGAAAAAGTTTTAAAGTCACACACTTTATCAAGAGTGAAAATTAAAAACATTTCATATGCTTTACATGTGGTTTAAAAGCATATGATTTCAGATCATATAATAAAATCAAAGGAATTTTTAATGGGGATTAACAATAATTAAGTTTTGCTTATGCCAATAATATTTTGGAGAAGTGCCACATATTTCTTTGGAAACCAAAAGGAATATTGGTGGCTGAATTGTACTCAGGGGGCTTAATTATGTGTTCAGATAATGGAGCCTCTACTACAGTTTATCTCACTGTGGCATTGATTCAGCAAGGTAGTTTAAGCATGTGCATATATAATACCAACAGACCCCAGTCATCGGCAGGCAGGATCGAACTGGGGACTTCCGGAGCTTAGCGCAGGAACCTCTGTCACATGAGTGGTAGAGCCAACTGGCTGTTAGCTAAGGCTGTAGAACAGACTCATTTTATCTCTCTATCTAAGTGGTCTCCATGCCGCTAGATGAGACAGCATACCACATCTACGAGGTGTGTGGGTTACACATAGTCTCCTGAATTGGGGCCCAAATGCTGCACTTACTGCATGCATGTGAGCGAGGGAGCGGAACTTTTTGGGTAAGTGAGATTAGAATAGAATCTGAAATTTGCAGCATCTTGAAGGTAATTCTTATCAGATTTCAGCATGTTGTTGAAAATGGCACGTTTTAGAATGTCAGACCACAAATTTAGTGCAACTCTGGAAGACCTTTCGTGTGGTAGATGAAACACAATCAGTTCTGCAGTCCAGACTATGACTTTGACTCATTGTTGGCTCAATCAAAAGTACAAAATGATTTTAGAGCTTTTTTTGCAGAGAGATTTATTTGAGGCTTGGCATTTTTTTGCTAAAATTAAAGATGGGGCTGTTTTTTTCTAAGCTTGCTCCATTTCAGCATGTCCATTTTCTGAAGAAAGTTCAGTATTTGGGAAAACAAAGAGGAAACGGAAAGTCTTCCCTGAGAGACTGACATCAATAAAGGCACAATTCCATTGGCATGGCAACTACTGTACCTCTCTACTTTGCAGCCCTTGGTTTGTGCGAGGCATTATTGCTTTTGTTATTTGTTGTTGGATTTTTTAAAGTTCCTCACAATCCCTGGGCTGGAGCATCTCCGTTTCACAGATGAGAAAGTAAGGCATAGGGAAATGAAGGACCCAATCCAAAGACTACTGAAGTCAGTGTAAAGTCCGCTAGTGATCTGTCCAGTCATACAGGAAGTTTGTGAGAGAGCTGGGAGTTGAACTGAAGTCACTTGACTCTCAATGCAGTGCCTTAACCACAACCACAGTCCCCCCAACCTTAATCCCCTCCCTCCAAAATGCAAAGTAATGCGCATTGGAAAACATAATCCCAACTATATATATAAAATGATGGGATCTAAATTAGCTGTTCCCACTCAAGAAATAGATCTTGGAGTCATTGTGGATAGTTCTCTGAAAACATCCACTCAATGTGCAGTGGCAGTCAAAAAAGCAAACAGAATGTTGGGAATCATTAAGAAAGGGATAGATAATAAGACAGAAAATATCATATTGCCTCTATATAAATCAGTGGTATGCTCAGTCTTAACTATTGCATGCAGATGAAGTTGCTCTCATCTCAAAAAAAGATCTATTGTAATTGGAAAACATTCAGAAAAGGGCAACAAAAATTATTAGAGGTATGGAACAGCTTCCATATGAGGAAAGAGTAATAAGACTGGGACTTTTGAGGTTGGAAATAGATGACTAAGGGGGGATATGTTTGAGGTCTATAAAATCAAGACTGGTGTGGAGAAAGTAAATAAGGAAGTGTTATTTACTCCTTATAACACAAGAACTAGGGGTCACCAAATTAAAATTAATAGGCAGCAGGTTTAAAACAAACAAAAGGAAGTATTTCTTCACACAAAGCACAGTCAAGCTGTGGAACTCTTTGCCAGAGGATGTTATGAAGGCCAAGTCTATAACAGAGTTCAAAAAAGAACTAGATAAATTCATGGAAGATAGATCTATCGATGGTTATTAGCCAGGATGGGCAGGGATGGTGTCCCTAGCCTCTGTTTTCCAGATGCTGGAAATGGGTGACAGAGGATGGCTCACTTGATGATTACCTGTTCTGTTCATCCCTCGGGGGCACCTGGCATTGGCCACTGTCAGAACGCAGGATACTGGGCAAGATGGACCTTTGGTCCGACCCAGTATGGCCTTGCTTATGTTATGTTCACTGATTGCAGTGGAAGTTTTGCATATGCAAGGACTACCAGGTTAGGCTCAAGCCTATACCCAGGTTGTGGCAATTTAAGGTACTGTTGATCTGTCCCTTTGCAGCTTTTTTGATTGATTGATTCAGCTTTCCTTTTGCGTGCGGATAGAGGTTACTGAGGAGTTGGGAACACACATTCTTTTGGCTGACTCTGCTCAGTTTGGTTTGCTCAGCCCCTGGAGTGTGCTGTGGTTAGAACATTACACTTAGTGAATGGCCATAGTTTTAGTAAACACTTATTAAATAAAAAGGGCACCGATTTTTTTTTTACAGTTTTTTAAAAATAATTGTAGTCCATTTATAAGTGGCAGTTTAATAGTGCATCATGCAAAGTATCTTTGGAATGATTCCTTATTGCAATCTAACTTAAACATCTATATAGCAATATTCTTAAGAAATAAGTGTTCTATTTTGGCAAGCCCCAGTATTGTATTTGAGCCTGATCCAAAGCTCATCATAGTCCGTGGGAGATTTTCCATTCGCTTCAGTGGGCTTTGGATCAGCCCCTTAGTGTCTCTTACATTTTGGACGATTTTTCATAAAGAGCTGGAGTAACTGGGAGTCTGAAACGCCTCGGCCGTGCATCGTGTGCAGGCAGCCGCGCACCTCCTTAAATTGCTTACCCACTGACCTAAGTCATGACCTAGATGGACCACCCTCCCTCTACGTGAAATTCAGCCTTTGTGCTTGTTCAGGTACGGACCTGCTGCTTGGGTCAAATTACTGTATTTGTTAATGGTTTTGTGGTGTGGACTCTTGCACACTAGGGATGGAGTTAAAACCACCCCACCCTTTTTACAGCTTTGGTCTCCAATCCCAGATGCAGAAGGCCAGCCATTTTCCTGTTAAAGTGCCTGGCCCTCATTTGCTATTTTTAGTTGGTGTGTTACACTTTACAATGGTAAAACAGGGAGTTTTTCTGTAAATGGCCTCTGTTGTCACAAAAAGAACTTGTATAATCAGATGCGGCTTTTTAAAAATTGAATTGCCTCCTAACCAAGGAAAAGTGAGAGAATGCAGAGTGAAAACAGGTTTCATGGTAGTGCTCACATTTAACGGTGTGCCATGATCTTTAAACAACATTATTCTACAGCATTATAGCATCCCACTGTTTCATGGAGTTAAATAATTTTCCAGAGCCACAGTCTAGCTGTGCATTTGCCATTTTGTACAAATTGCTCTCCTGTTAGGAAACCCAAATGTCTTAGTATGTTGTCTTTTTTTAACTGTATTGCAATGAAATTTCCTCATCCTCTGGGAAATTAGCAAGATGTGTATACAGAGTGATACAGAGCCATTTTTCTATTTCCATCATATTTTCATATTGGTGAGAACTTCTGTTAAGATGAACAGTAGTTATGTGTAATGGGTAAAAAAATAAAACAGTTATACAAACATGATATTATGCGTTCATAGTGTTGGAAACTCTGTAGAATGCAGATAGGACATTTAGGAATTCTTTTTTAAGTCTACTTCATTACAAATCCTTATTGTAAATCCTATTGTAATAGCATAACTTTAGGTACATTATTTTGAACTTGTCCTCAAAAGTAAAATTCAGACAAGCCATGCATGGAATGCCATTTGCGTCATACACCACATATGAGAAGTTTAGAATTACATTTTAAGGCAGCACTAACTTCTAACATCCCTTTCCCTGCAATCAGCCAAGAGACGAAAAATCACTCCAATAGCTTCCTGAATGGGAACTTCAGGAGCTGGGCACAATGCAAGGTAAGAGGTTGTCCAAACTATGGACTTACTGATGAGAACAATGGGGACATTCAATGAACTTGCAGGCAACCATTTAAAATCCAATAAAAAGGCAATACTGCTTTATACAATGCATAATTCAATGATGGAACTCATTGCTACGAGGTATCATCGAGGCAAAGAGCTTAGTAGAATTCAGAAAAAAGGCTGGACCTCTAGATGGATGCTGAGAGCATCCACAATGACTTTAGGATACAAACCCTGATGTTTCAAGTCACCCACAAACTGAGGGGGTTAGGAAGAAGCTTAACCCATAGGCAAGTTGTTCCCAGGTTGTTCATTACTGGGTTTCTGGACCTCCTCTGAAGCATTTGGTACTTGCTACTGTCTGGGTTAGGACAGTAAACTAGAGACGGTATGAAATCTCAGTGGTGTTCTGCAAAGAGCAGACTGGTCACAGGTGCCTTCTCTCCTTGTTTCCACCTGCTACATTTCAATAAAAGACAACTAAAACTACATTATGTATTTTAATGCTATTTTTCCATGCAAGCAATCACGGTATAGTTTTCATAACATTATGGTGTGATTGTAAACCTTGTGCCATGTCTCATTAGCCATAGTAAAGGCTGGATTCAATGCTGTCCAGGGATACCTTTTAAAAATAAATAAAATTATTGTCTCGGAACCCCCACCTCAAATCTTATTCACTCCCTGGTTTTAGATACTTAAAATTTTAATCCCCCGTGCACCTTTACGGGTGGTTCTTCTCCACTCACAAGCACTCAAGAGTCCTCAGGAATGTGAAACCACAAATACCTTTTCACTGGAAAAAAACATAATAGCCATATACTTACATGAGATTAAAAATTAACAAAACCCAAAGTGTGTATCCAGACTATGACCAGCCTCATAGTCCCAGTTATTAATTGTCTGGCTTGTAGAGTTCAGAACTCCTCTTCTTCAAGTAGTCTCCATCTGCCTACAGCCTCACTCCTGAATCCATTTATACTTGGTGGTGGTCAAAACAGGCACCAAATCCAGCAGCTCCAGTCCAGCAAAGCCCACACCACCAGTTCATACTGGCATCCATGCCATATTCCAGCAATCTGTTGGTTGCTCTTTGCCCATCCCAACATAGGTCTTTCTAGTCCTGGATCTTTACCTGCACTGTTGACACAGGAGAACATGAAAACATTTGATATTAAATCATGTATTTTTACAATAGGAACCGTCTCAGCACTTGGTGACTCAAAATAAGCATTTAAAGAAATAGGTAGATGTGGTTAAAGGTCAAAATTGTAATCCCAGGCAATTAGCTGAGTCTACAAATAAATTCTTAATTCTCCTGTCAAATGTACTATTTATTTTAATTTTGATTATTTTTGTGATGGGTTAGCCCCATTACTTTTGAATAAGATTATGTCCATTAGACAATCTACTAATTCTCATACTGCAGGCAAATCGTAGAAAGTTTATAATGATCTCTTGGGCAGTAATTCTAATGCAAATTCAGGTTGTTTTTTAAAAAAATGCTTGCCCTTTAATGTTACCGATACTGAGGAAAATGGCACGTACAATGAGAAATGCAACCTCTACATTGCTACAGAAGTCATAGCTTTTTGTTCTATCTCTAGTCAAGTCTGTCTTGAATTCAGTTGTTCTCTGTTAAATGATATTGAAAGGGTAGATACTACAATTCAGGTAGATACTTAAGCATGTGGCTAATTTAATACTTGAGTTCCAACTACCATGCCCAAGTAAACTGAGCCAGTATTTAGTTTTGATTGTCCATTTACCAGAGATTCATATATAAACCAAAAGTGAAAACTGTAGCATAATTCTATCTTTCAGTAGCTTTATGATTAAAGCAAAACACTTTTTTCTCTGCAGGAATTGCATACATTTAATTTTCATTTATGGTGAAATTGCATCCTTGTAATCTCCAACACTCCTGTTTCTTAAAGGAGGAAGTTTGAAAAAAAGGTGTTTTCACAGGCATCTTGGAAGAATATGATTGAGAAATGCTGTTGTGTAAGCAGGAACTAGAGCCAAAGTATTCAAATTTGGTGCTTAAAGTTATTTGGCAAAAATCATATTTAGGCACATCAATATTTTGTAGAGCATCCACAACTCTCATAAATAAATAAAATTGAAGTCCTGTGGATGTACTTCTGTGGCTGCCATGAACACCATCTCCCCCATTAAGAACAAGACTGAGGCCACCAACATGTTGATATATGTCACTCAATTGAGTGAGAACCCATAGTTCACAGTAGAATTTGGCTTTTAGGTTGAGGACAGTGATGTGGCCTCAAATGACGCAACTATGGAGGAAGATGTAGTAGAGACCCTGAGATTTAGGTAGGAAGAAGTCATTTGTGACTTTGATGAGAGCAGTTTTGGCAGAGTGAAAGGGTGGAAGGCAGGCTGGAGGATCTCCAGTGTGGTGTTGGAGAACAGGAATGGTTGTAAATAGGGAGTTTGTGTTCTGAGGTGAAAGGAAGATGGAGATGGCAGGGTGGTTGGGAAGTCAGGTAGGATCTAGGGTAGAGTTTCTGAGGATGAGGGAGATACAAGAATGCTTGTACTTTGAGGGGAACTGGCCAGAAGAGAATGAGAAGGAAGGATGAGAATGGAGGAATTAGTAGCTGGAAAGAGATGAGCCAAGAGGCTGGTTGCAGGGTTAGAGATAAACGAACCTATGCATCAGTAACAAAGGGGGATGCTATGTTGGGATGGAGTGTTGATGAAGAACAGGAGATAAGATGGGAGTTGTGGTATTCCTTGTTCTTTTCTCTGAAAAACTCAGGGAAATCTTGTATGGAAAGTGAACCTGGGTTAGGACTGGGGGAGGATTTTAAGAGTCAAAAGTAGCTAGTGGGCAAAGGAGTCAAAGAGAGATGGGAAATAGTGCTGCTAGTGCAGAACTGCAGGAAGGGAAAACCTATTTGTAGTAGAGGAGGTCAGTGCAGTCACAGGACTTATTCTAGAGGCTTTAGGTTACATAGGAGTGGAGACAGTGGGTGTTTAATTATTGGTTGTTCATGGTGTAACCCCAAAGAACCTTTATGGTTTCTTTAATTAGTTTGTTCTTCATGTTCACTCGATGAAGAAAATGTTGCAAGTCCTCCATGCTTAGATAGGTGTAGTATCCACCATCACTTTTCAGTACTGCAGGCCCAAGCACTCAAAAATCATGAGTCAGGCCCACAGTAAATAATGAGATTTTAAAATAAAAAAGAGGGTTCTTTTTATGTGCCTTTTTGTTTTTTCAGTCTTTGGGGTACATTTGGCTGACGTTTCACGTTTTCCTGCTCAACAGTGAGGGCTAAGAATGTACTTTAACTTTTTTTTTTTTTTAGGCAAAATGGTTCATTTAGAAAATATTGATTCAAATTGACCTGAACACACTTATTTTCAATTTTTCGTTTGGTGATTCATTCATTCATTCATGCCCGTCACCCCAACCGGGGTATAGGCCGCCAACAACAGATCTCCATAGTCTTCTATCCTGGGCCATTCGCTCTAGCTGGTTCCAGGTATAGCCCATTTTTGCTATCAACCTGCCTTGGGGTTCCACTGCAGTGCCTGTCTGGTGATGTTGGTTGGCTGAGTGTATGTCCTATCCAGCCCCACCTTCTCCTTCTAATTTCTTCCTCTGCTGGGAGTTGATGGGTCCTCTCCAAGAGGTGGATGTTACTGATGGTGTCTGGCCAGCGGATCTGGAGAATCCTTCTGAGGCAGCTATTAATGAAGGTCTGGATCTTCCTGGTGGTTGTTTTGGTTGTCCTCCAGGTTTCAGCTCCATACAGTAAGACTGATTTCACGTTGGAGTTGAACAGTCGAATCTTTATTGCCAAAGACAGCTCTCTGGAGCTCCAGATGTTCTTGAGCTGTAAGAAGGCTGCTCTTGCCTTACCAATCCTTACTTTGATGTATGCTGCTGGTCGATGATGCTACCTAGGTAGGTGAAGGACTGCACTTCTTCCAGGGAGCTTCCATTCAGTGTGACTGGGTCGTTGCTGATGGAATTGATCCTAAGGATCTTGGTCTTGTCCTTGTGGATGTTGAGGCCAACCTGTGATGTGGTCTTCTGCATCTGCTGTTTACAAAGTCCAGGTCATCAAGCTGGGTCCACAATGACCATTGGATTCCATTCCTACGCTTGTAAGTGGATGTCTTCATAATCCAATCGATGACGGAAGAAAGAGAAGTGGTGACAACAAGCATCCTTGTCTGACTAAGCTGTTTGTGAGCTGCCCTCCGTGGATCACTCTACAGTGTATGCCGTCGTATGAATTCTTGATCAGGTTGACCACCTTTGCTGGGATGCCATAGTGCTTTCTCATAGTCAACAAAGTTGATGTACCATGATCTGTTCTGCCGGAAACCTGCCTGTTCATCTCGTAGCTGTGGATCGACGGCATCCTTCATTCTCTCTAAGAGGACTCGGTTGAAGACCTTCCTGGCACCGACAGGAGTGTGATTCCTCTATAGTTGGCACAGTTGCTGAGGTCTCCTTTCTTGGGGATTTTGATGAGATATCCTCTTTCCAGTCAGCCGGAATCACTTCTTCTTCCCATATTTTCTCAAAGAGGGTACAGCATTTCCACTGAGGCATCCAGGTCTGCTTTCAGGGCCTCTGCTGGGATATCGCCAGGTCCAGCCGCCTTCCTGTTCTTCATCATGGTGATGGCTTTTCTGATCTCGTCTCTGGTTGGTTTATCGCAATTGATTGGGAGGTCCTCGTTGGCTGGGTCAATGTCTGGTGGATTTGGTGGTGCTGGTCTGTTCAGGAGTTCCTCAAAGTGCTCCGCCCATCTGTTCATCTGTAGTTCTATTCCTGTTATAGACTTTCCCTGAACTTTCCAGACAGTCAGCTGTTTCATGTTACCGCTGTATGCTGCCTGCTCTGCTTCTGCTGCCAGTCCATCCACATAATCTCTCTTGTCCTTCCTAATATTCCTCTTCACTGCTCTGTGGGCTTCAGCATACTCTTTTTGAGCTTTGGCCTTTGCTGCTCTAGTCCTGCTGTTGTTGACTGCTGCCTTCTTCTTCTTTCTGTCTTCTATCTTTGTCAAGGACTCTGCTGTGATCCACTCTTTCTGCTGGTGTTTCTTAATTCCAAGCACTTCCTGGCATGCTGACCTAAGTGTGTCTCTCACTTTCTGCCATCTGTTGAGTACACTGTCTTCCTCTTCCTCAGACCGATCCTGTAGTACTGAAAACTTGTTCTTCAGCGCCAATCCAAAATCTTCCTTGGTCTTATGGTCCTTCAGAAGGTTGACATCCAGTTCTTCTTCAGCTTCAGCTTCAATCTGGCCACCACTAAGTGATGGTCGGACGCCACGCCTGCTCCTCTTCTAACTCTAACGCCCTGCAAGGATCTTCTGAACTAATGCAGACATGGTCGATCTGGTTTTCTGTCATGCCTGCTGGTGATACCCAGGTACTCTTGTGGATCCAGGAAAGATGCTGCCTCCTATGACCAGATTGTTAAGTGCACACAGATCCACAAATCTCTCTCCATTCTCACTCATCTCTCCCAGAGCATGGGTCCATCCTGTGTTATCAGGTCCAATTTTGGCATTAAAGTCTCCCATAAGGATGGTAATGTCTTTGTCTGGGAGAGTCTCTAATATTTTCTGGAGTCTGTTGTAAAAGTAGTCTTTGTCCTCCTCTTCACTGTCATTGGTTGGAGCGTAGCACTGAACAACATTCATCTTAATCCTCTTCATTTTAGTTCTGAAGGATGCTGTGATGATCCTGGGACCATGTGCCTCCCAACCAATCAGTGCTCTCTGTGCCTGCTTGGACAACATGAAGCCTACTCCTGTGTGCTCTTCATGTCCTGAATACAGCAACAGCTCTCCTGTCAACAGTCGTCTCTGTCCAGCTCATCTTGTCTCGCTAATGCCTAGTAGGGTCAGGTTGTTGCTCCTCATCTCTGCTGCAACCCATGTGCCGATGGTAATCCTCCTGGCTGCAAGAAGGGTGATCGGAGTTGAAGACCCTTCTTTTCCAGGCTAAAAGTCTCTGTTAACTCTATTGTTGGCTGACTTGGGACAGGCAGATGGCCCCAAAGGACCTCTCTGGTGGAGTTTCGTTTGGTGAGAAAAACCGAAAACAAATTCAGTTTCACGTTGAAACAAATTTGAATTTTGTTCAGATTTTTCAGTGCACTGAAACAAAAACTCAGTTATTTGCTCAGCTTTAAGCTCATTTACTTACGGGGACTATGAAAATGCACCTCAGCGCTCTGCTGGTTACTCAGTAGCGTCATAATACTGCTTTGGAATCCTCTCCTGGAATGTATCACATATAGTTGGAAGTAGTGTCCCCACACTGCAGCCCACACCCCGAATTTAAGGTTGGAGTGTAACACTGAATTGGGATGAAGTTACACTTATTTTATCTGATGTCCTAGTATCCTTTTTGAGAGGGGAACTCTTCCCCAGCAACAGTCTTTGCTGTTACTATCCATCACCCTCCTAGCACTTCCTAGAAGTGATGGATGTCACACAACACTGTGTATATGGGAGGGGAACTAGGGTGACCAGACAGCAAGTGTGAAAAATCAGGACAGGGGTGGGGGGTAATAGGAGCCTATATAAGAAAAAGACCCAAAAATCGGGACTGTGCCTATAAAATTGGGACATCTGGTCACCCTAGAGGGGAACAGAGTGGCTGCTAACTGTCCTGCTGCTAATGCCTGCAAGGAGAGAAAGCAGTAACGACCAAAAGCGCGCGCGCACACACACACGCGCACACAAAATAATAATAAATAAATAAAAAGGGGGCTGGAGGGTGGGGGTAGAAGTGAGAGATTTGCCCCTTTTGAAAGTTAAGCATCTGAGTCCATCTGAAAAGTGAGAATTTCCTTGGGAGCTATAAATAATCAACTATTTAATGCACCGAAACATCTCACAGCTCCACAAAGAGAGGTAATCATAGTAGTAGTAAGACAGTGTTTATTGTGCAGAACACCTTGTGCAAATTTGGCGTCTTCCTGGCTTGTAATTTAGAGGCACTGTTTACTCCAAAGGCTTTTATCAGATGTTAGGGAGTGTAAGGAGACCCATCAAAGTGTAACTCTACTCCACTTAAATGGTTTAATTTGAGCTCTGGAGCCGAGGGCTTAATTCGAAAGTTTAGAATATATAAGAGATTTAATCATAAAAGATTAAATAAATCCGAGCTACATTTTGCTTCCCAGTAAGTCGTATGATCCATAATTAGCCTATTAAAAAGCCTAATTAGCCCAAGTGTCTCATTTCAATTAAATATCTTTTGTGATAAGACTGTTCTGATGTAGCCTACTGTATGCTGCGCTGTATCTTGATTCGTTAGGGGAAAGCCTGTGAAGTGTTCAGACTCTGGGTAATCAGGATTTAGATTCAACCTTTGTAACCCTGTCCTGCAGTGAAGTTGTTCTGTAGTAATACTTTCAACTGAGCACATATTGTAGAGCTTTATAGGCCTAAAATCTCAAAAGCCTGTGTGGTAAAGCGCCCCAGGACAGAAGTTAGTGTGAGTCAAAGGCCAATACTGTGTGACAAGGTCCATGATTTAAACCTGCCTGAAGAAACTCTAAAGAAGCATGACATAAAGGTTTTTCTGCTTGAGGCTTTTCATTCCACCTGTTGCCCTATGACCCACCTCCAGCTAAACAGAAACGAGCTCTTCTCTTCCTGGCAACTCATACTTTTCTCTGTTCAAAATGAAGTCACCTTTCTTATATTTCTATTTTTTTTTTGCATTTTCCCAAGCAAAGTTTTGAGATATAAGGAGGCCTAAGAGGAATGCAATTCCTTTATTTCCTGTATATGTGTAGGTATATTATACAGGATGATGCTCAAGAAAAAGATCAGCCATTTACTTTATCAGATCAGATTAAACCAGACTGCACAAACCTTTCCAAACATTTTAGATTATAATCTTTAAATTGGGATGCATGCAATCTGAAGGTCTAATAATAATCCTGCACTTTCGACTAAATGGATATGTAATCTGTACACATCTAAGTTCATTGTTTAACAGCATATGCCCAAATTTATTTGGCTACAATCATACCATTTTTTTCCAATTAATTTTTAGTTTCAGAATTCCCAAAGAGTATTCCAGGCAACAAAAAATAAATAAAGGAAGAAAGCAAAATAATCTCTTGCACATTTTAACATAAATCTTTAACATACCATGTCCAAAGCAAATGAAATTCCCTCGGCATAATGCACTTGTTTAACTCAAGTGAACAACCCCAGAAGTAGAGGTTCTCTGACATATGGTCTCTGGAGATCTGCCTGGTTACATGATGCTGACTCTCCTTGTTTCTAGCTGTCAAATCCCATTACGTATGCACATATCCACAATCCTATTTTTCCATGTAATCAATTGCAGTAGCTGCCCCACTGACTGTAAGCGGATGGGAAGGTGGTCTGTGTGAGTGGTAATGGGAGGTGTACACAGGACAATCTGTTTGCAAATATAAGGCCTTATTCTGCCACACTTACTCACACTGAGAAGTACTTTACTGTTTGAGCACATTTTATTTATTTGTTGTGGTCACCAGTAAACAACAAAACCAAAAAAATACACAAGTCCAAGAGAAAATTTCAGGGAAGAGCAAGAGGAAAAAAAGAAGTGGTCACAACAGGCCAGTACTGAACAGAGGGCACAACATATGCATCGCTGGTGGGCTTGTGTCAGAAGATTATTTTGTACAGGCCAAACTAAAGCCCCAAGCTGAGTGTGTAAAAACAGGTTTGCACAATCTTGTGAAACTCACATCCATACAGTGTGGCACTCTCACCTGGATCCACAAAAGGACTTAAGCATTGTGGGTGGAGTTGGGTGTGCCCAGACATGCCAACTGGATTGGGCCCCACAGTCAAGATAGGCCTTGCCCTGCCTACCTCTTGCTGGTTTGAGGATTGTGCTGGAGTTCAGGTGTGAGGTAGGCAGCTGGCTGTCTGCTTTAGGCAGCATTATCCAGGCCCAGAGAGGCAGAAACTTAGGGTGCCAATGGAGATTCTACAGTGAAAATTTAGGCACCAAGTGACTTTAGGTGTCAACATGGTTAGGTGGCATCTGAGCAGTGGTTTTGTGGATTGCCAGAAACTAGCACTTAAGCACCTAAATCTGGGTTTTATGTGCCTAAGTTCCTTTGTGGATCTGGACTTCTGTCCCCTCCTAGTGATGGTTGAGCTGCAGACAGAGGTTGATAAACCTGCTTCAGTCTTGTCTAACAGAAGTGGGTCAGGCAGTAGCAGCTCATGCGTTAAGATCCAGAGGTCCCGGGTTGAGTCCCCATTCCTGATGACCCATCCTGGGAATTGTTACTACTGCAAAACCAGTTTTGATACAGACCAGTACTCTGACTTGAGCACAGTCCCATGGAGAGCCCTCCAGCATGTTATTACTCCCAGGAACAAGAGTAAGCAGTGTGAGATTTGGAGTGGCCAGCTCGGAGAGTATATGTGTTAAAATCCTCTCACTGTGTTCCACGACCCAGAGCCTGTGCCACAATGGTGCCGCACTGGGACAGCTGTCTTTCTGCATATGCATGAATTTTGCTTCAGCTACTGTTCTAATGTATTAGTTGAACCACAGGGTGGTTTGGTTTGTTTGATTAAAAGTGTTATGCGAGTATCACAGACCTGGTACAGCCCCCCCGGCTGGACACTCACCAAAGGGGGTGGTGTTTGGACTACAGCTGGGTGAATGATTTTTTTGTTTGTTTTTGTTCAGACAGCCAGGGCCATAGCCATGGGTGGGCCTGCCTGGGCCTTAGCTCCAACTCAAATCTGAGCCTGTGTGAATACCAAGTTTAAGTATATTTGTTAACAAACAGGCTTATTATTGATTTATTTATTTTATTAAGCCATGCATCCTGAAGGCGGGTACTCAGGGTTTGGACATTGCCCGTCCACCATAAGTTGGAGCGCACCCAAATTTCCATTCCTAGCTACGCTACTGTGGAGAGCAAACTGAAAAATCAGAAAAAAAAAATTTGGATCAGTTTTAAAAACATTCAGAATTTGTCAACAGATCAGAAAAGTCCATTTCGTTGTAGTCAGCATCAGAAAACTCTGTGTGTGTGTGTCCATCTGGCCTAGTGGGCACTTGCTTGGGATGTGGGAGACCTAGGTTTGAATCCCTACTCTGGAGGAGGGTCTTGTCCCCCCGTCCCACCTCTGCCCCCACCCATGATCAGCCTAACCACCAAGCTATAGGCTGTTCTGGGGTGGGCTGCTCTCATTCTCTCTCATTGAAGCTCCCCTTTGTATAAATACCTAAATATGCACTGGGCCAACTAGAAGGAGTGAGAATGACTCTCTAGTCTGGTGATTAAGGGACTTTCCTGGTCAGTAGGAACTGTGGATTCATATGTTCTCTCTGACTGACTTAGAGGGGGGATTTGACTGCACATCTCCTTCCTCCCCAGTGAGTGCCTTCATCAGCAGGCTGGGGGCCAGTGAATAGTTAAATATGTATAAAAATTGAACAGTTTCAATAAGAGAAGCTGAGAGCAGACTAGCCAAAAGCTTGATAGTTAGGGCACTCACCGGACAGATAGGGGACCTGAGTTCAACTCCCTGCTTCAGAGTGGGAATTCAAATGTGTGTCTTCTACATATCAACCTTTTGCCCTGTGGCCAGGGCACTTGCCATCTCATGTCTGTACTCTCTCTTTTTTTACTTTTCTGAAACTGGTCAAAACTAATTGGGTCAAATTCAGTAATAGATTCAGCATGACAGAAACTGCATTTTTTTGGTGAATAAACTATTTATCTGAAAAAATTCTCTCAGCACTGGTTTGGAGCCATGTGCTGGAGCCATGTGCTTCTAAATGCTCCAGGGTCCAGTCACAGGTATTGGCGACACAATTCCTGGGCATAGAACTGTGTCTCTGGTACCACTTCTAGGGAATACACTTCCCTCAGCCCACAGGGCCAGTCCTGACTCCTCAAGCACTCAGTCCCCAGACCTTCACCCCCGGGAGTACTCTGTTTACGGTTTAACCTTTCAGGGACATGTGATAGTTGAAGCAAGCAATGCACAGACTTTGCTGAGGAATTTCTAAACCAATCACACTTTCCTTATAGACAAATCACATGAGATACACAAATCTAGGCAAAATAATAAACACTTGTATGCAGTTCCCTCACTTAAAGTCCTCACCACGCTGGAACGTTCTTTGGGTTTTAGTCAGTGCCTTTCGGGGGTCCTGGGTCCCCTTCTGGACCCCACTCCTCCAGCTCAGTTTTCTCTTCCTGGTTACGGGTCTGACTAATCTATCTTGTGACTCATGCTTCTAGCTCCCTTTTGCTTATTCAGGTCTGGTAGTCAAAAGCTGAGCTTGGCCCTTTTAAAGAGAAGCTCTTAACATCCTTTCCCCCCCTTCTGTTTTGCTGGAGGTTTTCCATTGCTCCAACCCTACCCCCTGCAGACAACCTGGGGAGCCATCCCATTGGTCTAAGGTAGATCTACCTGAATGGAAGATCATTCAGGTTAATGACTCTTCATTGTTCCTGTAGCACCTACCTAGCCCAGGTCGGGGAGGTACATGACACAAACCCTGTTAGCAAATGGCTTATTGAGTACACACTGAGGCATTCAACAAAAGAACAATTTTGTAAAATCAACCAGAATTCATAACTTTTAAATATACAAATTTCCCAAATTGTCACAGCAATGATCAGTGTTTATCGATTTTAACAAATGGCATCTTGTCTATTCTCTGGAGTGGAGGGATGAACTAGGTATAAATTTAACCAGAATTCCTATGACAACTTAGCTATTTTGCTACTATTTTTGGATGCAAAATGTTTCTTTGTACAGCTGTGATATGGTATCAGCAATAAATCATTAAAAAAGCAGGGAAAAGTCCAACAAAATTGGGCCCTATTTAAAATTACAAAAGTTTAAGTGTTTTGAAATTAAACTAGCCAGTGACACATTGTTATAAATTACCCCCACCAAAGGTTTGTTTGTTATCCTATCGTATGAAATTGAGAATAACTTCTATAAATACTTAGCTGGCCACAAGGAATGCATGGCTAGGCCAACATATGGTATATATCGTTTAGGAGTAAAGAATGTTTACTACTTTATTTGAAGACAATTTGTTATAGGATGTCATAATAGCCTCTTTAAGCATGCAGTAAATTAAAACAAAGTTTGATGTATAAAGGTTGAAAAAACCACACAAGGATATTGTGACATTCCCCTGGTGTTATCTGGACCGGTGATTTGCTAGGTCACTCCAATCCTTGAGTCTGGGAGCCAACCTTACCCTGCTCTGCTGTGAGAACCCCGCACCCACTCCTGGGCTGTTCACGCACAGCCTCTGGCATGTAAGCTGCTTGGATTGTGCAACCGAATGACACTAGCCAATATCTCCGGTCCCAGACACAACCCTAGGAACCTCCGTCTTGCAGTGTCTGGTTATGCCCACTGAACGCTGTAAGCTTATATGAGTTCATCAATTTAACAAAGAAATTTATATGTAACAGGCTTGTTATCCCAACTGGAGTCTCTGACACGCTTCAAACCAAACACACTGCTTCAGCTCGAATAAACAAACAGATTTATTAACCATAAAGATAGATTTTAAGTGTTTATAAGTCAAAGCATAACAAGTCGGATTTGGTCAAATGAAATAAAAGCAAAACACATTCTAAGCTGATCTTAACACTTTCAGTGCCCTTACAAACTTAGATGCTTCTCACCACAGGCTGGCTGGTTGCCCGTCAGCCAGGCTCCCCCTTTGATCAGCGCTTCAGTTGCTTGGTGCGGTGTCTGTAGCTGGAGGTGGAAGAGAGAGGAAGAACATGGCAAACGTCTCTCCCTTTTATCATGTTCTTTCTTCCCTCTTGGCTTTGCTGCCGCCCCTTAGAGTCAGGTGAACATTACCCCATGGCAGTCCCAAACTGACCAAAGGAAGGGGGGGTGACTCACTCGGGAGTCCAACAGATCCTTTGTTGTTGCCTAGGCCAGTGTCCTTTGTTCCTGTGAGGCTGGGCTGGGTTTGTCCCATACATGCCCTGATGAGGTGTGAACTGCCCCTCTGCTCTTGGGGAGGTTTTGCCTGGGCTTGCTTTAAGCCATGAGGACACATTTCCAGCCTCATAACTGTATACATGAAATTACAACCTATAACATTACTATAACAACGATTACTATAACATTACCATAACAACAATGCTCAGTACATCATGAGCCTTCCGAAGACACCCGCACATAATCATATAATAAGGATGAACATGGGTAGGGTGTTCCCACGAGGTACAGAACATCACAGATATATCTTTCATTAACAAAAAAGTACTTCATATGCAGAGTGTATTTTTGACATATGCCAAAGTTCTTTGGTGTAAATCTAGAGTGACCTTACTAAAGTTACTCCAGGTTACACCAGTGAAATGGAGAACAGAATTTGACTCTCAAGTATCTCTTTCCACAGCGTTAACAGCCCCCCCAGCTGCAGCTAAGTGGATGTTAATGTTGTTTCCTCCATCAGAGTTACTCTTGGACCAGATTCTCTGCTGTCCTGCACCTTTGTGGTCAGTTATATCAATGCAAATCACTTCCATGCTGATTTAGTTGTGCTTTACCTCGCACGGGTGTAATTGACTGTATGAGGTGTAGGGCTGTGGGGAATCTGGCTCATTGCTGTTATTTGGCATTATGAAATATTTATATTGTAGGTGCTCCAAGAGTCATGCTGGGATCCCACTGTGCTAGGCACAGTACAAAGTAGTGCGTTGTTATTATTAAATGATAGTTCTTGTACCTAATAGCTTATTTCTCATCACCACATGACTGTTTTGCAATGTATGGGTGCATCCTGAAGTCCTTGCACAGCCTTTAGTCAGGCAAAACTACTATTGAGTAAGGATTGAACCCTGTGTAAATTATGATACCCAGCAGTTGTTACCTGTTAAAGAGAAAAAGTATCCCACCAAGGTATCTATAAAAATCTTCAGGATTAAAATTAGGAGAACACTGAAGGCCTGATTATGGCTGCACAAGGTGGGGAAGGAAAGCTCCCCGTATGTTCCTGGGTTGGGGCACGTAACAGGCTGGCAAGGTTTGCCTGAAAAACCTCACCCTGTGGGGGTGTGGATTCTGCTGAGAAAGGGATGAGGGGATTCTACTGGCTTTCTAGAGAGACGGTCTAGGCTGTGGGCTGAGTAGTCTGAGGGAGGAACCGCCAGTCTTGAGGAGAAGGTGTGAGCTGAACTTTATCATCATACTGTAATTTTTGTTGCTCAGAATTTGAAACTACAGGAAGGGGGTAAGTTCCGACTGTATAAATACAGTCTACACATGATGTAGAGGTGGCTGGGCAAAGTGCCTAGGTGCTCGTCATGATCACAGTACTTGCATGCAAGAACTGCACAAGTCAAACACTTACCCAGGTACTAGACTCCAAAAGTGGGTGGTGAGGGGTAGGGGTATAGCCCTATTTCCCTCTCCTGTCCACACCGGCCAGGCGAAGGGTGCAAGGGGAAAGGAGAGTGTAAAACATAAGAGGGTGTTGCAGGGCTATTGTGGCCCGAAGTCCTCCTATCACTGTCAGAGGCACTGGGCTTCTTGGGTCTGGGTGTGTCTTTACAACAGTCTAGCCCCATACTTTGCACTGCGCAGTTGAGTACCTCAGGACCTTTCCAAGGTTAAGCAGAAGCTAGCTGACATAAGAACCAGAGCTGAGACCTTTTGACTTAACCCCAGAAGTATATGAAAAAGAGAGAGAGAGAGAAGAAATTATCCTGCAATTTAATCTTTGTAAATCTAAAAGCAGAGTTGGCTTACTAACTAAAATATAGTACAGGCATATCAGGAAAAACTCCTAAATGGATATTATGTTTCACATGGTGTTGTTGTGTCTGCTCAAAAGATTTAGTAAATTGAGTGTGTCCGAGGGAAGGCTGTAGTGCATTTCAAATTAGGTGTTCTGTAAAAGGTGTCTTGTGTCATTTCAGTGTGGCCAGGATTTTCAAAGGTGACTAGTAATTTTGGCTGCCTTGATTTTTGAGCACCTACTTTGTGTCATTTAAATGGGCCTGATTTTTAGAGGGTGGGTGCTGGGCCCTTACTGAAATCCAGACCACTTCAAGGTGTAGCAAATTGGATACCCAAATTCACAAATCTTGGTTGAAAGACATAAAGGACCAAATGCTGGTGTTCTATCCATGAAAGGTCAGATTGCCTATATGAAGAGCCAAGTAAACTAAAGATGAAATTCTGCACTGGGATCCATTGAACTTAATTTGAACATGAACATCAGAGGGCAGAATCTACTTCTAATCAGAGTATAGTCCAAAGGAGAGCAGAGATTTAAATTCATGACAATTTGGGGCTGGAGTGAGAAAGGGATGGGAAAAATTCTGTCTCAATTTAAAAAAAAAAAGAAAGAAAAAGAAATATCTACTTTCTGTTTCAAAAGGTTTTACTACTAAGAGCCTAGCTTTCAAACATTGGAAGCCAGCCCTACTCCAGATGCCCAAACATTCCTGATGAATAGCGCTGTACAAATAAGCTGTCCAAAAAATCAGAAAATAATTGTTTTGGGTTGAAAGGATAACATTTTTTCAAAAAAAATTTGAGCAAAAAAGTTAAAAAAAAATCTGGGGTTGAATGAAATGTTTGGGGGAGTTTTTCTGTGTGTGTGTGTTTTTTTGTTTATACAAAATAGAAATGTTTGTTTCATTTCTGACCATTTTAAAGTAGTTTTGATTTTTAATAAAATTAAAAGAAAGTTTGAAATGAAAAGTTGGGTTTCAACACATTTTGGTCATCTTGGATTTTTTTTATTATTTTTTTTAAAGTTTTTTAGGTTCCCCTCCCCCCACCCCCCAAAAAAAACAATTTGGCAAAACAAACATATATTGGTAAAACATTTTGCTATTGCCGATGCTTCATTTTTTGCTGGGAAAAAAGTTATGGTCCCAATCCAGCAGAGCACTTAAGCATATGCTTCATGTCATTGAGACTGTTCACATGATTAAAATTCAGCGCATGCTTAAGCACATGCCTAGGCCTTAATGTCAATTTGATGGGGATGGGGCAGAATCTAAAACTG
The DNA here is from genome assembly GCF_016161935.1 of Mauremys reevesii. Lineage (NCBI taxonomy): Eukaryota > Metazoa > Chordata > Testudines > Geoemydidae > Mauremys > Mauremys reevesii. The sequence goes on along the minus strand of NC_052628.1, from coordinate 21,490,940 downwards.
TGTGCCAAAGTTTGAAAAAAGCCTTTGGAGATTCTTAAGAATCGCTAGCTATTTACGTTGCAAGGACAAGTCATATAATCGAGTCATACTTAATTAAGGAGCACTTTTAATCTCCCAAGGAATTTGTCCATCTGTTTAGTTCCTATACAGTGACCAGCATTGCAGTATATGAGAGCCTTCATTCTAATGATATACAGTGAAATGATCCCTGCTTAAATGGAATGTCTTCAGGTGGATGAAGTGAATATGTGTTTGTGTGTGGATGTCTCATGCTGACTCTGCATCTCACAGGTGCCTCTACCACGAGCCATGGGCAGGTTCCATGATTAATCTACCCCAGTGCACATTGTAAGTCCAAGTCTGCTAACTACATGATGAGCTCAACACAGCTGTGCAAATTCTTAGATGACAGCACTAATATTGAAAACAGCATCTTCTGATAACTGGAAATTGATTTTAATCAGGACAAAGAGTCCACTTGGATAGCCTGACTCTCCAGATACTGTTCAGATTAAATGTGTTCATCGGTTACTTAGTTCTGTTCTCTTTATATATGGATTTTTTTCTAGTACCACTATAGTCCTGGTTTTAAATGTTTGATCTTTATGGGCATTTGAAGCACATGCATAATTAATGAGTTCACAATCGGTTTTAGTTTCCTAATTATTTTCAGCTGCTTGAAAATGAAATACTTTTAAAATAATCATAAAAGTTTTCAAAGAAAGAAACACAACGCTTCAAAATGGGAGAACACTCTGAGATATGATTAAAAGTCTTGGATGAAGTAACTCAGGCTGTCATTCTTTTACTCCCTTTTATTATTCTTGGCTTATTTAAAAGATCTTCATCCAGATTTGTCTTTTACAAATTCATACTAGAAGTGGATTGCGCAGTTAAGACAAAACAGCTACATCTTCTCATTTTCTGATGTTCGTTTTTTCTAATCTTCTAATGTTATTCTAGGGTTATGGTTTATTTTACTCTGAACAATTAAGTCAATTTAAGTGGCGAGAGTGTAGCATAATTCAGAGAGGTGATTTAAAATGATTTGAGTCAGGTGTGCGCTAAAAGCAACGTCGGAATTGTCTGTGGATGATTGAAAGCTTTTCATTGACAAATGATTGTGATACCAGCTGGCAGATTGCTGAATACAAGGAGGCTAGCATGGGATGTGGAACCTGTGCTGTTGAGAACAATTAGGAAAGTCCCTGCCTTGACTATGACAGTGTTGTTGCCCCTCACAATGTTATCATAAATCTTCTGGTATCTGGTGCTTTTCTTAAAGCCCCATCTCCTGGAGTCATGTTGTTATGAGACATTTCAGCTTTCATTCTAAAAAAAAAAAAAGGGGGGGCTTCTAGCCCTGATGGTTGCAGAAGGGTGGGGGGTTTGAAAATGTGAACCGTAAAGGCTCAAACACCAGGTGGTAAATAAAAAGAACCCACATTTATTCATTTAAAAACCTCATGATTTTTAAGGCAACCTCATGTTTCTTGGTGAGCCTGACTCATGATTTTTGAATTCTTGTGGTTGGGTAAGGTGCTTTGGGACAATCTAGCACCCACTGAAGTCAATGGGAGCCTTCCCATTGGCTTCAAATGCATTGCTTCAGGATAGGGTTGCCAGGCAGCTGGTTTTTGACCTGAACGCCCGGTCAAAAGTGGACCCTGGCAGTTCTGGTCAACAGTGCAGTGGGGGCCTAGGGCTAAAGCAGGATCCCTGCCTGCCCTAGCTCCATGTGGCTCCCTCAAGCAGCTGCCAGGTCCCTGCAGCCCCTAGACACATGGGAGGCCAGGGAGGCTCTGCGTGCTGCCCCTGCCCAGAGGGCCGGCTTTGCAGTTCCCATTGGCCGGGAACCGTGACCAATGGGAGCTGCTGGGGTGGTGCCTGTGGGCACGAGGGAAGTGCGTGGAGTGTCCCTGGCCACCCATGCATCTAGGGGCTGCAGGGACCTGGTAGACACTTCCTGGGAGCCATGGTAAGCGCTGCCGGGTCCCTGCACCCCGAACCAATTCTGCACCCCAACCCCCTTCCCCAGTCCAAAGTCTCCTCCCACACCCAAACTCCCTCCCGGAGCCTGCACCCCCGCCCCAACACCCTGCCCCAGCTGCCTCCGTCACCCCAGACCCCTCATCCCCGGTCTCACCCCAGAGCCCACACCCCTAGCTGGAGCCTTCACCCCCTGCCCCAGCCCAGAGCCCTCTCCTGCACCCTGAACTCATCATTTTTGGCCCCACTCAGAGCCCACACCCCCAGCTGGAGCACTCATCCCTCCCACACCCCAACTCCCTGCCCCAGCCCGGTGAAAGTGAGTGAGGGTGGGAGAGAGTGAGCGACAAAGGGAGGGGGGATGGAGAGAGCAGGTGCAGGGCCTCAGAGAAGGGGCAGGGTAAGGGGTGGGGCGGCGGTGTTTGGTTTTGTGCGATTAGAAAGTTGGTCACCCTACCTCAGGACCCAGTGAATAGTGGGGAGATGTGTGCTTGTGAGGGCAGAGGGATTTCTCAGTTCCCATTCCGGCTTATACATGGGCTACCTTTTGGTGGTCTTGGCAACCTTTCTGCCTCAGTTTTATCATCTCTAAAATGGAGAGGATACCTGCCTCTCAGAGGTGGTGTGAACATTAAATTGGTTAGGGTAAACTCCCGCTGTTCGCTCCTCTCCTGAGAAGCTGCAGAGCTATAGCAGCCCAGCGGAAACATCCTGCAAATTGTGTAGAAAAGGGGCAGGCAGCAAGTCTTTGGGAGCACTGTGGGGAGAGGTTATCCAGCATCCTAACCTGCTGATGTGCTTCCCCATTGTCTGTTGCTGGAAACGAGCAGATGCCCTGAGGATAGCGGTGGGGGCTTGCCCATACTCCAGACTCATTTGGTCACGCTGCTTTGGTGTCTGGAGGGCTTCTGCATGTACTAGCCTCTCATACATACTGAGCAATTAAGGCAGGATGCTGCGTGGGTTCTGTGCATGCGTGCTAGGGGTGTGAACAGGCCTCTGTGACCTTAGATAAATGACCAAAATTAAACCCACATGAGGAAGTTCAAAGTGCTGGTTGACAGTCTCTCCATCCCGCTGTGATCTTGAGCCTCATTAAACTTGCTGAATGCAGCCTGCTTAAATAGTAGTACGTACTAGTAATCCTGGGTCATCCCATAAGCCCTATAAAGCTAATGTGCAGCAAAGCGGGGACTGGGTATCTCAGAAGATTTTTAAATGGGCTCTTGATACTTTAGGTCAAATCTAGCCCTGGTCAGTTGTGGATGAAAAATCACTTCTCTCTCTAGCTGTTCATTGGGCTACTGTCCGTGAAAAAATTTGTGGTCTCACTAGATTCTTGAAGAACAGCGTCCATATCATCACCTCCTCCCCTCCCCCCCCCCCAAATATCACCATTGAAATTGGCAACCAAATTTTCAGACTGGCACCTAAGGTGTGCCCACAAAATTTGCACTGGCACCCGTCACACAGAACCGCACATTTGTGCCTTCGAAACAGGCGATGGAAATTTGAATTTTAAAAAACAGAGTATTCATAGAAGTAAATTTGTATATAACAACTTATTTTGCATGTGCAAATGCTTATTTGTGAACAAACGGGAGGGCTGAGTGCACTGGGTATGCAAACAACTGTGATGGGTAGAGCATGAGTCACCACTAACGTTTGTGAATTTGCCTTAAAGGATGCATTGCCAGGAGACCATACTCCATTCCTTATGCGAGCGAGGAAAGCTAAATCAACAGTCATCCTTTTTCATAGCTTGGCATAAATATTACCATTTTTTAGCAAGATACAGTAAAAGGAATCTCACGTGGCTGGAACTGCAGATGTTAGTTATACATTTGAATGTGTGTGTGTGTCTTCTAGAAAGCACTAGGATTCTGAAGCCAGATCATGCAGTGAGTTGGAGAAGCTTTCTGTTTTTTTTCAGTCATCATATTAAAGCCAAGAATGATTATCCCGAGCCCCAGTGCTGCAGCTTTCTGAAGTGTTAGCTTTTTTAATTTCAAACTTTTGACTAGCCTCAAAAGTTGAAATGTTTCCAAAACCTTTCTATCATATGTATCATATTAGCACAGGTTTTATTTTTGATATTCGGTCAAATAAAGAGAACCAGCCCACGTTCGGCAAGGTTTATTTGAAAAAAATAGAGATGAAGCTTTTGTGATCTGTGCTGTTGGCATGAATTCAGCGTTGAACCCATCCATTACACATGTTGTCAGATCCCTCACAAAATTCCAAATGTCTCTGGTTTTAGTTTTACAAAAGAAGGCTTTTGTTTTGTAGCTTTGTTCTACTACAAGATAAAGACTGATACAAGAAGCAGCATTTTTAACCTGGATGGGCTTTTTAATTTGTCTTATGCATTTTTTTATTGTGTTGGCACATCACTGTGCGTGTGTTTATTTAGAGCCTCTAAGCAAACATATTTATTTTGTCCTCTGATGTTATCTTCATTTATTCCTCGTCTTCTCTCTGAGGTAGTACATTTCCCCATTGCATCTTCTCGTCCAGTCAGGAGGCTCAAAGGGCCTTTGTTGAGGCCACTGGCAAGCCATACCATTCCACTGATGGGCCACCAGAGGGAAGCACTGTAAGAGTGATGGAGTGTTTTGTTCTCTTGGAGAAAGAACAGGAATTTTGCAATACGCTAAGAGCAGAGGTCCTGAGTAGAGTTGTGCAAATAATTAAACTGTTTTGTTCGGTGGCTGAACCAAAAAAATTTTAAAAAGGTTTTTTTATTTTTATGAAACTTTTAGTTTGACTCAAAATAAAATGTTTTGTTTTTGAGATTTTTTTTTTTTTTACATTTTTTAAAATAAAATGGAAGTAAAATTTGAGGCATTGAAACTTTTCATTTTGAAAATGTCAAAGAAAAATGCTTTAGCTTTTTTTGGTAATTTTTCTTCAGCTAAAACAGTCTGGTGAATTTAACATTAATTCATTAAATGTTTTGGTCAACCCGACAATGCATTTCTTGGTGAAAAAAAGTTTAATCTAAAATTTTTCACCCAGCTATAGACCTGAGGCTACTCTGTCATGTCTTGCTCTCCCATACTGCCCTGTGCAATCATGAAAAGCTAAGGATCTCCAGTATGTGTGTGTATGTACGTTTGGTTAGATTGAATGAGGATTGTATCCTTCTGCTTTGTTGCCAGGATTTTATGATATATTTTACAGTCGTTATTAATATTATCCTTTTTTAAAATGTAGACTAATGTGGCAATATCTGGAAAACACTGGAAACTACTGTGCACGCAGGCACTTTCATTCATTCAGTTAGTGATGTAAAGGTCCATTTATAGCTCTACAGCATATTCTGCAGCCAACCTGTCAAGCTTAGGAACAAGAAAAGGCCATTTTACTTTTGGACCAGCTGAAGGAGGTCTGTGTCAATTAAATTCTCTGTCTATCACAAAGTGCAGAAAGCATTCAATTGCACTGCCTGGTGACAGAAATTTAAAGACCTCAGATGCCCTATGATATTAACTCAAGTAAAAACAACACTGAGCTGGTCCACACCACATAGTAACTAAAAACTATATTTCACCATCTGGTACATTTATACCATTAATTCTTTTGTTGTTGTTGTTGTTGTTTGTTGTTGCCATCTTCAGATTTACTATTGCAAAATCTGCACAGATCATCATGTTTATACCACATATAATGTGTAGCTAATTCTTCAAAATTCTGGGCAAATAGCCATGGAAACAATAAGGCGATGGGCTACACCAGCCACCTCAAGTGAAGATGTCAGCATCTGTCCAGAGACATTCTTGGCAGGCAAAAGGGATCACTTTTTTCGGATTATGGATGCTTGACGGTTCCTGAGCTCTTCCCCAAGGCTCTCCTCACCCCAGCCTCCTTTGTTCTGTGCATACAACAGTTCTAGTCTATGCCTTATTCTATACCCATCAATATTATATCTGAGGGATTTTTTAACAGTAGGAATTTTAGAGATCCTGCAGGCCAAATTTAGGCTGCTAAGTAAGAGTTTATAGTCCAGGACCTACATGGTAGCATTCTCTGAAATGCTTCCAGTTCCATGCATGTGGCCAGTTAGATGGGCAGAACTGCTGGGTCTCAGTGCATGGATGAGATGATGGTGTTCAGAGGAGGGATTCGGGTTTATTAGGAACCAAGGAACCTTTTGGGAAAGGAGGAGCCTATGCAGGAAGGATGGGTTCCACCTAAAACAACATGAAACCAGATTTCTGGCATGTAAGGTTAAAATGTTCATAGAGAAGTTTTTAAACTAAGGGTTGGGGAAAGCTGATAGGTGGGGAGGAGCACAGGGTTCAGACAGAGACATCCTTTAGGGGAGGATCTATGAAACAGGGATTCTCTATATCAGTGGTTCTCAAACTTTTGTACTGGTGACCCCTTTCACACAGCGAGCCTATGAATGCAACCCCCCTTATAAATTAAAAACACTTTTTACAATATTTAACATTATTATAAATTCTGGAGGCGAAGTGTGGTTTGGGGTGGAGGCTGACAGCTCTTGACCCCCCCAAGTAATAACCTTGTGGCCCCCTAAGGAGTCACAACCCCCAGTTTGAGAACCCGTGCTCTATATTCCAGTAAAGAGAAGATAAAAGTTGCTAAAGTACACATAGGAACTGAAGAGAAACAGTCAAATGAAAAATAGTCCCATTCAGTTACATCACATGAAGGCAGACAACTAAATATTGACAAATTTTATAAGTTCTTGTATACAAATACTAGAAGTCTAAATGTTAAGATGGGTGAACTTGAGTGCCTGGTGTTAAACGAGGATATAGATATAATAGGTATCTCAGAAACTTTGTGGAATGATGAGAATCAGTGGGACATGGTAATACCAGGATACAAAATATATAGGAATGACAGAGTAGGTCATGCTGATGGAATGGCTCTATATGTGAAAGAAAGCATAGAGTCAAATATAATACAAATCTTAAATGAATCAGACTGTACCATAGAATCTCTGGGGAAAGAAAGGTTTCAGAGTAGCAGCCGTGTTAGTCTGTATCCACAAAAAGAACAGGAGTACTTGTGGCACCTTAGAGACTAACAAAACTAGATACTCTCATGAAAAACCAACCTTCTACACAAACTTCCTCATGGATAGACTTTACAAAAACTAGGCAAGCCATTTACAACACAAACTTTGCTTCTCTACAAAAGAAAAAGGACACTAAATTGTCTAAACTGCTACATGCCACAAGGAGCCACAACAGTAGCTCCCTTAACCCACCCAACAATATTGTTAATCTTTCCAGCTATTCTTTTAGCCCAGCAGAAGAATCTGTCCTATCTCGGGGCCTCTCCTTCTGTCCTTCCAGACCCATGAACATGATACAGTTCTGCAGTGACCTAGAATCCTACTTTCGCCGTCTCTGACTCAAAGAATACTTCCAGCACACCTCTGAACAACATAATAACCCACAGAATCCTTCCTACCAATGCTACAATAAAAAGGATTCTGCATGGACTCCTCCTGAAGATCAAAACAACAGACTGGACTTCTACATAGATTGCTTCCGTCAACATGCACGGACTGAAATTGTGGAAAAGCAGCATCACTTGCCCCATAACCTAAGCCGTGCTGAACACAATGCCATCAACAGCCTCAAGAACAACTTTGACATCATAATAAAAAAGGCTGACAAAGGAGGTGCTGTCGTCATCATGAATAGGTCGGAATATGAACAAGAGGCTGCTAGGCAGCTCTCTAACTCCACATTCTATAGGCCATTACCGTCTGATCCCACTGATGATTACCAAAAGAAACTACACCATCTGCTCAAAAAACTCCCTGAGAAAGCACAGGAATAGATCTGTACAGACACATGCCTAGAACCCCGACCAGGTGTATTCTATTTGCTACCCAAGACCCATAAACCTGGAAATCTTCCATCCAGGACACACCACACGATCCATTGTCTACAGCCAAGCTCTGAAGAAGTGAGCTGTAGCTCACGAAAGCTCATGATGAAATAAATTTGTTAGTCTCTAAGGTGCCACAAGTACTCCTGTTCTTTTTGTGGAAAGAAATTCCATGCTTGAACAACAAGACTCTAGCAGCAGGAATATGCTACCGACCACCTGGCCTGGATGGTGATGGTATTTGTGTAAAGGTCAGGGAGATTAGAGAGGCTACAAAATCAGAAAATTCAATAATAATGGGGGATTTCAACTATCCCCATATGCACTGGAAACGTGTATTCTCAGGCTGGGATACAGAGATAAAATTTCTAGACACCATTAATGACTCTTCCCTGGAGCAGCTAGTCCTGGAACCCACAAGAGGAGAGGCAATTCTTGATTTAGTCCTAAGTGGAGCACAGGATCTGGTCCAAGAGGGGAACATAGCTAAACTGCTTGGTAATAACAACTATAATGTAATTAAATTTAATATCCTTGTGGGGGGGAAATACCAAAGAAACCCACCACAGAGGCATTTAACTTCAAAAAGGGAAACAACACAAAAATGAGGAGAACAGTCGCAAGACTGAAATGCCTGCAAGCTGCATGGAAACTATTTTAAACACTGTAACAGAGGCTCATACTAAATGTATACCCAAAATTAAAAAAAAAAACAATAAGAGGACCAAAAAAAATTCCACCATAGCTAAACAATAGAGTAAAAGAAGCGGTTACAGGCAAAAAGAGATCCTTTAAAAATTTGGGAGTCAAATCCTACTGAGGAAAATGGAAAGGAACATAAACTCTGGCAAGTCAAGTGTAAAAGTATAATTAGTTAGGCCAAAAGAGTTTGAAGAGCAACTAGCAAAAGGCACAAAAACTAACAGCAAAAATTTGTTTTAGTATCTAAGGAGCAAGCCAAACAGTCAGTGGGGTGATCGAGGTGCTAAAGGAGCACTCAAGGGAAACAAGGCCATTCTGGAGAAGCTAAATGAGTTCTTTGCATCAATCTTTACTGTAGAGGACATGAGGGAGATTCCCACACCAGAGCTGTTCCTCTTTAGGTGACAAATCTGATGAACGGTGGCAGATTGAGGTCAATAGAGAAGGTTTTGGAACAAATAGCTAAACTAAACAGTAATATATCACCAGAACCAGCTGGTATTCACCTAAGAGTTCTGAAGGAACTCAAATACAAAATTGCAGAAGTAACTGTGGTGTGTAACCTATTGCTTAAATCAGCCTCTGTGCCAGATGAGTGGAGGATAGCTAAGTTAATGCTGATTTTTTTAAAAAGCTCCAGAGGTGATCTTGGCAATTACAATGAGCCTAACTTCAGTACCAGGCAAATTGGTTGAAACTACAAGTAAAGAACAGAATTACCAGACACACAGATAGACATGTGTTGGGTAAGAGTTAACAAGACTTTTGTAGCAGGAAATCGTGTCTCACCAATCCGCTAGAATTCTTTTGAGGGTGTCAACAATCATCTGGACAAGGGTTAGCCATTTGACATAGTGCACTTGGACTTTCAGAAAGCCTTAGACTGGGTTCCACACTAAAGGCTCTTAAGCAAAGTAGGCAGCCATGAGATGAGATGGAAGGTTCTCTCACTCATCAGTGACTGGTTAAAAGACAAGAAACAAATTATAGGAATAAATGGTCAGTTTTCACAATGGAAGGAGGTAAATACAGGGGTTCCCCCTCAGGTCTGTACTGGGACCAATGCTGTTCAACATATTCATAAATGATCTGGAAAAGGGAGTAAACAGTGAGGTGGTAAAGTATGATTGCGGATGATACAAAATTACTCAAGATAGTTAAGTCCAAAGCAGACTGAAAAAAGTTACTAAGGCCTTTCACAAAACTAGGTGACTGGAAACAAAATGGTAGGTGAAATTCAATGTTAATAAATGTTAAAGTAATGCACATTGAAAACATAATCCCAACTATACATACAAAATGATGGGGTCTAAATTACCACAGATACTCTAAGATTTCTTCCTTGAGTGGTTAGTTCTCTGAAAACATCTGCTCCATGTGCAGTGACAGTCAAAAAAGCTAACAAAATGTTAGGAACTATTAAGCAATGGATAGATAATAAACAGAAAATATCATATTACCAATATATAAATCCATGGTTTGCCCACACCTTGAATACTGTCTGCAGTTCTGGTCACCCCATCTCAAAAAAGATAGATTAGAACTGGAAAAAGCACAGAGAAGGGCAACAAAAATCATTAGGGGTATGGAACAGCTTCCATATGAAGAGTGTTTAGAAAGACTGAGACAGTCCAAGTCCGTTCATTTTAGAAAAGAGCTACTCAGAAGGAATATGATAGAGGTCTATAAAAACATGGATGGTGTGGAGATAGCAAATGAGGAAGTGTTATTTACCCAGGGCCGGTGCTTCCATTTAGGCGACCTAGGCGGTTGCCTAGGGTGCCAGGATTTGGGGGGGCAGCATTTTGCCGCCCTTGGCGGCAATTCGGCGGCAGGGGGTCATTCTGCGCTCCGGGTCTTCGGCGGCTGTCCATTCTGCGGCGGGTCCTTCACTCGCTCCGGGACCCACTGCCGAAGTGCCCCGAAGACCAGGAGCACGGAAGGACCCCCCCGCCGCAGAATTGCCGCCAACAACCGGGAGCGCGGAAGGACCCCCACCTAGGATGCCAAAAACCCTGGTGCCGCTCCTGTATTTACCACTTCATAAAACACCAGAACCAGGGGTCGCTCTATGAAATTAGAAGGCAGCAGGTTTAAAACAAACATAAGGAAGTACTTCTTCACACAACACACAGTCAACCTGTGGAAATTGTTGTGGGGAGATATTTTGAAGGCCAAAAATATAACTGGTTTCAGAAAAGAATTCGCTAAGTTCATGGAGGACTTTGTGACTTGGCCAGAGGGCTGAGCCACACAAGACCTGGAGTCAGAGGCAAGCAGGAAGAACTGGGACCAAAGATACTGGCAACATTATGCCTGGTTAAAAGTGTGCCCCACCACAGTGAGAAGCTCCCTGTAGTTTTTACTGTGAGGTAGCTAAGGAAGGTCAACATTATATCCCTTGCCCATGGCTGATCTTGCCTAGTTTCTCTCTGTAAAACTACAATGCCTTATTCTCCACTAAGATTTTACAATGGGATAGGTAAAGTGTGTTAGTTATCCCATGGTAAACACACACTCTCTTTTCACAATGAAGACAAAATGTGTTGTTTTCATTCCCTGTCCTGAGCCACAGTACATGTTACAGAAAGCTTTTCTCTTTACTAAACAGGATCTGAAACAGAACACAAAACAAATCCACAAGGGAAGTCACTGTCAATATTACGGTAATGTGGAGACTTTAACCACAATAAAGTTAGGAAATTTAAAGTTATAGCAACTGAACCATGGCCACATTGCACATAGATGGAGTCAGTAAAATTAACACCATACACAATTGTCAAAAAAGGCTACATATGCATAGAGGCGCGTAACTTGTGGTAGCTGTGGGAACCATAACGTTGCATACGTGTTTTGATTTGATAAATTGGAACAGCTTCTTTGATTGCTGTACATAATGAACTTTTCAAAAACTGCCTGAATATGTCTGTGTGGAGACCCTGTTTCTTGGGTAGATAAGGCATGTTTTGTAATTATCCCTTTTTATATTCTTAAAATTTATTAGGTAAAAGTAATTAAAATACAAAACTCTCTACTATAGAATCTTCATCTTTAATCCTTTATGGGTCTCTAGTCTGATTTCTGGGCCAAAGAGCTGTTATTAAAATAGACATGCTATTAAATAGAAGGTTTTTCATTTTCATATACATGAATTTGTTTTTAAAGAGCCTAAGAAAACATGCCTGAAAGTATTATGGGTGTACACATTTCAGTCCAGAAAAAAACAACAAATTATAATTGCAGAGAGAGATTTATGCTCACAAATGCTTGTTTTCACACACAAAGATCTAATTCTGCAAGTAGTGGAGGCTATTTCCACTGAGATAGCACGGTGCGTTTCATCAGTCTGTAAACTGCTGTGTCCCTCTGAAACCTCTTTCAAATTGCTTTGGGGATGTCTGGTAGTTGGATGGCTATGTAGCGGCAGAGACCAGATTCTCAACCCTGTTCTGGCAGCTTTGCATTTCTCCAGTGGCGCAGTCTATTTCTAAAGGTGGCCATCCACCCATTTCTGTAAAAAAAAAAAAAAAAAAAAAAAAAACAAAAAAAAAAACCTGCTTTCTTGTCATTTATTGTTTATACGGTGCCCTAAGATTGCATGGAACTGTACTGACAAATGCATGAGAAAAAGAAAGAGCTGAGGAGAAGCAACACATGATACGTGTATCTGGAAGGTGCTCAGATATGATGGTGATAAGCGCAGTATAAGAATCTATATAGAATAGAATAACATCAGACCTAAAATGTGACATGCCAGGCGATAAGTGCATTGCCCACAGCTACCATGTGGCTTTGCTAGGCTTTCACCAAGTCTGCTTTTTGAACTGGAAAGGGATCGCTCAGCTGACTTGTTAGCCACCCAAGTACTTTTGACCAAATTACCAGATAATCACTCTCCAATTAAATTATCTAAATAAAAGGAAGCAGTCAATAAATTATGCATGTCACATAGGTGGGAGATGGATGGGCAGATTAATTGTTCCATGTTTCCTGATGTGTCTTACGGGTGATTTGAGAGGAGAGACAGAATTTCCCTTCTTAACAGACTGACGACTGATGAGTTCAGCAGCTGTTGCCAGTTATGTCACCTTCACCCTGTCAGTGTTGCTGCCACATTACCAAGCTGTGTGTTTTAGGGGGCTTTAGATGCTTAAAATCCAGGTGCTAAAACCTTCTCAGTGCCCTTGTTCCCATGGAAGATTTATGTCTGTTCTGTTGTTATTTATTTTGGCCATCAGTATCTGGCTTTGTTATGCTTATTTTAAATAGTAGGGATACTCCCTATGCCTTTTATTTTAGTTCTCGAGAGCTTTTCCTGAGTCCTGCTACTGACTAATACCTGCCTAACTAGTGGGTTAATATCTTTGACAGCTGCCATTCTTTGGACAGCCCGCCCGCCCATGTACTTTGCAGATGCAGTGTTGTGTGTCTAGTGTAACTCGCACAAAAACAAGCCCACAAAAATACCTAGCTAGCAAGTGACAAAGAGTCCTGTGGCACCTTATAGACCAGGGGTCCCCAACGTGGTGCCCGCGGTCGCAATGGCATCTGTGTGCGCCCACGTACTGGCCAGCGGACAAGCACCGCTGAAAAGCAGCAGCATCAAGAGGTGTCGCCACCGAAATGCCACTGAAAAGCGGCATCACCAAGGGGTGCCGCCGCCGCTGATTTTCGGTGGCATTTCAGCGGCGCTGCCTCTTGATGATGCTACTTTGGCGGCATTTCGGCGGCAATGCCTCTTGACGTTGCCACTTCTCTGCGGCATTTCGGCGGATGCGTGTCCACTGGCCATGGTCCTCGGTGGCTCATCATCTGGCGCCACCACCCAGAAAAGGTTGGGGACCACTGTTATAGACTAACAGACATATTGGAGCATAAGCTTTCGTGGGTCAATACCCACTTCGTCAGACGCATGCGTTACATGCGTCTGTTAGTCTATAAGGTGCCACAAAACTGTCGCTTTTTACAGATCCACACTAACACGGCTTCCCCTCTGATACTAGAAAGCAAGTGTCTCACATTTTTTATTACACAGACTATGGACCAAAGTTTCAGAATAGCTCAGGGCCAGATTGGTTCAGCATCTATATCTGGGTTCAGATTTTCAGAAAAGCTCAGCTTCCATTTAGACCCCTAAATAAGGGCCAGCTTTTCTCAGTGTTTTAGCTTGCCTAGGCTTTTATTTACACAATGCTGTGCTAGTATTACTATTGGTCTATTTTCTTTGTTTTTTTCTCTCCCCACCCCCAATGTTTCCCCTGAATTATCCACAGTGATGCCTGAATCTTTTTCCTGGCTGGTTGCAGTTAAACTAGAACCTATGAATTGTGTATTAGGAAATCAAATTGTTCCTGCTGGAGGTGCATTACTTTTCACTTGTTTCCACTGAATTTCATCTGCCATTGTGATGCCCAATCTGTTAGCCTTCTTGGACCCCTTTGAAGTGCCTCAGAATGCTCTGTAGACCCAGCCAACCTGAATCATTTGTCGTCCATAGATCTTGCCATCTTTCTCGTCACCACTTCCTCTTGAACTGAAGACAGATACTTCTTAACAGCTAATACAGATCCCTACCCCACTTTTAAACTCTTTGCATGTTGAAAACTGGCAGTTTTTTCCTACTCTGTGTTTCTCTTTTCCAGTGTTTATTCCATGCCAGAATTTTACCTCTCACCACATCACTACTTAAGTTTCCGTATCAGCTTCTTGTAAGGGACTTTATTAAAGGCCTTTAAAAATCAATTAAATTATAGCTACCATTTCTCCTTTATCTACTATTTTGTTGATTCCCCTAAAGATTTGCAGGAGGCTGAAGGGGCCCTATCATGCAATAGGTTATTAGTAGAGCTCCTAGGCCCAGTGAATATTTAAGTACATAAGCACATTATTCTTTCTCTGGGTTTTTTCCTCTACTTAAATTGCAAGTTCTTTGGGGCAGGGAATCTGTCATCTATATTGTAAAGGCACACACATGCCTTCGATGCTGTATGAGTAATAACAGCAATGCTAGATTGCATGCTTTTTCTAATACATTTTTCCAGTTGAACGTACTTAAAGAATTTATCTGAAATTTCAGTTTGGCGATGCTATTTGGATAGTAGTTCTGCAAATGGGAGGAAATTGTCTTCCTCTATGAGATCACTTCATATCAGAATTACTTTGTATCTCTCCAGTTTGGCCACAGACAAGTTTGGATTTTTTAGCTTTTTTGGGTAAATTTCTAAAACAGGAGCTAAGTCAGCTAGAGTGGGCTTTAGTCTGAATGATTGATGAATGTTGGTGTGAAAGTAGCTCTGCTGTGCAATGATTTTATTTCCTACCTACAGTATAATAAAAACCATTTAAATATTAGTCTATAGTACATGCCTAAAAATAATTACTGTGGCTGTGGGCTTAAAAATGAGAGCCGAGCACATGTGTTTGCAACTGAAATATGTAATTGTTTTCCAAAAAAAAATTCCATGCCTCTTCCAGTCTTTTTTTTTAACATGCATTATTTGGAGTGCAGTGTGTATCATGGAAGCAATTTAAATGCACGGGGCCAGATTCAGCCAAAATAATAAATAGCAATGTGTAAATCACAGCCACCTGCACCGACTGAGCACCTTGTGCCACAGAGAACATTCACCTTAAGAGACATACACCGTTACGTGCTACCTTCCGCGTGATTCTGTTGTGGTACTGGGTGAGGAGAGAGCGCATTTGTGAAGAGACACACGGTTGGACCCGAGACAACCCTCCTTCCCCAACCCTTGGAATCCTCACCTGACGCTTTCTTGTCATGATCATATTAGATCAGTGGTCCCCGAACTTTTTACCTTGTGCCCCCCTTACTCCTGTCCGCTCCCTCTCCCGTCCAAGCTGGGGGCAGGAGCGGGGCTGCAGCTCCGGGAGAGGGGGACGCAGATGGGTGAGGGGGCCGAGACTGGGGTCACAGCTCAGGTGGGGGCACATCGGCAGCAGAGCACCAGCAGGGTGCAGGGGTAGCAGACGGGGACAGGAGCGGAGCCCTGGGCATAGGGATGGCATCCAGGGCTCTGGGCATAGGCCAGGGCTTCCTCCCCGGGGGGTGGCCCAGATAACAGCCATGCCCCCTCAAATGTTCCTCCTTGCCCCCTTAGGGTGTGCACTGCACAATTTGCGGACCTCTGTATTAGACTGTAAGCTCTTTTTGACAGGAACTCAGGGCCTGAGTTTTCAGAAGTGATCACTTGCACTTCCTGTTGATGTTGATAGGAGATACAGTATCAGAGGGGTAGCCTTGTTAGTCTGGATCTGTAAAAAGCGACAGAGTCTTGTGGCACCTTATAGACTAACAGATGTATTGGAGCATGAGCTTTCGTGGGTGAATACCCACTTTGTCGGATGCAAGACCCACGAAAGCTCATGCTCCAAAACGTCTGTTAGTCTATAAGGTGCCACAAGACTCTTTGCTGCTTTTATAGGAGATACAAGCACTCAGCACTTTTGAGAAACCAGTCCAGCTCTGTTTCCATTTGTTATGGAAAATGCCATGCACATCTCTGGGGGAGGAAGGCAGTTTGGTTCAACGAATGGGACAGCGGGCAAGAGGTATGTCCACACTGTAGCTGGGAGGTGCAATCTTGGATCACACTAGCATGCTAAAAAGAGCAGGATTGCCGTAGTGACACATTTGGTGACTTGGGCTACCCACCGGTGTGTCTGTGGCCACGCTGCTATACTGAGCTTCTTCCATGGGAGCTAGCACCTGTACTGCTACCTGAGCTGGGAATTCTACCTCCCAGCTGCAGTCTAGACGTACCCTTGGACTCGGCAACAAAGAGTCCTGTGGCACCTTGTAGTCTAACAGATGTATTGGCGCATAAGCTTTTGTAGGTGAATACCCACTTCATCAGACGCAGGACACCTGGGTTCTATCCCTGGCTCAGCCACTGGCCAGCTTGGTGTCATTAGGCAAGTCATTTCACTGTTATGTGCCTCAGTTTTCCCACGTGTAAGAGAGGGATAATGATACTGCCTTTGCAAAGCACTTTGAGATTTCTGGATGAAAATTGCCAGGTGAAAGCTAGGCATTTTGTTATGTAAAAGGAATAAATAATAATAAATTGTCCACAAATTGTTCAGCAACACCGAGCACTCTGTCATTTCAGAGGGATAAAATACCTTGTCAAATAAAGAGCAGAAATGCAGGCAAGCAGTCTTCAAAGGTACCATGTAATCCCCAGGGGGAGATCTGCTTTTGTGAGTGAGTCTCAGAAGACAGTGTGGAGATTTTAACAAACTGGTCCTTGTAAACTTGGAGGTGTACGTTGAAGCCTGAGTGAACATTCGTCATTTGGCACCAAAAGAAACTGAAAAGGCGGGGCGGGGGGTTGAAAAGCTTAGCCAAGATAAAAACTAAATCCTGCCTTTACTTGAAGCCACTGTGGATACAAATGAATTGTTTCAGTGGAAGTGACAAAAGATATGTTATCCCACAGTTAATAAAGCAAAAATGAAAATACAAAGAGCTCACTTTAGGCTTCAGATGTCTGATGCCCTATTCTTTATTGCACACCATCATTTTCTGTTGGGAGGGAGGCCAAAGAAGTATATCCTCCTTTGAAGTGTGGGGTGCACGGTCATTTCCCATTAGCGTGTTATGGAATGTCTGAATCTGCTTAATATATTCACTTTCACACTCTCATCTTTCCTGTGCCCAAGGGGCGTGTGTGTGTGGGGGGTGTGGGCTTCTAGTTAAGCCCAGCAAATGTGCACTAGAGCAAACTGAGGTGCATTTAATTTTGGTCTGTAACATAAAGGTGGAGACCCAAGAGACTTTAGGGCCTTGATTTGTGAGATGCTGTGCACACACCCAGCTTCCACAGAAACAAGGATGCTCTGTACCTTGTAAAATTGGACCTGAATTACTACAGGCCTTATTCACATTGAATAGCACTTGGTGGACTATTGCAGAGTGGATTGGTTGCTTGATGTAAGAATCCATAGACTCTGATCTTAAGTTTTCTCTCTCAGTTGAAATTGTTTTGTTACTCTAGAAGTCACAGCACTACTTTTTAGAAAATATTGTTCTTGACCGTGCATTTCTGTGATGGGGTTCCCAGGGTGAAACCTGGACTGTGGCACCGCTGAGCCCTCTGCCCCACGAACCTGGGGTATCCCTCTCACTCTGTGATGACGATGTCTAGATACAAACTTCTGACAGGTGCTGCACTTACACAGATGTCCACAGGCAGGGATGCACCCAAGTGAGTAACATGAACGCTTCTTCCAGCCACTCATGAAGCAACAATAGAGAGGCTCCAGCCAATTCCCCTCAGCCTTGCACCCCAGAACTGTATCACCTTTCCCTGGTCAGAAGCATGACCAGTGTAAATTCATTATCCAGCCTGCCCCTCCCTCAGTGTGGAGAGGGGACACACTAGCCTTTGTAAACTGAGTTGAGATTTCCCAAGCACTTGAACTAATTTTAGGTAAAATATAAAACAGATTTATTAACTAAAGAAAGATAGATTTTAAATGATTATAAGTAGCAAACATAGAGATCAAAGTGGGTTACCTAAGAAATAAAAGTAAACTCACAGTCTGAGTTCTATAAACTAAACAGGATTTGAATCAAGCAGTGTCTCACCCTGACAGATGGTATAGTTCCTCATTATACAGGCTGAGACTCTCCTCCAGCCCAGGACCACCCTCTCCAGTTCAAAGTTTTTCTCTTCCAAATGTTTCTTCCGGGGGGAGTGGGAGAAGGGAGTGAGGCCAAGTCATAATGTCACTTCCCCTCTTGCTGGAAAGGTCCTTTGCTATGATGTGGGTCAAGCAGTCTCCATACGTGTTGTCTCTGAGATGGTCATTGGGAGAGTGGATTCCCTCCATTGTTGTACCTGAAAAGCTGGCTATGGGTGTTCCCTACCTCACTACATATTTCAGTAACATAGCAAAACTTCATAACGTCACATACAATGATAGCATATACAATCCAACAGGATGTTAATGTTCAACAGATGAAGGCTTTAAAGTGATATCTCACAAGGCATGCTTTGTACAAAACATATCATAATTATATGACAGTGGTGAAGGTGGGGGTTCCAGGGTGCTACTTTGAGGAACAGAGTGTCACAGTTTCCTGCCACAGGATTTATTGAAGTAAATGGAAGATTGGAACCATAGTGAATTTCTAGACACTAATAAACACAGCTCATTTTTCCTATCAAACCCCACAATTTTATAACTGTATTACTGGTTAAGCAGAGATCTACCTTTGTAATGTACTATAGAATATCCTTGTAGTGAATCACAGTTGCATTAAACAACAAATGTAAGTGTAATAGAATACAGTTAAGGCTCAAGTTATAAAATGATCTATTTTATATTTAAGTACTGTATTTTGCACCAACAGTACATTTGGAAGCAAGTCCCAATGATCTCAACCAAATGAAATAGATCAAGATAAATAACTTTTTGGGGAGTTACACATTTTGACATTTCGCAAATAATGTATCATCTTAAAAATAAATTGGTGCAAGATGATATCATTGTGGAACCATGACTTTGAGAAACAAACTGATTTATATTAATTTTCCTTATGAAAAATATTTCACTTGAAAGCATTGTCAAAACAATCCCCAAGAAAGTCATTGTTGTGGACTGGAAAGAATGCCACTTCACATGTGTTTAATTATTGAGAGGGGGGTGAAGGATACTAGTCCTGCATCACAAAAATCAATCTGCAATAACAGGAAATCCTGAGCCATTTGTATTGAGATTCCTCTTTCATTGTAACTAGCAATTGGTTCCAGCTTCTAAAAAAAGTCTAATTCTTGACAGCTACAATAATACTGCCTCAGCTGGATTATACTCAGCAGTGTTCTGATCATAAGCCTGATTTGGTGCTATAGATCATAAAAAACAGGGGAAATGACTTATTCGTGTGTAGTGACGTTTTATTACTTTTAGAGCTGAGCAAAGAGATTAGTAAAAGCATCAAAATGCCAAAATCTTCTATAAAAAAGCTGGTTCTTCTCTCTTCTTCCCCAACCGTACTTTAACTTTGAGTTTATGCAGGAGACGGGGTGGGGGGAGGAGGACGGGGCGGGGGCAGCAAACAGGACACTTAGGATTAGGTTGTGCACGCTACTCCCATTGGTGAGAACTTAGACACAAGTAGTTCTACTGATGTCAGCATGACTACTCATGTGAGTAAGAGCGCACCAATGTGGCTTGCACAATCTGACCATTAGCATAACTGTGGGGAACCTTGTTCCAAACATAACCCTGGATATGACAGAGACTGACCTACTATAGCCTGGGGTTTAGGGCACTGGCCTGTGGGAGACCCGGACTTAATTCCCTGCTCTGCCTGATTCAGAGCAGCGTTTTCATCTCAGATCACTATGAATCAAACACTGCTCTGAGCGTGAACTTGAAGCTGGATCTCCCATATCCCAAGGCAGTGCCATAGCTAGCCTGCTATAAACTGGGAGAGTCTGTTTCTCTCCAAAAGTGACCACAAAGCCCTGGACCTAAAAACACCATCCTGAATAAAAAAGCTGAAGTTTTGAGCTGAAAATTGACATTTAGACACAATTCTCTTTCCAAAAGGTTTTGTTTTCATTCCAATGTGGAAGCAAAACAGATCAGGAAACCTCAAAAGCTGCTGTGAAATGGAATTGTCATCCTCTAGGCAGCTGTAGCCCCCAGGCAGGTCACATGCTGGTAGGCTGGCCTCCCCTCCATGGTGCCACCCAGCGAACATATGCACTGCCTGAGTCCTTGCACCAGTGGTCTCTGCATAGTGTCAAATTCACAGGATGTCAGGGAGGACCATTGCTCAGCAGAGGAGAGGACAGAGAGGAGTGGTCACTTTTCTCTGTTCCCCACACACCTATTCACACCACTCCATGCACACATCCCTCACCCCACCAGCAACATGCCTGCCATGAGTGTCCCTGAAATTCACTTTGAACTTCTGGCCACTCCGTGGATATCATACCAGCCAGGTGTGAAGAAGAAGCTGAGGTGACTGAACCCAAGGTAAGAGTTGGACACTGCTCTGGTTCTGCATTGCCAATGAGAATTAAGTCATCTTCATTTTTCTAAAAAATCCTCCAAATTCCTGGCTGCTTTTGGCTTCGCATTAGTTCCTGTTCCCCCTCCCCTCAGTTCCCCCACAGGTGTCTTGGAGCAGGGACTATCTGTGTCTTTGTGTTTTAGAAATTGCTGAGTGCATTGTTAGCATAGAACAAATAGGACCAGTCTGCTCTCCTCACTCATGTTGAGTAGTAACTTGCTACACACGTATTTCCATTGATTTCAGAGCCTGAGACCGAGCTGAGTAAGGGTGGCAGAATATTGTCCTTAATCATTAATAATAGTAGGAACAAGCTTTGCTAGCGGATTTTAGTCACTAAAGGGTATTGCAGTAAAAGGCATTCAGCCCATATTCAGCAGTGCACTTAAGCATGTGATAAAGTCTAGCCCTGTTCAGCTGTGCACGTGCGCTTACATCGTGTTGACTTCATTCACTGATTTAAATGGGACTTAAACAGGGGCATCATTTCAGAAAAACGTGGTGAGGTTGTATCAGCATCTTGCGTCCACCTCCGCAGCGAGGCTGCAGCTGCTAATGTGGGGGAGGGTCACCAGGTTGGTCCTATCCTTCCGGGGGTTGGGGAGGTTGCATGCTGGTGCCATCATGGGGAGATGAGGTGTGTGTTTCGGGGTAGGTGTCCCACCAATTGTCAGCCAGGGGCAGGGATCAGATTGGCTTGCTCCGCCCTCAGCTCTGGCCAAGCCACTGCTTCAGCTTACTCTCCAGGTGGCAGGGTGTGAGGGGCAGCAGTGACAGAGGCTGCTCGTGACAACCTGCTGCCCCCCTTCTTGTAGGCCTAGGGTAGCAGATTTGGTGAAGCTGCCATGACAGAGGGGTGGCCAAGCCAGGCCAAAGTTGAGTGAGTGGAATTGTAACCTGACGCACTGGCTTGAAACACCACTCAAATTTGGCCTGGTCTGCTACACAGCGCCCCCTACTGGCCCAAGGGAGAAACTGCAATGCTGGCTGGTGAGGAGCTATGAAAAGTCGGAGGAGCGAGGAAGTTGGGGCTGGGAGGGAAGGAATGGGAAACTGCCCGCCACCCCCAGATCCACAGCAAATGACGCCCCTGGATTTAAATTGGAAATACTAGGCTTTATGTGAAGTACAAGTAGAGAACTGTGTGTGTGGGTCACCTTTCTTCTTTTATACTTGGACTGTCAGCTGTGTGGGGTGAGAGCCGCCTTTTTGTTCTGTGTTTGTGCAGCGTTTAGCACGATGGGGTCATGATCATTGACTAGGGCTCAGACTGAACAGGACCAGGCCAGAGTAAATGCAGGTGGTTAGCAGAAGGGCAGGAGTTACATGTGAGGGGAGATTATAAACTCTGGGATTATGTAGTTTTAACACCAGAAGGCCTAGAGGGAACTTCGCTGAGGTATTTAAGATCCACAACAATTAAAGAAGCTTTATTTCTGTGCGGCTAAATCATGAAGTTCTTATGTGAGGCCAGATTATCCCTGGCCTAGTTCATGTATGTTGGGGAGGAGACCACAAAGTGCCACCCTTGAAAGTCCAGGGACGACTGCTGTCCATAGGGACACAAATTGCTATAACGGGGGTAGGGAAGAGGTGAAGTAACAGCCTCTCATCTTTGCATGGCACGTTGCAAGGAACAGATTTTTTCATCCTACAGGACAGTGAAAATTGCATGTTCTCCATGCATGCTAGAGAACATCAGTAGACACCTACTAAATTCCATAATCTAGTCCTCCATTTTTAGTAGTCTTTGCTGAGGCAAAATTTGAATTCAGACTTCAGCCTATATAAGGACCGAGAGAAAATCAAGTAAGGAGTTCATGAGTTGGTCCAAGTGGTAGCAGTAAATATTTATTTTGTGGTAGCACCCAACAGCCCTGACTGGGTTTGGGGTCCCATTGTACTGGGTATTGTACAAACACATTAGAGAGACAATCCCAGCCTTGAAAGGGCACAAGGGTTTGGCTTCCTTTCTAAAAATGCACAGGCCTTTAGTCAGGTCCATTCGCAATCTGTCAATTCTGTTTCATTCCCACCGCTTCTTTTATATGGTGCTAGAAAAAGTATCCACTTACAAAATACCCACGACATCAGTAATAGCCCAATGAGAGGGGAATGATGTATTCTCTGTGGTTGCTCTGATTGTTAGAGGCCAGATTCTAATGCTCTCAATCCCGCTGGGCAGTGATTTACTCCACAAGGTAGTCACCCACAAGCCATTGGAGTAAGGTGCTGCTAAATAGTAGCAAGGCTATCAGAATGTGGCTCTGAATGAGCAGGGATTTAAAACTCTCAGAGCAGAAATCCATTGTTGCATGATGTACTGGCTGAACCTTAGGAAATTCTTAGGTCAAACTGCATCCTACACAGCTGAGGCCTATATGTACGCAAAGAGACAAAGTCAAGATAAGCCACCACCTCCACTGCTGTCGGGCAGCTGCTTACAGGGAAAGAAGACTGAGAAATAAAGAGATTTTTGGAAGATTGGACTAAATTCTCCTTTTGTAAAGATTGGGATAAAATCTCTCTCACTTAGGCTAGAGGACAGATTTGTTGTTGTTAATTATAATCAGATTCTTTGTTAAATTGAGCCAGGGCCGGCTCCAGCTCTTTTGCTGGTGGAAAAATAAAGAAAAACCCGATTGAGCTGCCGCCAAAGAGGAGACAAGGGAGTGAAGGACCCGCTGCCGAAGACTGAAGCGGAGCGATTGAGCCGCCACCGAAGTGCCGCCAAAGAGGATGAGAGGGGGTGAAGGACCTGCTGCCGAATTGCCACCGCAGATTCAGACATGCTGCCCCAATAATGGACGGAGTGCCGCCCCTTTCTATTGGCCGCCCCAGGCACCTGCTTCCTTCGCTAGTGCCTGGAGCCAGCCCTGAATTGAGCAGTACCACCAAGTCCAGCCTCCCCTGTAGGAGTGCAGAACGACTTGCTCCGTTACGGGCAGTACTGCAATCAGGGCTGGCTCCAGGGTTTTTGCAGCCCCAAGCGGCGGAAAAAAAAAAAGCCGCAATTGGTGGCAGTTCCACTGTGCCGCTTTCTTCTTCAGTGGCAATTCGGTGGCAGGTCCTTCCCTCCAAGAGGGACCGAGGGACCCGCGCTGAATTGCCACCGAAGAGCCCGACGTGCCACCCATTCCCCTTGGCTGTCCCAAGCACCTGCTTGCTGGGCTGGTGCCTGGAGCCAGCCCTGACTGCAATGCAGAAAAATTACTGAGCCAAAAATTCATTCTGCAAACACTGATGAGAGAGAGGCATTGCATCTCACATCAGACCCACAGCTATTCAATGAGGGCAGGTAGAAAAGAAAAAATCTTCCAGCAGATACTAGTTTCTGATGCCAAGGGTTGGGAGTTATGGAGACCTCATTAGGAAAAGAGGACTTAGCAGATCAGACCATTGATTGGTCCATCAAGTAGTTACTACTTGATGCTTTAGAGGATGAAGAAACCTGGACAATTGCCCAGAGCTGTTCTTTCCTAATGCCATTTGTGACAAGCTCTCAACTTGGACCATGGAATTCATTACTCAGTTATGCAGCCCCCTTAAAATCCAGCTACTTCACTGATTTATCTAGAAATCTTATTGGTTATATTAATTTCATACCATGAATCAGATGGTGGATCATAAAGTGAAGTGTGGATGCCTACTCCTTGGTTGTGTGCCCAACATTGGTTAAAAGAGACATTGGAGTGGTTGAAAGTACAACTTCATGAACAGCTGGTAGCATTGAACTGCCTAATGCCTTTTTAATGAAAACATGTTAACTAAATTACTTAATTCCAGGTTTTAATCTGAACACATTGCCAAAAAAAAACCCACCTGAGGTGACCTGAAATAGTTTGCTTTTCTGCAAGTGTTTATTAAAATTATACTTCCCTTTCATATGTAAGATTGCAAAGGCCTGAGATATGTATTCAGCTGCTGCTCCGTCATCTGACCTGGGACTATAGTGAATAACCTTTTTGTTAATTCACTGTCGCTGTTCTCCCAGGTTTAAAAGTCAGCTAGAAGCAAAGAACATGAAGACTAGTATGTGGCTGCAAAATGCTCCAGTGTGCTGATGAAGCATCTATAGACAAAAAGTTAAATTCTGGAAATAGATCTTAATGTACTAAAATATTTTTAAAAATTCAGTAAACACGAACTGGCCAAAGAGGTCCCTGTGAACAGTTAATGGACAAGAATGGCTGCTTGGCTGAAGCATATGCTTGAGCTCAGAGCAAAACTGCATATGTTATATTTGCTGGGTAAATGGAACTGAACGGATTGTCTGCAGGAAACTGATGCTTTTCATTTTGTTTTTGGTCACACAGATTTTAGAGAGTGGCTGTTTTTCATTCAAACATCCAGATTTCCATGGCAACAAGGGTATTCACGTGCAAGTAAAGGTATTCGCTATTTGCACTAAAATACTCATTCTTCAAAAAATTTCAGGCCCTGATTTTCAGAAGTGCTGAACACCCATTAGTAAAGCAGGGTGCATTTTTTTGGTGAATAGTAAATTTGCCCCAAAAATGCATTTATTTTTTTTGGCAGCGCATCAAAACAATCACAAATTTCAGTTGAATTCGGCAAAAAACTGAAGAATTATTTTTTTTTAAGTTGAAATTCAGTTGTGGTTCAAAATCAACTATTTTCCCCCCAGATTTTTCAGTTCAGCTCCTAAACCAAAAAAATCAACTATTCACTCAGCTCTACCCACCAGGCCAATTGAAGTCAGTGGGAGCTGCAGGTGCTCAGTGCCTCTGAAAAGCAGGCCCTCAGTTGTTCAGTCAGGGAGCTGAACAGGAATCATGTGGACTCAGATGATCAGAAACAGCCATAAATAAAAAATAGTTCACAAAAACAGCTGAGTGCAAAATGGAATTTCTGACCCCAGGGAAATGCTGACTTTTAGACATTTATTTTCCTCTTGAATCAGGGCAGAAAGTCAGAATCTTGAAATATTTTGCAGAATGGAAATTCCAAAACATTTTAATTCATAAACATCACTATGCCCTTGATGATAATGCTGAAATGTTATATTATAAAATAGCAAGTATTAAATATGTAAATATTAAATATATTGATTTTGTTATTACAAGTTAAAATGAAGTGAGAAAACCAAAATGAAATACTGCAAAATGATTTTGAATCATTTTGAATTTTTTCTGTCAGAATTTTAGTTGAAGTAGATATATTCCTGCAAAGCATTTCTAGTTTAACAAAACAGCATTTTCTGACAGCAAACTGTTCCACTGAAAATTTTTCAACCAGCTTTATTTATGAACAAGCCCACTGGTTGAAATATGTTCACAAAGCTTATATGAAGAACTAAATTTGCAAAAATCCATAGTCTGTGTATAATTCCTGAGCAGATTGCTTTGCTAAGGTATTCACTATGAATAGTTTATCCAATCATCTCCTCATGCACAATCTTTGGATCTGGTTACACTGCAAATATGATAAGACAGAATTAATATATTTACAGTAGAGTTAATATTGTTATCAGAATATATTTGAAGCATTAATATAAAATCTCACTAATCTATGTTGGGGTTGGTTGATTGTATTAAATATTACATTTTAAGTGCAGTAGAACCCACTTTAATTAAACTTCCGTGTAGTAAAACTGTCTATATTGATGTAAAAGAACCTCATGCTGTTTTAATACATTGTGATTTGCAATGTATTAATAGTGAAATTGACTTCACAATTTTAATCTTAGCATAGAATCTGGAAAAGCCTTCCAGCTAGTACAGATTCTAGTACTCAAGTTGCAACATTAAGGGGGGAAATATTATTACAGTTTACATGGGCCAATCCTGGTGGGGGAGAAGGGCGGTTGGTTTTTTTGCTTGCCCACATTTTCCTTTGAAGCAGAGCTGGATGACATTTTTCAGCTGAAACATGCAGATTCAGTTCAACTACAACATTTCACAAACTTGTGTAGAATTGAAACATCACCCTCCAAAAAAAAATTCAGACAAAATTAAACTGTTTAATTTCAACATTTTCGGAACAAACTGTTTCGATTTTTCATTAGAAATTTACTTTAATTTTGATTAAAAAAATTAAACATTTTTTTAAAAGTTCAAAACCTAAACTAAACATTTCACTCAGCCTGAAATTCTTATTGTTTTAATTCCATTTTTGGAACAGCCAGAAAACCAAAAAAAACCCAGTGATTTGCCCTGCTCTTCTTTGGAGTCATGCAGGGTATGTGTGCACTGCAGCTGGGAGCCAACCTCCCAGCCTGGAGAGAGAGACTCATACAAGAGGGGCTGGAGCTAGTGCATTAAAAATAGCAATGTGGACATTGCAGCTCCGGGTCTCAAGCATAGGTAGTTGGGGGTCTTGAGAGCTCCAGCCTGAGCTGCAACATCCACACTGCTGTTTTTAGCATGCTAGCGTGAACCTTGTTATCATGAGTCTGTGTACCCCAGTGGGGGAGGTTTACTCTCAGCTGTAGCATAGACACTCAGAATTTCAGGTGCCACGTGATTCAGTATTATCCTCCAGAAGAGCTGGCTTGCATAGAATTAATAAGATTCTGGAACTTTTCAGTATCTCTGTAGTGAATGGGAGGACAATTGCTACAGCAAGAAAAGAGGAGAATGGTTTGACTGGCACAGGTTACACACACAGCATTAGTTTTGACCGGATGAGGACACCTGTTTGAGTCCTGTAAAGTACTTGGTGCAAGGATAATGTCTTCCTCTGCATTTGGAACCTGTTTAGCAGAGCCCGGAGGCTACTGCAATCTAAATAATAAATAAAAACATACTACTGCTATTTTGTCTGGAAGTCTGGAAAATGCCAGTATTCTAAAAAGTAATAGGAAAAGTTAATAAAATGTCTCCTACTTTGTGTTTGAAATATTTAACCAGGCAGAAGCTGGGTTTTAGGTTTTGGTTTGTTTTAATTGCCTTTTTAGCTTCTGCCCTCCATATTGACTATGTCAATTTCACAGTCAGTGGTGTATTGTCAAAAATCTGGTATTCATAATACAAGGGCATTGGAGGTAAACTATTTTCTGATGTATTTATATTGATGATAATGGAGTTAAACTTAACACCAGGTATAAATGTTGAACTAACCTTTTAATCTTAACAATTGCATAGGAACTAAGTCTTAAAGATATCCTTGAGCATCCTCCTTGATTGAGAACTTCTTGTTGGCACTCAGTTAGTTATTTGAGGTCACGCATTCTTGGAAGCCAATGTTTTTATAAAGCCCATGTCAAGAATTCTTCAGACGTAATTGAGACAGACAATAAAGAAACACATCTTATTGTTTTTTAAAGCAAATATCATGCACCCCGTTGCTGGGGTATTTTGTGATTTCTAGTATTTTGTGTGTGTGTGTGTGTGTGTGTATATATAATGGACAACCTTAGCAGTGTTGGAAAGTATCTTTGGCACTTTGCAGCACAGTGGAAAATATATGAATATCTTTTCGGAATTTTAAGGCTTTTCTAGTTACTGTTTTTACTGTGCTATTTCTAAAAAATCCCAGCAACATTAATATCCAACACGAAAAACTTAATGCATCCTGTTTAAAACGTTTGTTTTATTGCATACAGGCCATACTTTCTGGACACTTAAAACTTAATTTGTTTGGCAGTATTTCATAGTGCTTATACAAACATTTGTACTAATGAATGCAGATGAATGTTAACATGTACATACATGCCTATTGAGTTAATATACTCCTAATTAAAGTGTCTTAGCTTGGAATTCACACTAGAAGAGTGCCATATGGATCTGATGATTAACTTTAGTGGACTTTTCCAAAATTAAAATGGACATGTTTTGAATGGTGCCAGAAAGCAGAAATGATATTAAATTAAATACCGAACACTATTTCTATTGGCTATATTGCTTGTTTGCCTACCTCTTGGAAACAATCACAAAAACATTTTTTTAAATGGAAAAGAATAGTGTTTTTTCCAGAGAAGTATGATAATTTGTTCTCTAGAGTTTCATGTGGAAATATTCTTTATAGTAATTATTTTTCATAGGGACAAGAAAGCCTGTAGGATTTAGAGAGTTTAGGGTAGAGCTGTACAGGTTTTCAAAGAATCCCAGCTGGCAAAACTTTCTTTTCTTTTTGTGTGAAAAGCTTGTTATTCTCAATAAAAAATTCAGCCAGAAGCGGGGGTTCAAATCTAAGTTCCGTTACCAGAATTCCCAAAGATTCTGGGTTTGTGGTTCAGACAAAAGGTTTTCATTTTACTCCTCTCTAATTCTGACATAGAGTAAAACTACTGCTTTTGTTGGGTTGTTGTTGCTTACTTGATCATTCACAATAGCTCTCCTGGTCATTAGTGCAATTCTGCTGTAAGGAATTTAATAGATTTAGGATTTCATCAAAAAGTATTAGTAGTGGTGTTATACTCTTGCTAATTTATTTTTAAGTGTATTTCCAGCTTTTGCCTCATGTCTTCTATGCTATTCAGAATTCTCCTGTGACTTGAAAATCATATGTTTCCTTGATTTTTTTGGTATGTTTTGAATCTATAGGAGGGACCTAAACATAAATGACTGTGATGCCAGAAAGAAACATACATGTTTTGTGTCAGAAAGTAAGATATGAAGTTGAGGAGAAATGACATGGCTTTAGTCTGGTATTTCAATGGTAAGGATCTAAAACAAGATGAAGTAGAGGGATGATAAGCATCCAAATTGCACCCAGGATAGATGATCGCTATTCTTTCTTACTACTTGTCCATGTCCTGTGTTTGATGGCCTTCAGGGAAACTGCCTTCATCTCTCTCCTTCGTTATGCAAACTTGTATTTCACTGGCATGTCATATCCAATAATTGCACTATAGCTGATTATGTGCTTTCATTAATCATCACTCAGAAGGAATGTCGTGGGAGAAGTGTTTTTGCAGTTCACTTTCTCCTGTCCTTGGTGATATGAGGTCTTCTCACATTCTGGTATTAAAAACATGACTCCTACTTTATCGTTGTCTGGAGACAAGCTGCAGCTGTGGCCAGCAGCACAAATGGTGTGTACATGTAAATAGCTTGAACTTTTGCTACACTGATTTTCTTCTGTCAGCATTGTCACACTTACAGCGAGGCACTAAATGCCACAGTGACCACAGGTATCCCAACTAGTGCAAAGTTTAAGGCAGAAGCCCAAGTTAAAGCTGAAGTGAAAGAGGAAGGGATACATTCCGGGGCATACTGTGTCTCTGCCTTGGGGCATACTGTGTCTCTGCCTTGGGTAATGTAGGCAGTTTGCAGAAAGCATACTTAGATTCTGTGCATTCTGGGAGTTCACCACCACAAACTGAACTCTGCTAAGGGCCTGAAAGTGGCTGAGCACCCTCAAATCCTGTTTGACTGGATGGAAGTTGGGAGTGCTCAGCCCGTGTAGGATCAGTCCCTACAGTTAGTAAACGCAGACAACAGACTTATTTTTTTGTAGTGTTTTCACTGCCAAGACAGAACTTTTATTTGTAACAGATGGGGCCAGTCTGTTACTTCAGAAGGCCCCGTTTGGCTCCCCCTTGACCTTCAACTGTAGGAAATGGTGGAGAATTCATACTTGTCATTTTAGCAGTAACCTGTGGCAGCACTAGTGATTTTAGCCATCACAGTTATATGTTTTGCAGTGAGCTCGTTATAACTATTGGATTTGTTTAGCACTGTAATAACACTAATGGTATATTTGAGTATCTGGCTCTTTCAGACATTCCAAAGTGTAAATTTTTGTCTATGTATCCGATAGTGCACATGCAAAATAGGCATGTTGATGAGCTTGCAGACAGGTAAGCTCAAGAGCACTGAGATCAGACCCAGTGTGTATTTCATGGAATACATTTGTGATACGGTGGAGGTGGGCAAGGCAGTGGTACCAAACCAGCCTCTTCCCCAGGAACACGCTGGTCACTTTCCAGGCCCCACTATGGTGTATGGTTGTCCTTTCAGGGGTTCTTTTCCCTGTCCTGCCTTTCTAGGGTTGTCCTTTGTACGTTTTGTGGAGCTGAGTAGTAGTGGCCGTTTTGCCACTGGCAGCAGTTGCTTACGTCTCTCTTTCTCTGATAGCATTTAAGTTTTGATCTGTTTGCTCCCAGCTTTCACTTCCTTATTGCTGAGGAGATGGCACCGTCTCACAGTACATTTTACATGTCAAGAAAAAAAACATTGTAAAAACTCACTTAAAAGACCATTCTCATTGTACAAACCTAACTCTTTCAACACAGAGTGCATCACCGTGTGAAACAGCGCAGAGTATATTCCAGATGGTTAAGTGCCTTTAGAGTATCTAAAGCTGCTATAAATTATTGAAAATGATAGAAATAATGAACACCACCTGGAATTAGAAAAGTGTTTGTAGTTAAAGCCTCCTACCTGTGGGGTTTGATTTTGATGTTTCTGTTTTTCATTTATGCAAAGGAAAGCCCCCGAGCAGGCCTGTTTTCTTTGGCTCCTGTGCTATCATGTGGTTATGCTTCTTGACAATGTTCTCCCTCAATTATTCAACCCTGCTGGGCTTATAGATCTAATTTTTGTAATGGTTCTGCACCATGGATATTTGTATGTGGCAGAGTTTACTCAGGAAAAGCATGGAACAATTTATTCCACTGTTTAAAGCATGTCTTTGGAAGTAATGGAGTAATTGATTAATTAAACAAACTCCCTTTTGCAACAAGCGATGGTCCTTTTGAAAGTGACTGCCAGGGAGAACCTTGGTGAAATTTCAAGTCTTGAATAGCGGCTGCCTATTAGCATTTACTATGTAGGAATATCTTGCCATGTTACTTCATTAAACATACAGCACCACCTTGTTGATCTGAAACATTTCAGGGACATCCATAGCATTCAGATCAGAGATTTGAACTGAATTAATCATTGGTTCCAAATATTTAATTGATTTACCTTTTATTTTTGGATGGTGCTTTAAAAAATTGTTACAAAATTGCCATCCTGAATGGGACACTGATTGAAAATGCCACATACACTATACATATTTTAATCTATTGCAATCAAATGTCTCAAGAGCAAGTGGAGATTGGAAATTGGTTAAGAAAAACACTGGATGCGTGTGGTGATTGCTAAATGATGGGTGGATCCTGGGAGTTGCTGGGTGAAGTGGGCTCTCAGTACCTTCAAATAAAGGTTTGACTCATGGGAGTGCTGGTAAGAGATTAGTCTGTATTTTCTGGTCCCAGTTACAGCTGCCTGGGACATCATTACATTGCATATAGCAAGGTAAGCTATGCATATTGGTTCCTCTGTGGTGCATATATGTAATCCACGCATGCCCAATAGGAAGACGTCTCTTTAAGAGATCTAGAGAGGAGACGTGGGGGAGGAATGAGCTGTGTCTGGGTCATTGTTGCCAGGCCAATGCACAAGTAGCATTCCAGGCTCACATGTTTCTGGAATTTGGTGTGGTAGCATTGGGCATAGTCAAGCCACAGGGAGCCTATTGAGCAAAATAGACTCCACTGAGGGCAAGTAGTCAGGGCAACTGCTTTCCAACAGGACGTATGACGGGAGTGGGCTGGGAGAGGCTCAGCCACAGGAGCAGAAAGCAGGCTGTTTTCCCCTAACTCTGAAGCATTTTGCAGCAGGCTAGTGATATTATTAACTTCACAACAGAGAAACTCTGGCAGTCGTAGTTATAGAAAGGGGAAATGGGGAGGGCAAACTAATGTCTTTCTTTTTAATTGTATACCTTGAACGTTATTTCACTTTAGCCAAATGGTTGTAGTCAAATTGTCTTAGCCAGTCTGGTCCACCAAGTCTTTTCTCATATAACTGTGACAAAGAGGAAAGAGTCGTCTATGTTTTGCTATTCTCAGATTTGTATTTTTCTTGTAATAGGGTTATTCATCTACATATTTCATACTGATTGGTTAATTAGCTGACTAGAAACTGAGTGATTCCAGTCCAGCAGAGGAGGAGAAAACATCTGCATGGGTGCCAACTGCAGATTTTTGCCAGCAAGAGGAAGGAAGATATTATTGCAGTGCTTTTGTCTCAGCAGACTGTATGAAGTTGATGAGCAAAGACTGAGACTCAGGTGAACTCAGCCTAAACTTTTGGAACTCTGAGTTACTTCTCACTGTGTTTCCATGGGGATTTATCTGTTGAGATTTAATTTGGTTATCATGTGTATATTCGGGTATAACTATAAAGATAATGTATGTGATTATGAAGTAGCCTTTTTATTTAATGGAAATTAAGCTACTATTATTATTATTATTATTATTATTTATCTTTATGAAGTTGGTACTTAAGAATTAAGTTCATTCCTCTTGTTCTATTTGGATTTTGTTATGGGGAGGTTGACTCTGTGTGGCCCTTGCTGAAAATCTTCAGCAACTGAATTCTCAGTCTCCATGTGCTTTTCTGTAGGAGTTGTGGGGAAGCACTAAGAGAGACGTGGTAAACTAAACTCTAGCCCACCCAAAGGTTTCACATGCAGGGATTATTGGCTGCTGTTGTCTGTGTTTGATGACAAGGGGTTGGGAGGACTTTGTGAAAACACCTTTGGTCCAGTGCCCTGTGTTGGCACTGATTTTGGGTGGTGGAGCCATGTGGTATTTGATGGGATTTTTAGTCATGCCCACTGTACTCTTCATGATGGAGTTATGCATGTATCAGAGGGCATGCTACAGTGTAAAACATCTAATTGTATTTAGCAGATTCTCTCTCTCCTGCAGTTTCCCTGTTATAGACAGGACCAGCTCTAGGCACCAGCAAAGCAAGCACGTGCTTGGGGCGGCACAATTCCAGGGGTGGCATTTTAAAAAAAAATTTTTTTTGCTTGGGCAGTTGTGCTCTCGGAGCTTGGGGTGGCAAAAAACCTAGAGCCGGTCCTGGTTACAGGGGCACATGGGGGTTTGACTAAAGAGAAGAAGGACTCATTATAAAACCCCATGGGTCTAGAACTCAGGCCTGCAGAGTTGCCAGGTAACAGCTTCAGGCCGCTACCCAGCAGCAACTATAAGGTGCACTCCACTACCCATGACTAGGATGACCAGATGTCCCATTTTTAAAGGGACAGTCCCATTTTTTGGGACTTTTTCTTATATAGGCGCCCCCATCCCCATCCCATTTTTTTCACAGTTGCTATCTGGTCACCCTACCCATGACCCCCTGTGGACACAGATTAGGGGAAGTCCTACCTCAAGGGGTTTGACAAGTAGCAGCCTCATGACTGCTGATTGGCTCCCCGCACTATATAAAGGCAAGGGGCATTCCAGGAAGTGTCCAGGCAATAGTGTGGATTTTCTGTAGCTGCCACAACCATTCCTGTTCCTGAACTCCTGGCTTTGACCTCAGCTTGATTTGGACTTCACCTCCTGACCCAGATCCCGAAACCTGATTCAGACTCTGGCCCTTGGTATTGACCCTGGCCTGGCACCTGACTACAAACTCCTCTGCTATTCCCAGCCTCAAGTTTAAATATTCTCTGACCCTTGATCCTGCCTGTCCTTGTTAGCATCCTGACACTCACCTGGATTTATGTGTCCACCTGTAATTAAGCGTGACTAACATCCTGGCTCTGTGCATATTGCTTCTCTCTCTGAATGGCTCTGATCTGAGAGCTTGCTGGGGAAAGACCTCTGACTGAAATTCTGTTTCTCTCTTGGTGTTTTGGTGGTGGTTTTTATTTCATGTTTATATTGTGGTAGCACTTAGAGGCCAGTCAGGCCAAGGCTGCATTTTTCTAGTTGCTGGTGTTGCTGCTGCTGCTGGCTGTTTTCTAGATTTTCTGCCAATAGTATATTTCCATGGCTGCTGTGAATCTCTGTGGTAAGGAGAGCACAGGAGTTTTACGATACCCGCTGTTCCCAATCACGTGTCAATACGAGACTGTAAATCATCAGGGCTTGTTTCTTATAGCTTCTGAACAAACCCTATGATAATGGACAAGATTCTTAGCAAAACACCTACATACAATCCCCCACCCTTCCCCCACAGTCCACTGTTGTCTTTCTCATCTGAAGTCATTTTTAATAGTTGCAAAATCTAACTTACCATTCAGGTGGACTAAGATACAAGCCAAAGTCTGGTCTTTGCATGGAATGTTTAGTGGCAAAATAAATATTGGAGCAGCCTTCTAAATCCCCATGTACTTTAAACCTATACGTTGAATAGTGAAACATGGTATTAAGAGCAGAACCCATCACCTACTTCACACGCTTCTTGCTGACAATGAAACAGCAGAAGCAGGCTGGTATCCATCCTTGCTGGAAAAAACTGTCAAGCTTTCATACCAGAAAAATGGCTTGAGTTATTCTGTAAACTCACTTAGTTGTTCCATAAGCTTTCATTAGGCTGTGCCAGGGAAACATAGCACAGTGCAAGGGGGAGATATTATTCACTCTCTGCACTTCAGAGCACTCTCAAGGTCAGGTATGCTACAAGTATGCAGCCATAATCCTGCTTTCCTGGAGAAAGATCATTTACCTTGCAGTGTGACATCAAAATTATTGCTGCTTTCATGAGAGAGAGATTCTGTCCATGCAGTTTTCCTTTCAAATTCAATTACAGTTTCCATTCACAAAGGGTTCTTGTAAACGGAGACTATCTGCTTCATCTTTACTAAAAGTTTTCTTGTCATAACACTTGTAGGGCTGCTTTATCTTGGCTCCCAAATGCACTCAAATACGTAACTGCCTTTGTTTTAAATATTTGGGCAGCAGCTGCTGCAAATGTCAGATCTAAGTTCATGTAGAACATGCCACCTTGTGCTATTAATGGTCCACTGATATCAACTGATACGGCATTAAGATACCCAGGTTCTGGATGACTTAATAAAACTTAAATAGAATGTTAACAAATAATGATGGCGACTCATTCTCCACTGCATCTGCTGTGCTAAGGGGTTGATAATAGGGAAACAATGGTTCGTGTGCAGGGTTAGGATTTGCAGACTAATGCCTTGACACTGATTCACAGCATGACTTTATCTGAGTCACTTATACTCCAGTCCTCTGGTATACTGAGTCTTACTCTGAATGTGCTGAGGCCCTCAGCTTCCATTGACGTGAATGGGAGATGAGGTTGCTCAGCAACCAGAAGGAATGTAGGGCTGGGCCTTTAACCTTGCTGGGACTCAGTTACATTGATTCTACAGTTGGTACTGTACTGTGGTACTTTTGCACCATAGTGAAATTTAATATTCACAAAGCTCTTCTACTGCCTTTCTTTGGAGGACTCAAAGTGCAAATTACCATTATTGGGGCCTATTTAAGTGGGGTTGATAGACACAAGGAGCCCTTGACATGGTGTGACAGATGCCTGAGGGCCAGGTTGAAATGCCGCTGTGATATTCTGCCCTAATGCCTCTATACCATCGGGTGTATCGTTTGAACTGCTTAGTGAGTTTTGTGATGATCAAGACATTTGTGTGGGATCGAGACATCTTCCCTTTTATTGTGCCTTTCACATGTTTTCTCCCACTTCCTGTTCAACAGGAAACTTCTGGCAGCTGTTTCTCTTACTCTCTCCAGGAATAGGTATCCCAGACCTGTTCATGTTCTTTATTGCTTCACCTTCCATTCCCCACCCTCTCCAATGGTATGGAAGAAGAGTTTGGGGTAAATTGGGATGGGGAGGGGAGGATTCACACTGAAGATTAAGTCCTGTAGAGTTGGTCTTGATTATTATTACTACTACATTCTTAGCTTCCAAAGATGGTGCTACAATGGAAGGAGGGCACATTAGCTGAATCACAACCTGCAGACTTTGGGGGAGTTTGAATCTGAATCTAGATCCAAACTCTGTAGCATAAGCTTATCTCTGGAGTTCACTGTATACAACAGAGTACACATATAATTTTCAGATTTTTCTTACAAACACAAACACTCTTGACTCTTTCTACTGTGTAAGCTTTTAGGATATGTGTGTACATTTTCCATATAAAATATAGACCATTCATTTTACTTCAGTGTCTGAATAAGTCATGCCTGTATCATAATGTATTTATTAAATGAGAAGCTGCCAATATTTCCAATGATGAACTATAATCCATAACTGGTTGACTCTCTCTCTCTTTCAGTAGCCTAGTAAAATGACTTGGGGAGAGCCTAGTCATGGGGAAAAAGCCTTGACAAAAATGCTTTGACTCAAACTCACAAGCCCTAACTACTTTCTGCAGGCTGGTGGGAACTGGAAGAGTCAGTCTTCATGGGACTCTCTCTCCTCTGTTGATAGTTCAAAATTCTAATCTCAGTGCCTGTTACAAGTCACATCAGATGGTGATCTGATTATGTGCTGCTATATCATTAGTTAGTCTAATGTAAAAAGCCAGCCAAGATAAAATTACTAATGAAGATGTGGGGTGGGAGGGTGAGTGGGCATAAAAAGCAATCTCTAATGTAATCTGCTCTCGCTTTGGTTTCATTAATATATTTTCAGCAGGGTGCATATGTTTTAAATTGGGAAGTTTAACCTCCTATATACAACAAAATGTATCTGTAAGAGAAGATTAACCTCTCTCATTAGGAATTAAACCAAACATGGGGCTAAAAAATAATTTGATCTACAAACCTTTGTCATTTGAAAGCCAAAAGAGTAATTTCCTCGCTGGTAAAATGGTCAATCCTAAGGACTGATCTTATTTGCATGCTATGTATTTATAGCACATCTGCACTGAGGAGCCTCACTTAATGGACCGCTTTCACCCTTTGCCTGTTGGATATAATGGGAAGGAGCTGAGTGAGGCACCCCATTTAATGTTACCTTGACTTAATGGATCTGCGTCCCAAGATTTGCAGGTGTGTCCATAAAGCAGACTGTAAGAACGTGCAGGGCTGGAACCTCGGTCTATAGCGGTTCTGTGCTGCTCATGCCATTGCCTCGCCATGGGAGGATTAGAGTGGAGTCCCACAGAAGGACCCTGTGAGGCTGGGCTTGGCAGGAAGACCCTCCTAGCCGGACCTGAGTGGCAGTCCCTTGCAGCATCTGAAGGGTCCTTAGATTCTTGCTGCATAGCGGTCAGATGGGGCATTCCTGTTTGGGCCATGTGGCCAGTTAAGTCTCTGCAGCTGTGATGCAGGAATACACCCTCATTTGGAGTTAGGGATGCAGTGAGCATGGCCATAGTGATCAGATGGAGTGGAATCTGTGACACTTCCTAGCAAGCCTGTCGTGAGAGGATTCCCTCTCATAGGTCTGTCCAGCCATGGCACTTCCATGGGTATCTAGAGACCAAGGGTGTCCCAAAGCCCAGAAGTGCAAACCTGACAAATTCACTGTGGTTTTTCTTCAACCCATAAAACACAGCTACACATGGGCTGGTTAACAAACTGGAGCTCCCTTTCTGATGGCGTCATTCTCAATAGCTTATTAACTAGTGTGTGGCCTTTCTCTAGGAATTATGAGAGCAGATATAAAGAACTGTTTATAAAACTGTTTATTCTAAGTGAGATGTCCTGAGGGGTAACAGATTCATCAGTGGCTTGTCAGAATGGAAATTAAGATGCGGGGAAAACGTTAGGGTGATTGTGGGTTTTGGCAATAGATAATAAACATTTCTTCATGGACAGAGCTGAGTATGAAATTTACTGCCCATTTTTTATGAGAGAGATTTCAATAATTTTGCTTTGCTTTGCTGTAGCTGTCAAAAAGCAACAACAAAAACCTGTTCAGAAATTGCACGGTTGACATTTGTGTAGGTTGTGTTGTAAAACTTATTGAGCTTTATCTGGTGAATGTGGGGTTGTTTTTATAAGATCTCAAATGTTTTCTTAACTACGTCAGTGCTATATGGAAGTGCAGTATAGGCCTGATCAGCTCCCACTGAAGTAATGAGACTCTTTCTATTGACTAAAATGAGAGTTGGATCGGTCGCCATATGGCTGGTTCTAAGGACATGTTTCAAACATCCATCCTCATGTTTCATCAGACTCAAGAATACCGAATTTGAGAACTAACTCATCCCTTAGAACGCCCTGCTTCTCAGCACTAAAGTGGGGGCTACATCTAAAATGGATTTCCTTTTGAATGCAGAATTTCACTGTCTAAACTTACCCAGCGTTTGCCCTTATACCATACAGGCAAAGAAATATCACGTTGGAGCTATAGGAAGCTGTCAAACTATTGCTGGTTATTTGCTCATTTTTCTTTACAGTAATCCTTTTAGAAGCCTGAAGCTGCCAAGTGTTTGCTAGAGATGTCCAAAACAGTTATATCAAACCCTGAACGTGCTCTGAGCTGAGTCTGGCTTCATGGTTCAATAGAGTTTTGCAAATCTAGGAGGAGGAAGGGGAAATTTGCATTCTCTTCT
Source organism: Mauremys reevesii (assembly GCF_016161935.1). Lineage (NCBI taxonomy): Eukaryota > Metazoa > Chordata > Testudines > Geoemydidae > Mauremys > Mauremys reevesii. The sequence continues at coordinate 21,452,077 of NC_052628.1, read as the reverse complement.
ATAATATCTCCCCCTTGGTTGCTGGGCTCCCTCCTAGTGCCCACCCTTTCCTTTCCTCCCTCCCAAGAATTCCCAGAATCCCACTACTTACTGGTGTCTCTTCAAGGCAAGTTCAGTGTCCTGCTGTTTCATGTGGTGCCCTTCTTCCGCCTTTGGGGAGTGCTGGGTGGCTGCAAGGCAGGACAGCTGGCTCCTCCAGAAAGACTTTTGTGGCTAGGAAGTGGCCTCGCCCTTACTCTCCTGCAATACCCGTTTCCTCCCACTGCAGCAGTTTGTACTTATACTACAGAGCACGCAGTGACACTTAAGGCCTAGCATGATAGCTGGGGAGATGGGAGGGGCCTTCCCTTCTCCTACTGTCCTAATGGATAGGTTGGGAGGAGTTAGACACTCCCAGGAGACTTTTGAGAATGGGAAGTTTGTGGTGCAGCCTGGCAGTTCTTTCAGTGACACAGGCAGTGGGAAGTGGCCAGCATCAGTTGTGATGTTGGCCGACCAGGTGCTAGTTCATGCCAAGGTCTCCAGGTCTCAACTAAACACAGACAAGTACATAACTGGAACCAGTCTTATGGATTGGTATTAAGATAGATATTAGAATTATAAGAATATTTAGACTGTATTGAATGCTTGTGTGTTACTGCATGCGTTAATCTCTCTTATTACATCTGTATCCCATACTGTAAGGTCTTATTTAAGCCTTTGGATCATAAGCCTCTGTAAAGTGTGAAACATCAGACAGGAGAGAGACAATAACTAGTGTGAAATGCTGGTCTCCTATAGAAGGTGTTATATCCTGCCCAAGAAGGAAGGCCCGTCGAAACCAGACAGACTAGCGTGGAACTTTAAAGAAGACAAAAGACTTTGCTGTTTACTTCCCCTCCCCGCCAGCCATGACGATGAGTCATGCAAGTGAATTCCTTCCATCAGCTGAGGCTATGTACACACTACCACTTACGTTGGTATAAGTTCTGTCGCTCAGGGGTGTTAATAAGCCAACCCTCGAGCAACGTAAGTTACACCAACCTAAGCACCGGTGTGGATGGTGCTATGTATCATAGCTACCACCGCTTCCAAGGGCTGGAGTAATTACGTTGCCTGGAGAGCTCTTCTGTTCCCTTTCTCTCCAGGACATGTGGGTGCTATCTCATTGCTGTAAGTTTGGCCATGATTATTGGAGATTTTATTTGTAAAGAAACAAGTGCATGTAAGAACTTGTGTTAGAAAAATATCTGAAGAATTACATTAAATTGATAAGTAGGTGCTGCATAAGAAACAGCAAAGGTCAAACCTGGGGGCTGTCACATTAATTACTCTTTTACAGCTGGCTGCTTCTGGGAGAATTAAATTCACATATTTAGAATTTGCTGATAGGTAGAAACAGAATTTGTAAATGCTTTCAATTTGGCTCTTCGTAAAGCAAATACATACTACATTATTGTAGAGGAGGACAGTATTCGAATATCCTACTTAATCATTATTGGTTCATTTCTGCCTATCGGGTAATTTTATTGATGCTCTAGTATTTTGATCATACGGTACATGCACAATAACTTACAAAATAACTAGTTATTTATCAGTTATTGGCAGCTTTTCATTTCTAGCATGGCCTTGTTAGAAGTTTGATAATAAGCCCTTTACAATTAACCTTCACAGCATCCCTGTGTGGTAAGGAAGTATGATTATCCCGATGGGGAACTGAGGGACAGAGAGATTAAGTTATTTGCCCAATACCACACAGCAAATCAATGGCAGACTTTCTGGATTTTCTCCTAATTCTGTGTTTAAATTGCTAAACAGTGCCCTTGTCTCTCACTATTTTGTAGACCCTCTTATCCATCTTATTTCTAATTTTTCTCTGCCATGTGAACATTGGAAAAGAATGCAAGGTTCAGTTCTGTTCTGAAAAGTGTCCTGCTCCAGAACGTTGTGGGGTTCCATTTTTATTCTCTCTCAGTAGTTTCCTTGTCAAGGGAGGTAGCTGGATAAGTCTTTCTTCCAGATTGTCAGCCCTACAAATGAAACAAAATCAGACTGTGCTTCATTTGAGGACTGGTCTACATACAAAGTTGCAGTAGTGTAATGAAAGGCATGATTATATAACGATTTTAGTTAACCCAGTGCAACATTGTGTGTGGATCTTCTTATATTGATTCAAACCTCACTTATATTGGTGAAGCTTGTGTCAGCACATTTACAGGTGCAACTAAACTGATATAATTAGTTTTAAACCATATGAGAAACATAAGAGCTGCCCCAGTTTAACTAAATTGATTTAAGTTAAATCAGTGCAACTTGTGTATAGACAAGCCCTGATTATCATCATCACTGAGGAATTCAGTGCAATTAGAGCTTGGCTGACAATGTGTTGATGGTGTGCGAGGCCTAAGAGTATCCATTCTCACTCAGGCATAACGGAAGTGGCTCCGCACTGCTAGCTGTTAACACTAAAAGATTGTTTTTATCAGTAAAATAAGGAGCTCTGACCAGGGCCGGCTCCAGGCTTTCTGCTGTCCCAAGTTGCCGCTGAAGACCCAGACGTGCCGCCCCTTGATATTGGCTGCCCCAAGCACCTGCTTCCTTAGCAGGTGCCTGCAGCCGGCCCTGGCTCTGACTTAGGCCTTGTCTACACTGGTGGTATCGGGTGCTACACTACATGTAGCTACGTGCTGCAGTGAAAAGCAGGCTGCATACACACTGGTGCACAGCTATATGCCACAGTGAAAGGCTCTGGAGGGGGAAAGGACCCGGCAGCTCCCCACTGCCTCTTCTCTGCCAGAGCTTTCCCCCTGCTGCTGGAGTCTTTCCCTGCTGCTGGGACAGGCTTTGGCAGCAGTGAGGCAGTTATGACACTAAGTCACATGAAATGCTCCACACGGGCCAGCCAGGTTCTGTAACACCAGCAAAGCTCTGTTCGCAAGGTCTGGTGTTGCTGATACTTGTTCATTATCAGCGGATAGATGCTGAGTAGATTAACACCCCCTGCAGAACAACAGTCGTGTTGATGCTGAAAGTGATGCTACTAAATACCACCAAAGGGCTTTGTGTCCATCCTTCCTCTGCCTTCATTAAACAAGAAATTAAAAGATCGAGAACATCTTCATCGTGTATTAACTCCCTCAACTGTATGTCTCTTGTCTGACACTTCCATTGCAAACTCTTGCTGTTTGTATGGTGCATAGTACATAGGGGGCTGGTCAATGACTGGGACTTAAGTGTTACTGCAATACAAGTAATTAATAATAAAACTGTTGAACCTGGGAGAGGTGAAGAGTGGAGTCTGCTATCAAGCTTTCTATGGACTGGCAGTGCTTAATTTATGCCAGGGCTGAGCTGCAGCACCTCTAGGCTTGGCAGTTCATAGCCCTGGGACTTTGGCCTGCTGCATCAGTTATGAATGTAAAAAAAAGCCCCGGTACCTTTTTCATTACAAATTAAGCACTATGGACTGGCCTATACAAATCTTAATTGTGCTAGGTGGCACGCAGCTCTTGTAGTGATGAAAACCACTGAAATTATTATCTATTTGTAATGTGGTAGTAGCTAGAGCTCCCATTCAGAGATTAGGCACTGTATGTGTTTCACTAATCTGGTCCAAACCAGGGTATCCTTTTCACAACGATTTTCATGAAAAATGTCTGTCCCCCACTTTTTTTTCCCCTTTCAGAAAATCAAATTTTGGAAAACCTTGACCAGCTGTACTTACACAGAAAATCCAGTAGATAGTACTTTCTGCACTCAGTTTGTAGGTCCGGTTGAACGTGATGACATTTATCATTTATTGCAGAGGTCAGCAACCTTTCAGAAGTGCTGTGCTGAGTCTTCATTTATTCACTCTAATTTAAGGTTTTGCATGCCAGTAATACATTTTAACATTTTCAGAAGGTCTCTTTCTATAAGTCTATAATATATAACTAAACTATTGTTGTATGTAAAGTAAATAAGGTTTTAAAATGTTTAAGAAGCTTCATTTAAAATTAAATTAAAATGCAGAGCCTCCTGGGCCAGTGGCCAGGACTCGGGCAGTGTGAGTGCCACTGAAAATCAGCTCGCGTGCTGCCTTCTGCACGCATGCCATAGGTTGCCTACCCCTGATTTATTGAGTGCTAGCATTGTGGAGGTAGCTGTACAAAAAAGAGAATAGATGTAGACCTGGCTCAAAGGAGCCCAGTCCGGATGCTTGATAAGGATTATTGTGTTAACGGGGCTTTATTTAGTTTTGCTATCTCTAGATTGCTTGTTTACTCAGGACAAAATTCTCTTGCTTTTGCAATGAAATACTCTGCTCAATATTCAGCTTTCCCTGTATGTTTGGAACTTCTTCTAAATTGAGAGGGATTAATTTGTAACTGAGGGGTCTGGACAAGCAGGGAAACCAATGTCAAAGCTAGCTACTATTGTATGAATCTGCAGAGAAATGTATCCTCTCTCAGTCATTTAACTGTGCAGTTGTGATAAGTATAAATGATGGATTTCTGTTAGTTCTGTGATTCATTTCAATAACAAACACATGAACACAGACAGTGTCTTGGAGAGAAATCAGACATCTGGTTGAGATTCCAGGTTTAGGAATGTAAATGATGCAAATGCTGAAATGCCAAACACATTATGCCCAGCAGTGCAGTAATGGTGATAAACAAGGTAATTTAACTAAACAGCAGAATATAATAAGAGAGGAGAGAAAATAAATTCTGTAAAGGTAACAAGTGAAGTTTCTTTGGGGGAATCTGCACAATATTCCTTTCAATAGGCTGTTATCCATCGCTCTGTGTAGATTCTACTTTGTAAGCCACATGCAAAATTATATTCAGATTTATTTGCTTGTGCCAGAAACAATTTTGCACTTTAAAATCACTGATCAGAATCAGATTTCAATTGTTAGAACATAGGAACGGCCGTGCTGGGTCAGACCAATGGTCCATCTAGCCAGTTGCCTGTCTTCTGACAGTGGCCAGTGCCAGATGCGTCAGAAGGAATAAACAGAACATAGCAATTACTGAGTGATGCATCCCTGCCCATCCAGTCCCATCTTCTGGCAGTGAGAGGTTTAGGGACACCTGGAGCATGGGATTGTGCCCCTGACCCTCTTGGCTAATAGCCAATGATGGACCTATCCGCCCTGAATTTATCAAGTTAGAGTAACATGCCAGGTTAGATATATAATTTTTTTTTATTGTAAACAATAAGAAATGCGGGATTGAGTCTGTATATTCTGGGTAACACATAACACCATAGTGGTATGTTGGTGTGTGACTGGGAATAGTGGACCTAACTCAGAGCAACGTGTGGGTTAGGTATATGTGTTACATGTGGGCAAGTGAGTGAGTTTACAGGGAGTCTGAATTAGTGTGATGGGCACGTTGAGGGGGCAGAAAAGGGTAAATCTGACCATCTCGACACTGACTTACGCTTGGGCTGAATTTGGCTGATTGTCTTTTGGAGTTAACATAGGCTAATGTAATTAGCTCCACTCAGCTGCAGCGTGTATTTGTTTCAGCGAGGGCCAATGTTAACCCTCTTTTATGGGAGGGACAAGAAGATTAAATCACTTACCCAAGTGACCTGGGGTCACATAACAATTCAGTGACAGGCCAGATAGTAGGAAAAATACAGGACTCTCTTATCTTCCAGACTTCCTTCACAGTCTATATTACACTCATTAAAGGAACACTGGCTTGGGAATGGCATTACTGTCTGAAAGTTTAGACTACTGAAGTTACAAGTAACATATAAAAGCATTATAACTGCAAGAAGGTACCAGGAAAAAAATTCTCTGATCTTTGAGTATACTCAGTTTCATGATTTGTCCTGTACAGTCAGTCTCTTTGGCTTCTGTCCTGAAATGTATGTGAGCACTTTATGCACCTGAGTAGTCTCGCGGCGTTAAACTGGTCTAACTCACATGCATAAAGTTACAAGCTAGTCACATGTTTAACTGTTTGAAGAATAGGATTCATGATCAGTTTCTGCTCTGTTGGAAAAAGAGCAAGGTAGCTTGAACAAAGTCACAGGAAAACACTTATTTATTTAAAAAAAATATTTTTAAAAAATCAGTCTTTTTTTTTTTAAAGCAAGTACATCATTAAATAGGTGCTGTGTAAGAAAGTGGTGTTTTCAATTAAATCTCATAGCAGAGACATTTAAAACAATGGGCTAACTTAATCCGTGGAATAATTCCATTAAACCCATGTCTTTAATAGGTAATTGGAATTGTGTATAATGAATAAGGCTACCTTTTAGTCATGAGTATTTTTAGTAAAGCTCATGGATGTAAACAAAAATTCACGTCCTGTGACCTGTCTGTGACATCTACTATAAAGCCCTAACTAAAATGTGGACCAGTGGGCCGTGGGTGCTCGGGGGGGGGCGTGGCCCGGGGCGCCGTGGGTGCTGGGAGGGCAACCCGGGAGGGTGCTGGGATGTGTGTGCGGCCTAGGACCCCTGCTGGTGCTCGGGGGAGTGAAGGGAAGGGTTGGCGGGACTGGCAGGCTCCCTACCCAGCTCCATGCGTCTCCCAGGAAGCGTCCGCATGTCCCTGCTGCCTCTAGGGGGAAGGAAGGCAGGAGGACTCTGCGCACTGCCCCCGCCACGAGCACCTGCTCCGTAGCTCCCTTTGGCTGGGAACCCTCTGGCCCCTCTGCCTAGGAGCTGCAGGGACATGCCAGCTGCTTTCAGGGAGGCCACCTAGGTAAGCACCGCCCCACACCCCAATCTCCTGCCTGAACCCTCTCCCAAACTACTGCTGCCGTGGAGGTGGGAGAGGTGTGGTGGCCCAAGACTGCCCCAGCAATGGGCTGGTGTGGCTGGCCCAGGGGCTGCCCAAGCTGCTCAGGCAGCCCGGAAGCCAGCACACCAGCCGCTGCAGAAGTCACGGAGGTCATGGGAAGTCACGGAATCCGTGACAGGCACACAGCCTTAATCATTAACATTACTAGTAGATAAGAGTTCTTATGACTGGTACAAGTAGCATATGCAGGACTGTTCAAATGCTACGCTCCTGATAAACTAGGTTTTGGGCTTCAGATACTTCTGTTGGTGCTTGAAAACCTAGGACACAGTCCATGAAATCAGAATTGTCCGCAAATTGCCAAGATTTACAATTGTTCGCTGTAGAATTGCATAACAAGCTTCTTGAAGGGACCTAAGAGCAAGAAATCTAAATAGCTGATGGCTGATGTTTTCTTAAGAGGGGCAGTGTTTGAGGGGTTTTGTACATGTATCATTTCTTAAAATGCCCAACACACAAACATGATTTGGTGCTCCGAGAGAAAAGGTACCTAACTGGAGGACGGCTAGCCCAAAGTACGTGAGCAGCTTCTTGGTACTCCCTTGTAGAGAACTTTTTACTTATCTCCAATTCTTTATGCAGGACCCTTCCTCATGTTCCCCTTTTAACCGTGCAAAAAGATGTTTTCCTTGGTTAAACCATTCTGTAAATGTGTGTGTGTGGGGGGGGAGTTCCCTTCTCTAATAAGGAAAAGTTGCTTACTAATCACATTTTTGTGCAATGGTAGGAAAGGCTGAAGGAAATCTCCATCAACCAAAAAAATGTTCCTACCATTCAAAATGATAATCCAGGCCAGTTTTGGTAATTTGGTTGCCATAGCTTATGCATGTGTAAGCTTTTCATATAAACAGCTGTATGCCTTGTTGTCAGACAGCTTGGGCCTCAGATTTTCAGCATGCTGGAGTTTGGAAAGTTTAAACCTGTCTTGCATATCACTGGAAAACATGCACGAGGATTGTGCATGTTTCCATGCGGTATATGAATAGAACTTTATTCATAGTCTCAGAAATATACATCATACCTATCTGTGAGATATCACAGGTACAAATGATCTGGAATATCCAGAAACAGAATGTCAACAAGATTTCATTAATATTGTAGCTTTTCTGTTACAGTTTCAGAAGAACCCCAGTGTTTAAAATAGCACTTGTGTTATGTTACAATAGAGCACTTTGCAGGACTGTGACTCTTGGCAATGTACAGAACATAATGGATGGATTTGAAGTAGTGGGGTTCCTGAACTGCACTGGGACAATAGACAGCCCACACATACGTATTTTGGCACCAGACCACCTTGTCACTGAGTACGTCAACAGAAAGGGCTGTTTTTCTATGGTTATGCAAGCACTGACATATCACCGGGGACATTTCACCAACATCAATGCTGGCTGCAAGATGCTTGCATCTTTAAGAATACAGGACTGTCCAGAAAGCTACAAGCAGGGACTTCCTTTCCTGACCAGAAGATTACCACTGGCGATGTTGAAATATCAATAGTGATCCTGGAGGACCCAGCCTACCCCTTACTCCCTTGGCTCATGAAGCTGTACGCCAGCCAACTCGGTAGTACCAAGGAAAGATTCAACTACCAGCTCAGCAAGTGCAGAATGACAGTTGAATGTGTAACTGAAGGGGTGCCGGTGTTTTTACACACAAGTTTGGATCCCAGTGTGAAAAATCCAATGGTTGTAGCTGCCTGATGCATCCTGCATAATAACCCTGAAGCAAAGCAGGGAAAGTTGCCACAGAGGTGGAGCAACTGGCTGCTGAGTTTGGACAGCCAGACCCAAGCAGTATTAGAAGAGATCAGTATGAGGTACATGGCTCAGGGAGGCTTTGAAAGAGCACTTTAACAGTGAGCCACAGTAATGGGTTGCAGTGTACTGTGCTCTACCTGGCCCTATAGCTTGAAGGCCTGTTAGGAATTGTGTGGTGCTTGGTGCACATCTATAACTGTAACACGGACCGTGCACTTATTAATTCTGTGCTGCTTCCTGTACATCTGTGATTAATACACCGTGTTTGTCTCTGATCCTATGAGTTGTGTCCGTGTACAATAACAGCTAAGTGGGTGCTGTCACTGCTGCCAGGCATTCTGTCCATATGTTGGGAATGATTAAAGGTGAATTGTTTCCCAAACAATAGAGTTTTATTGAGCAATGAAAGCACCTCAAAAATTCTGTGCAAATTAAAAGCAAATCCATACATTTATCAAGGTTTTAATGTAACAGAATGTTGTATCAGCCAGGCAAGGTACTAACAAACTTCAACAGGACTTTATTTTTAAAGTGGAAACCTCTTTCCCAAGCTGCTGCTGCACCCTCTGTAACTCTCACTCTGCCTCCTCAACTCCTCCCCTCTCCTTCCTGTTTCCTGTCCTTTCAGACTCCCAGCAGCCAGTGCTCCCAGTTCTAATAATTACAAGCAACATCTAAACACCACACAGAACTTAACAAGAAAGAACATTCATGTCCATTTTAGCTCCACATACACTAACATGTGAGAACCACGGTTAGTGTATGTGAAGCTGTGGTTATCCTTAATGTCCTCCGGTGTGGAGAAGTAGAGGTAGGGATGCGGCCTTTGATGCCACAGAGCATGTTGAAAGGAGGATGTAGAGAGGTGCTACGCAGGAGTTCTTCATCCCTGTATTCATAAACAAACTGCTCTATCTGGTTCCTCCCAGACCCCTGCTTTTCTCTTTGTTGTACTGCTACCTATTCTAGTAGTGCACTCTTCATGGAGTGCAGAAAGAGGGGAGCCTGGGATTGTTGAACCTATAGGTCCACAAGAGTCTGCAGCATCTGTGTTTGCTGCTGGAGAAGCCTCATTATGTCCTGATGCATCTCCCTCTCCTTTTCCTGATGGGACTCCTGGGTGTTTCTCCTGTCAGCTCTTTCCATCTCCATACAGTCTGCAATATTCATCCTCCAGGCCCTCTATTCATGGTCTGATGTAGCCTGGGCCGGCTCCAGGCACCAGTGAAGGAAGCAAGTGCCTGGGGCGGCCAATAGAAAGGGGCAGCACTCTGTCCGTTATTGGGGCGGCACGTCCGGGTCTGCGGCGGCAATTCGGCGACAGGTCCTTCACTCCCTCTTGTCCTCTTCGGCAGCACTTTGGTGGCAGCTCAATCGGGTTTTTCTTTTTTTCTTTTTCTACGCCACTTGAGGCGGAAAAAAAGCTGGAGCCGGCCTGGATGTAGCACTGGCTGGCAGGATCTCACTGAACATATCATTGTGAGTCCTCTTTATCTGGCTCAGGCATTCCATGGGTATGGAGAGAGAACCCCTCAAAGCCACAATGGCAACAGCTGCAGATAACACACAAAGGTAAGTATAGTCTCAATGGAGCACGAAAGTTAAGATTCAGAACTCCCTTCCCTTGCTACTGTAAAGCTTTAAACAAGACAGGCTTATTGACATTTCTGCTTCAGAGTGCTTGTGTACAGCATGACTCATAGCACCAATCAGGCCCACCCAGGGTGATGGAAGAGAGGAGGGAATGGCTCAGTCGTATGAACTATGAGTAGAGCAATGGTACTGAATACCAGCACCGTCTTCCACAGGCGGTGGTGATTTTAGCTGATCTCTCACTCCTGAGGGTAACAAAGAAAGCACAGCTGCTGCTGGTGTCCTAAAGCTCCCTGGGCCCTTATGCTGCTAGCCTGTGTACTGCAATGGTGCCTGCCAAAGTTATCGCTGACTGGCATGGGAAAGTGTCCTACTGTGGAGCAAGAAATAAGGCTGCCATCCCTAGAAACCTGTGGGAGAGGATTGCAGAGTGCCTCTGAAAGTTTCATTGAAATCCTTCATGAGGATTCAAAGGACATCCCTGTATTCATAAACAAACTGCTCCACATGGTTCCCCTCAGATCCCTGCCTAACTCTGCAGGGGACTGAAAAGCGGATAACAATGTTACCTTTCTTTGTTGTACTGCTACCTCTTCTAGTACAAATAAATTCATGGAAAGCTGCTAGCTGTGACCTGTTAAGTTGGGGGCGCCATCACTGTAATGTGAAATACAATTACATACTTACAGAGGTTCCTTCCCCTGCAACTGGCTCTCCCGTACTCAGCTTCTGGGACTGACTGGACTATGGTGGCATCTCAAGCAGGTCCTGGTGTGTGGCATAGCTGGATCGCCCGGTCACATGACCCCCATCTTCCTCCTTCCTCCCTCATCCTTGCTGTTCATGCTGAGGTCCTGTGGCTTGGGCTCCTCCGAGGTGTCCATGGTGATGAGCAGGGGGGCTCCACCAAAACAGACAGTCTTCAGATCATAACCAGATTGATTTTCAGCCTCCCTGGATTTCTGATATGTCTGCCTTGCTTTCTTTGCTTTCACTGGCACAGCTGCTGGTCCCATCATACTCCTTCTCCTGCATCCCCGGTGTAAGTTGTTTGTAGATGTCAACATTTCTACAGCTGGTCCATAGCTATGCCTGCACAGGATCTTCTCCCTGTAGTTCCAGGAGATCCAATATCTGGTGTCCACGCTGGGCCAGTGAGCAACTGAAGCATGTAGCCAGCATGGTCAGTTGGGCAGTGTCACGCAACAATGCTAGGTGTGCTTGCCAAGCTGGACAATCAGGAAAAGACATTTCAAAAATTTATGGGGCTTTTAAGTGGGGGAGGCCTTCCAGTCTCTGTGACGCATGGTCAGTGAGTTCACAATTGTGACCAGAGAAGTCAGTGTCAGGCCTTGTGGGACAGCAGCTGGAGGACTGCTAGGGTCGACATAGGTGACATAGGGTCTACATTGGGGCTGCGTTGTCCTCAGTACATCAACCATGGTTTAACACTGCTCGGTGAAGTAGTGTTATTGTGTTGTTGTAAGGGGCACTTACATCAGTGGGAGACAAAGGGCTTGTCTTCATGTACAGGACTACAGTAGTGCAGCGGCACTGCTATAGCATTTTAGTGGTGACACTCCTGTGCCAACAGGTCAGCATCTCCCTTCAGCATAGTTAATCAATCTCCCTGAGAGGCAGTAGCTATGTCGACAGGAGAAGCTCTCCCATTGACATAGGGCTGTTTACATGGGGGGTTAGATCGGTATAACTATGTCACTCAGGGGTGTGGTTATACCAATGTAGTTATACCGATATAGGTCTGTAGTGTAGACCTGGCATAGGTTGACACAAGGCAGCTTATGCAGACTAGGTTTTAGCTATTTTTTTCTAAATTTTGTTAACACTCATATAGTCTTTGAAAAGGCAGATTGAGTTTGACATTTGTGTGTGTGTTTGTGTGGCTGCTAAATAAGAAAAGCTTCTGTTACTTCAGCCCTAAACGGTCTGTGTGGTATACCTGCCAGTATTTTAATCCATGCAAAGATTATTTAACAGTATCAAACACATTTAAAAATGACTTTCTAAAAGGAAAGTGCATCGCTGTATATCACATATGGGTATGCACTTGTAGAGTATGAATGTATTGATTGCAACAAGATTCAAACCCATAACAGACATCAATCCAAGGCTATAGTAAATATATCAAGTGAACACAGTGGGCAGGATTCTCTATTACTTATTCATAGCCAGTTGTACCTTACTCCAAAATTAGTACTTCACTTCACTCAGCCTACAGAATGAGTAAGATACTACTACTTCTTCCTAGCTCTTATGTGGTGCTTTTTATTAGTAGATTTCAAAGCCCTTTACAAAGGAGGGCAGTATCATTGTCCAAAATTGCAAATGGGGAGACTGAGACAAGGGGTGGTGAAGTGATTTACATAAGGTCACCCTCTAGACCAGGTGCAGAGCTGGGAACAGAACCCAGGGTCTCCTGAGTCCCACTCCAGGGTTCTGTCCACTAGGTGACTCAATGTGAGTAATGGTGGCAGAACGAGCATCAGAGAAGTTTGCAGTAGGGATTGTATCCTCCTTGTTGGCAGAGGTAGTTTTTCCATTCAGAAACTTAGTTTTTACTGTTGATGGATTAATTATAGAGCTCTGAAAAACTCAAGCAAAGTTCTTGGGTTCAATATAGGGGCAGCTGAATGGAATTCTATGGCCTGTGCTATACATGATGATCTAATAGTCCCTTCTGGTCTTAAAATCTATAAATACTCTTACCTGTAATTAGATTAAGGGCAAACCATATACTTTTAATGCTTCAGCTAATATTAGGTGAGAACAGCCAAGGAAGCAGTTAGAATCCCTTGGAAATGAGTGCTACAAAATGAACCAATTAGGTTGAAATTTAGGGCATGTTTACACGTGCTAAAGGAGACACACTCACACTAGCGCAGTAGGGCACACTAGGGCACTAAAATAGAATGTAGGTGCAGCAGTGTGAGGGGTAGGGTGGGTTAGCTGCCCCAAGTACGAGCCTAGGGACTCTGACTGCACATGCTGAGGGCAGCTAGCCCACCCAGCTGCTTACATGGCCATGGTTACACTCTATTTTTAGCACATTCGCTCAATGAGATCTAGTGCAAGTTTGTCTCATTAAGATGGGAGTTGCACCCCCAGCTCCATGTGTAGCAGTAGCCTTCATAAGTAAACAATGAAGACTTGAGGAAATGAGCCAAAACCATCCTCCAGGAAGAGAAATAGATAACTGAAGATGAGACCTAAAAGGAGGATAAACAAAGATAAACCTGAGTGACCCAACCAATTCCTTTTCAACACAGATGATTTTATACTGTACCAGTGGAATGCAAATGACTCTCATAAATCCTGGACCTAAACTTCCTCTTTTTGGATAGCCTCACCATCAAGTAACCCATAGTGCTATTTAAAGAGTTATGGTAGAACAACACCCCACCTCCACCCCCACCAGAAATCATTCTCTTAACTGTAGCCCGGTGCTTTCTGTCAATGAAGCAGTAACACCCAGGGTATGTCTACACTTAAAATGCTACAGTGACTCAGCTGCAGGGCTTTAGGTGCGCTGCTGTAGCACTTCAGTGTAGACTCTCACTACAGTGATGGGAAGTGTTCTCCCATTGGTGTAGTTAATCCACCTCCATGGGAGGCGGTAGCTAAGTTGAGGGAAGAATTCATCTCTTGACCTAGTGCTGTCTACAGCTGGGGTTAGGTTGGCATGGTTATGTCTCTCAGGGATGTGGATTTTTCATACCCGGAGAGACTTAGCTATACTAATATATGTGTTCTGATCAACTTTGGGCTGGTCTACACTGGTTTAGGCTGAATTGCACAAGGTGCCTAGCACTATTGACGTAAATGGGAGATGAGAGTTCTCAGTCTCTCTTAAGAGTTGCCTGGGGGGTCATTAATTTGGAATGTATTATATTCAGTGAAAGAGATCCTGAGAGAGCCCATTAGCCCAAGACAGTATTTTGATGAAAAAGACAGTTAAAAACACCCAAAGCAGTTGTGACCATTCATAGCTCAAGCATGCGGACAGAGAAGGAAAATACCTGGTGTGGTGGTGGATGTAAATGAAAACTGACATCTTTGGCTGTTCAAAAGACAGTTTCGTCTAGCTGGACAAAATTTAGTCTACAAACCAGTACGTGGTGACTGTAACTCCGCAGTGATGATTCTGAGAGAGAGAAGCATTCACATGAATAAACAAACATGTGGCATGCATCAAGTACATCTCTAACCAGGCTGCCAGCAGGAAGCATCCCTTAGTCATGGCTCACAGAAGAAAGGCAGACGGAACAAAAACCAATCACCAGAAGAAAACAAACATTTGAAAGTGAGTTAAAAGAAGCTCTGCATGTGTGGATGAATCCATTGAGCCAAGCGAACTATATTTCTCTACCAGCAAAGTTTTATGTTATGAACGATACAGGAAGGTCTGTAATGAGGGGAAAATCTGACTAAATAAGACTGTCAGGATGGGGAGAGGGAAATTCTTAAGAAAAACACATTCCCAGACAAAATGAAAAAGATCAAACCCAGTAAAGCTAAGTAAGCCCTTTCCAAGCCTCATAAAATGCTATGCATACTGAGAGGTCAGAAGCCAATGATCTTATCTCAATGCCTCTTCTCACCTCTCCTAAAATAATGTTAATACTTTATAACAACAAACATCAATGCATATCAAAACCCATTTTATGGATATTTTCTAACACTTGCTCATATTAAATTGATCTGTAGCCCTGATTCTGAGATCACTTTGGTGTAATGTACATTGAAACTCTTTTGGGGCAGATCCTAATCTCATTTACACCAGTAAATGTTGGGGAGAGGGATAGCTCAGTGGTTTGAGCATTGGCCTGCTCAACCCAGGATTGTGAGTTTAATCCTTGAGGGGGCCACTTAGGGATCTGGGGCAAAATCAGTACTTGGTCTTGCTAGTGAAGGCAGGGGGCTGGACTCAATGGCGATAGGATAGCTCCATTATTATTTTTTTTAAATGCAGAGCAAATCCACTGAATTCAGTACATTTGCTCTGAATTTTCACCTGTGACCAGAATCTAGTCAACCAGCCTCAGTAGAGTTGCTTCTGATTTACACTGGTGTAAAGGACAGGTGAATGTCTGTGTTTTGGTTTAAAATATACACATACAGACAGCTACGGTGTGTACACAGTAAGTCCAATTACAATATAAAGACACTACAGTATTAAAACATAACTACTTAAGCATTATAAAAATAGTAAATACATGAATACATATATAATAACCCATTCAAGTAGCAAGAAAAAAAATCTGTTATCAATATTGTGCTAACACTGAAATGTACCAGACAGCCACAAACAGATTTCTACTATACAAAGGGAGCAGTGGCCAAAAAAAAAAAAGGTAGCAAAAAATAAGAAGTAGCAACACAAGACTGTTGTTTTGTCCTCTTAATTAGAGTGATTAACAGAGTTGATAAAGCAACTGCATAAAATAACAACAAAACCCAACAACAACCCTGGAACAATGTAAAATTTGAATGTGCTTCTGCATGTATTATTTTGACTCTGCATAAAATCTAAAATTGAATAATTTCAGATATAGAATACCTTCCACCCAAAGAACTTTACAAAGAAAAATGACCCATATCTCCAAAGGGATCATTTTACTCACTAATGAAATGCATCCACTCCTAAAGCAGAATGTGGCTGAAATGCACAACAACATTACACGGCAGTTCAGGCCAGAATGTAAAGAAGAATCCTGGATGCATTTTAAATTGCAGAATAAGAATAAGGATAAAAATATCTAAATGATTATTTGTAGGCATATTACCCAGCAGGCTCAATGCCTAAAAATGACACACTCCATTACTTTTCCTTGGAGATGTTCATTTTTATAGATAAATTTTATTCATACTTTAAAAAAAAACCCAATAAGTAACTTCTCCAAGTAAAACACATACTTGCCCAGAAAACGTACTGTGTGCCAGATCTGTATGCTTTACTTTCTCTAATTAATGGGCTGATGCAGCTGAAAATATCTTCTGCTTCCCAAGTAGCACAAGCCCTGTAAGTCACAGATCCTAGTCGTCTGGCTTTCCTTACAGAGGAAAGATGGGAATTCTATTTTTTTAAATGAATAAAGATGTTTTTGATTCTGGTGAACCAAATGGCAGGCAGAGAAGTTGTGCAAATTTGATCCCAACTGCGAATGCTCTTGAGACTTTTAGTCCTTCCATGACACACAGCCCCCAACGGCTCAGAGCCATGAAGCCAGCATAGATTTGCCAAGTTGGATGGGATGGGACAGTCTTGAGCTTTTGACCTTTATCCTTGGTTCCCTTGTGAGTCCCAGAGAGCTGGGATTAGTAGACAGTTTTTGCCTGCACTTCTCCATTCTGGCATCTTGGGGCTTCCAGTTCTGCAGGCCTCTCGTGCTAATACTCCACCGCTAGTTTTACTGCTCTGTTGGCTGGGTTTCCATTCTTCCACTCTGAGTGCTTCCTTTCGGGAAAGAAAGTTGGCCTTTTCTTCACCGTGCCCTCCAACCCCCAAAGCAAGCAGCCATGATGCCAGAAGCAGATTTTCCTCCCACCCTCAGACAATGGGATGAGATGAGGTACTGTGCATGGAAGATGAGAGGAAATAGATGACATTCAAATGTTAGGGCAGAGCAAGGAAGTATGGAATAAGGGGAGAATCCCAGAGGGACACCAGAATTGGCAGAGGGAGTGAATGCAAGGCGGGCATCTCAGATAAGGGGAGAGAGAGGGTAGGTATCCCCCAAATATAGTGAATTGCCCCCCAGGCTCTGCTGTAGGAAAGAAAGGCCACTTCTACAACCCTCTCTTCCTCTGGGAGCCAGGTGTGGTGAAGGCCAGGCTTCTGAATGCTTAGCCCACCATGATAGATCACTACAGGAAAATGGGGCCGGAAGTTGTTATGGGTTGGATTCTCACCTGTGGCACAAGACTCTGGGAGGAGGTGAGGAACAGCTGGCAGTAAGACTAGATGAAGGGCTTGCATTGGACCCTGGCAAGGAAGCTATTCAGGACCAAGTTCACCTTTCAGCAGCAAGATCCATGAGAGGCAGCAGCTTTCTGCAGCAGCTGTTTGTTGAGCTGGTCTCTCCTCTGACTTAGTGCTGGGGTTCTGCTTGCAGATGGCTTAGTTGGATCATGGCATTGGTGACCACACACTGTATCTGAGTAATGGGCAGTCGGCACCAAATTCAAAAAGTGGACAGGCTCACAGGCTGTTTTATGTGGACTCTGTGAAGCAGGGAAACTGGAGGAAGTGACAGGAAACTGGTTAACTCAGGGCTTGTCTACACTTACAGTGCTTTAGTTCTTAGTGAAGATGCCTCCTGCTCTGATGGGTGAGCTTCCGTCAGCTTCCAGAGAGGCAGTAGCTATGGTGACAGAAGTGCTTCTCCCATCAACATAGCGCTGTCTATACTGGGTGTTAAGTCCATGTAACTACATCACTCAGGGGGGTGGATTTTTCATATCCCTGAGTGACGTAGTTATACCAACGTAAGTTCTGAGTGTAGCCCAAGCCTTAGTTAAAAAGAAAAATATCGTCAGGACCATGACTCTTCTCAACAAGAGAAGTTAAGGGAGTTATGCACATACACTGAGAGAAGATTGTGCCCAATCCAGATTACATTAATGTCAAAGAACGACATCAGTGATATTAAAGGGAGTTGGATTGACCCCCTACTCCTTGCATTTTAAACAAAGGATATAATGGAAGTGCTGTATTTCAAAGCCACTTCTTTCACCTCACCTTCCATTATCTATTGACTGCAATGGTATCTGCTCGCATCCTCACTCTTCACCACTGCAGCTGCCTGCCTAGTGTGTAAGCTCCTGTGAATGGCAGCAGTCTGTCTCAAAGAAGACTCTAAGGATATGTCTTGTCTACACTACACTGTAAGCCCATGGTTAAAACTCAGGCTCGAGCTTAACCTCCCTTCTGTCTACACACAAATTGTGCTAACCCAGAGCTTGGACCCAGAGTCCCAGGACCCCACAGGGATGGAGGGTCCTCACCTTAATCAAACCGGGACCCAGAGTTTGATTTGCAATGTAAAAGCAGTCCCACAGGACTCGTGGTCTGGGGTCCACCAAAAGTATCCCACAATCTCATGGGCTGACTTTCTTTGGCCTCTGGACAGTCAAATTTTCTCACATTGCACCATGAACAGAGGGTTAGAGCAACCACATTTTGGGAGGGCACTAGGAAGTCTGAAAAATGGCTGGTTGGACTTGGGTCTGCATACTGTAGTGTAGATGCTGAAGCTTCAGGGTGGAACCCAGGGTTCAACAATTCCTAACCTGGGATTACAAGTGAGTGTAGACGCTCAAGCTCTAGGTTAACTAATCCAGGGTCTGATAACTCAAGTTCGACTAACCCTGGGCTTAGATTGCAGTGTAGACATACTCTAAAGGTATGTCTACACTACAATAAAACACCTGTGGCTTGCCCATGTCAGCTGACACAGGCTCGTGCTGCAGGGGCTATAAAATTGTACTATAGATGTCCAGGTCTGAGGTGGAACCCGGTCCTGAGACCCTGGGGATGGGGGGTGTCCCAGAGCCCTCCAGGCTCCAGCCCAAGCCTGGATGTCTGCACTGCAATTTTATAGCCTTGTGATCCCAAGTCAATTGTGTGGAGTTTTATTACAGTGTAGACATAGGCTAAGAGACCTGAAGACAAGCTCTGTGGAGCTCGAAAGTTAGTCTCTTTCACCAACAGAAGGTGGTGCAATAAAAAATATTACCTCACCTACCTTGACTCTCTCTAAAGGCACTGTATAAATAAATCATACTAATAATGATTGTCTAATGATTCAACCGCTTCACAACTCACTGCGCATAATCCACCCTGCAGCAAATAACCTGCAGCTGAGCGTGTCTAAAAATAATCCATGGCATTGAGATTACAGTATAATAACACTATATAATTCACCAGACTTTCATACAGTGTTAGTTTACAAGCAAATCACTTCTTTATGCTGGAAGTGGTTCATAGAATAGAAATGTACTCCAGCCAAATAATGACTTTTCTATCTGTAGCATATGTCTTTATCATCTCCTTGGGCAATAAACATTCATCTGGCATGGTCACTTGAACAATTTTTTTTTCTCATCCAGTTCATTAAGTCTGTGTACTTAATAATCAGTTTTATCTTTAAAAGGTCTTCCCTGAAAAAAATGAAGCAGAAAAGAGAAACATCTGGATAAGTGAAACACACTTGAAATAATTTCTTCTTTGCTATCTCTCTACAGATTTTGTTAACTCACATTGAGAAATTAATTCCATGTTCTTTATGTGCTGCTTTTGATGTTAGAATATGTATTAATGGAACAATTTTTCCATAGTCTCATTGCTTTGCTATATCGATATTCATCTGAGCTGGTCAACATCTTTTGTTTGAAAAAATTTTGATGAGAAAAAAAAGTGCAATTTTTCTAATCTAAAATTTAGGAGGGAATTTTTTGTTTCATTCTAAATTTTCTGTATTTTCTGGTGTTGTTTTGCCTCCACCTTTTTCTTCTTTTTTCCTATTTTGCCAAGGGAAAAGGATGAGGGAAAGAGAGATTCGTAGATTCCATGGCCAGAAGGTACCATTATGACAATCTACTCTGCCCTCCTGTATAACACAGGCCATAGAACTTCCCCAAAGTAATTCTTAAAGCAGATCTTTTTAGAGAAATATCCAGCCTTGGTTTAAAAATTGTCAGTGATCAAGAATCCACCATAACCCTTGGTAAATTGTTCCAATGGTTAATTATTCTCAGCATTAAAAATGTACTCCTTGTTTCCAGTCTGAATTTGTCTAGCTTCAACTTCCAGCCGTTGGCTTGTTTTATAACTTTTTCTGCTAGATTGAACAGCCCCTTATTAAACATTTGTTCCCCATGTAGATACTTGTAGACTGTAATCAAGTCACCTCTTAAACTTCTCTTTGTGAAACTAAATAAATTGAGCTCCTTGAGTCTATCATGATAAGGTATATTTTCTAATCATTCTGGTGGCTCTTTTCTGAATTCTTTGTAACATCCTTCCTGAATTGTGAGCACCAGAACTGGACATAGTAATCCAGTAGTGGTCACACAGTACCAAATACAGAAATAAAATGATCTCTACTTCTACCCAATATTCCCCTGTTTTTGTATCCCAGGAGCGCATTGGCTCTCTTGGCCACAGTGTCACACTGGGAACTCATGTCCAGTTGACTGTCCACCCCCAGCCCTCCAAATCTTTCTCAGAGTCATTGCTTCCCAAAATAAAGTCCCCCTTCCTGTAAGTATGGCCTACATCCTTTGTTCCTAGATATATACATTTATATTTAGCTGTTTTAAAATGCATGTTGTTTGCTTGCCAAGTGATCCAGGTTGCTCTGAATCAGTGACCTGTCCTCTTCATTATTCACCACCACCTCAATTATGTGTGTCAGATTCAAATTTTATCTTTGATGACTTTGTTTTCTTCCATAAAAATGTTAACTAGCATAGGGCCAAGAACTACTCCCTGTGGGACCCCACTGGAATCACACCTGCTTAATGATGATTCCCTCTTTACAGTTACATTTTGAGACATATCATTTAGCCCATTTTAATCCATTTAATGTGTGCCATACTAATCTTACATTCTAGTTTTTTTAATCAAAATGTCATGTGACACCAAGTCAAACACCAACAGAAGTCCACGTATATCAATGCTATTACTTTTATCAACCAGACTTCAGTTGTACCCTCATCAAAAAAAGATATCAAGTTAGTTTGACAGGATCTATTTTCCATAATCCTATGTTGATTTGCATTAATTACATTACCCTCCTTTAATTCTTTATTTATCGAGTCCCACATCAGCTGTTCCATTATCTTATCCAGAATTGATGTCAGGCTGATAGGCCTATAGTTACCCAGGTCATCCCATTTTCCCCTTTTGAAAAATTGGCACAATATTAATTTTCTTCTGGAACATCCCCAGTGTTCCAAGAGCTATTGCAATCATGGTCCAGGGAGAGCCTCAAGACAGCCCTTTAAAGCTCTTGGATGCAAGTTATCTGGACATGCTGATTTAAAAATGTCTAACTTTACTAGGTTCTGTTTAACATTCTCCAGAGATATTAGTGGAATGGAAAGAGTGTTATCATTACTATATGATCAGATTGTATCATCTGTTTTTCCCCAAATAGAGAACAGAAATATTTATTGAACACTTCTGCCTCTTCTCTGTTGTTGTTGCTAATGTTACCATTTCCATCTAGTTATGGACCATTGTCAGGATTCTTTTTGTTTCACTCTCTCTTCCCCCTCCCCCATCCATATATATATAAACTCTTCTTATTGTCCTTACCTCTGTTGACAATAGAGGTTGCCTTGTGTCCCTTGGCTTCCCTTATCAATTTTCTACAATTCCTAACTTCTCATTTATATTATCTACTGTGTCAATTTCCCCTTTCTTCCATTTTTTTTAAAATTTACAGCTGCCTTCACTTTCTCTCTAAAGGACATCAGATTTTTAACCAGTAAAACCTTCTTCCTCAATTGTGTTTTTTTGAGCATTTAGTAAGGTGTTCTTCAGTGATTCCCAATTATCATTCACATTTTTGATTGAATTCTTCTTCCAGGCTAATTTGGCTCAAAATTGTTTTCAGCTTTGTGAAATTAGCCCTTTCAAAAGCATAATGTGTATATATATGACTGGTCTGAACTTTAGTTTGGAGATAAAGGAAGTGGGAGGGGACTGAAACACCAACATATTTTCAGGTTTTCAAAAAAAAGGTTTTTGTTTTTAATTGAGAAACTGAAATTTCTTTGTATTTATTTTTTTGTTTTGTTTTGGTATTTTCCACTTTTTAAGACTTTTCAAGCAACTCTACTAGTGATCATGTAGCAAGAATGTCTTCCATGCATATAGCATGATTAGAAAAGCAAGTTGTCTGATTTGACTTAGGTCTTGTTTAAGGTATATGCAGGATGGGTGAAATCCTAGCTCCAACATTCCCACTGTCTTCAGAATTTCACCCTATATCTCTGGCCATTACTAGCCGTATCAAAGCATGTTGTGTTAAAATGTGTACATTAAATCCGGGTAACTTATGCTGAACATTGTTTTGCAATTCATGATGAATAAAAATGGTTCACTGTACTTTTTACACTCTTACAAAGTGTGTGCACCTTTTCAGTCCTTGCACAAAAAATCAAATATATACCGTCCGTGATTAGACAATATATAAACAGTGCCCAGGAGACAACTAGCGATTTTTCTGAAGCAGGAATAGCAAAGTAGCAGCTCACTAGTCTGATTTACTTTACAAGCAGCATATTGTTGAAGGGAGTTGACAGGTTTTTGATTCATAGCCATACAGATTAATGGGGGCTTTTTGATTTTGGTAAATGCAGGATATTGGAAATGTATTGTCCTTTCGCTCTCAGGAATAGATGTGACTGAAAAAGAAACTCCCAGTACGGTATGAAAGAGAAGCAGAGGCTAATACATTTTAAATATCAGGCTGGTAAAACTTTGTTCAAGTGACAGTTGAATGAAAATGTTTGTTGTAAAGGAATTCTCAGGAATTTAAATTCATTCTTTTGTGATATCTGTCACAGTTACTGGGTGAACTATATCTCTGACCCCTTCATTGAATGTGCACCCCTTTCTCTGATCTCAGGCCATCACCTGTGCTCAGGAGGGATTCAAGTGATTCTTCTACTCTCAGACCATATCCTGGGTTGCAATCCTCTGGTATTAACTGTTTTGCCTTTTGTCACTGTCACTGTATGTGTACTGGATGCTGCTGACAGAGGCGGTACTGCAGTGCTACACAGCAGCATTTATTTGCCTTTGCAAGGTAGCAGAGACAGTTACCATCCCTATTGCACTGTCTGCCATTGTAAATTGGCGATGAGATGATGGTTGTCAGTCATTTTGCACTGTTTGCAATTGGAAATTGGTGATGATGGTTATCAATCCTTTTGTACAGTCTGCTGCTGTCATGGGTGCTCCTGGCTGGCCTCGCTGAGGTCGGCCGGGGGCGCATGGACAAAAATGGGAACGACTCTCCTGGTCATTCCCTTCTTTATGTTTTGTCTAAAAATAGAGCCAGTCCTGCCTAGAATATGGGGCAAGTGTACTAGAGAACCAGAGAGCACAGCCGCTCCGGGTCAGAGCCCCAGATATCCTGCAGAAATGATGAGCTGCATGCCATTCTAGGGGGTGCCCCTGCAACAACCCCACCCGTTGCTTCCCTCCTCCCCCAACCCTCCTGGGCTACCATGGCAGTGTGCCCCCATTTGTGTGATGAAGTAATAAAGAATGCAGGAATAAGAAACACTGAGTTTTTAGCGAGATAAAATGAGGGGGAGGCAGCCTCCAGCTGCTATGATAGTCCAGGGAGTACAGAATCTTTTTTAGACATTAAAGGGGGGAGGGGGGGTCTGATGGAGCTCAGCCTCCAGCTGCTATGATGAGGATGGTTACCAAGCCTTTTGTACCATCTGCCGGGAATGACCAGGACTCATTCCCATTTTTACCCAGACTCCCCCGGCCGACCTCAACGAGGCCAGCCAGGAGCACTCACGGGATGATGAGGACGGTTTTCCATAATTTTGCACCGTCTGCCATCAGGAAAGGAAGGGGAGGGGATGCTGCTCTTCAGCGCTGCAGCACCGCGTCTACCAGCAGCGTGCGGTAGACTTACGGTGACATTGAAAAAAGACAAGAAATGATTTTTTCCCTTTTCTTTCACAGGAGGGAGGAGGGTAAATTGACAGGCTATACCCTGAACCACCCCAGACAATGTTTTTGACCCTTCAGGCATTGGGAGCTCAGCCAAGAATGCAAATGCTTTTCGGAGACTGCGGGGATTGTGGGATAGCTGGAGTCCTCAGTCCCCCGTCCCTCCCTCCATGAGCGTCCATTTGATTCTTTGGCTTTCCGTTACGCTTGTGTCACAGCACTGTGCTGAGTCCCTGTTGTGGCCTCTGTCTATCATAGCCTGGAGATTTTTTCAAATGCTTTGTCATTTCGTCTTCTGTAACAGAGCTCAGATAGAACAGATTTGTCTCCCCATACAGCGATCAGATCCAGTATCTCCCATACGGTCCATCTGGAGCTCTTTTTGGATTTGGGACTGCATCGCCACCCGTGCTGATCAGAGCTCCACGCTGGGCAAACAGGAAATGAAATTCAAACGTTTGCGGGGCTTTTCCTGTCTACCTGGCCAGTGCATCCGAGTTCAGATTGCTTTCCAGAGCAGTCACAATGGTGCACTGTGGGATACCGCCCGGAGGCCAATACCGTTGAATTGCGGCCACACTAACCCTAATCCGACATGGCAATACCGATTTCAGCGCTACTCCCCTCGTCGGGGAGGAGTACAGAAATCGGTTTAAAGAGCCCTTTATATCGATATAAAGGGCTTCGTTGTGTGGATGGGTGCAGGGTTAATTCAGTTTAATGCTGCTAAATTCGGTTTAAACGCGTAGTGTAGACCAGGCCTGACTTAAGCTCACACTCTGCAGCAATGCCAGTGGTAATCAGTGACCAAACAGCATCCTCAAAGCAAAGTATCATTCATTTGGAATGAAAGCATTTCAGAGAAAACATACATCTTTAAACCAATGAACCAGCCTGCTTGCTAAGTATCTAGTCTTTTTCCCTGTGAAGAGTCTGGAAGGACTAATTCATTAGAGATTCTTCTGTAGTGCCTCTCTCTGTGACAGCTTGGCTCCCTGTCAGACCTCAGGGACAGCTCCCTGGGTAGCCCATAGCCACTCAACGCCTTTGGGAATAGCAGATCTAAGGGTATGTCTACACTGCAGTAAAACACCCACGGCTGGCCTGTGTCAGCTGACTCAGGATCTGTGGCTATAAAATTGCATTGTAGACATTCATGTCAGGCTGGAGCTGGGACCCCTCCCTCCTTACAGGATCTGGGAGCCCAGCTCCAGCCAGAGCTCAAACATCTACACCAGGGGTTGGCAACCTTTCAGAAGTGGTGTGCCGAGTCTTCGTTTATTC
This sequence comes from Mauremys reevesii, assembly GCF_016161935.1. Taxonomy (NCBI): domain Eukaryota; kingdom Metazoa; phylum Chordata; order Testudines; family Geoemydidae; genus Mauremys; species Mauremys reevesii. The sequence goes on along the minus strand of NC_052628.1, from coordinate 21,426,933 downwards.
ACTCCAGTTTAAGGTTTTGCGTGCCAGTTAATACATTTCAATGTTTTTAGAAGGTCTCTTTCTATAAGTCTATAATGTATAACTAAACTATTGTTATATGTAAAGTAAATAAGGTTTTTAAAATGTTTAAGAAGCTTAATTTAAAATTAAATTAAAATGCAGAAGCCCCTGAACCGGTGGCCAGGACCCGGCCAGTGTGAGTGCCACTGAAAATGAGCTCGGGTGCCACCTTTGGCACACGTGCCATAGGTTGCCTACCCCTGATCTACAGTACAGTTTTACAGCCTCACAAGCCCAAATCAGCTGACAAAGGCCAGCCACAGGTGTCTTATTGCACTGTAGACATACCCTAAGAGTTCTGGGAGTGTTCAGTAGAACAGGAGCTGAGCCGTCCAGAGGGATGCTCAGAGTACTCAGGGGTTGACATGTGCCTATCATAGGGTTACCATATTTGAACATTCAAAAAAGAGGACACTCCCGGGTGGGGAAGGGTATTTGCACCAGTTTCTACCAACTCGCGTTGTATTAATGTGTTGTTATACTGTTATATATGCTGTGCGCTACATGTCGTCTATATTGAGTATGTATAAGAAAAAGTGATATGGCCTCAAAAGTGAAGTTTAATTATTTAAAGTTTACTGTACTTCTTTATATGTAGTGAGTCCTTTCCTTTCACCAGTTCTTCAATTTTCTTTCTCCTCCTTTTTTTCTTTCTCCACACATACTTCTCTGTAGATCACATTTTTCTCAGCAGTGGTTGATGGCTCTTTATGAAGGCATGAAAGTCTTTACAAGTAGTTTGTCTGAAGTTGTATTGTACAAGTAGAATTCCTTGAATTCAACATTCAAGTTGTTCCTTTCCTTTGTCCACTTGCTTTGCATCAGTGAAAAAATTCGCTCTACATTTGCATTGTGAAAAGGAATAGCAAAGAAGAACTGTGCAATCTTTAACAGTTCTGAATGACGCTCAATGTTTTTGGATTCCTCAAAATATTTGGTCCACTTCTGATGAGCTAGCAAATAATTACTGAACTCTTCATCACTATTGCAACTTTCCGTAAACTTCTTCAGGTTGCTGACCTGATCAAAACACTTCACATCATCAATTTGCACCCCCTTATCAATCAGGTACTTGATACAAGGCTCCACATCACTCCAATTCGATGTCTCACTCAGGGTAATCCACCTGAAACAAGAGAAGTCTTCCAAGGGTCTAAACCACTTCTCCAAATATTCTAAGCATCTGCTGTACATATTATCTACTTCAGCACAGAATTTGTCACACTCTTCATCAATTCTTTCCGTGCGCTTTTGTGCCAGTAGTCCCTTAACTTTCAGGGACATAAAGTTGTGAGTCTTGCGTTCAGGAAGGATAGTGTGAACCGAGTTCAAACTTTTCAGCATTTCCACGACAGAATTTGCTTTCCCTCTCGATTTCTTAGATGTAAGTTTGGAATACACTCATGAGTGAATGCGTGTGCCAGAGGTAAATCTCACTTAATTCATACTCAAAAAATGTCTTAAGCACGGTGGGTGGTTTGTCCTGTGACAAAAAGAATGACTTCAAGGCTGGAAACATCTGTATCTGCCTTGTAATGCCTGGACATAATGACGGCCATTGTGTCTTGCTATGAGAAAGCAGCTTTCTGTATTCAACAAACTCACAGTACTCCTTCAGCTGCTCAGTTCGGACAGTGTAGATATGAAAGTACTAGTAAATTTTAAAAATAATGTTCTGTGTCAGTGTTCATTCTTTCTGCTGCATAATTGGTGAACACAGTTGTTCAAAATGTGTGCTGGGCAACCTACACCACTCAATGTTCTCTTCTGCAACAACTTCTTTAAGTTTGCAGACACGTTCTTTCCATCTTCATCATGCTGGAGTCCTCCAAATGTTGTATTGAAGTTGTCACCTGTACATGCAATACACTTCTTGAACAAACCATTTTTTTCAAGCATTTCTTTTACGTAATGAGCAATTGTGTCAGCAGTCTCATTAGGTGTGTTCTGGACCTCATCAGTTTTGACTACAAACTGCCATTCTTCTAGTCAAAATACTGAATAATTACTGGAAATATTTTCACCGAACTGCGATTGCTTCCATCTGTAGCAACTCCACAGTAAACAGTGTCATTTTCTTCAACCATTTTCAGAACAACAATCAAGGAATGTCTTCTTCAACAAGACAGATGTGCAATCCATTGACTTAAAGCTATTATGATGCTTAACGGTGTGAAATGCAAAAGCACCCTCTGCTGTAGTAACAGCATCCTCGGATTTGCTCCCTGGTTTTACAAAATAATCTGTCAATTTTGTTGATGAGCTCTCTCCTCAAACTGCTTTTTTGTCCTTGTCTGAGTCCACATGAGTTTGTAAATCATTAGCGCCTTTATTTTTCACAGAGATGAAAGTACCAGGTCTACATACCAAGCACACAGTTTCCCATTCTTCTCTACCACTTCGAAATCACAGACATTTTGTCTTTAGTTCTGCAGTGAATTTACACTTCCGTTTTGGCATTGTGTTTGGGGGTAGTAAAATAAAATATCAAATAAAGAGCTCTTGAGGAAACACTACCGTGCACGGTACAAACTCAGAAAAGACACTGAAATTGTCGACGTTGTACTATCGCCACTATGGAAAAATGATCATACCTGTCTGGAACCATAGGGCTAGGCTCCAACTTTCCCCGGTGACGGTGAGTGCTCATGACCCCCTGCCCTCTGCCCCACCCCAATTCCACCCCTTCCCCGCCCCCATTCCAACCCCTTTCCCAAAGCCCCCGCCCCAACTCCACCCCCTCCCTGCCCCATTGGTCCCCTTCCCCAAATCCCCGCTCCGGCCCCACCTCCTCCCCTTGAATTCGCCACGTTCCCTCTCCCTCCCCCTCCCTCCCAGCTGTGCAAAACAGCTGTTTTGTGGCACAAGCGCTGGGAGCTAGGGGGAAAAAGCGGGCACTCTCTCGAGTGATCAACTTTCACTTTCTTTCTTGAATGATCAACTCTTCTTTGGGGAAAAATAATAATGGCAAAATCCCGGATGTTTTTAGATATTTAAAAATTCCTCCCAGATGGTGATTTAAGAACCCAAAAGCCGGACATGTCTGGGAAAATAGGGACGTATGGTAACCCTAGCCTATCACTATCCTGTGCAGAGCAAGCGAAGCCTGCCAAGGCCTGGAAGGTAATGCTTGTGTTGCCAGGGGGCTGATGCATAGCAAGCATAGACAAGACTTCCTCGTACTAAGGAGAGGTGGGGCAAGGTGCCTCACAACACTGGGTACCGCAGAGAAATGTCACATGTTCCTTTTCATTGACAAGTCAAAATCAAATAGCTGTTTCTGAAACAAGGCCTTCTAATGTCGGGTGGGGGCAGAGAAATGTGGTGGTGGTGTGTGGGGGGTTGAAATCTGAATTTCATCTGCCATTTTGCCATTGACTTCAGTGGGGCCAGGATTTCACCCAAGATCTCTTCTATTTATGCTGCAAATTAGGAAAACATCCTTTTATAGGACAGCATTTAAGCATGCAATTCCATTCTGGGCAAGTAAATGGGACATTACCACATGCTTAAGTACTGTTCTGAATCTTGGTCTGTGTCTCTAATTCTAATCATATTGATGTCAGTGGCAAAACTGCCATTGACTTTCCGGAAAACAGGGTCAAGCTCTTATGCAACAGCCTCCCCAGTCTGGACGATGTTATTGACTTTACTCAATATTTATATCTCATTTGGAAACCTAACTTTTAAAATCTGAATTCCTTGTATTGTTTGTATGATGTGTTTGGGTGTGCGTGCATATGCAAACTGTGTGGTTGCCTTTATTGTTTATTAAAAAAAGGTTTTATTGGGCATTGCTTATACAGCATTTTGTGATCTTCTTGATGAAAGATGCTTTATAAACTGGATTGGAGTCAGTAAATCTAACAACTTGCCAACAACTTATTTCTGTTTGACTTCAGTGACCTAGCAACAGAACAGCAGCCAGCTAATGAGCACAGCGTTCCTTACAGCATGCTTTGGCACGACTTTCATTACTGAAAAGGAATTTATGGCTTTCTATCGAGAATGCATTTTTTTGTAGGAAATTGGAGCCACAAAATGAAGAGTCATGGAAGTTTAAGAATTCCAAGACACTGGACAGATGTGCAATGATTAGCACTGTACTCTGGCTCACCTTTGTTTAGATAAATAACTGAACCTGCGCCATGAGCAAGACATGCTGTTTACAGGCTTGGAAAGAAATTTGGCTCCAATTGGAAGTCGGAGATGGTGAAAAAAAATCTTTATTCTCTTTTCTTATTTTAAATGTCGTGGGCTTAGTTTTGGATGTCTTCAAATGAGGTTTAGAACACGAATGTTTTTTGCAGAAGAAAACACATAAGGATAAATCCTACCTTGCCACCCTGTGAGAATGAATATGTAGCAAATAAGAACAAAGCCATGTTTGTTGTATTCTATATATTTTATATATATAGAATACAACAATATACAACAAACATAGCTTTGCTCTCTCTCTCTCTCTCTCGTTAATCATTTAATTTTTTCCCAAAATGTCACCCCTGTTATCCTAAATTTGATTTATTGAAATCCAAATGATTTTACCTGTGCATTTAAACAAAACCACTTTATTGGTATAGGTCAACAAATTAAACAGAGCTGTAAAAAGACGAGAGAAGGGAGATAGCCTATAAATCTGACAGCACATAAGAGTATGAAAACCAGGTCTGAGCAGACAATATTAGTCACACACACTCTTATTTAATCCTATAATTATTTTCTGACAATCTAATAAAAAATTGTATGAATATTCGCTTGTATTAAACCCCATTTAAAAATGGGAAAATATGGTCCAAAACCATAAATAGAAGGGGAAAAAAAGAAACCAAAATTCCAGTTTTATCCATATTATCTTCAAGAAGGTGATATACATCCACTTTCTGGAGGTACCTAGTGAATCTAATCGATGGCTCTTTAAGGTAGGCAGAGTACATACTTCCCAGCATTATTGAAGTCACATACTTACATTGTGCTCTAAACTTGCTTTGATCAAGTTCACATACCAGTTTTGCCTGCCACTTTCAGACATCATTAAGCTAAACTTTATCAGACTGTCTGTGGTAAGCCGTCCTGCTGATTGGTAATGTCAGTTGAACTATGTCACAGAATAGAACTATGGCTATTTTACATGACATTTCCAAGGAACTAATATTGATAGTTCAGCATCAACATTTAAGATATATTGTGTATAGCTAAAAAATACCATTCTTGAGGCCTGGTTATGTTTGGCGATGGCAAAGACCAATATTATGTATTTCGCCACAGAACAACACTGAGGCTTCCCAGAAAGTCTGAGAACCCATAAGAACAGCCATGCTGGGCTAAACCAATGATCCGTCTAGCCCAGTATCCTGTCTTCTGACAGGAGGCCAATATCAGTGCTTCAGAAGGAATGAACAGAACAGGCAATCATCAGGTGATCCATCATCCCCTGCCATCCATTCCCAGCTTCTGGCAAGCAGAGGGTAGGGACACTCGGTGCATGGGATTGCATCCCTGACCTTCCTGGTTAATAGCCACTGATGGACCTATCCTCCATAAATGTATCTAGTTCTGTTTTGAACCCTGTTATAGTTTTGGCCTTTACAACTTCCCTGGCAATGAGTTTCACATGTTGATTGTGTGTTGGGTGAAGAAATACTTCCGTTTGGTTGTTTGAAACCTGCTGCCTATTAATTTCATTGGGTGACCCCTAGTTCTTGTGTTATGGGAAGGAGTAAATAACATTTCTTTATTCTTTTTCTCCACACCAATCAAGATTTTACAGACCTCTATCATATCTTCTATTAGTCGGCTCTTTTCCAAGCTGAAAAGTCCCAGTCTTTTTAGTCTCTCCTCATGTAGGCTGTTCCATACTCCTAATCATTTTTGTTGCCCTTCTCTGACCTTTTCCAGTTCTAATCTATCTTTTTTGAGATGGGGTGACCAGAACTGGTATTATTCAAGGTGTGGGCAAACCATGGACTTATATAGAGGCATTTTTTGTCTTACTGTCTAACCCTTTCTTGATAGTTCCCAATATTTTGTTAGCTATTTTGACTGCCACTGCACATTGAGCAGATGTTTTCAGAGAACTATCCACAATACTCCAAGATCTATTTCTTGAATGGTAACAGCTAATTGAAAACCCATCATTTTGTATGAAAGTTGGGATTATGTTTTTCAATGTGCATTGCTTTGCAGTTATTAACACTGAATTGCATCTGCCATTTTGTTGCCCAGTCATCCAGTTTTATGAGATCCCTTTTTAACTCTTCATACTCTGCTTTGGGATTAACTATCTTGAGCAATTTTGTATCGTCTGACAAATTTTGCCACCTCGCTATTTACCCCCTTTTCCAGATCATTTATGAATATGTTGAACAGACTTGTCCCAATATAGACCCCAGGAGACACCACTATTTACCTCTCTCCATTCTGAAAACGGACCATTTATTCCTACCTTTTATTTCCTATCTTTTAACCAGTTACTGATCCATAAGAGGACTTTCCCTCTTATCCCATGAGAGCTTACTTTGCTTAAGAGCCTTCAGTGAGGGACCTTGTCAAATGCTTTCTGAAAGTCTCAGTACACTATATCCACTGGATCTCCCTGGTCCACATGTTTGTTGACCCCCTCAAAGAATTCTAATAGATTTATGAGGCACGATTTCCCTTTATAAAAGCCATGTTGTCTCTTCTGCAACAATTCATGTTCATCTATGTGACTGATAATTCTGTTCTTTACTATAGTTTCAACCAGTTTGCCTGGTACTGAAGTTGGGCTTATTGCCCTGTAATTGTCAAGACCACCTCTGGAGCCTTTTTAAAAAACTGATGTCATAGTAGCTATCCTCCAGTCATCTGGTACAGAGGCTGAGTTAAGTGATAGGTTACAGACCACAGGTAGCAGCTCTGCAATTCCATATTTCAGTTCCTTTAGAACCCAGTCTGTATCATTTGGAAATGGAAATGCCAATAAGGGAGTTCTCTTTATCAGTCAGAAGGGAGGGTCACAGGAACCATTCTTACAAATACGGAATCTCAACAGCTTGGCTCTGCCTACTTGTGAGACATTCTCTGTCCCCTGTGCCATACTGCCACAGCTACACTCAGCAGAGGCTCTTGAACTTTAACCCCCTTGTTGCAGATGGGGTTTTCTTTCTAAGGGTCCCTTTCCTTCGACAAGCTCTGTCCTGCAAGGTCTGAAATAGCCAGGATGCGTTGACCTTTTAGGCATGCTGCAAAGCCAGTGTGTTGAATGAGTGTTGGCTCAGAGAGCTGAGAGTGGGGGTTTTGTCTAGTGGGAAAGAGGGGTTACAGCTGTGTTGGTCACGTGACTGGTGATCAAATGACATGTGGTAGGGAAGTGCTGCTGCGCTGGTCAACCTTTATTTTGTAAGTCTAGATGGCTCTCATTACCATAGTATTTGATCATTTCTCAGTCTTTAATATATTCAAACAAACACCCCTCTGTGAGACAGGGCACATTTTACTAATAGGGAACTGAGGCACAGAGAGACTAAGGGCCAGACCCACAAAGAGACTTAGTCACCTAATTACCACTTTAGGTGTCTACATGGAACATTTAGGCACACCTTGATCCTCAAAACCCTCACTCACCTGCCAGCTAACCCTGGAGGCACCTATATTCCCTAGGCACCTTTGTTTCTGCTGGAAAAATCCCCATGGTGCCTACATTTCTGCTTTTGAACTTGTGTAAAGCCATCTAATGCCTGGTGCCACTGAGCTGCTTGGTGCCTCAAGACCTGGAAGGATTTTCAAAAAAGACATTTCCCTTCCTGTGTCACCTGCGGGGCCTGGTCCAGTAGGCCTTTTCTACTAGACTGGGCCTCACACAAAAAACAGCTGGGGGCAACCAGACTGGGACTGTTCTGGGCTAGGACTTGTGGGTGGATGGGGAGCCACTCACCTGTTATGTGGGACCACTAAATTCAAGCTCCTCCACCAATGAATATTAATTTAGTTATACGAAGTGGAACAGCTCCAGCAGAAGGGGTTAAGAAAGCTACATCCCGGAATACCCGATAGCCTGGTGGTCAGGGCATCACCTGTGATATTGCAGACCCAAGTTCAAGTCCCTGCTCCAAATGAGGAAAAGTTGCATTTCCATTGCAGGTGAGTTCCCAAACCACTGGGCTATTGGTTATAATGGGGTGAAGATTCAGTCTCGCTCTCTTTTCCTAAGAAAGGGGTGAATTGACTTGATTTAGGTGCCTAACTCCAGGAGCGGGTTCACAGCTGTGAATCCCAAGCAGAGGTAGGCACCTAACTATCTCGGGGGGGGGGGGTGCAGCTTAGGAGATATTTGGTAAATTCCAAATCTTCAAATTGTTTATTTCAATGTATTTTCAAAAGAATCCATTTTTCCAGGTGAACTGGTTATTATCTCCTCTCAGCATATCCATCACCATGAGCCTCAACAGTTGGATCTGTTTGATCTTAGTGAGATTTTGTCTTACTGAAGGAGTTTTGTAGTTAATTTCTTTTTAACACACCTTTTGAAATTGACTAGATTCAAGATCACAGTGTCTCTTTATCCATGGATGTGCAGCCAGTTTCCTTCATGTGACAAGACTGAGTTCTGCAGTAGCTCTGCAAAGTAATTCATCATTTTGTCATTTTTGCAATGTCCTCTGTAAGTTAGGACGCCAAGAAACACAATTTCTACTCACGCATCATAAAACTCCCTGTGTCCATAAAAACACCAGGAGAAAACAACACTTCAAATAGCTGAGAGGAAGAGAATCAGATAATAATACATTTCAGTAATGGACAGCCAAATAGCATGTCAGAAAGCTTTCAAAATCACAGGGTCAATGGAGCTATGTTGATTTTTAACAGCTGAGGATCTGGCCTGTGGCAGTGTTTGGAGAATGAGTAATATAGTGCATGCATTTTCAGTCTTATCAAGGGTTTCACCTTAACAGCAACCAAAAAAGGATTTATTTCCTGATAAAAATATTAAGAACAAGAGCCAAGCAGCATTTTGTTTTAGAGAAAACAGTAATGCACAACTAGACTGAATCACTAACTGCAATTGCTGGTCAGAACAATGACCTTCATTCGCATCTTTCAAAATCCATTTATCAGTGGAAACCTGACTTTTAAGAAATCAGGTCTTTTACTACACCAGCTGATTCTCAGGTCTCTGACTTCTTCAGTTTTCTTGTCCCAGGGGGATCTTTCTGATCTTTACTCAGTCAAAATTCTCATTTTGCTTTCCAATAATCTGGTGAATGAGTTAGTGTGAACACAGTACATATGTTGTGGTCCCAGGTATCAGGAAGATTCTTTAGATCCAAGATAGTCAATAGGCAGACTGCAGGCCAAATCTGGACCACCAGATGCTTTTGAACAGACCCCAAAATCTTTTTATTTACTTATTAGTATCATTATTGGGTTTTTTTTAATTATATTCTCTGGAGTCTGGGCCTTGACTATATGTCGACCAAGAAATTTGGACCTTGACAAAAAGTAATTGCCTACCCCTGTTTTAGATAATAACAGGAACCTGCTGCTCCTAATATTATTCAATCTCATTGAAATCAATGGAAAGACTTCTTCAGAAGAGGGAAACTGCCTTAATGTGGTGATGTGGTCCCAGCTCATTTCATTCTGATGATTATAGGCTCAATCCAATTCCCACTGAAGTCACGGGGAGTCTTTCCATTGACTGCAATGACAGTTGGAACTAGATTGATGAGAGAAATATGCAGAGGAAGAGAGAGGAGTCCCGCTTTTGCAGGTTAGATGTCCAGGATAGTAAATGCTGCCTTGGCTGCATTTATCTTTTCAGATAGCTGTAAAAGAGGACTCAGTCTAGAAACCATGGCAAAGCTTATGATACTGAACTGCTAAAGGTAATAATTGGAGATATACCAATCTCCTAGAGCTGGAAGGGACCTTGAAAGGTCATCAAATCCAGCCCCCTGCCTTCACTAGCAGGACCAAGTGCTGATTTTGCCCCAGATCCCTAAGTGGCCCCCTCAAGGATTAAACTCACAACTCTGGGTTTAGCAGCTCAATGCTCAAACCACTGAGCTATCCCTCCTCCCTACACCAGTCACTGTTACTCAAGATTTTGGTATGTATCCCAAATAAAAACAACGCATGTTCTTTCCGTTTTAGATCATGTTGTCCAAAACTGCATAAATCTTCTGTGTATGTGAAATATAGATACCCACAGCTACTGGGTTACTGAGCACTCTCGCACTACATATGGGCCTTATTTGTCCATGCAGGATTTGGCAGGCAGTGCAGGAGCTCATTTGGATTATATATATAATTTTTAAAAACCAAAGGATTTTTGTAGCAGTTTGGTTCACTTCTAAACAATTCATCAGCCAGGTATAGAAGTTAATTATTCCTTTTTGGTATTACTTTTAGAGTCTTGCATATTTCTGAAATTCAAGATCAAAGAAGCACTTAGGACAGTCACAATAAGTATCCCTTCAGTGTACATATTACAAAGGCTCCCTTGTGTTATTAAGCACAGCAGGTTCACTTGCAGTTCTTGCTGAAACTCTGATCTGTGAGATAGTGCACAGGTTGTTGTGAGTTCATGTTATGATATTCTTTGAGTAGGTCTGGTGGTGAATTTTCTGATGAATTTTTTTTCAATGGAAAATTGGGTTTTCGATTAAATGAAAATGTTCATGGAATATAGCCTTGAAAATTTGGATTTTTCACTGGAAAACCCCAAATGTGAAAATTTTCCTCTGAAAACCTGAAGTGTTTTGGTTTTTGACAGGTTTTGGTTGAAAATTTTCCAGTGTTTTGGGGAAAAAAGGCAAAGTTTGCCACTGAATTTTGATGAAAATGTGTTTTGTTTTCATCAAGACGTTCCATCGAGAAAAATACTAATTTCTGACCAGCTCTGTGAGATGTGGCCTCTTGCTGCATTAATGATGGATACCTGGAAATGGATGAATATAATATCCATCTAAGGCCATGTACACACTTTCAATTAGAATGTTATAGAATGCTGACAGCTGTAGAATTATGACACCTCCCTGATACTGCAACTCTTTTAATATTTCAGGTGCCAGATTCTGGGAGATGGGGACTTATGCAGTCTTCACTCAGGAGAAACTCCTATTTAAAACAGTGCTTTTCCTGAATGAATACTACCTCATTGAGCTCATGGAAACCTGGGAAACTGACAGGAAACCGTTGATACAGCATTTTCTGATAGGTAAAGCACCCTGTTAGATGATATGAAAGGCAGGTGTGCTAAAAAGTTACCGCTGTTTGGAAATAGAACTTAATAATGAACCAAGCTAATTTCACAGCAGACCCACTACTGTTTCACATTCTGAGGCAGCTAAATATTGTCCCCTGTATTTGATTCGCACTTAAATGTACAACTACCTAGCAACAGGTCTGAAGAAAACTGTTCAGTGTTTAAAAAGATCAGTAGCAGCCTGCTTGCCTCTCATTATGTATCATGAGATGATAATTATGCAATGTTGATTAGAAATGTCAGCCAGGTTCTGAAAATAAGTTTTACCATTAAAGTCCCTCTGTTAATAATCAACTTGAGTGTCAGTTATTTTGATAAATTGATTTTCAGGAATGTATTTGGCCTAAAGAATGTCAAGGTCATCAAGAATATATCCCAGGCTGTGTTACTTAGACTTAGAGATGTAATATGATATTCAGGCCAGCAAGTACTGTAGTATTGTATTTTCTGTGTATGAACCCTAACCTGTCAGATCCTCTTGCAAACTTGTGTCAAATTAATGTTTGCTATTTAGAAAAGTCATGTATCAAGAAAAGAAGCCGATATTCTGAATTGGGAATTTACTGCTAAGGGATTGTATGGGGAGATAATGCAGTTTCTGAGGCCTGCTTAGGTCCTTTTTGTGCCATTCCCTCATATGGGACTTAAAGGTACCATGCAGAGGAGCAGGGATAATCCAGAGGAGGGGAGATCAGCAACTTCTGTTCTCCCTGTCTCATAAAACAAGACTAAGGGGACATTCAGTAAAATTAAATGGTGAGAAATTCAGAAGTCAGAGAAGGAAATACTTTTTTTTGCACATTGTGGAATTAAGCTGTGGAACTCATTGCCTCACTGTGTCATTAAGGCCAAGAACCTAACAACATTGAAAAATTGATTGGCTGTTTATCTGGATACCAAGAATACCCAGTAGTTATAATGAATGACAACGGACATTCTGGAAGAAATACTAAATGTCGTGCTTCAGGGCATAAACCAATATCTAACTATTAGCGATCAGGACATGACCTATATAGGGGAAAACTGTCCCACATCTGCCTATCACGGGGTTTTTGCATTTTCCTTACATGATCTGGAACCGGCCACTAACAGAGATGGGATACGGGTTAGATAGACTTTGGGTCTGGTCCAGTGTCACAATGCTTCTTATGTCGGGGAACCTCCCTTACCCCCAGTAGCATGAAGAGTCACTGCCCGCTCATTATTATTGTTTTATTTATGGACCAGGATCCCATGGTGGTAGGTGTTGTCCAAACACAGCACAAAGACAGTCCCTGCCCCAAGAAGCTTACAATGTAAGTATCGGACAAGAGACAATAGCTGGATACAGACGGATAAAAAGATGGGGCGGAACAAGGAAACAATGAAACAGTATTGGTCAGCATGATCGACTCTGGTCTCAGCACACCAGCAGCTGTTGTCAAGTTTTTATAGACATCACAGTCAATGAGAGTTCTGCGCATCTGGCACATTCTGGGGTGGGAAGGAGTTTGAACAGGGCAGGGGAACAAGCTAATATAATAATCCAGAAGGGAAGATATGTTAGCTTTAGATTTACACAGTTTAGCTTGCAAAAAACCCACAAGTATTTGATTTAGGAGGATAGGACCCAAACCTGAAAGGTACTGAGCATTCTGACCCTGATCCGGCAAAGCATGTGCGTAGATTTAAGCATCTGAGTAGTTTGTTCCATTCTCTACCACTACCAGCTGGTTTCTTCACTGGTATGTGCCTATACTGCCTACAAGGAGATGGTGCTGTCAGTCTTGCCCTATCCTGAAGAGGAAAGGAGATGACTGTGCATTTGGAAAGCCCTCTGCATAGCTTGAAGCATCTGAACAGCCTCTCTGATGCACCTTTGAACTTTTTCCTCTTCATTTGTTTGTCTTGAAGATAAAACTTCACAGCAGTGTTTGTAGTGAAGTCTAATGAGGACCAGTGTTTGCATAACAAGACAAAGTTTCCCCTGCAGCCGTCCAAACTTCATTAAATTTAATTTATATTCTGGCTAATCTTTGAAAGTGTATAAAATGTGCGGCCAAAGTTTGTTTTTACATAGTTTGGAATAATATATTGTTTGTTTTAAATGGTCAGTTGCAACTGATAGTTGTTTTAAATGCAACATAATGATATATTGTGATGAACTCTGGGTCGCCTAGGGGATACATTTGTGTCATTGACTTCCATTGCGTTAGCATTCTCCTGGCTCAATTATACGTTTAAGGAGGAAAACAGAAGAGTGATTACTTCTTAGCTTACCAGACACTTCACTTCAGCACGTCTGCAAAACATTCTAGAGTCCATATCTCTAAAATCCACAAGCTTTCAAAAACCAGATTAAGTCACTTAATTTAAATTTAATTCCACAGGAGGTTGAATGACAGGTTACTTCTGGGTAAGCTGTGCTGGCAGTCCACAAGCAATAGAAAATATCACTCAGTCTCGGCCCTTAGTATTGCTCTAATAGAGGACTGTAAAGACTGTATCCATTAGTATGTATTCAGAAATGCTATCAAGAAACTTGGAAGCTTATTGTAGTTGTGCCATACAAAATAAAAGCAGAGAAATAACACCATATGTTTAAATGTGATTTCACACTAGCCTATAAGAAACACATGTTTTCCCTACACCCAGAACTTTCTCATGTAGTGAGCAGCTCAAGAAATTTTACACCATATAGAAGTGTTAATATTTAAGTGTCCCTGTTTCTAGAACATTCTAAGTGCCCTATTAATCTTTCTGTAGTTAAAATATCTCATTTATTTAATCGGTCATCTTTTCAGAGTTCTTTGAAATGTGGGAAATGAATTATAACATTTAATCTTGTGTGTACGACTAGCTGAGATATAGGCCCTTCAGTCAGTTTACTTTAGAGTGACAGATGCTTGGAAACGCTCTATGGCATGTCATGAAAGTTATGATCATGGTTGTTTACATGTATAGGTCCAGAAGTATATCGTGTGCTTTCCACACAAAGGCATAAGTTATCCACGATTTTCAAAAGGGACTAATGATTTTGAGTTGTTCAGTGTTTGGGTGCACAATGTTAGAGCCCTGATTTTCAGACGGTGGGGTGCTCATCACTTTCCAAAAATCAGACCCTTTTAAAGTGTCTCAAGTAGAAGCCAAGAATCTGAGGCACCAATAATCATTAGTCACTTTTGAAAATTTTGGCTAAGGACCCTGCCTTAGAACTGGCTGAATAAAGATCCAAAATACTCTTGCTTTACAAAATAGTACCAGGTCGTTTTCAACAGGTATCTTCTCGTCCAAACTTCCATACCTTCCATGATTTTTTTTTGTAATTGAGATGCTCTCCATAAACTTCCCCACTTCTCTCCAAACACTCACCTATTAAAAGCACAGTCAACCAGCCTAAATAAGAGAGACAGAAAGCCCTGACCGCGGCAGAGCAGAGGAACAGGATGCTCAGAGCTTTTAGGGGCCTAAGAACTTTGCTTTTCCACTTAGGCCTGGTCTACACTAGGAGTTTCTGTCGAATTTAGCAGCGTTAATTCAAATTAACCCTGCACCCGTCCACACAGCGAAGCTATTTAGTTCGACACAGAGGGCTCTTTAGTTCGATTTCTGTACTCCTCCCCGACGAAGGGAGTAGCGCTAAATTCGACATGGCCATGTCGAATTAGGCTAGGTGTGGATGGAATTCAACGCTAATAGCTCCAGGAGCTATCCCACAGTGCACCACTCTGTTGACGCTCTGGACAGCAGTCTGAGCTCGGATGCTCTGACCAGCCACACAGGATAAGCCCCGGGAAAATTTGAATTCCTTTTCCTGTCTGGCCAGTTTGAATCTCATTTCCTGTTTGGACATCGGGGCGAGCTCAGCAGCACTGGCAGCGATGCAGAGCTCTCCAGCAGAGGAGTCCAGGCAATCTCAGAATAGAAAGAGGGCCCCAGCATGGACTGACCGGGAAGTCTTGGATTTGATCGCTGTGTGGGGCGATGAGTCTGTGCTTTCGGAGCTGCACTCCAAAAAACGGAATGCAAAGACCTACGAGAAGGTCTCCAAAGCCATGGCAGACAGAGGATACAGCCGGGATACAATGCAGTGCCACGTGAAAATCAAGGACCTGAGACAAGGCTATCAAAAAATCAAAGTGGCAAACGGACACTCCGGATCCCAGCCCCAGACATGCGGCTTCTACGAGGCATTGCATGCCATTCTCAGTGGGTCTGCCACCACTGCCCCACCAGTGACCGTGGACTCTGAGGATGGGATAGTGTTGACGGCCAGTTCCTCGGAGATGTTCGCGGACGGGGAAGATGAGGAAGGAGATGAGGAGGACGAGGCAGTCGACAGCGCTTACAGCGCTGATTTCCCCGACAGCCAGGATCTCTTCATCACCCTCACGGAGATCCCCTACCAACCCTCCCCGGCCGTTAACCCGGACCCTGAATCAGGGGAAGGATCAGTCGGTAAGTGCTTTAAACATGTAAACATTTATTTCTAACAGAACAGGAATATTAACTATGCGAAAAGAAGGTCTATATATATGGGGATAGAACAGAAATCCTCCTGGGAGATCTCCACGAAGCTCTCCTGGAGGTAATCAAAAAGCCTACACATGAGGTTCCTGGGGAGAGCTGCCTTATTGGGTGCTCCATGGTAGCACGCTTTTCCGCGCCAGGCTATCATCAGGTACTCTGGGAGCATTGCCTCCACGAGCATGGCAGCATAGGCCCCCGGTTTGTGCTGGCTTTCACGCAGCATGCGCTCTCTATCTCTTTCAGTGATCCTCCTCAGGGTGATCTCGCTCGGCGACTCCTGCATTGAATTAGGTGAATTAGGGTAATGTTAGTATTGGGAATGCTTCACTGTTCCTTTGCATAACAATAAGCGTCGGTTTACAGCCACGTGGTGGAGGCTGCAGAGGGGCAGCATACAGGGATCTTTCCCGGTGACAGCCACGAGGGGGTGGAACAGGGGCAGAGTTCATGCTTTCTGGATTGCCTGCAGCAGGAGGGCACTGCTATACATTAAGTTTTAAGCAGCCAAAAGTCTACGGCTTACCATGCCTGCCTGCTCCACGGATTCTGCTGTCCTGCCCCACTTGTCTGATCTCCAATGCAAGACCCCAGGCAATGAATGCGAAGGCCGAAAATTCGAACTTGTCCTGAGTGCTCATGAGAGAGGTGCTGTGCATGGTCTTGTTCACAGAGACAGACTAGACTATGTTCATTGTTCGCAAAAATGTATCTTTGTAAGGAATTCACTCCCTTTTTCCCATCACACAGCTGCGACTGTCTCCCGACCTGACCCAGCATCCCCCTCACAGAGGCTGGCAAAGATTAGGCGGCGAAAGAAAAGGACATGGGACGAGATGTTCGCTGAACTTATGGGCTGCTCCCGAGCCGAGGCGGCCCAGCAGAGCCAGTGGAGGGAGAACCTCTCTCAGTACCAGCGCTCACACAGCGAACGGGAGGACAGGTGGCGTCAAGAAGACCAGCAGGTGACTCAAACGCTGCTTGGACTAATGAGGGAGCAAACGGACACGCTCCGGCGCCTTGTGGATGTTTTGCAGGACCGCAGGCAGGAGGACAGAGCCCCCCTGCAGTGTATCTGCAACCGCCCTCCCCTGCCACAAAGTCCCATACCCCCCTCACCCAAAGTAACAAGAAGGAGGGGAGCCAGGGGCCGTGAAAACTGTCACTCCACCCCTGCAGAGTGCTCAATTACCAAAAAGCTCTCATTCCCTACATTTTGAAAAGTCCTTCCCTTCCTGACTCACCCAAGCCCCAATCCCAGTTTCATCCCCTAACTGTCTAGTTGATTATTAAAAATACTTTGCTGTTAATTACTGTTTCCGTCATGTTCTTGTACAGAAGATTATGTTTGAAGGGGGGAGAAAGGGGGTTGGTAATTGCATAGGACAGTCACCTTTACCAGGGTGCAGACACTGGGGCAGGATCAGCAGCAGGTCACACACACAGTGCAGTGAGTAGGCACCCTGGTTGGTCTGGGAGGTGGTTTTCATGTTCTGTGTGGGTGGGGGGTACGTGACTTTGTGGCGGGGGAGGGTGGTTACAGATCTTATGCAGCGGTCCTTGTCCTGGACCACAGAGCCACGCAGCAGGGGAATCTGTAACTGTTTTCATCCTGCTGCAAGGTCACGTAGCCCCCGCACACAGAGTCCCGAAAAGGAGGGATGGCAGGCTCCATTGAAACAACCAGACCGGCACTGCAGACTGCTCTAGGAGCAGGAGCCTGTCATTCCTCGAGTTTAGAAGCGGTCTTTACATCACTACACCCCCTACCCACCACAGTCTGCATCCCAGTTTCAACCCTTTAACGCGAAGTCATTAATAGAGAAAACTTTGTTAATTAACAATGTTCCATGTATTTTATTTTTAAACATGTGTTGGAAAGGGGGAAACGGGGTGAATGGGGTATGTAACTGCAGAGGATAGTCAACAGTAACTGGGTAAAGAAACAGGGGCAGGTTCAGCTTCTCTGTAAAGAAACTGAACAGTCACAAGTCATGCTGCTCTCTGAGGAACCTAGCTTTCAAAGCCTCCTGGATGCACAGCGCTTCCCGATGGGCTCTTCGAATCACACGGCTGTCTGGTTGACCATAATCAGCAGCCAGGCGATTTGCCTCAACCTCCCATCCTGCCATAAAGGTCTCCCCCTTGCTCTCACAGAGATTGTGGAGCACACAGCAAGCTGCAATAACAATGGGGATATTGGTTTCGCTGAGATCCAAGCGAGTCAGTAAGCTTCGCCATCTCTCCTTGAGACGTCCGAAAGCACACTCCACCACCATTCTGCACTTGCTCAGCCGGTAGTTGAAGAGCTCCTTGTCACTGTCCAAGGCACCTGTATAGGGCTTAATGAGCCAGGGCATTAGCGGGTAGGCTGGGTCCCCGAAGATCACTATAGGCAGCTGCACATCCCCAACAGTTATTTTGTGGTCCGGGAAGAAACTACCTTCCTGCAGGCGTCTAAACAGACCAGAGTTCCTGAAAACACACGCGTCATGAACCTTGCCCGGCCACCCGACGTTGATGTTGGTAAAACGTCCCCTATGGTCCACCAGTGCTTGCAGCACCATTGAAAAGTAGCCTTTTCGGTTAATATACTGGCTGGCCTGGTGGTCCGGTCCCAGGATAGGGATGTGAGTTCCATCTATAGCCCCACCGCAGTTTGGGAATCCCATCGCGGCAAAGCCATCTATGACGACCTGGACATTTCCCAGGGTCACTACCTTTGAGAGCAGTAGCTCAATGATTGCGTGGGCTACTTGCATCACAGCAACCCCCACGGTAGATTTGCCCACACCAAAGTGGTTCGCTACTGACCGGTAGCTGTCTGGCGTTGCAAGTTTCCAGAGGGCTATGGCCACTCGCTTCTGCACACTCAGGGCTGCTCACATCCGGGTGTCCTTGCGCTTCAGGGCAGGGGACAGCAACTCACAGAGTTCAAGGAAAGTGCCCTTATGCATGCGAAAGTTTCACAGCCACTGTGATTCACCCCAGACCTGCAGCACTATGCGGTCCCACCAGTCTGTGCTTGTTTCCCGGGCCCAGAATCGCCGTTCCACAGCATGAACATGACCCATTGCCACCATGATGTCCACGGCGCGGGGTCCCGTGCTTTGTGAGAGGTCTGTGCCACTCTCACACTTCATGTCCTCACCGCGCTGCTGGAGCCTCCTCGCCCGATTTCTCAGCATCTGACTGTGGAAGAGGTGGACGATAAGGTGCGAGGAGTTGACAACGGCCATAAGTGCAGCGATGATCGCAACAGGCTCCATGCTCGCAGTGCTGTGGCGTCCGCGCTGTCACTCACCAGAAAAGTGCGCGAACTGATTGCCCGCCGGCGGGAGTGACGGTTGAATGATGACAGTTACCCAAAACAACCCTCAACACATTTTTTCTCCCAGCAGGCATTGGGGGCTCTACCCAGAATTCCAATGGGCAGTGGGGACTGCGGGAACTGTAGGATAGCTGCCCACAGTACACCGCTTCCAATGTCGACGCTTGCCCCGTTAGTGTGGACTCACAAAGTCGAATTACTGTCCTTAGTGTGGATACACACGTTTGACTTTGTAAGGTCGATTCCACAAATTCGAGTTAAGTTAAATCGAACTACTCTGGTAGTGTAGACATTAGAGATCAGGATGCATCTAGGACGGAAAAAGGCCTTTCGTTCTGAAGTTACCATGCACCATTTGTGCTAGTATGGATCATTTCAAATCTCTCTCTATACCCGGGAATAGAACTCACCAGTTTATTAATCAGTTTTTTGAAATAATGGCTTTTTAAATTTATTTTTGAGATCGCTTCTCAAATAGAACTTTTAAACCTTTTAAAAAGTTGTTTTTAAAGGCCATATCTCCTTTAAACAGCATTTTTATTTTATTTTATTTTATTCTATTTTTGTCTTTCAGGAAAAAATGCTGTAAGGGTTATAAATTTGTTCTTGGACAATGCATCCCCGAAGGTACGTGATTTCATTGTTCTTACCCGTCACATCCCAGTGCCATTAGCCATTTCTCATTTCTTGTTTTCTGTGCTGTTAATTTGGGAGAAAATACTGAGTTAACCACAGGCTTGGTTTTCCCTGGTGTGGGATTCATTACCAGAAATAGCAATACGATAAAATTCTGTGTCTTCAAAATATTTCAGCTAGGAAGCCAGGTCTTGGCTCTCCCTACATACATCTGGTTGTATAGATCTTGTGATATGAATTAGTGTACACACAGGGCCATATTCTGCCCTTGAATGTGTGTTGAGAGCCACTTCACCCAGGAGTATTAGTCAGTGCAGCTAGGCCAGCAGCTAATTATTCCTTCTCTCCCAACAGCAGCAGTGCGGAGGCTGGGAGAGGATAGTGCCTCAGAGGGGTGTCGCCCCGGGGTACTCCTGGGGTGGTGCAGCTTAGACATTGCCTCTTACACAGGGCTGTCCCTAAAGGCAATGAGAATTATTCTGCGTAGCTCATGCTGTGGTGAAAGGGAGTCTTCTCTTACAGGCATTAGTGAGTGATGCTAAACCATATTTTGTAAATACAGGTTTTTGAATCTCCTGAGTTCAAAGGTCTTCGAACATCTGGATCATCTTTTAGAAAAGAATGAGATGCATTTGCAAGTGAAGCTGTAGCTCATAGACACAACACACAATGCTACTGGCTGACAGGCAGGAATTTTAAGGGCCTGATCTGAAGCCCATTGACATCACCAGGAGTCTCTCTAGTGATTTCAATAGGCTTTGGATTAGTCCCTAAAACAGGTATTCACAAAACTGCGTCACATAAGATGTCTCCTCCTCTCACTGACTTTCCTGATGCAGGATCAAGCCATATATGCAGAGCTAAGACTGACTGCAAAGCTGTAAAATCCTCTTGCTGTAGGCATACTCTTTAAGCTGAAAATAAAAAGGCTATGCTGGGTAACACATCAGTACAAGGACAATGCCATACTGGGACCATGGAGTTGGTCAGTGAGGTTCCTTAGTACCAATGTGGACACAAGAACAAATGGATATAAACTGGACACTAGGAAGTTTAGACTTGAAATTAGACGAAGGTTTCTAACCATTAGAGGAGTGAAGTTCTGGAACAGCCTTCCAAGGGGAGTAGTGGGGGCAAAAGACATATCTGGCTTTAAGACTAAGCTTGATAAGTTTATGGAGGGGATGGTATGATGGGATAGTCTAATTTTGGCAATTAATTTGGCAATTCATCTTTGATTATCAGCAGGTAAGTATGCCCAGTGGTCTGTGAGGGGATGTTAGATGGGTTGGGATCTGAGTTACTACAGAGAATTCTTTCCTGGGTGCTGGCAGGTGAGTCTTGCCCACATGCTCAGGGTTTAGCTGATCACCATATTTGGGGTTGGGAAGGAATTTTCCTCCAGGGCAGATTGGCAGAGGCCCTGGAGGTTTTTTGCCTTCCTCTGTAGCATGGGGCACGGGTCACTTGCTGGAGGATTCTCTGCAATTTGAGGACTTCAATAACTCAGACATAGGTTAGGAGTTTGTTATTGAAGTGGATGGGTGAGATTCTGTGATCAGACTAGATGATCATAATGGTCCTTTCTGACCTTAAAGTCTATGAGATGTAAACATTTTGAAGGGAATAGAGGCAGGGTAGTGTCGTTCTTGAGAAACCCAGTGAACTGCTTGTTTTTTGGCTTATACATTCTGGACAACAAGTTCCTCCCAGCTGTGGATCTTACTGCCATTTGCCCCTGGATGAGTGAGCTGTTTGTTGTCAGATAACAAAAAATAGTCACCTCCTAAAAATATTGATCCTCATGCTGTCAGTGTGGTGAGAAATTCAAAGTGCTCCCAGCACAAGACCCAGCAGAGCTGCTGCAACAATGAGTGATGTCTGAATGAGATCAACTTGGTCTGCTTATGTTCATGGTTTTCATTTAGGGCTTTGCCTTTGTGTCTGTGTAGGGAGCTCATGGCAGGACTGGTGAGTGTGAGAGAGTCAGACTGAGTAGAAGCATGGAGTTGGATTGAAGAATTTTTGGGTTTTGTAGAATATAGAAAGACGGAAACAGAGACCACAGAGAATGGAAAGAACTCAGGCTCTCTGCAAATCCATCCTCTGGCTTTCTCCAGTAAAATATCCCGTGTCTATAGTGATTATTGACTAAGCATCACAGAGATTGTGGGAGAAGAAACAGGGGTATGGATAACAAAAAAAGCCACAACAAAAGAGAATTGGTGCTTCTAGTTTTGACCTATTCAGATTTAGGTGAACCTGAAAGTGGCTCTTAATTATGACTCCATTGACTTTAGCTAAGCTCTCCCTGGGCTCTGGATCTTAACAAACTTGGAGAATTTCTTTCTTTAAATGAACTTGTTTGCTGGCTGTGGTTTCTCTACCTCCAGCTCAGCCCTCTTTGTATCCTCCATTAGCCCCCTCTCAACCTGACCTGAGTTTCACCTTGAATTTCACAGACCAAAGGAACAGCGGAAACGGCTGAAACTCTCTGGGGCAATAGCGTATAAACTAGAAACACTATGATTCGGAGAAACTCTTTTAACTTACTCTGTTAAAATGTAACCACTCCCTGCACATCTTTCCATCATAATCTTGGCAGTATGAGTGTGCTTGAAATGCATATCTCATCACAGGCGCATAAGTATATTACAGATGTCTCAGGTTGTTAGTTTCCTTATTAAAGTATATCTTTGCCTTTTAGCCATTACTGGCAATCACAACACCAAGAAAGCAATTGTAGTACCGTCTTCCTGTGCAACTACCTGTGAGTACAAGGAAGGGCTTGGGAGCTCAGGCAGACTCTGCTCCATCTACTCTATTATGTCTGCAGCAGAAAGACCTGGTTCTCTTTCTGGGGCAGGTGGTTTTTTAAACAGTCTCTCCTCCCTAAGGCAATGGCATCGTCATTGATCTTCAACCTCCTTCCTGTTGTTTCCATCCATTCTCCCTTCCCTGTTCTACTCTCTAAATCCCACATATCCAGCTAGAAGGCAATGCAGTCCAGTGGTCTGTGCATCAGCTTCCCCATCTGTAGAATGGGGATAATGATATTTAGAAAAGCAATTTGAGACTGAGTGCTAAGTACTATTTTTATTACTACAGTTGCCACTCTGACATCTCCTTCTGCCCCACTTTCTCAAACCAAGCGTGTCAAAAATAGAACATTTCATCTTTTCTTCAGAATTTCCTCTCTCTCTGTCTTACTATTTGTGCTTGACAATTCCATGCTCTCTTCCTTCTCTGGGCTCAGCCTAAAGCAAAGTACACATGCTTGTAGCCTGGATCAAACATTCAGGGAGTATCCATGGTAGCTTTTACAAATGTGTTCACTATTGTGAGTTTCTTGGCAAAGATTAACTTGAGATAAGCGTCTAGTATAGACAAACCCTGGTCAGATTCTCCTTCCTCAGTATCCCCATTACCAAAAACTCTGCTTCCTCCTTTCTGGTCTCTTTCTTTATCACCTGTCCAGTCTTCAGTCCATCCACATGCTGCAGCTAGAATTATTTATGACCTTTTCATTGCGGTCCCTCCAATACTGATAATATGAAGAGTGATTAACAAGATCAGACAGGACAATGCCTGGGTTATCCTTATAGTACCAACCTGGCTGAGACAGATTTGGTATTCTTACCTGCTTCACCTATGCGTCCAACCTACGTTCCAGTTTTCAACCATCCTTTATCTCCTCTCCTAGGGTGCAGATCACGTGCTTCATCCCAACTGAGGGGGCTTCTGCATCAGAGCATTGCTCCTAGAAGGGTCACAAGATTAGAATCCACCTGCTCAACAGGAGTACAAGAAGTATTACTAAACAGCAGAAGAGAGTCAACTAAAATTACCTTCAGAAATAGAAAAGGTTCAACCACTACTGTCACTGTGACAGTGTTGTGCCTGAATCTTCTTTGCCCTTAGTCGTCTTGGATTACCTGCTGAACTTAAAGAAATCAGGTTATCAGTTATCTCTCTTAAGGTTTATCTGGCTGTAATATCAGCACTTCATTCCTCACTAAAAGGGTTTTCCATATTTGCTCACCCTATATCCTCAAGATTTATTAAGTGTTTAGGGAACCTCTCCCCCAGTTTAAGGATCCTACTTCTACTTGGGATCTCAACCTGTACTTAAGTACCTCATGGGACCTTTGTTTGCCATAGGTTGAACTTGCTCTTTGCTTCAGTTATCTATGACGACGGCCTTTCTAGTAGCCACCACATCAGCTCACAGCGTTGGTGAGGCTGGGACCTTGATGGCAGACCCTCCATTTATGGTATCTTTCAAGGACAAGATATCTTAATGGCCACCCTAAATTCTTACATAAAGTGCTGTTGGATTTTCATTAACCAGGCCATTCATCTACCAGTATTTTCCCCTAAACCACATATACCTCAGTATGAGACAGATGTTAGATTGGCATTAGCCTCTTATCTAGATACGATCAAACAATTTTGGAAATCACCTTGACTCTTTGTCTCTATCACAGAGAGATCCAAGGAGTCCACAATTTCTACACAGAGATTTTCAAGAGGGATCTCTGGGTGTATCATCACTTGCAATAACACAGCTGGTGCTCTACTTTCCCCAAGGATAATAGCACACTCTACCAGATCACAGGCACAGCTTTAGTCAAGAACATTCCAGCGTCTTAGAGACGCAAAGCTGCTACACAAGCCTCAGTGCATACTTTCTGTAAACACTATGCCTTGGTCCACAATGCCAGATTTGATGCAATGCTTGGTTGTGCTGTACTGTCTTCAGTCTTAGATTCAATTCCGAAGCTCCTTAAGGGTCCTTAAAGAGATGGGAGGGGGGAAATTAGCTATGGAGTGAGCTTCACCATCATGGCTTCCTGGTACCCCAGACCTTCTTGATCCTAACCCTGACCACACCGGGCAAGAGCGAGGGACTCCGATGACATTGCCCCTCCTCTGGCTCCAGCTGAATACTGAATACCACCTGGGATGAAATGGGATTGGACTTGAACAACAACAAGCTCCAGCCCATTTCAACTAAATTCTTCTGTTTTCCCCAAAAGAACAGATGTTACTATCTTTGATACCCTCTAAGAGACTGTGAAACAAGGGGTGGGGGAGTTTCATGTGGGGATACTGCTCAGGAGGCATCTGAAGCGGAGCACCCGTAGGGACACTATTTGAAGAAGAGGTTACTCACCTTGTGCAGTAACTGTGGTTCTTCAAGATGTGTGTCCCTACGGATGCTCCGCTACCCGCCCTCCTCCTCTCTGCTTTGGACCATTCTTTGTTGGACATTCGGGTAGAGAAGGAACTGAGCGCCGTTCACCCGTGTAGCTCTATATACTTTGGTGTGCACCATGAGGTCGTATAGCACATGCATGGGCCGAACAGACACTGCCGACACAAAATATCCGATTAAGGGCTTGAGAGGCACATGCACACCGGAAGTGGAGCACCATAGGGACACACCTCTTGAAGAACCACAGTTACTGCACAAGGTAACTTCTCTTCAAACACAGCACTGAGTTGGTTTATAGTTAAAATAAAACAAATGTATTAACAAGAGGACATAGGTTAAATGATGCCAAGTAAAAGGAATAAAGTTAGAAAGGGAAACCAGCAAATAAAAGTGAAAACGCATCTAAAAGTCTACAACTAAATTTAGTAAGGTACAGGCTTTGTTCAAGATGCTTTCTCTCACCGGTCTTCCTTCTTCTCAGCCATGGCTGACGTTCCCTCAGTCAGGACCTTCCACAGCAGTACAAGATGCTGGCTTCCCTTGTCTTCCTCGGTGGAAGGTCTTTGCCTAAGCAAGTTTCTCATCTATATTCAGTATGCAGAGACTTCAACCCCTTCACTTGGCAGAAGGACCCATCTTTCTCAACTTGCAAGAGCTCTGTTCCCTTGTGTCTATCTAGTGATGGATGCCAAAGATGGCTTCCGTCTTTGCTTATATCTTCCAAAGTTCAATGACGTCATTTCAAGAGGCAGGATGACCTCATTCTGTTTTCCTCTTTCTGTGAGCTTCCCATTACCCTGTATGTAAATAGGGTGTCCATTGTTTTGATTCCACCATGCTTAATTGATATAGGAGACAGGTATATAGCTGTGATGTTCCCACCTATCTGAGAGAGACCTCTTTCTCCTTTTGTTAGACACAGACTGTAAAGACTAATATCAATAGAAATCCATAATTCCTTACGTAGTGTTAACACATACATTTTATGATGGTGTTAATCACCAATGTGTCATTTGCTGGTTGGAGAAGCAAATACACATTCCTTCCTCTAGGGCAGACCTGTTTACCAACTCCCCCTGGCATGCCTGGCTTAAGCAAATTTTAGTCATCATTCCTGCCAATATCCATGATTCTTAATACACACCCCATATATACATCATGCAATAATATTAATGATCGGGGGTTTCCAATGACATATTACGTGATACCTTTTAGATACAGATTATAAACATAGTGAGTTGAGGCACACTGAATTGATCAGGCCCGCTGAAACACATTACCTGATAAGCCACAACTCCCCTTCCTATTTCTCTGCCTCTCCCCCTTTAAGAGAGCTTCTCCCCTCTCTGCCTCCTGGCTTGCATATACTGGTTCAAGCAGAGTTTTTCCAGAGGCTAGGAACAAAGAAAGGGCTTTTGGAATAAAAGGATGAGCTTGAACTGACAAAGCGCCTTCCTTTGATTCAATGAGCAGACAGGGTCCTCTGTCCAAGGGGGTGGGGGTCCCAACCCTTGTCTCAGGGTTGGAAAGACTTCGGCTTACTGGGACCCCATAGGACTGATGGGTGGCCTCTGAGTAAGCTTTTCCCATGTATATGGGAACTTTCATTGATTTTTATGTTTTTTCTGTAATGCTTTTACTCTAAGAATAAAAGTATTTTGCTGTATGAAGACTGGCTGGTAACTGGTGTACACTGCTGTAGCCCCTGAAGAAAGGTTAACCACTGGGACCAGACATTGGTCAGACCTGCTGGGGAAATCACAGTGAGGTGCAGAGGGGTGACAAGCCTCAACCCCCTGGTCTGGAGGGAGAGAGGTGCAGCGCTCTGTCTGACAAAAGTGATGGTTGAGAGCCTGAGACCTTCAGAGGGTGCCCTCAAGAAAGACCAGGAGTGGGAGCAAAGTGCAGTTAAGTCTGAAACTGTGACAGTGTTTAACCTGCATTGCCATCTGTCAGTAATTTGTTATGACATTTGATCTTTTGGAAAATTCAGCAATTCACAAGGTGGCTGCCAGTCACTGGTATGAATCAGAATATTTCTTCTATAAGTTTGGAAGCATGGTATACACGCAAAGAGTGTTGGAATGTTGGCAAAAGCATTTAGATTTTACTTAGATTTACATTTTCTTAAGTTGCAAGTGTTTGGGGGCAGGGTCTATCTTTTTGTCCTGTGTTTGTACAGTGCCTGATGCAGTGAGGTCCTGGACCATGATTTCAGCTCCGTGGTGCCAAAATAATACAAGCAACAATTAAAAATAATATATTTTTTAAAAGGTTAAAAACAATGGACTGGCCCTTTTATAAACTCGGAATTAAACATTTAGAAGGTTTTTTTAAAATGATATAAAGCAATATTGTCATGAATTTTGATATAAACTCTAAGGGCCTGCAACAGTGCTTATCCAGACTTGCTTTGGCCCGGCCACTGTCTCCGTTTCCCCTTCTTCTCCAGCTAATCAACCTTCTCACTGAGGGAAAGTCTTTACTGCAGAGTTAACTTGTGTGATTGGCAGCTGGGTCTAAGCACCCTTGTTAGCCTCGCCAGGGCGTTACCATCCACACTCTAAAGCCCTGCCTAAATCATTGTGTCCTCTCTGGTACTGCACTCACCTGTATATGTCACTCAGACTTCTGGGGGCATAGCCCATGGATCTTAGTGCTGTGGTCAGATGAGCCGCTCTGTAATCCTTTCCCAGTGAATTGTGGGCGAATTTGTCTATGCTTCTGAGCGTGGGGGAAATTGTGGGAAGGTACTGGATGACTATCATCACTGGCGTGATTTAGCCTGCATCCTCACTGCAAAGTGAATGCTTCCCAGCCCGAATGAAAACTACACTTGGGCTTCAGCCTACACCCGCAGGGGGCCAGCTGGCCCAGGTGGGAAAGCTCCACTACACTCCGGGAAGAGGGTAGGCATCAGATGCTAGTCTGTACATTTATATTATTAGAAACGGTGATACCTTATTAACCATGTGCTCTTTGCTTAGGGAGTTAGGGTTGGTTTGGTGCAGGTAATGTGTTTATTTTAACTAACTTTTCTCTCTGCAACGTTTTCTCGATGTATTTGCAACAGAATTATCCGTAAGCTATTGTATAGTCTATTACACAGCAGCTGTTGCTTCCGTCACTTGTGAATTTGGGGAGGGGAAAAAAAGCAAATTATTCTTATGCAACTAATATTTCCCTGAGAATAATTACTAATTCTGTGCAACCAAAGCAGCATATTAATTATTTTATTATATTGTCGCACCTAGGAGCTTCATTTGTGCTAGGATCCCATAGTGCAAGGTGCTGGTACAAACACAAAGACAGTGCCCCTTTCTTAAATTATTAGACCTGTAGAAAAGCTGTGACAAGGAATTACAATTCCCCAATAAAACATTAGTTACATTTTGTGACAATCTCACTTGTGTTTCTTCCATCTGCTGTGATAATGTAGCAGGATTTTGTTAATGAACAATAACATAAGCTGAGATAAAATATCAAATGATATGGTTGTCCTAAACACATGGGCCTGCAATCAATGTTTCCCTTAAGCACACTTTTCTCTCTTTAGACTACGATGTGTGTGCAGAAGCTCCGTGTGAACAGCAATGCACAGATAACTTTGGACGTGTCCTTTGTACATGTTATCCTGGATACCGGTATGACCGGGAGAGACACAGGAACAGAGAGAAACCCTACTGCCTAGGTGGGTATGAAGAACATGTGAAATTTATCTTTGGTTAAGGCTGTGTCCTGCTACAGGCAGAATTTTCAGTTTTTTAGAAATTCTTCAAAGAAGAAGCTGAATGGTGCTAGACCCTTTCCTCTTAACTTGTGTGATTGGCAGCTGGGTCTAAGCACCCTTGTTAGCCTCGCCAGGGCGTTACCATCCAGGCTCTAAAGCCCTGCCTTCCTTCATTCTTTTAGTATGAGTGTGCTTTTAATTGATCTGAGTAAATAGCTGTATAAGTCCCCTCCCCCAGGCAGTCTTTGAGCAGCATTCAAGGTCTTTGGAAATGAAACAGGGCAAGATTCTCGCATCAAACTGAAAACCAGAGAAATTATGTTAAATTATTAAAGCAAACCTCTGAGGTTCAATTCAGATTGTAACTCCTAATTCAGGGATTTATACCACTCCCAGATAACTCAAAAGCACTGCCTTGCATGGGTGAGTATTCATGTGAACCAAGGTTTGCAGGATCAAGTTTTGATGCAAAGACCTGTCAAGTGGTGGTCATGTGTAAAGGGCCATGCATGTTAATAATTATAATACAGTTGGCGTGAAGCTGTGGCCCAGGCCCCCTGAAGTCCTGTGGTTGCTTGACCATCCATTCAGAATCCCTTCTGATAATGGAACCCTTAAGGGAAATATCTTATTTGATCTCTGAACCTCTGTAACTTTGGGGGAATTCTCAACGTTTGTTCAACTTCAGATATCGATGAGTGTGCCACAAGCAATGAGACTCTCTGCTCTCAAATCTGTGTCAACACCATTGGCAGTTACAGATGCGAATGTCATGAAGGCTATATCCGGGAAGATGATGGGAGGACTTGCACCAAAGGAGACAAAGGTATATACTAGCATGCAGTAATATCCTGGGCCAAATATAGCCCAAGAAAACTGACCCATCGTAGAGAGGGAGCTGTGGAAATGTAATACAGCCAATGCCAAATTCAGGTGCCCTGGCATAACAGAACTTAATTTGGCCCATTGGCTGAGATTACTAAAAAGCAAGTGAACAATCCAAAGGCTGTACCATGCTTCCATAGTCCTCTGTCCATGGTGCTCCTAGGGACAGTCACTGTCTAGAAAACCCCTATGGACGGCTCTGGCCTCCCATTGAACAGGGGCTCCACAGGGTTTTGGGACTAGCCTCTCACTGTCTGTTCTGCAGGGGGGCAAAATACACTGCCCTCTGGCTGATGGCATGTTTGGGAAGAAAACCCCTGTAGGAGAACCTCTTGGTGATTTCCTCTCCTTTAGCCATGGGAGGGGGCAACCAGGTGTTGTCTCATGATGTGATCTATAGAGAAGATATTTGTACCTCATTCGGTTAGGGTGACCCATACAGCAAATGTGAAAAATCAGGACAGGGGGTGGAAGGTAATAGGAGCCTATATAAAAAAAAAGACCCAAAAATCAGGACTGTCCCTATAAAACTGGGGCATCTGGTCACCCTACATTTGGTGGACTTGAAATAGTGTTGATAAAAATATTTTTACATTCGGGCAAACCTAGGTTCTCATCAACTAGACCACTATGTAATAATTTAAAAAATCTACATGAGCATAAGTCTTTTACTGCCCCTGAGATACTGTACTCTTGAGTTCATTCCTAGGGCAATTCCCGTGGCTTGTTCTGGAAGTACCTTTTCCCTGTAATTAGCATTAAATGAACTGTCATGTCTGCATGTGAGAGGAGTGCAAATGAAAAGCTAATATTTTGAAGCATGTGGAAAACATTCTCCCTGGAGGGGAAGAGTGGGTGAATAACGAATCTTGCTCTTATTACTTAATTTAGGCCACTTTGTCTGAAACACATAAAATACTTGCAGCTAACATAATAATAATAAGCCAAATCCAATTTATACAGCCGTAACTAAGAATAGAATTTAGTCCAGTGTGGGATCTCACTTAGAGGGAAAATGAGCCAGATTCTGACCTCCATAAAGCCAAAATCACTTAAGTGGATTTAGACTGTATTTACAGACTGAGGCCAATGACATTAGCAGATGGCCCAATGTTAGAACTTTTGAGCTTTCAGGCAGACACCAAAATCGTACCTGGAGATTCAACTTATGTTTTAATAATCTAAATCAGTAGGCTAAATTCCATCTGTGACTAGAGCTCTTGAATTCCATGGCACTGAAGTTAATTGCATGGCACTGTTGCAACAGAGATCAGAATTTGTTCCAATAAATATAGAATGTTGAGCTTTTGGGCTTTGTTTTGTTTTATTTGAACATTGGTATTAAATATAAAAGTGTTTGCCATCATCCAATGCCTTTAAATTAATAAAGTTTGGGATAATTTAAGTCAACCACAGATATAAAAAGTTAGCAACAGAGGAAATACTGAAAAACTGAAAACATCTTTTGATGAACGATAGGTTACAGTTGGTTCACCTGTTAATGACTGAAAGTACATTTTATATCACTGACTCTTCCAAACCCCAGCTGGACAATAGGCACAAACATTTTGTAATTTTTATTTGTCCCATTGAAAACATGTATCTGGAGCATCCCAGTAATCTGTGATTGCTCTTTGTAGCTTTAAAACATTTCTAATTGTTTCATTTATAAAGATGTCATTAACAAAACATGTGTGTGGTCACTAATACCCTTGCAGATATTTTTATAATTAACATTTCCTCTGTAGTTCAAGCTTTCTGACAGAGGAATGTCCATAGCAGTCAGGATTACTGACTGTTCAAAATATTCTAGGCATTTGTAAATGAACTTCAACTATCTTCAAAGAGCAGTTTGTAACACAAATTTCTTTTCACTATAATCCATGTCTCCTGTGTGGTGTAGGACACCATCTCTCAAACAGTTACCAGCAGCAGTTGGAGAGGCAGCATACAGAATCTAAGGGCTACATTCTGCTCTGTTACACCAGTGTAAATCTAGAATAATTTCACTGATTTCAGATCTAAATGAGAGCAGAATTTGGCCCTAGCTATTTTTTATTAAGCACACTAGCCTGCAAAATACTGGCCAGAATGCAGAACAAGAAGATTTTCAGCAGCTGACTTCTAGGTCTATAAATTATGTGCCACCTTGTGGTAAATGTAAGTTCCTGCACCATTATAAAACAACAACACATTTAAGTTGTAATAACCTTATATAGAACTACAGTAGAGTCACATTATATTGGTCACTGGAACACTAAGCCAGATTTTCTGATAATATTTTGTATGAGACAACATAAAAACAGACAAAAATTTGACATCTCACCATAATTCCAAATATAACATACCTTACACAGAGAGTTAATAATAATGTGTTTCCTCTGCAATGCCAGAAGAATTACACTCTTTGGCCCTATCCTACTAGCAGTGGATTGGATTAAATATGTTGAAGATTTGTACATCAGGCACCAAAAGGGGCTGCATCCGTGCTGCTTCAGCAATCATTTTTCATATTACAGAGACAATACAGTTACACACTCAAAAGAGGACAAACTAAACCTTCTCTGCAGTCTGAGCCCAGATAATACAACACAGATGATAAGCTAAACAATCTCTGTGCAAAGAATGCATTCAGGACAGCTCCCTGTAGAGATCTCCTCCTGGCAGTATCTCTCTCTCTTCCAGCATAAGCAAGATCGTGACTTCCAGCATATGCTAAGGAAACATACTGCCTCTCCAAGCAGTTTTCTTATCAATAGCAGCTGCAGGGCTCACCAGTAACGAGGTAAAAGGCTCTGAAGAAGGCCAACAAAACATCATGTGAGCTGGACTTAATCGTTTGTACTGTAGGAGGCCCTATAAGATGAGACAGGTTCAAAGGGACTCTGTCAAGTTTTATACAATGAAAACCATTTATTTAAACAACCCACTGAAGTGTTGGTGAACCCTGGGGTTGCCAAGATCTACTCTGCCTGAATTCAGTATCTGCACCAATGATGACTGCCTCAGAATCTCATTGCTTCCTTGACCAATGGGCATGACCCAGACGGTTTCTGGTTCTATTCAGAAGTGGACACATTCTAGATCTGATGTCTGGGATCACAAGGTAGTGATGGATGACTGTTTTCATGGTCAGAACATCACCTCCCTTTGGTGTAAATCAGGGGAATCCTGGCTTGCACAAGTTGGGAAGCAGAAGTAGGGAGATATCTTATCCCTGTTCTCACCAGCGTGTTGGATTTTGTTTTGATGGTCACAGAGACTAATGGATCCAACTGGATTCACACAATTCTCTGCAGCACGATCCTTTCCAACTGATAGACCACCTCACTGGTAGCCACAGTCAACTATTATAACCATATTTTGTTGATCACAGGCCTTTGCTCTACATCAGTTGTACTGATGAACTGGATTATATGTTAGAACTAGGGGCGAATTCAGTGTTTCTTATACTCCACTCAGTCCCACTGGTTCCAATGGGATTGCATGGGGTTTAAAGACAGTGGAGAAATCTGGCAGTTTTTTCTCTATGACTGTTGTTGCTTTCAACAACATTTCTCAACACAGTCCAGTCATCGGGGGCCGGGGGTGGACGGAGGATGAACTCATTGGGATAAACCAAAGTCCCTTTCAATTTTTATTTTAATACTTGTTCCAAACCAACATTTTTACTGTAGTTTAAAAACAGACAAGCCTAATTATCTTTTTATTTTTAAAATGATGCATGCCTCTGCAATTCCTGCTTTTATCTAGAAATACTGGCATCAAAATATTCACATTTTTAAAAAGATGTTGAAAAGTTGGGAGACGGTGCAGAATTTGAGGTCTGGAAAAAAATGCCTTGCAGGGAAAGACTGAAAGAGCTCAGTCTGTTTAGCTGATCAAAAAGAAGATGAAGAGGTGACTTGATTTCTGTGTATAAGTACATTCACAGGAAGAAAACTTTGGCGATTGAAAGGCTCTTTAATCTAGCAGAGAAAGGCATAGCAAGAACCATTGGCTGGACATTAAAGTCAGACGCATTCAAATGGAAAACAAGGCACAAATTTATAACTGTGCAATGGAACAAACTACCAAGAGAGGTGGTGGATTCTCCATCTTTTGATGTCTTCGGATTAAGACTAGGTGCCTTTCTCAAGTATATGCTTTAGCCAGACACAAGTTATTGGGCTGAGCACAGGGGGTAACTGGGTGAATTTTATGGCCTGTATTATTCAGGAGGTCAGTCTAGATGATGTAATAATCCCTTCTGGTCTTAGATCTATGAATCTTTGGAGAATATGATGAGGGAAGCTGTTCTCCTGGTGTTACCATCTAGGAAGCACTAGAAAGCTCACAAAGAAGCCTGGTATTTCAAGCTGAAAAAAGGACTGAATAAAATTCAGAGAAGTATTTGAGGGATGTTCCAGTGCCCAATGCAATCAGTGAAAAGATTCCTATTGGCTACCGTGAGTGTTAGATGAGGCACTTGATAAGCATATGAGTGCTTAGCTGCTTGTCTGAATCTTCTAATCTTTTGACTATTCATCGCTAATTCTGATACCCTTAATACTGATGATCAGCTAACTTTACCTCCTCTTTATCATCTTCCTCTTTGTGCTTTAGGACAATGAAGTAGGGGTTTGGGGCACGTTTCTGATCTGACATGCCAAGATAAGAAAAATAAACCTCTCTCTCTTAAAGGCAGAACTGCTTGTTGCAGTGGATCCCAAAAGGCTTCCTGGATGTGGAGTCTGGTAGAATAATCCTACAGAAAAATCAATTGGCTGTGAAGCTGTATTATTATCCTGGTGTATTACTAAGGTTAAGATTCTGTCATGGGTATTTTCAGTAAAAGTCAGGTACAGGTCGTGGGCAATAAACAAAAATTCACAGACGCTCACAACCTGTCCCTGTTTCCATGGTCCCAAGGCTGGCTGCAGCACTGCTCCAGCAGCCGCAGGGCAGACGGCAGGTCACCTGTTCCAGCGGTTCCCCCCAGCTGCTGTTCTGATGGCCTGGGGGCTGGTTGCCAGCCAGCTGTTCTGGCGTCCACTGCTCTAGCAGCCCCAGTGCTGATCGCTGGCCAGCTGTTGCGGTGGCCCCTAGGGTGACCTCTGGTCAGTTGTTCGGCAACCCAGAGGTGGCCACCTGTCACCTGTTCTGGTAGCCACTGCTCCAGCCCTGGCCCAGAAAAAGTCATGGAGGTCCCAGAATGTCACAGAACCTGTGACCTCTGCAACAGAATTGTATCCTTATGTATTACAGAAGAACATAGTGAAATTTGAACAAAGGGGAATGATGTGAAGTTTTTTACATTGGACAGAGTAAATATATATATAACCAAAAGTCAAGTCCTTAATACTGTACTAAAAGAAAGCCTGTTTGTATTGTGACAGGGTCAGGCCAGATGGCTACAGGAGAGTGAAAGAAGGCAGATATATTAGCCCCAGGTTAAGTAGGTCCCCTTTCCCTGAGTAAGGTAACAGGGAAGGTTCCAGAACAATCAGGAGCTTTCTGGAAACAATTAAGGCAGACAGGCTGATTAGAACACCTGCAGCCAGTAAAGAAGCTGCTAGAATCAATCAAGGCAGGCTGATCAGGGCACCTGGGTTTAAAAAGGAGCTCACTTCAGGTGCACGTGTGAGGCGCTGGGAGCAAGAGGAGCTGAGAGTGAGAGTGGGCTGCTGGAGGACTGAGAAGTACAAGCATTATCAGACACCAGGAGGAAGGTCCTGTGGTGAGGATAAAGAAGGTGTTTGGAGGAGGCCATGGGGAAGTAGCCCAGGGAGTTGTAGCTGTTATGCAGCTGTTACAGGAGACACTATAAACAGGTGCAGTCCACAGGGCCCTGGTCTGGAACCTGGAGTAGAGGGCGGGCCGGGTTCCCCCCAAACCTCCCAACTCCTGATCAGACACAGGAGGAGTTGACCCAGACTGTGGATTCTACCAGAAGAGAAGATCTCTGAGGCGAGCAAATCTGCCAATAAGCGCAGGACCCACCAAGGTAGAGGAGGAACTTTGTCACAGTATCTAGTGTTGCAGTTTTATTTTTCAAAAGCACATTTATGAAAACATGACCCAAACAACTATATTAAAGTTTGTTTTCAAATGGGCAAGTATAACACAATAGCTAAGTGTGCTGCTGCTGGTCCATTTAGAGGCAAACAGCCTACTATTGCTACTAGAGTTCCTCCATTAACTCCAGTAGCAGAAGTCTGTACCATAATTCTGAAGGTCCAGAGTTTGAACCCTCCTATTGGCTCTTGTGGCTGATCATTACGCAAGCCTGCATATGGAACAACTATTAAAACGATAATTTTGTTTGTGCTGCTAAAGTGATTAGCTCTGTGTGAGGCCAACAATAATAAGGTTGCAATGCCTATTTTCAGGGTTATTCTGCAGATGCCGCAACAGATTCATTCCTACATACCTAACGGTTATAGTGACCTTTTCTCTAACTTGGCTGTAAACTTTTACCACGAATCCCAATTCTCAGCCCTGTTCGCTCTTGCAGCTCCATTGCACAGCAGAATAATCTGTGCTGATAAAGACCGGTTGTGTGTAAATTGAATAAGACTGTCACGTTGCATGGGGGTTGAGTGTAATTCACAGTGTATGAAAAGTGGCCGTTGGAGGGGATTGTAAATCATTTCAGATCTATAGGGCTGGCGTAGTGTAAATGCACAGATGGAAGTACAAGTGTAAACATTTTCAGATATAAAAAAGGAAAAGGGCATTTAGGACTATTAACTGGAAACAGCTGCATTTAAAATGTGGGCTGCCTCTGTGAAATTGCTCAGCCTTACATTGTGATTCATAATTGAAAAGTTGGTAATGGCATGAGCCTCTCTTCCTTTCACACTATTGGGTAGTCTCAAAACCTCAAAGGCTGTTCTATGGCACAGTAGCTTTTGCAATTGCTGTATGCTTTTCTTTCCTTTGGGTTTTCTGCCCTTTTAAAATGTATTGGAAATTGTTTTAATTTTAGCCGGGCTTTCTGAGAAGGCTGACAACGTGGTGAAAGCAGGAACCTGTTGTGCCTCTTGTAAGGAATTTCACCAGATAAAGCAGACGGTTTTACAACTAAAACAAAAGGTACAAACATTTTGTCAGTCCCATCGTTACGTTATACATTTTAACAGTATAAATTAAAGACTAGAAACAGCCGCAGTTCTTCCTAGGGTCAGGCTTGACAAAGCCCTGGCTGGGATGATTTAGTTGGGGATTGGTCCTGCTTTGAGCAGGGGGTTGGACTAGATGACCTCCTGAGGTCCCTTCCAAGCCTGATATTCTATGATTCTATGATTCCTTAGAGGGTAACTTTAAACATACCAATGTTGATGAATCACAGCCACATGAGGCTTGTGTTCATGAAATTGAGTGTAAAGTTTTAAAATCATGTGTGAATGGCAGCAATTGCTATTCCACTGACCTCATCCAAACAGATTGCTAATCATATCAGATTCAGTGGTAGCTTTGAGATATGGACAGATACCCACTGTGGGCTAGGAAAAGACCATGAAATCCAGTTCCACTTACAAGGGTTTGAACCCAGCAGTGTTGACAAGCTGCGTCATCTTTTCTCCTTTAATTCCTTTCAAATACACAACATTTAATGAGAACAGCTTATAAAATAGCAATGCTGGCTGTAAACAAACAACGTTAAAGAAAATGACAAGTCATTGTGTGCTACTATGTGCAACTATTTATAATACATATGGCTCTTTGAATGGGCTGGTTGCCCAGTTATTTGTTCCCAATTTATTTGTTCCCAATTGAGAAACCTGGCATCAAATCCTGTACTAAGTATCCTGCTCTCAGATTTGGTGGGTATTGTAAACACTTAAGCTTGTGTGCTTATCTCCATTGGTAATTAAGTTTTGTCTATAGCAGGGGTAGGCAACGGCACATGAGCTGATTTTCAGTGGCACTCACACTGCCCGGGTCCTGGCCATCGGTCCGGGGAGCTCTGCATTTTAATTTAATTTTAAATGAAGCATCTTAAATATTTTAAAAACCTTATTTACTTTACATACAACAATAGTTTAGTTATATATTATAGACTTATAGAAAGAGACCTTCTAAAACGTTAAAATGTATTACTGTCACACGAAACCTTAAATTAGAGTGAATAAATGAAGACTCAGCACAGCACTTCTGAAAGGTTGCAGACCCCTGGTCTATAGCAAAATATACTGGCTGATCAGGAGTGACTTTCTGGACTTAGAATTGTTTTACGAGAATAAGGCACGTATGCATGGAGGAAAAGATTAGCAAACAGAAAAGAAGGCCTTCTAACAGAGGCATGTACAAGAACTTTAATGCCTAGGCCCTGCCTGTCTAGGTTGCCTTTAGCTCATTACCCCGAGGGCATTCTGCACCAAAAAATTAAAAATTCTGCACACAATATTTTAAAATTCTGCAAATTTTATTTGTCAAATAAGTGTGGAGGGTCCAGCATGGCATTGGGAAGCACAGGCCAGTGACAGCACAAAGATGGGAGGTCACTGTACAGCTCTTCCCCAGGACACTGACTCAGCGGTGAGGCTGTACCAACCCTGACACAGCACAAGGAGCAGGCCTGCCCCAGAAACTCCTGAGGGCCCTTCCCCTCCATGCCAGGTGCACCAGGTGTGGGCAAGCAGGCTCAGCAAGGCAGGATCCAAGTGTGAAGAGGCTTAGTGTGGGGGGATCCAAGTGGGGTTGAGAGGGTTCTGTGTGGGGCGTCTGGGTGTGAGCAGCTCAGCGAGGGATCCGGGAGTGGGGCGAGATCTGGATGCAAAGGGGTTTGTTGGGGAGTTCTGGGTGCAACGGTAATGGGACCGTGCAGGGGGGTCCAGGTGAAGGTGTTTTGGGCTCAGCGGGGAAGGCTGGTTGTGGGGGGGATAGAGCTTGACGGGGGGTCTGGGTGTGGTGGGTCCAGATGCTGGGAGAGTGGAGCTCAGTGGGGTAGGGATACAGGTGCAGCTGGTTGTGGCTCAGTGGGGTGGGGAAACAGGTGCAGGTGGCTCGTCAGGGTGGGCCAGGTACAGGGTGAGGGGGGCTCCTCTGGGGGTTCTGGGTATGTGTGGGGAGCGAGGCTTGGTTGGGGGGGTCTGGTTACGAGGTGGGTCTGGATGCATGGAGGTTGGGTGGAGGGGGGAGCAGCTCCCTGTACAATGATCCCTTCCCCTGCAGCTGAGGAACGTTGGATGCTGGAAGCAGAGGAGTGTTGGGAGTTTGCAGAGCTTTCTACTGCCGGGGGAGACCCACTCCGAGATTTCTGACACAGTCCCGTATGCTGTGCAGGGGAAAAGGAAGTCCCGTCCTCCCCAGCCCAGCCAGGACTAGCAACTGAGAGTGGCGCAGGGTAGGAGCCACCAGCCAGGTCTTCCCCAGTCTTGCCCCATAGTGATTCACCTCTCTGCCAGCTGCCCTTGGCATCCAAAATATACTGCTTGGGAGGGTTGCATGGCCACTCCTGTGGCTTCCCCATCAGAAAGTCATTTTTCTGCAGGGAAGCAAAGAAATCTGCGAGGGACATAAATTCTGCAGTGGCACAGAATTCTCCCAGGAGTATTTCATATAACAATCCACTACAGGCTGAGGCATCACAGATGGCAGAGCCAAGCAGTAATAGGGCTGGATCAAGACAGAGATGCCACCTTGAATGGTTTCTCCAGTGGGACTCAGTGTCACCCTGATGTACTAGTGCAACATCCTGGCTGCAGAGTTGTGCTGACCCTGAACCGTGCAACATTCAGGATAGCTCCAGTGAAACTGGGATGAACAAGTTGAAGAATGCAAAATGAGTTGTCAAAATTTATAAAAAAAATATATCAGTCAGCAATCCAGTGCTTGGAATCAGTGCACATCTGCTCACCCAGACATCTGTAAGCATCTTTATTAGAAACCAGTGTTACACATCAGTCCAGTCAAACCATGTCAAAATCAACTAATCTACAGTTCTCATAGGAACCCCTCAAAGCTACAATATGTAACATGAAACACTGATGGTGTGAGGATCTTGTTTCTAGCACTAAAAATGTATCCACACAAATCTTTACACCGAGACAGAAAAAGGTAGGCTGCGAGGAAAGGTTGGATTTTGAGTTATGGATGGAGAAAGCCAAGGTCATTTTGGACAAGTATCCCAGTCCATCCAAAGAATGAAATATGAATTAGGTCAGTGAGTGTAGTTAATCCCTAAGAGGATAACAGTCAACATCAAAAACACATGGTTTGGCACCAATTTGTATAACAGGCAGTTTCTGGCTAGGAGATATACAAGTTAGTGAACTAGACCCGGGACTCACTCACTTGACATGTTTGGTGCATGTCTCAGGTCCAGCTGACTCAGTGAGGAGGCACGTGTGTATTCTGGCTTTGCAGATATGTGATTTTTTTTTTACTTACTAAATTATTTAATAAAAAGGCTTGTTGACAGTACACGTCATTTATTTTTTTTACCCAGTAACAGAAGACATTTTTATATTCTGTTCATGTCGCTCCTTTACAGTTACACCCATATATTCCTGTCTGGCTGTTCAGAACATAAACTGAAGAATTGGTCATTGTAATGACTATAATGAGTGGCATTTGTATTGCAGTTGGGATCCTGAAAGAGCCCAAAGTAACCTCCAGGCCACAAATTGAAATAAAATCTATATTGGGGAAATTAATTAATCCATCACTCAAATGTGACCATCAATGGCATGAAACATTCCATGCTTTTCAACAGTGCATATAAATGCTACACGGCTGCTTAGTCCAGTTGAAACTTGAGACTGGCAGAATTTTACTTACTAGTTTGAATGTATAGAGACGCTGGGTCTAAGACACCTAGAACCCTCCTGCCAAAAGTGGTAGGGAAATTTTAACGATCACAAGTGGTCAAGACTTAGTTCTAGCTCTCAGTCTAAAAGTAGCATCGTTGGCAGAATGTAGCCCCAAAACTGTGCTGGGGCATTGGTTTAATACCTACACAGAGAGAAGAATTTCATTTACAGAGTCACCACTGTCACTTCCTGCAGCATTTAGCTGGTTCTTCTATGCTTCCCAAACAAGTGGTAGCACAGCCCAAGATTACAAGCTTGTATAACCCACTGAGCAGTGCGTATAATGTATCCCTCTTATGTTTAATCCACAGAGGCTGGGGGTCTGATACAGACCCCTTCCCACAGAACCTTGTTATTTAGCTCAAGCTGTAGCAACTCATCCTTTTGGCTCAGGAGGTCCAAGGTTCAATCCTTGGGTAATAGCTAAAATAGCGGCTGGCACACCTGCAATCCATAAATTAATTGATGAGGGAAATATTTTAATTTAAAGCAAAGGATAAAAGTGCAATGCCCTGCCGGCATCTGTGCTTCCTCTGGGGCTCCTGGGAAATATCTATCCCACCCTGACCATTCAACTCCTTCCTCTTCCCAGAGTGTAAGCTGCACTTGAGTTTTGGCCTGTGCCCCAGGACAGACAAGCTAGCTGAGGTGTACAGCACCACCGCACTCGGCTGAAAGGGTGTTGTGCGTGGACGGGAGCCAGATTAGGGACAACACCCGGGTAAGAGCCTGCGTTAGCTCTGCAGTAAAGAAAAACCTTTGGACTCCAGACAGCCCAGCTGCGGTATGTGGTGTTGTGGAATGCAGGGCCGGCTCCGGGGTTTTTGCCGCCCCAAGCGGCGAGGGAAAAAAAAAAAAGCCGTGATCATTCTTTGGCGGCAATTGGGTGGCAGGGCCTTCCCTCTGAGAGGCACTGAGGGACTGAAGAGCCGGATGTGCCTCCCTCTTCCGTTGGCCGCCCCAAGCCGGTGCCTGGAGCCGGCCCTGGTGGAATGACAGCAGTGAAGGCACTGAGTGTGAGCCGCAAGAAGGCTTAGCGGGCTGATTAACAGACAGGGAGAGACTGGATTGGGTTACACAATCACTGTCCCTGGTTGACAGCCCTAAAACAGGCCTCAAACAAGGAGCTGAGCAAGGGGCTCATCGGATGAGGTGTGACCAGTGTCAGATGAGAGGGGAGGATAAGAGCAAATCCTTCTACACACACCTTCCCATTCCTCGAAAATACAGTTCTCTTCTTTTCTTTAAAGAAACTAAATTAGGACACTTGGTCCTATTTCCTCTCTCTCTGTCTTGGCTGCAGCCTGAGGGCTGTAGATACTGGGGCGTTACAATGAGTGAGAAGGAGAGGAGAGGACGTGACCTGGGCCCCCGTGGCTTTGCCACTGTCTTGTTGTGTGACGTATGGCAAGTCATTTGACCTGCCTGTGTCTCAGACACTAAAACAGACACTAACACTTAGTTCCATCCCAGGCTTAAGTCATTAATGCTTGCAAAATGCCTCCATCCCTTGATGGAGATGCTTGCATAAAAGTTGCTGCATATTACAGGCACATAGTGTTACCATCTCCTTACATTAACAGCCGTAGGTTTATACCATTGGCAGGTGAGTGTATGTCAACAATTGATAGCAATTAACTAGAGGAGTCCTGAGACCATCCGATTCAATGAATTCCACGTGGCTGGTCAAATTAACGCCAGATAACAAGAATCGTTATGCTTTAGAATACAGCTCTCTAATGCAAATGTGAAGGAAGCAAACACTGGAATAGCCAGTCTGCCCTTACGCAGTCTAGTATTGCAGGATTGGGGCCTTGTACTGGAAGCACCTAGAAGCAATGAAATATGTCTTGGTTTGTGTCTGTACAACAACTAGTACAAGGGAACTGCAAACCTGACAGGGCCCCTGGGAACTGCCATAATATAAATAATAGTGAGAATATTAGTAATAAATACTTCATCTGCATAAATACTTCATCTGCATCTTTAAAGTTTCACTCACTTTGTTTCCAGAGAAACTTAACAAGGCTTGTAATTGAAATTGGGGAACTAGAGTGGATCTACAACCCTTTCTCTTTTTTCCCCCTCAGGTTGCTTTGCTTCCAAACAACGCTGCTGACCTTAGCAAACAAATCACTGGTGAAAAGGTGCTTGCATCTAATGCCTATATACCAGGTCCCCCTGGGCAACCAGGACACCAAGGCCCTCCAGGTAAGATGCAAGCCGGGAGAAATCAAATATAAAATCGTGATATGAACAAAAAGCTTTTCATTTAATATGATTCTAAGTGTGCAACATTTTTCTTTTAAAATTGATTTTATCTGCCAATCCACCACATCACAATCTGACAGTGCCATCTGTAGCTTTCCCATTTTCTCTTCATCAAACATTTCTTCACATCTAAAACATACTAGTCCTATAGACGTTTCTTTTTCCCCCATCTCTTCCTGGGGTGACTCATATATTTCAGTCACCATTTCTTATTTTTGTAACTCAGCCTGAAACTGTCCTCACCTCATTTCAGAAATGCCTGTTACTTTAGCCCATTCTCATTAGCACAATAGGAAATGTGCTTTTAATTTGCAAGGGTTCAAACAAGCCTTTTTCCTATGATACTTTTACATGGATTCATTCATTGGTTTAGTGCTGATTTCTGGACTCAAACGCATTAGAAAACAAAAACAAAACTCCACTGAGACACTGCATTTTGTCTCGTTTGGGGTTGAAACCATGAGAAATCACAGAGTTTATAAATCTATAATTCATCCCTGATGCCTTCAAGCTAAGGTCAAATATGCTAAAAGATTCACTAACTTTGATTAACTTAGGTCTAATTTTGGATTAGTAACAAATCCAAGAGAGTTCTACCTGGTTCTGGGTTTCATTAGGAAGTTTTGCAGAGCTCTAGCTGTATTCCTTAGTTGGTTTGATTTCTTATCTACTTAATTGATTCCTATCATTACTGTCTCTTTTATTCTCTGAGTAGAAAAAATCTTTGCTTTATTTTCTTGGAGGAGAGTGTCTTCAGTCTACGGTATGTCATCAGTGCAGAGACAATATCATTTTAGACCCTTCTTCTGGCTAAGACTCTGACTGCAATGTACTGTTTATTATCTTCTTGAAATCATTCTGAACAAGGCTTGACTCTAGTCTCTACACTTCTTCCATCTAGTTTCTCAATGACCTGCGCTGTCCAAGGTACTGTAGAATTATCTTTTTCTAGTTGAAAATTATCTATGCTAACCTATTTCCTGTGTGATTAGTGATCAAGTAGGCTGGAATTTTCAAATGGAATGACACACTAACTCACTGGGAGTTGGGTGTCTGGTTCCTTTGCAAACCCTAATCATAAACATTTTTAGTTCTGTTTTCCACCTCATTGTTTGACTTTCATTTCTTGTGCCCCTCATGTCCATGCACTATGAAGAGGAATGCATCATCTGCTGATTATAAAGCAGTTCAGCCAGATACCATATTAGTGTTGCTTATTATGTGAACATTGTTTCAGACATGATGTCTACTTGTGAGAGGCAAAGAAAGGCAATGTTTCTCTTGATCTATATATACTTAATTTGTCTTGCTTCGCCTCTTAAAAGTATATTTTGTACTGAGTCAACAGTCACCTGGTAGCTGATGAGTATAAGAAGTGGAATGGAAGAACAGTACACGTTTCTGCTCATGTATCAGGTAGAAGAAAGATGCAACACATCACCCATAAAAGTGGGCTAAGCTTGAAAGTCCTGATTGTTTCTGTGCCTCTCCTCTGTAGAGCCTTAAATTCACCTGTGATGGGTTTGGTCACAGAGACCCCCTTGAGGCTGTCACATGACGTGCTGGAATTACCTCTGAGCCTGTTTTTCACTGCCAGCTTGGGACTCCAGAACCCTGCCTTGTTGAGCCAGACACACTAGTCTGCTGCAACACAGACCTAGGTCAGGTCCATGCCCCAAAAGCTGCAGACTTTAACCAAAAACTGCTCAGCAAGTCACCTATCTCACCCAGACACCCAGCTCCCAGTGAGATCCAAACCCCAAATAAATCTG
Organism: Mauremys reevesii; assembly: GCF_016161935.1. Classification (NCBI taxonomy): domain Eukaryota; kingdom Metazoa; phylum Chordata; order Testudines; family Geoemydidae; genus Mauremys; species Mauremys reevesii. The sequence continues at coordinate 21,382,480 of NC_052628.1, read as the reverse complement.
TTTTACTCTGTATAAAGTTTATACAGGGTAAACTCATAAATTGTCCACCCTCTATAACACTGATAGAGAGATATGTACAACTGTTTGCTCCCCCAGGTATTAATCACTTACTCTGGGTTTACTAATAAACAAAAGTGATTTTATTAAATATAGAAAGTAGGATTTAATTTGCTTTAAGTAATAACAGACAGAACAAGGTAAGTTACCAAGCAAAATAAAACAAAACACATAAGTCTAAGTCTAATACATTAAGAAATTGAATACAGGTAAATCTCACCTTCAGAGATGTTCCAATAAGCTTCTTTCACAGACTAAACTCCTTCCTAGTCTGGGTCCAATCCTTTCCCCTGGTACAGTCCTTGTTAGTTCAGCTCAGGTGGTAACTAGGCAATTTCTCATGACCAGCAACCCCTTTTGTTCTGTTCTACCCCCCTTTTATAGCTTTGGCACAAGGCAGGAATCTTTTGTCTCTCTGGATCCCCACCCTCCTTCTAAATGGAAAAACACCATCAATGGCCCACACTTTGCATAATTACAATAGGACCTCAGAGTAATACTCCATATTTCTAGTTTTAGATACAAGAATGATACATTCATACAAATAGGATGACCACACTCAGTAGATTATAAGCTTTTGAATGATACATTACAAGAGACCTTTTGCATAAAGCATATTCCAGTTACATTATATTCACATTCCAAGCATATTTTCATAAAGAATATGGAGTGCACCATTGCTGCAAGTTTGCTGATGCTTCCTTCTTTACAAGAGGTTTTTCTTTAGTTTAACTTGCCCATTTGCTTTGTGTTGTGTTAGTATTGAGACATTTCTGCTTTTCCCTTCATTTCCCACTCTTGATATCCCTGACCACCTGTCCGATAGCAGTTGTGGTCTAGTTCTGTTCATGAGGTTTCCTTAGTTAATGTTTGTGAAGCACATTGAGATCCTGGGATGAAAGTGAAGAAAGGTGCTGCTGCTCTGAATAATGTCATTGTCCCTGACTGCCTTAGTGCTGTGTTTTGGTTTTGTGGAATTACTGCAGCTAATCAGCGAAGTATTATCTTAAAGAAAAGAGAGAAAGGAAAAGGGGAATCCATTAGGGAAATTGTATACTTTGCTGCTGACATTGATATACGAACAGAAAGTCTCTAACTGGGTGTTAACCTTCACTGGATCACTTTTAATTTATAGGGGCCCCGGGACCAAAAGGAAGTCCAGGATTTCCTGGCTCACCTGGACCTCCAGGCCAACCAGGTCCTAGAGGATCAATGGGACCCATTGGACCATCGCCTGACCTATCACATATTAAGCAGGGCAGACGGGGCCCAGTGGTCAGTATTTTACTTTCCTGTCAAGAACATGCCGTGTGTCCTCCCACCCTCCACAAGCACACACAAGCCTTTCCGTTCTTGTGACAACCATTCCTTTGTCTTGCAGGGTCCACCGGGGGCACCAGGGAGAGATGGTACCAAGGTGAGGCCAGAAGTATTAGTCTTTTCCTGTACGCATGCATCCCACAATCGCTATCATCAATCTCACTGATGGCTATTGTGGATCAGTTTATTCCAAATACTAAGATAATTTTCCTTTCCCAATATTTGACCACGTTTCCTTCCCCTTCAAAGCCCTTCCACATCTTTCTCTGTTTCCACATCAAGTTCACGCTCCTTAGCCTCACTTTCAAGACCATCCATGCATTTGCACTGATGTCCTCAGAGTCTCTCTCAATCCCTATGCACTGCTGAATCCTTCTCACCTACAAATCCCTTGTGTCCTCATCCCACTCTGTTTTATGCTTTTATTTATGTTCCCTGGCTCTTGAAAATGCTTATCCCCAATTCTATGCTGAGCACCTGCCCTTTCCTTCTCCATATCGCTCCTTAAAGAGGACAGTGATCAATTGTCCTCTGTGCTCACTGAGGGCAGGACAAGAAGTAATGGGCTTCATTTTCAGCAAAGGAGTTTTAGGTTAGATATTAGGAAAAACTTTCTAACTAAGAATAGATAAGCTCAGGAATAAGCTCCCAAGGGAGGTTGTGGAATCCCTGTCATTGGAGGTTTTTAAGAACAGGTTGGACAAACACCTGTCAGGGATGGTTTAGATATACTTGATCCTGCGTCAGTGCAAGGGGATGAACTAATTAACTCTTGAGGTCGCTTCCAGCCCTACTTTTCTATGATTGTATGACCATAGCAGAAAATTAGAATCAAGTCCTTCATCGGGTATTGAGTGCAGTCAAAATGGAACCTGATTCACAAGATAAAATCACTGCTTTGTTTTATCCATGAAGGGTATTTTCCTGCAACTGTTGTGCAATGAAAACCCCCACTGGTTGCTGGAGGCTTTTGTATAGGATAATTACGTGGCTAAAGGTAAAATTTTCAAAAGCACTTAAGTGACTTGAAGCCCAAGTCCCATTTTCAAATGTGACTTAGACACTTAGCGGCCAAAGACCTATTGACTTTTTAAGAGATTCTGGGTGCTAAGTACCTAAGTCACTTTTGAAAATAGGACTTAGGTTTCAAGTCACTTAAGTGCTTTTGAAAATTTTACCCTGGGTCCTTAATAATAGTCTCAGCTGATGTAAATCAATATAGTTCTATTGAAGTCAATGGCACTACTTCAGTTTACTTCAGGATCTGGCCCACAGGTTTGAAATCATTGAATGGTGGCAAGTTTGGGGTATCTTAAGAAAACTATATATATTTTTTTTACATAAACTTTCTAGCACATGCGTCCAAGTTGTGTTCAAGGAAAGACGGTGCTCCAAAAAAGTATTCATGTGGGTAATTTCATTTTTAACAGCTGGAACATAAGTGCTCCTACATTTAATTGTTTTTATAATGGGATGGCCATCTTATTAAACTTATACATATTGTGTGTGGAGATATCTGTCTCTGGGCCAGAAATAAAAACATATTTTAGAAAAGAGAATCACAGCCATTTTGGAAGTAATCAGCCAATTTATCTTTATATGCTCTAATTACTTCTATGATATGAAACTTCTCTTCCTAAAATCCCAGTAGAAAGTGCTCACTTCTGTTGTTACATGCATGAAATGTATTTAGTTCTTCACGCTGATTTCTGATCTCTATCTTCCCTCTGCTGCAATTTCTGCCTCTTCCATCTGACTGATCCAAGTCTTCTAATTCCTCACTCTTTTCTCTTGGTGACTATGGCCCAGGTATGCAAAGGTATTTAGAGGCCTAATTTCCATGGCAATTAGTCACCGAATACCTTTGAGTATCAGGGCCTATGTCGTTCTGGTCTCTTTTTTCCTAGGGCTTCTTTTTTGGTTGTTTTCTTAGTCTGATTTTCTATCTTAAGAGATTGTGCAAACATGGCATTTCCTCTTGATCTGAATACTTTCAGGAAAAAAAACAAATTGTATTTGGAAAGCTTTTGTCTTACATGTATAACAAATGGTAGCAAACACTTAGTTTTACATGTGTCTGGGGACCCAAAACATCAGCTCTTCACCGTAATAATTATTTGATTATTATAATAAGTGAGTAAAGTCTTTCTCCTCTAGTGAAATGTGATTTCCTCTGTGGTCAATACTCTCTCCTTGGTTGTATTTTTTATGATGAACTCTATAAATCATAAAAATCAGTGAATATCCTTAAGAACCAGCACCAATTTTGACTGATAATTACTATTTATTACTTTTAAAATAATTTTAGGCTATTGGAAAGCTACTGGTGCCATTTTGTAAACCTTGTTTTCTACAAACCTTTCAGAAATTGATTGCTTCTGTAGATCCTTGTGCCAGACAAAATTTGAAATTTTGTCCTCAGGGGTATTTAATAGGGTGTAAGTTTACAGGTTGCTGAGTGTGGTTGTGGAAAGCATGGAGACACAAGCAATAATGCATGTACTCAGTAATTGCTCTGTGCTAGTGCTTCTGCCTAGTGAGGAGGAATATGTGAAAACCTCTATACCTACAGTGAACAAGCTCCGTTGAATTGGGGGAAAGTGGGTGAGCGTGTAGCCAGGGCATCAGTTCTTAAATCCAGTGGGTGCATAGCAGCCACTTATAGGATATTTAAACATGCTTCAGAGCTGTACATAGAAGTGAGAATTGAGACAGCCGTGAAGACCAGCCTCTGACAAAGAAATGTGTCTGAGGTTTCCATGCAACCCCTAGCTCTCACAGCCAGCTGCTAATTCCCTCATGGCATATGCTGGGCAAATATTCTAGCTGGCCTACTAGCCTGCAGCACCTGTGTAACCCACTGGTCAGAGAGTGTGGCAGGTCCCCCAGTGTGCCTGGGATATGCATCTATTACAGACTGAACTAGGGAGGCATGGCTCTTTAGCTCAAGCTTTTAGGAGCTTTTGCTTGAAGTTCTGGAGGTCCCTGATTCAATCCTCAGTGTGTAGGCTAGATGGAAGCTGCCCCACCTGTTCCTCTTAGTTTACATCACCTTATTGGATGAAGCCTATAGTTACCAAGGGATTCTTGATCCACAGGGATGAATGAGTGCCTCAGTTGAGGCAAAGCTATGTCATTTTCTGCTTGCTTTAATCACAGCTAATTAAAATGGTATTTATTACAGGGGGAGAGAGGAGCACCAGGACCGAAAGGGCCACCTGTAAGTATCACTGCCAGCCAACCAGGATTTCCACAGTAGAGAAAGGACATGATCTAGTAACAATGTCACAGTCAGATACCTATGGTGAAAGCAATCCCTCTATGTCTCTGTTACTGTATCAGTATTTTGTACCTTAATGTTTCATCAAGCCTAACACTTGTCTACGTACCCTGTTCTCTCTTCAGTGGATACGCTGCATCGCCATGCCATCATGGTGTACTGTACATCGCTAGAAGGCACTGTCCTGGGACATCTCCCATGGAACTAGTTAGCTTAATAATAGTAAATGGCAGTAACAGATGATTGATTGGGACAGCATTAGCAAACAGTTTGCTTAAAAGGAACACTAGCCAGTAAGAAGGGATTAACTGGGGTTTGGTGCAATTAACAAATAAAGATTAAAATAAGAAGAGAGAGAGAGAGATGCAATGCAGAGTATTTGTTCTCCTGTACTTATTCAGTCAGGATGAAATTCAGCCCTCTGCAGCAGACCAATCACGCCCAATGGAGTTAGACACTGGTGTGTGTTTAAAAGTCTCACTAGGTACCTATCTGCATTTTTAGCTACCTAAATACCCTTTTTTTAAAAAAAAAAATCTGGCCCTTAGTCACCATTTATATCCTCAAAATAGGACTTAACTGGTATTTGAGTGGGATGTAGCACTGGGCAGGTCATCTGGACAAAGTTGAATATTTGCAGCATGTTAAATCCTTTCAGACTCTTGTTTCTACAGAGCAGATTCTTAAGTGGATGGTCCACCCATGCCTCCACAAGGAGTATGCTACAGTGTATTTATCCATATGAAGAGAACTTAAAAAAATGTTATGGTTTTGTCAAATGAGATAAACCAGATGGAAACATTTTTACCGATGGAAACGTATTTAGTAATTAATAAACAGCATTTGGGTCAGGGTACTGAAATGGATTCATTTAAAATTCAGTTTCTCATATAGATTGTGTTTTATTATAAATCTTCCATTCATAAAAAGTAAGTCATTATTTTTTCAAGTAGAAGGAACATGAGGAAAAGAATCTCCTCTGAACTATGCTCTGTGCCTGCTCAGTGCAAAGTACTCTTCTGAGATGATGAGGGCTGATGCCCATAGAGGTTGAAGGCGTTTGGCTACTCACAGAAGTGTTCAGCATCTTGCAGGATGGAGCCCTGTCTGCTAAATGCATTTACCAGTTGAAGCTGTTTTTCTGAGTTATTCCAGGTTGATTGAACGGGAGATGTTTTATTTCAGGCAGCCAACACCAAGCAATATTTTGTCAAAGTACCCCAGCGAGCATAACTATGTTAATATTTGGGCAGTGCTTGGAAAATATCAAAGCACTAAGTAATAAGTATTATTAATGATCACACGTCATGTTTGCAGGGCCCACCAGGCTCGTTCGATTTTCTGTTGCTGATGATGGCAGACATCAGAAATGACATTGCTGAGCTTCAGGAGCGAGTGTTTGGACACAGGACTCACTCATCAGCAGAGGAGTATCCATTACCTCAGGAATTTACAAACTATCATGACACAGTAGACTTTGGATCTGGAGAGGACTATAAGCAAAGAATTGCACCCAAAGACTCTAGGATGCACAAAACGGCCCATCATTAGCTAGGTTTGGTTATATATAGCAAGGAGAGATGTTCAGAGTTGTATGGTATAAAAATGCACTGATGATGTAAAATATATATATAATTTTCCAGTTTTCTCTTTTCTTGTCCCCATGTCCTGTAGCTTTCTCTATTTACAGGGACATCTACTAGTGGTGGTTACATACATTCCAGCCTGTGCCAGTTTTTGTGCTTTGTGTATGTAGATATTATTGTAATGGAAATTAGTTGGCTAAGCGTTAGTCCGAAGTGTCATACAATGAGGTCTAAGGTAAACCTGGGAGATGCGTGTGTCCTAAAACTACTCCTGCTTGTCCCTTAAAAATACCCTGCTGCTAATCCAGTGTAGGCAGTAAGATTTATTCAGCAACAGATTTCTGGCTGTGCAGTGAGAGAATATGGTCTATAAGTGATGTGGGGGTAGGCCAGAAAGCAGGAAACTTACTAAGAGGAAGAACTGGTGTGAATGAGACAAGTTTGCTGATTCACACAGATAAAATCAACTAACCCTCATGGTGGCAAACTGACTGTCAGGTTCAGTTATATGAAAGGAGTGGCAATATACATTGTAGATGACTAGGGGTACACTAACTGATTCTGATCTCACTCACACCCGTGAAGGTCATCCTATTGATTTCAGTGGTGATACACTGATGTACATGAAATCAGAATGAGGCCTAAGGTTTGCAAAAGAATTTTCATCCAATTTGTTTCTACAGACTGTAGCACAAGCATCTGCTGTATGAGTTGAAGGTAACTGATGTTCTTCTAAGTGTAATATGTCACAAGAATCGTTGACTCAGTATATAATGAAGAGGAGTGGTTAAAGGAGTACATATGACCAAACACTGTAGCTGGTGCTTGGGATGGCATGGGTAAACTCTGGAGAAAGTCACATCGCTGCCCTGGGGCCAGAAAGAAAATTGTTGTTTGAAAGCAGGATTGAAGAATTAATTGGGAACCCGTTCCTCTCACCTCGCTGTACTGAAAAGTTGGATCAACAGGTCAGTGTACCCAGAGTCATCTACAGTGTATATTACCACTCCTGGCAGATTACTGAACCTGGCAGTCACTTTGCCACCATTATAGTTTGAACAGTTTTTCCAGTGTATTAAGCACAAACATTTTATTTGCATGGCTCCTCCTCCTACAGTACTTGTAGTGTTAAGAAGACAGCTTCCCTGTGACAAATGCAAAAGAAAACCCCTCATTGCTCCACTTCATCTTCGGGGCTTGTATGTTCTCCCTGGAGCAAGTATGGACAGTGATACAAGCAGCACCTTTCCAAGATGCATGTGTTGATTGGAGGTTTTGGGGGGGCAACTACTATAATTCCTATACCAGTAATACTGTCCATGTTGGCTACACTGCAATTAAACTCCATGGCTGGTCCATGCCAGCTGACTTGGGCTCGCAGGGCTCAGGCTAAGGGGCTTTTTAATTGCAGTGTAGATATTCAGGCTCATGCTGGTGCCCGGGCTCTAGGATCCTGCTTGGTGAGAGAGTCCCAGAGCTCAAGCTGCCCCCTGAGCCCAAACGTCTACACCACAGTTAGCCCGAGTCAGCTGTCACGGGCCAGTCGCAGGTGTCTAATTGCAGTATAGACATGCCCATATTATATTAACCATATAGTTCAAACTCTTAATATTAGCCCTGCAGTGTCCCAGCAGAGAATCTCAGGAAATCTTGAAATTTGTGAAATTTGCAAATTTTCTTTGGGGGACTTGTCAGTTCCTCAGATACCTTTTTCAATTCCTTCCTATGGGTATATTTCTGCAGATCATATGGAATAAGTTTTTTTTCTTCATTCCTGTTTTCTTGATCTTGAGTGTATATCCCAAATTAAAAAGAACTGAGTACATAATCGGTAAAGATTAGGCTAATTACAGTAACCCATGGACCTTCAAGGCTCTGAAGATTTCTGTGAGCTGCAGATTGAAATATTTTGAGAACCAAGCAATGGCGGTTGGGGTTCTGGGAAAGAAGGTGTGTCCAGAAGTGGAATAATCTTTGAGTCATCACAGTGGAAGACCTAAACCAGCGTTAGATGTAGGGTAACCAGACAGCAAATGTGAAAAATCGGGATGGGGTGGAGAGGGGTGGGGTAAGAGGAGCCTATATAAGAAAAAGAATCGGGACTGTCCCTATAAAATCAAGACATCTGGTCACCCTAGTTAGATGGGCTGTATATGGCCCACTTAGGGCTTGTGTCCACTTACCAGGGAATCGACGCGTGGTGATCGATCCACCGGGCATCGATTTACTGGATCTAGTGAAAACCCATTAAATCGACTGCTAATCACTCTCTGTTGACTCTGGTACTCCACTGGAACAAGAAGCATAAGGTAAGTCGACGGGAGAGTTTCTCCTGTCGACCCAGCACCGTGTAGACACTGCAGTACGTTGACCTAAGGTACATTATTCACGTAGCTGGAGTTGTGTAATTTGGGTCGACTTAGCTCTATATTGCAGACGTGCCCTTAGTTAATTTCATGTAGGCAACTATGTATATGTCACTTTCTTAAAAAATATATGTAACTCATACATACAATTATGTCATGCACTTAACCTGCTGGATCAGGTTGATATTCTCCATACATTAATAACCTGCAGAGTTTTTGGAACACAAACTACTGAACAGGATGTTTTGGAAATCAATCAAGATTTTTCCCCCCCAAAGAAAATGTGATCTAAAATAAGGCTCGGTTTTAGTTTTAAGCTTTGCTTTTTCAGTTGTAGGAAAAACAACAAATTAAAGCTTTTGGACACCCCAACGGAGAGATTGCCCTGGTGTGCAACAGTACCTATGAGAGGAGAACTCTGACCCTGAATCAGGAAATTGCTTAAGCACATGCCTAACTTTAAGTGGGCAGGTAGTCCCATTGACATCTATGGGGATTACTAAACACATGTTTAAGTACCTTCCTGAATCTGAGCCTTAGTGAGGTTCCCCTTGTGGAATTTCCATCATGTCACTCCATTGATTGGGCACAAGGTTTTTTGCAGGCCCTTGTCCCCAGTGGAACAGGCATGGGGATGAGCCCCCACAAACTGTGTATAGGGCTCTGCTAGGGGCCAAGGCCATCCATGCCTCTCCCACTCATAGAATCATAGAATCTCAGGGTTGGAAGGGACCTCAGGAGGTCATCTAGTCCAACCCCCTGCTCAAAGCAGGACCAACCCCAACTAAATCATCCCAGCCAGGGCTTTGTCAAGCCTGACCTTAAAAACCTCAAAGCATGGAGATTCCACCACCTCCCTAGATAACCCATTCCAGTGCTTCACCACCCTCCTAGTGAAATTGTTTTTCCTAATAGCCAACCTAGACCTCCCCCACTGAAACTTGAGACCATCGTTTCTTGTTCTCTCATCTGCCACCACTGAGAACAGTCCAGCTCCATCCTCTCTGGAATTCCCCTTCAGGTAGTTGAAGGCTGCTATCAAATCCCCCCTCACACTTCTCTTCTGCAGACTAAATAAACCCAGTTCCCTCAGCCTCTCCTCATAAGTCATGTGCCCCAGTCCCCTAATCATTTTTGTTGCCCTCTGCTGGACTCTCTCCAATTACATCCTTTCTCTAGTGGGGGGCCCAAAATTGGATACAATACTCCAGATGTGACTTCACCAGTCCCAAATAGAGGAGAATAATTACTTCCCTCGATTTGCTGGCAATGCTCCTACTAATGCAGCCCAATATGCCGTTAGCCTTCTTGGCAACAAGGGCACACTGTTGACTCATATCTAGCTTCTCATCCACTGTAATCCCCAGATCCTTTACTGCAGAACTGCTGCTTAGCCAGTCGGCCCTCAGCCTGTAGCAGTGCATGGGATTCTTCAGTCCTAAGTGCAGGACTCTGCACTTGTCCTTGTTGAACCTCATCATATTTCTTTTGGCCCAAGCCTACAATTTGTCTAGGTCACTCTGGACCCTATCCCTACCCTCCAGCATATCTACCTCTCCCTACAGCTTAGTGTCATCTGTGAACTTGCTGAGGGTGCAATCCAGCCCCTCATCCAGATCATTAATGAAGATGTTGAACAAAACCATCCCCAGGACCGACCCCTGGGTCACTCCACTTGATACCGGCTGCCAACTAGACATCAAGCCATTGATCACTACCCATTGAGCCCGACGATCTAGCCAGCTTTCTATCCACATCATCTGTGGCAGTCCAGTTCTGGGGAAGCTGTGCTGAATGGGCTTCCCTATTTGGCCACTCCCCTTGGGACATCCTTAAAAGGAGGGTAACCATGGAAAATGTTATGCAGCCTAAGGGGTTACTTCTTGAGCAAACACCCAGTAGGTTTCTGGGGTAGGAGATTTAATTGACCAGTACTTCTGGTCTCATGCTTGGGCTTTCTTCTCTTCCCCGCAATCCTCCCATGGATTTCCAACCCCTGAGCATGCCTTGGTTGTGTCCCAGGGACTCGGGGATGGTGCTATTGAGCAAGGTCTGCCATTTTCACATTGCAAGCAGAGTTCCTCTGGCAGGGTGACCTCTTCTGGGATGATCTAGCCCTAGGTGTGCTTATGGAGCAGATATCTTTTGGATGGACCTTTCTTCTTATATTTTCAGTTAACCATATGATATTTTTCACAATAAAGGAGTTATAGCAGAAATTGTTCAGTTTAGGATTCCAAGGGAGAGACTTATATACATGTCCACACACACAAATCCTCAGATAAAAAGGTAAGGTATTAGGTATTTTCTGTGACCTACCTGAAGCATTGAAAATCCAGATAAGATAAATAGATTCCAGATTCAAGATGAGGTTTTTTAAATTGTTAATTACTTACTCCTTTATAATTCTTAAAATAACAAAAAACAAACAAACATATGGATACAGCAACAGTCATCCATCTGTCTAGTTTCATTACTTAGTCTCATGCACATGACAACTTTGTTTCAACTAGCTAAATACCATGTATAATTTTATGAGAAAGAAATATTATTTTGATTAATTAAAAATGTGCTGAGTTTAAAAGAGAAGGATACTAAGGTAAAAAGTTCATTCTTTTATTAATATTGGAATTAAATATTTAATTGAAACATTTTCAGATGTGTAGTAATGGGCAGAATTCTTATTGTTAATGCGTTGGTATTAGTTTTTAACAAAATTAGATCAACAAAGCTGGAAGAAATTTTTGACTCTCCCAACAGTGTACAAAGTTAATATGCGATTAGCCATTCATGTAAAGCTGGAATAGTAAAGCAAAAAGTACAGCCTGAAAATTTCCAGTGTAGTCATGGTAAATCAGAAAACCAGGAAAAAAATAAAAGAAATTGAAGTGACATTCAAGTAATAGCTTGTTGGTATCACAGTGTAAAAGAGTCTCTAATCAAGTCACTTCCTGGTTGTATTTCATAGTTAATAAATTAGAATCCCACTGACGTCAATGAAAGATTAGAATTGGGTCCATGAATTTGTTTTTAATTTGCCGAGACTCACAACTTTGTTCCAGTTAAACATTTTGTACACTGCTCATGTTATTTATAATAAGTATATGAAATACTAAAATGTGTATAAAAATGATTATGATTATATGATGTATTCTTAATAACAAAGATATTTTTCTTATGCTGTTGGTAGTTGTTTTTGTTACAAATCTTTTCCCTGAAGCTTTCCAGGTTTTTTGTTTTGGTAAAAACAAAATGACTGGGAGTTACAAAAGAATATCAGCCCCCTGAAACATGAGTCAGACTCCTGTTTATTATTTCACATGGAACAAAGTATGTTATACAGGCCCTTCTGTATCAAAATAGAGATTTAGTAAATCTTTTCAGATGGCACACAATGTTATTCATTGGAGCTGGTCAGAAAATGGGGGGGGAGGGTTTCCATGAAAAATTTCAACTGTTAGACAAAAAAAATCAAAACCTGAAAATTTTCAGCCAAAATCTTTCAGATCAATGCTGAATATTTCAAATCAGAAATGCCGCCAAAGTGTCTCCTGGGAATTGTAATTCAGGTGCCTCATGCCCCCAGGGCCGGTGCAAGGATGTTTTGTGCCCTAGGCGAAACTTCCACCTTGTGCCCTCCCCTCCCCGTGCCCCCCGCCCTGAGGTGCCCCCACAGCAGCTCCCCCCCTCCTCCCTGAGGCACCCCCCCGCCCCAGCTCACCCCTGCTCCGCCTCCACCCCGAGCACGCCGTGACTGCTTCACTTCTCCCACCTCCCAGGCTTGCAGCGCCTAAGCTGATTGGCGCCGCAAGCCTGGGAGGCGGGAGAAGTGAATCAGCTCACCCCTGCTCTGCCTCCTCCCCGAGCACGCTGTCACCGCTTCACTTCTCCTGCCTCCCAGGCTTGCGGCACCAATCAGCTTAGGCTCCACAAGCCTGGGAGGCGGGAGAAGTGAAGCAGACACGGCGTGCTCGGGGAGGAGGCGGGGCAGGGGTGAGCTGGGGCAGGGAGTTCCCCTGCGTGCCGCCCGCCCCCCTTACTTGCTTCAGGCGGCCCTCCCCACGCTCCCCTGCCCCAGCTCCCTCCGCCTAAATGCCAGTGGCAACCGGGGCGGCTGCAGATCCAGCCACCTTGGTCACTGCTGAAGAAAATGCACCCCCCAAATCCTAGCACCCTAGGCGACCGCCTAGGTCGCCTAAATGGTTGCACCGGCTCTGCATGCCCCCCTTATCTTCTATGGACTGGACTACCTGAGCAGACCACATCTCCCATGATGCACCAGAGTCTCCCCTCTTGCTGAGATGCCACAGTGCATCATGGCAGTCCCAGCTCTTACAAGACTCTATGGCAGTATTTCCAAATCAAAATTAGGGGGGTTTGGCCCAAAAACGAAAACCTTTTGGTTTTCAGGTGGTCAGTTTTTTGACAAAGTATCAACATTTTCCATGGAAAGCAAACACCTTTTGTGAACAATTTCACTTTGTCAAAAAACAAACAAACAATTTTTCATCAAAAAATAGCGTTCATGGAATATTTTTACCCAGCCTTACCACTTATACCTTGGTAGCACTGTGACCTTCTAGGTGGTCAACGTCTGACGACTATTATTCCCAACGTAAAGCTGCTTTTCACAGCAATATGTAACACCTGTTCATTTATAACAATTCTCTCTGCCAGCAGACTGAATGGGCCTGCTATCCCTGGACAGAAGTCTATACTGTGGGAAACTAGTTTCATTCTTGTTGGAGTTCCATGTATGTGGCCAGTTGGCAACATGTGTATGTGCGAGTGCGGATTCATGCATGCACACGTGGTCCTGATTCATTTTGTCAACTGTTATTTGGGAGGAGGAAGCAGGAGACTGTTCTTGTGAGGTCATTAATAATACTAATTCATTATTACCTAGCTCTTATATAGTGTTTTCCACTTTTGATCTTAACTCAACAGAATATGGTTCACTTCTAAAAAGTGGTTATGTAATCATGGCACCTTCTTAGTCCCTTTTTTGTATTCAGAGGTCTATGCACTTTGTTAGTGATAGGAATACATTGTTTTCTGCTTTTCACTGTGGCTAGCCCTGCAGAGCCAACACACTAACAAAGGAGTGAGCTGGCCCATGCTCCCTCTTGTGCAACACCAGCCAAACTCTTTACTAAGTTCCAGTCAGTTTCACCTGTGCAAACTCTGACCCCACGGGGAATGCACAGCTGTCCATGCAAAAATGGAAGACAATGAGGATACACAGGTATAAGTGAAAGCCAGGACATTTATAACTAGCGATGATGCACAAGAAAGAAAGAACTTAGCTTAACCAGTTTGCAGGACTGATGGGGTGGGGTGGGAGGGGGAAACACTCCACTATCTTTTTATTCCACATTCTGGAGGGCAATTAACATGAAACTTCAAGAAGTCATTTTTACAGAATCACTTTTCAGAGTAGAGCCACCTAGTAAGAGTTTCAAAGAAATGGGAGTATGATACTGCTGTATCCACACTGTATTGGTATTAATGAATTAGTATATACTGCTATATCCACACTGCTGATCTTTAAAAAGTAGAGATATGGGTTTAAGGGTCCTATAGTGGTTTCCACACTGTCAAGCTGTCCTGCAGTAGCTCAAGAGCATAAGTACCAATCTAAGGGCAAGCTGTTAAGAGGCAGGGCCCAAAACCCAAATTGGCCATGAGTTCTATACTTTGATTTCACCAACCATTAATTAAGTGTAAATGCCTCAGGCACTATAACAACCTAACCATGGAATCATAGATTGTCCCCTTGCATACGCTGATCTATCTTGTCACCAAATACCACAGCAGTATTCAGGTTACGCTCAGTCCCAAAGAACCAGTTACTTACCCCAGGTCAATTGCACCTTAGAGCTCACACCAAAGACAACACTTGCACCCAATCCTATAATAAACTATATACAGATTTATTAACTAGGAAAAGGGAATGAGAGTTATTGGTGGGTTTATATGTTTGCCTGCTTTACTCTTGTAAATGAGTTCCAATCTTAAGTTTCAAAAAGTAATAGCTTCTATTGTCCTGATAACCACATGTACATATATCCTCCTTCCCCTTGTGAAGAATCCCAGCTATAAGATGGAGTTTTGGAGTCACATGGGCAAGTCACATGTCCTTGCATGACTCAGTTTCTTACAAGTGGCAGCCATTGTTTACATGCTACCTTGAACATCCTCAGGTAGACTTCTATGTGGATTGGAGTCTTCCAAGATCCATTGTCCGTTAAGTGTTTCTTGGCCAGGCACTTAACTTGCAAATTCCTTTCTAAAGAAGCTGACCAAATGCCTTACTAAGGCTACTTAAAATCAAATAAGTACAAAGCTAATATTCATAACTTCTAATACAAAAATACATGCATACAAATAGGATGAATATATTCAGTAGATAATAACCTTTCCAGAGATATGTTACATGGCATATGTAGCATAAAACATATTGCAGTTATGTCATATTTACATTCACAAGCATATTTCCATAAAGCATTGTGGGGTGCACTGTCACAGATATTGTAAGTGAGAGCAACTCACAAGCATTCACTTAAGTCTAAACACTAAGCACATTCTTATAACTTTAATACCTATTTTAACAATACTAACCCACAGGGGAGCGAGACTGCTTCCAGCTATGTATTTGTCAGTGTTTAGTTGAGATGTGTGAACCTTGGCCTGACCTGCCACCTAGTCTGCCACCATCACACTCACTAGTGCACTACCACTGGTGCAGCCCAGGTGTTGCTCATAATGATAATGGAGACGGCTCCTGAGGAAAGTAACCCCATAGTTTCTGCACCTTCTCAGAACAGAGCTAGATGACAAGGTGGTAAAAATGCTGGCAGCACTTTACAGTAGCACCCTGCTACAGTTACCACTGTTAGGAACTCCCACTGTTGCATGAGTAGGAGAAAGCTCAGTATAGACACAGTCTAAATCAGTTCTCCAGGTTTGTCTTGAGAGCCCCCAGGAAAGGTCATGGGGATCGTGGCTATTAGTTAAGATTCACACTGATTGTTTTAGTGCTGTGTAGTTGAGGTGCTATTTACGAACTCTGACATTACACAGGCCAGTGGGGAAACATTTATATTGTGATAGCAGATTTTGTTGCAAAAACATATGGCTATTGATCTGGGAATTAGCCACACAGCTCCTACTGACACTGATAGATAAGGACATGGCTTAAACTATGCACAAAGTACAGAAAATGAATAGCCAACAGCACAACGTTGCCTATTGAGAAACAGACGTGTTTCCTCAGCCATAAACAAGCAGAAGTGAGAGAAACTGGGCCTTTTACCAGAAATCCAAATTTACAATTGCTTTCCATTGGTTCAAGTTGGAAAAAAAAGTTTTTGAACAAATGAGCTAAGCTTCTTGTTACTACTCCTACAGTTGACACCAGCAGGGGCAAGTTGACTGATTCTACAGTCTACTAAAATATCTATTAGGGTACATAAACCACATGAATTAGTGTGTCACTTAGGCTGAGGGTCCCAAGACAAGTTGTCAATAATCACGGACCTGTTTTAACAAAGAATGTAGCACTGCAATAGTCTGACTTGTTAAGCCAGCACTCAGGCTGCGCCATCATTTGTGGAACCTCAGAACACAACCTACCTCTGGTCACCTGCTATGCAATTAACTGCTCACCTGAAGAGATTTTAGCCTCGGACCACAGCACTGTTGCATCTCTCCTTTTGCAGCCACATTACACATGCCAGTCATTTTATGAAGGGCAGAAACAGTTACATCAAACTGCTAATGATCCCCAAGTAGTTTGCATTTGCTTTTACAAATAGATGTGCCTGGTAGATGAGGCAAAGGGCCGTCTTTCAGCATGTAACATTAAAGACATTCTGGAGGACTTTCTTGGCTATTTTTCCTTTTACATTTTTTCTCTCTGTAATACAATATTTAATCTGGTTCACTGGAACTGCTCTGACTCATCTCAATTACTGACATTGTCACATTTTTATTTAGTAACAATACACACGCTGGGCCTGTTTCTGCTCTCAGTGATAGACATGCATGAGTGTAAATAAGAGCACAATTTGGCCGTGTCACTCAGATACTTTTTTGCCAGTGTTGTAGATGGCACAGTTACAGTCTGTCTTTCCTCTGTTTGCAGATTATGCTCTTTATATACCATAAAAGTATATTTCACAACTGACAAACATATGTTGAAAAGAAATAGAGAGAACCAGATGCTGGTACTTTCCTTTTAGAAAGGCTAGAAATGTGAAAGTTGCACAAATTGAATTTGTTTTACATTATTTAAAGAGGAAATAACAGCTGGAAATCATTTTACAATGAAGTGGCTTCAAAACACCATTCTAAAACCACATAAAAACGATGTTCAGATTTCTTCTGCGTTTTGTTAACTAAACTATCAGCATCTTGTAGTCCTAAGGCTTGTCATGCTCATTAGACAAGGTTCACACAGGCTGTGCATGAAAGCATTTAATGTAAATTAATTTGCTTTATGTCTCAATAAACATAATTAGTCATAGGGTCTCTTTGTTATAGTTGGCGTATCCAACGTGCTTTGCATTTTGTTGTGGTGTAGCAGAACAGAGGAGCTATGTTAGGGGAAGCTTATAGTTTAAAATACCGTGAAACATGTCAGTGTCCAAGGAAATATTTATTATCCGGTTGTTAGAGTGGGGGGCTGGGAGTCAGGAATGCGTTGTCAAAATCCTGGTTCCCATTTTCTGGGTGACCTTGGGAAAGTCATTTACCCACCCTCGTCCCTCACTTTCCCAGTGTGATGGCAGGATGCAGAGGTTTTATGCTGTCCCTGGCACACAGGGAAATAACAGCCGCTCAGGCTCATACAGGTATTTCAGGGAGAGCCCATCAGAGCAGCTGCTCCAGGAAAAGGATGGGTGAGGCTGTTTGTTACTCCTGGGGCTGGGTAAGAAACTCCAAGCTGGGAGGGAGAAGTATTTTTGTGTTTCAACTGCTGTTTGTTTTTTATTTTTATGTGACCAAGAAAGAACATTTTCCCTGGAAAAAACCAGGATCTGGCTGGGGGAAGAGTGGGGCTGTGGTTTGCGTGCTGAACTGTTTCACTAGTTCATGCACACTTCAAGCTGAAAGGGATGCTGTCTGTCAGCATGAAATTTAGCAATTACTTTGCCCAGCACAGCTAGTGCTATGATGTGTAGAACAAGGGACTCGGCAAAGCTACTATAATAAAACACGTTCACTGTGCTGTGCACTAATCTTTGCTGGGTAACGCTGTAATCCTATTGCTGTAAGTCATGCCCTCCCCCCTCCCCTCTGATCTGTAAACCCTTTATTTCTCACAGCTGAACTGAAACTATAATCCCTTTGAGGCAGGTACCATCTTGTGTGCACTCCCAGCATGCTTTAGGAGATGTCAGATAAGGCCATTTACAAGAGTGGGTCAAAAGCAGTTACACAGGGCCCAGAGCCCCTCATACAATTTTTGTGATATTACAGTCACGTTATCCTGCTGGTTTTACCCACTTTCTATCCCCCGAGGCTGGGTAAAACTACCACACCAACAACCAAGGGCAATGACTAAGGTCTTGATCCTGTAACTGACTCTGCAGGCACATCCCTGCACCTCTGCATTGTGTTCCAAGGACATGTGCCATACAGACTTAGTTGCATGATCATGCCAAATTCCCAGTACAAGGTATGCCTGGTATGGCTCCTGATAGTGCTAGCAGCTAACGGAGATTCCCGTCTAGCACAGCGGCTGAGGCACAAACTGCGAGAGCAGAAGGATCTGCATGCTGTTCCCGCTGAGCTAATGAAGTTCCAAGTATCCATCTTCTGCCGCAGGAATTTGTTTCTCTGTGTTGGCCAACAATAATTGAGAAAATTAAAACATTCAATTCTCACTCAGGCTGACCGGATAAATTAGATGGTAAATGGGACGAAGAGAGTGTCTCCTTTTGTGGGCAAACAGCAGCTTGCCCAGTGAGGCCAGGCTGGATCCTTCAGCAATTACAAAGAATAAGAACAATACTATTCCCATTCTTTGCACTGGAGAGGTGACATTCATTTATTACTTGGTTCATGTTTTTGTTTGTGGTGCTTTGTGTGCCTGCACACTGGCTGGAGCTGGATGGGATGACTCTGCTGGATAGACCAGAATCATCCAGAAATTGCATGTGGTAGGCATTAGGCATACTCATTAGCTGTTTGAAGCCACTTAAGTGATTTCCATTGTGGGCAAGCACTCTGGCTGAAGACACCCAGAGATACTCTATGAGAGTGGAACCAATAGGAACTCAACAGGAGGAGGAGTAGTTTATAAATAGCAGGAATAGGTGCCAAACTGTAGATTCAGTAATGGTGCAACCACAGACAGAATGGCTGTAAGTGTTGTGCTCCAGTTTTGTTGGATTTGACTGCAGGTTCCTTCACACTGTAGATGAAGAAGAGGACTGGAATGTGATGCAGGCTGTGCAAATTGCAGACAATTATTGCAGAGATTCAAGGGGAATTTGAAGGAGACTGTAAGAACTCAAAGGAACTTGCAGCTTTACAGAGGTTTTGGAGCCCACAACTCAGAGACTGAAGTGGGTAAATCCTCCCAGAAAAGAGTCCTGGGGAATCATATGTATGTACATAGGCATAATTTATATTTTGCATTGAAACTTGGGGTAGAAAAAAACTTGAGGAAGACATCCTGAAAGTGTTATCTTTAAAAAGTTGTTATTGGCAATAATCACATTTGTTTCATGGGTCATAGGTAAACTGTTTTGCATTTACACACACACATTTGGATGGATTTAGTAAATGTGTTTTTCTTTAGAGATTTTTGTGTCACTTTTGTTCTCTGAGATTTAACTCTGTATTTTTTACATAAGTCCTGAAAAGACTAAACTCTTTTCTATACCCCAGTAGAGAGATAAACTGAAGTACAGGAAAGGGGAAAAGAATGTTATACTTAAGGGCCTTAAAAACCTCCTCCATAGCTGACAGTAAACCATAACTGGCTTAACTTTATAATTTTTTTAGCTGAATCTTGTTTTTTGGACCAAACAGAAGTTGTTCCTATTTCAGCCACGCATGAAAAGAGGGCCATTTTTAGAAGAGTTATCAACTCTTTGCCAGAAGGATTTCAAGGAGCGTGTTGTGGCACAGTTTCTGGATCTCTGTGTGTGGCACACCCACAAACACTCCCTGCATGGCTTCTTCCAGAGGGGAAAGACCCCGCCCTCAGGAAGTAGTGGGAGGGGGTGCTTCCTACATGGCTGGGAAGTCATAAAGGCCTAGCTCCACAAAGGGACTAAGGCATTGAGATTATGAGCGTCACAGGACCTAACAAATCGCAGGAACCACACGGTGATCCACAAAGCCTGACTTACGGGCCTAGATTCCCGATACAATGAATGGGGAGAGACAGGCACCTTAGACCAGCAGTTCTCAATCAGGAGTGCGAGGCCCCCTGGGAGGCTGGGAGCAGGTTTCAGGGGGTCTGCCAAGCAGGGCCAGCATTAGACTCACAGGGGGCCAGGGCAGAAAGCCAAAGCCCCACTGCCCCGAGCCCTGCCAACCGGGCCTCAGACTGAAGCCTGAGCAGCTTAGCTTCGCGGGGGCCCTGTGGTGTGGGGCCCTGGGCAGTTGCCCTGCTTGCTACCCCTTAATGCCAGCCTGGCTGTTACATGCAGAAAAACAGTTGTTGTGGCACATGTGGGCCGTGGAGCTTTTATAGCATGTTGGAGGGGGTGGGGGAGCACAGAAAGAAAAAGGTTGAGAATCCTGCCTTAGCCTGTGAGCCACAAAACCAGCATGCTGGGTGGGGAGCCACCTAAGGTAGCCAATGGAAGATGCTGACTCGAGGTGTGGGGGGTTGCCCCTCTCCTGGAGATAGGTGCCTAACTCTGGGCTGCAGGAAGGGACCTGCCTCTGCTTGTGATCCATGCACTGTGGAAAGATAGGAGTTTGGCTGCTTAACTCAAGTGTGGGGCCTGAGCCGGTAGGCATGCTCAATCCATCTAATGCCACAAAACAGCTCTTATAGAGTCTTTCAAACTCTATCACTGGCCCAAATGCTATTTAACAACTTTAATAGGAGACACTGAGGGAACCCATAGCAGATTATCCCCTTGCTTAATGGTTAGGGCACTCACCTGAGAGGTGGCTGGACCCTGTTCAAATCCCTGCTCCAGGAAGGAGACCACAAAATCTCACAGCAGTATCCTAATGTCCCTTCTTTGTTTTGAATCTGCATTTATGTTCTTTCTTTGCATTCAAAATGGATTGGATCCTGCAAGGTGGTGAGACCTTCCTGTGAGATACTGAGCCCTTTCAGCAACCATAGCCCTCACCAGTGTTACCTCTAATTTTTTATGTCCATGTGTGGAATGAATTTTGTTATGTGCACCAATATGGAGGTGATGTGGGGTAGGGATGAGGGGTTCAGAGTGTGTGGGGGGCTCAAGCTGGGGCAGAGGGTTGGAGTACAGGGGAGTGAGGGCTCTGGCTGGGGGTGCAGGCTCTGGGATGGGTCCGGGAATGATGGGTTTGGGGTGTAGGCTGTCCTGGGGCTGAAGCAGGGAGAGAGGCCTCCCCCCAGCCCTCTCTCACCACAGCAGCTTGGGGCTGTGGGGAGAGGCACCTCTCCATGGCCGCTCTGGCAGGGCTGGACCAGGGGAGGGGTGCCTGTCTCTCCATGACCACAGCAGCTCTGGCTGGGCTGGGCTGGGCTGGGCTGAGGAGGGGTGCCTCTCCATGGCTGCAGCAGCTCCAGCGGGGCTGGAATGGGCTGGGGGAAGGGTACCTCTCCCGGCCTGCATGGCCCTTGAAAGCCTGCTGTGCGGCCATGCAGCTTAGAGGGAACTTAAGCCCTCACTGCTGTTAGGCACTCGGCACCTCACCGAATTGGATCTCACTTCCCCTCATTGTCTGTGTCAACACTAGATGTGACAATTCCTACCATCACTTTCACTGTTTCAACTCCACCAATGGTGGCAACAGTGGGACCATTTGTGTAGAGTGTAAACTCAGGGGCCTTTGTGGTCTGTGTTTGTATAGTGCCTAGCACAACTGGGTCCTGGTTCATGTCTAGGGCTCCTAGGTGCTACCACAATGCACATAATAATAGACCTGTCAGCACTGCCTTAACATCCTGTCATCTACAGCAGATCTAGACAACTCAGGCCTAGATACATGGAAGAATTGAGGCACCTAAATCCCAGTTCCATCATCATTGTGATATGCAAAATTCCCACTAAACCCCATAGGAGCCTAAACTCACTTGGAGCCTAAATTTTTGCAGTAAAAATTCCCTAGGTGTCTATGTTTCGGCCTCTGGGCATGAGCACTGCTGACTTCCTCTAGGCATCTGAAGAACCTGTCTCCCACCTAAGCTCCAGAGCAATTCACAGAGGAAGAGAGGGGTTTGGCTGCCTCAGTTGAATGTAGGGCCCAGTTGGGTAGGGGCCCTCTGAGCCTGAAGGGGAAGGGGCTCACTCATAACTTTTAGCCCAGTGGTTAAGGGACTGTTATATTAATTTAGATGGAATATATGGGCTAAAGGTGTTAACATAACCCAGCTGCTCTCCAGCAATAAAAAAATTCAAACAAGGTTTGGGGTTTGATATACAGAGGCCTCAGCCTGCTTAATACCATGGCAAACACACCATTAAAATCCTTTGACAATTTATTAAAGCTACAGAAATGAAGGGAAAAACAGTTACAGCACGTGGATCAGACAGAGACTTCTCTTTGAGGAGAGTCTATTGATAGAAATTCTCTAGGTTTTAGTCAGGGGAAGAGGATAAATTAGGGTCCAGATCAGATGAGAAACATTCACATAAAAAAGAATCCGCCACAACCGCCACATCAGAAAAGGGCAGACAAATAAACAGTGACAAGTTTTTAAAGTGCTTGTACACAAATGCTAGAAGTCTAAATAATAAGATGGGTGAACTAGAGTGCCTCATGTTAAAGGAGGATATTGTTATAATAGGCATCACAGAAACCTGGTGGAGTGAGGACAATCAATGGGACATAATCATTCTGAGGAACAAAATATCCACTAGTAACCCCTCTCCATTCTGAAAATTTACCATTTATTCCTACCCTTTGTTCCCTGTCTTTTAAGCAGTTCTCAATCCATGAAAGGATCTTCCTGCTTATCTCATGACAACTTAATTTACATAAGAGCCTTTGGTGAGGGACCTTGTCAAAGGCTTTCTGGAAATCCAAGTACACTATGTCCACTGGATCCCCCTTGTCCACATATTTGTTGACCCCTTCAAAGAACTCAAATAGATTAGTAAGACACGATTTCCCTTTACAGACACTATGTTGACTTTTGCCCAACAATTT
Source organism: Mauremys reevesii (assembly GCF_016161935.1). Classification (NCBI taxonomy): domain Eukaryota; kingdom Metazoa; phylum Chordata; order Testudines; family Geoemydidae; genus Mauremys; species Mauremys reevesii. The sequence continues at coordinate 21,359,537 of NC_052628.1, read as the reverse complement.
ATGTTCTTCTATGTGTTTGATGATTTTATTCTTTACTATTTTTTCAACTAATTTGCCTGGTACTGACATTAGACTTACCAGCCTGTAATTGCCGAGATCACCTCTAGAGTCCTTTTTAAATATTGGCATTACATTAGCTATCTTCCAGTCATTGGGTACAGAAGCTGATTTAAAGGACAGGTTACAAACCATAGTTAGTAGTTCTGCAATTTCACATTTGAGTTCTTTCAGAACTCTTGGGTGAATGACATCTGGTCCCAGTGACTTGTTACTGTTAAGTTTATCAAGTAATTCCAAATCCTCCTCTAGTGACACCTCAATATGTGAAAATTCCTCAGATTTGTCACCTACAGAAGACAGCTCAGGTTTGGGAATCTCCCTAACATCCTCAGCCGTGAAGACTGAAGCAATTACTTTATCGTCTTTAAGTGCTCCTTTTCTATCTCGATCATCCAGGGGCCCCACTGGTTGTTTAGCAGGCTTCCTGCTTCTGATGTACTTAAAAAAAATTATTAACTTTTGAGTTTTGGCTAGCTGTTCTTCAAACTCCTTTTTGGCTTTTCTTATTACATTTTTACACTTAATTTAGCAGAGTTTATGCTCCTTTCTATTTACCTCACTAGGATTTGACTTCCACTTTTTAAAAGATGCCTTTTTATCTCTTGCTGCTTCTTTTACATGGTTGTTAAGCCACGATGGCTCTTTTTTAGTTCTTTTACTGTGTTTTACTGTGTTTTTTTAATTTGGGGTATACATTTAAGTTGGGCCTCTATTATGGCATCTTTGAAAAGTGTCCATGCAGCTTGCAGGGATTTCACTCTAGTCACTGTACCTTTTAATTTCTATTTAACTAACCCCCTCATTTTTCATAGTTCCCCTTTCTGAAATTAAATGCCACAGTGTTGGGCTGTTGAGGTGTTCTTCCCACCACAGGAATGTTAAAAGTTATTATATTATGGTCACTATTTCCAAGCGGTCCTGTTATAGTTACCTCTTGGACCAGATCCTGCACTCCACTCAGGACTAAATCGAGAATTGCCTCTCCCCTTTTGGGAGTCATTTAAAGTATCGAGAAATGTTGTCTCTGCATTTTGTCCTGAGGTGACATGTTCCCAGTCAATACGGGGATAATTGAAATCCCCCACTATTATTGAGTTCTTCATTTTGATAGCCTCTCTAATCTCCCTTAGCATTTCATCGTCACTATCACTGTCCTGGTCAGGTGGTCGATAATAGATCCCTAATGTTATATTCTTATTAGAGCATGAAATTACTATCCATAGAGATTCTATGGAACATGTGGATTCACTTAAGATTTTTACTTCATTTAAGTCTACATTTTCTTTCACATATAGTGCCACTCCCCACCCCGCACAACCTCTTCTATTCTTCCTGGCTACAGATGTGGTCTCCTCATCTCAAAAAAGATATACTGGCATTACAAAAGGTTCAGAGAAGGGCAACTAAAATGATTAGTGGTTTGGAACGGGTCCCATATGAGGAGAGATTAAAGAGGCTAGGACTTTTCAGCTTGGAAAAGAGGAGACTAAGGGGGTGTATGCTAGAGGTATATAAAATCATGAGTGATGTGGAGAAAGCGAATAAGGAAAAGTTATTTACTTGTTCCCATAATATAAGAACTAGGGGCCACCAAATGAAATTAATGGGCAGCAGGTTTAAAACAAATAAAAGGAAGTTCTTCTTCACACAGCGCACAGTCAACTTGTGGAACTCCTTGCCTGAGGAGGTTGTGAAGGCTAGGACTATAACAGGGTTTAAAAGAGAACTGCATAAATTCACTGAGGTTAAGTCCATTTGTGGCTATTAGCCAAGATGGGTAAGGAATGGTGTTCCTAGCCTCTGTTTGTCAGAGGATGGAGATGGATGGCAGGAGAGAGATCACTTGATCATTACCTGTTAGGTTCACTCTCTCTGGGGCACCTGGCATTGGCCACTGTCGGTGGATAGGATACTGGGCTGGATGGACCTTTGGTCTGACACAGTATGGCCGTTCTTATGTTCTTATGTTGAAATGTAAAGTATTAACTAAGGCTTTCATTTTAACTTTCCTTGTGCCCTTCGCCTCCAGCTGGGGCTGGGGTCACATGGGGTGGGGGCAATGTGCTCTGGGCTCCAGCAGGGGAGGGAGGGTAGAAGAGGCAGGGAAGAGGGGGAGGGACCGGGGGCTAGCCTCCCCTAAGGGCGTGTTCTTCCGCCACCCATGACCTGGAGTAAGGCACCTATTTCTGTGAGAGAGGTGGGCCTTAGCACACCCCTCTGGTTAGCATCTCCCATTACCTAGCTTATGCAGGTCCCTGCCTAATGTGCTGGCTTTTGTGAATCACAGTTTAAAGCACCTATCTCTCCCCAGTCATTATAGAGAAACCTAGGCGCCAAACTCATCCTTTGTGAATTGCAGTGATTTTCTATGTGCCTAAAAGTGAGATGCAGTGATGCGCAGTCACAAACACCTAATTCCTTTTGTGCATCCAGGCTTTGCTGGCTAAAATACAGGCGGACACACCTACACTGCCATTTTCATTGTAGGTACCACTGATGAAGCTTACTGGTGGTAGCAACTGTGAGAATTTTTAGAAGAAACTAGAAAATGCTTTTGATTTCTGATATGTCTTGCTTTAATGTACAGTTCTATCATATTTCCCATAAAGTAACACTATGCACTTTATAGCATGTTTCACACATTCATCAAATTTATCTTGTGCATGTTGACTTGCTTATGGAGTGTGATCATGGGTAGTATCCTGTATGTTACTGTTTTGGTTTCTGGTTTTGTGAGCTAGGTGTCATCTGGAAAGGAATATAGACTGTATCTGATCAGAGACTTGTCAAGAAAGAGGTAATAAAATCAAGAGCAATTCTTTATCCTCCTGATACACAGCATCAAAATTTTCAAAAGACCAAAAACACATTCCCAGAGAAAATGAAAAACTTGGTCATGTGCTGCCACAACTCAAGTTACCTTGGGGAGCACAGTTTTGGAAATCCAGATGGTATCACAAGAACTGATTTAAACGTTGGGGACAGGCAGGAAATTAAAGACATGTGACAAATGAAGTGTTACATTTGGTTTTATGTAATAATGTCCTTTTAAAAAAAAAACCAAACAAAGGTACAACTTGTGCTTTGGCACAGAAAGAGACTCATAAATCCATTTCAGTGGAGCAGACTGGTTTGGAATTGGGTTCCCCAGTTAGAAAGAGGATAACTAGAAAGAAAACTTCCCTTCCGCTGGTTTTAGATTGGGCTCGCTGTGGCTGTAAATCGGTGCCATGATTTGCTGGCTGGGTGGGCAGGGGAGGAAATGATATTTCACTCCAGCAAGATATTTTTTACGGTTCATGTATCTTGGGACTGAAGATATTTTTTAAGGGGGGCATGTCTAATCAGGAGCTGTGAATAATAAACTACAGCGCAATCAACATCTGTGCCTGGCAGCTGGCATCAGACCTAACCGGGGGTGAGGGGGGTGCTAATCTGTAGATTTTTGACTGTGCACAAAGGATGTTCCATTGTCTATTTCAGCCACTCAGAAGAGCTCACATCCACAGCAGAATAGTTCAGCAGAAGCAACAATAATGCACATTGTATGACGAGAGTCCATTGCTCTCTCTCTCTTCCCCCCATTTCTATTTTCTTTCTCAGTATACATGAATTCATTGTCAGGATCTGGCTTGACAGGCTCTAGCCACAATCCTCCATCCAGAGGAGAGGGTCAGCACACACAGCCGCCGTGCAAGTGTCCCCAGCCCCACTAGTCTACCTTATCCTTTGCCTGGAAGGATCCTCAGTTTGGCTGGAATCTCTCAGCTCCCTGACCTCCAGCCACTGATTCTGTCCTGCTATAGTATAATCCCTCCAGATCAGCTGTGTAAAAGGGAATGTTTGGGGTTAGTCTTATTGGGGTGAGGCTACGGATCCATGGGGTTTGAGGGCAGGAAGCTCGGAAGAAGGCACTGTGTTTTCACTCTCCTTGACTGTCAACTTTCTTACTTATATAGCTAGAATAATGGACCTCACAGGCTTTTCCACCTCTAGCTTCTATGATTAAGCAATCAGTTCCCTTTATAGGGTGCTCTTTGGGCAGGTACCTCTGAGCACTTCCCAACAGTGCAAACAGAGAGCTATTTGGCAAGCCTGACCTTAGGCATTGTGGGATCAAGCCTTTGATAAACTAATGCAGAACTAACTAAATAAAATGTCAGCTGATTTAAAGCTGTAGAAGACTCTGCATAATTCGCCATTGCAAGGAGATTCCACAGACAGGGAGCATAATGGGAAAAGCAACAGGTGACCAATGCTTTATAGCCAGGTGCACATGAAAATACAAGAAGAAATTACTGGGTGAAAATAATCAGCCCATGCAGAGTCAGCTAAATAACTGTTAAAGACGCTATAGAGTTCCTCATTACCTTCTGTATTAAAAATCTGTTACAGTGCTGTATTTTCCTGGCTGCCCAGCAGATGGCACAGTTGAATTATTAGGAAAATTTCAACATTTGTCAACATTTCCTAGATTAAGTTGCCCTAAGGTTACTATGGCCATACCAGGGACCACTCTCATTACCACTTCAAGTTATTTTTCCTCCCTTGGTATCCTGCTGGCAAATGAAGTGTCTCATTGGACTGACCTCACACTTGGTAAGGGAATTCATATCTTTTCATGTATTTATTCCTGCTCCTGTATTGTCCATTCCATGCATCTGATGAAGTGGGCTCTAGTCCACAAAAGCTTATGCCGAAATAAATGTGTTAGTCTCTAAGGGGCCACAAGGACTCCTTGTTGTTTTTTCATGTCCATTTTGTCTTTGTTCCCAATTCCACACATAGTGCTACAGTGCTAGTAGTTTCAAAGTGTACACAATCAAAGGTATGAGGAATGAATTATTTATTATTATTCATTTTATTTATATAGTGCATAAAGTGTGGGAGCTGCACAGTCCGTACTCTAAAGAGACGACGATCTAAATGTAGTCATCTTACAAGTGATAACAGACAAAGGGAAGATAGAAGAGAGAGCCAGGGTTACAGTTACTAGTTTGGGGTTGTTTATTTTAGTGGAAGCAGGCAGCGATGCCTTTAGTTAAGATTGCCTTACACTTGCCACTGTTGAATAAGATCCTGTCTCCAGTTGTTTATAACTCTAACAAACTTTAACCAATTTCCATGCTCGGATGCTTAGGCTGAATTATTTTGGAAAGTTTCGGCTAAACTTGGGTCAGCTGGTTCCAAGAATGACATTAGGGGGAACGCATTGTTTTTGGCCCATGAAAGAAAAAAAATCTTACAACCATTTTGTTGAAACCCTCTAGTACTTCCACGCTTCCCAGCAGGGACTTCAGATATGGCAGGAGGATCACTCTGGTCTCAGGATGGCTTTTGTAGTTCTTGTGAAAAAAGCCACCTAATTGGGCCAAATTAAAAAGCTCCAAAAAATCTCAGTTTTTACATGATCTCGCTGGAGTATGGCAGCAAAATGATCCAAAGATTCCACCTACACTGCACATGCTCCAGCCCAGCGACTGACAGGGCTGAACCCTTCAATTGCTGCTCCTGGCTGCTGCTGCAGCAGCCGTGCCCAAGTGAGAACTGGAAAACTCCTTTACCTGTGGTCTCAATTAATCCATCTGACTGGAATGAACAGACGCGCGCTAGACCATCTCTTCAATCAAGAGAAGACACAAAAAGTAAATATTAAACCGGAACCAATCAAATGTCCAAAATGACGCCTGCAGATATAAAGTAAGTGCTTGATACGATGATACTGAATGAGTACCTGGATAGACAGTTCCAAACTGCTGTAGGTAAATTAAAACCCTAGCTGAATGTGGGGCAAAGGAGAGAGAGAGAGAGAAGAAAGGGACAATACAACATTAATGTGAGCCCATTTTCTGAGCCAGCTGTTGCCCCCCAAAGTTGCCTCCTGCCAGGGGCATGACACTCAGTCTATTTAGTGGCACAAAGAAGTTTAGGGGTGACATGATTACAGTCTATAAGGGGGTGGCCAAACTGTGGCTTATGAGCCGTATGTGGCTCTTTTATAGTTAAAATGCGGCTTGTGAAGCTCCTGCCACCCCTACCTACCAGACTGGGGAGCTTGGGACTTCTGTCCAGCAGGGGTGGGGGGGTTGGGCGCTTCATCCCCAGGAGGTGCCTGGCGGGGCTCGGGGTTTCACCCCTCCCCCGCTGAAGCCCCGAGTCCCGGAAGCCACGCCCTGGCTTGTGAACTTCTGAAGATTGTCCTGTGTGGCTTGGAGGGTCAGTAAGTTTGGCCACCCGTGGTCTATAGGTACCTACATTGGAACAAATATTTAATAATGGGCTCTTCAATCTAGCAGAGAAAGGGTTTAACATGATTAGGGCCCTACCAAATTCACAGCCATGAAAAACCCGTCACAGACCATGAAATCTGCTCTCCCACCGTGAAATCTGGTCTTTTGTGTGCTTTTACCCTGTACTGTACAGATTTCATGGGAGGAGACCATCATTTCCCAAGTTGCGGGGCCTGATGCAAAAGGGAGTTGCAGGGGGTCACAAGGTTATTTTAAGGCGGTCGTGGTATTGCCACCCTTACTTCTGTGCTGCCTTCAGAGCTGGGTGGTTTGAGAGCAGCAGCTGTTAGCTGGGTCCCCAGCTCTGAAGGCAGCATCACTGCCAGCGGCAGCACAGAAGTAAGTGTAGCAGCACCACAGCCCCCGCCCCGCACTACAATAACCTTGCAACCCCCTCCCCCACACACACACACACACTCCTTTTTGGGTCAGGACCCCTACAAAAACAACACTGTGAAATTTCAGATTTAAATAGCTGAAATCATTAAATTTATGGTTTTTAAGATCCCATGATCGTGAAATTGACCAAAATGAACCGTGAATTTGGTAGGGCCCAAAACATAATCCAGTGGCTGGAACTTGAAGCTAGACAAATCCAGACTGGAAATAAGGTGTAAATGCTCCATCACTGTCAGCTTTTAAATCAAGCTTGGTTATTTTTCTGAAAGATCTGCGCCGGGAATTATTTTGGAGAAGTTCTACGCCATGTGTTATACAGGCGCTCAGACTAGATGATCACAGTGGTCCCTTCTAGCCTTGGAATCTATGAATCTATGGCTAAGTTTTATTTTAACTCAGAATTTCCTGGTTTTCCAGTGCTTGTTTATTGATCATTACAATGTTTTTCTGAAGTGTTTCGTTCTAAGCTTTAAGTAAGTGGTATTGTACATACGCTTGACCTTTAACTTTAGAATAACAGAGCTTTTTGTTCAGGAATTTACTTAGTTTCTAAAAATATATTTCAGAATTGCTGAGTGAGAGGAGCCGTGTCCCTAGGGGGACCAGACATCCTGATATTATCGGGATAGTCCTGATTATAGCGGACTTGTCCCGTGTCCTGACCTTACATCGGTTGGGATGCACTTTGTCCTGATATCAGGAACCATCCGGACCGCAGCCACGGGACTGAAGCTGTGCCGCCACCACTCACCGCTGCTTGGGGCAGCTCCCAGGCGCCCTCCCCCCCTTCGACCTGACTCTAGGAGCCAGAGGGGCCAGCCTGCCAGATGCTTCCTGGGATGGGAACTGCCTCAGGTGAGCACTGCTGGGACTCCCCACCTTGCCGCCTGGCAGGTCCCTCTGGCTCTTGGATGGGGGGAGGGGAGTTGCGTGTTGCCGGCGCCTGCAAGCCCTGCTTTGCGGCTCTGGCAGCTCCCATCGGTGCCTTTCCCAGCCAGTGGGAGCCATGGAGCTCGCGCTTGTGGCGGGCGCAGCACGTGTAGAGTCTGGAGACTCCCCTCGGTGCTCTCCCCTAGGAGCCAGAGACCTCCCAGCAGGGCTGGTGAGGGCAGCCAGGGAAGGGGGCAGGGTGTGATGGAGTGAGTGTCTGGGAGGTATGTGTGGGGTGCAGGGCTGTGAGGGTGTGCAGGGCGCTGGGCCGTGGGAGTGGTTTGTGTGTGTTGGGGTGCTAGGCAGTGGGGGCCTGTTGGGGGGACTGTGTGGAAGTGGGGGAGATCTGTGTGTGTCAGGGCACTGGGCAGTGAGGGTCTGTGTGGGGCATTGTGGAGTTGTGGTGGTGGGGCTGTGGGGAAGGGCACTGGGAGGGAGGAAGGAAGGGAAGGAGGGGAAATCTGTGTGTTTTGGAAAACTAGCGAGTGGGGGGTTCTGTGTGGGGTGCTGGGCAGCTGTGGTGGGGCTGTGGGCAGGGGGGCACTAGGCGGCGTGTGTGTATGTGTGTGTGCAGTACTGTGCATTTGTGGTGGAAGGGTTGTAGGGGGGCTCTGGGCATAGTGGATCCAGGGGGCACTGGCCAAGGGAACTGTGGTACAGCATGGGCCCACCCCCAACAGGAAGGGGCACGCTGGTAGCACAGGGCCAGGCAGACCAGTGCATCTGGCTCCGGTCGGGGCTGTGCACCTGTGTCTGTCTGTCTCCCTGACCCCTTCCTCCCCACTCGCCCAATGTGTCCTGATATTTCACTCTTGCAATCTGGTCCCGCTTATGTGTTCCTGTCTTTTCTCCCCTACCACCTCGCATTACACTGTAGTTCCCCTGAACTACAGTGCCCCGGAGAGTTTGGGAGCATCAACAGGCTCACACTCCCACTGCCATTTCCCCATGAAAGGTACTAGCTCTGAGGGGTGATTGCTCTGTGCTGTGCTCATTCCACTCACATTCCTTCAAAGTGTATTTATTCCACAGCCACTCACTCCAAAATCATTTGGCCACACCAGGTTCACCCTACCAGCCACTCACCAGCAGACCACTTCTGAGGGACCGTCACTGCAGCTCTCCAAAGCTCCGTGGGCAGCCATTGGTGGAGAGTCTGTGTTCACCGGGGTTTCCCTGGCATAGGTGAGGCACTTACAGAGACACTGGAGGATGGAAATGGAGAAGTATGTGTGACAGCAGGGGTGCCTTAGTCAGATTGGCATTGTGTCCTTTTTAATTTACAGTTGATATTTTCCCTGTCTATGGATGTCATCCCAAAAGCATTTTCTGTTCTTTATAGGATGCTTTTGTTTAGCCCTAATAAGTTTGTGTGGAAGCTTAACCATGTAGTTTTTCTCTAGTCATTGCCTTTTCTTTTTAGAGGCACTCACACCTTCTGTGCCTCAATGATGACATTCTCCAGGGCAATTTGGGGCGCTGGGCGCGCAAGTAGGCGCGTCGCGCGGGCGGGCGGGGACCAGGGGACCAGGACAGGTCCACAGGCTCAGGTGGACCTCCGCTGCTGCCGCGGCCGCCGGGGGGCGCTGGGGTGGGTGGGGGGGAGAGTCTCTGCAGGGCTGCCCTGCCTGCCGAGCGCCACCACCAGCACACACCCCGCGATCATCCCTGCAGGAGGTCCAGGCTGTCCAGCGGCTCCGTGGACCTCCGGAGGCATGACTGCGGAAGGTCCGCGGACCGCCCGCCCCGCCCTCCAGGAAAATGCCCGCCCCCATGCGCGCGGCGGCGCTGGAGTCTGAGCGGCCCTGTCTCCATGAGATTCCAAAACTCTATGGTTTGAGTTTTTTATTTTTTATTTTCACCCTTCAGCCTGTTATTAACCAGTTTCCTCCTCCTTTTAAAAATCTACCCATTTAAAGTTCATAGTCACTGAGTCACCTGTTTCAGAAAGTCACCCTGCATTACAGTATCAACCCTAACTGTGCACAGGCCCTTTTAATCCCGGGAGCGCCTACACTTGCTGCCATTATTAACTCCGATGTACTTCACAAGGATGAGTTGTGAGTTAGCTCCTCCCAAATAGCATGTGAGAAGAATTGCTTCCCTTAACCAGGCCCCAGGGGCCATTCAACCAGTGAGTGCCTGACTAGTTAAAATTACCCAGTGGTACCAGCAGGTCCTGCAACTTCCTTACATTCTTTTAACATAAAGAGGTCATCATTTTTCTCATCCTAGACTTTTAAAACCGAACCGAACAAAGGACAGGATATTAAGGTGGGTTGGGCTTGTGTCTTTTGGCCAGACTGGTTCATTGCCAGCTCTGTGTCCCATTCTGCTCTAGCTCAGAACCTAACTAACCCTGTTTATTTGCAGTGGGGGAAACCTCTCGGGTAGTCCTTCTGCAATGACTTCCCCCCACAAAGAATCTTTTCCCCTCTTTTATCCCCATTTTGTTCCCACAGGCTTTCATTATTAAGATTTCAATTGATCGTTGCTGACATATACTTGAATCCAAATATTTGTGCTATTCAAAGTGAATTGCTCGTTCAGCTAAAAGCTTGATTGTGCCACGGCTCTTTTGATCCAAATGAATTGGACACTTGACCAGGTATTCTACATACACACCGGTCATATGTAGGAATTAATCAGTGCATGGACCACATGGGATAAGTAAGGCAGCTGCCTAATCCCCTGTGAAGCATCTATACCTGACATGTTAAATTACAGATAGAAATAGGAACAGATAGTTGTAGGTTAGCACTTTCTCTAGCATTAGCAGTTCAGGAGGAGGGGGGCTCATCTGCAGAGGGGAGTGAGAGAGAGCTAAGTAAGCCCAAATAGGAACATTCTGTGATTGTGAATAGTGAAGTGCAGACTATCCCTGTTTATGATGCATTATCAACCTTATCATCCAATGAGAAGGACATTCGGATAAATGTGGCATTTTAATCTGATCCCATCCCTCAGGCTGAAAGACTCACCTTTTACTCTCGCATTCCCCAGAGGGAGACCAGAAGTGCACTCAAATGTGCTTAGTGATTATACTAAAGAGTGGGCTGGAGATCTGACCTTCTCTTCTGAATGCTGGCTTCAATTATCCATCCACACAGCACCTGGGGACTACAGTAGTAGGCTCACAGGGACAGATGTATCATGTAAATAACTTATAACCACAGATAGCATCATAGTTCCCAGCATTAGCAAAAGTTACTACCATCCACCTGATGAGGATCTGAGTTTGTAAATCTTATAACTGCTACTCTTTCTTGGAGGGGAAAAGAAGAAACAATGATAGAGCCTAGATCTCAGTGAGACTCCAGCCTCTGTGAATATTTCAAATTGTAAAGCCAGCTGGTGGTGTTACATTTAAGCTAAAAGGGTTTTACCATTTTTCCCCATTTTAAATCAAATTCATTTTTTTTTCACTTTTCCATAACTCCAAAAAGGGTGAAGAGTAGGGTGACCAGATAGCAACTGTGAAAAAACGGGATGGGGGTGGGTCTAATAGGCGCCTACATAAGAAAAAGTCCCCCAAAACGGGACATCTGGTCACCCTAGTGAAGGGATTTTTACTAAAAATTCACCTCTGGGCTGAAACCAAGCATTGAAACTTGCAGCTGAAAAGGAGTGATTCCCCCACACCCAACCCTGAACTCCAAACCCCATGAGCATCTGGAAACAAGGAGGATTGGCCCTGCCAGGCAGCTGCTATAGGAAGACTTTCCTTCACTTCTTTCAAGTCTCCTTGGACATCTCTTAATAATGCGTATCCCCAATACAGACATTCTACTGATATCTCGCTTCCCTGCCATGTTCCAGGTAAGTCCAAGACATGAAAATCATCTCTGCACAGGCTTTTATTGTCCCTGTTTTCTTTTCCATTCATTTTGCATCTGACCTCTAAAATTTCCATTCACATGAACTGCATCTAACATATTTGTGGATTAAACCTGATTTTCCTCTTTATGTTCCTCTTCTAATTCCGTGAGGCCTTTAAATGATCACTGTTACTGTTCATAATATGTCCTCCTTGTTTCTTCAGCCACTCTTATACTTGTCACTTTCTCCTCTGATTGCCCCTGTAAAGTTACCCTTGGCATCCTCACATGCTTATTTTCCCCCTCCCCAGCGTATGGTCTCCTTACAGCTCTGTCTCTTCTTTTGAGGCTACCCATGAACAGAAGAGGGCACTAGTACACTGCCTGTCTCCCAAATATGGGCTACATTACCTTTAAAATGACTCTTATTGCCTTACAAATCTAAAACCTTCCCATGATCAGCACTGATTTTTGGGGGGGCCAACTTTCCAATTTGCTATTGTCTACCCATCCCAAAGGCTGGTCAAGGTATTGATGAAAGTCCTGCTCTTTAGTGTGCATCCTATTCTTATTTTATTTTAGGGTTAGTTCATTTAGTTTATATATTTGTCTTACTGTAGCATCTAGGAGACCCAATCATAGACCAGAATCCCATTGTGCGAGGTAATGTACAAAACCAGAATAAAAAGATAGCCCCTGCTCCAAACAGCTCCTAATTCCTCAAAACTGGTTTACTTCCAAATATGTTTGTTCTACTACAGTCCAACATTACTGGATCCACTGCAGCTTTTGCTCGGTTTTCATCTATACCTGAAATAGGTTTTCTATCCTACTGTACCAGCCATGAGGCCAACATGAGACCCGGGTCATGTCTGCAAACTGTATTTCTGCGAGCACTATGGTGCCTCACTGCTACTTACATCTTTTCCTTACCCCCCTCTACTTGTTCCCTTATTGAGGTCTGCCCTATACCTTGATTCTGCAATTTTTACTTCAGCCTGTTGTTAACCATTTTCTTCCTCATTTTAAAAATCTGCCCACTTTTTCATCCTCATAATCTTACATTTCCTCAAAAATTTCATTTGTATGTGCTTTTATTTGTTTGGGTTGTTCCTCTCTTCCCGTTTCTCTTTGGCTCACAGTAACTTAGGGCTTGCTACTCAGGAAGCATCATTATGGAAGATGGAAAATTGGATACTGAAGTCAGCATCAAAATAGCAAGAGCAAAAGAGAATTCTGGAAGAAAAAACATCTGAGAAGAAGGGACATAAATCTGAAGACAAGATTCCAACTCTTAAAAACTTACATTTGCTCTGTGCTAAATTATGGTTGTGAAACATGGACATAACTGATAATGAAAGAACAATCAATAATAAAGAAATTACAATCCTTTCATTTATGGTGTTAATGAAGAATTCTGAAAATATCATAGATAGATCACATAACCAACAAAGAAGTATTGGAAATTATTAGAACTTGGCAAATGCTAGTGACAGATTGTATGAAAAAAAAAAGAGATTCTATTTGCAGGACATATTCCTAAGAGGTTCAGTGGGCAATGCATGTTTACAGGCACTTTCAGGAAAATTGATGGCAGAAGAATCTTGGATGGGCGATGTGGTATCCTGTGTGGATCAAAAAAGATTATTTATCAGCAAAGAGATTAACAGCAGACCATACAGAATGGGCTACCATGATTGCAAACCTTCAGTAATGGAGATGCCACATAAGAAGAAGCAGCTTAGATCTACTGCTCTATCATCAACTCAACCCCCTGTCCTAGTCTAGGTGTGATCACTTCTCAAAATATGTAAACTCTGAGCCTTTACATTGTCATGAGAGTTGCATGATCTGGTACCTTGAAGCTCAGGATCATCAATCATAAGAGACTACGTTTTCCATCAAATCATTCTCATACGCACAATATACTTCCCTTCAATGTTGCCACTGGACCTACATCAAACTATTTGCTCTTTTACTGAACAAGTCCCTCATCTCCACTGCAAATTTGAATACTCTCCTTTGGATATGGAGCCATATTTACAGATGGGTTACCTGACCGGTACCTTCATCAGGCTCCTTGGACAATTCACCTTTTTCAGCTGTTTAGGGTAGTTTGGACAAAGGAGTAGCCCTCGTAGAGAAAGCTAGTTAGTTGACCAAATCCAAAAGTTTTAAGAGGGGTGCATTTCTTACTTTATAGGCTAACATTTCTTGTATTTCAGACCCCATTGCTCTGTTTCTTCCTCTTACCGTTTTGTACTGGCATCCATCACCATAGTATCTGAGTGCCTGGTATAATAAGGGCCCCGGTGGACTTCATGGAGTGCTTGGCTCTTCTTGCAGTAGAGTGGTTTGGGGTTTTGTTTTTGTTTCTTTTGTTTTGGGGGGGGATTTTGGAGGGGGGAGAGAACGGGTGCTGGTGGAAGGGAATGGTGGTTGCTGTAACCACCATCTGCTAATGTTGGGAAGGCTTTAGCAAAGAGGAAGATTTTGCAGCATGACCTACATGTGGTCAAACTCTGGATTAGACTCAGCTCTTCTAGAAGTTTCTTCTGCAGCCGATGTATTCAAATGAGGGTATGGCTACACTTGCAGCTGTACAGTGCTGCCATGGGAGCGCTCCCGTGGCAGCGCTTTGAAGTGCGAGTGTGGTCGCTGCGCCAGCGCTGGGAGAGAGCTCTCCCAGTGCTGCAGGTACTCCACCTCCCCGTGGGGATTAGCTTACAGCACTGGGAGCTGCGCTTCCAGCACTGGGGCACTGTTTACGCTGGCGCTTTACAGCACTGTAACTTGCTGCGCTCAGGGGGGTGTTTTTTCACACCCCTGAGCGAGAAAGTTGCAGCGCTGTAAAGCGCCAGTGTAGCCAAGGCCTCAGAATGGCCTGCCCCTGGCTCTTACATCCTTCGCACTGGGCTCTGTGATCTGCATTTCCCAGAGGAGTACAACTGTGGGGGTGAAACATAGGTGGAGATGCAGCCTCTAATGTAGCTGCACTTGTTCCACTAAGGGATTTGAAGATCAGGACCCAGGCTTTGAACCAGGAATCAGGGGAGAGCCTGAAGAACAGTACTGATGTGTTTGTGTGTGCCTAACCTTTGGAGGAAATGGGCAGCCACATTTTCAACAAGCTATTTTCTTTGCCTGGGTTTCACTGCATTTGTTTTCACATTCAATTTTGAATACAGTGTTGGAGATTAATCCAGTCGGTAGACCTTAGTGGCCTTTCACATTTTGACTCCTCCCTCCCCAAATTCCCAACCCTGCCCGCAAAGCTCCCTACGGCCACACTTTTCAGCATTTTTTTGAAAGGTAACTTTTATTCGCTAGCTAGTCAATAATACAGTGCTTGGAGGTCTACTGGAAAATTGGTATATAGCTTCTAAATAGGGATTTAATGCCCTACCATGCTATAAGAGCTCATATCTGAACATGCTCGGGGACTCTCATGTGTTGTGAACATCCAGCTGAGCTGGAACTCCTTTGCCAGATGGTTTTCCTTGGGTTGAGTGGCTCCTGGTAATGTACCGTGCAGTATTTCAATTTGTAGCCAGCGTGATCCTGTGCAAGCCCTTGCTGAGATTCGAGTTGTCCTCTCTCCAGCGGCACTCAGTCTATCCGGAGAGGAAACCTGCATCACTGAAAAGGGCTGGAAGAGAGCTGAGCTCCTCATTCGCACTCCCCACCCCAGTGCACCATTTAAAAAAACAAACCAAATTGAGAAAAATCTGTAATGAAGACAGGAAATAAAAAGCTCCTGGCCCTCAAATCCATTTTCTCTACCTCTTTCCCCCTTATCTCCCCGCCCCCAGAAATAACAGGCAGGCCCTTGTAATGGGCCAGTTTTCAAGGGTAATAACCAGCCAACCATTACCCAATTTGGATGCCTGGGGGAGTCCCAGCAGGTAATGATTAGCATAACACAGGGGTAGGCAACCTATGGCACCTGTGCTGAAGGCAGCATATGAGCTGATTTTCAGTGGCACTCACACTGCCTGGGTCCTGGCCACCGGTTCGGGGTGGGGGCTCTGCATTTTAATTTAATTTTAAATGAAGCTTCTTAAGCATTTTAAAAACCTCATTTACTTTACAAACAACAATAGTTTAGTTATATATTATAGACTTATAGAAAGAGACCTTCTAAAAACCTTAAATCAGAGTGAATAAATGAAGACGCGGCACACCACTTCTGAAAGGTTGCCGAACCCTGGCATAGGATAAGGTATTACCTATCTGTTTCCCATTATGATCTCTTCTGTGTGCAATGTTGACCATTTTCAGTGAGAGGCAGGGGGATGGAGTTGAGCCAGGGTAAGCACTAAAGCATCAAAGTAAATATTCCTCCATTTAAAGCATCTTAGATGATTTAGAAAGGAAGAAAAGAGGGAAGACGAGCAATGGATTAAAGCTCAAGGACCAGATTTCTGAAATCCGCCCTCTGTTTTTGTGACCACAGCTTGTTGACACAAATGAATGAGCATGTGACTTTGCATCCACACTTAACTGTAGACAAAGTTTGTCCCTGAAGTTTCTCTCAGAAATCAGGTATTCAGGTGTTCCAAATTCCCTCATTTGCACCTGCAAATAATTTGAAGGCAAAAACCTGCAGCAGCAATTACACTCGATTATTATTTTTATAAAACAAAACCAAAGATTTCCTCTTAAGCAAATCTTCTTGTGCCTTCTTTCCAGGGAGAAAATAAACAGTAAGACTCAGCTCTTAGGAAATACAGCGTTTCACATCGTCTAAGCAGCATATAAACCTCAAACAATTAATAGCACATTAATGACCAAGGTTCTGATCCAAAGCCCACTGGAGTTAATGGGAGTCTTTCAATTAAGGGCAGTGGTCTTGGGATCAGGCCACTAATTAATAAATAAATAAAAAGGAAACATTATTGTCACATGGATCCTCAACTATCCTTTTATGCCTAGAAGTGACGCCTCCAGGACAGAGTTGAAACACATGCTACAGCTTGCCTGTGGATAAATACAGGCCTTCAGGCTCTAGGTATGCCAGTCCAGTACCATACAGGAGCATACACCTCACACAGATAAAATGTAATGCGAAACATCCCTGGACTTCACTCTTTTCTGTGCACAGAAAAGTCTTACTGTAAATATACAGTCACTAGCACCTAACACTTTTAAGTACATGATTGCCTTGTCACGATCGGTATTTTTTCTGAAGCTTGTGCTTGGTGAAACTGACAAAGCTTTTTGCTTGCAGTGTTGTTGTAGCTGTATTGGTCCCAGGATAGGATGGAGACAAGGTGGGTGAGGTAATATCTTTTATTGGCGCAAAAGAGACAGGTTTTGGCACTTACACAGAGTTCTTCTTCAGATCTGGGAAAGGTACACGGGCCACATCTACATTACAAAGTTTTGCTGACCCAAGCTACATCAGCATATCACTGCCACAGTTAGTATATCATTTGTACATGTGTATACATGGCTCCTTGCGTTGGCGGTGCGCGTACTCACCAGGAGTGCTTGTGTCAATGCATAGTGTGGTGCACCAAGGGTAGATATCCCAGTATGCAACCCATCACCATCCAGCACACTGTCTTTTGGGTAGTTTTGGCCAATCACAGTGGGGCAGAGATGACTTGCATAGTGGTGACCGGGAGAAAGGGATCACCTTCCCATAATTCAGTGTTGTACATCCCATAATAATATCTTCATCCCATAATTTGTGCACCTATTTCCAATGAATCGGCGTGGTACTTGTCACTATCTGCCATCTCTGACAGAAGCATGGAGCCTGCACAGTTCTGCACTACTGTCATGACCCTTGCAAGCACAGGAAGCATCTCCCTCTCCTTTTCCTGCACCTGTCTCCTGACCACTCTTTCCTTCTCCAGTCTGCAATATTCATCCTCCAGGCCTGCTATTCAAGGTCTGATGCAGCACTAGCTTGTAGGATCTCACAGAACATGTCCTCCCATGTCTTCTTTTTTTCTCATCCTTATCTGGGAGAGTCATTCTGCTGGTGTGGAGGGGTACCCTTCAAGCCCGCCATGGCCACATCTGCCGATAAAACACATAAATGTACTATTGTCATTACAGTAGGAACAGAATGTGCTCCCCAAAAGTGTTAAACAAGTTTATTGACACTTCTGCTTTGGAGTTCCTGATTCCCAGTGCCACACTCAGCTCAAGCCATGGTGAGCCCGGTCTATGAGGGGTGCAGGAAACTAGGAGGGAATTGCTCGTTTGCATGAAATTGTGATCATAGGGCAATGGCACTGAATACTGCACCATTTTCCCCAGGTGGTGGTGGTTGTAGCTGAGATCTCATGCCTGAGATACATGCCTGAGAGCGTAACAAACGCACATAGAGCACAGGCCTGTATGTCACTAGCAATGGTGCCTGTTGAAGCTATCATCAACTGGCATGGAAAACTGTCCTCCTGCAGAGGAAGAAGGTACGGCTCCTTTGGGAGAGGATTGCAGAATATCTCCATGGAAGTGTCATCAAAATCTCTCTGCAGGATTCAAGAGACATCACTTTGTACATAAAGTGCGCCACATGCCTGCCCCCCAACCCCCGCCCCCTCAATTCTAGAGGGGAATGAAAAGCAGATAGCAACTCTACCTCTCTTCATTGTATCACTCTCTCTCTTCCAGCACAAGTAAATTCATGGAAAGTCAATACCTGTGTCCTGCTAAATTAGGGGGGTGCCACCACTGTAATGGCAAATTTATGTACACCCTTACCCAAGGCTCCTTCCCCAGTATTGGCCTTTGCCCATGCTTGACTGCTGGGACTGACTAGACTGTGGTGTAGTCAAAAATAGGTCCTGGCTTGTGGCACAGCTGGCCCCTGCCTGCCCAGTCGCCTGTCCCCCATACGCTTCCTCCTCTTTCTTGTCCATCTCCTCCTCCTCGCTGTTCCCAACAGAGGCCTGTGACTTAGGTGTCTCAGGGGTATCCACAGTGGTTTGTGTGGATGAGGGGAGGCGGGGTCTCCACCAAGTACAGCATTCAGCTCATTGTAAAAGCAGAAGGTCTGCGGCTTGGCACTGGATTAACTGTTGGTCTCCCTGGCCTTCTGGTAGGCCCGCCACAGTTCCTAGGCTTTCACGTGGCACTGCCACTCATCTTTGTCATATCCCTTCTCCTGCATTCCCTGGGCAATCTGCTTGTAGATGTTAAAGTTTCTATCACTGGTCCATAGCTGTGTCTGCACAGCCTCTTCTCCCCACAGGCCAGGAGATCCCATGTGTCCTGTCTACTCCAGGCCGGAGTTTGTCCGGAGCATCCAGCCAGCATGGTCAGTTGGGAAGTTGCACACATTTATGGAGATCAGATAGAGGTGTGCTCACTGAACATGACAACCAAGGACAGGCATTTCAAAAAATTGCAGGGGTTTTAAAGTTGGGCGTGGGGTGGGCTGGCTGAGGTCTACCTGAACCCTCAGCAGTGGAGTTCACAATTGTGACCACTGCGGTCAGTGTGAGGCATTGTGGGACAGCATCCAGAGGACTGTTGGGGGTCGACATAGGTAACGCAGTGTCTACACTTGTGCTGCAATGACCTCTATAAATCAACCCTGGCTCAAGACTGCTCTGGGAGGCAGTGTTACTATGTTGGTGTAACAGGGCACTTACATCAGTGGGAAATAAATACAAGTGTAGACACATGCATGAGTAGGTCAATGCAAGGTGGCTTACATCAGCCTAACTTTGCAGTGTAGACCAGGCCTCAGAGTGTTACAGCTAGATACAAGGTAGAACAGATTGTTAAGTAAAGGCATTAGCACATGTTGCAAGAGACCATTCAAGGTGAAGTGGGCAGTTAACACCTCTGAAGTCACTGGACCAAAAAAGGGGGTTAGTGGGTTAGAGATTGTTGTAATGAGCCATAAATCCAATGTCTCTACCGAGGCCATGATTTTTAGTTTCTGTGAAGCTTTCCTTTGAGGATGAGAACTGAGAGGTCAGATAGCGAGTGATTGTTTTGTGAAGTGTTCATCCCTGGGTGATAGTGTTTTTATCTTATATCATTTTCCTCTGTGAGTCTGAGAGAGTAGTGATTGTCTGGTTTCACCCACATCGTTGTTATTGGGGCATTTAGTGCACTGGATGAGGTACACCACATGTTGTGATAGATATGTGTAGGACCCATGGATCTTGAAAGGTGTGTTCTGAGGGGTGTTGATCTGTCTGAAGGTTTTACATCTGTTGTTATGGCAGGGTCTGGTGCTGCTTTGAGTTGGTGTGTCCTCATCTGTGGAGAGTTTGCATCCGATGCTGAGCTTGGTGAAGTGAGGGGTTACTTGAAGGCCAGAAGAGGGAGGTTGGAAAAGATTTCTTTAAGGATGTAGGCCCCATCAAGTATGGCTTATAATTGTTTAATGATACCCATATGAGTTCCAGTGTGAAGTGGTAGGTGACAACAAGGAGTGTGTAGTTTATGGGTTTTTTTTGTGTTTTCTTTTTTTTTCTGTATTGAAGCAGGTTCTCTCAGTGTAGTTGAGTGGCTTGTTCCACGATGCAATTTACTCCTCTCGTGGAGTGCTCCTGTTTGGTGAAGGCAGTTTTAAGTGTGCTAGCTTTTTGCTTAACCCATCTCTGTAAAGTCCTTTGAGATCTATGGATGAAAAGCACTATATAAGTCAGTGGTTCTTAAACTTTTGTACTGGTGATCCCTTTCACATAGCAACCCCCCTTATAAATTAAAACTACTTTTTTATATATTTAACACCATTATAAATGCTGGAGGCAAAGTGGGGTTTGGGGTGGAGGCTGACAGCTCGTGACCCCCCATGTAATAACCTTGCGACCCCCTGAGGGGTTCCCAACCCCCAGTTTGAGAACCCCTGATATAAGTGCTAAGTATCATTCCTTTAAAAAGGAAATGCAGGCTTGTTTGCATGTCATATAGGTGGATTCCACCTGAAAGCTCATTCGGCTTTGGTTACCCTATAGGGAGCATCAAGAGCTAAGTGGCAGTTGCAATTCAGGAGCCCTATCCTGTATTCCTCACTCTGGCAAGTCTCCCATTAGGCACTGTGGGAGTTTTGTGTGTATAAGGAGTATAGGATGAAGCCCCAGATTCCCAGTAGTAGCAAGTGATGAGGTCAGGCTAGGACAATGGGAAAAACTGAACTGAATGTCATGCGGATAAAAGGCATCACCCTTGGTTTTATAAACAAAAATTAAACTTAATTTGCTTCACAGTAGTTAAGATGCCGTTAATTCAGAAACCACAAAAAAACCTGCTGGACACAGTTAATAGTCAGCAGACTACATAGGCCAGGCTTTGAAAGCATTTAATATTCTCTGAAGTGCTGCTTGTATCCAATTATAACTCACTACTTGCCATCTTAATAATTTAAATCTGTCCACCCTTTAGAGAGAAAAAAATTCACTAATCAAAGCCATGAATGCACCTTTTGCTTTTGACAGCATTAAATTAAAGCTAAATGGTAGATCTTGAATGAGTTGCTGTGCAAGAATAAAGGCATTAATGAGGTAATTTCATTATAGAGGCTCATCCAAGCCTATGTGAAAACAAGGGGAGTAAATGGAGAGGAAAGCTACTGAGGAAATTAGGGTTCCTTCCACACTAATTAATGTTTGGGGCATTTAGTACAGGCACCAAATTAACTGCTCCAAAGAACTCTCATTGAAAAAAAATATATTGTTGCCCTCCCATGTAATTAGAAGACAGTACAACTAGAACACTTAATGAGTATAAAGCCAGCCTTTAACTTATTCTGCCCGGCCACTGAAAACATGCCATTATTGAGGCCTAAGTTTAAGGAAGCACTAAGCGTACAATATAGGATTGTTTAAGTCCTTCTGCTCTGTGAGCTGTAAACAGGTAGCCCCTGAATGGGGAACGATGAGACTCCTGGGAGGCCCGGCTTCCCAGCAAAACAGTCTTAAATGCATCTAAAGGGAAGGAGAAAAAAAAAGGTGAATAGGCCCAGCACAGTTAGCACAGTGAATGCTCAATGCTGTCTTAAGTGATTACATGATGTTGTGCCGCCCCCTCTCATTGAGTTATCTTTACACTGCTTTTGTCTCCTCTAATTGGAGCTGATGAGGTGCTAATTGGTTGCTTTTTTAAAAAAGCACTACTTAAGCCGGGGCAGACAGAGTGAGACAGCGTGAGTGGAGTTAATGAGGGTTTGCAACAACAACAACAAAAAAATAAAATAAAAAAAAATCAAGAAGTATGGGGTGTTTTTAGGCTTGGGGGTAAGTTTTACATAAATGGCTTTGGGCAGTTGAATTTTGTAAAGGATAGGACACAACCTGCAATAAATGTGAACAAATAGCCAGCCACCCTTTAAATGCCACAAACATGCAGTAAGCTCATTATTATCTTGATAGGCTTACATAAAAGCACCCTCCAAAGCAAACCACTCAAAGCAGATAGACCCCTCTCATCTACCTGAATTAGGGCTGTTGCCACTTCCACTCAGTTAGGCCTCCTTCATTTTCCTGTATGCCACCATGGCTTTGGTAGATGCTGCTGTTGTGTTACACATCTGTTGTAAACCTTAGCTGCCTTTGTGTTCTTGAACACACATGTAGTCTGTATTTATTTATTTAGACTGTAAAATCCTGGGGGTAGGGACTGTTGTCTATGTGTTTTGTACAGAGCCTAGCACAGGCCCCAATTCTGATGGGGACCTCTGGGAGCTACCACGGTACAAATTATAATAGAGAACCACCAGTGTGTTTGGAGCTGTATTAATGTATAAAATTCACAGTATCTTCCCCAAGAACCATATAATCTTAAAGGTGAAGCCCACAGCATTTACATCTGGGAGTCTCTACTAGTTCTCTGGGACCGCTTGTCAGGGGAGGCTGGGTGCTCAGAGGCAAGACAATTAAAACACACAGACATGTCTGATTTGAATTGGAATTGCTATCTTGGAGAAATCATTGTTAGAAGATGTGAGTTTTAAGAAGGTATTTTTACCTGGTAATAAAGAGAGAGAGAACCTTCAGCCAACATGACTAGTGCTCCGCCACATGAGTAAGCGTCACTGGGGCTATTTGCATGAGCTATTTGCTGCAAGACTGGGCCCAAAATATGCATAGGTCATAATTGTTTGTGGGGGTTTTGCTTATAAGTGAGATATTGGTGGGAAGACTGGAAGCATGTCAGTGAGAAGTAAACGTAAACATTTGGAGGATTTTATGATTGCATACTCACAACTTTTTCCCTTTAGAGAATAGGATGCTCTTAGTATCAGAGGGGTAGCCGTGTTAGTCTGGATCTGTAAAAGCAGCAAAGAATCCTGTGGCACCAACAGACGTTTTGCAGCATGAGCTTTCGTGGGTGAATACCCACTTCATCGGATGCTCTTAGTTATTCTAAGTCTGCAACTGACATAAAAAAATATTGAGCAGGCATGTTATCAGTGAATCCGTGTCATTTGCTTGCTATGAAATATATTCATGATCACAGAAAAACCAACAACCAGAGCTGTTGAAATTTTTTGAATGAAAAGATTTTAATCAAAAAGTGGTTTGTGTGCCTTTCTTTTTTAAAATATTTTTTATCTTTTTAAAAAATCTGATATTTTGTATTGAAATTTTATCATTTTAATATTTTTCATCTTTACAAAGCCATTTTTGAAATGACTTGGATTAAATTTGGATCAAATTTTGGATTAAAAGATTCATTAATCATGTTGATAACATTTTCAATAAAAATTTGGATTAAAAAAAAATCCCTGAAAATTGTTTGAAAAAAAACTAAAAAAAAAAAATCTTTATCCCTGTGAAAAGAACCAATTTTGAAATTTTTGGTGGATATTTTATTTTTAACTACCTATATGCAAAATATTATTATCAGTATTATTATACAAGTACAAGGTATCTTAAAAAAATTAATATATCTTGCATTAGAGCAAAAGATTAGTGGGTCGTCTGGGTTCTAGTACTACTGTGTTCTTGGGAAATTCATTTAGAACCTGATCCAAAATGAGGTGTCTTTCTATGGATTCCAATTAACTTTGGATCGGGCTTTTGCTCTTTTTCTCTCTGCTTTATTAATCCAGCCTGCAAAATGGATATAAACAATACTTACTGCACTTCAGAGATGTGTCTTGAAGTTTAACTAATGTTTCTAAAGTGCTCTGAACTCCCCAGATGGAAAGCGTCAGAGCATATGCTTAAAGCTTAGCCATAGACCAATATTTATGAAGAATTTTCAAAGAAAGTTCACAAAAGTGTCATTGCAAAAGTTTGTGCTAAATGAAATCATCAGCAGTGTTTAGTATTGTTTTTACACTGAGCATACATACTATGAAAGAAATTTCTGCTAGTTGCAGGGAGTGTTGCATATTACAATCAAATGACCTTTTGCAAGTTGCATGGAAATAGATGTTTGAGAGGGTAAGTGTCTTCATGTTGTTATAGAACCTCCAGGTGATGCTCTAATTCCTTTAAAGCGTCTCTTTTAAGTATTCCCACATTAGACAAAAATGACACAAAATTTAAAAACTATAAATATAAAGTACATCTAATGAACATATTGAGTCAACTGAGCATCCATTTTTAAAACAATTCCAAAATATTTCATTTATGCTGAAGTGAAACTAACATTAAAGACTCATTTTTTTGACTTTCATGTAAGTGCACTTGGCAAAATCAATTAGTCTGCAAGCAGTCGAACACTGGCTAAATGTTTATCCCAGGTAATTTGTGACCTCTATTCATATTCTAAATTGGGAGTTAGTTTCCTATAGATGCTTTTGAATCTTGTACTGGGCACTTGCTTTTCTTTCCATTGTCATGAAAATTAAGGATTTCCTACTAGCTCAGAAAAAGAAACCTCCTGATGAACAAGTTACAATTAACTCCTCTAAATGTGGGTTTATTTGGTTGCTGCAGTTACAGGGTAACTAGCAAACACTGTACGAAATCCATTACTTGGTACAGCCACAAAACATACACAGCTGAGAAACCTGCTGTCTGCCTCTTGCTCTAATACCTGTCCAAATCTAAGCTCATTGCACTTTTATGTGTTATGCAGCTACACATTTTAAAGTGCTTTCCAGACATGTTTGTTCTGTAGATCACAGTTGCAGTGATCTCTGTTCTCCTCATTGTTTTTGGCTAATCTGCTTGGGTTCTCCCAAGATCCTTCTGTTTTCCTTTGTTTCCCATAGCAATAATAGTGTCTGGTTACTGCAAGTCAATGAATCATGGGGTGTAAAATCACACACTGTACAGCACTGGGCTGCCGCTGTACTTTTCCCACATCTGAGCTGTAATCTTTAGACCTGTGCTGTACTCCCCAGTTTACCTCAGTCAGTGTCAGTACATGTGCTTCATATCCCCTAAGGGCTAATGACCGTGGTGGATTATGTGCCACTTTAGCCTGGAATGAGCGTCATTTTCTGAAGGGGAATGTTGATCTTGTGGTTAAGGCACAGGGATGGGGAGGAAGGCAGGAGATCTGGGTTCTGCCGTGAATTTGCTGGGTGACCTTGGCCAAGCTGCTTCATCTCTCTGGGCCACAGTATCATTAGCTGTAAATTGGGGATACTGATACATGCCCTACTTCGCCGAGTGTTTGTACAGTGCATGGAGGTCCTGGAATGAAAGTCACCATATAAAGGCAAAGTGCTATTTATTAGTAGGACTGCACTTGCCACGACAAGAGCATTTTTCAGTTCCCACAATCACAGCAGTTTCAGGTACCCTCTCTCTATGGACCTGACTCAAACAAAGTCCATTGAAATCCATGGGAGTCTTTTGAATCGGGCCCTGTGTAAATGATTGGGCCCTGTCCCACCGAAGCATATGTGAGATGTATTAGCAGGTGAAAACTTGTGCATACAAGTCATTTATTAACCATCAGCGAGGTCCTCAGGGGAAGACAGCAACCTTGGAAAGATGGAGGTGAACACACATCTCTGTTCCTTTCCTCTTCTGTCTTCTTTCTTTCCCCCTCCTGCTGCTCCATCCACTGAAGTACGACACTGGCACTTCCTCATGTTGATCACTGTGGAAGTGCTAGCTCAGCACAAATTCACTTGGGCTAATGTTAAATAATTAAGCCTTCTCGAAGGGCAGTAAAGCCTATTTACAAAGCTCATGTACAAGGGAAAGGTACAAGGGATGATGTAAAGAGAAAGTGACAAAGGAGTATTGTAACACAAGCCAGGCAATTATTGAAAGAGAAAATCTCTGTTGCCAAAGAAAATAATTCAAAGGTATTGGGGGAGGCTTAGAAAACATAGTGAGTGCAAGAAAGATTATTTTCTAATGAAAGGCTGGCAGGTTCCTTGTACCTTCCTCCTGGCTCCCCCTTTTGTGCAGTTGTACAAAACTGAGGTCACTATTGGAGCTAGGAGGAATGAACTTTGAACGTAAAGATGTAGTTGGTTATAATCAGGGTGCGTACCGTGTCCTGGGATCCAGGAATGGTTATTGAACGTAAAATCTAAATCATGGCAGACATGGTGCCTTCTGCCAAGTCCTCTGGCCTTATTTTTCCCTTTTAAAAAAAGTTTTGAATAGAATAAGTTGAATGATGGCACATAAGCAGACAATGGAAAACACAAAAGAAATGATACAACATTCATAAAAATCATGCAGCAAAGAGCATAAAGGGCCTGATAGTTCAGACCCCAGCCTCTCTCCATCTCTCTGTGCACAGAAATCTGCGTGTACATATTAGTGCCCCAAACAGGCATAACCAGTGGTAGAATTTTCCCATATTACAACACATTGCCTGCTTTTGAGAATTTTAGTGTCAGGAAAGTGCTCACACAGAGGCTAGCTTGAGACTCCAATGATAATTGGGCCTAAGCTGTGTCTGGCTTGCTGTGCTCGTCATTGTAACTATCCAAGAGGCAAGGTTGGCAAGGTAATATCTTTAACTGGACCGACTTCTGTTGGTGAGAGAGACATGCTTCTGAGCCACACAGAGCTCTTCAGCTCCATGTGACTCAAAAGCTTGTCTCTCTCACCAACAAAAGTTGGTCCAATAAAAGATATTACCTCACCCACCTTGTCTCTCAAATATCCAGGG
The DNA here is from genome assembly GCF_016161935.1 of Mauremys reevesii. NCBI lineage: Eukaryota > Metazoa > Chordata > Testudines > Geoemydidae > Mauremys > Mauremys reevesii. The sequence continues at coordinate 21,333,028 of NC_052628.1, read as the reverse complement.
ACTGACACAGCTAAAACAACAATGTAACTATCAGTAATTAGTAAAGATCTCAACAATGTCATTGGTGAGGATTTTAATATTCTCTGGGGAGTGTATTAGCATAGGCATAACTCAGAATTCTTACTTCCTCGCGGGTGGATGTGGCATCTCAAATACACAATACAGTATATGCTACTCCATAGGTTTCATTTTTTGTGGCTGGAAACAAGCTGTGCTAGCTCTGATAAGGATGCCCCAGAGCATGATCCTGTGAGATGCTAAGTGCTGTCTTGCAAAAAGAGCACCAGCAATTGAGAGCTGAGCACCTTGGAAAAGGCACTCCGCATCTTGCTGGATTGAACAGGCTCTAAGAAAGGATCAAATGACCCAGTGTCTGATACTGACATGAAGATGACCTTGGCTAATAAAGGTTAAAAGATTATAATGTAGCTGTGGAATTTGAACATGGCTTTTTTAGCTTTAATGGGCTAACTAATCTATCTATCATCTAGGTAATAATATATTTTATATCTTATGAAATAAACAAAACTACACTGAAATAGCTGATAATTCATTTTACCTTCTTATGCATAAACAAATCAGAAATGAAAGGATAAACTATCTGAAGAATATTATTGATATATGTGGAATAACATCTGCCATTTTCCTCAAGGACAAGTGCTTTTGCTCTTTCCCTTGGTGTCCAAGTGTCAAATTACGACACCAAACTTCTAAATCTTATGTTCTAGCAAATACTTTTCAATATGCCATATTCTGTGTCTGACCTCAGTGAATGGAAACTGGGTGAAATTAACTTACTAGTATTTGGCCTTGTAAAATGCGAGGGCCAGATCCTCAATCTGTGTAAATTATTGTCGCTCATCTGAAGTCCCTGGAGTTAAAACAATTGACACCAGCTGAAGATCTGGCTCCAAAATTACACCTATTTTACAGAAAGTTAATATTTGTAATGTGATTTGAAAATGGAAAAAACCCAACCATGGAACTTAATAATTATAAATATGTTTCTTATTTCTCAAACTCCCACATTAGCAAAGGCACGTTTCATGATATTCAAAAGTCAGCACTGTTTATAATAGTCAGGAACAAGCCATAATAGAGGGTCAGTCAGACTTCACTGGCTACACCTCTGGTAATTTAAAATGGTTATAAGTTAAGCTTTAGGAAGTTTTCTGTTCAAAGCAGAATGGTTTCTCATTGTGATGGTTTGTCAAGTTAAAAAGCATACTTCTCACAGGTTATCTGTACTGCAGGGGAGATGACAATTACTCTGAAAAAGATCTACCAAATCTCTCAGTTCTTTTCACTAGTCACAAATGAACCTGTTTTATTTGTGGCAAAAGAATCTTGGCTCTAGGGTCAGTTTTTGAAATAATTGAAGTACAGTTAGTCTTTGCATAAAGCATCAGCCACAGCTTTTCGGTAATGCAGATTGAATAACAATGTCAGCAGGACACACAACCATTGACTCTGCTCTAAGGTGAAAGGGATTGTCTTTCTTTAATTCTTCAAACACTCTGTTTTCCCTGCTATGTTTGTAGGTGTGTCGTGGAGTGATGAATTCTCACAGCTAAAAAAATTAGTCTGTGCAAAAAGACAGCTATTGCTTTGTAATCTGGTACAATAATCTCGCTACACCCACACCTACTCCCATATATCCCTCACCCATACATTAAAGTAACATTACAGCAAGGTTGAGTAAGACTGAGGAAACTCACAAAAAGCGAAACTGGAAGGAATGTATGCTTGAATGACTTCAGTTATACTGAGCTGTCCAGCTATTTGGCAGCTGCCATGACAACATCTTGCAGCAAAGTCAGAGGATGACTTTTTGGATCAAATTTTGAAAACAAAACAAGGGGGGCCTGACCTGCACCCAGTTTGCATGTTCAAATGGTAATTACACCTGCACATACACAATTTGCCTGTGAGCACACACATTTCACAGGTGCAGTGTAGGTGCCTGCTTGTTTGTTGTTGTTTTTTAAATAAGTCTTCATATTTATTGTATTAAACCCTTTGTTGGGTAAGAGAGACCTCACATAACATGTATCTATTGTAGGTACTTTTGTAGCCCCCATGACCATAGTATCTGAGCGCCTGGGAGTCTTTGATGCATTTATTTTCACAGCACCCCTGTAAGGTAGGGAAGTTCTGTTTTCATCATTTTACATATGGGGAGCTGAGGCACAGAGACAAAGTGTTACAGTGGAGACTCTGATGAAGCAGGAAATTGAACATAGGTCACTTGAGTCCCAGGCTAGCATGCTAACCACTAGACTATCCCTTCTGTAAGAACCCCAAAGAGACAACAGTCATCCTATGTTACTCCTTCATGTTTCCCTGTCATGCAAACAATACAAGGACAAATTCTGCAGCCTTCTCTGTAGCCATGAAGGGCCCAGCCCAACATAACTGGCAAGGGGAGGGCAGGATTTGGGACCCATGCAGACCTCTGTCCTGCAGTCTCCCTGTGCCCCCGTCTGCAGGGTGGGTTGGATGGTGGGCTAAGAGCAAGCTGTGGGGAGGGGAGATAGCTGGGCTGGCAGCTCCATAACTAGGCCATGCATCAGCTTTTTCATCTCCTGGCTGAGGACCACAGTGGTAGTGGGGATCTATTGCAATCCTGACATTGCATCAACAGCCTTTTTGTAGCTCTGCTGCTGTTTCTTGGTAAATTTGGAGGCAGGATTCCTTCCCTCCTATGTGCATCCCAGAACTTCTCAGTGCGCAACCTGGCCAAGGACTTCCAGGGTTTAGCCCAGCCAGACAATAGAATACGCTCAAGGTGAAATATTTGCTGAGATAGGAACAAGACTAATGTAACCCCCTAAAGTGGCCTGGGACATAATCTCACCATTTGCTTTCTCTCTAATCCTTTAGGTTTTGGAGGAAGCCACAGCCTCAGGTCACCCTCTGGCATGGGAGACCAGAAGAGCAAGTATTTGGGCAGAGGGGCTAAAAGGCAGCAGCTGCTCTGCCTGAAGAGAGTGTCTCATCTCCTCTCCAACTGTGTCAGGAAATACACCCTTCTCTCCTCCCAGCTAGCAAATTCTGTGTTCCCCGCTGACGTTAGGATTACTACAGACACAGGTAAGACCATACACACAAGCACTGGAGAAGCTTTTTTTTTTTTTTAAACAAATTTAAAATACAGTAGCTATTCATTTAAACATGTTCAGTTTAAAGCCTTTTCTTCTCCCCCTCTCGCTCCTACACGTTTCCTTCCTGGACTCTGGCATCCAGATTCCAGTCTAATTTACATTAATGTAAATCAGGGGGTGACTGGATTTACTGGGAGCAGAATCTGGGCCCCAATGGACATTTCCTCCTTGTTTCTCTCTTCCCAGGATCCTAATTGGTACCTAGTTCCTTATGTGCATTCCCTATTCCTCCCCAGTTTCCACTCGGGTATGCTTATTGGATCAAGCTTTGAACTAGTTGTTAACATCAGTCCAATGCTGAGAGGACAACTTGCTTCATGTGTCCTCTCAGGGGAAGTGGGTTCAGCTTAGCATTCTGTGTGGTTTGATGTTTTGGAACATGCAGTACAATACAGTACACACCTTGGGGTTCTATGAAGCTCATTGGCAAGATTCTGCTGCTACATTCTTCTCCATTTTCTTTGTTTTTCCTTCCTCACCTTTGCTTAACCATTCCTTCTCTCCTCACCCAGTGTATCCTCCTCTTCCATCTTCACTCTTGCTCCCTCTTTCTCTCACAGACCCAATTGTTCATTCTCCCCGCCTCCTTCTTGGCTAGGAAGTCCCCAACAGGCCATTCCCAGTTTGGGAGAGGAAAATTCACTGCAGCAGAAGGTGGAGAGTGCAGATTCAGTGACTTTCACCAGCAGCAAGATAGAGCCAAGGAGTGGAGGGGTCAAATTCCTGCTGGCATCCAAAGCGGGTTCTCTTGTCCACAGATGAACACCTGAAGTGGATAGGAGGCAGCTGTCTGGCCAGCCATGAGCCTGCAAGGAAGTAACCCCACAGCCCAGAAGAAAGACTAACCTGCCAACAAATGCTCTGTTGTCCAGTGTGTGTCTAGTTCTACTTGTAGACCTACAACAGGAAATTGGCAAGCCTGAAATTTCCCTCTTGGCAGATCATTCCCTCTCCCACCCACTAGGCCCCACAGGTTTCTCTCTGCATTCAAGAAAAAAGTAGCAAAATAATTGATGTTACTCCAACTGGAAGTGAATTTGCAGAATGACAGGACTCAAGAACTGTGTTCTTTGCAGCTTGACTGGATGTGGCCCCTTTTCCTATTCCTCCTGTAGTCTATTCAGTGTCACCTTGATGGCTGCAGTGCCTGTGGCTGCCACACCCATGGCCCAGAGCCCTGGAAATTTGGAGGAATTATATATGAGGGCTTGAGAAATATCCTGAATGCCTAGTATGCAGTGCTATTATGTATCTCCAACTTCCCCCAGAGTAGAAGGATTTCTTATTGTTTTGGTACTTTTATTTCCTGGTTTCATTAATTAGTACTTCCAGGTTCACTTTAATCACAATCCATGTTGAAGAAGATCACTGTGTTGTTTGAAGCAAGACCATTGGAAAGCAGCAGCATTGTATCGTTAGTATTTTCATCTTCCTCTGAGCATTAGTCACTGGCCATTTCCTGGGACAATATAGACTAATGGCCTGATCCCATGTAGCAGATCCCATTAGAGAGGGGAGCTCCTACAGTGAATCACAGGAAATCTGCACTATGGATTTCTGCACTGCTCCTTCCATTATCCGGTGTTGTGGTGCTGGCAGTTGTGCTGTACCACGGAAGAGATAAAGCATCTGAAAGAGAGTGTGTAGCAGCTGAGACAGGACCTGGCAAAAGGAAGAAAATGAATGTCATTGAGAGAATGGAAAGAAAGTGAAAGAGAGCTTGGGATGGAAGGGGTGGGGGAAGGGTTTGCAAGCAAAACAAAAGAGGAGTATCAGTTGTGGAAGGCAAGGAAGGGAGAAAGCAAGCTGTTAGGTAGATCAGGGTACACATCTGGCAACTGAGAATGAGAAGGAATCCTTGGTAACTGAAAAGGAAAGAGACTGTAGCAATGAGAGAGAAGAAAATCTGGTGGGTCAAATGAGGGAGTGGTGTGGATCACATGAGTTCCTCCAAGGGAGTAACTCATGCTTCTCATGGGTGCATTTTAGAAGTCAAAGTTCAAAGCCTAGGATGCTTCCATGTTTTTCATGGTTCACTTCCAGGTCATTTACTTTAAACGAGTCTAAACTCTCCAACCTCTAACGTTCAAAGGTTTCAGATGTTTTCAAATCAGTTCAGCTCATCCCTGCTTGAAGTAAACAAGAACAGGTCAGTTGCTCATTTTAATAAAATTTGACTTGAATATGGTTGTCCAAAGCTGCAAAAGATAGTGAAATCTCTTACAAAATAGCAGTCCTTTAGCTCTAAATGTATTATAATCAGCCAAAAAAGAAAAAAGGAGAGAAAGAAATAAGGAAATGTAATTGATGGTGAGTATCGCTGTGACCTACAGGTCCCAATAAGATGCAGTGTCTGCTCTGCTCACATTTTAAAAATATTATTTTAGATGTTGAACAAAATGACTAGATTTGTTGACCTATTATTTTAGAAAGAGTATAGATGATCTGGTGTACTTTCTAAATAATAATTATTAATGGCTAGGCAATCTCTATGACTTTGTCCCTGCTTTGTGAGTAATAATTAGTATGTTGTGTTTCCCATCAGAATTTAGGTATTATATCACTCCTGCATTGATAGCTGAAAAGGCTACATCTTGCCTTCATTTCACAGTCAGGCTGGTTTGTTAACTGTGGCCAGCTGTTATAGGAAGGCGTGTAAACAAGGAAATAAGTTTATCTTCCTCTCCATAAAGACTTTTGCACAGTAAAGGGCTTTTGCTTCCTTTTCTATGGAAACATTAGGCATTGGTAGAGTTTTCTTAAGGAAAATGTTGAGAAGAAAAAGACTGAAGTTGATTGGGAAGTCAAGTGTTTGTTTACTGAATATTACTGACTGTACAGTACTTGTGTGAAAGCTATAAAGAATGTCCATAATGATGTTTGCTAGTTTGCCACTGCTTAATACTTGAAGTACTCGGATTAATCCCGTTGTTAAGTTGTTATCCTTGGTAAAATTTTGGCAGATACACCTCCCAAATCAAATGTTGAATTAAGACGTACCAGGAATCGCAATAAATTAAATGCCTCCATTGACTGTTCAGGCAGTATTGCGGTTTTGAAATTGTATAAATAGACAAATAAACCTAATGAGTAATTACTTTGCAGCCTGGAGTCTAACAGTTAAGCAGTCAACAGTTTGATTATATTTGTTCAACCTCTAGATAAATTCGTCTTACAGAACCTCAAAACAATTTGGCACAATTTCTAGATTTGCTTAGTGGATGTCTGTGGCAGACTAATACTCAACCCAAACAATTCACACTGCATGGATGTGTCACAGCACCATTTTTTGACAACAAAATAATTTCATTGTACTATCGGAACCAGAATGCATTATTTTGAGAAACTTGGCCTTAGTCCAATTTTGATGAGCTACTTGAATCCATTGTACAATGACTCCTGGTTTTCCAAGCTTCTGTATTGATTCATTTATTTCTTTTAAATGTACTTTTAATCCTTTTGCAATCAGAATGCTAGAGTTAAGATTTCTCCTTGCCTATAAATCTGTGCAGCATTGGGGAACTTCTGAACTGACCGGTTGTTTGTAACCTCTTGTACATCCTGTAGCTTATTGTGAAATCTACTTAAGCATGAGGCAAAATTAGTTACTTACAGTGACATTTTTATCCTGTTCATTGTGAAATGTGAAGAATAAAACTAAATGAAGACTATGTTACAGACACAGAGTGGCACGTATTGCCAGCTGCACTTTTGTTTTTTGCATGTCCTTTTTATATATTAAAGTAAATATATTGAGGGGAAAGTGTATTTATTTATACAGTGCAGTATGTGTACCAAGTAACGGGGCCTGCCTCAGTATGCCATAGTCCCCCAAATGAATGCAGATATACTAGAAGCTGCAAAACTATGCACATGTTCAGGGGGCTGCATGGAGAAACCATTGTGGAGTCAGATGGCATCCAAAAATCAATTGCCCTATATGAGACATCCCTAATCAGTCACATTTTCAAACAATTTGGCCCAAACTAAGTTAAATGTTTCCTAGTTTAACAACTGTTAAAACACATTCTAGGGCACTGATTTCATTTGCGTATTGCAAATGGTAGGAAATTCATTTTTAAAAATACCTGCAGAGTTTTTCCTTTCAACAGATCACAGGAGAGAACCTGTGATACAGAATGGTTAAGAAAACATTAAAAACCTAATAGATCATTCATACTCTCCATGTTCCGTAATTTGTAAAATTACTATTGTGCTGTTTTATGAGACAATAATCTCATTTGCAACTGGATAAACTGAAAGAGCAAACTGTTTATCTCAACAAGAGAACAGGATTATTACAGAGAAAAATAGAATGTATCTTCTAATATTGCTATTAAACTGCAAATGAAAACAATGGGAAGAAAGAAACAATAGTTCTGAATGCTTATTGAGAACAATTAGAATAGTAATAGGAAATGTTTGCTTAAAAATGTTATATTTTAAAAATCACAACTTTCCTTCCTATTGGTACTAATACTGCTTTACAGGACCAGCGCTTCCATTTAGGCGACCTAGGCGGTCGCCTAGGGCACCAGGATTTGGGAGGGTGGCATTTTGCCGCCCTTGGCGGCAATTTGGCGGCGGGGGGGTCCTTCCGTGCTCCAGGTCTTCAGCGGCAATTCTGCGGCAGGTCCTTCACTCGCTCCGGGACCCGCCGCCGAAGTGCCCCGAAGACCGGGAGCGCGGAAGGACCCCCCCCCCCGCCGCAGAATTGCCACCAACAACCGGGAGCGTGGAAGGACCCCCACCTAGGGCGCCAAAAACCCTGGCGCTGCTCCTGCCGCTTTAGATTAATAAGTCTGGAAGAATTTTAAAAATGAAACTTACTTTTTATAATGGATGCTCTTTGTTTATTTTTTTATTTTTGTGTCAGTTTGGGCAATGAAAATAGATTGTCACTTTCATTTTGTTTAGTTAGCTTAATTTTAAGATTCACATGCACTAACACAATGCTGCAATGCTTGAATTACAAACACTACAGGTGGCTAATTAATTACTTTTTTAAAAGCCTGCTCCATCAGAATTTTAAAAATATTTCATGGAAACCAGAGCTGATCAGAAACCAAAATTTCTGTTCCGCAGGCAATTCTGGAAAAAAAAAGTGGTTCTGAATCAGAACAAAAAGCTGGAATTTCCTGTGCAACAAAAATTCTGAAAAAATTCAGTTTGGAGCCACTGAATTTTTTAATTTCAGTAATGTTAAAATGTTTCATTTTGATAAGGCTAAACGTGTTTTGTTTCAATGTCAGTTTTGTTTAGACTTTTACAATATATTTATTCAAAGATTAAATATAATATAGTATTAAAATTAATTATTGATATATGTCCAAACAAAATGAATTTTAATGATAAAGTTGAAGTGAAACATATGGACATTAGCAAAATGGAACAAGAAAGTCAAAATTAACATTTTCCCACTGAAAGTTTAGTCTAAATTGAAGCATCCTCACAAAACATTTTGGCTCAGACAAAACTACATTTTTTAACAGAAAACTGTTCCACTGAAAAATTTTCAACCAGCTCCAATGGAAACCTTTTGCAGATATACAACTTATTTAGCATATGGGCATAGATGCTGGTGCTGTGGTTGCTGCTGCACTCCTTCCCCCTCCTCCCCACAGCTTGAAGTGGTTTCCATCATATAGAGGGTTTACAGTTGGTTCAATGGCTCTCAGCACCCTCACTGCAACAGTGTACTACTTTAAGCAGTGATACTCAGACTGAGTCTCATGAGCTTTAATGTGTCTTCTGCGGCTCTTTGCAGCACAGGATATTAAAACACTGTGATTTAATTATTAGCCAGTCAGGATGCTTTTACTATGCTATTAACCAATTGTAGTTGATAATATACTATTACTTAGTCAGTCATTTTGCTGTGAGGAAACAAAATTATATATATAATAAACGGTAAATGAAACAATGAATTCACACTACTGTGACTCTTTTGTGTAATGTTGATCACTAATTTGGCTCCTGAACCACTGATGTCTGAGTATCACCGACTAAAAGGTAAAGTAGTTCTGCTTTAGCAGCTTTGTAGAGGGGCCTACGCTTTGGGGCATTGAAACAGCAAAGGCCACCTCTATTCATCAGTACAAATAAGCATGTGCTTAACTTTGAGTATAGGCTTCAAGTCCCATTGAGGTCAAACATATGCTTTAGTGCTTTGCTGAACATGGATGGATGTAAAATTAAGTATGTGCTTAAGTGCTTTGCTGAATCAGGGTCTTAGTGCTGAAGGGCCTGCGTTTGATCCGTGCTGATAACTGGTGTTTGTATGTGTGGCACCAAGGTTTTATAAAAGCTTGTTTTTGCAAAATCAACATTTTGGGGGTGAGATTTTTATCTGATTGTGTCTATATAATTAGAATCAGGATGATGTGTGATGGGTACGCTAGCCAGGAATGTGCCATATCTCAGTGGCCTATTGACATGTAAAGTACAACGTTGAAGGTTACCCTTCACACATGGGGCATTGCAGGCATGATTGAAACATTCAGAGGTACTCATGAGGCATGGCACATGATTTCATAAGCAGGGATCTGCAGAGGCAATTCCATGGTGGAACAAGTGCCCACTAAGTCTGAAAAACTCAACACAAATTAATAAATAATATTTCCTCTTGAAAGCTGGCCTCTCTCACCAACAAAAGTTGGTCCAATAAAATATATTAACTCACTCACCTTTCCTCTCTAACATCCTGGGACCAACATGGCTACATACAATACAACACTGCATACAATATTTCTGAGCTGCTATCAGGTTTGTGCATGAAAACACAGGATTTTGTGGCCAGATTTTAACAAGTTGGTCCCAAACGTTGAATAATGAAGGAATTCTTACCACCGGCTCTGCAAAATGCACCAGCTCATTGGCATCTCGGGGTTACATACAGCCCCTGGAATAAGCAGACATGACTTCTATCTAAATCAACGGGAGTGATGCCTCCGTTTGTTAGCACTGAATTTGGCTCATGATGTGGATCTGTCCACCTTGTGAGGGGGTAGTATGAAAGGGTTTAAATAGAAGCAGAAATATGGGATGCAGTGAAGATGTTCCCACTAAACCATGTGAACATAGTCTTCTGTTCACCAAGGCAGCCTGATTATAAAAGAATAATTGGATTAGTAGCAAGCATTTAGAATGGTCATAAGTGTCCACCTGGTAATATAACTCAAATTACAATCTCTTATGAGTAGTCTCCTCTGCATTAGATTCCATTTTTTTAAAATATTATCATTGTTTTAATGTTTTGATTGAATTTTGGTTAACCTTTACCCTGTGCCCTTTGAGCTTCTTGTACCCATCAGCCTTGTCCAGAATGTTTAGCTGTACGCTTGCCTCGTGAGATTTTTTTGTAAGATTAGTCCTGGAGGCCTAGAACTCTGTCAGATAATGCTACCTCCTTAATACGTAGAAGCTGTGTGTCCTGCTCCCAGTGTCATAAACCCATCAGGCTGATATCGCTCCAACAAAGTCCCACAGGTAGTCACCGCTGTCGAGACTAACCCTAGGAAGAAATGAATGTCTAGCATTCAGTGCCAATGAAAACAACGTCAGCTTACGCAAACACTGACAGTTTCATACTGAGACGGCAATGAAATCCATGAATGACAACTGAAGTGATTTGAACTCAAAAATATGAAGCTGGTCAAGCGTCACTGTTTTCGATTTCGCTTGACCTTACCCAGCAGAACGTTCCCACTGACTGCAACCTTTGTCTCCCCTATTTTCTGTGCTAACCAGCTTTGTAAGCATTTGTTTTCTATTACTGAATCATTAAATGGTAATATAATTGTGATTTCCATTTCCCTGGCCCTAGCATGTTTTGCAGCCAGTAACCATTCCCAGTTCATTAACTGACTGACCTCGGCATTAACACCCCCTCCACTGGGGTTGCCTTGGAAACAAAGCTTCCTGTGCGTAATCCAAGATTATCTAGCTCTTTATCCTACATGTGACCCTTAATTACTTGCTAAATTAGAATGGTTTTTTGAAAATCACAAGAGGAGGTTAATATGTTCTTCCAGAGCTGGTCAAGCTAAGATGACACTAAATTCACAGGGAATTCAAATTACATGATCCCTGAAGGCGTCTCTTTCAGAAGAAAGAAGAACTCTCCCAATGGGAGGCAGTGTGCCATGATAATGCTTCTGTCACTCACTTTCCTTGTCCTGCTTCCCTAGCTACAGCTTAATCTGGTCTGAGCAATTTACTAAGTAAATATGGGGTAGATTAATTACGGTGTGAGATCCAGTATCCATTTGTCTTCTATAATTAACATTGTAATTGAAATTAAGCAGTATACTTCATTTATTGATTTCTGGACTAGAAAGAGCAACTGAGTAGGACCAGAACTGACCACTGCCTGGAAAGTAAGAAAAGTTGTGAAATGTTCTTTTCCTGTCTAAAATTGTAGTGGATTTTGAGATCCTCTTGGGCCGCAGCTACAGGGGGAAAATCCTAACATTAAATTATTGCTGGACATCACCTATTGGGGCATAGAGTGGGTTGTAGAAGGGTGTTGCTTAGGACTTTTGAAAATCTGGCAAACACCTTCCTTCCACCCATATGCAGGGGTGCTGGAACGATTTGTATAGTGGGGATCCTGGTAGCCACTGAACCAAACTGTAAACCCTGTATATGCTGGAAACCACTTCACGGCAGCACTCCTAGTTCCAGTACCTAAGCCCATATGCTAAATAAGATTCATAAGAATCAGTTCATTTATGATTCAGAAGCATCTTAGCTACAGTTGTGTGTATCTAAGTATGCTTGTTAGTATGGCGTTCTAGCATGATTTCTTTCACTGACGTGGATAGAGCTTTTTGTTTGTATGAGAACTGTGTTATCAAACTGTGCTATAGATTACCTAGGAGGAGAGTCAAGGGTGCATGGGTTGGATTACATGGTTCTCATGAAAAAATAACACTGTACATACCAGTCAGGGAACCTGTGCTAGAAGCAAGATCTCAACAGGGAGAAAGGATAGGCTTGTGGAGAACACCCTGGCTTAGGTATCACCACAGACTAGTTCTACCACAGACTGCCAGGGTGACCTGGGCAAATCACTTAATCTCTTTGCCTCAGTTCCCTATGTGTAACACGGGGTGATACTGCTTTCCTATCTCAGGGAGTAGTTACAAAGGGTTTGTTTATCCCAACACATAATTCACAGCAAGCGGGGGTGTAAATCTACCTCACACTAGCCTGTTGTGCACTGGGTTTCAATGTGGACCCTGTTGCCACGCACTAAAAATTTGCTATTATGCTTTAATCTATTCCTGTTTCAAAGTGGGGTACATGAAAGAGCACTTGGGAAATTTTAGTGTGCGGCAGCAGGGTCCACATGGACACTTAGTGTGCAGCAGGCTAGGCCACAAACATTATTTGTGTAGACATGCCCCAAAATAAATGCACTAATGGTTGTGAGGTTCTCAGTGATTATACAGATGGGGGATAGAAGGACATATATGAGCCTAGATGGGCTAGGGATCATCACTGAGTACTCTCAGCTAATGTTCATCATTTAAGTTACTCATATCTGTTTTTCTTCTTGTGCCTTTTTTTTTTTTTGGTCATTTCACTTTTTAGTACATTTCCAGTTGGTGTTCTGTTTATTACCCCTTATCTTCTCTACTATCTTGAACATGAACAACATAATGTTCCCAGAAATAAATCATTTTATGTTTCCACCCACTCCCCAGGTGTGGATTCCTCAAAGGGCTCTCATTGGGGTTGCGGCTGGGGAATAGTGCCATGTAGGTGGCAGTTTATATTCCTTGCTCATGTAGATCTCTGGGGTATACCATCTATGGCCATTAAAAACTATTTGAATACTTCTAGATAGACTAGATTAGATTAAATAGGGATGTAATTGTAATTAATTGTAAATTGTAATGAACTGGTTAATTGTTGCTCCTCATTCTAACATGTGTCCCATTGAGACACCAACTTCAGTCCTCTTACCAGCGATAGCAGATGTCCAGGTTTTTGCAGGTCTGCTTCTCAGTAGAGTTGAAATAAGTGATGTAAGTGAAGTCTGGGTCTATTCTGTAACTTCTTGTATTTACACACATACATTAATCCTGAAACAGTGATGGTCAAACTGCATACAACACCATCTCTTCTTTCAGAAAACTCAGACCAACACCAGTATCCAATTCCCAATGAGCAACTCTGCTTTAAGAATTTACTCCAACCAGAGACTATATTCACCAGCTGATTGCTCAGTTTCCTCCCCGAGAACCACTGTCTCTATGCAGAACTTTGCATAACAAAAACTAACAATACAGCATGTCTCCCCAAGACTGAATATTTGCTTGAACTTGGAAGACTATGAATAGACTAAGCACCACTTGGTGACGCCTGCCATAACATAATATTTACATGTACCACTACCTACGACCCCAAAGCACCTATAGTTTCTTGTTGCAACCTAGTCAAATTCCTGGGGCTTGGTAAGAAACTTCAAGGAAACCTCTGAGCTGCATCACTGAGATCTGATTCAACAACAACACAGGTACAGTGCTACATCATCCCCTGAGGCTACTCCATACATCATTATATCAGAGCAATGGAGAAGGCCAGAGGCAAAGCTGACATTCTGTCGAAGGCTACATCAAGCCAGAAAAAGCTCCATCAGGACTACCCTAATTTTTAAGTGATCAGCCTACTCTAGCCAACAGTCAAAGTCCAAATGCCAAAAACAAAGCTAACATTTAACAAATTTTAGTCTATAGGTTTTCAAAAAGTTCAGGCTTCCCAGCAGAGCTAACAGAGATGATGTCAGACACCTCTAGACTCATTGTTTTGGGAGACTTCTGCACCCATGTTGGCATTGCTCAGAGTCATCATGTCTAGATTAACAACCATAGGGTTCTCTTAGGCAGTCACAGGCTCTATCCACACAGTGTGCCATTCACTAGACCTTATCTTCTGTCTGAATGTGGATGTAGATAACACATGAAGCATATCCTATCATACATGGACCACCACATTCTCCTTGCTGATGTCAAAGATCTACCTGATAAGAAGGTATAACAAGACACTATTGCAATAGAAGGCTATATCACAGTTGTCTACCCCAGAAAACCTCTGGATCCAGAAAGTTCCCAGAACTTCCTTAGGAAAATTGCTACATACCCAGAAAGATGTTACAATCACATACTATTCATTGCAATCAACATGTAGCATGTAAATCACTCTTCCCCACCAACATCACCCACACAATACTTTAGGGTTCTCTGACAATTTGTGTCAGAGGGAACACAAAGGTAGTTGACTCTAACACTGTGAGCAAAAAAACACCATGACACAGAGGCTATGAGCTAAGGAATTCCTTCAGACCTTTACCAAGACCATGGAAATGGAGAGACCCTTCTTCTCGTCAGCCATAAGTCCTGGAAAGTCTTAGGTGGCAAAACTAGGCTGGATGACCAGTCGGCTTCAAGAGTCAGCACAGACTGCTGTGAAAAATGATCAACCTTCTCAAAATGATCTGTGTGGAATCCCGAATTGGATAGTAACCCATGGACTAGACAACGCTCCAAACTTCATTACAGGCTTTGGCCTTTTCATTCAACAGAAAATGCTGGATGTGCTAAAGGATGTTTGAGCCACCACCTGAGATACTTGCCAAGGCCCCTTCTGGCTGTTGAAGGACAGTGAACATTGCGACTCTCTACTAATATAGACAATATTGTAAGCTCTTAGGGGCAAGGCCTCTCTTTTTTTTTCTGTGTTTGTACAGCACCTAGCACAATGGGGTCCTGGACCATGACTGAAATACTAGGCACTACTGTAATGCAAATAATAATATAATAACAATAATAATTAATAATAAGTTGTCAACATAGAAAGAACTTCACAACCATATGGCTGGGATTCAAGAAATCAAAACCCAGTCCCACCAACTCGTCCAACTACCAGTGAGTGTTCAAACCCCACCTTTTCAGAGAAAATTAATTGAGAATAAGTTACCACAACCAGTCAGCTGTCAGAATGAGGGAGAGAAGAATAAGATTAGAAAGAATTTCCTAAAAATACTACTTTTTCCTGATAAGAGGCAAGAAAACTCAGGTCTATTTGTAGATTGCTCACCTGGATTTAAATAAGACACTCAGATACCATGGTGATGTTAGGGGAGTATATAGATAATTAGCTGAGGAAGCATAACCCACTGGTCAGTGGGTATTGCAGGTTCCTCCCTGTGCTTGCTGCATAGAGAACATGAGTCTCTTAGTGCCCCAGCTAGAGAATCTTCATGAAGTAGCAGCCCATGGTTCGGTATTCAGTGTATCATCCAAATGGTGGCCACCACAGAAGCACATCTTCAGGTCCACAATACTAGGAACATTCTCAGCGCCATCCTGTCAGCTAAAGCTCAGTGAACACAACTGTGTGTTAAAGTACTCTGGTTCAGTTGTGCCATGGTTTTATAATGTACAGTTAGCTAGAGCAGGTGAGAAAATAACATTTTCCACAGAAAACTCTGGGAAAAAATAGTTTTATGTTAAAAATAAGCAAAATCTTTTTAATGAAACGAAGTTTCCTGAGAATTTTTTTTAAAAGTCATTTTCTGTCCAAAAAACTGTTTCAATGGGATTTTTGATTAGTTCTAATTATAACTATTTATTGTACAACATTCTTTTTAGCACTAACATAAGGACTTTGAAGATTATTGTTTATATGAATATTTTTGCAAGGAATATTGATTATTCTTTATTTAATTTATTAATTAATTCTTTCTGAGCACACTCTCAGAAGAAATTTGGCCTTCTGTTGGTCAGCTGACTCTGCAATAATTAGGTCCCTGCGATTGTTGGGGTTATACAAGCTTGTACCACACCACTCTGCCAAAGAGCCTCAGCCCCAGTAGGTGAGAGACTATGGGTACGTCTTCACTACCCGCCGTATCGGCGAGTAGCAATCGATTTCTTGGGGATCGATATATCGCGTCTCATCTAGACGTGATATATTGATCCCCGAATGAGCTCCTGTCGACTCTGGAACTCCACCAACCCGAACGGCGGTAGCGGAGTCGACATGGGGAGCCGTGGACATCGATCCTGCGCCGTGAGGATGGTAGGTAATTCGATCTAAGATACTTCGACTTCAGCTACGTTATTCACGTAGCTGAAGTTGCGTATCTTAGATCGATTTCCCCCTGTAGTGTAGACCAGCCCTATGTTAGTACTTATGTTTATTTGGTCCTTGGCCACTCTGCTGAGACATCCAGACCATATGATGGTGTTTTCTGAGTGCACATCTCTTCTCCAGGAACTGGACTGATAAAGCCCAGCTCTTTTCTTGGATGGCAACAACTGTCAGTCCCTACTGACCCCAGCTGAATGCAGGGCAATGAACCAGTTCTGCAGCCCCTACCGTCAACCATTCTGTCCTCTTCCCCTTAAATATATTTGGAAACAAATTTAATTATCTGGACAAAGTGAAAGAGTTCTGACAAATGAGCAACATTATTATGTATACAGTACAATGAAGACACTCACTTATGCATAACACCTTCAAGGGATGTTTCCATTTCTTGGTGCTAATTTGCATAGCGGGGGATTGGATGGGTGGTCTTCATTTCAGGATGGTCTAATTTTTTGTCAGGGGAGAGGGCATTTTTTCAAACTTGTGCATGTCTTTGAAAAAATTCAAAAAGCAGCTCGTGACTGACTGGGAAATGGCAAACATTCCTAACAATGAGCTTAGTTTTAAATAGAGAATCTCCTTACTGTGGCAGCTTCCAATATTTTTCTACATTTGGAAGGTGGGGGTTTAAAGGTGTGAATTCCCATTTTTTAAATTAGTTTTAAAAAAAATCCTTGTGCATGATAGTTCATGGGGGTAGCTGCTTAATGGCCATAGTAAAATCTTTGGATGACAATTGGGTTCTTTTAAACCACCTAGAAACACGCACAGTCTCTCAGAATGCTTTATATATTTTATATGTTTTAGCATATTTGGAGGGGTTAAAGTACTCTCTTATTTCTAGGAATGAGTGAGCTACCTGGAATTTAGGGCTTTTCAAGCCTCTTGAACCCTCTTTCACAAATTCTGGGTCTCACAAGGGCTTGCATCACTTTTTAGAAACAGATGGAGTGGATTTCAACCCCTCCCTTTGGCCCAATAAGGAAACAGAGATCCCTGTGGGGTGGAGAGATTTCAGGGTGGGGGAGTGAAATTGCTCAAATCCTGCCTCTTGTTCCTCCACCTCCCTAATCTTCCTTCTCTTACTCTTAATGTGTTTTGGGGGGCCAGCAACCTACCCTCTCCCCTTTTTCTAAAGGAGTAGCAGGCTGTCCCCTCTCCTATATTTGTTGTTTCAGGAAGAAAACTTGCTGCCTTCACAGGCCAAGGAGTAGTTAAGCTCTGGAGTAGGTCTCCAAGGGAGATTGTGGAATCCTCATCATTAGAAGTTTTAAGAAGAGGTTGGACAAACACCTGTCAGAGATGGTCTAGGTTTACTTGATCCTGCCTCAGTGCAGAGGGCTGGACCAGATGACCTCTCAAGGTCCCTTCCAGCCCTATATTTCTATGATTTTATGCCACATTTAGTTGAAGGAGGAACAAGGAAACAAACCTCCTGATACAGCTGTACTGTCTCTTTAAGTGTTATGGGGCTGGGAGAAAAAAAACCTTGAGGTGTAAGTCCCATTCTGGCTCAGAGGTCACCCTTATTCAAGCCTTGCTCAGAGGCTGCTGGCAGGTGAGGCATGGGAAGGCCTTTTGCTCTCAGAAAAGTCTCCCTTTGGTTGAGCGCCAATAGAACTCTTTGCCAGTCCCTCTCAATTCAGAAGATGGGGGAAAGTCAGAGGCATGTAGAGGAAGCAACAGGAGTAATGTGTCTTCTCTCTGTGTGTCCCTTTGTATAGGGGAGAGAAGAAAGAGAATTTTATGGTCATTAAAAAACAAATTCAAACTGCTGGGCTCCTAGGTTGTAGCAACTTCAAGTTGAAGGTCCTCAGCATCTCTGAAAGTCAGACCCCAGGGAGACCTATTTTGGAACCACAAAAACTGGAGCACCAAGAATTAGTGGATGGTTCTGGAACATGTTGCCTTTGCTTCTTTTTTAAATTGACATTGGAATTCTGAGCGTCAGTTTGAAAACAAATCCAAAATACCCTCAAACACTTTTGTATTTTGAATATTGAATAAGGTATAATCAAGAATTCGCTCACCTCACCTATGCTCCCCCAAATACTACACTAATTCAATTTTAAACAAACACCTTGTTCCCTCCTTTTGCCATGTCCTTGTCCCATAGTACAAGAATAACAATACTTTGTACAATAATGCTTTGCACTTCTACTGTATTTTTCATCCTAGGATCTCAATATACTCTGCAAATAAATTAATTTCACAGCTAGTCAGTGAGATAAGTAATGGATACATAGGAATCACTTATTCCACCACAGTTGTGTAGCTGTCTCTGGGTAGCAAGATGAAAGCTTTTTAATAGCTTATAGCAACACTAAACAAAATAGTTTAGGTCAAGAAATGAAGAATAACACAGTAAATTGAAACTAGAGGGGTAGGCAGTGTGTAATAACCTTAGTTGGAATTTGGCTAGGATGGCATGGTTAGCAACATGAGTCTTACAAAAAGTGCTATGGATCTTTAATGAGCACAAACCTTTAATGAGACCCTCTACCAGCATAGTGCCTCTAGACCAGGGGTCTCAAACTCAAATGACCCCGAGGGCCGCATGAGGACTAGTGCATTGGCCCGAGGGCCGCATCACTGACACGCCCCCTTGCTGCCCCTGGCCCCACCCCCAATCCACCCCTTCCATGAGGCCCCGCCCCTGCCCGGGGTCTTCGGCGGCGGGGGGCCCCTTCCGTTCCGGGACCCGCCGCCTAAGTGCCCCAAAGACCCCCCCCCGCCGCAGGTCTTCAGGGCACTTTGGCGGCGGGTCCGGGAACGGAAGGGGCCCCCCGCTGCCGAAGACCGGGCTGCGCTTCGGCGGGTCCCTCTTTTCCCCACCCCGGCCGGGCCCGCTTCCCACCCCGGCCCCGGCGGGTCTCGCTTCCCTCCCCCACCCCCCGGCCCGGCCCGGCAGGTCTCGCTTCCCTTCCCCGGCCCGGCCCGGCGGTCTCGCTTCCCTCCCGGCCCGGCCCGGCCCGGGCCCCGGTGGGTCCCGCTTCCCTTCCCCAGCCCGGCCCGGCAGGTCCCGCTTCCCTCCCCACCCCGGCCCGGCCCGGCCCGGCGGGTCTCACTTCCTTCCCGGCCCGGCGGGTCTCGCTTCCTTCCCCGGCCTGGCCCGGCGGTCCGCTTCCCTTCCCCGGCCCGGCCCGGCGGGTCCCGCTTCCCACCCAGGCCCGGCCCGGCGGCTCCCGCTCCCTTACCCGAGCACGTCTCGGCGAGGCCTGAGCCGCCCGATCCGAGCCGCGTGAGGGGCGGGCTGTGAGCTCCACGCCGAGCGCAGCGCTCAGCCCAGAGCTCCCAGCCCCGCCCCCTCCCCACGCGGCTCGGATCGGGGCGGGGCTCAGGCGCTCGGACGGAGACTCGGCGCTCTATGCGCCGAGGCTCCAGGAGAGGGGCGGAGGCAGGAGCCTCCGCTTTTCTCTTGGGGGCCCCTGCGGAGCCCGGGGCAAATTGCCCCCTTTGCCCCCCCCTCTGGGCGGCCCTGGGGAGCTCCGCGGGCCGCAGGGAAGAGCTCCGCGGGACCCCTGCTCTAGACTATATTTGGCTATATTTCAGGGCATAACTGTATCATGTACAGGGCCATGGAGAACTATTACCCTACATAAAGCATTGCTTAACTATCTAGTTGCATGTTGTGTGTGTGCTTCTCTTCTTCTGAAGCATCAGGTTATTGGCTACTGCAGAATCCTGGAGTAGATTGTCTAATGTTCTGATCCGGCATGGCATCTCTTTTTGTTGTGGTTTCATCCTGTGCTTTGGGTATCCACATGACTTTAAGGCAAATATACTAGTGTGGGTCCTGGTCCATGGTAATGCCTTGACTGCTTCCTTTAAATCAATGGCACAATTCCCATTGACTTCATTGGAAACATGATCAGTCCCACTGTAATTTTTTATGCTGCTGCTGCTAAATATTATTGTTGGAAAGGTATTAGGAGCTTTCCAATCAAAAGTAAGTAGGTTAATCCTGCAATTAATGTTAAGAGTTAAGGTTTGCCAGCTTTTAATCACAAGAGCTATTTTTCCTTTGAATGTTAAGGTGCCTGCTAATGATCTAACAATTGCAATGAAAGGATCTGCAACCAGTAGCTGTAACTGCATTGCACTATCAAATCTAGGAAGAGGGCATGTAAATAATCACCATTCAATTAAACAAAAACTTTGCTATACAAATAAGAGTGACCTGCAGAATTATATGAGAAAGGTACAATGAGCATATGGAGTAATGGTAACAGGACTGTTCATACAGGACCAGCTTCCAATCTCAGTTACTCTGATGCCAATTCATTAAAGTCACTCCAGCATTACACTGGTGTGATGGAGATCAGAATTTGGCCCAAACACCCTTCTTTTTTTTCAGTCAGCACAGAGCAGTCGGTCTGCACCAGTCCCACTTCCCAACATTAGCACTATGCCAGAAATGCTGTGCACGGCATTCCTTAACTCCTTGGCCACTTACCTTTTTCTTGTATCAGCCACTTGCCCCTTTCTGCTAGCACGTGCCGGTGCTTGGTTGTGGGCTGCTTGCCTATCACTTCTTTCTGTCTGGGTTCCCTTCCATCCTTAATTGATTGTTACTTTTTTGATTAACAGTTTGATGGACAGGAGAGTAGAGAAGTGGCGCAACTCTTACTTAGGCTATGTCTATACTGCATACCTCACAGTGGCAAGCTGTGCCACTACAGCTTTGTCACTGTAAGGTCTCCCATGTAACTGTTCTTTGCCAGCAGGAGAGAGCTCTCCTGCCGGCAAAATAAAACCACCCCCAATGAGTGACAATAGGTTTGTGGGTGGGAGAGCGTCTCCTGACAACAAAGCACTGTCCACACCTGCGGTTTTCGTCAGTAAAACTTTTGTCAGTCGGGGTGTGTTTTTTAACACCCTGACCAACAAAAATGCAGAGTAGACACAGTCTTAGATTTCCTGTGCAGGCCAGAGTGTTTGTATAGGTTGGTTCTCTTTGCAAATGTTAGATACTCATAGCTGATGGATGGTGTTTGGAGAAATAATATTTAACAATGTATGAGAATTAGAAAAATAATGTCTAAGTGAATGCTTCACCTACTGACATCCGAGGCTACTTGTCTTATCTCTAGAATGAAATGCAGTCAACATTCACCCTTCAGATTTTTCTACATTAACTCTGAATTCTCACCACCTCCCACGCTCTTAGAGAATACCTGAAGCATGGTGAATTAAGACAAGGGGACTACACGATATGAGCCACTTCTAAATGGGCTTTCATGCTTTTATACCTTCCATCCCCTTAGGAAAACTGAGCTAAGCACTCTACTACTCGTATAGGACCTAAGTTATGGGGAGTCATTCCACTGACTTCTATGGGCTTTGGCTCAGGCACGTAGTGCCTAGTCCTGTAGGCCACTCATCACCTTATAGGGACGATTCAGCATCTCATGAAGTCAGGCCTATAATGAAGAGTGGAGTGTCCCATTTGCAGGTTATCCCTCCTCAGATGATATGGTGATGACAAGTAGCTGCTCTGGATAGCTGAGGCTGACTGTCTATTATAACACATTTTCACCCATTTCATAAATCCTTTCCAGTTCCAAATTTCTGTAGAACTGCATACAAGTTTTCCCATGAAATGGTACGGGAAGCTTTCTTAGTGGAATTGGCAAAGAGCTGCAAAGGGCCTGACAAATTGTATTTTAGGCTACTTTCTGTTGCCTGTCAGCAGACAGCCCTTGATTAAACCTACTTGATCAGGATTAAACAATGCCTGAAGGAAAGTCTATGATTTATTTTCTGGTATCTCACTCAGCAATCTGAGTGAGGCAGGTCAAGGATGGGGGTTTGGGGGAAGGAGGGGAATGAGCGGGCTGAGGGTTGAGCCCCACCCCGGTGCTTGCAGAGTAGGGGAAGCTGCTGCTGCTGTGCAACCTGCTTCTCCTAGCCTACAGCACCTTCAGCCTCCTTGCCTGCCTCATCTGCAGTGCCAGTGGGCTGTGCCTGTGTAGGGTAAGGCAGGGGCACCTCCCAACTCTAGTACTGTACAGTATGTTTGTAAACACACAGCACGTGCACACTACTCCCTCCCCCCCCAGCGTAGTATTAAATTGCTTGTTTAAAATTGTTTACAATGTATATAATGCCTTTTGTTTAGCAAAAAAAAATAATTCCCTCGAACCTAACCCCCCCATTTACATTAATTCTTATGGGGAAATTGGATTCGCTTAACATCGTTTCACTTAAAGTCGCATTTTTCAGGAACAAAACTACAACGTTAAGTGAGGAGTTACTGTATTAGAAAATTTTAAACCTTTTTCCTTTCCAGACAACATAGGTCTTGTCTGAGGCATCATTCCTAGAACAATTAGGCTACTGTAAGACTTGGGTAATTTTTTGAAGGCACACAAAGTTCCATTTTCAAAAGCACAGAAATCACCTAGTACCCTAAGTTCTGGTTGACTTTTAGTGGGATTTGGGGTACTACATGATTTAGACACTTTTGAAAATTTTATACTTTTTGACTAGGGGCAGAGTTTAAATTTAATTTTCTGCTGTAAAATTCACACAAAGAATGCAATCAGATCTCTGTCTCGTTCATTTAATTGCCTGTTTCCCGTGTGTGTGGTACATGGTTTTGGGAACCCTGTTCTTCTGTTTATGAAGCAGTGTCCCACTTCACATAAAACATACCAAGGACATAGGTCTGTAATTTTTTGTCATCCCCACAGCCCTTAATACAAAGTAACTGCAATGTGTGTGCATGTTCTGTCTGCAAAGTCTGCAGATATTTGCACTTACAAACTAAAATCCACTTCCTGCAAGCTGTCATGTGAGCAAAAGTTGGCTGTTTGAGTGTTCTTGGCTGCTTGAAAGTGAATACAAAAAAGGCAAGATAAGGGCAAGAGCAAATTCATTTTTACATTTAAGTAAATGTAAATGTTTCCCCAGCTCTATTGGGCAATATATAGAGAGGCAAAATGATCTAGCTGTGCCAAGACAAGGAATGGCAGAATCTGTCCCCAACTCATTCAGTGGCCTGTAACCACTCCTCCTTTAGTTTCACTCTCTGGATAATAATATTTACTTTCCTCACAGAGGTGTTATGATGATTAACCAGCTAATGTTTATAGAGTGTTTTGAAAGTGTTAAGTGCTAAGTGTTGTTATTAATCTTGAAATTAAACTGCTGAGAGATTTTTTTTGACTGGGTACAGGGTTCGACGTTTCTGTTTATGAGGTAAAAGCAGATACTCGGCTCAGTGAACTCTGAGATGTTTATAACAAACTGACCTTGGGGTTTTTTTAGCTCAGGATATAGTTATTGCCAAATTGACAGGAGTTATAATTATTATATTGACATTTTAAACTAAATATTCCAATTTACAATTAAAGAGAATGGGGGAAAACCCTACAAAGAATAAAATGCGCTGACAAACAGCTGAAAGGTAAAACTTTTTTTACATAAGTTAAAAAGCCCTTTTGGCCACTTCTCTTCCGTGTCATATCATTTATTCTTTCTTATGCTTAAAATTCCCTTCTCCACCCCCTTGTTCTCCCTAGAGAGCCCCAATCCAGGAGAGCACCTAAGCACATGTTAACAAGGACTATTCATGTGCTTAACATCACACACGGCTCCTCTTCCCAGAATAAATATAAGACAGTTGTGTTTACACTGCACTCCAAAACTGCATGGCAATGAAGGGGCTGAGAGTCAAACAGTGTAAACACAAATATGACAGGTATTCTGGCCTCCCGGTGTCCCAGAGCCCAAATGTCTACATTGCAATTTTATAGCCTTGCAGCCCAAGCCCCATGAGCCCAAGTCAGCTGACATGGGCCAGTCACAGGTGATTTACTGAAGTGTAGACATATCCACAGAGTGACAACCCTGGAATTGTATTATAGCTGAAATTAGGCTGTAATACAGAGCAACACACAATATTTTAAAAGGGAGAGACGTGTTTCTGTGAGTGAAGTTGTATGTTGGTTCAGTCACAAGTTTAAAATAAACAAATAAACAAACTGACATTTTCTGGTAAAATTGGCTGCACCTGGAAGTCACCATAATGAGACAGACAAAACAACCAACACAGGTGGACTGCAAAAAAAAAAAAGACACAAGCACATTGGAAGAATGAAGGTAGGCAAACAGAACACCACACACCATAGTGGAAAGCTTTGCTTTCTGCATACCTCACATTCAGTCCCTCCCCTCCCCCCCCACGTTTTTGTCTTTATGGGCCTGATCCTTCTAGGTGCTCATGGGCCTCATTTCCTATTGACTCTAGCACTCAGCATCTTTTACCATCAGTCCATAAACATTAACTAACCCACAACCAAATTCACCTCTAGGGAAACTCTATTGACTTCCATGGTGTTACATAAAGAATGATTTTGGCCAAGTTTGTTGCAAGAAAGTCTGTTATGAAAGCATGCTGGATGTCAGACCATTTTAAGTATACAATGGGCCAGTGTAGGCCCCTATAGATGGAGATTACATTAGTCAGGGAGGAGCTACCCTCTCTGAACAGAAGTATGAAGGCCAAGGGAAGGCATAATGCCTGCACAGTCATTGGGGGGAAGCATGGTCCCCAGAGGCACCTGATATATCTGTTAATATGATACAGACCTCCAGATGCTGTCTGCTGTGTAGAAGCCACAGGGCCATAGACAATCCCACACGTTGCCCTGCCACATCTCAATTTGCTGCTTTCCCCACTCCCCGCCCCCCCATATTCCCCATAATAAACAGCCAATATTTGAAAGCTAACACCAAGAAAGGCACTTTCTGAAAACAGGGATTTTCCTCTTCCAGGTAGGTAAAAATGTTGCCCGTCATTTCAAAATGGAACAGTGCATGCCATAGGCCCTGGCATTCTGTGAGATGCCTTTCTACATTAAAGCTAAGAGGTGCTTCCAGCAAGGGGGTGCACCTGTACTGTGGGGCATGGCAGCTTGCAGCACCATGCATTCTTGTGCATTTAGACCGAGGGGAAGGAGTGACACTGGCCGCAATCTACTGTCCCTTCCTTCTCCCCATGGGGGACTCCCCTCCCCCGCAAGACTCTCCTCTCTCCATAGGAAGCTCTTTCCCCTCCCTTTGGACCTTCTCCACCCCACCTATCTATGATGTCCCTTTCTGTCTCCCCTCTGACTGTTGTGATAACTGGGCCTACACATTTCCCCTTAATTGTGAGCTCAACTGTAAAAACTGAGTGACAGTATATAAAAGGTCACAATAGCATATAACAACAAGTGTTGATGGGAAAAGGTACAAAAGGGAGTCAGAAAGCCTGAATTAGTCCAAACCAAAAGACCTCCTGACGTAACTCAATGACTGTGTTAAGATCATGACTGGTGAACAAGAAAAGGAGGGAACCAGAAATCAGTGAATTAAAATTGGTGTGTCAGAGACTAGGCCTAATTGGTGGACAAAATAATGAGAGGATAGGCTATTCTAACCAGCACTCTTTTTTGCGGGTCCTTAAAGAAACTTTGGGGGAAAAATTGACTACTGGCATGAGTTTCATCATCATGATTGCTACCCCACCATTTCCTGGAACCTTGGACCTTCTACATCCTAATTCTGACAGATGTCCTGAGCAGACCAGGCCAGAAAGAGGGAGACAGATGACATCACCACCTTCATCCATTGCAACTGACTGCTGAACACCAGGTGAGACTTTATCTCTTCCCCCAACCCCATATGTCCTTTTCTTTCTCTACCTTACTTCTTCTCTTTCCTCTCTCTCTCTCTCTTTTTTCCTTCTGTCTAATAAGAGTGTGCCTTAGCCAGTCAAGACTGTATATTTTGCAACACTGCTTTAAGGCTGTGACACAAAATAGACAACTAAAAGAAATTCCCTAAACAGCTCCCAGCTGGTACAAGTCTGCCAGGTCTAGGAGTGCCTGATAAGACTGTGTTGCTGGGCCTGTGTTTGTCCAGCAGTGAGGTTGCAAGTGAGAGTCAACGTCAGAGATGGAAGCTGCATTTTTTTATCTTTGCTGTTCTTTTCTTTCTCTCTTCTTTTGTATGCGTTTTGTCTTGTTATGGCTTTTAGGTTGCCTTTATCAAAATAGCAGCTGCCCAGCTCAACTAACTTTTTCCCTCTCCCCCCAAAAGGCCAGTTATTACCATCTTTAATACCACCTACAAGACCATCAAACGGGGGGAGGCTCCTTCTAAAGCCTCTTTACAGGGAAAGGGCACAAGGGATATTGTTCAGATTTAAGCCTCATTTAATGCTTTAAATGTTTTTTCTTTCTTTTCTGCATCTTTCATGAAAAGTTGAAAGGATTTTTCACGGGGTGTTTGCCCTGGAACTGAGCAGGCAAACCCCGCACCTCGTTGAACGCGGTTTGGTGCCGGACAGCCCACATACTCCATCTAAACTTATATAACAGGACCGCCTCTCCATGGGCCCCCCCGCCCCGCATGGGACTCCACCTCCCACCCGACTCCGCCCCCTCCCGAGGATCCCGCCGCCTCCCGTTGTGGCGCCCCCGCCTCTGTGCCGCCCACTCCCGGCCGGGGGGGAGGGGGGATACAGCGAAGAGAGGAGAGGCGGGGCGGGGAGTCCTGGGGGGCGGGGACAGGGACGGAAAGGCCCCGCCCCCGAGCGGCGCTGACATGTAGCCACGCGCCCGACTTTGCCCCTTTGGCCGGCAGTCCCCGCCCCCTGCCCCCGCAGCCAATCAGGCAGCGCCCTGTTGGCCGTGCCTGGCTCCCCGTGGCAGAGTCCAAGATGGCGGTCTCCATGCAGCGGGGCTGCCCGGTTGGGGGGAACGGCCTTTGGGCCGCGTTGCTTTGCCTAGGCTGCCGCCTGCTCCTCCCCGCCGGGGCCAGCAGCCTGGGGGCCGCGGGAGATGCCGCCGCCCAGCCGCACCGCCGCTTCGAGTACAAGTACAGCTTCAAGGGGCCGCACCTGGTGCAGGCGGACGGGTCGGTGCCGTTCTGGGTCCACACGGGCAGTAAGTACCCGCCGTTCCGCGGCCAGCCGTGACCTATGACCCCCGCGACCCCGGGAGCGACTCCCTCCAGTGGGGGAGGGGGGCGCCTGCCTCCTTGGCCCCGCCCTCCGCCCCCCAGTACGGCCCCCTCCGGCCCCGGGGGGCGCCTGGCTCCATGGACATATCCCCGCTCCGCTCGTATTGGTCCCCTATGACCCTGGGGGGCGCCTGGCTCTATGGGCATGATTCCCGGACTACTGGGATACCGCACACAAACGTAGATGCAGCTTGAGGCTCTATAGTCAGAGTTATCCACAGTACCTAAGCTCGCTCCCACCAACAGAGACCCCGGTGCAGAGCGTTGGGGGAGGGGGTGTTTCTATAATCCTAAACCCCCCAAATCATCCCCCCTGTGCTGTGTCTGGTAACACAACTGGCTTTGGGGATCACAGTAAAAGTTGAGGCATTCAGGGTGACTATTAACAAAAAAAAAAGTTTTTCATCACTGTACTAAGGCTGCAGCTCTGTGTCATTACAACCAGGTATGTAATGTATTTGTAGCCTTGTTGGTCCCAGGATATTAGCGAGACAAGGTGGGTGAGGTAATATCTTTTATTGGCCCAACTTCTGTTGGTGAGAGAGACAAGCTTTCAAGCCACCCAGAGATGGTCTTCAGATCTTTGAAAGGTACTCTGAGCATCGCAGCTAAATGCAAGGTGGAACAGATTGTGTAGCATATGTAATTAACACACATTTTGAGGGAGCTTAAATTCATAACTGTACTACGATGCTTGGAATATATTTCCCTGATCTGAAGAAGAGCTCTGGTGGCTCAGAAGCTTGTCTCTCACCAACAGAAGTTGGGCCAATAAAAGATATTACCTCACCCACCTTGTCGCTCTGATAAATATGGTGTCATTTGTGGTAGGGCGAATGTCAAGTCACTCTAAAAAAAATTTTTTTGGGAGAAAGACTGATGCACATGTAGCCAAATTCTTGGAACTAGTCAAGTGACACTATGGCATCTGGTCTGTATAGCTATAAACAAATTAGGGTAGCTGGCAACTTTGGTCATGTCCTTGGCATATGCTTTCATCACATTTATTGCATAAAAGAAACTTGGTGCTGATGGAATATCTTTCCATGATCTCCAAGCACTGTATTATTGTTAATGAATTAAGCCTCACAATGCACCTTTTAGACAGGCAAGTAGAATCTTGCATCACAATTGTGTCTGGTGGCACCTTAAAGACTAACAGATTTATTTGGGCATAAGCTAACAAATCCATTAGTCTTTAAGGTGCCACCAGACTCCTTGTTGTTCTTGTGGATACAGACTAACACGGCTACCCCCTGATACTTGGCATCATAATTGTGGTATAGATAGATTTGGCCTTTACCTCACTATCTGTAATTAGATACCTAAATAAGTGGTTTGACTCTTAAAAGGTGTGCTGAAAATGAAGCTACTAGTTCAGGTTCCTCAGCCAGTTATTTTGAATTGACTTGCTCAAGGTCATGCAGGCAGTCAATAGCAAGCCTGATAATAAAGCCAAGAGTAAATAATCACTTGATAACGCTTCCATTTGCTGTTTATCTTCTACAGTAAATGTATGTGTATATCGGCTCTTTGGCTACAAAGCAGGATTGGGAGTTTCAGGTTGTTTTTGGCCTCTTGTATGGATTTGGACAAATCACTTAACCTCTCTATGCCTTAGCTGTAAAATTAGGACAACATGAATCTGAGGGAGATGTTAAGAGGCTTTGTTAATATTCATAAAGCAATCTGAGATTTTTGAATGTTAAGTATTATATGAATATAAAGTGCATATTGAAATATGAAAACCAAATCTTCATTATGGTTTAAACAAGATAATATAATAGGCAACAATTTCCTTTAAAATCCATGTGCCTCCTTTCAAATATTATGCTTCAGTCTGCACTTTTTATTTTGTTTTTATTAGTAACATTACTTAATTGTCAAAACAGGTTTACTTACTATGTAACATGAAGCCCTTTCTTGATATCAGGAAAGTGTCCTTTTGTACTGACTGTTCTGTCACTGATACAGAAGCACTTGAAACAAATCGTGGTTACTTTACAAAAGAATGGCCATACTGGATCAGACCAGTGATCCATGTGGCCCAGTATACTGTCTCTGTCAATAGCCAGTACCAGATGCTTCAGAAGGAATGAACGGAACGGGGCATTTTCCAGTGATCTATCCCCTGTTGTCCAGTCCCAGTTTCTGGTAGTTGGAGGTTTAGGGGCACCCAGAGCATGGGGTTGCGTCCCTGACCATCTTGGCTAGTAGCCATTCATGCACCTATCCTCCTTGAGCTTATTCAATTCTTTTTTGAACTCAGTTCTACTTTTGGCCTTCGCGACATCCTGAAGCAACAAGTTCCACAAGTTATCTATGCTTGTGTGATGTTCCTTTTGTTTGTTTTAAACCTGCTGCCTATTAATTTAATCAGATGACCCCTGGTTCTTGTGTTACATGAAGGAGTAAATAACACTTCCTTATTCATTTTCTCCGTATCATTCATGATTTTATAGACCTCTATTGTCCCCTGAGTAGTCTCTTTTCCAAATTGAACAATCTTTTAATCTCTCATACTGTGGAAGCTGTTCCATCCCCCAGTCATTTTCATTGTCCTTTTCTGCATCTTTCCAATTCTAATACATCTTTTTTTGAAAAGAAGCGACCAGAACAGCATTCAAGGTGGGGGTTACTGTGGATTTATATACAGGCATTATGATATTTTCTGTTTTATTATCTAGCCCTTTCCTAATGGCGCCTAACATTGTTAGCTTTTTTTGACTGCTGCTGCATATTGAGCAGATGTTTTCATTGCATTATCCATGGTGACTGCCAAGATCTCTCTTGAGTGGTAACAGCTAATTTAGGCCCATCATTTCATGTGTATAGTTGGGATTATATGCTCAGTGTTGATAAGTGCAAAGTAATGCACATTGGAACTTTGTCTGCTGTTTTGTAGCCCAGTCTCCCAGTTTTGTGAGATCCCTTTGTAACTCCTCGTAGTCACCTTTTATGTTCCATTCTATGCATCAGATGAAGTGGGTTGTAGCCCACGAAAGCTTAATACATTTGTTAGTCTCTAAGGTGCCACAAGTACTCCTGCTCTTTTTGAGTAATTTTATATCTTCTCCAAACTGTGCTTCCTTACTGTTCATGCCTTTTTCCAGATCATTTATGAATATATTGATCCTTGGGGATCCTGATATTTTCCTCTCTCCATTCTGAAAATTGACCATTCATTTCTACCCTTTGTTTCTTGTCTTTTAACCAGTTACTGATCAATGAGAGGACCTTCCCTCTTATCTCATGATTGTATACTTTACTTTGGTGTGGGACCTTGTCAAAGGCATTCTGAAAGTCCAGGTATACTATATACACATGCATCCGACGAAGTGGGTATTCACCCACGAAAGCTCATGCTCCAATACGTCTGTTAGTCTATAAGGTGCCACAGGACTCTTTGTTGCTTTTACAGATCCAGACTAAGGGCTTGGCTACACTGGAGATTTGCAGTGCTGGTGGTGGCTTTACAGCGCTGCAACTCACTCACGGTCCACACTGGCAAGGCACATACAGCGCTGTATCTCCCTGGCTACAGCCCTGGCTGTACTCCACCTCTGCCTGGGGAATAACAGCACTGGAGTGCCAGTGTAAACAGTGATTAATCTTACTACGCTGTAACTGACCTCCAGAATTTTCCCATAATGCTTTTAACTAAAGAACTCTTTGTTTTGTTATGATGCCTCTCTTTGTTTTGTTGTGAACTCGGGCTCCCGGAGCTGCTTATCTAAAAAAACAAACACAGCTACTGTTTGCTGTGAATGAGGCAGGCAGGGGGATGAATGTCCACAGCTAGTGTTTGCTTGAGGAGAGAAACAGCACGGCGGGGGTGGGGGGGAGGGGGAAGGGAGTCGGTCGGAGCAGCTGCTTATCTGGTCTGAAGGCTATTTGCATTTAAGAGTGGATGAGGGGTCGGGGAAGTGGTCGGAATTTGCAAGGCAGGGAGCTGACAGTGTTGGCTCCAAAAATCCACTCTCTCTCTCTCTCTCTCTCTCTCCCCCACGCTCCCTGTCACAGTCCACCCCACCCCCCTCTTTTGAAAAGCACGTTGCAGCCACTTGAACGCTGGGATAGCTGCCCATAATGCACCACTCCCAACACCGCTGCGAATGTGGCCACACTGCAGTGCTGGTAGCTGTCAGTGTGGCCACACTCCAGCGCTTTCCCTACACAGCTGTATGAAGACAGCTTTAACTCCCAGTGCTGCACAGCTGCAAGTGTAGCCAAGCCCTAACACAGCTTCCCCTCTGATGCTATATACACTGGATCACCTTTATCCATGTGCTTATTGCCACTGTCAAAGAATTATAATAGATTGGCATAATTTCCCTTTCCAAAATCATGTTGACTCTTCCCCCAACAAATTGTGTTCATCTATGCTCCTGATAATTCTGTGATTTACTAACTACACAGTAGTTTCAACCAGTTTGCCTGGTACAGAGTTTAGGCTTACTGGCCTGTAATTGCCAGGATTTTCTTTGGAGCCTTTTTTTAAAAACAGCTGTTAATTGGCTACCCTGTACTGTTAATTGGCTACCCTGTAGCTGGTACAATGGTTGATTTAAGCATTAGATTAACTACTACAGTTAGTTCTGCAGTTTCATATTTGAGTTGGTTCAGAACTCTTGGGTGAATACCATCTGATCCTGGTGAGTTATTACTGTATAATTTTATCAATTTGTTTGAAAACCTCCTCTATTGAGACCTCAATCTTGAACAGTTCCTCAGAGTTGTCGTGTAAAAAGAATGGTTCGGGTATGGGGAATCTCGCCCATATCCTGTGCAGTGCAGGCTGATGCAAAGAATTAATATAGCTTTGTCTTCCCAGAGTGCTCCTTTAGCACCTCAGTCATCTAGTGGCCACACTGACTGTTTGGCAGCCTTCCTGCTTCTGGTGTACGTATAAGGTGTTTTAGTTTTTGTGTCCTTAGCTAGTTGCTCTTCAAACTCTTTCTTGGCTTGCCTTATAATGTTTCACTTGCCAGAGTTTAGGCTTCTTTGTATTTTTCTCAGTAGGTCTTAATTTCCAATTTTTAAAGGATGTCTTTTGGTCTCTAACCACTTTTTACTCTGCTGTCTAGCCACAGTGGCATCTTTTTGGTCCTCTTACAGTTTGGTTGGTTGTACAGTAGGACCCTGTTTATCCAACCTAATTGGGACCGGCGCGAGATCGGATAAGCTGGAGAATGGGGAAAGTCTGAGGCTGCACCCGCAATCTAGCTACCGCAGGAGTGATCGCCTTCTTCTGGACCTGTATGTGCTAGTTCTTTGGTTAATATGGAGAGACGGATAATGGAGTGTCAGATGAATGAAGTTTTACTGTATACATTTAGTTTGAGCCTCTATTCTGGTGTTTTTAAACAGTCTCCATGCTGTTTGCAGGCATTTCACCCTTGTGAGTGTTCCTTTTAATTTCTGTTCAATGCCTACTTCCTCATTTTTGTGTAGCTCCCCTTTTTGAAGTTCAGTTCTATTATGGCTCTTTTCCCCCTGTAAGGATATTAAATTTTATGGTCACTACTACTGAGCGGTTCCGCTATATTCACCTCCTGGACCACATCCTTTGTTCCACTTGGGACTAAGGCCATGTCTACACTAGCACTTATGTTGCAAAACTTTTGTCACTGAAGGGTATGAAAACACCCACCCCCCAAAGCGATATAAGTTTTGCCAGCATAAGCACTTGTGTCAACAGGAGATGCTTTCCCGCCAATATAGATACTGCCGCTCATTGAGCTGGGTGTATTACATTGAGGGGAGAGCTCTCTCCTCTCAGCATAAGGTGGCTACATGAGTGCCCTTACAGTGGCACAGCTGTATCAGTACAATTATGCTACTGTAAGCTTTCAAATGTAGACATGGCCTTAATCAAGAATTGCCTTTCCCCTTGTGAGTTCCAGGACAAACTTCTCCAAGAAGCAGTCATTTAATGTGTCTGCAGATTTTATTTCTGCATCTCTTCCAGTTGGAAATCAAATTGTTTAGTGACATGTCGAAACTATACTTTAACAAAGTAGATAGAAGTTTTGGCTTGAACAGTAGATTTATTGTACACTGTTTAGTTAATTTCGACATTTTCAGTGATGGTTTAAAGACTTGACTGTGCTTCCAGGAGGCAGAGTGCTGCTCCAACCATTAGCAGATTACTATAAAATGTACTGCTTGCATCCGAAGAAGTGGGTGTTCACCCACGAAAGCTCATGCTACAAAACATCTGTTAGTCTATAAGGTGCCACAGGATTCTTTGCTGCTTCTATAAAATGTACAAACAGTCTTTAGCTAGTAAGCAAGTATCATTCTGAGTTAGTGTATAGAAACTATATAGAATTTCTGTGATGGAGTTAAATATAGGATATCTGGTTAACTCATGGGAATGTTTGCTTATTGCAAGCATCCATGGATAGATGCAGATGTTAGCTTGTCTTTCTTGAAGTGTATCTTCATTACATTTTATAAAGGATACTCAGATTATCTGTTACTGTGGCTTGCTAAGTTTTCTTTAGAACTACAAAGAGAAACTATTTAAACTACCTGTAGAGTAACTCCTCACTTAACGTTGTAATTATGTTCCTGAAAAATACAACTTTAAGCGAAACAGTGTTAAGCAAATCCAATTTCCCCATAAGAATTAATGTAAATAGGGGGGGTTAGGTTCCAGGGAAAAAATTTTCACCAGACAAAAAACTATATATTATATAGATATATGCACACAATATACGTTTTAAACAAAGAATTTAATACTGTTCACAGCTATGATGATTGTGAAGCTTGGTTGAGGTGGTGAAGTTAGAGGGTGGAAGATGGAGGGATATTTCCCAGGGAATGCCTTACTGCTAAATGATGAACTAACACTCAGCTGAGCGCCCAAGGGTTAACATGTTGTTAATGTAGCCTCTCATCAAGGCAGCACGAACAGGAGGGAGGGGAGACAGCATAGCAGACAGACAGACACCCACCTGGTGTGTGGGAGAGATGCACACTACCCCTTTAAATAAGCTGACCCACTCTTAAGTGCATTGTCTTTTTAAGTGGATCAGAAAGTTGAGATAGCCGCTGCTGCCCCAGGCTCTCTCTGTCTCTCTCCATCCGTGTCCCCTCCCTGCTCTATATGGAGAAGGGGTAAGCGGGGTGCAGGGGGGAGAGGGACACCCTGACATTACTCCCCCCCCCCTCCTCTCCTGCACAGCAAGCAGGAGTCTCTGGGAGCAGCTCCAAGGCAGAGGGCATGAGCAGCAGCACATGGCAGTGGGGGAAGGGACAGCTGACCCACCGATTGATAGCGTGCTGGGTGGCTGCAGCACAGGGAACTTAGGGGAGCAGAGAGCTGATGGGGGGCTGCTGGTCCACCCTGGTTACAATCCCCCACCAGCTAGCTGCAATGGGCTGCCCTTCCTGCAATTAGTAGACAAAGCAGGCAGCTGCCAAACAACGTTAGAAGGGAGCATTGCACAACTTTAAATGAGCATGTTCCCTAATTGATCAGCAACATAACAGCAAAACGTTAACTGGGATGACTTTAAGTGAGGAGTTACTGTATTACCGTAGCACCTGAAGGGCCCAACTGAGCTCAGGTTCCCATTGTGTGAAATACAGTACTGTGTAAACATAGAAAGAGAGAGCCTCTGCTCCAAAGCGTTGCACTCTAAATAGGCAAGACAGCCAAAAGGTCTGAAAACAGAAATAGTTTTATACCCGTTTTATAGATGGACACAGAAAAATTAATTGACTCACCCAGGAAGGCTGTGGCAGAAGGAGAAAACTGAATCTTGATCTCCTGAATTCAACTCCAGTTCCTTAACCATAAGACCAACCTTCCCCACAGGTTGTCCGTTGCTATCCCAGATGAACTTGGAGTGAGGCACTGTAAAACAAAATTTTGAATTATGAGATAATAAACAATGAAATGTTAAATTTAAGCATGTTACTACTTTACTTGCCCCATAACTGTTCAAATGTTAAGTTCTTAAAAACACAATCTGAAAACAGTTGGCCCTTCAATTAGAGGGACCATCTATCTGCAAAATTATAAGGTAAAGTGTGCTTAGCAAATCCTTATAATTGCAGAATGTGCTCTTCATGTTCTCTCATATGTTCACTGTTGATTTTTTTTTCTTTTTTCTTTTTCAGATGCCATACCTAGTGCAGATCAGATTCGAATAACTCCATCTTTAAAAAGCCAGAGAGGATCAGTGTGGACAAAAACCAAGTCTATATTTGAATACTGGGAGGTTGAGGTGACATTTCGAGTGACAGGGAGAGGCCGGATTGGAGCTGATGGACTAGTAAATGAACTTGATTTTAATTTTGAAAACAAATTTGTTTTATAAATGTAAATCTTTATTTATGACTTTATTTAATTTCTGTGCACAGGCAATCTGGTTTACTGAAGGTCAAGGCTTAGAAGGTCCGGTTTTTGGGGCAGCTGATACTTGGAATGGTGTTGGCATTTTCTTTGACTCTTTTGACAATGATGGAAAGGTTAGTTGGAAGCAAACTCTTATAATAAAGGTTCCAGAATGGTTTCACTTTTACCATTTTATGTTCACACATGCTTATACTTTTTGTGAAAAATGAGCTGTTTTATATCGGGGTTTTTTGGTTTTCAGCTAGATGGAGGTTTTTTAAAGAAGAGAAAATGAAGCTTACAACTTTTCTGTTGTGCAGTTTCCTAAAAGACTCCTTTTTGATCAGGTTATGTTTATTTATTTAAAAAAAAAAGCTGAAGCTTGAAAGATTAATCTTGCTGTAGTTTAGGATCAATGAGGACCAGTTCCTTTGCTAGATTTGAAGAGAAAATGGTTTTGATAGTTATACACTTTTAAACCCCTTGTACTTTATTAGGTCCTAATGTTTATGCATTAGGAGAGGGATACTGGCATATGTATGCAGATCAGGAAATACACGTTTTTGAAGCTTCTTTATTTTTGATTCTTCTGCATCCACCTGCCCTGTACTCTACCTACCATATATACTCGTTCATTAGCCCATTCGTTTATAAGCCAACCCCACAAGATGGCTAGGTAAAAATAGCAAAAACTGTATGACCCTTTCATAAACTAACCCTATATTTCAGGGGTTGGCAAACTTTGCCTCCTGGCCTGTCAGGGTAAGCCGCTAGTGGGTCGGGATGTTTTGTTTACTTGGAGCGTCTGCAGGCATGGAGCCCCTCAGCTCCCTGTGGCCCTGGTTCTCCATTCCCAGGCAATGGGAGCTGCGGGAAGTGGCGCAGGCAGTTTTAGTTCTGTCTCCCTAGCTGGAGAAATGGGTAGTGAGGTGTTATCTAAATTCCTTGCCCCTGTCTACTCTTCGGTACCTTTCCACTATCTGGAAAGTGGTTTCTTAAGTCCTAAGTGCTTACTACTTTTATAGACACTGTTATGGTACTACCAAGAAGTATACCTGTGCTCCTGGTATTTTCTGGGTTTAAAAAAAAAAGTAACAGTGGGAAACTAAATGTGTATAAAAATTATATTGGGGCAAAGGCCTCATTAAGGTTGACTAGTTAAAATGAGTAATGGAATACAGTAGCTAATGTTCCAACAGCAGTGTTAACTTTGCATGTGTATCCCTGTGTCTTTTCTCATCTAAATATTAAGGCATTTTTGACATCCTAAAATATACAGAATTTGCAGTGTGACAGAGTTGCTTTAGAGATCCAAACTTTTGTATCATTTGTTGAAGATTTTTTGTAATAATGTCAAACTATGTAAACTTAATTCCTTTTTTGGGGAGAGGCCGGGGGGGGGGGTAATTCTAATAAGAAGGTCATTCTTATGGATTCTGATAGTCAAACTTTACACCGTAGACAGACTAGAATAAATTCTTCAGTTTTGAAATACTGTAAAGATAGTTCTGACATATGCTAACCATACCTATTTAGACTTCTGTGCTTTGTATTATGACATTGGTGAGATTTTATGTTGTGCCTCTAAAGGGTATAGCACAGAACTCCCAGCCCAGGGACAAGGGGTAAAGATGCCTTTAAGTCACCATTATGTTCCCTCAGTTTTGGGAAG
Source organism: Mauremys reevesii (assembly GCF_016161935.1). Classification (NCBI taxonomy): domain Eukaryota; kingdom Metazoa; phylum Chordata; order Testudines; family Geoemydidae; genus Mauremys; species Mauremys reevesii. The sequence continues at coordinate 21,295,668 of NC_052628.1, read as the reverse complement.
GTCTAGGAACCAGAGTGGACCCTGGAATCTAATTTAATAATCCTGGAGGACTGAGTTGTGGCATCCTGTCACTGCTTATGGACAGCAGTGCTGCTCAGAATCGCCACAGCATTATGTCTCGGAATGTATTCTACACTGAGTTTTTGAGAGGGTCCTCAAAAGACAACCTGTGGCTGACTTTCTCAGTTCCTGTGCCAGAGGAGTCCTCTCTCTGGCTGGATCCAAGTCTATTTGATTGTCTTTACATAGCTTTCGCTCCTTAACTCTGCATATGTGGAGTGGAGCTGAGGTAAGAATTGAACCAACCCAAAGTCTCATGAATCATGCCCTCAAAGTCATGAAATTGATTTAAAAATAACAAGGTTTTTTAAAATTCTCTATCTCGGTCTTCTGCTTTTTGAGCCTTAAGTTTCACTTGTGTCTTGTTTTCCATATTTTCTTTGCAACCATGGTGGCAAGAATCTTCTTTCTTTTTTTAAATGACAACTAAGATACTCATGATTTCAGGAGCTGGAGCGTTGGAAAAAACACCAAATATCACAAGACTTGTGATAATATTGTGGGATAATATTGAAACTCCAGCATCTGATGTTAAGATCTTTTTAAGGAGCAAAAACTGTCTTTTTATACTCTTTGATTTTGATTTTTTTTTTTAGGTCTTTTCAAGGCGTTATATTGCCTTTCACTATTTGTCTACATCTTATTTTCAGACATGACCTTTTACAGAAATCAGCTTGCTAGTTAAGTGTTAGCGCAGAATGCTTCAAGTTAGGAGCTCATGTAATCTCTTCTAAAATACTTAAAATATTAATTGAGTGTTCATTGGCATTTGTAAACTTAGTCTGAACTATGTGCAAATATTTAAAAAACTCATTAGTTTCAGTTGAATAGTGCCACTTTTAAACTTAAATGAACAATTAAATGGTACTAATAAAGTACTTTAACTGAACTAAAACATTTAGGCCTTGTCTACACTGCACACCTTACAACAGCCCAGCTGCGCTGCTGCAGCCACACCGTTGTAAGGTGCGCACTGTAGCTGCTGTGACAAAGTTCCTCCTCTGCCTTGGTGGGTCCTGTGCTTATTGGCAGATTTTGCTAGCCTCAGAGATCTTCCTGTGTTGGATCAGGAGTTGGAAGGTTTTTGGGGGAACCCAGGCTCGCCCTCTACCCCGAGTTCCAGCCCATGGCCCTGTGGTGCAGCTGGAACAGGTACACGACAGCTACAATTCCCTGGGCTACTTCCCCATGGCCTCCTCCCAACACCTTCTTTGTCCTCCCCACAGGACCTTCTTCCTGATGTCTGTTAACGCTTGTACTTCTCAGTCCTCCAGTAGCACGTCCTCTCACTCCCTGCTCCTTACGCACACCTCACTAACTGCAGTGAGAGCCTTTTTATACCAGGTGTCCTGATTAGCCTTCCTGCCTTAATTAGTTGTAGAAAGTTCCTGAGTGTTCTGGAACAGTCCCTGTTACCTTACCCAGGGAAAAGGGACCTGCTTAACCTGGAGCTAACGTAGCTACCTTCAACCACTCTCTTGTAGCCATCTGACCTTACCCTGTCACACACCGCTCTTTGTCGCTGGGAGAGAGCTCTCTCAGTGACAAAATAAAACCACCCCAAATGAGCGGCAGTAGCTTAGTTGACAGGAGAGCGGCTTACATCTGCCTTCCCATGTTGGCAGCAGAACGTTACCCTCCAAAGTCTTCATCTCACCCATCCTTTTTGTAGGCTTTAGTTTGAATCCAGAGTCTATAGGTCTTGCTGTGTCACGCTGCCTCTGGGTTTGGTGTGATTGATTACCCATCAATTGCAGACATGAGTTTCAGCCTGGCTTTGATTTTCCTTCTATTGTACCTTTGTTTTCTTTTTAGGGTGGACTCTTCTTACTTTGTTAGGGCTGTTGTCTGCATCTTCAGCCTTTGGTGTTTGAACTCTATTTCATCAAGACAGGCTGCTGTTGCAGGTTGATTTCATCATACATACATACATACCTTATTTACACATCTAAACTAAACTAATAAGATTACAGCAGGGTTTTGCAAAAATGAAGGTTGCAGCAGGATTTTACAAAATGGAGTGAGTGTTTTAAAATGGAGTTTGAGTTACAATATGGCCAAGTGTAAGGAATGACAGAGTGAACAGAAGCTACAATGTAGACAAATATAATGAATGGCAAACAGTGAGCAGAAGTTACAATGTTGAAACAGTGCAAGTTTCAGTGATTTAAGCAGCGTACAAGGGCAGCTGGCGAAAGGCTGGCTCTTAACAAGCATCTTAATTGTCAATTAGCCAGTTATTGGGGTAACTGGTTTATGAATGAATGTTGTTTCATTCAAACAACTTTACTTATGAAGTTACATTAATAAAGTGAACAATTAAAAACAATTTCATTAATCAGTTCTACAGTTTTAATCCATTTGTGTACCATATTCGTTTTATATTATTCTAGTTTTTGAACCAAAATGTCATGTTGTACCAAGTTAAATGCCTTACAGAAATCTGAGTATATTATGTCAACACTATGACCTTATCAACCAAACTTACACTCTCATCGAAAAAGATGAGTTACTTTAACAGAACCTATTTTCCATAAACCCATGTTAATTGGCATTAATTACAATACCCTAATTTAATTATTAATCAAGTCTTTTATCAGCCACTCCATTATGTTGCCCAGGATTGATATCAGGCCTACAGGCCTATAATTACTCAGGTCATCCCATTACCGTTTAAAAAATTGGCAGATATAGCTTTCTCCCAGTCTTCTGGAATTTTTCCAGTGCTCCAAGACGTATTGCAAATCAACATTAATGATCCAGCGAGCTTCTCAGCCAGCTCTTTTAAAGCTCTTGGATGCTTATCATCTGAACCTGCTACTTTAAAAATGTCTAACTTAGTAGCTTTTGTTTAACATCCTCCAAAGATGCTAGTGGAATGGAAGGTCAGTCCTTCACCTACTGCTCCTGTTATAGTGTTTAGGCGTGAAATGCTGTATCTTTATTGGATTTTATCATCTTTCAACTAATACCTTCAGTTTTTATTCTTGCAATTTGATAATTTAAAAATAAATAGTAAACATGAAAATAGTATGCCCATAACTGAACTCCCATACTTTTTTTCCATCACCAGATCTTTTATAGAACAAAATATATGTCTCCATAGCCTACTACTATGCTGTTGGAAGGCTGCTAATGATATTGTATATTGAATCTGTTTCTAATTCGTAAAATTACTTCATTTAAAATTTTTAAACCCTGTTTGTTCATGTGGTTTGTCTTTCAGAAAAACAATCCATCAATAATTGTTGTAGGCAACAATGGAAAACTCTTTTATGACCATCAGAAGTAAGTCTATTAATTTTATTTGAATGTGATAGACCTGTGGTATTGATTGCTGAAATGTTTGGAGGCTTTTTAAACAAGGTTGAAGACACTTAATTTTTATTGGTAAGAGAATGTCAAATAGTTTTTGTTGTGTTCCATGTAGGTGCACATGCCAGACAGCGTGTGTGTGTTATAATATAACTGCATTGACTGAAATCACCTAGAAGCATACACTTTTTCTACAGATTGTCTTCTTCCATGGGGGTTTGAATCTGAGTAGAACTATAAAATGCTTTTTTTGTTATTGGAGAATCAGTATAATTTAATAGCTTTGATTTTTTTTTTAAAGCCTCTGTTGTGAATTTAGCAGAAGCTGCACAGGAGTGCCAAAATTTGTTTTAAAATAGCATGGTGAATGTTGTGGTAATATAATACCAAGTGTACTGGGACAAGGTGGCTCAGATAAACTGGTGAGGTACAGAATTTTTCATCTGTAGCTCATCCAGTTATGCCACAAATGCTCAGTGATCACAAGTAGCTACCAGTTGACAACCGACATACCTCTGTGAAATGAATTGGTGGTCTCATTCAGATTCCTGATGGACAAATGTCTACATCACATTTGACACCCTTGTTAGCTGTCTGCGTAGAGAGTCTCCGGGAGTGGTCCCTCTGGGGCAGTACTGAAGCACATTGGAAAGGTAGCATTGGGAAGCTTGTACTGCCTCTGCCCATGTTTGTGTCCTGTGCTAAAGGACCTCACTTCACTCCCAGTGCTGTCAATCCTAAACCTTTTGTAAATGCAAAACTTAATTTAACTATCCAGAGGGCTTTTGTTCTTGCATGTCATTTGTAATTCACTAAAATAATGAAATTTTCATGCCTTTTTTTCTAGCTAGTACATAGTAAAGATGTAGTTCAGTAAGCAGATTCTCTTCTTTCATAGTGATGGTTCCACACAAGCATTGGCATCTTGTCAGAGAGATTTTCGTAACAAGCCCTATCCTGTCCGAGCAAAGATTACATATTACCAAAAAACACTAACTGTAAGTACTCTGGTAGTCTTGAGATAACACAGTACATGATTCAACTTCTGGAGCTTTTAAGTATGAAATTTTCTTGGCTTTTTTTTTTTTTAAATGAGTTCAAGTGAACTGTAAAACTTATGAAAATGAGGGACTGATAGAAATCAGATAAAAGTATAGTGTTGACAGCCACTCTGCAAGCTTCCCTAACTCTGCTATGCACCTGCAACATTCTTGCTTCTACATTCCAAGGCTGCTTTTGGCAAGTATGCCCAGTTTTGTGGTGTTTTTATGATGTAAGGAAATGTCCAAGAAACTTTTTTAAGTTTGTGATGGAATGAACCCACTCCAGATGGAGAAATGGCACTAGGATGAGGCAGCTATGAAATAAATGTGTGTTCTATTTTTAACCTTAATTCTGGGCTTCCATAAAATGTGCCCAATTACCAAGTTCTAGAGTAGTTACATGAGCTAATTAATATGTTCAACTCTTTTGTTCAACTCCAAAAAGCAAACACCAGGAAGCCTCAGAAAAGATGCATCTTTCCTGGAGCCCTAAACTGAGTGGGCCCTGACACTTGCTAGTACATTAGCTCTCAGGGCTGTTAGCCCAAGCACCTCGGTGCATTTTGTGGTGAAGGAGGCGGTCTCTAAGCTAACATCCAAATCCTTGGCTGTACATTGAAGGCAACCCTTTGAGTGGCACCAAAAAGCATACAGGAAATTATTACATTTGTCAGAACTTGTGTAATACTCTTGCATGCTGGATAATAGAACTACTTCTGTTACCCCAGTGATGCTTAGACTGAGGCTCAGAAGCTGCAAGTGGCTCTTTGCAGCATGATATCAAAACACTGTGTGATTGGTTAATAATTTAGAATAGTTAATAATCAGGATGCTTTTACTATGCTATTACCCAATTGTAGTTGATAAAATAATAATACTTGGTAAGTCATTTTGCTGTGAGAATAACACATAAATTAACATATATAATTTCCCCCTGTCATACTGTTTAAATATGAATATATAGTACTATGGTAAATGAAGCCATGAATTCTCCCCATTGTGGCTCTTTTGGGTAATGTTGATCGCTAATTTGGCTCCTGAACCACTGACCTCTGAATATCACTGAACTGGGGAGCTACCTTTGAATTAGAATTTTAGTTTTTTTCTTCCATTGCTACACTTTGGAAAATTAAGTTCTAACTGCTTTCTTTCACTGTTGGTGTCCTTTGGTATAAAAGATCTGTATTTCATACCATGTATGTCTAATGTATAATCTTTTATAGATTTATAGAATAAAGTAGTAATGCATTTGTTGCATACTCCCTAACTAGAACTTTAATAGCTAAAATTCTGAGGGGTTTTACTAATGCCTTATTTCTAGAGCCTCTTTCTAACTTACCTAATGCACTTTTTACTTTGCTTTATGCACGTTCCGTGCTAATTAAACTGGCATGTTTTGAGCATCAAATTCAAATTTGTAGGTGTAATCTAGGTGTCTTTCTTTCTAGGTAATGATTAACAATGGCTTTACTCCAGATAAAGAAGACTATGAATTTTGTGCTAAAGTGGAAAATATGGTACTACCATCCCAAGGGTACTTTGGAATATCTGCAGCCACAGGGGGGCTTGCAGGTAATATTTTTCACTGTATTTAAGTTTGAGGTTCATGTTGATGAGCTGTGACGTATAGGGCTTCAGTAAATCATTACTTGGCAACTGATATTTTAAGATAGAATGAGGCTAGTTGTAAATGACGGGATGTCGAAGGGGGTTGGTATGGAATGATGGTGACTAGCTGAAAGTAAGAGTCTAGGCTGTGCTGGCCATGATAGCTGTTTGGCCTGTGTGAACTGACTTGCTGATCACTCTCTAGTGTCTATTAAACAACTAGCTAAGCTGCAAAGCCATCACCCTAATTAGCAGTACTTGGAACCCTTGTTGGTGATCCTTATCTGTAGGGACAGTGGACTGCATATTAGCAGGATAGTCTGAAAAAGCATGCACAACTGCTGTCTGTGCTGCATATGTTTTATGGATGTGAAATCAAGAAGCCAGCACTGCCCAATGCCTGAGTAATTGGTCCTTGTGTAAGGATCAGTTCTGGGTTTGTATGAGTAATGGAGTGAATGTTGTCAACCAGTGGACGGCACAGTTACTATTGCAGTCTTCCTTTACTGTGGTTTCTGGCCCCATAATATAGATACAGTGGTCATGACCTCCCCCCAAACCACCTTTTATGCTTTGGCCTATTTGTGGCTAGAGCAGAGACTCCTTTAACTGTATGGAGAAAGACAACACCCTGTGCACCTGCTCTGCCTGTGCCACCTCCACTCCTTGCTCCCTGTGCAGTCCCACTGCCCGCTCTCTGCATCTGGGTGAATTTTAGAGGACGTCAGTCTCCAACAGTATTAACTGAACACCATTCATGAGTACTAAGCTCACGGGGGGGGAAAAATCTTTAGGGGATATATGAAAGGAATTGTTGAAAAGATAAACTTTTTTAAAAACAAACGCCATCTATTTGTTTAGGTTTGAGATTTGCAACTTGGTAGTTTCATCCCAAATAAAACAAAGGAGTATTAGAACACTTTAAAGCCAGACTGACTGTACTTCCCAACTTCTTTCTTTGTGTGTGTGTGTGTGTGTGTGTGTGTGTGTGTACACACATAAATAAGTGTTTTGTTTTTATTATATATGTGTATGTTTTGTTTTTTGCGCGGTTGGGTGGGCAGGCAGGGGACAGACAGGTGGAAGGGAAATTATCTAATACACTAGTGTGTCCTTGTAACTTTTTAAAGTACTATATTAGAAGACTTTCTCGCTTTTGTCTTTGGTATGCCATTCCTCTGGGCTACAAATCCAAGTGACCAACTAATGAGAACTGAGATGGCATACCACAAAACCCCAACAGTCAAAAGAAGGCTAAAATTTTATTGTAGTAAATCAGAAACATCAATAATAAATGTATAATGCGTTAGAAAAAAATATTTCATAACTAATATTGGTAATTTAAATACTAGTATATTCAGACTAATTTGATGTATTTGCTTTTTATCCAGATGACCATGATGTACTGTCTTTCCTAACTTTCCAGTTGACTGAGCCTGGGAAAGAAGCAGTAAGCATCTTTATGCACTAGAATATATAAATTTTACAGATGTGCGTATGTTCAGCATGTGGCTGGGAGTCTATTAAAATGTCAGCATTGAAGCACCTTATTTCATGTTTTTCTTTTCTCTTTCAAAATGTTGATGTGGGTATACAATCTATCATCTTGGGAAAATGAAACTAATACAATATAACGTCTGAATAGTAAAATGTGGAAAAATCTTAAACTAGACACTTTGAAAGGGCACTGAATTAAATTGCATAGTTTAAAAAACAAAATATACCTGTTTTGACATATTTATATTAATAGTGAAAATTTTAAAAATTTACTTTTCACTATTTCTCTTTCCTGGAAAATGCTTGGCCAGTTTCACTTTCTACTTTGCATGGCTCTTGTTTAGTGCTGTAGTATTTGTTCACAATGTCTGTCTGTCTCTCACAGTAGAAAGTTCTGATGTTTCTAAGTGCAAAAAAAATTTCCACAAATACAGTAGGAAAAATTAAAATGGTAGGAATCATAATAGGGATGTGTAGTGTCTTATAATATCAACTTTACACTCTGAAGTATGTGTTTCCATAAGTGTAGATCTTATAGCAAGTAGCATGAGTGTTGAAGCATGTTTGATTGCCTCCGAATGTGAACAAATCTTGACAAGAGAGCCCCTGGGAGATGAGATTTGTTGGAAAGAGGACTGAAAATGTTGAGGATTTCTAGTAAATATATAAATACCTTGTTTTTAAAAATTGTTTTAAAGCCTATTCCAGAAGCAGAAATTCCTGAGAAGGATAAAGAGAAATATCAAGAGGAGTTTGAGCATTTTCAGCAAGAACTGGATAAAAAGAAGGAAGAATTTCAGAAGGATCATCCTGACATGCAAGGGCAGCCAGGCAAGTTAAATAAACAAATTATTAATTGTCAGGGGAAACACATTATTAAACCTGAAGATGATGATATCCATGCTCACGATTACATTAGCTGTGCTAGTGTATTTAGAACTGGGGCCCAGTCCCATAAATCCTGAGCTCCCCCAACTCCCTTTATGTCAATTATTTTATCCAGAAGTTCTTTGGACTTCTCTATGCCAAGGGATTGCTGAAATATTAACAGACATGTATGATGTTCCTTTGTAACTGAAGGAGTGAATAGAAGTCTGTGTGCCTGTGGGGTGATGGGTGGACAGGTGGCTTTTTAATGGGCTGGGAAAAAAGTTTGACAGTTTCTTGTAAATTTATTGAGAAAACTAATCTCTTCTGCTGATCTGAAAGTAAGGAGCCAGGCAAATGTTTTCTGTGGATCCTCTTTCTGTCTGTGATGTGTTGGTTGTTAAGGCCCTAATTCAACAGTCTATCCTTGTTCAGTAAAGCCTTTGAGCATATGTTTAACTTCAAGCAGATATTTGAGTCCCATTAATTTCAACTCTGCAGAAATAACTAGCATTGAAATATTAAAAATACCAGTAACTCTTGTTAATTCAGGGTTAGATTTGAAAGTTATGGCCTAAGTGTATTATATACCATACCTCTAAGAAATAGTACTCCCAAATTATTAACATAATGGTATTTAAAATATATGTACCTATCAGTAGGCTCCAAAACCCATATTTAGGATCTTACACCTGTAGCGCCCAGTGACTTAAATGAGAATTGTGAGTGAGCTGGTCTTAAATTCAGGTCATTTATATTTAGATGCCTAAATATGGATTTAGGGACCCAGTTTAGAAAATTTTAGCTATACCAGGTCTCCTGCTAGGATCATCTGTTTTGTCCAGTCATATGACCACCCTGCCCTCCACTTTGCATTCCTCCACTGACTCCCCCTTGCCAACTGTATCACGCTCAAGCTTCTTGTCTTCACTTTATAACCCTCTACCATTTTAGCCCCACCTTGCCTTTCAAATCAGATTTTTTTTTTTTATTGCGCAGTTGACTTCAGCTTTTTCTTGGCTACTGAATGCTGGTTTTGATCGACTGCTTTTCTCCCATTCCCACATTGCCTGAGAAGAACTCCTGTCAAAATTTGGAAAGAGACCTCTTTATCTCAAAATTCTCCTTAAAATGTACTTTTACGATTATTCCTTCAAATTGCTCCTGATTGACAATGGTTAGGCTGGTGACTACCGAGACCACTATGACTACTAATTTACGTGAACTTGTCTGTCTATATTATGACCTTGTCTTTCTTGCACGTTGTCTGAATCACAGCTTGAGCTTTCTGAAGCAGGGACTGCCTTTGGTTTGGGGTTTGGTTTGTGTGTTTTGGTTTTTTTTATTGTGACTAATACAGAAGAGGCTCTAATCCTAGGCTGGGGTTTTGAGGTGCTGCAGGTATTAATATAAATACAAAAATGAGTGTACTCATAACCTCTGGGTGTTTTTTGGGTCTGAGGTGAACTAAAACTCTATGGCATATGATTATGCGTGCACATATTTGACTGTCTGAAAATGCAGAATTATAATGTCACTTTTTTGTTTTGTTTTAGCGGATGATTTCTATGAAACTGTAAGTGATCGTGAATTGAGACAAATCTTTGAAGGGCAGAATCGAATTCATCTTGAAATCAAGCAGCTTAATAGGCAGTTGGACATGATTCTTGATGAGCAGAGGAGGTATGTCTCTGCAGTAACAGAAGAGATTACCAAAAGAGGAGCTGGTATTCCAGGCCAACAAGGACAGGTGAACTCAAAATGTGTATCATTGTTAATATGTTGACATGAATTCAAACATAATCAGTTTACTACTTTTTTACATGCATAGCTCTGTACTCTGGCATTGACCATTTTGGGGGGGTTGTTTTTTCAGGTCTCCCAACAAGAGCTTGACACTATTGTGAAAACTCAAGAGGAGGTCCTCAGACAAGTGAATGAAATGAAGTAAGCGTGTGTCCTTAGTATCTTGTTGAAGACCTGATTCAGATTTCTCTTGCATTGGTTTTACAAAGGTCTAACTCCATTTTGTACTTCATTGTAATTCTTCCTGATTTAAACCAGTTTAGGACAGGTCAAACTCAAATCTGAAAAATTTCTACATGAGTGTAGAGGGACATTCATGTACAGACAGTAGTTAAGTGAGCCTCTTTAAATTTCTCTTACATAGGTACATGAAGGATTAAGATTTCAGACGTTACTCTGACAATATGAGGTTAAAGGGACATCATCAGCTGGCAGGCTAGTCAATTTTTAAGAGGTTTCAGGTTACTGCACTTGCCTCTGAGTCCACGTGTCAATTTTTCTGTTTTTACAATCTCATTTTCCTGGGTTTTTTGTTCTTAAAAGAGTAAACTTCTTCCCTATTTCATTGTGGAAAAGGAGCCGCACAAACTGGGAAACTGACTGTGGAGGGGAAACAGTGAAAGTGACTTTTGAGGAGTGTTATAGAAAATATTTTCATAGCATTTGTGCTTCCCAGGCAAATTACCTTGGCCATAGCAAGATCCTTTGTGGACTTATGAATCATCTCATTTCTTTGATTATACAAAGCTCTTCTTCCCTGCATATAAAATGCACACAGTAAACAAACTGAAAGACATTCTCTTTTCTCTAATCTTTCTGTCACCACCTAAAATGGCTGTGTTTGTACCATAATAGCTTAAAATCCAAACTAATTTTGTTTATTGAAAAGTAGACAACTTTTTAATTTGGCTGATATTTCTCAGTCTTATAGCCTCTTGAATTTGGCTCTGGACATAGTAAAAATAGATTTTTTGTTTGTTTGTTCATGTTATTAATATTGTATCACTTTTGGTTACTGCTCTCCCCATGACATAACACTATCTATATGGGGGATTAGTTTGGTATAACTGCATCGCTCATGGATGTGGATTTTTCACGAGCAACGTAGAGGTGTATAGTGTCGACCAGATCTTGGGGGGACACATGCTCCATCACGGCTAATCGCCATTGATGGTCTTATCCTTCCTGAGCTTATCTAATCCTTTTTTTGAACTCAGGTTTGTACTTCATCATGAGAAGATATTTTAGCAATGTAACTATCTCAAAAGACTGTAACATTAGTGCAGTGACTTTCAACCTGTGGTCCACGGACCCCTAGGGGTATGCAGACTGTTTAAGATTTCCAAAGGGGTCCACACCTGTATTTGAAATTTGTTAGGGGCCCACAAATGAAAAAAGATTGAAAACCACTGCATTAGTGAATTCTGGCTTCTGAAAAAAGTGTTTTCTGCCAGGCATAGGTGTTTTTCATGCCAGGAGCAAACACATGAAATTAAATATTTCCAGTATCTGTGTTAGTGTCAAACAAGTTTATGTTAAGGAAGTTAGCTTTCCAGGGACATCGACTAGCACTGTTCAAAAGTTCATACATTTTAATATTTTTTGTATGTAAAAGTTCAGAAGTTACCATTCAGATAAAAGTATTTTTTCTTCAGTATGTACATCAAAAATTATTATGATTAGATCGGTTGGATGTATCTAAGTGTATCTAATCTTTATTGCTCTGGTTTACCATTCCTCTTGCTTAAAGATATCTAGCTGGATGTTATACCTACTAACTTTATTAGTTGGGGATTGGTCCTGTTTTGAGCAAGGGATTGGACTAGATGACCTCCGGAGATCCCTTCCAACCCTGATATTCTACGGTTCTGTGATTCTAACTTCATGGTCTTTTTTGCCATATAACTTCATTTGATCACTTGTTTTGAGTGAAGCAGCTCTGCTTGAATTACTTTTAGGGTGTGTGTGTGTGTGTGTGTGTGTGAAAGAGAGAAACATGTTTTAGATGAAGTGAAGAAGCATAGCTCCTTACCACAGTGGTAGTTGAGATGATCCCTTTCCTAGTCACTATGTTGTCTAAATGGCTCCACGTTGATCTGTAGCCTGTCTTTTAGTTTGCATCCCACAGAATTTTTTTTTTACGGTTGTTTGCATTTTTAGTCACATAGACTACTCAAATCTCTGTAAGTCTTGTATCATTGACCTTTGTTGTTTAGACACTCCCCAAACCTCTATATTTAAAACAAATATTTAGTATCCCAGTGAGGGGCCCAGTCCTGCTCCTGCTGAAGTCAGTTTCCCATTGAATTTAGTGGAATGAGAGTTCAAGGACCAGACTTGAAAAAGTACTGAGCGCAAGGTTCCCTCTAATTTTTTCCATCCATGTGCAGAATGAATGTTGTTATATGCACCAGTATGCGTGGCAGGGGTGGGGCCGAGACGTTCGGTGTGTGGGAGGGGGCTCAGGGCTGGGGCAGAGGTTTGGGGTATTGGGGGGGGGGGGAAAGAGCGGCTCTGGCTGGAGGTGTGGACTCTGGGATGGGGCCGGGGATGAGGGGTTTGGGGTATGTGCCGCAGGGCTGTGGCAGGGAGGAGGACTCCCCTCCCCAGCCCTCTCGCCGCTGCAGCAGTCCCCGGACCAGGGCCACGGGAGAGGCGCCTCAAACTCCCCCTATTCTCCCCCCCACACACATACCTCTCACCTCTCCAGGCCCCTGTGGCTACATGGCTCTCCTCATCAGGTGCGCAGTCTTTGATAGGCTCCTGTGTGGCCGCACAGGCGTGCGCATTAGAGGGAACACAGACTGAGCACTCTCAGCTGGGGCTGGATTTTCAAAATAGTCCAGTGCCTCTTGTGAGTCAGAGCTTCTGGGTGTTGAGCACTTCTGGGAAAATTTGTCTTAACTCTTGAAAACCTGGCTCCAGTTCTATGCACTGGGGCCTTCTGAAAAATTCCGACCTAATCTACAAAGAAATCCTATACAAGAAAACTAAACTGTGTACTGTGTTTATAATGCAAAAAGTTAAGAAAATATCAACCGTAATTACCTCTAATCATAGTGTTCTCGTACAATATCTGATGCCAAGCTGCACATTAAATACAGAAATGTTAACTGTAACTTCAGATTTCCTGAGTTCTTCATGTGTCATGTCATTGTAAGAAACATGTTAATACAATCTCCTGGATTTTTGGCGGGAGAAACATTTAACAATCTCGCAGTCAGAAAATCATTTGCCTTTCAGTAACCGCACTTCAAAATAGATACATTGTGCATCTTAGCATGTATGTGTTTGTATTCATTTAACTTGTTCAGATATTTATCGTTTTAGAAATGAATGTGGCAAGTCATTGTAAAAAATGGATCTATCAATTAATACACCAAAGTGTCTTTTGTGTAGCACAATTAATGACATTGGAGGTAGAGCAGGGCAAAAATATTTTGGCAAATAGTTTATTTTCTGAAAAATACGGTTTTGATCAACTCAAAACTATTTGCCTTGAGTTTGACTAATAGTTTCGACCGAACCCAAAAAATCAAAACCCAAAAATTTCAAAACAAAATATCAAAAGCAAAGGAGGACAAGATCCAGAAAATGGCGGAGGAGGACAACCACCTTCTTTATAACCTTTATCCCAGTTGGTAAGGTACTCACCTGGGTTTTGGGAGGCCGAGGTTCTATTTCTTCCCCTCCGCCTGATGTGGCAAAGGGATTTAAAACTTGGTTTCCCTCACCGGGGTGGGGGCAGTCATCCTAGCCATTGGGCTATGGGATATTCTGATATGGATCTTTCTCAGTCTGTTCTGTTGAAGATATTCTTTTTTTTTTTAAAACGCTCATTGGGGTAGGGACTTGAACTTAGGGCACTCACCTAGGATGTAGGAGACTTAACTCCTGCGCTATAATCATTCTGTCTTTCTCTGGTCCAGTGACTGTTCAATGTAGGGCTTTGGAGTGGAGCCCGGAGCTGGAGCGCGGGGCAGTGGAGCTGCAGGATTTTGCCTGGAGCTGGAGCAGAGCCGGAGCACAGCTCCAAAGCCCTGGTTCAGTGTCATGAATGATGAATTGCTACTGTGAATTACAGTTGTCTCTGTGCCAGGAAAAGAGAGTGAGAATTACTCGATAGCCTGTTAGGGCACTTACCTAGGATGTGAGGGACCCAAGTTCAAATCCCTACTCCAATGACTATTTATAAAGAGTGGAACAGTTCAACAGGCGAGATTGAGAGACACCCAAATAATACATGTTTAAAAATATCTGCTCACAGTTGTATATTGACACACAGCTACTCTTATTTGAACCTTTTGTAAACATAAATTATCACTTTGTTCTTTGGTAGTGGCTTGTAGCTTAAGTATTAATAAAACTATTTAATATTGGGAATTTTCTGAAAGGCATGTTTGTACATTTTATTCAAAATTTTTCACAGTTGTATAATTTAATTCCTTTAACTTTGTATTCACAAAAGTTAAAACATTAATTATCTTTTGTAAAAATTTTGCAGACAACTTTATGCTATAATTATAAACAATTGTATTTTGCCAGTATTAATAGTTCAAGGGAAACATCTTGTAATTCATCTAAGTAGGTCAGGTTTTTTGTAGAACGAAGATTAGAGTACTTCCATTTTCACTCTTGTTCTTCCAGGAAAGCTTTTATTTTAATATTCTTGACCAATCCTTATGCCAAGCAAGTAAATTAGATTTTCTTGTTAACATTGGTAGTCTGCCCTTTCAGTGACTACTTATTAGGTACGCATTTGCGTAACATCTTTATATTTTCTGCTTAGATTAAAGAAATGTCTTATGTTATAGATAAGGAAATAACAAAAATGAACAGCCCACTGCTGCTTTATTGGTCATCCCTAGAGGAAAAGGACTTATTGTCAAAGTAATTTTCATGTCAAGATTTGCAGATTTCTTAATCATCTGATTACAGAAGAATCCTTACTAGTGTAGACTATAGAAACAAACAGCATGTTGTCTTTGAAGGAACAACATAATTTAAATTTGACATGGCCCACATTTATTTAGAGAACTTAATATTTTCTTTTAATAACAAAAATGGATCATAGTTAATTTACTTTTTTTAATATTACCCCATCATGTATTCTTAGTGCTAGAAGTCAGTGGTTGATTCAGAGACTTAGAACACCTGCTCCCATAAAGTCATTCCATATATAATGGACATAAATTATTACAAAAATCAATGTACTGTATTTGTACAGATTTCATTATAACAAGCGTTTATTAGGTGGAGGTCACTATAGCTGTTGAATATAGCTTGCATGGCTTAGATTACAAGCAAAATTATTTCTCAAATATATGCAGTCTGTTCCAGAAAAAAGACTTGTAAAAGTAATTCAAACAAAGGCCTGCTTTCACAAATTGACTTCTGATATAGTGATGATAAAAAGAAAACTGGGGGTGGGGGGCGCAGAGGAAATATTGGATGAAAAGTTCACTACTCTTACTTAGCATGTATACAGTTTGTCACATTCAAAGTTTTATTTAGGCTTGGAAGGATTAGATTTTTTTGTAGGTAAATGTCTGTAAATGACAATTTTATACACACACACCCCACATCCTCCTCCCCCCTACACACACAAACTAGTGAAAAAATATTTCCATCAATGATGATCGAAATTTCCATATAGGCTAAGTGAGAACTGCTGCTTGAGAACTTATTACAGTTTGATTTAAGCATATTTGTATATTTTGACATGTGGTGATTTGTGTTTTAATAGCTATAAAGCTTCAACTGTTCGAATCTCAATATCTGCTGTCATTAAATAATTGTCAACCCTTTTGCCTGATCATAATTTCCCTCAACTGTGAAAATTTAAATAGATTAAAAATAAAAATGCTTAAAAATAAACACTGATATTATCTCTCAATTATTTAAAAAAAATCGAATTCTGCCAAGCCTAGTTATTTTTCTGATTGTTGAAGAGGAAAAATAAAGAAAGATTGAGAGTTGTTTGTAGGGCCACTTTGGCTAGTGTTGTTAGCAGTGGCTGGCAGAAGGAAAATGGCTTCAAAGGGTAAATCCCTTTTTCTCATAGTACATTTTGAATTGTGTTCAGAATGGGAACTTATTTTTGGCAAATACCAAAAGTCATGCAGTAACTTATGACTGACAATATTTTGCTTATTGTGAAGTAAATCTCCTGGAATTATCCGTTCTAAATTTGAAATTTAACCAGGAAGAGCAGACTGTAACTATTCTTAAAACTCACTTTTTCTTTAATAGCTTTTAAACAGAGTACTGTGGAGAGGGATACTTTTTATGTTAAGTTATTATTTTATCTTTTTGTGAGAGACCTGAAATGAAAAGGGGATTCCTGGGTTTTGTCATTTAAGAAGACTGGTGGAGAAGAAAAGTAGAATTCTTGAAAAGCTGTACCAAGGAGAAATATACCTAATAATGAATGAAAGTCTACCATGTTGTATTGGTTGATTTTTTTTTTTTTCCCTGAGCCTCATAAAGAAACTAAGGATAGTAACCAAATTCAAGAAACAGATGAAAATCTAATTGTCAGCTCATGAAAAGAAGAATATTTCCATATTAGTAACTGAAAGAAACAAATAGATTTTTAGGCTAGTCATATCTAAATATTATACCAGTATGGTTAGTAATTAAATAACTTGAGTGCTTCTTATTAACTCAGTACTGGTTATGTCTGGGGTAAAACTGAGATGAGTGTTAGCCCAGGATATACAGTACTGATCAAATTAAGAATCCTCCCCACCAAATGATCTAAATACACTTTACTGCAATCACAATGAAGGGAGAAACCTCTAGTGAGCTGTGGTTTAACAATACATATACTACTACAATCAAAACCACTCACAGAATCTGCAGTGATAAACAGTATATTTGTGGTGTAGTGCTTGTAGATATGTATGGGGCATTGTCCTGTTACCTTTTGGATACTTATGCTTTTTACATTTTCCCCTTACAGAATTCCAAAAATAAAAGGACTGATCTTGAAATTATAGTTTAACGATGTGACTGGTAATTAATGCAAAAGTTAGGGGATGTTTAAAGTTTTAATTTGTATTATAACTATTAATTATAATTACTTAAATTAACCATTACATTTATAGATGATCGAACACTAGCAGCAAAACTTGATCTTTGCTTTCACCTCTAGCTCTTACAAGAAACATAATCCTATTTTGAATTTTAAAGAATGTATAAAAATGGTTTAACAGTCTTTCTAGTGTGTGGAATTATACGCATTGGTAACTGCAGTACAACAATGGTAAACATCCAAGCCAGATGACTTGAGTTTTTTTAGATAGAAGTTGAGTCACAGACCATTGGATGAAGAGTTAAGGCTTTACATTCAGATAGTTGTCAAGCTGTCTTGTCTGAACAAAATGTAAAGTTTAAAGTAAATTAAATCCAAGATATAAATTTTGATTATTCTGTTAATAATGAAGGGATTAACATTCACATGATAAATGTTTTAGCTGTAGACTTTAATCCTCTTTGCAACTGAAAAGAAGCATCACAATAGGGGAAAAATTATATGAACATATTGATAGAGGAGCATGTATGTTTTCTTCATTGATTAGTTTATATTAGTTATGGAGTTTCAACTTTTTGTGGATTTAATTTGATTTGTTGTAACAAAATGAATTCATGTGAACACAGTATTAAGTATTACAGTAGTGTATATAGGGAAATGAGTTTCTCATGTAAAAGGTAATCATGGAACATGAATGGCCCTAAATCTTTTCTTATCCCTAAAGCCTCTTCTTTATTTCTTACATGACTGCATTATTTTTATTTATTTATTTTGGGGGAAACAGCTTTTAGTTTCCTTAAAAGATAGCATTATACCATGTTTATCCTAAAGCCTTGGTCAGATCCACAGATTCAAAACATTTCTTTGAGACTTCATCAAAAAATAAGCCAAAGCAGATGCTTAGCAAAAGAATATTCACCATAGAGCTGATTTTACTTTTACTATAGCTTTGGGACATGTTGCACTCTACAAAATTAAGATTCTTCTGCTCAATGCAAGTTTAAAAATAGGTATTTTGAAAAACAAAGTGCTGCACAGATATTTATGGAAGCTATAAAAAAAAAGTGTCCTACCTTTTGTTTGTAAGATGTTAAATTGAAACTAATCTTAATAGGTTATAAATATAGCATGTATGCAAGGGGGGATTTTTCAGGAACTGCCCTATGCTGAAACAAGTCGTCTTTTTGTTTTCAGAAATTCCATGGGTGACACTCTGAGGTTGGTCAGTGGAGTTCAGCACCCTGGCTCTGCCGGAGGACTCTATGAAACAACTCAGCACTTCAATGACATCAAAGAGCATCTCCATATAGTAAAGAGGGACATCGAGCATTTAGTACAGCGAAATATGGTAATTTGTGTACTACTAGTGTAAAGAATGGCTGCGGAAATTCAGCATATGGCTGTTAGTGAAATGTTGGGAAAAGCCAGCATGTAATTTACTGAACAATTAATCTTTCATTAAGCTGCTCTACTGAAACTGTTTTGCCTTAACTGCATGATCCGTGTTTTGATAAGATAGGCATAAAAAGCATGATATTTTTAACTGCCTTAACTTAAAATCAGATTTATAATGTGCATGCAAATCTTGTATTAATGTAAATGGCCAGTTAAATGCACAACTGCCCATTTGAGCGTGCACAGTTCTCAGTGTTTGCTGTTGTGGTAAATGCACACTCAAACACAAACATTGTTCAGAATCTGATCAAAAATAAATGTTGTGTGACCACTTAGAAGATAATTCCTCAGACTACACTAGAATTTTTATTTTTTTCAAATTGCATGAAGAGGACCTACAGCAATTGTCATAGCTAATACTTAATAATTAGAAAACCCTTTTTATTATAAAGGTACCTGTATGTGCATGGGGGGCACATACACTATTTTTATCATATTTGCAAAGCAAGGGCTGCCATCGTTTAAAAACCCCAGCTGTAAGAAGCTATGTGGGAATTGCCGTCAAATACTGCATGTTAGTTGCTTTAATATTGTTGTTTGAATATTTATGTATACAGTAGCCTAGAACTTGTTACCTGTGGAATCACTCAGACTTGGTGGGGTGCGTGTGTGTTGGGTTTTTTATTTTGTTTTGAATGATGCAATGTTTTCTTTGTAAGCTGGGAACATTGATTCAAATGACTTCCTATTTGTCCATCTAATGTATTTAGCAGAGCTCCATCCATAATAGGCCTGTTCTGTCTTTGGCAACAGGCCTGAGATGCATTCGGAGTATGAATACATCTCAAATAGTTTTTGGCCATGCCATATTTCACTTCTGTATTTACAAAGCAAAAACGCTTGGAATTTCTGGAAAACTGAAAGAAAAGGTTGCACCTTTTGTCCCACAACCTGATGTGTTCCCCTAACAGTGGCACATGATTTTTCTTTTCACCAGTTTCTAAGACCATAAGTAACTGGCTTCAGCATGTGCTTCAGTAATAACATCATCTGCAGACTTCCCAGCTGCCTCTGTTGCTGCAAGGAAAGTCCAAGCATGCTGATGTGCTTTAACATGGAGAGTGTCTATTTTGCATAGAGCTCAGGCATTTGGAACTTCCCAACTACGATCCAGATTAGATAATTCAAGGCCCCTTCACCACTGTTGCGCTCAAATGGCTTACAAGGCCTGCAAGAAATTATTTTTTAATTATTATGTCTGGGGTGTTTAACTAAACATGTATCCTTGTACTCCCAGCCTCCAAGTAACTTCAATCTGTTCAGCTCTCGTACACAAAAATAAAAATTAAAACAAAGTTACATCTTGAGTCTCCTACCCACACACTCCTTCACTTTCCCCTGTTCTTTCTGTAAACACGTATGTGCAACTTTCTTTTGAAAATGTTGTTTTTTAAAATAGCAGTCTTAAAAATTCAATTGGCATCTTTCTGCATTATCTTAACAAATTTTTGCTTTCTAGCCATCAAATGAGAAACCAAAGTGTCCAGAATTACCACCATTTCCATCATGCCTATCTACAACTCACTTCTTCATTTTTGTAGCAGTTCAAACAGTGTTATTCATCGGTTATATCATGTATAGGTAAGTTACTCTTTAAAAGATTGATAAATATCTTTATTTAGGAGTTCTAATTTTAAGTACAGTTAAAGTGACATGATCATATTAATCATTGTTTTCAAAACAAACTTGTATTATTGTTAGATTTTTAAAATATTTTATTATTATATATTTGCACACACTATCGATTTGTCCAGGCTGACAGATTAAAATAGCATAGTCAGCTTTTCTCTTTGATGTATATATCCCTTAGCACAGTGCTACATTGTTAAACTCAAACATGGCAGAGGAATCTTTTTAACTATTTCAGTTAAACTTTCTCAAAATACGCTAATTAAAACTTTTTTTATGTATTGGGCTTGGTTTTCTAAAATGTTTGGTTTGTTTTGTTTTTGGCAGGGGAAGTTGGGTTTTTATTTTTTGTTTTATTTTTTATAAAACCTAAATTTTGGGTTGAATATTCTGTTAACCAATCTGATTAATGTCCCTGATCGTGCCATGCTTGCAATGTAATTGAAGCTTTATTGGAAAAAAAAATATTGCTTATATGAGTAGCCTTCTCACGTAATGAAATGTACTAAGTTCTTTGTGCATTATCGCCTGCTTTTTTTTCTTTTTTCCTTTTTAGGAGTCAGCAAGAAGCAGCAGCTAAAAAGTTCTTTTGATGATCTGTTCCTTTTGTGTGTATATGCCTGCAGTATGTATGCACAGAATATTACATAAGTCTGTAAATGAGGGAAATTCTAGTGTTTAAAATGCTTCAATATTGTAAATTATTAAATTTTTGCTAAACAAAATAAGTTCTTGTTTAAAACGTTAATACTGTGGTTAAAAACGGCCCTTAGAGCAATGGAGCAAGTACAAAGGAAACCTGTGGATCTTCTTTACTTTTTTTTTTTTAACGTTTCTGGTAGATACTGGGATTTGACCATGGTATTCCTATTGTTTTATCAATATGTTTCCAAGGTAGAGAATTGGGGCATAGAGGGCCAGTCGCTGTTGCTGAGTATTTCATGTCCAATGATTTGTGCAGAAAAATATATTTAAGCATCCTGACATGCGAGATTTCTTTTAAATAAAAAAATTGCATTCCTCTAATTTTGGGGAAAAAAGCATTGTTATAAATATTTTATTTGTCATTTGGATTTCAGTTTGGCGATGATTTAGTGGCTTGTAGATCTAAATTTCACAAGAGTTTGTAGAAATAACTTGGTAATTTGTGAACCCTGAAAGCCAAAGGCCTTTAATAACAGTCTGACTAGTAGCTGCTGGAGTGTAGAACAAAGGCTCTCTCTATGCAGAACAAGCAAACAAAGGCTTGTCTCTTATGAGACAATGGGAGAAAACAATACATTCTAATAGAGTGGAGGTCCTTTAAGCAGTTGTGTGGGGATTGTTAGGGTTATAGTAGTTTCATGACTGACCGTAATTCTGTAAAATAGTTAATGGAACCTCTCTGACAAAGAGATAATATTGCTGATATTTCTTAAACTCCAGTTGAGATGAGGGCATATTTAGATTGACAAATGCTTTTATTTTTATAAGCTGTTTCATGAATCTAATAGAAATATCACAGTGGAGACTCCGGTTAATATTTTACATAGTAAGTGTTTGAAAACTAGAAGTTTTGTGTACACGTTTCCCACTTCCTCACAAGCCGTTGCCTCAGACGTGTTTTGCTGTTAGTCCAGCAACTCTTACTGAACCAGTATTGTGTAAGTTAACTAAGTGTTCAGTCTGATGGATTTGAAGATTGTTTAACATTGCTTATCATGTGAACATTTGCTTCAGGGACAAAATGGAACAGATGCTCAAATTAGTAATAAGAAAAGGATTCACTCTACTTTGTTTACATATCCATAGTAATCTGTTCTTGAGTAGCTCTCCTACAGAGTTAAAGTATTTCTAAGTTTCTGCAAGGCACATGATGAAAACTGAACATTGGGACTGTTCTTTTTTAATAACAGAATGTGTTTGTCTCAATACCTGCAGAAATTGTCTAGAATTTAATGTATGTAACTTTGACTCCTTTGGAAGAGGCAACGCATGCTGTCAAGTTCAGTGTCATGAAAAACTATTGGTTAGTATTGTGCCTGAGAATTTGGAGAAATAATAAATCTATGCAATATATTTTTGTTATTTTAAAAATTAAACTATCATATAAACGTAGATGTCTATGCTATACCAATAAAGTGTGATTAGATCCATTCCACACCTATTTGTATAGCTGAAGTATGTGATACACTAAGTAAACTTATCAAACTATACCATTTATAAATTATGGGAAGGCTTTGTTTACTGTAGTGATAGGAGAAACTACTGCCCCACACTCATCTACATAGATAAAGACAAGTCAGTGGCAGAACCCTTACTATAGCCTAGAGTAACACAAGGCAGCAATTAATCTGCTCTCTTCTCTCACACCAGTAAGTATTTACAGATGCCTTGGACTAAACTAAATTAATGAAGAAAATGCCAGTGTTTTATCAGAATGTTGTATTGTAGTTCATTATCTTTACAACAATGCACAGTATTATTTCTTTCACCTCTGGTGCTGGAACATGGTCAAACAAACAAAACCCCCACTTTCATGATAGATAAATAGTTTGTATGTTCTCCTGAAAGAATAGATCTCATACGGTCCTACATTTGGTAAAATGATGTACAGTTCTTAAAGATATCTTCCAATTAATACAATCTTGTTTCTCCATTTTGTGAATCTCTCAACTATGACTTATTCAATTTGAAAATTAAAATGTTGAAGCAACCAGTGGTATTGTATCTTGTGTTGGGAAGAGGAAAACACTGGGGGAAACTTTTGCAGTTTCTGAATTAGCTCACTATCAAAAATTATATCTACACTATCATGTTAAATTAAAATGCATTTATGCTGCGGAGGGACCTGATCCCACAGGAAACAGTAGCAGTTTGCCATTGACTTCTGTGGAAACAGAAGGCCCAAAATGTGCACCTTTCAAAAGGTGATCACATCTAATTCTAGCAATGAAACAACAATTCATGGGTTATCCTTGCTACTTGCTGGAGGGATGGAAAGTATAAAACATCTTGGTAATTACTTGACTTTACTCTCATTCCTACCATGACTTTAAACTGTGGCTTTTTCGTCAGACTATCTTGTTAGCTAAAATACTGTTTCATTAGTGCCACTAAGTGTTGCAATGTTGTGTACAAACACACTTGCTTTTTTCAAACAGGAATTGAATCTTAGAGAGATGAAAAAACTTGGAATCTAATTTTAACAGTTTGAGGAGCAAATTAGCCTGGTCTGAGTCTTAAAATTGAGTGTAGCATGATAAATGGCACATGGAAATGGAAAGAGAATCTCAACCCAAGACATCTGAGCCCTTTAAGCAAAATGCAAAATCATGGTTATTTAAATTGACTGTTTCCTATTTGAGAGACTTTGACTTGTATTGATGTATAATTACTGTAACACTGAAAAGGTTGTCCATCTGTTGTTTTGGAAGAGAAGAACATAACCTTATTTGAATAAAGATACATATTTTAGTAAATGTTTTCCCTCTGAATTTGGTACAGTAACTCCTCACTTAACGTTGTAGTTAAGTTCCTGGAAAATGCTACTTTAAGCAAAACTATGTTAAGTGAATCCAATTTCCCCATAAGAATTAATGTAAATTGTGGGGGAGGGGTTAGGTTCTAGGGAAATTTTTTTCGCCAGGCAAAAGACATTACACACACACACACACACACACACACACACACACACACACACACACACACACACAGTATATATTTTAAACAAACAATTTAATATTGTACACAGCTATGATGATTGTGTAGGTTGGTTGAGTTGGTGGAGTCAGAGGTGGGATATTTCCCAGGGAATGCCTTGTTGCTAAATGATGAACTAGCACTCGGCTGAGCTCTCAAGGGTTAACACATTGTTAATGTAGCCTCACACTCTACAAGGCAGCAGGAATGGAGGAAGAAGACAATAGAGGCATGGCAGTGGCTGCAAACATTCCCTGCAGAAACTGAACCCAGGCAGATGAACCCACACTGTCTGCTGGAGCGCACCACTCCCTCTGCTTTCCAAAGTGCTGGGGATGGGAGGGTGTGTGTGTGTGTTTGTAGGGGGAGGGGGAGCATCTCTACACATACCTTTGGAGCGATCGATCCAGCGGGGTTGATTATCACGTCTAGTGAAGACGTGATAAATCGACTGCTGAGCACTCTCCTGTCATCTCCAGTACTCCACCGGAGCGAGAAGCGTAGGTGGAGTCAACGGGGGAGTGGCAGCAGTCAACCTACCGCAGTGAAGACACCATGGTAAGTAGATCTAAGTACATCAACTTCAGCTACGCTATTTTCATAGCTTAAGTTGTGTAACTTAGACCAACTTAGCTCGCCCCCCACTCAGTGTAGACCAGGCCTCTGTGTGAGAGAAAGAGAGACATGCATTGCCCCTCTAAGTAGGCCAACCCCACTCTTAAGTACACTGCCTTCTTAAGTAGATCAACAAGTTGAGACAGCAGCTGCTGCCAGCAAGCTCCCTCTGTCCTGAGCTCTGTCCTGTCCCATCTGTGGAGATGGGGTACAGGAGTGTGGGGAGAGGGACACCCTGACATCAGCACCCCTCTTCCCCCACTCCCACCCCCTGCACAGCAAGCAGGAGGCTCCCAGGAGCAGCTCCACGGCGGAGGGCAGGAGCAGCACATGGCAGTGGGGTGCAGGACACCTGAATGGCCAGGCAATTGATAGCCTGTTGGGTGGCTGTGGCACAGGAACTTATGGGGGCTGCCGGCCCACCCTGGTTCCAGGCCCACCCCAAGCTAGATCCAATGGGCCGCTCTTCCTGCAAGCGGTGGACAAAGCAGGCAGCTGCCAAACAACGTTATAAGGGAGCATTGCGGAGCTTTAAACAAGCATGTTCTCTAATTGATCAGCGACATAACAATGGGATGAGGTTAAGTGAGGAGTTACTATATAGCAGTCAATGAAGTCACTTCAAAAAATGTTCATTCTATTCCTCATGGTGTCACATTCCATAACTTTGGAAAATTTCCTGGGCAGGCGAACTGTAAAAATTCTCTAACTGCTGTTGCTGCTTGGCAGAGATTGGATGCTTTCTGGGATTAGGGGCTCAGTGTTTTTAATTTACAGTGAAATGCTGATCATGAGTGTATCGAGCCCTTAGTGCCCATTGGCCTGGGGACTGAGATTCCACCGATTTTTGTCTCTTGGTTTAATAATACAAAATGCTTACAATGAGGATTAACTACACTAATTCTAGTATCAATTCATTCTGTGGAAAGGAACGAATATCCTTTTTATCATGTTCTGTTAGCTATAGCTACAAATCTTAGCGTTTGACTAATCTCAATCTACTTCAGATCTGCCATTGATTACAGTAGTAGAGTTACACAGAAATTTAGGATTGAATATGGCCTTTCTGTATCAGCTAAACATTCAGTTCCCGATTTCTGCTTTCACTTAAACCAGTGTAACTCCACTGCCATGACAGTATAAGTGAGATAGGAGTTACTTGTCTGTCTCATTTAAGATATGCAGTAAGAAGAACGATGAAGGGTGGTGATAGGGTGCAGAATGGTATTACTGCCTGTTAGGTAGAATAAATAAGATTAACGACTATGTTTAATTCACACACAGTTGTGCATCTAAGTTGACAATTTTGGCCCGATAAGTGTTTTCATTGAGCTTCATAACAAACATCTTTTAAAGAGAAGCTGGAATAGTTCACACCTCTCTGCTGTTTCATTCTGTCAAAGACAAAGACCTCTTCTACACTAGAAAGTTGTACTACTTCCTCTTTACATGTATAGTTAGATGGCTATGGATAAAATGGTACAAACCTCCCTAGTGTGGATGTAGTTATTGGTCTAAATGTGCTTTATACCAATATAGCTATTCCTGTATGGGAAGGGGGATAGCTACCAGTAGGAGGCTTTTATATATATATATATATATATATATATATATATATATATATATATATATATATAAAATATACTGGTATAGCAGTGTCCAATCTTGTACTGGGACTGGTATGACTATTGGTTTAAAAAAAATCCAACCCCTAACAGATATATTAGTACCACTTCGAGAATAGACTGCTCCAAAGTTTACATTGGTTTGCAACAGGGCTGTCAAGTGATTAAAAAAATGTTAAACAATAATATAATACCATTTATTTAAATATTTTTGATGTTTTCTACATTTTCAAATGTATTTCAGTTATAACAGAGAATAAAAAGTGTACAGAGCTCACTTTATATTTTTTATTACAAATATTTGCACTGTCATAAAGGAAATAGTATTCATCTAATACAAGTACTGTAGTGCAATCTCCTTATCATGAAAGTTGAACTTACAAATGTAGAATTATGTACAAAGAAATGCATTCAAAAATAAAACATTATAAAACTTTAGCGCTTACAAGTCCAATCAGTCCTATTTCTTGTCTCTGCCAATCGTTCAGACAAACAAATTTGTTTACATTGGCAGGAGATAATGCTGCCCGCTTCTTGTTCAGTGTCACCTGAAAGTGAGAACAGGTGTTCTCATGGCACTGTTGTAGACAGAGTCACAAGATATTTCTGTGCCAGATGCACTAAAGATTCATATGTTCCTTCATGCTTCAACCACCATTCCAGAGCACATGCTTCTATGCTGATGACAGGTTCTACTCGATAACAATCCAAAGCAGTTCAGACCGACACATGTTCATTTTCATCATCTGAGTCAGATGCCACCTGCAGAAGGTTGATTTTCTTTTTTGGTGGTTTGTGTTCTGTAGTTTCCACATTGGAGTGTTGCTCTTTTAAGACTTCTGAAAGCATGCTCCACACATCATCCCTCTCAGATTTTGGAAGGCAAAAATGTTAGAGCTAATACTACTTAATCTTCCAGTGCATCAAAGCTTTTAAGGATGGATGGAAACTATATATACCACAACTACATATACCAAACCACAAGATTGTAAACCACTTTAGATAGTAGGTGATCAGGTTGTTTCCTCATTTGAAAGAATCTTATTACCACTTCCTGAAAATGCTTCCCTTTGACAATTAGCATAATTCTTCTTATCCAGAGCTTTCTTAAACCACGCCTATGGCTTGCTGTCTCTCTGCTAGATGTTTGGTAAGGTAAGGCACCACCTGGGTCTTAAAGGACTTGAGACAATTGTCGTCCAACATGTTGATGATTGTTAGCTTGCTTTGTGTAAACATGAAACAAAGACTGGTAATTTTGCACCCTGTTCAACTCCACAGCCAAGGACCTTGAAGAGGAAAGGCAGTATCCTGTTACCTCTCTCTAGGATGTGACTGGAATGATAAGAAACAGTGATTCTCCATCTATTCTAACTCCTGCTGGCCTTAACAACTGGCCAGTCATAGTTGGTAATATTGAAGACTATTGAAAGATCTAGCAGTGTTAGCAAGGGCAGCTGTCCTGATTGGCTAGTGTCCATAACTTCAGGATGCCAATTCTCCATGCTCTTTCCCAAATAGTAGGGAGTGGTTGCATCCCACATTTGATGCCCTGACAGCCTAGAGAGAGTATGTTGCTCTTACTACAGTAGAGCATATTCAAGTGCTGGTGTTGAAAAACATCTAGGACTTTGAACAAGCTATAGCATAAGGAGTTTTGCGTTACAGCTATAGAAAAAGCCAAGAGATCCTTCTCCAGTGCTCTCGTGACCACATTGCAGAGCCAGCAGAGGACAAAATTGGGAAGGCCAAAGGAGAGCAAGGTTTCTGAGAAGGGTGAATGCTAACTTATGTCAAGTAGGTCCCAAAATATTTCTCTTCCCTTACCTTGAAAATATTAATTCCTTTAAAGTCTGAGAGTGAAGATTACAGAGGTTTAAAATGTTGCAATAGAATTGATGTTCTGTGTGCAGTGGAATGTAAGAACTTAACGGGTGACATGATTACAGTCTGTAAGTATCTCTGTGGGGAACAAATTTGATAACAGGCTCTTGAATGTAGCAGAGAGAAGTATAACCTGATCCAATGGCTGGAAGTTGAGAGAGAGAAACTGGAAATAAGGTAACTTTTTTTTAATGGTGAGAGTAATTGACCATGAGTACAATTTACTAATGGTCATGGTGGATTCTTCATCACTGACTATTTTGAAATCAAGAGTGGATGTTTATTCTTAAAGCTATGGTGTAGGAATTATTTGGGGGAAACTTCTTTGGCAGGTGTTTTACAGAAGGTCAGACTAATCATCACAATGGTCCCTTATGGCCTTGGACACTCTGAATCTGTTTGTTTTCTTGCTGCACCACTTAGTTTTTTGTTCCTGTTTCACACTCATCTCCACTCATTAAATGGAGTATCTGTGTCTGGATGTAGTGCTATGTTAGCTTGCTGTGGGTGAAGCCTACATCTGGATCAAATACACCTCCCATTTTAACACACAAGTAAGTCTTTAAGATTATAAGAGAAGGTTTCAGAAGTTTCACTCCTTGGTATTATACTGTACTTTGTTTTAGAATATATTTTCTGTTTACTCTGAGTTCTGTTTCCACTTGTAAGAGTGATGAGGAATCTAACTCTTCTAAAATTCAAGTGTAATTAAGTATTTAACTCTTCACCTGTTCCTCACCTCTTGGCAACAGAGAGCTACAGGGGGATTTCTTCACATCTGATGTATATTAGCTATGGTGTTTTCCAGTTCTGGTTAAGTATGAAGGTTTCTTTAAGACAAGATAGGCTGTTTGTTCGTGCCTGAATTTAGGTCTGTCAAGTGCTTAGACTAAAATTAGGGAGTAGGGATTGTGACACACTAGTATGGGAAGACAAGGGGGTAAAGTAAACTTCCATGTTTATGTTCCTTAAGTTTCCTTATCCTGCCAACTGCTTTGTATATACTGCCAGAATTAAAGTTAAGAATATGTCCCTTGAATCATTTTCACTATATGTTTGCTCCACTTCTGTGGAACCTAAACTTGGGCAAGCAGCATTAACTTCTCACTGACTTAACCCATGAAAAGGCCTGGTGATCACCCTTTATTGTTACAATCGCTTGAGCATAAGGGCTCTTAAGTTTTTGAGTTATGAGCATTAATTACCCCTAAACATTTTTATGGTCCGTCCAGTCCTGCAAAGGTCATGCCTCTCCAGACCCCAGGGGGCTTATGGAGGGGTCCTCAGGAAGTCACCCTTCTATCAGTCTTCCTCATTTCTTGTGCTGAGACCCCTTTATGGGCCTGGAACGGGGGTGAGGATATTGCTCTGTGTGCCAACCCCTGCTTCCCTCTCTTTGGTCTCATCTGACTATGGTGATTAAATTGCCAAAATGCCCTCTCTCAACCTCGGTTTGCATAGCTGTCCTTTGCCTCTGCTTTGCTGCTTGCTCTATGCAGGGCTTTGGGGGCATTGTTAGCAGAAATTGCTGACAAGGTGATGTGTGAGGGATATGGGTGTTAGAGGCACCTAGGAAGCAGAATTTGGAGGGAGCTAGAATAGGGCTTTGTTGAACCAAAGACCTCTGCTGGTTTGGTGTTTCCTCCCTGTATCAGATACCAATGAATCGGGGTAACTTTCTAACAGGCTTCAGAAGTGGCTTGTTGCCTTTATACGTGGAAACTAAGGGAAGATGGTACTTCACAGTATTTAGCAAAAAGGCAGTTGGGGAGCAATGCTGTAGGACACCATGGTGGGTGTTGAAGAAGGAGACTAGAGAACCTTACATTTCCCATTCCTCACTCCTCCCCATGCAGCATGCACTTCTGTTCTCCACAGCCCAGCTGCGGAAGCAATGTTTTATGTTTCTGAAAGCCAGTCTTGTCAGGTGCTTGAGCGGTGATGGTCAGCATGCGTATAATCTGGAGAGAAATAGCTGGGCAGAAATTTTCAGCTGTAGAAAAATGTTAGGAACGAATACAATCAGAGAGAGTCTCTTACTTCCGTCCTCATGCCCATCTGCTAAATGGCATTGTGCCCGTTCATGCATTTTGACTGGTTTATTACAGCACAGGCTCCAGGGACTTAGACAAGCAGCCTGCATAAAACTAAATGACTTTGTGTGTCCCACAGGAAGCTCCTCCTCCACACTGAACTGGCTAGTGTTACATGTCTCTTCTATATTTTGACGTTTACTTTTATTGCTTTAGGGATCAGTATGGCTCTTTCTTGTTCTCTTGCAAATCCAAGGTGTCTTTCTCTCCAGGCATCCCTTCCCCAATTTAATATATTGTTACCGCTTAATGTCTGAGCTGCAGCTGCATCACTACTACAAAACAGCATGACATTAACGGCAAAAAGACACTAAGTTTTGAAGCACCTCTG
Organism: Mauremys reevesii; assembly: GCF_016161935.1. Classification (NCBI taxonomy): domain Eukaryota; kingdom Metazoa; phylum Chordata; order Testudines; family Geoemydidae; genus Mauremys; species Mauremys reevesii. Next base: position 21,265,123 of record NC_052628.1, on the reverse strand, counting down.
TTCTGCTATAGGGGTAATCAAAGGCTATATAACAGAAACCCTCCTCCCTGGCTAGGCTAGGAACATTATTCCTGTAGACCTCCCATCCTTTTTCTTGTCTAGTGAAGGCTCAAATCAAGAACTGGAAGTTGAAGCTAAACATATTCAGACTTGAAATAAAGTGAAAAATTCTTACAGGGTAATTGATCATTAGAACAGCTTACTTAGGGATGTAGTGGATTGAAATCAAAACTGGATATCTTTCTAAAAGATATGCTCTAGCTCAATGAAATTATGGGCTTGATGCAGGGAATACTGGATGAAATTCTGTGGCCTGTGTTATGCAGGAGGTCAGACTAGATGATCATAATGGTCACTTCTGGCCTTAAAAATCTATGAATCTTCTACCTGGCTGCAAGTGTGGTCACCAGCTAAGCCATGGCTAAACAGAGTAAAAAAGGCAGAGACCAAAAGACATCCTTTAAAAATTGGAAGTCAAATCTTACTGAGGAAAATAGAAGGGAGCATAAACTCTGGCAAGTCAAGTGTAAAAGTACACCGCAACCTCGATATACCACCACCCAATATAACACAAATTTGGATATAACGCGGTAAAGCAGTGCTCGGGGGGAGGGGGCGGGGCTGGGCACTCTGGTGGATCAAAGCAAGTTCAATATAACATGGTTTCACCTATAACGCGGTAAGATTTTTTGGCTCCTAAGGACAGCGTCAGATCGAGGTACAGGTGTATAATTAGGCAGGCCAAAAAAAGAATTTGAAGAGCAACTAGCAAAAGACACAAAACTAACAGGAAAAAAATTAAGTACGTTAGGCGCAGGAAGCCTGCCAAACAATCATTGGAACCCCTGGATGATTGAGGTGCTAAAGGAGCACTCAAGTAAGACAAGGCCATTGTGGAAAAGCTAAATTAATTCTTTGCATCGGTCTTCACTGCAGAGGATGTGGGGAGATTCCCACACCTGAGCCATTCTTTTTAGGGGACAAATCTGCGGAACTGTCCCAGATTGAGGTGTCAAAAGAGAAGGTATTGGAGCACATTGATATATCAAGTATGAGTGGTACATCCACTCCTGTACCAGATGACTGAGGGATAGCTAATGTGATGCCATTTTTAAAAAAAGGCTCCAGAGGCGATCCTGGCAATTACAGGCCAGTAAGCGTAACTTCAGTACCAGGCAAATTGGTTGAAACTATAGTAAAGAACAGAATTATCAGACGCACAGATGAACACAATTTGTTGAGGAAGAGTCAACACAGCTTTTGTAAAGGAAAATCATGTCTCACCCATTGATTAGAATTCCTTAAAGCAGTCGACAAATGTGTGGACAAGGATGATCCAATGAACATAGTGTACTTGGACTTTCAGAAAGCCTTTGGCAAGGTCCCTCCTTCAAAGGCTCTGAAATCATGGGATAAGAGGGAAGGTCCTCTCATGGATCAGTAACTGGTTAAAAGGAAAGAATAGGAATAAATGGTCAATTTTCAGAATGGAGAGGGGTAAATGGTGGTGTCCCCCAAGGATCTAGTATGGGTGCCAGTGTTGTCAATATATTCATAAGTAGTCTTGGTAAATGGTGATATGGCAAAATTTGGAGAAGATAGAAAATTACTCAAGATAATTAAGTCCAAAACTGACTGACTGTGAAGAGTTACAAAGTTTCTCATGAAACTGGGTGACTGAGCAAGAAAATGGATTTATCAACATTAAATTTCATCTGCCAAAGTAATGCACATTGAAAAACATCCCAACTATACATTAAAAAATGATGAGGTCTAAATTAGCTGTTGCCACTCAAGAAAGATCTTGGAGTCATTGTAGCTAGCGCTGAAAATATCTGCTCAGTGTGCAGCAGAAGGCCAAAAAGTTTAGGAATCATCAGGAAAGGGATAGATAATAAGACAGTAGATACAACTCCACCCTGATATAACGCTGTCCTCGGGAGCCAAAAAATCTTACCACGTTATAGGTGAAAACGTGTTATATCGAACTTTGCTTTGATCCTCTGGAGAGCGCAGTCCTGCCCCTCCGGAGCACTGCTTTACCGCATTATATCCGAATTCATGTTATATCGGGTCGTGTTATATCGCAGTAGAGGTGTATAATACCACTATATAAATCCATGCTATGCCCACATCTTGAATGCTGCATGCAATTCTGGTCACCCTATCTCAAAAAAGATACGTTAGAAATGGGAAGGGGCAACAAAAATGTTTTAAGGGTATGGAATAGCTTCTCTATATGGGGAGATTAAAAAGACTGGAACTGGTCAGCTTTGAAAAGAAATGATTGAGGGGGGGAATATGACCGAGGTCTGTAAAACCGTGAATGGTGTGGAGAAAGTGAATAAGGAAGTATTATTTAATCCTACACATAACACAAGAACCAGGGGTCACCCAATGAAATCAATAGGCAGCAGGTTTAAAATAAACAAAAGGAAACCTTTCTTCACACAGTGCACAGTCAACCTGTGGAACTCATTGCCAGGGGATATTGTGAAGGCCAAAAGTATAACTGGGTTCAGAAAAGAATTAGATAAGTTCATGGAAGGTAGGTGCATCAATAGCTATTAGCTGAGATGGTCAGGGTTGCAATCCCATGCTCTGGATGTCCCTAAACCTCTGACTGCCAGAGGCTGGGGCTGGACAACAGGGGATAGAATCATAGAATACTAGGGTTGGAAGAGACCTCAGGAGGTCATCTAGTCCAACCCCCTGCTCAAAGCAGGACCAATCCCCAGGCAGATTTTTGCCCCAGATCCCTAAATGGCCCCCTCAAGGATTAAACTCTCAACCCTGGGTTTAGCAGGCTAATGCGCAAACCACTGAGCTATACCTCCCCCACCACCCCAAAGTCTTTTCCCTGACTGGAAAACAAACCGAGGCCGTGGCAGTGAAAGTGCCAAATCCTAACCACTAGACCACCAGAGATAGATCACTTGATAATTACTTTGTTCTGATCATTCCTTCTGAAGCTTCTGGCATTGGCCACTGTCGGAAGATAGGATACTGGGCTGGCTGGACCATTGGTCTGACCCAGTATAGTCATACTTCTGTTCTGAACACAGAACTAGAAGACTGTCCCTGCCCTGAAGAGCTGACAGTCTCAAAATGCTTTATTGTACTGACTAGTAAGAAGTGTCTATGGATGCATGGTGGTCCATCAATCCAACTGCTGGCCTGTTGGATTTAGCTGGGATGCAGGAACTCTAATTTCTAATCCTGCCTCTGCCACTAACTCACTGAATGGCCTGGGGAAAGCCACTTAAAACTATGTTGGTGACATTGAGAGTTACTTTGTATCCTGCCCATCCCTTATCTTTCCCCACCTATAAAGTGTGGATGGTAACTATGCAATGTGATGAGGACTGTGAATGTGGACCATACAGAGCTATGAGATGGCTAAATGCTGTAAGTGTTACATTTTTGTTAGATGCCTCTTGAGAGGATATGTTATGTTCAACAGCAGCTCCTTTAGGCCATTGAGGAGTGATACTACCGAGCGCAGAAGGACAGTGACCAAAAAGAGGTGTGAAACAGAAAAAATGGGAGGAAGTCTGTATCTTTAGGGTTTTAAATATAGATGTGGCAGCGAAGTCACTGGTGGGAAGGAAACATCCATCACATGGCTCATAGTCTCAAGTGGTCTTCATACATAATTGGATTGCTATCACTATGCACCAGAGCCAGCAAATGCTTCTTCCCTAAGAGGAAGATGGGCTGCGGAGTGTTGCCAGCCTGCTTCTGAGAGGTCATCTCCTGTCTTGACCCTCATGATACACTCTTATGTACATTAATAAACAGAGGACAGGTCTTACTTGATCCTAACAAAGAGAAAGGGAGTGCTTTCTAGGGCTGCTGTTCCAGAAGCTGCGTGGTGAGATTTTTCTTGTACCAATACATCTGAATTTGCTCTGTCACAGTAAGCTACTCCAAGCAAAACTAGAGAACTCCAGGTTCTTAGCTTCAGAGTACGTCAGCTAACTGCATGAAGAATAAAATGCCCTATTCAGGTTAAGATGCACCAGTCATCGTGGTATTTGAGTACCTGCAGAGCTGCCAGACCAGAGAAAACTTGTGCAAGGGATTCTGAACACCAACTCCGTTGCAGCAATCTGGGCACTTTGCAGGGGTGGGACAAAGATCTTCTAGCCAGATGTTCTGCAAAGTGTACAGAACCATAAGCCTATGAACCCACTTATGCAGGACCTAGTAAAAGTGATATTTCTGCTGTGCCCTGCTGAAACATGCCACCTGCTGTAGATTGGGGATGAAGACCATTCCTCAGCTCCATGTGCATTTGTCTGGACTGTGCACTCTGCCAGGATTTTACCCTTTAACAGCAGCCATGATCCATTTTGGAAGCAACTTCCCTTCTGTGATGGGCATTGTGATACCTATCTATAGAATCTGTAAAGGTGCTATATAAATGTAAGACATTAATTACTATTTTTGCTTATTGCTACTCTCTTCTGTGTAATGTGGGCTCATAGTAATTTAGAGATTTGCAACTGTATCAGTGCAAATTCTTAAGTCCGTTGTCAAAGCAAAAGTGATGTTTCCTATCTTGCTTGTATCTGTACCCTGGCCAATGAACAGAGCAGGTTGGTTCTCCCGCCCCCGTTTGCAAACTGTGTGACTAGATAATGAGTTTTATTCATTATTTGGCAAACAGTTTGTGCATCAGTTTCACATCAGTTTCAGTCTGTGGCGTCCTCCTGAGCTGCAACTGGTCCAAATTTTCTATTCAAACTGTGATTGGTCACTTAATTTGCATGTTCTTGTTTCTTGGTCCCTGATTGGATGACTGAAACTTTGGAAAGTACTTGGGAGCCAGTTTTGCGAGGGGCTGAATAAGCCAGCCAAGTAGAAGGCAATTCCTACTCCCAAAAAATTCAGTTATGCAGGACGTTAAAGGGGAGCATAATGTTTACAAAATGATTTCAGGCTTTAAAAAGCAAGTTTTGTAAATCTTTTCAGTAGATCAAATGTATTTTGTTTGATTTTAAATTCTCCTAAGTAATATTTATCTGTTTTCAAAAGGAAAGTTAAAGTCTGTTGATTAATCACAGATAATCCAGGATAACTGGACATCCTGCACTTTTTTTTTTAGTAGCAGGGAGTGCTTTAATTAGAAAGGCACTAATGTAGATTAGGGCATTAACTGAACTGAACTCCTCCCATATCACCAATGAAATGACGACTGCATTGGGAGAGCCATTTTGATAATCAGAGCTCAAAACTATTTCATTAAACAGTACCCAATAATCCTCGGTGTGATTGTTAAAATACCCCCACAGTGTGCAAGACATTTGAGACACACAAATAATTTCCTGTCCCCAAAGAGTTTGCAATCTTAAGTGCCAGCTCCTGAAAACCCTTATGTGAGTATACCCAACTCACACAACTAATTCCACTGACGTCAATGGGCTCATTCATGTGAGTAAGGGTGTGCAAGGCCAGCCCTAAGAAGACAATTTTCAGACAAAGGATAGCAATGCTGTAATCTAGCTGAACAAAATGCATTTCTTCTTACCTGGCTAAGAACCTTCAGCACTAAATATTCCATCCAGTGCCAATCAAAGTGATGGTATATATATAGAGACAGTATAGTGCCATAAGCAAATCAGAATGGTGGAGAAAAATGGGAAGAAATCGTTTTTTGTTTTTTTTAAAAAGGGAAGAAATTATGATCACACTAAGGATTCGTTCATCTGTCACAGAAACCAACCATTTAAAAGGCTTGAAAAAGCAGATGAAGAAAACCCCTATCGTATTGTACTTTCTGTCCCATGGGATAAAAATATTAATGGATAAAAGGATTGTTTTTGCTTAATGAAGAATCCTAGTTTTCAAATCTCATTGGACTGTGTACATCCAACAGGATTTGCTGCTCAGTAGCCTGAATTTTACAATTCTGCTGTGATCATGGAATCAACCAAGTCTTATTTTAATTCAGATACTGTGTGTTCTGATGAAGGCTCTTTGGTCTCCATGTAATTGAGAGTTTCAAGACTAAAGAAATCAAAATGCTATTGTGAACTATGTGAATTTTTCTGTATTTATAATTAGCTTAAGGTATTAATATTAAAAGTAGGGAGCTGCATCTAATGACTTTTTGGAGTAATCTGAACCATCTGCCTCTCGATACTAAGGAGTTCACCACTTTAATCCAGATTATGGCTGACGAACTGTTTTTGGCATCCACTTCTCACTAGCATTGTGCCCTTGAAGAGCTGCTGAGGCTGTAGAAATTCCCTTGCTGACAAACATATTGTTGTCTTTCGGGAGCCTTTTTTGGTTTGGTTTTGTTTTTAAATTTTCTTGGGAAGAAAATGGCTTTCTTAATGAAAAGCATGTTGAGCAACCAGGTAAAGAACTTAGGACTTGGTGGTGGAGGTGAGGAAAGCAAAGAAGAAAGTGGTCCTTCCGACCCAGCTGCAGCAGCAGGAATGACTAGAGAGGAATATGAGGAATATCAAAAGCAAATTGTTGAGGAGAAGTGAGTACACATTCCCTTATTATCAATGTGTGACTAATTCATGAGAATAACCTCAGAAAAAGTCAGTACATTGTCTCCTTACCCCACATTCCTATTTTTAAGCATAGGGAACATTGCCTTGCTGAATAGCCTCTCCAAAATGAAAACTCATCTAGCTGCAAATTGTAAGATGTTTTGTATCGTGGTTTCATCCTTCACCCTCATTTCCAATCCTCCCCACCTCCCCACACACTCACCTACACATCTTGTGCTGGTGTTGCTTTCTGCTTCCATATGGGCAAGAGAATTTATTTCACGTTTATTTATTTCTGTAGGTTTAATGGTGTAAATGCTGGTTGCAATCTAAGAATGCAGTGGTTAATGCTGAAAATCACATGATCTACCCTCTTAAAACACTAAATCTGATATGCTTAAAATATTTAATCTCCCCCATTTATCATTGCAAAAATTGAGGACAGGGTAAGAACGAAGAATGTAAAGCTGGTAATGCTTATTTGAAGGATGCTTGACTAATTTCAAAACTATAAGTTTAAACCATTTTTTCAGTTGTCCAAACTCTATTAAATGAAGCAGGGAGGTTTTACTCTCTGTTTACAGCTCAGGGATTTTATTTGGCTGATTGCAATCCGTAACCACATTCTGACAAGTAAAATGCGGAGGCACTGTTTACATAGCAGATATAAAGTAAAATAATGGGTTTCAAGCAGGTAGGAGTTTAAACCCCACATAATTATAAAGAAAGACAATTGAATTCTAAATCTCCACTGCATCTAGTTCACTAATGATCAATTACATAATGGTTGTCTAAATCCTACGTTTAAGATGATTATAGGTGAAAGGTTAATGACTTATAGAATTTAAGAGGTATCCAGGTCTGTATTTAGCAGCAGCAACTTCAGTCATAAAATTCTGAATAAATGTAACCTGTTTGTAAACACACTTCACAACGTTACTTTCTTTTGTGGTACATTACAGAGGAGGAGGAGATTATTTTTTCTTTTCAATCAGCCTGCAAAAAGATGCTGTGCTGGAATAGATAAGCAAAGCAAGAAATCTGGAGAGGAGAAAAGATTCGGAAGAGAAGAGCATGTTATTTCAATCATGTTTTGAAGTCTGCTGTGTTTGTTAAATATGAAGCTGTGCTATAAGTCAATAACTGAATAGTCCTTCCAGCACAGGCAGGAATATAGGGGAACTGTAATGAAATGGTTGTGTTTTTTCTCAGAAAACTGAATGATGGAACTGGGCACTGCACTGGTTCTGTAATTGAATGTCAGTTCATCCTGGAAACATGATCACAGATGCAACATCTGGTTTTAGTGACCTCCTAATTTTACTCAGTTTTACAGCTGCACAGTCTGAGGATCAAAGAGGTTGAGTGACTTGCCCAAGGTCACCCAGTGAGTCAGAGGCTCAGACTGGATTAGAATCCCTGATGTGACCCCCTTCTCTCCATTATTTTTGTTTAACCTCTAACCAACACTGCTTAGGTTAAAAATGTAAAAATGCATCAATCACCATTCATCAGGAAGGCATGTAAACGAGCAAATGAGAGACTTGTTAAAAGCGAAGGGGTCCTCTAATGAGTCACATAGTCCATTCTTCTGCATCATAAGAAGGTTGATTTTACTATTCATGATAGATGGGCATCAATTCTAGCCTTGATTTTCTAGAACTTCATCTCTGAAGTCACACTTTGACCCCATCTTCTTTATAAAGATTTGAAGATAGTCATTTGCCACTTATTTATTGCTATCTACAAGTATGTGATGGATGTAAACATGCAGAAAGAGAATCTCTTATTATTGTACACAGGCAGGCTACTAGCGTATTGGGATGACATTAGGTGAGAAAATGTATGCTGAATATCAGAAAAAGTTCCTGAGTCAGATCTATTTGACTGTGGAATAGCTTTTCAAGTGGATGCTTAAAACTAGCGTACATGAAACTCTAGAATATGTTCTACAGAAAATAATGTTGCACCAGCAAGAGGGTGAACTACATGACCTAATATATATGTCACAGTTGTTATGAATCTACAACAGCCCATTAATCTCTAGTGGACAGGAATAGGAAACTGCATGGCAGGCAATTGCACATTATGTATGCAGGTTTTTAACTTTAAAGGAAGTTTTTCTGCTAAATCCACATATATTCTTTTGAAGCTTATGGTTAAGATTTGATCAAACTATTTTTGGCATATGTACAAAAAACAAACATTTTATGAAAAAAAATTCATGAAAATTAAGAAGTTTGGAGAATGTTGGAGGGTGGAGGGGGATATTACTCAACCAGCTGTAGTACTATCAACTTTACAGCTGAAAATATAAACAATCTAACCAGAAATTACAGTGAATTTTTTTGAAATCAAAGTCAAATTTTACCTTGATTCAGTAAAATGGCCATTCATAAATTTGTCAGTGACGAATGTCTGTTTACCCCTTATTTGGCTTCAGTCTTGGAAGGTATTTGATAGAAATGACCAAATCCTGGAGTTTTAATTAAGGACTGTTGCATTTGGCCCAAAGGTAGCATCCCTATAAAATATTGCTTGGAAGGAATAGTCATGTGAGGGGTAAACAGATCTATGACCACTTTTTTTTTTTTTGCGCTCCCATTAAATTTGTGGTGATATAGCTGCCTCCCTTCAACAGGCACATTATTACTGAATGGAGGATACGATTCTCCTCGCAGATTATCAGGGAAAGATTTGAACATTCAGATTCTGTTGTACAGAGCTCTCCATTGACCTCAGGGATAAATCAATGCAAGATCCAGCCAAGTAGAGAGAACAAAACTGGAGGAGAGACCAAAACATCACTTATGTCATTAGACTTGTCCTTCATTTCTTACAGAGATTAATAACCTACTCGACTAAGCACAGGCCTGGTAATCAGGGACTCCTGACTTCTAGTGCAACCTCTAACCATGACTCCATTTGTGGTTTTGGACCATAACTTAACTTTGTGTCTCAAGTTTCCCTGTAAAATGGGCATAATACTAGCCTACCTCCCATAGGTGCCGTGAAGCTGATTAGTAAATGTCTGGAAAGAGCTCTACATATGTTCCATGTTTTTTGTTTAGTCTGATACAGACTATGCTGAGTTAAAGCATAAAATTGGATGAGAATGACTTCAGCCTGTAGTTTTCTGTAGCTGAGTAATTAGTTCCGTGACAATGACAAGCTGTCACATGATAGGTTTCTGGTTACACACCTATTATTTTGATTTTCAGGATGGAGAGAGATGCAGCATTTGCACAAAAAAAGGCAGAAAGAGCCTGTCTGAGGGTTCATCTGAGAGAAAAGTACAGGCTTCCTAAGGTAAGATGAAGTCACAATCATGACCTAGTTCACAGGCCAATTTTAAAACAGTTGCAGTCAGACCTGCTGTCTGGCTGGGGAGATTTCCATACCCATGTCATCTTCCAACAAATGTGCACACTGAGACTATCAAGTCTCTTGGCCAAAGAGATTCCTATGCTATGCTACACTACACTACACGTCACATAACACAAACATGGAGGAAGGCTGGCTCTAGGTTCTCAAAAGCAGCTAGTGATTTTCAGTGCCTCCATTTTAGGTGCCCAACCTGAGATGCTTTAAAGCAGGGGTTCTCAAACTGTGGGTCGGGACCCCTTAGGGGGTCACGAGGTTATTACGTGGGGGGTCGTGAGCTGTCAGCCTCCACCCCAAACCCCGCTTTGTCTCCAGCTTTTATAATGGTGTTAAATATATTAAAAAGTGTTTTTAATGTATAAGGGGGAGTCGCACTCAGAGGCTTGCTGTGTGAAAGGGGTCACCAGTACAAAAGTCTGAGAACCCCTGCTTTAAAGGGACTTGATGAAGATTTATCTGAGCACCCTTTAAAAATCAAGTTTGGCACTCAAAATTGCTAGTCACCCTTGAAAACCCTGTCTCGTTAAGGCGTGGGGATTGGGCTTCAGAAATCAGTTTTATTCCAGGAAGAGATGGCTGAAAATGTTCTATCAGTATGGTTTTTCAAGAAAATTGGGGTTTGATCAAACGAAATTTTTGACAAAATGTGTCTGCTTTAGAGAACTTGGATGTTTTTGTCAAAAACCTTTTGTTTTTTCCAAGGAAAAGTCAAAATTATCCATGGGGGAGGGGAGGGGGCATTTTCTGACCCACTCTAATTCCTAGCTCTTCCACAGCCTGCCTCTTGCTTTGGGACCCAGTATAGTATCACTTACTCTCTCTGTGCCCAAGTTTCTCCACTTTACCTCGCAGGATTATTGTGAGGCTTCATTGATTGATATTTATATGAGCTACTTCAGATGGGCAGCCCTGTAGGAGTGAAAAATATTTTAATGATAAAATAGTGTTACTGAAATAATTTTTAAAAATACTATTGTGGTTTCTTACTCCAGTTGTCCCACCTACAATAATGGGGGTGAACGGCCCTTTGCAATATTACCGGGTATCACCACAATTAAATATTTGGGGTAGAATTTTCAAACACACCTAGGTGATTTAGGAGCCTAAGTTCCTCTTTTTTTAAAAAAAAATTATTTATTTTTGTGACACAAACACTGTGGAGGCTAAATTCCACTGATTTTTTTCAATGAGACTTCAGCTCATAAGTGTGTTGGTCATTTCTGAAAATGGGATATAGGCTCTTTTGAAAATGTTACCCTTGGTTCTTGGTATGTATGATTAAGCAGAAAAGGGGAGCATAACTTGTGGGTGAGACTTGTGTGGCTTTAGGTTCCTGTTACTCTCAGTGAGAGAATTTTGGAAGGTCTGTAAGCAGAGTGCTTTGGCAGCAAAAGAAAAGAAGAAAAGAGAAGTTGGAGCTGAATTGGCATTTGGAGCCTTTTTTAAATTTAAGGCTTTATATAGAGGCTGTATAACAAGCATTGCAGTTAAATTACATGATTTAGCTAAGACTTAATTATTAGGTTTTAATAGCCGTACTTATACTATAAATATGGGGGAATGAGCATGTTTCTAGCTTTGTTCTGTACTGCACTGAACAGAGGGCCAATGCTCAGCAAAAACACACAATAACATTGAAAACTAGGGCTTTCAGCATTTGGATGGCATTACAAACTCCCACTTCAGTGTTTTAGGTTCAACCCCCCGGAACCTTTTGAATGCTGAGTTTCATTTATTTTGTCGTTTTTATAAGGTCAGAAGTTTGTTGCAATGGGTAGTCCCTCCTTCTCCCATCCCTGTCCCTAATGCCACTAATCAAATATTAACTGAGAAACCAAAAGGTAACGCCAAAAGAAGTAAAAGCTGTCAAGCAACAAAGACATCTGGAACATTGCTAACAGCCTGGGCAAGCAGTGTTGGCTTCAGGAGCATTTTAGATAGCATGGTTAACCCTTAAGACAGTAGCATTTCCCAGACTGGTATCCAAATGAATATGTAGAAAGATGTATATGAATGAAAAATCATAGTAGAAAATTGATTCTCTCAAATTGGATACTCCAGCCTTCTCTCCTCTCTGCCTCTCTCTGCTCTCTGGCCACCTCCACCAGCCCTGATCCCATCTACCCATGTGATTCATCTCCACCCATCAACACAACTCTTTTTTTCTTTCTTCTTTCTTCTTAGTCTTTTTAGTTTCATATAGTTTTATTTTTGGATGGTTTCAGCCTGTAAAGTAAAAATTCTTTATTTATTCCTATATTTTTTCTGAGAGAAGACAAGAGAGATCACTGTGGAATAAATAAGTCCAAGCCACACTGCCACACAGGTTGAGAGGTGGGGGGGGGGGGGGGCTTACTGAACTCTGAGCTAGTTTCAATTTTTTCTGATACTATTTTTATTTTTTTTTTTCTTCTTGGTGGACTTGTCTGGAGAGCTCTTAGGAAGCATCTAAAAGATTGCTTTGGTTAACTTAATTTGCCAATCTCTAATTGCTTTATTCCCTTTGCTTTATCCCTTTAAAGACTCCTCATCCTCATCGGTGATTTATGTATTGTTTGATTCCTATTTCCCCCTCTCTCCTCCTAAGGCTATGATGATTACAACAATAAATTAACTCAGCCTTCCCTCAGCCTCAGAGGGGAGAGCCAGCAGATCCCCAGACCCCAGCGCGCGCTGGCGGCATTTTTTGGAGCGGCATTGCCAGGAGCGCCGGCCTCGCGCCGCCATCATGCCGGAGGGGAGGTTCCACGGCGGACCGGACAGCGCGGGCATGATGACTGTGGAGGGTGCGCGGCTCGTGGGCTCGGGTGGTGGTGGACAGGCGCGTCTGCAAGAGGTCCCCCCCCCCGCGACCGGACCGCAGCGCACCCCCTGCGGCATGCCGCCGTGCTTGGGGCAGCCAAATTCCTAGAGCCGCCCCTGCTAATAGCTCTGTGAATAGCTACACTAGACTGGGCATGGATGTAATGCTTAGTTTCTTCACCTTAAGCCCTTTTATACTGGACATTTCTGTGTACTGTGTGAGCAACTGACTCCTTAAAGTTTAAAAGCCAGCTTTACATCTTCATTTCCTCATGCAAAGGTCTGAGTTTACATTACAACACAGATCTGCTCTTCCAAGACTGCCTTGTAATAAAGGTATTTTTCTGACCACAGTTTAACCAGACCAGGAACCAACTCTGTTTCTTATACAGAATCAAACATCTGCTGCATCAATCAGTACTACAATGGTAAAATCTTTACACTTTTTGCCTAGTGCAAAAAGATAAATGGTTTTCTGGCATATTCCATATAAAGTAAGTACAGGGACAGTGGGTGGTATAGCAATATTAATTACAATTGTCTTTGTAATTTTAATGTCAGACCCTTTGAAATGAATGTATTAATCCTCATGACACTTACCATAATTGAGTCACTGTTACCTCCTGCTCCCCACATCTGTTTGTTGTATCCACCCGTTGTCTCTCATTTTATACTTTTTTCCCCACCTGGAGGGCCTTCCGGGATCAGATCCGTTAATTGTGCCTCATTATATTTGTATATGCCTTTGTACTTAGCACATTTAGAATAGAATGAGATGAAGCAAGTTCAAAAATGCTGTTGATATAGGACTCAGTCCAGCAGTTTTTGATCATGTGTTTCCAGTGGGGCTATTTGTGTAATTTAAGGCTGCATGATCAGGCCCCTAATAGAAAGGGCACTGGGAAGCTATGTAAATGGGGCTCCATGCAGGTGCATTGGGGTCTAGTAGTCCATATTAATTGTGAGCCTAACTGTGGGAAAGTGGATAGAAGGTTAAAAATGGTTAAATTGCCTGTAACAGGCAGAGTTGGTCATCTGTTGCCTTTTCCCATCAGCATTTATTATTATAGATGATTGGACCATTTTATAAACTTCCGTCCACATTCCCACAATTAGGCTCACAATTCGGGCAGGCCTGTGAGGCGCCAATAAGATCACTTCACAGCATTTTAAAGAGTCGTAGAGAGATTCTCTTTCCATGCTGGATAAAATAGCCAGTGTGAACAAATACAACATACAAGGGGTTTTGGTCCTCAACTATACCAAATTTCTGAGATTTTAGATAGATTAATACTCTCAGATTTTAAGGTCAGAAGGGACCATCATGATCATCTAATCTGGCCTTCTGCACATTGCAGGCCACAGAATCTCACTCATCCACTCCTGTAATAGACCCCTAACCTCTAGCTGAGTTACTGAAGTCCTCAAATCATGATTTAAAGACTTCAAGTTGCAGAGAATCCACCATTTATATTAGTTTAAACCTGCAGGCAACTTGTACCCCATGCTGCAGAGGAAGGCAAAAAACCCTCAGGGTCTCAGCCAATCTGACCCAGGGGAAAATTCCTTCCTGACCCCAAATATAGCTTTGTTAGGGGCATATTCCTTTGTCAAGAGTTCCTCTGGATGGCATCAACTGGCACCTTCTTGGAACAGGGGGCATTGTCTTGAGTTCTCCGCTTGGTGTCCTCCTCTGGATCCCTTGTTTGATCCTGTGATCTGTACCCCTATCCCTGTTTTTCATTCTCTGTCTCTTGTAATCAGTTGAGTTTCTGGCTCTGTGGCCCTTCTCTCACCTGAGAGGGTGGGCTTTCTTTTGTTTTGATGGACTCTACCCTTGACCCAGGATTCAAACAGGCTGAATCAAGATACATTTTATCGAACATATGACTGTTGATTCAAGGCCTTATAAGTAAAGTTCTAGTAACTAGTGCAGTGTATGTAAATGTCAGGTTATTGTAGCAGTAAATGCATAGCATTTTCCTGCAGTCTTCTTTTACTGGGTAAAGGCATTTATCTGGGATGATGGCCTATTAAATATTGAGAAGTCTCCATGCAACTTTGTTCTCTATATTAACTAAGCAGCAATAATGAAATTAGCAATCAACAGGGAGTTCAACACATTCAAAATGCCCTCAACTAACAAATTATTAATCTGCCAAGGTACTTCATTCATAATTGCTCAGGGTTACTATCACAGAGGTTATGTAACAGCAGGGAATAAAGAGTCAACCATGGGCCCATCGGCAACCACCTTATTAAGGCCCAACTTAAAGAAAAGTTAAGGAAAAAATCTTCCCATGAGCTGTCAGCTCTTGTAATTTTAACTTTGCCAAAGCACGGATTTGGGAATGGATTTTTCTGGGAAGAAAAAATAAGTCTATGGCATCTTCTTTCCTGTGCAAAAAGAATGTGCTAACTACTGAAATGGGTAAGGAAAATGTAGGATGTCAGCAATAAATCTAACGCAGTTGAGCCCCTCTTATATTAACCCCTCTTATCCGAATGCTTCTGTTATCCTAATTTAGATTACGTTCTGTGAGCATCGCTTACCTGGAAAAACTTCCACTTTTATTGACACTTCCATTTACCAGAATAAATTCCATTACCTCAGTTTTATTTGGATAAATGGGGTTTTTACTGTAATAGCATAACCATTGCTGAAGGGTACCAACAGAGATGGTCAGAAAACCCAGGAAAATAATGTCACATTTAGTACTTTTTTGTTTGTTTGTTTTTTGGTTTCCATGATTTTGAACAGATTAATTTTTTGGTTTTCATGGATTTTCCACAATATTTTTACCAACATTTTATATAAATGTCTTATTTAAGAAAAACAGTGTATTCTTTGTGGTGAAAAAAAGTGGGGGCGTCCATTTTCTATAATGTCTTAAAAACAATTTTGATAAAATTTGTCTAAAATATAGATTAGAATCATGGCAAGTTTCACCAAAAAAACAGAAGAAAACATCTGTCAATTTTTTTCCTCAAAACTATTTGTAAAAAGGCCATTATTTCATTCAAATCTTTTTGTGTGGAAAAATTTCCATCAGCTCTAGCTAGCAGTATGAGACTTCTTGCCATGAGTTTTGTTCTTTCTTATTTGAGAACAATAAGAAAGATTTAACCTGATCAAAGTTGATAAAAATACTGAAGTCACTTGGTGTCCCTTCTTTGCTTTGATCTGGAAGGTGATGGAAAAAAATAAACATACTGGAAGAGTTTGACAAGGAGTTTTTTAGCAGATTTTTGTTGGGGGCATTTTTTGTTGCCCAAACTTATCTGATTTAAAAACAATTTTGAAATTTAGTGAGAATCATGGCAAGGGAGTTAAATATAAATGTCTGTCTTGTTTATGTATTGTTCGGGTTTCCCTAATATATCAATGAGGTATAACAAGAAGTTTCTTGTTCTGGCAGAGGTGTATTTTGATGTGCTTCCTAAAATGGCTCTGTGGTTCCTTGGCTAAAATGCCAAACGTTGTCATTATTGTTGTTGTCATTAATTATTTGAATTGTGGTAGCACCTTGGAGACCCCATTATTGTCCAAGATCCTATTGCATGGAGCTGGTTGGAAATTTTTTGACAATATTTTCATCAAAACTTGCCAATTCATCAAAATTGAAACTTTGTGAAACAGGGACAAATATCCAGACTTGAAAAGAGCCAATTTTTTTTATTGTAAAAAATAATAATTTGGTTTTGACATTTTTGACACAACTTTTCATTTCAATGTTTAAGCAAACTAGCTTGAAAAAAAAGTTTTTAAAAATCTAAATCTAAACAAGCAGTTCAAAATTATTGAAACAAAATGTTTCAATTAATCCAAAACAAAAAAAGTATTCATTAATATTTTTTTGATTTGGGTATTTTGTCCTGATTCAAAACAGGAAAAATTTAAGTCTTAAAAATATTCATAGGACAGAAAAACTATTTCCAACACAACTCTACTATTGTGTTTGGTCCTGTCCATACACCAAACAAAAAGACAGTCCCTATCCAAAAGAGCTTCCGATCTAAAAATTTTAGCCACCTTATAACCCTTTCTAAAGTGGCATTCAACTCTTCAGTGTATCAGGTACTTCCTTTATCATCATATACATAAACTACTGTTTGCCTGTTTTCTGTGAAGGTAAGGCACAAGGTAAGCAGTAGCCTATCACTTTCCCTGGTCGGTAAAATTGGGAATAAGAGACCTGCACAGGTCTTGTGAGTTTTTGCATGAATGTTTGTCTTTATAACTAAAAGTCAGGAAGCAGAACTTGTAGTAAAAAATTTTCACCAACTAAAGTTTTCCCATTAAGAATGCTGTAGTAATGTTCATTGTGCAACAAAATAAAGGCCTTTTTCATGGAGATTCTTCACCCACTGTTAAGAGGTCTCCAGTTTCATGCTACAGGACTATGACTGAGACCCAAAGTGCTGTTCAAACATGGTGACGTTGTTCAAACCAATCTTTCATTGGTCCGAAAAATAGACCACAACTGGTAGCTGTCTGACTCCCTCTAACAACTCTCTGGGGTATTCCACGCTGACATAAATCACAGGAGTCGACCAGCAAAACTAAACGTATCATGCAGATTTCTTAAAACAATTCCAGTTCCACTGCATGTCATGAGTGTTGATTGCTTTAGGAGGCCCATCACCCACCTCTGTACTTTTAACCACTGTTACTTGCAATTGTAAGAGAACCTTCCGCAATAATCTGGCTTAATGTGAGTAGGTAAACTGTCTTGTTTAAGAAATTTACTGTTGCCACTTCTCAGTCTCCCTGAAGAATATTATAACATTCATTAAACCACCACACAGCCACAAATTCATCAAGGCTTTTGTTGGATCTTGTATCCTTAAGCTGTCTTCATTTGCTTTCTTTCCCAGGGGGAGGCACTTTTTGGTAGCTCTTTTGTGTGCCACTGTCTCCACCCTGACTCTGTATTTGATGGCACTAATGAGGCTGGAGGGAGTTGGATTCTATAGTGGGGAAAAAAAATCAAAATAATTCCCTAGGGCATTCATGAGCACAAAGCATTTTAAGAAAGTTGCAATCTGTGGGCTCGACACAGTTACCCAGTGCTGCGTGTGGGATTTTGGAGAGTCCTGCATCATTCATAGATCTCCAGTGGTCTGCTAGAAAAATAAATAAAACCCTACTGGTGTACCATCACACTGTCTCAGAGAAACAGCACCCCGACTATGAAATAGCCTCTTTGAGAGCCTTCCCAAGGCAAAAATATTGTAAGGAAGTTTACATACACTTTGCACAGCCAGCTTCAGCTAATATTTTAACGTCACTCAAAAACTCTTCTGTTTTTTGCATGAAAACTTGAGACTGATGGTGTATGAATTAAATGGAGAATTTAAAAACATGTTCCCTGACCTATAACTGAACTATATTTTACACATCTACCTCCTACAAAAAAGGTAACTTAGTTACTGCCACTTCTGCCCAATGGTTTAAAGAATTCCCTTCCAAAACATCAAAAATGTTTGGTTTTTTTTAAAGAAACAAAACAAAAAAAGCTGGGAACCTAACCACAGAGTAGTTAAAACTGATCTGTCAGAAAACAAAACCACATCGCTTCAGAAAATGATTATAAACACACACATGTATTATTTAAAAAGCAAATATAAATCTGTGTATTGTATGTAGTGCAGTTAGTCTATTACTAACCTTTAGCCATTAAAGGCCCTCTGGTGACCTTTTCATAACATTACATCACTCTTTCTTTAAAGCATAACCAACTGTTGGTACTTACAACTCACGAGCTTTAAAAGCAAATAGCCCTGTTTAAAAATATATATATATATATCAAACTTGCAGCTTCATAAAATTATGCCACCTTTCTTTATATGACTTGGCAAACCTTGTTCATTACCAGATGTAAAACCAATTTTTTTTTTAGTGATCCAATCTATCATTTAAAATATATGCCCTTCTCCATAACTGAAAACTTGCTGACTGACTTTAATTGCTCAGTGACGTCAATGAAAACTGCTGCTGTCAAATGTGGTAGGATTATTTTTAAATGACATTGTGTAAAAATGAAATTGGCCTTCTTTGTTTGTCACCTACTCCCTTTCAGCTCTTCGGTATTGAATGATACATCTGTGAACTATTAGAAAGCCCTTTATATTAGCCCTTAGACTAGGATATTCAAAGGATCCTAAACCTAAAATCACAGCCTAAGACTCTGAAAGTTCTCTCACTTGTGGCTTTTCATTGGATTTCTCCATTGTAATAACACCACTAACACTTCTTAAGTCTTAGATTCATAGTTTCCAAGGTCAGAAGAGACCATTGTAATCATCTAGTCTGACCTCTTATATCACACACGCCATAGAACTTCCCAAAACTAATTACGAGAGCAGATCTAGAAAAATATCTAATCTTGATTTTAAAATGTCCAGGATGTAAAATCCACCATGACCATTGGTTAATTGTTCCAATGGTTAATTATGCTCTCTGTTAAAAATGTGTGCCTCATTTCTAGTCTGAATTTGTCTAGCTTCAACTTCCAGACATTGGACTGTTATACCTTTCTCTGCTGGACTGAGGAGCCCATTATCAAATATTTGTTCCCCATGTAAGTACTTGTAATCTGTGACCAAGTCACACGTTAACTTCTTTTTGTTAAAATAGATTGAGCTCCTTTGAGGAATCTCACTATAAGGCAGATTTTCTAATCTTTTAATAATTTTTGTGGCTCTTCTCTGAACCCTCTACAATTTATCAGCATCCTTCTTGAATTGTGGACACCAGAACTAGACACAGTACTCCAGCAATGGTTGTACCAGTGCCAAATTCAAGGTAAGATAACATCTTTACTACTCAAGATTCCCATTTTTGCTTCCAAGGATCGCATTAGTCCTTTTGGCCAAAATGTCACAGTGGGAGCTCATCTTCAGCTGATTATCCACTGCCACCCCCAATTTTTTTTCAGAGTTGCTGTTTCTTAGGATAGAGTCCCTCATCCTGTAAGTATGACCTACATTATTTGCTCCCAGATGTACACATTTAGTCATATTTAAAACACACATTGTTTGCGGGAACCCAGCTTACCAAGCTATGCAGACTGCTCTCTGTCAGTGATCTGTCATCTTGATTATTTACCACTCCCCCAATTTTTTTGTTATCTGCAAACTTTATCAGAGATTATTTTATATTTTCTTCCAGGCCAGTGATAAAAATGTCCAATAATGTAGGACCAAGAACCGATCGCCATGGGACCCCACTAGAAACACATCACTATTACCTTTATCAACCAAATTTATAATCTCATCAAAAAAGGAATCTAGTTAGTTTGAAATGATCTGTTTTCCCTAAGACCATGTTGACAGGCATTAATTATATTACCCTCCTTTAGTTCTTTATTAATTGAGTCCCATATTAGCTGCTCCATTATCTTGCCTGGGATCAATGTCAGATTGACATGCCCATAATTACCTAGGTCATCCCATTTACCTTTTTAAAATATTGGCGCAACATTAGCTTTCTTCCAGCCCTCTGTAACTTTCCCAGTGCTTCAAGAATTATTGAAAATCAGCATTAATGGCCCAACAACCTAACTTGCATCCAAGAGTTTTAAAAGAGCTGGCTGTCTGGACCTTCTGATTTAAAAATGTCTAACTGCTGTTTAATATCCTCCAGAGATATTAGTGGAATGCAGAGTGTTATCAGATTATATGACTGCATAATCTGTTTCCTCCTCCGCCCCCACCCTCCAAATACAGAACAGAAATATTTATGGAATGTTTCTGCCTTTCCTGCTTTATTATTGATCATTCTACATTTCCATCTAGTAATGGTTCAATACCACTGTTAGGAGTCTTTTTGTTGGTAATATTCTTTAAAAACTCCTTTTTATTGTCCTTAGCTCTGTTTGCCGTAGATTTCTCCTTGTGTCCCTGTATTTCCTTTATCAATTTTCCACAGTTCCTTAGCTTCTGATTTATATTCATTACTATCAGCTTCACTTTTCTTCCTTTTGTTGTACATTATTTTCTTATAGCTGCCTTCATTTCCCCTCTAAACCAGGTCACTTTTTTTAACCAGCACACCCTTATTCCTCGATTATGGAATTGTGTCTTTTGGGGCATCTAGTAAAATGTTCTTAAACAATTACCAATTAGTCACATTTTTCTGATTAATTCCTGCTACTGACTGACTTACCTCATAATTGTTTTCAAGTTGCAGAGATTTTTGCGTAACATATGGTTATACGTTTCCAACTTACGCAAAATTCAAGTTACACAAGGCTTTCCAGAACAGAACAATTGCGTAAGTTGGGGGGCGTCTGTAGGTTATAACCATTGATTTTAATATTCCAAAAGTGTGAATCATCCCACTAGGTTTCAGTAATACCAACTAGATCAAATTTATGCTAAAAAATGAACAAATAGAGTTCTTGTTTGTTACCAGGCTCCTAGCACTGGTGTAGTTAAAGAATTTTTTTTATGTCCCTGCAGCCCCCGGGGGATAGGGGAGGGGGACAACAGAGGGTCTCTGCACACTGCCCCTGCCTGCAAGCACCGCCCCCACAGTTCCCATACCATTGCCCACCCCCCGGGACATGCTGGTTGCTTCCACGAGCAACACAGGGCCAGGGCAGGCAGGGAGCCTGCCTTAGCTCCGCTGTGCCACCAACCAGAAGCCACCTGAGATAAGCACTGCCCAGCCAGAGCCCACCTCCTTCGCCCCCTCCTGCACCCAAACTCCCTCTCAGAGACTGCACCCCCTTGCCCCAGCCCTCAACCCCCTCCCACACCCAAACTCCCTCCCAGAGACTGCACCCCAATCCCCTGCACCCAGACTCCCTCCCAGAGCTTGCACCATGCACCCTCTCCTGTCCCCCAACCCATGTCCCAGGCTCAGCCCAGAGCCACCTCCCACACTCCAAACCCTTCGGCCCCAGCCCAGAGCCTGCACCCTCTCCCGAACCCTTGCCCCAGCCCAGTGACAATCAGTGAGGGTGGCGGGGGCAGGAGGGGGAATGAAGTGAGCAGGGCAGGGCCTCGGAGAAGGGTTGGGGGCAGGGATGGGGCTTCAGAGAAGGGGCGAGGCAGAGCTATGGGGCAAGGGTGTTTGAGTTTGTGTGATTAGACTGCTGGCAACCCTAGTAATACTTAGGCCCTGATGCTGCAGTAATCTCTAAACAGGTGGTCTCTTCTCCCCATACACACCCCTCTGTCCAAAATCCCAGTGAGCCCAATGGATGTCCCCAGTGCTCATTGTAGGATTCTGGCCTCATTTTTCATTTAGTCCTTTCTGATCAAACTTCCAATGACAATAATGGGAGTTCTGCCCAAGTAAGGGCAGAAGCTCTGAGTCAGCAAAACAGTTAAGCACGTGCGTTGCTGAATTGGGGCCTAACTGGATAAGTGTTGCAAGATTCACCATTTTGGATCTGTGCGTCTACATGATCTATTATTTTCTTGGTTGTAACCCAACTTTCCTCCCTCTGATCATAGAAAAAATATATAAATTATACATTGGAAAAAACAAAGAATTAGATTCAAATTATCTCCCCCCACAAAAGCATACCTCTTCATTATCCTTCTAAAGCACTGCATAATACTTTCAAAGAGGTAATACGGCAGCCCAAAATGCATTAACCAGGTGGAAACATTGGCCTGAATCTAAATAACAAGCTATTGAACTGAAAGGCATAAATTTTTAATAATATAAAAAAGTATCCTAAGGTGTAAATAAAATAATGAACGTCAAGAGTAAAAAGGACCCCCACATCAGTGCACAACCTAAAGCTCCATGCTATTTGGACCAGATTTATAGGAGAAAACAGTTCCTTAATGAACCTTAATCCTATTAACAGAATTGTCAGCTTAGGTTTGTCACTGAAAAGATGTTTTCATCCATGAGAGGTATGATTTGTTGACAACTTTTGCCTCTCCACAGTAGTCAGCATATCACCTATTTCAAGGTAAGATCTGTCTCTACTGCATGTTTTTAATACTATCAACTGGATTCAGCTTAATAATTGATTTTTTTACCCAACACTGGGCTTGGTCTCAGTTGAGTATTTCTTACCCACACACATGGTCCCACTGAAGTCTCAAGTTTGTAGGATTAGGCCTCAAAAAGGTGGTGAAAATAGGAGATACCTCATGAGTTGCATTTAAAAAGCTCATCATTTGAGGAAAGTTCCTGTTACCCTAACTTAGGTTATGACCTCCAAAATTGTGTACTAAATAGCATCTCTTTTCAAACATCATCATCATGGGACTGTTAGGCTAATTTGAGCAATTGATATAAATATACAGCTAACCGGAGATATTTGATCAGCCAAGGTAATTCCAAAACCAACCACAAAATGCCAGTAACAAAAGGAATTTATTTTAAAGATGATCAACAATGAAAACAAAATTAGGTCTACTATTTTTTTTTATAATATATTCAGAGAGTCTTTAAAAAAAAAGAGGTTGAATGAGAAGTTGCTGCTTGTTACTTACATTAGAAAGTCAGGCCTGTGTCTCTTGGTTTTCTTCGAAGACTTCATGGATGACTGGAGAGCTGTGAGGATTATGCTGTTAGAGAAAGCAAGCAAGGTGAAACCTTGATAATGTGTGAGGGGAAGCAATTCTTATTCAGACTGTTTAAAATGTTGTCTGACACCTATGTAACTCAATGGACTGAATAAGATTTTGAAGAAAAGCTCTTTGGGTTAAAAAAAAAAATCTATAGCTTCCCACTTCAATTGAAGGATGAGAAAGTTCCAGATTTATATGTCTGGCTCCTCTAAGAAAGACTTTCAGCAAAATAGAGAAGACGGGACTTGGCATTCCTAATATTTATAAGGTAAAATAACAAAAGTAAAGCACCAGGCATAATGAGACCCCAGTCCTGATTGGGGGTTCTGGGCGCTAAGATATAAATATTTAATAATAATGATGAGGCACTTTGGGACTGCATGCACAGAGGAGCCAAGAAACTTGGAGGTGATTATCCCTCTCTGCACAGGAAAAGAAAGCATAACGGTGAGGGAACTAATCAGTAGTCAGCAAAGAATCCTCTGTGAGACGGGGGAAGAGCACAGCTCTCTGCTTTAAACATTGCATTGGGGGACCTGATTCATCAGTACCTCACTTCAGTGTTGTGCTGGTGTAACCGTGGAAGAACAGTGTGGATTCAATACCTTGGCCAGTAAGCTTTGTTACACTGTACATATGTTGCTGTGTGCTGCCTACTGCGATTTGTCTAGAAAAATAGATTGAAAATTCAAAGACATTGATGAAACTAACATTTTAAATTTTAAATTATACCAAATCTGATTCTAAAAAATATTTTTGCATCTCTGAATTTGACATCTGAGCAGCACCTGAGATGTCAAGTCTCAATGTTATGGTCCAGTATTTGATTTATAGCTGCTAGTTAGACAGAGATGGTATTGCATTATTATTTTTAATTAAGGCACAGCCAGGGAGAGAATCCAACATACTGCGTCCTGTGCTAGATCAAGAGATATGCATAGTTTTGCTTCTGTTGGACTTCTGTATCAGATAGGGTTTGTTTTTAAATGTAGGCCTAGACTGTGTTCTGCTTTACACCAGTGTAAATCAAACTAACCCTCTTATTTTTTTGTCATAGTAGTGCCTAGTGGCTCAGTTGAGATCCCATTGCACTGAGCTGCACTATATGTACAGACATATAGTAAGAGACCATCTCTGCCCTGCAAAGTTCTCAGTCCCAATAGATGAGAGAGAGAGTGGGAAAGGATAATGGAGATGAGACAACCTGCCCAAGATTAGTGGCAGAGATGGGAATGTAGCCCGGGTGTCCTAAATCCCAATCCAGTGCCTTATTCACTGGCATCTCTAGCACTACCAACCACAAAAGTCCTCATGAAGTCTGGATTTACACTGTTGTAACTGGCATCAAAATCTGGTTTGGAGTCATCATCATCCCTTATCCACTGGTGCCCTGTTCTTCTTTTCTCCCCAGGAGTATAATCTACCCTCTGAAAAGTAAACTGGTTTGTTTTCACCTTGGACAGTGCTTTTCCTTGGCTCCCACCTGTGTTGTGTTATTGAATGCGCAGTAATAAGACCATGGAGTGGAATTTTTAGCTCTGATTTTTTGTGTTTATCTCTTGCACATTTAAAGCCCAGACTGGCATACTCAAATCAGTAACTGTACATCTCACTACTCATTGTGCCCAGGTCGTTTGGAAGTGGCTAGAAAATCTTTCTTGTTGCCTTACCCCTCCTCCCCAAAAAAATGGGGTGGGCGGCGGGGAGATGACATCTCTCTAGCTGTACATGAATGGCTTATAGCTTCTTTAAAAAGAAGGTCTGAGGTGGCAGTGAGGAACCAGGTGGAAAAATTGTAGGAAAAATTAGGAGATCTGGGCAAAATGTCAGAATGAAATGGTCAAGGGAGAGGGAAAGAATTGTGGGACTTTGTCAGTTTCTTGAATTTTTGTCATGAATATTTTTAGAAGTGAAACGTAAATCGCCCCCCCTCCCCCAGATTTTATGTAAGACTTTGCAAAATATCATTCTAAGCACCATCTGGACTGCAGCTGAAATGTACTGTATAATCTAATCTCCGCACTTTCACTGTCCATTGACGTTGCTTTGGCAGATTCCTGGTTGCTGGATATGAAGAGTCTCTCAGTCATTGCCACTTGAAGGAAAAGGTTTACAGATATCATTAAGCATCATCCATATAACAGGCTCATTATAAAATGATGCACTTACATTCTCTTTTTTTTTTTAAGTTAAAAAAGGAATACACTTTCCTCTTACAATGCATGAAGAACCAAAGAAACATGTCATGAATTACATGCAGCCTCATAATCCCTAAAAACCTTTTTGTTTTTTGGAGCCAGACTATCACTGACTCAATTTAATAACTGCACTAGTCTCAAAATAAGGGATTTGCTAGACGTTATGCTGCATGCTAGATAATCTCATTCTGCCTCATAGATATTGTCAAAGCACAAAGGGAAACTTTCCTGAAGCGGAGAATTTGGAGCACTGAGTTTTCAGAGAACTGTCTGTACAAAACACATACTGGACTCCCGTGCAAGGCCAAATCCTCTCTTCAGGCCCTGGCCTAGCACAACAGATGTAGCTCTGCTGTAGAAAGAGGAGTAAGATTTGGGGATTCCATGCAGGCTCCACACACCAGTTGTGCGCCATGGAGCTCTGCAGGGGTGGAAGGTGAGATCTTTCTCCATTGCAAAGGGAGTTTGTGGAGAGAAGGGCTAGTGGATCTATAAATCTGCCAGGCATTCTTCTCCACAAAAAGGTGGGAGTGCACTGTGCACAGTGTAACTGCAACCCTGAGACTACAGCAGTGCCATAGTGCCTGTGGGTGCAGAATTGCTTCCCCTCGGCAATCCCAGCACACAACCATGGCCCTAATGAAGTCAGATTTTGAATGCAACTTTCATTGTAGGTGCAGATTCACTCTAATTGGAATTGCCATCTGCCCATTGCACAGCACTGAAACAACCCTGAATTCTGCTCAGTGTCACCGTATCCAAGCACTGCTGTATGTTAGGCACAGGCAAATCACATGACAGAATGATAAACCTAAATGTAGTCTGTTGCTTAATGATATTGAGGAGATCGTTTGGCTCCCCTATGGATTAGTCTGTGATCTTTCATCCCTTTGGCTTTGATTTTAAATAGAATTGATCAGCCTGAATGGTTAGACTAGATGATTGCTAATTACACTGATGTATAAGGTTCATAATCAGGGCTCTGGCTTAGAGCAGATGCTGCTTTAAAGGAAGTAGGCTAAAGCAAAACGGTGGCTAATGTCCTCTATACTCTCAGAAGTGCAAGTCCTGAAGTGAGTGTTGAAAAGCACTTGCAGAGTCATGTAGAAAGTAGTGTGTGATTCATCAGTAGACCACAAGCCTTCAAGTAACATTATGCTTTCCCCTAGTTAAAATATTGAAGTCCATGCTTTCCTCACCAGTGAAAACAATGTTTCCACCTATCTATCTTAGGATTTTATACTGGCACCTATTCATAGTGTCTGAGCACCTTCCATGTAAAATCATGAAAAAGAATTTGCTGGCAAGGATTGGTGGGTTTTGGTATGAATGTATTACAAAGGATATTTTCATTTTTTTTTCAGCAGGCTCTAAAATGAATTTGCTATTAAGGCCAAGACTTTCAAAACAGGATGCTAAAGTTGGCCACCTAATTCTGTATATAGGCAACTGAAGGATAGAACTGATTTTTTTAAGTGTTGGGCACCAGCTAGCTCCCACTGAAAAAATTGGTCTGATTTTCTAATAGAACAAATCCCTTATTATTTCTATCAGGCTTTTGCAAATCAGTAGAATCCAGATATCTAAACTAAATTTCCATTAAACAATCAAAGTAGGAAAACTGGAGCTCTGAGAAGCTGCCTTGAAAGGAAGGCTGAGGTTTATATTCTTAATTTACCATTAGTAGTCTATTCCCTACTGGAATTCTAAGCAAGATTAACAGCCACTGGGCCAAATACAGATTTGGTGTAAGCAGTTGCAATTCCCCTGACTTCACTAGAATTGTACTTGCTTGCATCACTTCTAAATTTGGCCCACTATAGTCAGAGACTAGTTGAATCCAAAAAATTGCCTCCTGAAACCAGACTTCAAACACTTCAACAGTCCAGGATCTTCAGTCCTGGGATTTTGGTTCAACCCCACCATTGACTGGGTAGAGGTGGGCTAAGTGTACTGTATATACATGTGCATGTATGGGTTTAATATACAGTAATTCATTATGGAGTAGTATTAATGTATTTATTGCTACAGTTCTGAAGGTTGGGAAATCTATGGCTGCCTAGTTAATGGGAATTTGCCTAATTTTTAAGGTAACTTTTGTCATCTGAAGTCTGCCTTCATCCACCTATACTACTGGTTGGGAAGAACCTCAAGAAGAGAAACTCCTTTTGTAGCAAAAGTTTCCCTATTAACACATTGTTAACTCTATAAAGAATATTTGTTATAATATTGTTGCTGTCTTCAACAGATCTAGTGGTAGCAAATCATATTCCTATTGCTTCTTGCAAGCAGCCGCGAGATGGCATGTTGATTTTATTTGCATCATATTAACTCTGGTATTGCCCAGGCTATTTTAACAGCATATGAAAAAAATCAGATTTGAGGTAAACAAAGCTATCAAATATATTGTCACACGGAAAACTGTAACAGTAAATAATGATTAAGCAATTGGGTAAGCCAATCTGACCTCCCTTGCTATAGAACTGAGACTGAATGTCCACTGCACGTGTGCATTCTTTCATTCATTTTTACACTGATTCATTCATACAGTCATTCAGATACCGGAACCCCCTCACTCTTTGAAACACCTCTGCTGACAGCATTACTGCTTATGCAGATTGGGCCTTAGCCTCTGTCATGCTTCATTTTGGAGATATAATGAGGCATTAATGCTTATCTTTGATGTGTGAACTGTGTCAAAATATCCTGCTCTTCTGAATGCTGAACCCATCAGAATTCACCATAAAATTTGAACAAAATGGCCATTGTTTGAAAAATTGACATAGTCCCATTGGCAGGGCTTTTCAGCAGGCAAGCAGGAAACAAGCGTGTATAGTATTCGCTGCATTTCGTTCCCTTTAATTGCTTAACTAGTTCCTTCCCTTGTCTCTCGTTTGCATTCTCAGCCTTATGCCCAACTTCCACCCTCTCTTTTGTTTAAGTCCTCCCATTACCCCACTTAACGATGCTGCAACCAGTGCTCTGATTATGCACAATACAGTCCCTCACTTTCAGCTTGTCATAGACCAGGGGCGGGCAAACTTTTTGGTGTGAAGGCTGCATCAGGTTCCAGAAATTGTATGGAGGGCCAGTTAGGGGCAAACAGGCAGGTGTGGGCCTGCTGCTGCCCCCTATCCAACCCCCCCTGCTCTGTCCTCTGACCACCCCCGGATCCCCTGCCCCTAACTGCCCCCCGCCGCCCCTTCCATCCCCTCCTCCTTCCTGACTGCTCCCCCAGGACCCCTGCCCCATCCAACCACCCCTTCTTCCTACCCACCTGTAACTTCGCCCACTGCCCCATCCAGCCCCCCCCTTTTCTTCATGATGGCCCCCCCAGGACCCCTGCCCCATCCAACCACCCCTTCTCCCTGACAGCCCCTGGAACCTCTGCCCCCATTCAACCCCCCTGTTCCCTGCCTTGTGACTGTCTCAACCCCTATCCACAGTCCCGGCCCCTGCCCACCCCCGAACTCCCCTGCCCTCTATCCAGCCCTCCTGCCCCCTTACCACGCTGCCTGGAGCACCGGTGGCTGACGACACGGCTGCAGCATGACAGGCAGCCGCACTGCCCAGCTGGAGCCAGCCACGCGCCGCGCAGCACAGAGCACTGGGTCAGGCCAGACTCTGCAGCTGTGCTGCCCCAGGAGCTTGCTGCCCAGAGCACTGCGCCGGCGGGGGAGTGAGCTGAGGCTGCCGGGGGGGGGGACAGCAGGGGAGGGGCCGGGAGCTAGTCTCCCAGCCAGGAGCTCAGGGGCCGGGGAAAATGGTCCCATGGGCCGGATGTGGCCCGCAGGCAGAAGTTTGCCCACCTCTGTCATAGACAGATGCTGACTGGAGACCTAAATATAGTTTGTTTTGTATATTTGGTTTAAGGAAGATGGAGAAGAATTTGTCCAATTATTTTATCCTGTATAGGATCTATTACCACCCTCATCACTGTAGTATGCGAGCGCCTTCTCATGCTGATGTGCTTTTTTGAGGAGCCTTTGGTAGAAGAAGTTTGTTCTTAAGGCTTGTTTACCCATGGATTAGTTCCTGATTAACTCCATGTGTGGACATTCTTATTCTAGCATAAGAGTACCGTGTTCCTGTTTAGCAAACACTGAAACTCTTAGATAATCTCTAAGATTCCTTGTGTTATGAGAAGGAGTAAATAAAATTTCCTTATTTACTTTCTTCACATCAGTCATGATTTTATAGACCTCTATCATATCCCCCCCCTTAGTCGTCTCTTTTCTAAGCTGAAAAGTCCAAGTCTTATTAGTCTCTCCTCGTACGGAAGCCATTCCATACCCCTAATAATTTTTGTTGCCCTTTTCTGAACCTTTTCCAATTCCAATATATCTTTTTTGAGATGGGGTGCCCTCCTCTGCATGCAGTATTCAAGATGTGAGCATACCATGGATTTGTACAGAGGCAATATGGTATTTTCTGTCTTATTATCTATCCCTTTTTTTAATGATGCCCAACATTCTGTTCGCTTTTTTGACTGACGCTACACATTGAGTGGATGTTTCCAGAGAACTATCCACAATGACTCCAACATCTCTTTCTTGAGTGGTAACAGCTAATTTAGATTCCATCATTTTATATGTATAGTTGGGATTATGCTTTCCAATGTGCATTACTTTGCATTTATCAACATTGAATTTAATCTGCCACTTTGTTGCCTAGTCACCCAGTTTTGAGAGATCTTTTGTAGCTCTTCGTAGTCTGCCTGGAAGGATCTGAGTAGTTTTGTATCATCTGCAAATTTTGCCAGTTCACCGTTTACCCCTTTTTCCAGAACATTTATGAATATGTTGAACAGTACTGGTCCCAGTACAGACCCCGAGGGACACCATTATTTACCTCTCTCCATTCTGAAAACGGACCATTTATTCCTACCCTTTGTTTCCTGTCTTTTTAACCAGTCACCGATCCATGAGAGGACCTTCCCTCTTATCCCATGACAGCTTACTTTGCTTAACAGCCTTTGGTGAGGGACCTTGTCAAAAGCTTTTTGAAAATCTAAGTACACTATATCCACTGGATCCCCTTGTCCACATGCTTGTTGACCCCCTCAAAGAATTCCAGTAGATTGGTGAGGCATGATTTCCCTTTACAGAAACCATGTTGGCTCTTCCCCGATAAATTATGTTAATCTATGTGTCTGACAATTGTGTTCTTTATTATAGTTTCAACCACTTTTCCTGGTACTGAAGTCAGGCTTACTGGCCTGTAATTACCGAGGTCATCTTTTTAAGGAGCCCTTTTTAAAAATTGGCATCACATTACCTCCAGTCATTTGGTACAGAAGCCGATTTAAATGATAGGTTACAAACTACAGTTAGTAATTCTGAAATTTCACATTTGAGTTCCTTCAGAACTCTTGGGTGAATGCCATCTGGTCCTGGTGACTTATTACTGTTTAGTTTATCAGTTTGTTCCAAAACCTTCTCTAATGACACCTCAGTCTGGGACAGTTCCTCAGATTTGTCACCTAAAAAGAATGGCTCGGGTTTGGGAATCTCCCTCACATCCTCAACTGTGAAGACTGATGCAAAGAATTAATTTAGTTTCTCCACAATGGCCTTATCGTCCTTGAGTGCTCCTTTAGCATCTCGATTGTCCAGTGGCTTCTGATGTACTTTAAAAAATGTTGCTATTACTTTTTGAGTCTTTGGCTAGCTGTTCTTCAAATTCTTTTTTGGTCTTCCTAATCATACTTTTACACTTCATTTGCCAGAGTTTATGCTCTTTCCATTTTCCGCACTAGGATATAACTTCCACTTTTTTAAGGATGCCTTTTTGCCTCTCAGTGCTTCTTTTACTTTGTTGTTGAGCCACCGTGGCTCTTTTTTGGTTCTCTTACTATGTTTTTTAATTTGGGGTATATATTTAAGTTGAGCCTCTCTTATGGTATCTTTAAAAAGTTTCCATGCAGCTTGCAGGAATTTTACTTTTGATGCTGTACCTTTTAATTTCTGTTTAACTAACTACCTCATTTTTGTGAAGTTCCCTTTCCGAAATTAAATGCTACAGTGTTGGGCTACTGTGGTGTTTTCCCTGCCACAGGGATGTTAAATTTAATTATATTATGGTCACTATTACTAAGCAGTCCAGCTATATTCAACTCTTGGACCTGATCCTGTGCTCTACTTAGGACTAAATCAAAATTGCCTCTCCTCTGGTGGGTTCCAGGACTAGCTGCTCCAAGAAGCAGTCACTTAAGGTGTCAAGAAACTTTCTCTGCATCCCATCCTGAGGTGACATGTACCCAGTCAATCTGGGGATAGTTGAAATCCCCCATTATTATTATTATTATTGAGTTTTTTATTTTTATAGCCTCTCTAATCTCCCTGAGCATATCACCATCCAGGTCAGGTGGTCAGTAATATATCCCTACTGCTATATTCTTATTATTAGAGCATAGAATTATTATCCATAGAGATTCCATGATACAGTTTGGTTCATTCAAGGTTTTTTTACTTCATTTGATTCTATGCTTTCTTTCACATATAGTGCCTCTCCCCCACCAGCATGACCTCTTCTGTCCTCCGGATATATTTTTTACTCTCGTATTACTGTGTCCCACTGATATTCCTCATTCCACCAAGTTTCTGTGATGACTATTATATCAATATCCTCATTTAAGACGAGGCACTCTAGTTCACCCATTTTATTATTTAGACTTCTAGCCTTGGCATATAAGTGTTAGGATATAGATATTCAGGCCTGTCTGCGAAGGCCTATACTTTAAGAATTTAGGTGTATTCTTATCACTTTACAACCTTTGCAAAAGGTATTTGTAACTTTTCACTTACTTCTTTAAATCACTTACTCCTATATTAAGGTAGTGTCTTTTGTCTCTAACAACTCAGCCACCAAGTACAATTATTGCCACGCAGCTGCCTTAACCTGTGCTGTCTTTACCTTGAGACTGTTCAAAAGGCAGTAAAACATTTGTCTCCATCAATTCAATTTGTCACTCCCAAAATTCCAGTGGAATACGGCAGACCTCCATCATACTTTGTCCCAAACAAAACAATACAAAACAAAACACCAAAACATTTCACATGAGTATCCAAAGTGTACCCTCCATTAAAACTTGGGAAAAACAAAAGTGTGGAAAGGCAGGGGTGGAGGAGGGGAAGAGGTGGAAAGAAACCAATTAAGCCTGTCAGGTCAGTTTAAAGTACAGGCTACCAGCAGCAAATTAAGTAAACTGAGAGAAAGAAGAAGGAAAAGAAAAGGATATAGTTGGCTCTGAACCAAGACTAGGCTCCCCGGGATGAAACACTTGGGAACCCTCACCCCCAGGTTCTCATCCTGGCTCTGGGAGAAGAGTGGGGGTGTTACCTGCTCCTGCAAACCCTGCCATTTTTCACTTGGAAACTTTTTTTCCCCCACTCTCCCAGGACCAAGTCCCAGCTCCTGTCTCTAAAGGTGGTCTGTTAACTCTGCTTCTGAATCTAAACCCTGTTGTGCCAAATCATCTTTAACCACCCTAACTAATTTACAACCCTTCAGCAGCCCCTGCTGAAACAGCACCAAACCTGAAAGATGACTGGCAGCTTCCCATAATGCTGCCCTTACTTCAAACCTCTCACAAGTGGACTGAAGTGCCTCCTTTCCCTGGAAGGCATCCAGTCCCCATGGGCAGGGACCTTCTTTCACTACCCATATACCAAAGGAGGGTGGGCTCCTCAGCCACCCCCCATCCCTCTGGGTCCCCTAACACTTCCTCGATTTCCTTTTTTAATCTCATCCCAGGCTGACCCCCGCACCTAGTATGGGCCCTGGTTCTTCCTTATCCATTTATCCAAAAAAATCCTTTACCCAGGCTTGCCAGAACCCACAACTACCATCACGAGCGTTCACTATACCCCCTCCAAGCAGCTGCGTGGACTGTTGGGGAGGGGGACTTACAGGCTGCCACTCACCTATCCGATGCGATGCATCCGAGTCACGGCACCAAGATGTTACAGAGTTTATTCCTTCACCCTCTTACTTCCCTGGTCCTTCTCGCATGAACAGAGAGCAACAATACCCGAAGTCTAAAGGCGCAAACAATTGGATGTTTATTGGGGTGAACTTCTAGCAAGAATGATTCCAGTTTCCTTCCTCAGTGTCCCCCTTCCTAGCTCTGACACCACAGACCCGTCCCTGCTCCCATTCCCCCCTTAGCAAAACATGATTCCAATTCCCCCACCCCCATTCCCTGTTCCCAATCCCCCCTTACTTCCTGATTGACTGAAGACTATATAGTAAAACTTGAGTTCTGCTTAGCTATACCTTAACCAATCGTTTTACTGAAATTTAACTAACCAATCCTAACATACTGTAACATGGTTATTTAACCAAATTATATCCCACCACCCGGGCCAGCTCTAGGCACCAGCAAACCAAGCACATGCTTGTGGCGGCACATTTTCAGGGGCGGCTTTCCGGCCATCTTTTTGTTTTTGTTTTGTTTCTATAACTAGCTAAGTGATGATAATACACCTAAATTCTTAAAGTATAGGCCTTTGCAGACAGGCCTGAATAGCTATATCCTAACAATAAGCACTTAAAAAACTTGTCACTTTTTAGCCGTCTGCCATTACATGATGTAACTGAATGAGACTTTTTTTCATTGGACTGTTTTTCATCAGCTCCTACCTGTATTTTATCATCTTCCATCCTCTCATTCTTATTAGGACACAGGGAATCTCCATTTATAGATACTCCCCTAAGGGATGCCTCTGTCTAAACCACATGCTCCTCCGCACCTGTCAGCTTTCCCTTAGAAAAGTGATTGCATGGGAACTGCAGATATTGTTTACAGCTTGGAAAGAAACAGATCAGAAAAAGTGACTTACTGAGTTTCTAATTTGGGGGTAGGGATGCGGCAGCCCAGCATAATGTTACCATGGCCAAATTCTAAAAGGGCAACCCCCATCCTCAGCACAACCACCACCACCACTCCTCTGATCGGAGGCCTTTTCCGACGGTCCGAGGAAATACAAATATATTTTTTCCAGCTTTCACTTGCACTGTGCAAACTGGCACGTTGGCTTTGTTTTCAGGATCTAATCGATACTTCCTAAGCGTTGCGACAAAAAAATGACAGCACAATTTCTCTAAAGCTAATGACTTCTGGACCACCCGCACAATAGACTTCTTAGCCTAGAAAATATTTAAAAATATAGCTTCATGTCATCTGTAGGTCACAGCTGAAAGAATAAGCTTCCAAAAGTGAGTTATACTGCAGGTTAGCTATGGGAGTTGATTTTGATGATGATGTTGATATAGATAGATCACACATACAGGGTACCAACTTATCACCTCCATTAATAGTGATGGCCAAGATTTTCAAAAGTGTCAAATGATTGAGTGTCTCAATTTTTGATCGTTACTTGAAACACTTTTCAGGGACCTATTTTCAGAGGGCATGTGTTCACCATTTTCTGAAAATCAGGCTTCTTTATGGTTTCCTAGGCTAGACACCAACATTTACTTCTTGTGTCTAAAAATCTTGACTGAAGTACCCATGGGTTGCTTCTATTCCCACTGAATGGAATGACTCCTACTGACTTTGATAGGCGATAGATCAGGACGTATATTAGCAAAGGCAGCGTGCTGTCGTAACGGAATGTACTATGTTTGTTTTTCCTCACAGAGTGAAATGGATGAGAACCAGATACAAATGGCTGGTGATGATGTGGATTTACCAGAAGACCTCCAAAAAATGGTGGCAGAGGATCAAGTAGAAGAAGAAGACAAGGAGTCTATCCTTGGACAGTTACAGAACATTCAGAATATGGATATAGACACTATTAAAGAAAAAGCTCAAGCCACTTTCACTGAAATAAAGCAAGCAGCTGAAGAGAAATGTTGTGTCATGTGAAAGAGAAACCAAGGCTTGAGAGTTTTTGTGAACCATATGAATTTAATACTGTATCATGGGGGTTGCTGCATGGTACAAGCAAAATTGATGGAATGCCATATAGTTACAAAGCAATATGTGTATATATGTGTGTGTGAGAGAGAGAGACTTCTAAACCTCCAGATTTAAATCAATGTAAGCAATGTACCTGCTTAAATAGCACTAATCTAGAGCTGGTCAGCATTTTTCAAACAAATTTTTTCCATGGAAAAATGGCATTTTCAAAAACAACATTTCTCATGAAAAATTGTCAAATTATTTTTTGCAAAAAGTGCTGCCTTTTTTCCAAAAAAATTTATTGAAAACATCAAAAAGCTTATAAGAACGGTTTTCAATTTTTTTAAACCAGAAATCAGGTCTTTGGTAAATGAAAAATGTCTATAACCACTCGGATATTGTTTTCAGAAAAAATAAATCATGAAAAAAAATGTTAAAAATGAAAATTGGCTCCGTTTCAAACTCTTCAAAACAAAAATAATATTGAAATTGACACATTTTGCAAAACTAGATTTCCCTTTTTTGACCACCTCTATGCTAAACATTTTAAAAAAAATCGTGAAATTTATAACAATGCATCTTAGGACAAATGCTTTATGGATTTAGAACTTGCAGGAGATGCTGCACAATCACACAGCTCGGAGTGAATATAGTGATTTTTGTGGTAAATCAAAGATAGGTGGCTAGCACTAGAGCCAGGAATAATGAACAATGCAAACTTCCTCCAATTACTTTAACTGCTTCTCAGTCCTGAACTACAACACAAACTTACTATTACAATAGAGGGTCTCTCCTGGATTGCCATTTGTGCCAAATGCTGTGGGTTTCTGATGTTGACAAATATCCAGCATAGGCTAAACTGAGATTATTAAATGAAATTAATTTGGTTCTTATTCTACAGATGAAAGATGCAAAGTATTATCATTATCAGCTCCCAGACCTCCAGAAGTGACAGGTAAGTATTTTAACTCATGGTGTCACCTTATACTACTGCAATCATCTTTGTTGGGCATTTTATACTGTATACATGTGGTGTGTTAGCAATTAATCTGATTGAAGTCTGGGATTTGCACAACTTGAATAGTAACTTTGTTTCTTTTTCAGCTGTTGATTTTTTTCTCTCTACTATTTCTCATGCTTTCCTGTAACTAAGTTATAGTTATTAGCCACTGTAGAATATATTTTACTTCTCATGAAATGTGCTACTTATAAATCCCAGAACAAAGAACCAGTGAGATCAGGAAAGAAGAACCAGTGCAATTGTTAGACGCGAGTATTTATTTTACCTGCAGTTTTGCAGATATTTACAGTGGGCTAAATCCTAAATTCCTTACTCAAGACAAGTTTCTGAGCAGCTACACCAGTGTCAATTCTGAATAATTCCACTGACTTGCTTCTGATTACACTAATGTAATAGCAGAATCCAGCCCTTAGGTTTTAGTCTTGACTCAAGCAAAGCATTCATCAATGTCAACCAGAGACTTGCCTGAGTAAAGCCGAAGTAAATGCCAAGAGCCTGATTTCACCTGACTACAGGACCGAATTCCAAAGTCCTTGTTCAGCATTTTTTTTCTAAAAGAGCCTATAATAAGAGACATTAAATTAGGGACTATGAGATAACTCATTGCTAGCTAGTGCAAAGCATAGTCTTGTGGTTAAGGCAGTGAACTGGGACTCAAGATCAGATTCAGTGCCTGGTTCTGTCACAGACTTCCTGTGTGCCCTTAGGCAAATCATGTACCCTTTCTGTGCTGGAGTTCTCCACCTGTAACATAGGGATAACAACACTTCTCTGTCATAAGAATACACTTCTTAAGGGTCAATACTACTGTGACGTGGGCTGTGTAATTCCTTGGACAGATAGACTAGGATGAAATTGACAAATATTCTACGATGTGTGTACCTGGATTAATGCAATTTGAGAGGTTTATATGTGTGTGTGTCTCTCTCTCTCTGCCCCCTCCCCCTTAAGTAAAGGATTAATTTAGGATGATCAAATGCATTAAAATATGGTCGCTTTTTCATTGTGAACACACAAGCCAAACCTCATCTCACTTATCTTCCTTGAAATGGCCAAAGGCAGCTTTAAAGTGGACTTCGGATATGAGATCCATTAAGAGTTCAACATCCCCACCCCCAGTCCTCCAGTTTTTAATTACTTCTTCCCAACAGCTTCCACCTTTAATATTGGACTACTGGGTTTATTTGAGTTAGAACTGGCCTCTGTGGGATCAGCCCCCTGAATCCCCTAGGGGAGGAGTGCCTTGTATCTTTCAGTATCTAAAACATGCTCAGTGAAGGAGCTTTGCTGAGAAGCTCCAAAGGAATTCCTGTTTGACTGTCTTCAGAAAGGTGGTGTGGTTGCTTTGAAATGGGACCGTCAGAGGGTGGGTATAGTGTGGAAGTAGCTGGGCATTCTCGGAGTCAAAAGGTGGGTACAGAGAAACACCTGCCTCTCTATTATTGAACATTTAAAGGGATTCTGTCAACTTAAACCAGGTCTGGTAAACACGTTTCTTTTCCTATGTTACTAATCATACCCTAGGTACTAAATGTGAAAGATCCTTTAAAATCTAGTGTACCTGTCTTTGCTGATGCTCTCTTTACCTGTTGCATATCCCTTGGCTTGGCACTGAATATCAAAGAAGCCAGTTTCACTTTCAGGATTTGGTGCAGCACTGATTGGATTGCAATGTTTTTATTGATTTAAACACGGTGGTTTTAATTAGAATTTAAAAGCACTGAAGAGACATTTATATTGATCCCAAGCATTAGTTTTATAAAGTTTTGCTTTCACAAAATGTATATTTTGCTCAGTTTAAGAGGGCAACATCCCCTTGGAATATAAAGTTCTTCCCCCTTTATTCCAGCCCCCTACTTGAATAAATGTAATAAAAATGTACTTCACCAGCTTTATCAACAACAGCGCATAACATTTTATTGAACCAGAAAACATTCATGTGAATGGCTGCTGACAGTTTACTCATCCCATGTATGTAAGAAAGAGGAATTAAAAGACCTCAGTAGGGGGTTGATCCTGCACCATTCAGGTCAATGGGAGTTTTCCATTCATTTGAGTAGGATCAATTTCTAAGGATGGGTTAATTCCCTAAATTTAATATATTCGCTCGCCTCCCAGACCACTCCATTTTGTTAGCAGTGTCAAGGCTTTGGCTTAGGTGTTGTATCAGTGCTTGCATTTAGCCCGCAAGCTTTCCAATATGGTGCTCAAGAAGCAATACCTTAGGTGCTTTATCACAGGAAAAAATAGACTGGATAAGTTCATCCAAAACTTCTACAAGTTTATCATCCCAGCTATAATACGGTCCCCCATCCACAGTGCAGCTCCAGTTGCACAAAGGGATTGAGAGCACTATATGGCTTCAAATGTTCATTACTGTATATATCATATCAAGGGCCATTTTTGTATTCATTTGGGGGAGTATATTCAAATATTATCTGTGTATCTTTTATTTATTTTCTGCAACAACATTTTCTAACCCTTTGTAATTTTAAACTGGTTACCTTTTTCTGTGGAGTGGGAAAATGTAGGTGATCTTATTTCAAATGTGTTTGTTTCCCAGCACTTGCTTCAGAAAATATGCTCTGATTAGTTAAGGTTATTTAGAGAGTTTAGCAAAAAATTACAGCAATGTTTACGTATTTAATACATCAGTCCTGGATGCTGCGCAGTTAGGAAAGATTTGAAGGTCAGGGATGGGTTTATGAGGGACGAAAGAGACTCAGGATATTGTGTGCAGTCTATTTTTGTTAGCATTATGTACATAATATTGTTTCCATGGTTTCTTTGAAGGTAGATAGTAGCAGGAGAAATGTACACAGCTGTAGCCCCACTTCCAGACCCTCCCATCAAAGTAATCGTAGTTCAAGCCACTGACTATACTACTCCTTTCACATCAACTGGCCCTAGCGCTGTGTTTTTCTGTGTCTCAATCCCTCACCAAACAGAGAGAAAACCCCTTTAAGGTTGAAGTTATCAGTCACAAACTCCCAGGCAGGTGTCAATCAAGTACAAACACACACCAAGGTGCCATCAATCTGATATTGCCTGGCTTCTCAGAAGGGGCACTTTATTTTAATTTAATATACGTGAAAGGAACTTCTGCCTTTAAGAATTATGTAAGTTCCCCATAAATCTTAGGTCCTGAGTTTTTAAAGGTGACCCCTGCTTTTTAGGTCATTTTTGCTTTTCTATGATGTTTAATGAAGGTCTAAAATGTTTTTTTTAGGAGTAAATAAATAAAAGGTCACTGGGAGGAAGACTTTCCCTACTTGCTTTTTTCCATTAAAAATTCAAGTCCTCTCTAGCATGAGGACATTTTGTGAGCCCAAGGATTGAAAGTTGGGCAACTACAGATGGATTGAGAGACACCTGCAACTGACTATAGAGCTTGACATGGGTGCAGGGCTGTGCCTGCACATATTTAATTGCAGGATATGGACCTGAGAGGAGGGGAGATTTGAATCAAGGTGTTGGCCATGTCTACATACAAAAGTTGTAGTGTTTTAACCATACTGATATAATTAAAGTGGTACAGTGCACCTGGAGTGGATGCAGTTATACCTGTATATCTTATTCCTATATGAGCGGGGCGGGGGAAGATATATCTGTAAAAGGCATCTTTATACCTTATAACTGAGTCTACACAAGGGGTTGTCTCAGTATAACTACACTGGTAAAAAAACCACATCCCTAGCCAGCATGGTACAAAAATGGTGTGTAG
Organism: Mauremys reevesii; assembly: GCF_016161935.1. Lineage (NCBI taxonomy): Eukaryota > Metazoa > Chordata > Testudines > Geoemydidae > Mauremys > Mauremys reevesii. The sequence continues at coordinate 21,225,030 of NC_052628.1, read as the reverse complement.
ACCTTGACTCCTAGAGTTTGAACACCCTCTAACTTCAATGACTTCAGTTAACGTTTCTGGGGAAAGAAAGCATTTGCTAAAGATTCAGTACCCTCCTTCAATTATGGTGGGAGATCGAACAATAGAAACCTGCTGCATCCCCCAACAAGTCCTCCAACAAGACCAGGTGAATCAGACCTATCATTCCTAATACTGGTAAGGTAAGAAAACAGTTAGAAAGTAGAAGAAGAAAACCTTTCCTCCCCTCTTTGTCAAGAATCACAAATGGTACAAGCCCAAAGTTTTAAAAGCCCTTTGCAGGTGACTTTTAGGACAAGCACTGAGAAGGCTACAGTGCATTTAAAGACTTCTCTTAGAAAAAAGGAGGGCATTTTCAACACAATGTTTCAATGAATTTATTATTTTTTGTATCGTAACTGCTTTGGCAACACAGGTAACACATCCCATGGAAATGGGCTACAATCTTGACCCAGGCAACAGTTGCATTTATTATCAATGGGGGTTCAGCCCAGGTCAGACATACAAGTCTGGTTTCAAAATATGGCAAAGGTGATGTGTAAGTAAAGAGAAGGGAAAAAAATGTATATTTATTACAGGTAATTTATAAACCATGCTTCCCAAAACATGTGCAATCAGCATTATAAAACCATTAGAAAAATCAGCTGTGGACTCTGATATATTATAGTAACCAGATGATTACAGATACACACTGTATGACACCTGGTGTATCCATTAGAAATATGAAAAGATTAAAACGGGAATGTTCAAAGCCTCTCAAAATATATACTCCTCCTTCTGATGGGAAGTTGACCATGCTTAACCCTGTACAGGTAATCACGCTGTTGGTAGCAAGCTTGTCTCTGAGTCAAGTGTTGCAGGTTCAAGTACAGTACAGGAACTTTGGCTCACACCCACTGTAGGAGGCACTATAGTGCTAGATGTGTCATCCCTCATCTAGCATGTTTAAACTGACTGTCCCTGGGGCCTCAAGGTGGAAGTTAAAAATCCAGCAGTATGCAGAAAAGAAGAAGGGAAAACCTCTGGCTGTGTGTGACGGGGTGGACTAGGCCCATAGGCCCCCTGCTGGAGGCCTCAGGGTCCTGCCATACTCGTCCCAGGTAAGAAGCCATGGAAAGGTCCTCCAAGCAGACTAGAGTAGCAGCGGGCAATAAGGGCCCAGGAGGGCCCTATAAAAAGGAGCTACAGTGCTGGAGACAGGCAGTTCCTTGCTGGAGCTACAAGAGTGCAGAGGGACTCCTGGCTGGCAAAGGTAAGACCAACACAATGGACAGCTCAGTGCTAGCAGGGACCAGGGAAGCAAGGAAGAACTCCTGGCTGGCTACTGGGTGTGAGCTTAGAAGAGCCCTGAGCTAAGGGTAAGGCATTGGTGAAGGCTGGGGCCATGGGAAAGTGGCCCAGGGAACTGAAGATAGTTTTACTAAAGGGACATGATGGTGCGTGGCTGCTGTTTTGAGAATTCCTGGGCTGGACCAGAGTAGTGGGTAAGCTTACCCCCTCCACACACACCCCCACAGGCCACTGGGGAAGGGCCTCCAATTGGACATCAGTAAACCCCCAGAAGGGGACTGAACTGTCAGGAGGCCCAGGTGAAGACTGAGGCCAAAACAGGCTAAGAGAGCAAAACCATTGCCTCCAGGGAGGAAGCCCTGGGGGTCCAGCCCAACGGCAGGGCTGGGACTGGTTGAAAGACCACGGACACACCCAACCAGAGGGGGCGCTCATGAGAGGCAGGTGCCAACCCTGTTACAGTGTGCTCAACATTTCCTCTCTCTCAATTTCTTGAAAACAGATGCTAATGTCTATGGCTGTGGGTCAGCTATTGCTAAGCTCATAATAGCTACTCCATTTGCCTTTGTATTTGCTGCAATACCAGTAACTAGGGGCCTTGTTCTTTGAGGGGCTTAGAATCCTCAACTTCTGCTGCAGCTGAGACCTGTGTTTAGCAATGTTCAACCTTTCAAACATGGAGACTAAATACACTAATTAGTTCTCAAGCTATCCAACACCCTAATCCTCCCTGCAACTGATTCTCCCTCCCACCGAGGGAACTGGTTCACTCCCAGCCTCTGACTCAGCCCCACCCTCACCACTTAGCAATCCAATCTGACCCCTCATATGAGTTATTTTCTTCTTCTTAAGTGCTGCCCTGTTACCATCTGCTCCAGCTTCCCACCAGTTCCTTCTCTTTGGAGAGGCACCCATCATCCAACCGCCTCCCAAATGCCAATTCCTGACCTAGTGGTCCAACCTGGGCAATGGCCAGGTAAGTCACATGGAAAGCACGTGCTGGAGATAGAAGTAAAGCTGATCAGAAAAATGGACAAGCCAATTTCATGTTGAAATCTCAGAGCTGTTTCCATTGTGCAGAGTTTGAAGCAGAACCATTTTTTGGTTTTGAATATTTTCTAGGGCTGTCAATTAATTGCAGTTAACACACGCAATTAACTCAAAATAATCTCAGTTAATTGCAGTTTTAATCGCACTGTTAAACAACAGAATACCAATTGAAATTTATTAAATATTTTTGGATGTCCTTCTACATTTCCAAATACATTGATTTCAATTAGAACACAGAATACAAAGTGTACAGTGCTCATTGTAGTGCTTTTGATTACAAATATTTGCACTGTAAAAATGACAATAATATTTTTCAATTCATCTCATACAAGTACTTTAGTGCAATCTCTATCATGAAAGTGCAATTTACAAAGGTAGATTTTTTTTGTTACATAACTGCTCTCCAAAACAAAACAATATAAAACTTTAGAGCCTACAAGTCCAGTCAGTCCTACTTCTTGTTCAGCCAATCACTAAGAGAAACAAGTTTGTTTACATGTATGGGAGATAATGCTGCCCACTTCTTATTTACATCACCTGAAAGTGAGAACAGGCATTCGCATGGCACTTTTGTAGCCGGCATTGCAAGGTACAGTATTTATGTGCCAGATATAATAAACATTCATATGCCTCTTCATGCTTCAACCATCATTCCAGAGGACATGCTTCCATGCTGATGATGCTTGTTTTAAAAAAAATGCATTAGTTAAATGTGACTGAACTCCTTGGAGGAGAATTGTACGTCTCCTGCTCCATGGTTTTACTCTCATTCTGTAATATATTTAGTGTTATGGTTGTCTCGGATGACGACCCAGCACATGTTGTTTGATTTAAGAACATTTTCACTGCAGATTTGACAAAGCAAAAAGAAGGTTCCAATATCAAATTTCTAAAGATAGCTACAGCACTGACCCAAGATTTAAGAATCTGAAGTGTCTTCCAAAATCTGAGAGGGATGAGGTATGGAAAATGGTTTCAGAAATCATAAAAGAGAAACTTTTTGATGCAGAAACTACAGAACCAGAATCACCAAAAAAGAAAATCAACTTTCTGCTGGTGGCATCTGACTCAGATGATGAAAATGAACATGCGTCAGTCCGCACTGCTTTGGATCATTGTCGAGCAGAACCCGTCATCAGTATGGATGCATGTCCTCTGGAATGGTGGTTGAAGCATGAAGGGACATATGAATCTTTAACACATCTGGTAGGTAAATATCTTGAGATGCCAGCTACAACATTGCCATGAGAATGCCTGTTCTCACTTTCAGGTGACCTTGTAAACAAGAAGTGGGAAGCATTATCTCCTGCAAATATTAAAAAAACTTGTTTGTCTGAGTGTCTGACCAAAAAGTAGGACTGAGTGGACTTGAAGGCCCTAAAATTTTATATTTTAATTTTGAATGCAGGGTGGGTTTTTTGTACATTTATAAGTTAAACTTTCATGAGAGAGATTGCACTACTGTATTTTTATGAGATGAATTGAAAAATACTATTTTTTGCAATGCAAATATTTGTAATCAAAAATATAAAGTGAGCACTGTATACTTTGTATTCTGTGTTGTAATTGAAATAGATATTTGAAAATGTAGAAAACATCCAAAAATATTTAAATAAATGGTATTCTATTGTTTAAAAAAAATTTCAATTAATCATGCTAATAATCACTTAACAGCCCTAATATTTTTTTGAAAAACAAATGTTATAAAAGTTGAAGAAAAAATGTCCATCTTTTTGCCACTGAGCATGACAAAATGACTGATGCACCCAGGGGGTTGGATTCTTCCCCTCCTTTTCCTTTTCCTTTTGCCACTCTGTCACTTTTCAAATCTTCATCAACTTTGGAATAGTTAGATTGACACACAGAAAAAGTGGGAGTGCACGAAAATCCTAGACAGCATTAGTGCTATTGTCCTCAGTGTCAAGGAAAAGAAAAGAAAGGGGGAGAAGAGACCAAAAACTGGGGGCAAAAATAGATATTTTGGCTTTATCCTAAAAAAGGGACAAAATGGGAAAAAAGATTGAGATGAAAAATTTCAGCCAGCTCCTTGAGACTTATTCCAGACAAGAGTTCCAGTACACTCTGGCTCCTCAGTGCCTGAAACACTTTCAGATGTCTGAACAAGCAACCCGTACCAGAACTGACTACAAAACTTTAGATGCAGACAGTATCCAGATATTAAGGTAAGCCGTGAAAGGAAGACCAAAGGGGTAAGACCAAAAGTCCATCTAGCCCAGTAGTGTCCACCGACAGTGGGCAATGCCAGGTGCCCCCCTGAGAGGTGAACCCCTAACAGGCAATGATCAATCTCTCTCTCCACCCCCATCTCTCCCATCTAGAGACACAGCTAGGACAACACCATTCTTCCATCCTGGCTTAGCCAGCCATTTATTATTAGCCACCATGAATTTATCCAGTCCTTTTTAAACATTATTTAGTCCTCCTCACAACCTCCTCCTCAAAGAGTTTGAAGTTGACTTGAAGAAGCAAATGAAGAAGAACTTGTTTTTTTTTTTTTTATTAATTTCATTTGGTGACCTGCCTATTAATTTCATTGTATTATTGTAATATTAATAATAAATTAACTTCTTTCTTCACTCCACTTCTCACTTTTGATTTCATTACTCTCATCATTCTCCCTATTCCCCTTTTCCTCTTCTCTCTCCTAAGTCTTTCTCTCTTTCTCCTTCCCCTCTAAACCCTCTCTCTCCCCTCCCCTTTTTTTCTAATCATTTTCTTCTGCTTTTCTTAACTTTTTCTAGTATTTTTTTTTTGAGGAGAGAGAATCTGTACATGTGTACAGAGAGTATTCGAGATGTATACATGGATTTATAAATATAATCATATTCTTATCTTTCTCTCTTTATCTTTCCTTTAATTATTCCTTCCATCCTGTTTGCTTTTTTCATCCTCACACACACTGAGAACATGATCAGAGAGAGAACACGATAACTATTTCTCAAAGATTTTTTCTGACTTTAGTAGCCCCATCATCCCCCCATCATGTTGTATATAGTTTTTTATTTTTTTTTTAATGTGCATTTACTTACATTTTACATTAATTAAATTTCATTTTTTTTTTTGTGTTTTCATTACTTGATTTTTTCTTTTCTTCTTTCTTCTCTCTGCTTTTTTCTTAACTATCTATCTTAGTTTAGTTAGTGTCATCTGTCTGCTGCAAACTGTTGCACCCTACCTCCTCCTCCAGATCATTTATGATGAAAAATAATTGAATTGGATTGAGACCTTTGGGGAACACCACTAGTACCCCCCTCTCTCCATTCTGAGAAAATTAATTTATACCCCACCCTTTGTCCCCCTGTCCTTTAACAGTTCTCAATCCCATGAAACCCCCTTCCCTTTATCATGACAGCTTTAATTTACGTAAGAGCCTTGGGTGAGGACCTTGTCTCTGGAAATCTACACACTATGTCTACATCCCCCCCTTGTCCACATGTTTGTTGACTCTTCAAAGAACTCTAATAGATTAGTAAGACACGATTTCGAAACCATGTTGACTATTGCTCAAGAAGTTTGTTTTTTTGTGTATGAATTTTTTTTTTCTCTTTACTTTTGTTTCAATTTATGCCGGCCGGCGTTAGACTTACTTCGTCCTTACCTGGCCAGGATCACCCCCCCTTTTTTTTTTTTTTAAATATTTACATTAGCTTAAACCAGTCATTGGGGTGAAGAAGATTTAAAGGAGGACAGGTTACAACCTTTAATAGTTTCCGCAACTTCATTTGATTTTTTTTCAGAACTCTTGGGTGAATGCCATCTGGTCCTGGTGACTTGTTAATGTTATCTTCCTCCAATCTGGCCAGTTTATTAATAGTAAAAAAGGCTTTGAAATTCCTTATAAGAACATAAGAATGGCCATACTGAGTCTGACCAATGGTCCATCAGGCCCAGTTTCCTGTGTTCTAACGGTGGGCAGTGCCAGGTGCTTCAGAGGGAATAAACAGAAAAGGCCAATTATTGAGTGATCGATCCTCTGTCCAGTCCCAGCTTTTGGCAGTCTGGCATTTAGGAAATCCCCAGAGCATGGGGTTGCGTCCCTGAGCATTGATGGACCTATCCTCCTTGTGCATGAATGGTGCTGTATGTAGAACCAAAGGAGAATCTGGCGTTACCTGCTGTGTAATTACATTCCTCGGTTCAACTGTTTGAACCTGATCCTACAGCCCTTACTCTGATGAGTGCAGGCTTCAGCAACAGGCCTTCACTTGGGTTTCTTTATATTCTCGTGTATTGAGTACATTCTTTGTGGTTTAACTTAATATCACAAAAGTTATATTTATCAAAGAAAACTGACTGCTCTTGGGTTTTAGAGGACTGACAATGTTCTTGTTATGATTAATGGAAGTATAAAGTGTGTTTTTTAAAGAGTAGAACTAGTTGGATGATGGCATCAATTTTATGTGTAGAGATTTGACAAATTAAATCTTTCTGCTTCCCGAGGATACGGTTTGTTCTGATTGCTCCGAGGGGAGAAAGGGAGAACTGTACAACGGTGCTGGAAGCATTTCATCATTAAAATAAAATAAACCTACATTTTATTTTAAAGTCAGGTTAAAAGTGAAAGTAATCGAAACATAAGGGACCTGATTCTCACGTACATAGTGGTATAATGGGACCTCAATTTATATTCACGTAAGGCCCCTTTATGCAACCAGAATGGGGTAAATGAGAATCAGGCCCACAATTTGATGTAGTCTTTGTTCGTCAAGAACCAAATCCTGCTTCCTTTGGCCTTGTCTACCTGTCAAATACAACCCTATCAGAGAACTTATATAATAATCAATCATATCCCTTTAACCCACTTACAAATAGGGGCCATGATCCTGCAAGGAGAACCACGCAGACTGACTCTGCATTCAAATGAAGTCTCACTGAAGCAAGGGGTCTAGTTGTATGGTTCTCTTTACAGAACAGGGGCCCTGGGATGCAGTACAACTCCCAGTGACTCCAGTGGAAATCTTTGGTGGGAGTTGCATCCAGTTTGCAGTATAGACAGCTGCTTCATCATCTTTCCAAGATCTTCTTGCTAAGAGGACCCCCTTCACATGTGGGCTTCCCCATGGAAGCTAACTCAGAAAAGCTAATATCCTCAGTCAAAGGAGCTATACTGCTAGGAGCCAAGGACCCGGTACGGAGGCATCTGTCCTGTGTCTATCACCACTTGTGGATCTCCGGGTGGGAGTTCCCTGCAGCTGAATTTCACTGGCATCTCCCGAACGTACCATTGGAGCAACTGGGCTGGAGTTCTGCAAAAGGCTCCTTGGAGATACACCCTCCCACCGTTACTCTGCCACCAAAATGGATGATTCACCCTCAGACTGAGAGTTTTGTTGTAACTGGCTTCCCTGCTGTGATTCTAGTCACACCATAGTCAGGGCTGCATGCATGTGGGTAGCTGGAGATTTCATATGTGCAAGGGAAGCAGGGTTTGGCCCTAAATCACTTTTTTTTTTTTAAGATGTACAGTCTGCATTTTAGATATATAGACTGCAGAGATGACTGCTACATACAGCCCTCTATACCTACCAAGTTATATCTATTTCTATTGCAACAGTGAGCACCCAGAGGCCTCAGTCAGTGATCAAGACCCCCTTGTGCTAGGCTCCCCATCCTATAACTTTTATTTGGATATTCTCATTAATATGTTTAGATGCAAAATTTAAAAAATGTGAGCCCAAGGTTTGGGCCTTGATTTCGTTACAGGTCATTTATTAAATTCAGTCTAAGAACCTTTACACAGTGAGTGATGAAATTCAAAATTGTATTATGATAAGACTAAAGCAAGCATGTATTGAAATTGCAGTATCACAAATTAATGCCATATTTATACTCCCATTGCTAAGATGAAAGAACACCAGAGGTGATCAGTCCTTTGATGAAGGAATGGGTGTAGGGTCCTTCCTTTAAGCTGTGTATGGGGCTTTCCATAAATTGGTAGCTACTCTATAACAAATTACAATTAGCTAATGAATAGTAAATCTACCTTTTTTACTATATCTCTTCTACTACTACTATAGTTAATCTTCTGTTATAGTGATAGATGCCTGAAGGGGTTTCATTAAACAAATTATTTTTAATTCCTTACACATGGGCTAGTCCATTTAATGCCAAAGTTGTGCAATAATTGTGTGTGAAAAGCAGGGTGTTTGAACACTAGGGCTTAAGTGTGTGGGTGTATATCAGGGTGTGGTTGTAAAAAGACAGTTTGGTTTGGCACAACCTGTTATTTCCACCAAATTAGCCCTATAGGTAATACAAATTTGACCTTAGTCATGCCTAAGTTGACAGATGTGTCAATATGGGCCTTTTTTGTGTTTCCTATGTAATATTAAGGGGGGAGGAGGAATGGACTTGTGCCATTTAAAAAAAAAAAGCTTGATTTGATTTTTTTCAAAATAAAATCTGCTTATTTTTTTAATTATAAAGTCCATTCTTATCTGGCCTGGAAGACTGCAATACTAGGAGGATTATAACATCCCAGAGAGCAAGGATGAGAAAGCTGGTTATGTCCCCAAATTCTCACTTGTGCTTTGCTGCACTACAACTGTTCTTATTGAAGTCAATGGGCCACTAATAAGAGTAAAATTAAGCACATGCCTGAGTGTGGGCAGGGTCTCTTAACAGAGTGAGGAGCTGTTCTGGGAAACCAGATTGAGATGCAGGCACTTGCTGGTGTGGCTGAAGAAGTTAGGCCTGCCTAGGTTACCATAAGGGGATTGCATGGACTGTTTGTTTTGCAGTAGGAACAAAGCATTTAGGGGAAAAAATGGGTTTAAAAACCAGCCAACATTTTTAGCTTGAGAAGGCTGTCTTGTCACTGTATTCACTCCTGGACACAGGCTCCTGAAGGGAAGAACTGCAGGTTCCACACCCTGTCAGATCTGGTGGGTAAGCCTGGGGGATCCCTAGGGGACTATAGCCCCAGGGCCTGGTCTAAGAGTGGAGGAATTGTGAAATGCCATCCCAGAATAGATGAGCACATGGGGGCTGGCACCTGGAAGATGCATTTGGAGAGACCAGAGTGGGGCAGTGACATCCATTATGTTGTATCTCTTGGCAACTATTGTTTAAAAGGTGAACTGCAAAGGATTGCTAATAACTGGATTTGTTATAATATGGTTCTCCTCTAGCTCACTATGAGCATGGGGCCTTCCCCCAAAAAGTATTGGTTGTTTTTGGCCTTTTCACCTTAGAAAATAGCAGGAATGTCATGTCTGGTCTTCCCTTTCTCTGAAAGACTTCTGGGACATCTTGAAGGTACTCACATCTTAACTGAAGGGGTGAGGAGAAGCTTTAATAAAGACCCTCCCTTTCTCCAAAGAGTTCTTTAGTCATCAGAGTTTAATATGTTTTATGCTTGAAAAATCTTCCCCCTGCACTTGTTTGAGTTTGTCTCTTGTGATGTCATCGTGTAACCAGTCACCAGTTTCCAGAACATTTTTACTTAAGTAAAAAAATAAATAAATAGATGTGTGTGAAACTAAAAAGTTTCAGCCTTTTCTACATCACAAAGAAGAAAAACAGTGTCACAAGCCCAATTTCAACCTTTTAACGTCTGGTGATCAGTCCATGCCTCCATTTATATTTTTTCCCTACATAAACCTGATACTACCGCCAAACCTTCGTGTAGCTTTGCAGATTAAAGTACCTTGTCTAAAAACACCCCAGTAAACACATCTAAAGCATTTGACCTTTGAATTAAAACGTGACAGGAACATCTTGAAAATCTTATTGAAAGCATCTGGTGGTTTGAAGCAGCTAATTAAATTCGTCAGTACATACAGGATCAGCATTTTCACAGTTTAAAGGGTCAAAGGAGAAAGTACAATCAGAATCACTCACAAGTGATTAATGAGATTCCATAAAAATCTAGGGTTGAATGAAGCGAATAGATTTAAAGTGTAATTATAGAAGTCGCTGTTGGAAAAGACTTTCCGCTGTACGCTGTCCCGCGTTACTAAAAAGTAATGTCGTCTTAATGTATGGGTGATCTGCGCCGAAATCTGGGGGCTGAGGGCAGCTATAGAAGAACTTCAAAGCAAATGGGTGCTCTGACAAAGCTGGGCTGATACTAACAAGAGTGAAGTGAACTAAAATACCTTTTGAAAGGGATCGGATTAGTTTATGCACCATTTTTAAAGACAAGCGAAGGACTCAAAACAAAAACACCAGCTAGAATTTTGAAACGTGGGTGACTAATATTCGCTACCTGGATCTACGTTTGGGCGTCTTAAGTGGCTTGATTTTCCACTGGACGCTGGAGATGTTCAACTCCTCTGGGAAATCAAATCACTTATTTGAGACAAGTTTCAAAATCGTGTATGGAAGAGATGGCACTTTGCTGACAGAGGCATGGTGCTGCCTACAAAAACCACCTCCGAGGACTTGTGAACGGGAATGCAAACACACCTTGCACTTTACGGAGAAATAGGTGAGATTCCCATTCTGGTTTAGGTTTGCAAAAATCTAAAAGCAGCAGCCAGCAGAGAATGAAAAGCAACGGGATTGAATAGTAAATCCTTCCTGCCATCTGACCCACTGTCTGGCACTTTAAAAAGATGACCTCATGCTCTGGTCGTTAAAGGGCTCGCGTTTTCAGAAATTAGCTTGCCACTTTCTTCAACAGCGTTTTCAAACCTAGACAAATACCGATGTGGAGGCGTTTCTGGGTAATTGACAGTTATTATTTTTTTAAAGCACGACTCAAATACGGAAAGACATTATTTGCCTCAATAACTGGGAGCACTAGGTCCAGTGCCTTCAATGAGGTTACTGGCAAGAGATCGTTAAATATGGGTGCAAAGCTTTGAAGAATCAGTGTCTTAAATTGTCTCACGGGGATCTAGCAGTTTATTATCAGTAAAAACTTACAAAATCCTTACCACCACCACTTACCTCTTAAATAGCACTTTTCTTCTGTGGATTTCAAAGTACCTTACAAAGAAGGGAAGCGTCAGTAATATCCCCGTTTTACCGATGGGGAAACTGAGGCACGGCAGTGAAGTAACTTTACTAAGGTCCCTCAGCAGGCCAGCGACAGAGCTCTGAACAGCACTGATTTTACACACAAAAAGAGCTCAACCATCCCACCTGCATAAATCAGAAGCACAATTCCCAGCGGCTACCATTCCATTGGTGGGGAAAAGGAGGGAAGGGGCCACATAGACCGGCTCTGAGCCTGTGTGGAGGATTGTGTTTAAACACAGCTTGTGACTGATCCGCATTAATGCTCCCACGAATGGCGCTGTGTACGTGCTAGAGCAAAAGTGGGAGAGAATCCTCCATGTAGACCAAGCCCTCTCCGTATCTACCACTTCACCTTGGAGCAGTAGGTGTCTGAGCTTTGTTGGGGGTGGCTCTTGGCGTGTGGGATTCAGTCCATTTCTCCTTACTGAAACTAGTCCTTCTTCGGGGGGAGTTAAGGCTGATCCCTGTGTCGCTCACCTCTGCTTCCCCTGCTCCTGTTATTTTTCAGAGAAATGATGACTATTATTTCATGGTTATAGAGAGGAAGTGCGCGCGCACACACACACACCCCCCACCCCCCAACAGCGCTAGCAGTCCGCAAGCGAAAGTTTTTGTTTGTATTATATGTGAAACTCTACAATTTACTTGGTGTTACACAAGATACAAAATGAGGGGGTTCCCCTCTAGCAGCAGCTCTGGGGTTGCTTTGGTCTCGTACATGTTTATGATTGGCAAGTTGTTCCAGTTTAAAGGCAGTGTAGTCTTAAACTGTAATCTTCATTAGCTGTGTCTCACCCTGAATGTTGTGGGACTGGTGGCAGGGCCTTTTCGAAATAAAGCTTGGGAGTGTTTAAAGGATTTAGAGTCCTTTGATAACCCAGCCAAAATTATTCTTGCCCTGCTTACTGATCAGTGCGTCTGGACAGCAGTAGTGTTACTGCAGCTTTGCATTTGCAGCGCCCCTAACACCGCTTCCCAAACGCGAATTCACTCCCGCTGCACGGCTGGGGGTAGGTGCGCGGCTCCAGCTGACAGGTGTGAAAAACTGAGCTAGGGGAAGTCCAAAAAAAGGGGGGGGCACAAACAGACAGTAGCTGTGAGCGCCTTCGCGGGCGGTGCCCGCCGGTTTGAGACCCCCTCGCGCCTCAGTACTCGCAGGCCCCACCGCCTGCACAGGGAGTTGTGGCCGCTTCCGAAAATCAGACCTGCGGTTGGGTCAGGCAGGCTGAGCACCCAACCCGCCCCGCCTTCTAAATCAATGGCCGCCTCTGAAAGCGGTCCCCGAGTGACTTGCCCTGGGTCATTAAGCCAGCCTGGGGCAGAGCCAGGAATAAGCCAGGCCCAGATCCCCGCTCCTATTACAACACCACTAATAATTAATAAACGATCCTGCTCTAAGTACTTTCTCTAAACGTTCTCTCCCGCGGGGGGGAGCGCAGACGTGGTGGGGGGACTGGCCGGGAAGACAGCAGATTAGCAGGGGTCTGTCACATGGGAGCTGTTGCTGCTAAAGGGTCTACCTGGGATTTGCATTCTTACCGCTAATAGGATCGCTAGAGCTCAGGGCCGTCATCCCATCAAGATCAACGTCTCTGGTGCCCACTTTGCAGCAATCTGAATTCAATTAGGCTAATTGGAAAACAAGTAAAGAAGGATTGCATTAATATAGCTTTGCGGCATGACACTCGCAGCTCCGCCCTCTCGGGAGAAATCACTGGTGCAACCGGCTCAGGTCTGTGCGTCTCAGCGGCACACACCTGGCTTATTCACCGACGGGAGAAGTGACACGTCGTTATTTAAGCTGTAACATTGCTCCTACTGGAGAAGCATCTTGACGCTTTAACCAAGTCGGGCTGAATTGTGCTGGACACTGAACAGATACATAGTTAATCTCAGTCTTGTATACCCCCACGTGTAGTAACCTACAGCGGATATCCCGCGTTCCTTGTTAATGATGCGTCTATGTTTCATCTACACTGGGCTGAACAAGGGTCATCAACTGTCCAAGCGGATGGGACCTGCACATGCGTCTTTCGGGAAACAAATGTTACACAGGACTGCGAGAGACCCCGCAATAAGTAATAAGCCAAGGACGCCAGTTCCCCAGTAAAGTTTAAGTTGTGTTTTCAACAAGAGCTTTTCCATGTGCAAATCATATGAACTATGTAGACATAGGAAAAACACAATACAAATTCCTATAGGTTTTTATAACAGTCTGTTGGAGGAAGGAACGGGGAGTATGAATGTTCCAATAGGGCACAGGCCGATACTGTCTTGTGTGTTTTTCTTCTCTTAGTTTAGACTTCGCTGTCCAGCCAGAGAGACATATTTACCCTTCATAAGAAGGGCCATAGTGGGTCAGACCAAAGGTCCACTTAGCCCAGGATCCTGTCTTCTGACAGTGGCCAATGCCGGGAACAGAACAGGTAATCATCAAATGATCCATCCCTTCTCCTCCCCCATTCCCAGCGTCTGACAAAGAGGTCAGGGACACCACCTCTGCCCATCCTGGGTAATGGTTCGCTCCTCCATGAATGTATCTAGTTCTAGCTAGAACCCTGGTAGAGTCGTGGCCGTCACAACATGCTCTGGCAAAGAGTTCCACGGGCTGACTGTGCTTTGTGTGTTTTAAACCTGCTGCCTATTTAAAACCTGCCCTCGCGCTCTGTTGTTTCAATACACCCACCTTGGTAAGTATTGTAACGGTTAAAACTATTTGTTTGTTTATGTACAGTTTAAATGGGGGGGGGGGGGTAAAGGCATCGATCATTTGATCTAGACAAATAAAGGAGATGGGAAAGGAAAGCGGGATTCTGTGGGTCAATGTTTCGTGGTTCTGCTTTCATCCTGCCCTATAAGGGAGAAGATGATGCCTATTGCTGAGTATTATTGACAAGAGATCGGTTATTCTCTTCTATGCTGGTAGAAGCTGGTATATAAATGCTTCACAGATTCTCTATTTTTGTCTCACACTTTTTTTCATAAAGTACCTGCAACAATAATAGTAATAATACAAAACACCTTTGCAAGAGGCTAGGGAACGGGAAGGGGCGGGGACTATCTCACAAAGGCGAGGAATATCCCAGCTACTTGATTCAGATGATTGATATTTTCAGAGCTTATCCTATCCCCCTATTTGTCATGTCCAAGTCGAAATCGTCTTTGCTAAGCTCCGGCCTGTCGTGGGATCAGTTTCTGAGATGTCACACTAGCGTGAGATGGGATTCAGGGGTGTGCAGAGGATTTACCTAGTGGCTAATGCCTGAGTATCAAAGGAAGACGTTCAACCAATTACCCGTCCTCCTTTTGCTAACCTAAACTGCAAGTGTTAGTCTTGGTTGGCGGGATAAAGACAAACTTGTTACACTGTCTGTGCAATAATCGCTAGTTCTCTCTGAGGGGGGTTGGCAGCTGACCCCCCCCCCCCCACACACACACACATTATACATCATGATCTGAGAAGTTATTCCAAGCCTGTGTGGTAATGGATGTCATATAGGGATGTATAATAGATTATGGGACCCTAAGGTACAAAATAAAATAGGGGCTCTTTAGTCACGAGGAAGGAACCTCGGATATTGGATGGGCCATTATCCTGCTGTGTTAGGTCACAGTGGAGGACTCCCGCACACTGTGGTTTGGGAAGCTGGCCCCTCTACCTTTGATCCAGCCCTGGTGAGAATCGAAAACAGCCCATCTGCAGGACCACAGGCTGTGGCTTTTGCAGAAGGCGCTACCCGGCTTCCCTGGCTCCTTTGTGCCCTTATTCCCTGCTCGGGAGCTGAGCAGCAGTTTGCAATTTCATCTTCTTGCACGTTTTGCTGCATGGTGCAGAGGGATTCCGCGCCTCGTGTTTCTGGAGGGACGGGCGCATTTTGTGTGAGGGCCCTAAACCTCCAGCTCCAAAGGAGAAGAAATTAGGGACATTGCACAGTCCATTCATCTTCACTAATAGCGTTCTTGGGAAATACACATGTAGATTAAACCATCACAATGACCCCCGGCGGATTGCTTTGAGTACCCTCCAATGCCCCCACAATGGTATTGACTTGCTTTTTATACTGCGCACAAAAGCTGGCCTAACCTTTTCTTGTCCTTTCTCTGTCTCTTCCCTCCTTGCCAGTGGCCGCTGAGTTTTTTCCTGCTTTCCCCCAGTGCACAGTAACTGCAGGCTCACCTCACCTGGCGCTCTGCGGGGGAGCCGGGCTGTTCTAAACGGAATTATCTCTGGGGAAACAAACCACCCCCTTAGCAGCGTGTGGGCAGGACTCGAGCGCAGGAAAGCGCTGCCAATCCCTCTCGGAGGAACAAGCGCGGAACCCGAACGTGCCCATCGGACACAGGCTGATACTGGCCTGTGTATTTTTCTCTCTCAGTTTAGACTTTTCTGTCCATCCAGAGAGAGAGAGAGTCCACGGCTCGGTTTAATATTGAGAATTCATTTTATGTAAACTTCCTCGGGTAGGGGGGAAGACAAGTGCCAGGGGAAAATTAACTAGTTCGCTATCTTCCTCTCCGTGCTGGTGAGCAGAAACTGAACAGGCACAAACTCCTCTACCGACTGTCCCACGTGATGGCCACCCCATTGGTATAACTACTAACTCGGACACTATCCGAGACAGCAAAGTATTACGAATGGTTTCCCTGCCCTGTGGGAAGCTCATCTGCCATTTGTTCAGTCCTGTTCTGAGCCGAAGGTCCACTCAGTGGCCCCATGTCTGACCATCCAGTACAAAATCGTTCCATCTCTGGGCATTAGGTACATCTGATCACTTCATCACTGCTTCTGTCCTTCCTGGGTCAGGGTTTATCGCCCAGCGAGGAGCCAGGCAGGCACTCCTTCCAGCCAGTGTAATTCAGAACCTCAGCTTTAACCTCCTCTATTTATGTTTTAGGAATAATGTCCAGATCCGGTTTTAGATTTAGAAATAATGGTAGATCAGTAACTGTGATCCCAACACACGAGCCCTCTTCGTTTGAAATCAGCTTCTAGTTGAAACCTAATTATGTGTTGTTGCTTTTTTTAATTACGTTGGCCACATTTGGAGAGCAAAACGTCAACAGAGGGTTAGAGAAAACGTCAGGTATCGACCAAGAACTCTATACCTTTTAATGGATCATTTATTGTTATGGTTAATGCAATGAAACGTTTCTGGCGAGCTGAGACACACGGTAGAATTTTAACTACCCTGTTGGACTTCATGACAGGCTCCAGCGAGCCCACTGTCAATTTTCTGTAGGTTCTCCGGGCTATCCCCGAGCTCTGAGCGATGACAAGGGGTCGCTGTGCTTTGCCTGGCAGCCAAGCCAGGAGTGTCTCTCCAGCACCCCTAACTGTTGCTGAAGAAGTTAGTTGGTCTATTGGATGTGCAGCCGGTGCCCAGGCAGAATTGCTGGAGAGCTCTCCCCTGGCGAAGGAAAACGATCTGATCGGACTCCGGCTGCTGGACAGCACCAGGATTGACGCCCCCGAAGGAAGACACCCGTTCTTCCTGCCAATAATCTCTGCTCACTACCACGAATAGAGTCTGTAGCACACCCCTCGGGCGGGGCGGCGGCGAAAGTCTGTCTACGAAATCTGGTCCCTTCCCTTCCCCAAGCCTGCACTGGTGTCAAGGCATGAAGCCAGACCCTGCTTGTTTTACTTACTCCCAGAGCCCCATTGGCTTCAATGAGCCTGGGACCTTAGTGGGACAAACTGGGAGGAGTAAAACGAACAGGAAGGAGCTGAAGATGTTGTGATGTTTCCAGGAGACAACGCCCCTTTTCGGGACAACGGGAATGAAGAGGAAACATTTAAATCAGAAGCTGTGTTAAGCCTGCGGTGGGTCCCAGGGTCTGTGAGATAGTAGTTAAACTCCGATGCCAGTAACCTTTGGATTTTCAATAGACTTCGTTCTCCGAAGTAACCATCGCTGTTTTACTGTGAGACGCACGGCTCTCCGATTTGCTGGCCCTTCATTTTCGTTCACTTCGTTTTCCCGCACCCCATTGGAAATCTATCCACAAATCTGCACTAACACTGAGAGCGAGACGGATTTTTTTTAAAGAGGAATAGAAAAACGATTAGCATATGTATTGCTTAACGAATTTAGAAAAAGACATTTCCCTCCCAACAAACAGAGGGCCATCACTCGGAAGCAAAGAATGCATTTTACAGAAGTCATTAAACCAGAAATATCCAAATATACAGAGCAAACTAATTACAATCTAAAAAGGGAAATGGGATAAAAAGATAACCCAGAATGCAAGATAATCAGAATTTAGCAAGGCGGACTGATATCTTTAAAAAAATCAATTTTAATTTTTTTTTTAAAAATGCATATAAGTAGACTTCTTCCCAAACTAATGATTCAACTAAGGTTGGCTGAGTTAAATCCATGGTACGCCCACATCTTGAATATTGGGTACAGTTGTGGTATCCTCATCTCAAAAAAGATACACTGGCACTAGAAAAGGTTCAGAGAAGGACAAGTAAAATGATTAGGGGTTTGGAACGGGTCCCATCTGAGGAGAGATTAAAGAGGCTAGGACTTTTCAGCTTGAAAAACGGAGACTAAGGGGGGTATGATAGAGGTATATAAAATCGTGAGTGGTGTGGAGAAAGTGAATAAGGAAAAGTTCCCATAATATAAGAACTAGGGGCCACCAAATGAAATTAATGGGCAGCAGGTTTAAAACAAATAAAAGGAAGTTCTTCACACAGCACACAGTCAACCTGTGGAACTCCTTGCCTGAGGAGGTTGTGAAGGCTAGGACTATAACAGGGTTTAAAAGCAAACTGGATAAATGCATGGAGGTTAAATCCATTAATGGCTATTAGCCAGGATGAGTAAGGAATGGTGTCCCTAGCCACTGTTTGTCAGAGGGTGGAGTTGGATGGCAGGAGAGAGATCACTTGATCATTGCCTGTTAGGTTCACTCCCTCTGGGGCACCTGGCATTGGCCACTGTGGTGGACAGGATACTGGGCTGGATGGATCTTTGGTCTGACCCAGTATGGCTGTTCTTATGAGTTGTTTGAAGCAGTATGATAGCAACACAGCAGGTTAGATTTTGAGGTCACTACATCTGATTAGGGCAGTAGCTGCATTTTTACCCTGGTTTTGTGATTGGCTTTGGTTAATGAAAATCCACTTTTGAAAAGACCAAGTGGTTTTCAGATCGGGCCTTCCCCACATTCGGGTCTGAGGATCCAAACCCGGCCCAGCGCCAAGAGGATTTCAGAGTTACTCATAACTCTGGAAGAATTGTTCCTCTGTCAAGCCTCCGGCTAATTCCGGCGTCTGCAGCTCTGGCCCTGCGAAGCTGGGTCTGAATGCGCAGGGCGGCCCCCGCTCCCTGGCAGTGCGGGGAGGAGTCGCTCGCCCCATTCACGCAGGTGGACACAGTGTCCCCGGGAAGACAAAGCCCCCGGGCTGATGCTAAGCGTGGCAGTGGCGGAGAGGAGCGCACAGCGGGCGCAGCTGCCCGCGGAAGGGAGCTTTAAAACTCCCCGCCCTGAGCCATTCGGCGGGGAGAGGTCACTGGGCACCGAGCCGCGGCGCTTCAAGGACAAGGCGGCCCCGGGCTCTGCCACCCTGCCCAGCTTAAGGACTCAGAGCGCGCAGGGGCTGGTTTGCAGCCTGCCCGGGCTCTGACATCAGGGGATCGGGAGGCGGCTCGCGTGGAGTCAGCCCAGCCCAGCTCGGAGGGGCGGCGGGTGAGCGCCGAGCAGCAGGGACGAGCCGGGGCAGCGGGTCTCCATGCACCTGCCCGGCTCCCCTCTGAGCATGGCGGACGGGAGCTTCTCTCTCTCGGCCCACCTGGGCAGGAGCCCCGGCGGCCCCCCGTCCCGGCTGCACAGCATCGAGGCCATCCTGGGCTTCCCCAAGGAGGACGGGCTGCTGGGCGCCTTCCAGCCCGTGGGCAGCCCGCGGGCCCTGAAGGAGGCGGACAAGCGGAGCCCCCGGCCCTGCTACCCCAAAATGCCCGGGGAGCCGCCGGAGGAGCTGGAGAGCGGGGCCGAGGAGTACGAAGGTGAGCGGGGGCTGGGCGGGGCGGGTGGGCCCCGGGCCTGGGGCTCTTTCCCCCGGGGAGCAGGGCACGTGCGGGACTTGGCAGCCCGCGAGCTCTGCGCCGCGGGTGAGCTCCGGGCCCCGCCTGACGGTCTCTCCCCCCCTCCGGTTGCCCTAGAGCCCGGCTGCCTCCAGCCCCCGCAGGAGCGGCTCAGCCCGCCGCGGCCGGACGCCAAGCTGGCGGACGAGGAGCAGCCCAAGAAGAAGCACCGGCGCAACCGCACCACCTTCACCACCTACCAGCTGCACGAGCTGGAGCGGGCCTTCGAGAAGTCGCACTACCCGGACGTGTACAGCCGCGAGGAGCTGGCCCTCAAGGTCAACCTGCCCGAAGTGCGCGTGCAGGTAAGCGAGCCCGGAGCGAGCCCCGGCGGTGCCAAGCCGCCGCCCCTAGCAGAGCGCGCCCCAGCCCCGCTTTCAGCCGCACGCCCGGGGATCCCGCGGGAAGGGATTGTAGCAACCGCGCCTTTTGCAGCGCCCATTGCGAGCTGCCTAATTTCGTTCCCAGGAGGAACTTTTCTCTCCCCCCGCAGAGACCCGCGGAAACATCCCCCCTCTCGCTGCCCAGCCCCGCAATTTACCTTCATTCCCACGGCGCGGCGTTTAAACTGTTTTGCCTTAATTAAGGCTGAATCATCTTTAATCCCCGGGTCATTAAAATGTTTGAAAAGCCTTCAATATTTACTAGTCATCTGTGAAAAATCTGGGAGCGGTTCCAAGCGGGGTGGGGGGTTTAAAGCTGCCCGCCAGGAAACATAGTGCTAATTTCATCCCAGCGACTGGCGGGACCAGATTTGGGTGGCTGGGGAATTATTTGATCGGGGAGGGTGAGGCAAAATTGCCTCTAAGCGTTTTCTTTAAAAAAGCTCAAGCTTGATTTCAGCCAGGATCCCGCTTTAAAGGGTTTTATGTAACCCCCGAGCTGCAGGACCTCCGGAGCCTGGCTCGCAGTGAGCGCTCGCCGCGTTGCTTTCGGGGCGTCTCGTGGGGTTGATCCAAAACCGCCCTGAAGTCAGTGGAAAGGCTCCGATTAACTTCAGTGGGTTTTGGATCCGGCCCGAACTCACTGCGTTTAAACCAGGGCTGTTTCCCTTCAGTCCGGAAACGGCATGAAATATTTCTGCGCAGTGATTAGCAGTGCCTCTTGGAGAAGTTACTGGGGATAACTCCATCTTTTCTACATTGAGGCCATAACATTCCAGTAAAGCCACCCCCACACTACGCGACCCCGAAGACTGGGAAGGTTATCCCGGGAGAACGCCAGAAATAGCAAAAATGTCCCACCTCAGCTAGAGACAGTGAGAAGAAATGATAGATTTGTGCGTCTGTGTTTATATCCCAGACACTTCCCTTGTCCTGCTTTCTGCTGCCATGTCTGTCTCCCTAAAGGAGACTTCAGATATATTCTTCTGGCTTCAGAGAGTTTCTGCCCAACCCAGAAACCAGCATATCCCCCCCCCCACAAAAAAATATAGGGCGACTCTCCACATAAAAAGCAACTCTGCCTCCTTTGCATCGCGGATAGCACGCATCGTTTCTCGCTCTTTTGCCTTCGGATGAAATTCAATCCCACCCATTTCCCGCAAGCGATTTTGAAAAGACTTCGGTTTAAAAGAAACGATTTCAGCCCAAGGAATCGCTCCCCACCCCCGGCCGCGCTGGAGCTAGTTCAATATTCCAGCGCTCCGGCCGGTGTCTCAGCTAGCGGCAGAGCTGGGGCAGAGGAGAACAGCGGGAAGGCCGATTGTTATCCTATGGTTTTATGATTTGCTCTTTGCATTGGAATTGACAGGAGGAAAATCAGAATCGGGTCTAATCCCCAAACTGTGTTTTCAGGTGTGGTTCCAGAACCGGAGAGCCAAATGGAGAAGGCAAGAGAAACTGGAAGTCACTTCAATGAAGCTGCAGGACTCCCCTATACTCTCCTTCAGCCGATCCCCCCAGCCCTCCGCCCTGGGCACCATCAACAGCAATTTACCGCTGGAGTCTTGGCTCACTCCACCGCTGGCTAACAGCACCCCTCTGCAGACTCTGCCCGGCTTCGTGGCTTCCCCCCAAAGCCTGCCCAGCAGCTACACCCCTCCACCTTTCCTGAATTCGCCGCCACCCATCAGCCACACCTTGCAGCCCCTGGGGACAATGGGGCCTCCCCCGCCCTACCAGTGCGGGACCAATTTTGTGGACAAATTCCCCTTGGAAGAGACGGATCCTAGGAACACCAGCATAGCTGCGTTACGGCTGAAAGCAAAGGAGCATATTCAGTCCATTGGGAAACCGTGGCAGACAATCTGAAGGGACACGCAGAGATCCATCTCCCCACCCACCCCAGAACAACAGAGGACCCTACTAGCATGGCTGGTACCTTTTGATAAAAAGATCCCCCCAGGAAAATAAGTCGCCGATCATAGATAGACGCCTCTGCAGTAGGCATGTAATCGAGAGGACGGAGCAGCCTCCTAGCACAAGCTGCTCACATCCCAGATGGAGCTAAGCACTAAAGAAACGCGTTTAGGTCCCAGTAGCCTCCCGCCCCTGAAGTTGCTTTGTTTGTATTTTTTGTGTCCCCTTTATATCCCTGTGCAGATTAGGGTTTGATTCTAGTTTAAAGATCTAACAATTTGATATTACGTGTTGGCTGGACACTTTATATTAACACTACAGTAGGGGCAGAGAAATGTGTAGTCGTCGGGGGTTTTGTACCATTAAAGAAGGACGATTTTAAGACCCTGCCTTGTACTTGTTGATTCCGAATGGATCTCTACTGAATACGATCAGAAGCTAGTGTGTCTTCTGTTGCTTTTCCATGTGTTAGTACACAGCCTAAATGTATGGTCTCGTTAACCCCCGGGCCGGGTCAGGAAGGGGCAGTGTCCGGCCCCGGATGGAGAACCACTGTCTTAGGCTATTCTGCTCCACAATTAGAGAGGAAAACACAGCGTGGTGGTAACGAAGTAGCACACAGCTAGGCGTGTTCCAGGTCCCTTTCCAGTGAACTGTGTGTCGCTGTCACGCAGACAACTAAGTTAATAGACGGGTATTTGTGTGACAACCACCCAGGTTAAAACAGCTCTAAGTAACAGACGAGGCTCCTCTGTTTACATTCTCATTACCTTTCTCTTTCCCCCTCCCCCTTTCCTCTGTTTCAGTCAAAATGCCATTTTGCAGATCTTTTGGCCTTGTATTTAATGAAATGACATGGGCTTGGCGAGGAGGGAAAGCAAGGGAGGCCTGCAGCGTGTCACCCACACGTTTGGAAGGCTGTGAATATAATCGTTTCGCCCTCTCAGATCTGCTGTAGCTGCATGTTCCAGCCATTCACCTGCATCTCTCTCCCGCTGTTAACTGCGAATAAAAAATCACTGCGGTGTGGAACCGGGACTGGAAAGATCAAAACAGCAACCAGAGCTTTTTCGAGCGGGCTGGATTCCATTGGCGCTGCAGCGGAAGGGATGAAGAATAAATTGTCCCCACCCAGGTGTCACTTTTCCCCAGTCACTGCTTTCCAGGCTGGCCACCTTTCCCCAGCTGAACTCTTCCTGCCCGGCCTGACTCTGACTCTGCGGCCACCTAGGCAGTGTAAATCAGAAGTAATTAAAAAACAAAACACACCCTTGTAAGGGCTCCCTCCTGCAAGCGGCTGAGCATGCTGGTCCCAGCCCTACAAAGCCTAGTATGTAAATAGCTGCTTAATGTTCAGTGTATGAGTAGCCCCAGGGAGTTCAACGTCACTACTCAGGTGCTTAAAGTTAGCCAGGTGATTAAGTGTTTTGTTGGCTCAGGCGTCGGGCTCTGCCTCCAGCCCTAGCGGAGGGCTTGTTTGTATTTTTACACCAATGTAACTACTTCCATGTTCCAAGATCCTGCACTGGTGTAAAACGAGACTTGTGCCAGCAGTGGAGCTACACGGATGCAAAAAACCCAGTGCATCCAGAGTCTGAGAAGGCAATCAATCAATCCATGTGCGTTTAGCCCCTCCAACCCAGGGACCTCAATCCGGAGGGATCCTTTCCTAGTCCACGCCAGAAGTACGAGTCCTTAGGACATTCTGAAGTGCTATCGCACCGTGAAGAGGGTGCTTCGTTTTCCTATAACGGGGGACGGGGATTTGTGGTTCAAATAGGGGCATTCTAGTGAATTTTGAGTTAAGAAATATCACAAGCTTCCTTTCCTTCCTGATGCAATCAGAAAAATACCACCCACCCCCTCGGAAGCCCCCTGCCTACCTGCTCAACAGCAGGATCCAGCCTAAAGTGAGAGCTCTTCCTTGAACAAAGAAAGCTCGCGATATGTGTATACAACTTTGAGACAAGAATGCAGAAGGCGATTCACACGGCCAGTGTAACTCCCAGAGCTAGGGTGGTACTTCCAAAACAAAGGTTAGCTGTGATCTTCCCCATCGAGAAGGACCCAGTTGTCCTGCACAATATCGTATTGAAATAAGGGAATCTACGCTGAGCAATGAATTCTGCATGAAACCTTTTCTTTCTTAAATCCGGAGACTGAAAAGTGTCCGCACAACTGGGTCACTGGACCCTCACACGAAAACAAAAACCAAACAAAAGCATGGAAATAAATTCAACTCCCTTCCCTGCCCATCTATCTATTTTTGCTAAAATTCTTCCCGTTTTAATTGACTAGTTTCGATGCTAAATCCACCTCCCTGTTTTAACTTCTGTGTAGTTTGCACTCAGGGTGACGGGATGACGTTATTTTCTGAAGTTAAAAGTCTAATATTGTTGCCATTTTGCAAAGGGACGACAAATATTGGTATACTCTCACCCACACCCTTCCTCACCCCCCCCCCCCGCTTTATTTTTAATAATTCCTTCCTTGGGGCCTGATCCAAAGCCCTTGAAATCAGTGGAAAGTTTCCCATTGACTTCAAGGAGTTTTGGATCAGGGCCCTGTCCATGTAATTCACTCTCGTAAAACCAACCAACCTCTGCTGCAATGCCGGGGTGGAAGTGTCCTCCCTGCTGTCTCTTCTGTACGAGGGGCCGGAACTCCCCGGGGTCTCTCACACCCTGATCAGACGGTCTGGTCCTGCCGTCGGAGCAGGTGACCGGGGGCCAGGAACCCCCACGTGCTGGCCCCAGCTGTCTCTGTGTGACTTTGGGCAACTCGACTAACTTCTCGGGGACTCAGGCGCCCCACCATTAAGTGGAGCTAACACTTGTTCACCCACCTCAAAGAGGTGGGTTGAGGCTTGATTAGTCATGGTCTGTGCAGCTGTAAAACGTTGTCAATATTATGATGCTGTGATGCACCCATTGGGTGAATAACTGCTGTCAGCTTCTCCTCCGGGAGTCGCTCAGCCTTTCCCGGGGACAACCTTCCAAAATGCCCCAGAAAACAGAAACATGCAACTGAATGGTGGCCGCATGGCTGGCAAGTCGCTGGGAGACTTGCAGCTGCTTTCCCGTGTCCTCCAGGAGCTCGTGGCTGAAACAGGGAGTTGGGCGAGGTACCAGGAGCACCCGGGAGAAGCCATAGTCCTGTCATTGCAGCAGGTGGGAACAGGCTGGTGACACCGCAGCTCTCTGGAGGGTAAGGGCCAGGGGTGCAAAGGTGACTATTGGAAATCAGCTTCACACCGCTCCCCCCCTGCAGGCTGTACGCAGGTAACCACCCCCCCCCCACCTTCATAGGGTCCGTAGGGTCCGTGCCCCGTCCTGCAAAGAGCTCACTAGACGTGACTGTCCTGTCGCCTCCTTCTGACTTGCCCCTGGGGTTTGTTTAACATCATCGGGCAGCGATCCGCCAAGCCCTCCCTAGGGCAGGAAATCGCTCACTAAGCTGCCGGGCAGGGGATGAACCCAGTTTGTTCCGGGGCGAGGCAAGACGTGGGTTCCCCTGAGATGCTGCTTTAATCCCCAGGGCTAAGGCCCCGTTTGCTAAGCTCCGGGCCGGGTAATGTTACGCTGGGGCCCTTCCGAAATAAAACCAGGCAAAGTCCTAAATCTCTCCCGCGCGCGCGCCCTTTCCCGAAAGCCTCCCCCAGCCGCAGGCAGACTGCAGCGAGCAGCCCCCCGGACGTGTCCGGTCCCTGCCCGGGAGGAAGCTGCAGGCTCCACATGAGGGAATCAGCGGCAATTAAAATTACACATCTGCACCGAGCCCCTCGCCATTGTCCGAGCTGCAGGAATTAAAACCACAGCGTTTTTCTTTCCCATTATCTCTGTTACCACATTTCATGGGGCTGAGAACCTTTTAAAGAAAACACCCCTTCTTCTGGCTGGGCACAGGGTGCTTTACACACTCTGGAAATTGTGGCAATTAACGTTTCTCATTAGGGGAAGGAGAAGGACTCACAAGCCCTCTCATTGTGTCCTGGGGACGGGGTCAATAAAGACGGGGAGACCTCCTCTTTCAACATTTCCCACTCATTGTGGCCAGACAAAGGCTGGCTTCTAATTATATTTTCACAATCTGTGCGTATCTTTAAGGGGCCTGTCAGAAACAAGCACGTCAGCTTTGTTCAGCTTCACTTCAGGGAGCTTTTTAACCTTAGACAGCAATTTCCAAACAGCCCTTCCCAACAACGTGGCCCATTTGCAGACTTGAGAGCTGCTTTTGCAAAATAATAATGGAAATCGCTGTATTTTGAAAACAGCCTCCTCGCCTTCCATCTCCCCTCCCTTTTCCTTCTCCAGAGTAGAAGGACACACACTGCTTTGGGGACCTGAAAACGAACAGGGAGATGGTAGGGGCATTGGAAGAGAAGTCACTCCCCCAAATCATCTCTGATCCCTTTGAGGACTGCACCTTCCAGCAAAACACACATCCATCCCCCCTCCCCACCTACTCTGAATTCAACATATTATAAAATATTGGGCCTAATCTTAGCACTGACTTCAAGAAGCTGTGGATCAGACCCATTATGTACTAATTCCACTCTCTGTAAAGCTGGAGTAACTCCATCAATGTCAATAGCATTACACCATCTTCACAGAGGTGCCCCTTGGCCTTCAGTAACAATAGCACTTCATCCTCTTTCATGACCAAGCAAAGTAGTTTGTAAGTTTCTAATAAACCGATGTGAATAAAACATTGGCTATAGATTGCCAAGGAAAGGCTGCTGTTTATAGCTTCACTTGTGCATGTTTAAGGCCTGATTCTACAAATTCATAGTTACTTTTACACAGGCAGGGATTTTTTTTTCTCTGCAGAAGGGAAACATCTATTTTCCCCTTTGGCTGGCATGATTACACATATTAGTATATATGTAATATCCTAGTCATTAGAAATGCACTGAGACCTTTACATCACTTTGCAAAGTGCCCAGCATTCTTTAGGCTCTAACAATAAAGGACAAAACAATACTAATGACTAGCGACTGCCTCACTGGTCATCATCATCATCTGGCAACAATTCGTCTGATCCTGAAAACACTTATGCACCTGAGTAACTGTTTGCACGAGGCCCTAATTTCATTGTTGCCTGACTACTGCTATGTCTGTTCTTTCTAATGATTAATAAATAACTTGCTGAAATTTCAATGATAGATAGCTAGATGTTATGTCATTTATCTATAGATAGATGATATAAATATATATACATACACCATTTTTTTTTAAATCTAGCTCTGTGACGTCCTTAAGGCTTCCTGTATTTAAGTCAATGGAAAGACTGCTGAGGACTTTAATGGGCTTTGAATCAGGACCTTAATAAGTATATATACACTTGTCCTATACATACACACACACACACACACACACCGCCAACATATAATATATGCATAGAATGTAACAAATAGTTGTAAAATTATACAGTTGTGTGTGTGAGAGAGGGAGAGCAAGCATACATTTGTGTAGACAGATAGCGTATGTGACTCTAGCAGAGCAGGCACCAGCTCATGCCACAGTCCCCCTGTCTCCACTGAACGCTGATGAATATGTAGCTGAAACCTGTCTGGCTCACCTGTGGGTTAGTATTGTTAAAATAGGTAGAATGATAAGACTCTGTTTAGTGTTTAGATTTTTATGGAATGCTAGCCAACTGCTGCCGGCATTAATCTCACTTAGAACATCTGTGTCACATATTATAAGATAATATTGAAGTGTTTGCATTGGAAGCCTCTGTGATCCTTGGCGATGTCTACACTACGGAACTTACAGAGGCACCACTTTAAGGTCTCCGTGTAACCACTCTATGCTGGCAGGACAGCGTCTCTCACCGACATAGCGCTGGCCACACTGGCACTTTTGTCGGTGACACTTATGTTGGTCAGGGTTGTTTTTTCCCCACACCCCTGATGGACAAAAATTTTGCCAACAAAAGTGCCAGCGCAGACAAAGTCTGTATAAAGCACCAGACAGGCGAGAGACATTAAATAGTGTGACATACCAGTCTCCAACATAAGGTGTTATTTCCTGCCTAACAAGGAAGGCTCCCTAGTCACAAGACGGACTAGAGTGGAACATGAAAGAGGACAAAAGACTTTGCTCTTTACTCTCCCTGTCCCCCATGAAAATGAGTCTTGCAAGTAAATTCCTCCCATCAGCTCAGTTTGCAACTCAAAGTGGAATAAAACCTCCTAGCAAGGAGGAATGATATCTTTATGTTGCTTGGATTTTGGGGCTGAGGGGAGGATTACTAGGTACAGTAGAACCTCAGAGTTACAAACACATTGGGAATGGAGGTTGTTCGTAACTCCGAAATGTTCCTAACTCTGAACAAAATGTTATGGTTGGTCTTTCAAAAGTTTACAACTGAACATTGACTTAATACAGCTTTGAAAATGCTGCTTTTAACCATCTTAATTTAAATGAAACAAGCTCAGAAACAGTTTTCTTACCTTGTCAAGTCTTTTTTTTTAACCTTTCCCTTTATTTTTTAGTAGTTTATATTTAACACAGTACTGTGCTGTATTTGCTTTTGTGTGTGTGTCTCTGCTGCTGCTGCCTGACTGCAGACTTCTGGTTCCAAATGAGGGGTGTGGCTGACCAGTCAGTTGGTAGCTCTGGGATTTGTTACTCTAAGGTTCTACTGTATAAGCAAAAGATCATCCCTGCTTGGCCTGAGTTAGCCCTGAACGCTCATATAGAGCTTGCTTATTATAGAAGGTTCGATTCCTTTTTGAAACTTAAGGTTGTAACTCATTTGTGTGTTAACCGTGTAAATAACTCTCTTGCTTCCTTTTCATATATACTAAATCTGCATATAGTTTATTATAGGATTGGCTACAAGCCAATACAAGTCTTCGGTGTGAGATCTAAAGTGCAATTGACCTGGGGTAAGTGACTTGTGCTTTGGGACTGGGAGTAACCTGAATATTGCTGTGATCCTTGGTGATCCATCTATAACAAAAGTAGGTTACCTGGGTGACAAGACAGATTGGCGTACCCAGGGGGACTGTCTGTGACTCCATGCTAAAGCTGTTAGAGTGCCTGAGAAGTTTACACTTGATCATTGGTTGGTGGAAGCTCAGTATAGATCTCACAGCCAATTTGAGCTTTGGGCACTGGTTCTTAACCGGCTGCCCTGAGGTTGGTACTCATGCTCTTGAGCCACAGCTGGACAGCTTGGTTGTGTGCAGTCATGTCGTTAAATAGTCCATAACTGCACACTATCTACATACACATTCTCTCTCCATCTCTCTCTCATGCACAATTGTACAAATATTTGTAAAATGTTTTTTTATGTGTGTGTGTGGGGGGGTAGTTAGTGGGCAATCATGTCCTTAAAAGAAAACAATATGTTCCTCTAGTGCTGTGTAGTGGGGTAGTTACCCACTCCTGCCCTTTGGGGTGGAAAACAGCCCAGGAGAGGGCTGGGGCTGGGGCAAGAAGCCTGGGCTGATTGGGGAAAGTAGGCTCAGCTGGGGCCATGCCCCAATCAGGCCCAGCTGGCCCCTATAAGAGGCTGTGAGCCAGGAGCCCAGTCAGTCTCTCTCTGGCAGTAGAGGAAGAAGGGCCTGGCTGTAGGGAGCTGGAGACAGGGTACTTGAGTGGAACAGGGCTGGAGAAAGGCAGAGGAGCTGGGGAGCTCCAGCCTGGAAAGTCCCAGGCTGCTGCCTAGCATAAGGCCAACAGGTACTGGGGGTTGCAGAGGGCAGCCCAGGGGTAACCAAGGCAGCAGCTCCAAACCCAACCTTGCCAGTGATGAGTAGGGTGATGGTGCAGTCTGCCCCAGGGCGTGGGGCTAGACGATGACTGGCAGTAGCCTTATACTGAGGTGAGGTGGGGATAGAGGGTGGGGGTTTCCCAGGGAGGGGAGACCCAAAGAGAAAGGGATTATGGCCCGGGGGCAGCACCCTGGATAAAGGGGCACGGGGTCCTGGGAGGGACATGGGGGCCAAGAGGCAGCAGATCACCAGCCTGCATAGGGTGCTCCGGAGGCTGGAGAACTAATTCCTGGAACAGACCAGCAGGAGGCGCTGCAGGGGTGAGTCCCACACCCTTACATGCTGAAAATAATGAAGATAAGCAGGCAAATACCCACATTTGGGGGGAAAAAGACATAGGGAAAGTGAAGTGACAGCTCTAGGCACGCTGCAGATGTACACATCCATACATTTTTGTACCCTGGGTAGTTTCTGTGTGTCCATAATGTTTCTCTCAAATTGTTCTGCTCCACTGTGAGAGCCCACTTGTTCAGTTTGTTGTAAATATCTTCTCCTCCTTAATTGGGTACTGAGTCTAATAATCCTGCCTCAGCTTGTTAACTGTACAATAGCAGTCAGAGTTAATGACCCATTAGTGATTAATTCCTTAACCAGCATCTAATTGCTCACTGTAAAACCTTTTCTTAAAACTGGATTAAATCATCTAGATCCTTAACCACTTCTTTCCTATAACATTGCTAAGGCTCTTAGCCTGGCCCTTCCTGAATTACCTATTTCCTGTTCTACTTAAACTGTCTTTAGAAGGACGGTAATTTGAATGTTTGCGTCTAACTTCCTTGCAAAACCTCAAATGCTAAAGGACTAAAAAAGGCTATTAAGGGAGGAAAAAATGAAAAGAGATAAATCTCCTTTAAGTTGATCATGTTGCTTCCTTTCTTTCCCTTCAAAATTTTGGGGTCACATTTTGCAAAGCCGTGAGGTTAGGCCCATGTCTTGCAAAGCTCTTAGTGAAGTGAATAGCACAATTGCACCCAGTGGGCCCCGTTCTGCACACAACGCTTTGTGACAGTGATGGAACTACTTGGGTGAGTCAGGGTTAGTCACAAAGGTCTGGAGGCTCTGGCCATTGACGTTGTAAATAATTAGTGAGGTTTTTCTATGGCAGTGGTTCTCAACCAAGGGTTCTCAACATAAACCCCTGGGAATATGCACAGGTCTTCCTGCGGGGACCTGGAACTCATCTAGGTATTTAGCTTGTTGTAAAACAAGCTACAGGAAAAGCACTAGAAGTCAGTACAAACTAAAATGTCATACAGACAATGACTTGTTTATACTGTACACTGAACTGGAAGTACAATATTTATATTCCAACTGGTTTATTTTATAATATGGTAAAAAATGAGTCAGCAGTTTCTCAGTAAAATGCTGTGACACTTTTGTATGTTTGTCTGATTTTGTAAGCAAGTAGTTTTTAAGTGAGGTGAAACTTGGGGGTACGCAAGACAAATCAGACTCCTGAAAGGGGGACAGTAGTCTGGAAAGGTTGAGAGCCCCTGTTCTGTGGAATAGATTCAGCCTTAGCTCGATGCCCTGAGATAGGACAGTTAACCTCTGCCCTTCCCCAGGGAGGAGCTGTGATCCTACTCTTTCCTTGGTCATAGAGCAAAGGAATCTGTGCCACACCTTTGGGCACAGATTATTTCAACTGCCTCCTGCTGCCTGCCAGATGAACGCTGCCTTTCCATGCCAAGGCGCTGCCTGTTTCCCTCCCTGCCCTCACGCACCACTCTGCCCAACTGCTCATGGGTAGGTGAGGAGTAAGAGCCCTACTAAGCCTGCCATTTCACTGGCATTAGGAGCACCAAGCCAAGCAGACTATAGAGGAGTGTGTGTGTGTGTGTGGAGGGTTGTGGAGGATACAGCCCTTTGCTCCCCGGCACAGCCACATTGGACTGGGCCACATCTGGCTTACAGTGTTGCACACAGCTACTAGAGTGGTGAAAGCCAGCATAGGTGCCTAGTATTGCTCCATTGTACAGCCAACTGCTCGACTACAGTTGTGGTTTGGTATTAAAAATGTCCTAGAGACCAAATAACCAAGTTTATTGCCTAAGACAAAGCAGGAAAAACACAAAGTATAGCAATCCTTTCGGGAAGCCTGTTCTCACAAGGTTGACCTTACTCAGTAGGTTTGCTTCAAAATATGTCCCGTTGTTCCCCCCCGCCAACCATTTATATTTATAACATGGTTGCTTATGAGTTAGAAAGCACTTTTTACATCATCCAACCTCCATCCCACCAATTTGTACCAGTGAGGGGAGTAATGGGATATACATCTCTTGATATAAGCCAGCAAAGTGGACAGAATTGTTGAAAAGCCAATATCATTCGGTTACCCTAACTACCCACATGTTGGGTTTAATACAATGTTAATATGGTATGCCTAACACTAGGGCATAACACACGAGTAACACTAGGTAAGATTCTAAATAGAATCTTTTCTTTATCTCATATTTTGTTGACTGTACAAGATAAAACCCTTTATAATCTCTTTTATACTGCCAGTTAACATTTCTGATTCATTTCCATTTAAAACCTGACATCAAAGGTCTCATTTCTAAAATGACTAGTCAAGGGTTTATATTTTAAAATCAGAAATATATATATATATTTGCTCTTGGCTTTACATTGCGCTGGAAAAAATCTCTACCTCCACCATCTATATTAATTGACTGATCGATAGATACTGTTAATGTCAGATGACTTGTCATCAAGATATTGAATGTACACAGCTCATAATTGGTAGAGTCTCCATTACGTGAAGTCTTTAAATCAAGGCTGGATGTCTTTCTAAAAGGTATGCCCTAACATCTAGGAGTTATGGGTTTGATGCAGGAATAACCGTAAAATTCTAGAGACTGTGTTATATAGGAGGTCAGATTAGATGATCACTGTGGTCCATTCTGGTGCATAATCTATCAATCTATGAATGAATAATTCTAATGAAAATATCCACAGGAGGCTCACTCCATGGGCCAGATTCTGCAGGTATTATGCAGGCAAAAAGTCTATGGAGGGCATAATCTAATCCAGAGGTGGGCAACCTATGGCTCACAGGCCACATCCTGCCTGCGGGACCATCCTGCCCGGCCCTTGAGCTCCCGGCCACGGAGGCTAGTGGGGGGCTTGAATGGGTCAGGTGTTCTGAAGGGGCAGGAAGTGGGAAAGTTTGGATGGGGTGGGGGCCAGGCTGTTTGGGGAGGCACAGCCTTCCCTACCTGGCCCTCCATCCAGTTTTGGAACCCCGATGTGGCCCTCAGGAAAAAGAAAGAAAGAAAAACTATTTCTCTTTATAGACAAATATAGAAAAGAGACTATTTAAAACAGACCTTGTAGGTCTTATGCAGTTAAAACTCCCATTAATAGCAAGAGGGCTCTTGACTGAGAAAAGAGTGCTGGATAGGACCTTCTGTTAGCAAATCTAATCCAGTGCACTGTATGCTATTCACATTTGAAGTAATGAAACTGCTACATTAATTAAGGTGCTAAGGCAATTAATTTTATTGTACTGGCATGTTTTCTCCTGCTAAAGCAACAAATATTATGGTCTTCCACTGTTGTCAAAAGGGGTTTAACTACATTGAAGACTTTGGAATTTGTCTCAAAGTAACTGAGTTCTAGACAGAGAATTAGAGGTTAAAGATGTAAAAGATCAGTTAGGTAACCAAGAACCAAAGTTGGAGTCTTTACTCAGATAAAAGTTTAATCGGCATCAATGGGATTTTTGATTGAGTAAGGCTGAGCTGAGAACTGAAGGATTTGACTATTGATACATGGGTACCCATTACAAAATCTATGTATGACCTTGTGGATATAATATAATTAATTAAACAGTTATACTTAATATGTACATAGCTTGAGTATGGAGCAATTAAAACAAATTAAAATACCATCCATTCAAAATTAAAGCCAGCAGCTGCTATTTACCCTTAAGCCAAAGGAAAATGACGAACCACCAAAAAATGAAACCCAGCAACCCCTTCTTTCCCTATAGAGATCACCCCATGTTGTGCTGCACCTTCCCCTGTAAGAGGTATTATTAATCATGTTTATTAAAGTAGTGCCTAAGGATTAACCAAAAATGGGATCCCCCTGTGCTTAGCACTAAACAGACAGAGTAATAAACAAAGCGCTTACTATCTAAACTGACAAGCCCAACACAGGACGGGGACAGGGCAGAACACACTCACAGAGTGAACAACATGACAGCAGCAAATGACATATTAGTTCCACAGGTTTTTTTGGTGGTGGTAGTGGGGTGTAGTTAGGAGAGGATCAATTAAATGTAAAGAAAAGGGAAAGGAGAAGGGATACTGAAGGAAAGGGGACAGGGCAAGGGAGAAGTGGGTAAGAGGGCAGGTATGGAGTGAAGCTGAGGTGAGGAAGTTGAGAGAGTGGGAGGGAGAGGGTTGGAGCAAATAGCCAATCAACACAGGACAGAGAAAGTCCAGTCAAAACTGTAGCAAGTTGTCCGAGGGCTTGTCTACACTTGAAATGCTGCAGCTGCACCACTCTAACGCAGCCTTCGGTGTAGACACTACCTGCCCTCATGGGAGGAGTTCTCCCACTGGCATAAGTAATCCACCTTCCCTACTGAGATAGGGTGGTGGAAGAATTCTTCTGTTGACTTAGTACTGTCTGTACTGGGGGTTAGGTCGACTTAACTGCGCTGCTCAGGGGTGTTGATTTTTCACACCCCTGAGCGATGTACATAAGCCATCTCACTTTTCTTGTGTAGACCAGGACTCAATGTCCCAAGGTCCCTGCTCTGGCTACTTCTGCTCCTGCTCCTACAGACTGGAGTCTCTGGTAGTTCCTCCCTGCAGGTTTTCTCCAAGGCCACATGGGGAGGCACCGCCTGGGTCCTTGTGCCCCCAGTATGTGTGTGCGTGTGGGGAGTTAGATGTCCAGTCTGGGTCTGGGAGGTCCTGGAAAGAGAGGTGGCCCTGTTTTACCCCCTGTCCGCTGCACCAATCCGTGCTTTGGATGCTTCTTCAGCTGCTCCTACCTTCTGAAGATGGTAAGAAGATGGGTCTCTGTGCATGACCAGAAGGTCAAGAAATAAATAGCAAAGAGTCCTGTGGCACCTTATAGACTAACAGACGTATTGGAGCATGAGCTTTCATGGGTGAATACCCACTTCATCGGATGCAAGAAATAAATAGTATTTTGGCCCAAGGGTTCCAGAATGTAGAGCCTCTTAGTGGAGTGAGGTGGTCTGTCAAGCAGGAGGACACAAGCCATTTAGGGACTCAAATCGATCATAAGTACTTGTGTGCCCCCTTACCATAATATTTGAACTCTTCCCAGTCTTTAATGTATTTAGTCTTATAACATCCCTGTGAGGTATGGCAGCACTATACCCCTATTGTACAGATGGGGAACTGAGGCACAGACAGAAGTGACTTGGCCAAGGTCACACAGGAGGTCTGTGGCAGAACTGGGTAATGAACGTACATCTCCTAAGTCCGAGGTTAGCACCACAACCACTGGCCCATTCACCTTCTTCGTTTATTCTGAATGTTTTTGCAAGAGATCTGATTAAATACGCACAGACACAGCTGAACACGAAGGACAAAGCAAAGTTCCCAGACAGCTTCCTACGGAGCATCTTTTATCTATTATTTTGCTCAACCCCCTCTGAAATCCTTATCAACGGTTTTCAGTTCCAGCTCACTCCATGTTGCCATTCCTGCATCTGCAGAGGATTTCCCCCCTTTGCTGGCTCATGTGGGTCTCACTCTAGAAGACTGACTCAAATGCTAGAGGGATGATTACTGGGCATAGCCGAGTGCCATGGCTGCGTACTGCAGTGCACCAGCTACTTCATGAATGAGAACTCCAGGGGGGTGGTAATTTGAGCCACATTGGTGAACCAGGAAGGCTCTGTCTACATTGTGGCGCTGGCTTGGGGAACATCCCCCTGCCCTTTTAACTGGAAAACCTCCATCCACTGTTCAAACTCACTCCACATATTTTCCTTCCTTTTCCTCTAGCTGTCATAGCAGAACATTTCTGGGGTGAATAGCAAGGAGGAGGTGAAAAACTGCAGCTAAAGGCACATTATATAGCTTGATGGGAGGAGCCCAGATTTGGCTGGACCAGCCCTGCCTCGCTGACACTTTCCATAGCAATGCTGGAGAGCATTGGCACCAAACAAGAAAGGGGATTTTTCTGCTGAGCTAATCCTAACCCCCCAGCAAGGCCTCATGCTGTCAGTTGAGCAGGATGAAGGGTGCTTTGACTGTTAGGAAATTTCCAGACACAGAAAGAGAAACGAGACAAGCAAATAGATCTGCAGGATTTGTGTTAAAAGCCAGTGTTTAAATATACAGATCATCAGCTGGCATAAACTCCAGGGAGCTCAACAGACTGACACTGGTTTACACACTCTAAGGAAGTGGGGCCATAATATTTAGGAAGATGAAGCTGGTAAAAGCAATAATTATTTTATTAAACATATTCACCATATGGAGCCAGATTCTACAGTTCCCATTCACAGCAATAGGAGCAAGGCCTGCAGGAGTGAGCCATGGGAGTCCTGTGTATATATTACGACAGTAATTAGACTACTCTGTGAATAGATCAGCATTGTATTGATACAAATGAAAATGAAATGAAAAATGGTATTAGAACCGTATAACTTGACACAGATAAAGGATAAAAGGTCTGTGTATTATGGGTCAAAGACATATTTGAACTTGGATAATAGCTCGTCATCTAATGCAGATGACACGCTATTTATGTGACAAAAAAACATGAATATCCTACAAGTCTCCAAAACTTGTATTATGCCATAAAAATCTCATTGGTGATAGTTCTAACAGTAACATTTGTCTTTATTTCAGATCCTTGGAATAAAGAATATGCAAGATAAAAAGCTCTCAGTAGGGTCTGAAAAATATCGAGTTTAGGGGCAAACCTTGTTGATCTTATTTGAGTTGTCCTGGAGAGCTGCTAGTATGAGTAGATAGAGCAGGACTTAGCCAATAGATTCTGAATTGATCAGAGCAGTTCACACATCTTGTCTTTGTTTGTGAAGTGGTGTGCAAATGTACAGCTCAATGTTACAA
The DNA here is from genome assembly GCF_016161935.1 of Mauremys reevesii. NCBI lineage: Eukaryota > Metazoa > Chordata > Testudines > Geoemydidae > Mauremys > Mauremys reevesii. The sequence continues at coordinate 21,188,429 of NC_052628.1, read as the reverse complement.
TAAAATAGACTAATAACAAATCAGTAGAAGTTATAAATCATATTTGTTCTCTAGGGGTTTGTTTGCAGTCAGACAGATACTGCAGTGATAGGTGTATTGAAAATTCCTAAAAGAGACTTGGAGTTCCCTGTCAGACCTTATACCCACTCTCTGCTAAAGAGGATGGGGGGGGGTGAGACTTGAGTAAAACTCCCACAGGAAGCAGTCAAAGGGTAGGGGAGTCACTGGATTTTTAACCAGAACACCCATGTATCAAAGAATAACAGAATATATTCATTGCAAATGAAAATCATTCATATTTCAATACAAATGAAGAAGAAGAGGACAATTTGACATGTCCCTGACAGGTACCTTATGCCAGTGGTTCTCAGCTCCTGGGGGGAGCGGCGAGGCGGCTGCAAGCAGGTTTCAGGCAGTTCCCTAAGCAGGGCCAATGTTAGACTCACTGGGGTGCAGGGCAGAAAGCTGAAGCTCCACTGTGCAGAGCTGAAGCCCAGGGCCCTGAGCCCCGCCACCTGGGGCTGAAGCCAAAGCCTGAGCAACTTAACTTTGTGGGGCCCCCCTGTGGAGTGGGACCCTGGGCGATTGCCCCGTTTGCTGCCTTCTAATGCCAGCCCTGGCTTTTATATGCAGAAAAACAGTTGTTGGGGCACTGGTGGGCTGTGGAGTTTTTATAGCATGTTGGGCGGGGGGAGCATCAGAAAGAAAAAGGTAGAGAACCCCGCCTTATGCAGACCTTCACTTTCCCAAGCATAGAGCCTGTCTCCTATAATCCTACAAATTAGGTTGCAATCAAGGGCATGGTAATTGCATGAGATGGAACTACTCAGTGCTCTTCATTTTCTCCAGAGGCTTCTGTTCATATTCACTAATATAAACTTTTTTCTTTTAAACGTGAGCAAGAGAAAAATTAAATCTACACAACAGCTTGAAGCCCTGTGTCAAGGACCCATAGTTTGGCAGAGTCTGCCACCTGCTGGAATCCAGGTTGGGCACCCAGTCAGATTGACAGGGTCTGGCCCCAGCCTTTAACCATAGATGTATAGAGTTTAAGGCCATTAGCTAATCTAGTCTGACATTTTGAATATCACGGGCCATTAAATTCTACCCAGGTACCCCAATACTGAGCCCAAGAATTTATGTTTGACCATGACATAGCTTTGTGTTTGGCTAAAGCACATCTTCCAGACTTGTTCTGAAGATATCAAGAGATGGAGAATCTACCCATTCCCTTGGAAGTTTATTCCAATGGTTAATCACCCTCATTGTTAAAATAGTCACCTCTTAATCTTCAGTTTGATAAACTAAAGAGAGAGAGCTCTTTACGTCTTTTACTTTAAGACATTTTCTTCAACGCTCAGATTAGTTTTGTGGAAGTTTTCTGCACAATCTCCAATTTTTCAACATTCCTTTTAAAACGCAGACACCAAAATTGAATGTAGTATTCTAGCATCAGTCTCAATAATGTTGAAAACAGACATAATAATCACTTCATACTCCTGCACATTGTTCCCTGCTTATGCATCCAATAATTCCCCCCCCCACCCCTTATTATGGTGGTACTTAGAGGTGCTCACTGTATGCAGTACAAGGTAATCCCTGCCCCCAAAGAGTTTACAATCTATTAAATGAATCTCTGTGTTAGTTATTAATTAATGTCTGTGATACAGTTGTTCTCCAGTTTGTAACAGAGTCTCATGCCCTAAATTTATAGATTTATTTTTTTTAAGTACAGAAGGGACCTTTAGGTTATCTAGTCTGGCCTCCTGCATGGTCCAAAGATAATAACATTTAAGCTGGTTACTCCTGTACTGAGCCCAGTAACCTGTGTTTGACAGAAATGCAGCCAGTTTTCTAGTCTATTCTGTTCTACTAAGGTTTTTATGCCATGCTCATCACTGTAGTATCTACACTTCAATCTAAACCCCACAGCAGTGAGTCTCAGAGCCCAGGTCAATTGACTCAGGCTCACAGGGCTCAGGCTGAGGGGCTAAAAATTGCATTGTAAATGTTCAGGCACAGACTGGAGCCCAGGCTCTGAGACACTCCCCCATAGCAGATTCTGAGGCCCAAATGTCTATACTACAATTTTTAGCCCCACAAGCCCAAGTCAGCTGACCCAGTCCAGCCGTGGACATGCTGTGGGTCTTTTATTGAAGTCTAGCTGTACCCTGTTTTCCAGTACATAGGAGCCAACTCCGTGGGTGCTCTGGGACTGAAGCACCCACAGGGAAAAATGGTGGGTGCTCTGCACCCACCGGCAGCCCCCCCATCAGGTCCTGCCACCCCCCCTGGTTCCTCCCACCTGCCGGTGGCCCCACGGATCAGTGCCTCCCCCCTCCCTCCTCATGACTCACGCCCGCCATGAACAGCTGTTTTGTAGCATTCAGGGAGGCTGGGAGGGAGTGGGGAAGACCAGGGAAGTGGTGCACTGGAGGAGACAGTGGAACTGGGCAGGAAGAGGTGTGGTGGGGGCGGGAAGAGGCAGGGCAGGGGTGGGGCCTTGGGAAAAGGGTGGGGGGGGAGGGCTGGGACAGCACCAGAGGTTGAGCATGCCCTGGCACTTTGAAAATTTGGCACCTGTGTTCCAGTAGTGCCTTAAGTAATATTAATGCCTGTCACGTGTTCAGTCTCCCATCCTCCCCTGAAGAGGAGAATGGCAGATATACACAAGTTGCTATATGTCTATGTTAGTGAAGGCAAGGTTGAAGATGTGCCCTTGCTCTTGGAGCAGAAGGTGGTGATGTTTGTGATGGTCCTTAGTTCCAGAGTTCACTGACAGTCTCAGAGTAGCCCTTATTGTAGCAAGTTCCATTATGCCAGCAGAGCAGAGCTGTCTACCCCTGTCTTCAGCCTGTAGCTTTAGGTGAACTTTTAGGCACCCTTGACCTGGCTTATGGAGCACCTTGAACTTGCTTCAATATTCTACAGAAAACCAGTGGAAGGGGAGGAGAACAGGTCTGATGTGTTTGCAGACTTCGAGAGATGGAGAATCCACCACGTCCCTTGGAAGTTTATTCCAATGATCATTTGCTCTTACCAGTAAAAGAAATGTTCCTTATTTCTCATTTGAATTGCTGAGTTTAACTTCCAAACTGGTAGCTGGCATCTTGCTGTGAGATGCCATATATGGGAATTTCACATAAGGCTTCTTTAAAAAATGAAGATAGCTAGAAAGCTAGCTGTAGATTTCAGCAGCCGTTGGCTGACACTAACAAGACTAAGGGCTAGCCTACACTACCACGCTACATCGGCACAGATGCACGATGCAGCTGCACCGCTGTAGCACCTCTGGTGAAGATGTGCAATGTCAGCAGGAGAGCATCTCCCACTGACTTAGTACTGGTGTGGACAGCGCTTAGGTCAGTGTAACTTGCGTAGCTCGGGAGGGAGGTGGCTTTTTCACACCCTGAGCAATGTAAGTTACATCGACTTAAGCAGTAATAGAGCCAAGCCCTTAGATCAACAAATGAGAGACAGTAAAGCAAGCAAGCAGTGAACCCTCCCAACTGGAGTTAATAAATTTCCCTTGCAGATTGAAACCTGTTCACAGAAGAGATTTATGCATCTCATGATACCTTTAGTTAATGGATTTAGCCCTTTAGCTCAAGCAGCTGCATATATTCTTTTAATACTGAAGCTCCTGCTTCAAGCCTCGCTCCCCCATCAGTCTTTGGGGTTGGGATGCTTTAGAACAAGAAAAACAGCAGCCACACAAGATATTATTAATTGATTAATATTGTCATTATGAAGGGTGATACACAGTGCATAGAGAATGTGCCATGTAAAGGGCCAAGCCAGCTCACGTCATCACCTATGGCAAAACTTCCATTGGCTTCAACAGAAACAGGTTGGGCACCCAGTCAGATTGACAGGGTCTGGCCCCAGCCTTTAACCAGCGTCCTGTGAGTCCCCCTTTCCTGTGCAGACCTCCCCAGGATCCATGCTGTCCTGCAGGGACTGACACAACTTTGGAACGGGGCCTTCGGGCTCCAGCAACCCATGGCTCCCTGCAGTGAGTCCAGCTAAGCCAGGCTCCTGTGGGAGACTTTCTAACCCTTCAGAGTGCAATGCCCTCAGTGTCGGCAGCGACACCAGGCAGCCATTTCAAGACAAGGTAGCAATTTGTTAGTTACCTGGCATATGGAATCTGAAAGGCATTGGATTAGCGTGAAAGTATATGGAGCCTGTTGGTAGCAGCCAGGGTTTCTCATGCTCTGCTTCCTCTAGCCTATCCTCAAATCACAGACGTTTAGGGTTGGACGAGACTTCAGGAGGTCATCTAGTCCAACCCCCTGCTCAAAGCAGGACCAACCCCTCCTTCTCCAACCAATCCTTCACCCTCTTTGGCTGTTTTTGTCTCTCAGTCTCAAAAGACCCTTTTAAGAGCTATCTGGACACTTCCCCAGCTTTGTTTCTAGTCTTTTCTTCTCTGTTGCCATGCAGCGTGGAAGGAGTTTCCTCCTCTTGGCTAGGTGTTAATGTCCTGGCCACTGGGGTTTCCATTGTCCCTTCCAGATTCTCAGTTCACCGTTCACTAGCCTTTCTGAGGCTGTCTGTTTCCAGCTCAGAGGGCATGTCTCCACAGTGTTTTGGAGCTCTCGGCAGTGACAGTCGAGGTTGACAGATGTGGATTAGCAAGGCTCACACTAGCACGCTAAAAAAAACCCCTGTGTGTAGACAACACTTTGAAGTTGCTGTTCAGGCCTGAACTTGGCCTTTGAAGCCCGTGAGTGTTGGTTAACGGTGCAGGGCACCTTGCAGGATTAGGCTGTTAAGGTACATCATTTTGTTCTTCATTTAACACAACCTTAATTAGTTATAAAAATTCATTAGCATTCACCCCTCTTAAAGGAGAACTGCAATTCCACTTTGAACCAGGTGTTGGCAAATATATTTGCAGCTAGCATATAAATCATATTAATATGTATCATCTGTACCATATTTATATATTAGTATCTATTAAGCAGTAATACCATTAAGCACAAATAGTGTCACAGTGATTTAGTCTAAAATGACTTATGCCATAATCCTGTTCACTTATGTCAGGTATCACTTATGTCATAACTCCTTGCATTTGCTGAAGGAAGCATTTGGCATAAGCAGATGGGAAACTTATCAAAAATCAAGCTCCATTAGTTCTATATCTTAGTACAAGTGAAGGAAGGACCTTCACGGAGTAGTATCTGGAATGCTAGTATCCAAAACAAAGCTAAGGAAGACACAGACCAACCAGTTCGGGAACAGTGACAACCTGATGGTTTGTATTTTAGTGCTGTGTAAAGAGCTGTGTAACTTATAAAATCATACAAATAATACCAGCTGAAATGTGTTACTTGGGAAGCACATCCTCTGGGTAAGGTGAATGTAACATCGCTGCACAGGATTGGTCTTTGGAGACTGGTATTGTATAGAACCTTTTTTGCTATACTATGCTAATAAACTTGACTGACATTGGTTAGTTAGTCTCCTGAGTATATTTTGTATGCACAAGGAATTGACTATACAATTTAGCAACACAGGCCTGATGGTTTCAGCATTTAGTTAGCAGGAGAAGACATTTTTCATTCCATTGACTCTATCGCTTCATGGGTGCCAGGGATGAAAATGTGTGTGTTTATCTGGAGGCTAATTTGGGGGGGTGGGGTAATGAGAGAGCCTGTAAAATGTAACACCGAAGCACTAGACATTTCATTTCCTTTAGCAATCATGGTTATGCACACTGTGTGGGCTAGTATCAGCCCTCCTGAATGTCCGTACATTTGTATTAAAAGCGCCTCTGTTTCTGGTCAAAGCCATTTGTACCTAACTTTTGGACAGAATCATGTCTGGCTCTCGCAAGTGATTATTCCCCGGCCATAGGGGATTGTTCAAAGTGAAATGTAGTAATGGCTGGCCTCAGCGCACGCTCAAGGAAGGGTTTGCTTTGTTTGCTTTGAAACAAACAGTCAGCTGGTTATTATTTTTGTCACATGGCTATTACAGTGTAAAATTCTGAGCTGCTAAGTGTCACACTGTCTAGCCTGATTATGCATTTTCATATGTCACCACCCATTGTTTAGTCGTTTGCATAGAGAAATTATTTGTACTCTTTGTGGTCTGGTTTTAGGCTGTTCTACTGTGGGAACTTGTAGGAGCAGTTTCCCTTTGCTGGGTGGGACTCCTGGTTTGTAACTGCCCAGTCGCGTGCGAGGGCCTCTGTCTACTGAGCAGATTACTTTGCTCAGCCAGTGTACACACTGAAGCACAGCGCAGCTGAGGGAAGGACTGTTCAGGCCCAGCAAGTGTTTTGGGGGGGCCTGTCGCTGTCCTATGCAGCTGTGTGCACTTCTGGTAGGAAATGCTCCGCCTTTGTACTGAATTAGGGCCGTATGGAGCTGCCCTCTGTGTGGACCGCCTGACCTCACCCTTAGTCGTGTGTGACATCCCACATCCCCTCCACATTCCACTCTGAAGGCCCACTGGAGCTGTCATTTATGTATCATGCAGGGGGATACAGGGTCCATCTGGATGAGCTTATCCCACTGCCTGGGACACCTGGGTGGCAGAAATACCTCACTATGTTTGGGCCTTACCCATCTATGTGTAAGGGGACTGTTGGCCCTTATTAAAACTCAGTGGGGTTTGTTTTTGTTGGATACCTCCCAGTACCAAAAGGTTGGGGACGGGTCGATGGGAAATCAGGACCCTGAGACTGACAGTCCCCAGGAATATTGGGGAAAGGCTAATGCTCCAGGTTAGCCTGATTGACAGGTTAGGCACGCTAATGGGGAGTCAGGAGGCCAGGGAGGTCCCATCCTCCGTGTGAGCTGGCATTGCCTAGGACCTGGGTCAGACAGAGCAGGGCCAAGCTAAGGAAGAGCAGAAGCCTGAGCTGAGCTGGGGAGCAGAGATCATAGAATATCAGGGTTGGAAGGAACCTCAGGAGGTCATCTAGTCCAACCCCCTGTTCAAAGCAGGACCTATTCCCAACTAAATCATCCCAGCCAGGGCTTTGTCAAGCCTGACCTTAAAAACCTCTAAGGAAGGAGATTCCACCACCTCCCTAGGTCACCCATTCCAGTGCTTCACCACCTTCCTAGTGAAAACGTTTTTCCTAATATCCAACCTCTAAACCTCCCCCACTGCAACTTGAGACCATTACTCCTTGTTCTGTCATCGGGTACCACTGAGAACAGTCTAGATCCATCCTCTTTGGAACCCCCTTTCAGGTAGTTGAAATCAGCTATCAAATCCCCCCTCATTCTTCTCTTCTGCAGACTAAACAATCCCAGTTCCCTCAGCCTCTCCTCATAAGTCATGTGCTCCAGCCCCCTAATAATTTTTGTTGCCCTCCACTGGACTCTTTCCAATTTTTCCGTATCCTTCTTGTAGTGTGGGGCCCAAAACTGGACACAGTACTCCAGATGAGGCCTCACCAATGTCGAATAGAGGAGAATGATCACATCCCTCAATCTGCTGGCAATGCCCCTACTTATACAGCCCAAAATGCCATTAGCCTTCTTGGCAACAAGGGCACACTGTTGACTCATATCCAGCTTCTCATCCACTGTAACCCCTAGGTCCTTTTCTGTGCCAACCAGGGAGCAGGTCAGTGCTGGGAGCAGAGTCACAGCAACAAAAGCTAGAGAAGCAGCCCAGGGAGCTGGAGGCAGAGCAGCAGCACTGCTGACATAGAGTGGAGCTGGGGCTGGAGCAGTCCAGAGCTGGGTGCGGTGAGCAGCTGGGCAGAGCCGGGGGGACCCTGGGCAGTGGGGCTGGCACAGGGAGATGACCCCAGGCAAGAGGCCTTGCAGGCCAGACTTGGAGGGGGAATGTAACCTCAATTTTTTTGGGGGGGAGTGGGGGGGGCTGATGCTGGGAAGAAGGGTCCTGCCACTAGCGCCTGAAGGCATGTGGCCACCACCAGAGCAAGTGTCTGACCCGCAGCATCCCTGCAGCACAGTCAGGGCCTGAGAAGGAGGCCTGGGACTTGTGAGGAACAGACTGAACTTCCCTTACATTTCAGAGATGGTGGTTGTGATGTCCCCGTGCCACAGAGCGGGTTGATGGGTTTTCCTCTCACCTTTCCCATTTTTTCTTTATTTTTTTTAATTGATTGCTTTTTAGTAAATTGTATGTGCGTGGAACTGTATGTAATGATCAGTGAGTTGGGAAGTATCCAGTGCAGAGAGAGCACCCAAGAGTTGGGACACCCTAGCCCCTGCCCTAAGTGACTACGATAAGGTTGGGGGTCAAGCCCCCCGGGAATCCTGGGCCCAGCCTTGTTGGGATTATGAGGACTCTGCCACACAGGAGAGTGGAAGGGGAGCCCTCGAGGTCAGACAGGCCTCTGGGTAAAGGAAGTGGGAGCGAATACTCAGATCCTTTCGCTAGCCCATTTCACTGGGGTAGTATATAAGCCAGGAAAGTTCCCCACAATAGCAGGACCATTCCCCCATTTACATATGTAAGGCAGTTTGGGTCTTAGCTCACTGAAAATTCAATGGAACAGACGGACAGGTCCTGACTGGTATAAATCAGTGTAGCTCCATGGGATTCTGTGAAGCCACTGCAATTTATACAGTTAAGGATCTTGCCGAACATGTGATGAATCTCCCCATTGTTTGTTTGTTACTATATGTGACACAGTCAGTCAACAGTTTGTAACTCAGATAAAAACAGAAACTTGGCCTTATTATTTATTGTGAATGTTGAAATGTCATGTAGTTTTAACCTAAAGATGAACTGGTTAGACAGAGAAGTCAGATAACTGGAAGACCCTTCCTGGACAATTATTTACAGCAAAGCAGTTCAAACAAGAAAATGAAGCTTGGAGGGGAAAAAAGGAGAAGAGTTTAGTCAATGTTGGAACATACAAGAATACAAGTGTTTAGGTATTTTACACAAAAGTAATCTTGTTTACACGAAAGAAACCTTGTTGATTATCTGTTACAAGTGAGTGTTTGTGAAATACAGTCTCTTAAGGATACTATTCTATTCCTTCAAGGTTGGAAGATCTTCACTTCAGCTTGGAGTGCTTTCTTTCCTATTCATAACTTGAAGCAGATAATCCATCATCTAATAAAGAGAAATAAATATTTACAGAACAGGCTTGTCAAAAGTCACATCCTGATTCAATAAACCAAATGTATAACTTTTCTCTGCATCTATTCCATACAACAAATACATTCCTAATACTTGCCCCCAATGTTAGCTTGCTAAAAGACAACCACGGACCAAGAAAGAGTTATTCAAAGTTGTTTTCTTCATAGTCCCATTTTTTTTAACATCAAATTAATGTTGGAAAGTGAGTTCATAGAAACATTTTATAATTTACTTTGGATTGCACTTGCAACAACTTGCAAGAGCAAAACCTTAGAACAACAAGCAAAGCAGCTGCTTCAGATTTCTACAGCTGTTCCAGATTAGTTTTAATTTACTCTATGTCGGAGGGGTGGCAGGGTTGGTGTTGATTTACGGGTTGTTAAATTAACTGAGGCAGAAGAATTTGACAGTAAAACAAAAATCAAAACCTTGGGGGAACAATGAGCAAGGCTGAATTGTTAGGACATGACATTCACGATAATAAAAATGAACAAGCATTGTAGACTTCCTGATCAGACAGGGAAAATATGAGGAGGCAACAATAGGAATAGAGAAGAATTGTGCCTAGAACACCATAGTAGCAGTAGGAGATTTCAGCTACACAGATAGAAAATGAGACTAAATAAGTCACGCAGTAGGGACCTGATTCTTATATACGAGCCAGATGTGAAACCAGAGGGACCTTCTGCTGCTTGTCTTTAAACTCTAGATACTTTTAATTTGGATTTTTAAAATGTAACATTTGAATATATACACGGAACAATGAAATTACAGCACAGTGACTGTGTGTACATTATGGCATCATGCCTTTAATAATCCTGTAAACCTATGCCCATGCTACACACATTAACCTATGTATAATCTCAACAGGATCTCCTCCTGTACTTTCCTTATGGAATAAACGTATAGAGTTTAATGGGATGAAACCAATAAAGTTCTGTAGAAATTACCATATGACATATAGAAAATGTCACTGAGTTACAAGTCCTTGGTTACAAGCCTATCTTCATTTGACCTCATCACTTATTTGTATGTCATAACCCTTCTCCCACCCTGTGTCTGTCTTTTGGATGGTAAGTTTTTCAGGGCGGAGATTGTAGTTTTTATGTTTGGAAAATGCCTCACACATTGTGGGCACTAGTAGAAATAAATATAATAATAGGCTTCCTTCTTATAAAGTGGCATTAAGTAAATTCCACTTGGAAACATCCCTGACAAAAGTACATCTAGCAATACGGTCTTATAGTGTGTAGTTTTCTATTCCTAGCACAAAACATACAAAGTGTGTTGCTTGTTACATTTTAGGTTCATACATTAGTATGAAGAGTTACTGGTAAGATTCTTCCCCCCACTATGTATATTCAGTAGGTGGCAGTCTATGGTGATTCATACTTAGATGGACCCCTTGCAATGCTAACATTTCCACAAGCACATACGCAATCTACCATTATTTACAGCCTTGTAATAGATTGACCATGCAGTGGTCCCAGAATAATTGATATATGTTCTCTCAGCCTGCAGTGCCATTTTCTTTGGAACGTTTACATTTCATTGCTCGATTCCAGTATCTGAACTCAGCAGCAGATACAATCTACCATGACTGATTACACGTCTTGATCTTTCTAGACAGTTGGCTTCCATTGAAAATTCAAATACAGCAAGAGTTGGGATTTATTTCATGCAATTTACAGGCCCCATCCTACACCCATTGGAGTCAGTGGCAACAGCATTATTATAATAATACGTCAACCCTATCTGACCATCTTAAATCTAGCCATGCACAACACATTCATCATTGGGGTATCTATGCACCTTCATAAAGATGTTCTACAGCGCCACATTAAAATGAAGGGAGTGACTAGACAAAGTCTGGGTAACTAAGACTGTATCATATTTCAGAGATGCTACAGAGATAAAATCTGCACTCAAAAGGACCCTGTAGCTCTCTGATAATTACAGCTTTTATGCTCCAAGTCTCATTGGCAGGGGCAGCTCTAGGCACCAGCAAAACAAGCTGGTGCCTAGGGCGGCAAAATCTAGGGGGCGGCAAAAGGCTGGGGCCCCAGCTCATCCTGCCGCTGTGAGCCGAGGAGCGGCCCGTCCCCTGCAGCGGGGGGGGGCGGCGGCAGGACCTGCCGCAGTCATGCCTGCGGGAGGTCCACCGGAGCCCCGGGACGACTGGACCTGCCGCAGGCATGACTGCGGAGGGGGCGCTCGTCCCGCGGCTCGGCTGCACCTCCCGCAGGCATGACTGCGGCGGCTCAAGCAGAGCCGCCGGACCCGTGAACCGTCCGCAGCCGCGGGAGGTCCAGCCGAGCCACGCGGGACCAGCGGTCCCTCTGCAGTCATGCCCGCGGGAGGTCCGCTGCTCCCGCGGCTCCGGGGCGCCTCCCGCGCATGACTGCTTGGGGCGGCCAAAAAGGTAGAGCCGCCCCTGCTCATTGGCTATCGGACCAGCCTCGGTTTATTATTTAGGCAGCTAACGATTATTATTTAAATAGTATCATAAACGCTCAGGGAATTTGAAGCACATAAGATTCCCAGGGTCTCCGTGTCTGTAAGAGAAAAAAATCTCAGAAAAGGGTATAATTTGACCTTAAGGGCCTGCCCTATCACTTAGTGGAGTCAATGGGAAAACTTCTGCTGACTCCAGGAAGCATTGGCTCAGGGCCTAAACAGATTGCTTATACAAAAATAGAAGCTCTTTGTGCACTACCATTGAAAAATGCAAAGCAAAATCTTCTTTCATGCATGCCCTAACCACTGAGCTATCAGATATTCTGATGGGTAGGGGAGCCCCCAGTCTCTCCTGCTGAAGCTGTTCCACTTTGGATTTAATAGAGTCATTCATGGGGCCAGGTTGGGGGAGGGAGTGTGAAAGAGAGCACAAGCAACAGAATGACTCCCTAGCTTGGTGGTTACAGCACTCACCTAGCATATGGGAGACCCAGTCCCCCTACTCTAACAGCTCTTTCATTATTTATACACAGCTTCAACAGGAGAGACAGAGAGAGTTCCCCATATCAGACTGTCCCTATTCCCAATGGTTAGAGCATCACCAAAGAGGTGGTAGATTTCTGTTCAAATCCCTTGTCTTGCTCAGGTGGAGGGGAGACTTGAACTGGGCATTTCCCACATCCCAGGTGAGTACCCTAATCACTGGTCTAAAAGTTACAGAGGAGGTTCTCCTCCCTCCCTGCAGCTGTTCTGGGTGAACTCACATGCAGGACCTTATCTGGTAAATAGCCTCAGAATATGCCTACCAGCTTGGGCCTAGCAGGCGAGTTGGGCATCCAGGTGCATCTCACTGTGGCTCAGGAGGCCAGATACCTAGAGTGAGGCTGCAACATAGGCACCCAGGGAACTTTTACCCAGTGAGTTTAGGCACCTGCATGTTTGGCAGCTGCTGAATGGGGTTTTTTGTGATTCTCAATGGAGACTGATCCTGGGATTTAGGTGCCTAAAATGGCAGTTAGGTTCCTAAATCCTTTTCTGAATTTAGCCCCAAATTCCCATTTTCTGATAAAGCGAAATTTGTTCTGAGTGGCAACAGTTTATCAAGGTTAGGTCATAACATCAAAGGACAGCAATAATATCAAGTGATACAGATGACCATTCATGTAGCTCAAATATTGAAAGGGGAATACTGACAAATCAGATAAATCAGCTAGCTAATGAGAGGCAGATTGGGCAGTAGTTGGGGATATCTTCTTTGTTTGTTTGTTTGTTGTTTTAAAAATACAAAACTACTGAGTCTGAACATAGCTCACCTACCTAACCATCATGTGATCTTATTATCATCACCTTTAATCTTCCTCCCTGGTGGTTCCCTCCTATTGTTTGCAGGGGTTTTCAGATTGCATTGTGAACTCTTCAGTGCAGGGACTACATCTAGTTGTGTGTTTGTTTGGCAATGACTGGGGCACTTTTATAATACAAATAAATCACAATACTTGAAAAAATATTCACATCAGCTAGTTTGCACCCAAGCCATATACTGAAATTTACAAAATATTTGCTGAGCTGTTCTAAATAAATACATCCATAAAAGGTATACTCTATTCAGTGACAATTTGCGATCAGGAATAAGGGATAAATTCACTGAATTAGTTGCAGCAAAGAATCCTGTGGCACCTTCGTTTTGCAGCATGAGCTTTCGTGGGTGAATACCCACTTCTTCGGATGCAAGTAGTGGGTATTCACTACTGAATTAGTTATTCGTTACAAATTGTTTGACCAGCTCTACCAACAATCCCAGAGTTAGGAGCTAATTTGTTTTTTTTTAAAATTAGATTTACAGTACCTTCTTGTTTTAAACTTACATCTTTAACGCTGCTGTCATCATCTGTCTCCCAAGTGTTCTTGGTATACCAGGGAAGCTCTTCCCTTAGGATCTGAGTGCTTCTGTTTTCATTCCCTTCTAACAGCCTTAGCAAATTCTTCAACGTTTCTTCCCATTGCAGGTACTCTCCCAGCTGCTTGACATTTTCAGGTAATGCTGAAAATGGGATCTTGTTTTCTTCTTCATAAACATAGGGAAAATCTCCGGTGCTCTTTTTCCCCATTAAATGTCCTATAAAAATAATCAGCATATCATGACATTAACCAAAAATGAATTAGTGTAAGAGTGTGGCTGTCCAAAGCCACATTCTGATTGGCCAGTGGAGCCTTTTGGATGATGTCACACCAACTCAGAAGTCACACACAAAAATCCCTATGTCCATTATATTAAATGGGTGGGGGATAGGCTGATGAGAAGAGAATAGATATAATAAGGCATACTGGCAGGGGTAAAGAGAGGCAGCTGAGAGCAGGAGTGCGTGTGAGCAGGTGAAGGAGAGGTTGAGAGTTTCAATTCCTTTCCACCCAAGGTGCCAGTTCAGCATCAGAATGTGGCTTTCTCCAGAATGTGGCTCTTCCCACCACTTTTAACGGCAATTTTTATGGCAAAAAGCTACATTTGATCGGCTTCAGTATTCCAGGTTTTGTTTTTATGAAAGTGGAATTGAAAGTGGCCGTGATCCACAAACGGAGGGCAAGTCTACACTGCCAAAGAGAAACGCTGGGGACAAGAACTCGCCAGTGATCGCTGTGATAAGTGGAGCGAAAGTCAGGGCACAACTTTCAGGAAATAACTCTAATCAGTATCAGTGGGGGGCTCATTGCCCCTCGGTTGGATCTCACTCTCGAATATACATTTTGAATTGAGAAGTAGCTGGATGTGTTACAATGATTAATTCTTCCCAAGCGTCAAGCTCTCCTGTCTTATTCCCCACTGTAGCGCCCTTCTTCCCCCGACACTATCAGAGCGCATTGCAAGCTTTCAATTCCCTTTAACTTTTGCAAAGACGTATGATTAATCTGCGGTCACTGGAGCTGTATTTAATTCCGGTTCCACCTCTCATGCCATGGCTGATCGGAACGAGACAGAGCTCTGCGGCTTGTGATGGGGGAAGCAGAGGAAAGGAAACAAGTCTGCCCCTGTATCACACCCCAGTCCCCAGTATCCCTGCCTCTGGGGAGTAGCCACAAACCAATGCTACAAAATGGAAACAACACCCGCGCTAGTGAGCTAAGAGAAACCAGGCGGCTTTGGGAGGCAACTGACTAGCTAGACAGACACTATCAGCTTCCACACGAAACTACATCCTCCTCCAGTGTCAGTAACACAAAAGGCACTTGCTGGCCATGGAAATCAGGGGCTGCCTTGAAGAAGAGCTCTGTTTAGCCCCAAAGCTTTTCTCTCTCACTAGAGGAGTTGGTCCAATAAACAATATCATCTCACCCACCTGGTCTTTCTAGTAAGAAGGATGGGTCCATTCGCCTAAGAATGTATTTGACTCGTTTTTAATTACACCTTCCCCCGGTTCCCGGTCCCACAGGCGGCTCTGATGGATTTCACAAACCCTTTCTGCAACTATTCTGATGGAAGCAAGCTCCTCTCTTGCACCTCCGCCCCACCTCACTGCTCTGATTAAAGTGAGTTGTAGATTTATTATTATTATTATTAATCCTAGTGCCTAGAAGCCCGAGTCATGGACCAGGACCCGTTTGACAAACACAGACTACAAAGATGTCCCGTGTCCCACACCTGGCTCCAGGAGCGAATGGCAGAGATCAGCCGCTGAGCTTTACTCTCCCTGTCCTGTGACAGGCTTGTTTTACAGCCCTGCAGTGCTGCTCTCCGGGGCATCCCATGAACAGATACTGATCGGTACAGATCAGCAGCGGTTAGAAGCCTGTGGGAGCCCTGCCATGGGCTGCAGGTATCATCTTAAATGAATCGCAGGGTTTTAAAGGTAGCCTCGATCTTCTGTCCCGGGTTTGTTCTCGGGCTCAGCCATGGCAAAGGCTCCGTTTCTTACCGAATTCTGGTTGTAGGGTATTGCGCTGACACGGCTCAGGGTCTCGGGAGAGCCACTGTGCCAGCAGGGATTCCCAGCCTCAACCAGCGCCCATCTTTGCATGTATTATAATTTATGAACCCTTGAACCCCCCCGATTCATGTAAAAGTGCATCTGTCTCGCCAGATCTCCTGCTTTCGTGAGCCGGAGGAGAGTCAACGCCCTACGCCAAACGGCTCTATTTGAATACAAAGTAAATCTTCCCCTCACTGGGCCCGCCTGTGTCAAACAAAACACAAACCCACGGGGGCTAGTGAAGTCTGGGCGGACGCGCGAAGTGACCCGAGGCTCGGAACTGGAGCCATCGAGCGCTCCCCGGACAGACAGACAGACAGACACGTGCTAGGGCGGGCTGGTGGACGGGCGTTACGGGGAGGAGGATCGAGCTAGTCCAAAGTTTCTAGCAGGACCATGAAGCGCGGCCGCGCCTGGAGAAAAGCCCCCGGCGGCCGCCCCCAATCAATACTACAGCGGGGCCCGGGGCTGCCCCGGGCTCCCTGCGCGGCGCCGACACTTACCCACCGCCCAGTGGCTGCCTCTGGGGTAGATCTTGGCCAGAGGGGAGGCTCCGCCGTTGGCCTGCAAGGGAGCCGCCGCGCCCCAGTGCCCCTCGAGCAGGACCAGGGCGAAGAGGCTGAGCGAGAGGAGGGAGCGGGGCTTCCCGAGGAGGAGGAATTCGCAGCCCCCCATGGTGCGCGGCGCTGCACGGGCGGGACGGCTCCTGCTGCTGCTGCGAGTCTGGCTCCGGGCGTGGAGGGAGGGAACCCGCTGCTCGGGATCTGCGGGGCCAGGTGCTGCCGCTGCCGCCTCTGCTGCCGCCGCCAGCGCTGACCCGCATTTATAAGGAAGCGGGGCGAGGTGACAGCGGAGTTCAGGCACCTGGCGCCTCCCCCAGAGGTGGCTCTGGGAGCACGGGGGCTGCGGAGCGCTCAGCCAGCCAGAGCCACACAGCACCGGCCGGCTCGATGGGCGGCGCATCCTTTGCGAGCCCTCCCCGGCCCCCTCCCCACTGGCGGGGGCAGGACTCGGGATTCTCCTTCCAAATGGACCGTGATTCACCATCCCCGCCCAGCAGCCCCGGCGTGATCGTCTCTGGGGAGCGAGTTACAGAGCTCTGGGGTCCCCCAGTTATCCGACCCCCCAGCTCCACCCCTGCATCCCCGCCTCTGGGGAGCATGGAGCGCAACTGTATCAAACACCCCAGCCCCCCCAATATCCCCCCTCTGGGGAGCATGGAGCGCAACTGTATCAAACACCCCAGCCCCCCAATATCCCCGCCTCTGGGGAGCAGCCGGGTGTTACTGTCTCAAACACCCCCTATATCTCCGCCTCTGGGGAGCAGCTGGGTGTTACTGTATCAACGCCCCCCAGCCCTCAATATCTCCGCCTCTGGGGAACAGCTGGGTGTTACTGTATCAAACACCCAATCCCCCCATATCCCCGCCTCTGGGGAACAGCTGGGTGTTACTGTATCAAACACCTGAATCTCCCCGTATCCCCGACTCTGGGGAGCAGGAGGTGTTAGTGTGGTTCCCCGGCATCAACCCCCGCCTCCCCGGCGCAATATCTCTGCTTCTGGGGACTATGTGGGTGTTACGGGGTTCCCCTGACTCATACACCTCAGCCCCCCCCCCATAGCCCCGCCTCTGGAGCGTCTTCACCCGTTCGCCCCCTACTCCTGCTTTTGGGTAGCAGGGGGCCGGACAGTGGTTTCCTTTCCAGCCCTGCTCCCAAAGTAACTCCGGAGCTCGGGAGCGAGCTGCTGGGTACTGAGAGTGCCTGAGCACCCCCCCCCCAGCTCCCCACCAGACTGCCTGGTACTGAGGTTTCCCGTTCCCTGGCTCGACAAGCCCTTGCGCCCCTTCCCCGCCATTCCCAGGCCGCACAAAGCCCCCACTAGCCCCTCCCCGCTCACTCATTGAGCCGGGGCGCTTTGTTTCCCCTGTGGGTTGTGAGACTCGATAAGCCCTTGGCTGCGCCCCCGCCAGCACGTTCTTATCAAGGCCGGGGGCGGGGGGGGGCTTTAGTGCCCCCGTTCCTGTCGCTGATAACCACCGCGCTGTTCACACCGGGACAGGCGCCCGCTGATTGATGGCCCCCTGGCATTGTACCGTGCACGCGTCCTTACGCCAGTCTCATTGAGGCCCACCCATGCTCCCGCCCACCCCCTGGCCCGACGTGTCACTGGCTCACAGCCCGGTCTGTGCTGGACCCTTTTAGTGCAGCCTTCATGGTGTGGGCTCCCTTCCCTCGCCCCACGCACGTGCACTGCTGCAGGGGGTCTGACAGTATCTCTGCGGCTGCACGTGCGTGGCGATATTGTGTGAGTGACTTTACACTTATCAAGGGTCTACCAGCGGCTGACCAGCTGTTTGCTGTGTTCTGTCTGCCCCCTCTTTGTGTTTGTTTCTGGCGCTCCTGTTTCACTCTCTTTTCATTGCCATCTGTGTTGTGTTCGTTTTTCTGGGTGCGTTACTTCGTGTGTGGGCTGAGTGCGTATCTCTGTGTCTGAGTTACTTAGTGTGTGGCTCTTGCGTTTCTGTGTCATTCACCTGTATTTGCTGTGTGTGTGTGTGTGTGTGTGTGTTGTGTTGTATGGCTCTTGCGTTTCTGTGTCATTCACCTGTATTTGCTGTGTGTGTGTGTGTTGTGTTGTGTATCTAGCCAGGTATATAATGTCTGGTGTGGTTTTAGACCTGTGAAGTAGTGGTGAACAAAGGAGGCAGAATTTCATTTTGGATAAAATATTGTGAATCTTGTTCACGCTCATGGTCTGTTTTTCTCTTGTCTGAATTTCACCTTTCTGAATTTTGGTTATGACTGAACTGTATGCCCTGTACTATTACAACTTGCACAGCTAGATAACTATTTAAAAAAAATCACAAGTGCTTATTTAAATCCAAAACTGGCAAACTTCATTTGAATCCAAATTCCTTTTTAAACTTAATTTGAATCCAAAATTAAATCAAGTTTAGCTCTACTGTTTGTTACTTCCTTCTACTGGGCTCTGTGTTTTGTATCCCCCAGAGCATGTGATGTGAATGTCCGAGCGCACTGTGAGTGTTTTTCTGCATACCTTTACAATTGGGGTGCCTGTATGCATTTCTAAGTTGAGTATGAATTGATTAATTACTGATTATTATTACAATAGTTCCTAGAGACCCAATAACGATTGGGGCTCCAATGTGCTAGGCACTGCACCGACAGAATAAAAGACACCCTGTGCCCTGAAGCGTTTCCAGTTCAAATATCAGACAAGACACAAGCGGGGTTTACAAACAATAGGAAGAAGGGGGATGGTTGGGAAACTGATAAGATTGTGTGGTTACAGAGATAAGCTTGTGCGTAACACATATTTATGTTTTTGTATGTGGCTGTATTCATCAAAGGACATTTGTAGTTAAAAGGAACTTCACAACTGTATGTGAAATTTGAAAATGGCTACAGCGATTGTTGCAGGCGCAATAAAAATAATGCCTAAAAATACAAAACAGCTTGACAGGAGTACACAAAAATTCATGCAAATAAGAGACAATGAAAACAGGCATGAATATTTTCCTGAAAATCAGTTTTGACTGACCTGCTCACTGTAAAACAGAAAAACTCAGAAAGTCCACATGAGACTCAGGGAGATGGCCTGGGACAAAGTTTTTTCCTGATTATTATTATTTTTAATTTAATTTATTTTATTTCTTAGTATTTTATGTATTTACCATATCTGGGACTTAACAGTATGGCTCACAAGTCTCTGGCCTGGACCATGCTTAAAATGTAGGTTGTCATAGCTACAGCACTCAGGGGTGTGAAAAATTCACACCACCAAGCACTGTGACTATGTCGCTCTAACCCCCAGTGTTGCGGCAGCTAGGTCAATGAAAGAATGCTTCCATCAACCGAGCTACCATCACTCAGGGAGATGGTGTTCTTACAGCAATGGAAAAAACCCCTTCCATGGCTGTAGGCTGCATTTATACTATGGTGCCATATCTGTGCGGCTATAGGCCATGTCTTCACTGCAGGGATTATGAGAGCGCTAAAGGAACCTCCTTCCTACCTGGCACAGAGGTCCTGCAAGCCCTCCAAAGCTTGAAGATCCTCTGGGACTGGCCAATATTCTAATAGATGAAACAATTTCAACCACATTGCAAGAAGAAAGATGCAGTGAAGGAGAAAGTTAAGGAGCCTAGCAGATACCTTAACGGCCATGATCCAGAAAAGCACTTAAGCCCCGACTTAACTTTAAGCACATTAGTAGTCCCATTGAAGTCAAGGATAGTATAGGTACATGGGTATAGAAACTTGATGTGCTATTTAGCCTGGAGCTCAGGAACCAACAAACACAATGGTGCAGTCATGTGTAATTGTTGTGGCTCGTGTGGTGATCATGCTACCTGGACAAATATCTGTTAGGGGGGTAGATTTTTAAAGGTACTTTTAAAAACTTGGTGCTAGGATGCACAGCTGATAGGGTTGACTGGAAGGGCCCTGCCAACAGGGCCAGCTCTAGGCTTTTTGCCACCCTAAGCAAAAAATTTTTTGGCCCCGCCCCTGTCCCCGTCCCAGCCCTGGGCTCTCCCCCCCAAACCCTCTGCCACCCCAGCACTGGGCTTCTCCCTTTCCCCCCCCCCACCAGTTCCCTCCCCACCCCCTGCTGCCCCACCCCTGGGCTCTCCTCTTCCCCCCCACCAGTGCCTCCCACACACACACCTCTTGCCACCCCAGCCCTGGGCTCTCCCCACACACCTGCACCCTCCTTCCGCCGCAGCCCTGGGTCACTGGTAACTCGCTCTCAGGGTGGGTCATTCAGCAGGAATTTTGGATGTGCACAAAACACAGACAGGATTGGTTCCCATATGGTTACAGAGGTGCAGTAAGGTGGAACAATTTTCAGCTTGTGTGATTGGAGGATATTTGGATGCATATTATAAGACTGTCCTCCATAAATGAGGAAAAGTTGAGGTGCCTTTATTATTCTTTTGTTCCATTCTTTCTTTCTATGGGGAATTTGCCAATGCAGTATCACTGTCATCCTTTTAAACAAACAAACAAAAGGCAATGGCTGTTGAAAATAGCAGTTCCAGTCCTAATAACCACTGGGAAGCATTTCTTGCTCAATTTTATCCTACTTTTTCAACAGCAAGTTACAGTGGATCAGTATATTTGATTTGGGAGAAATGAAGTAACAGCCACCCAAACTGAGCTTGAGCACTCCTGAATTTTGAGGTGTTCAAATCTGGAAGGCAGGTGCTGGGTGTGTGTGTGGGGAGGGGCAGGGGAGCACAGCAGCATGTATGCAGTAGCGTGTCTAGAGCTGCGCGGAGCCAGACACGCTGGTCTGAGTGGCATGGTAAGGGGGTTGGATGGGGTGGAGGTTCGGGGGGGCAGTCAGGGGACAGGCAGTGGTTGGATAGGCATGGGAGTCCCAGGGGTTTGTCAGGGGACAGGTAGGGGTGGAGTCCTAGGGAGGAAGTTGGGGGGGGTCTTAGGAGGGGGCAGTTGGGGACAAGGAGAAGGGAGGCTTAGATAGGGGGTGGGGTCCTAAGGGGCATTTAGGGGCAGGGGTTCCGGGAGGGGGTGATCAGGGGACAGGGGGAGGGTTGGATGGATTCTGTGGGGGCAGTCAGAGGGAGTGGACGGTGGCAGGGTGGGGCTTCGTTCCCCGTGGAGTGTCCTGTTTTTTGAATGTTAAAATAGGGTCTCCCTACCATTCCCAGTGCAACTCTCCACTCACAGCACGCTGCCACATGAGGTCCCTCTCCTTCCTTTCCAGTTGGTAGTGGCCAAGGGAATGCTGGGAAATGTAGTTCTTTCCCTGCTCCAGGGCTGGCTCTATAGGCAGGAAGCTAACTAAGGAACTACAGCTCCCAGAGCCCCCTGTTGGTTCTCAGCTCCCATGCTCTATCCCTGCCGCCTCTGGAAATGGGCTGCCCCAAGCAGGTGCTTGCTTTGCTGGTACCTAGAGCTGCCCCTGCCTGCCAAATCATCCAGCTGGCTTTGACCAAAATTGACCTAAACTTACCTTGATGAACACTCCTTATGAATGTGTTACAATTATATTGCTACATTAAGTGTTTCACTGTGCAATCATCTGTGGAGACAAATGTGTTTTCTGTTGTCTGGGCTAACTCGTATCCTTGCTTTAGTCCATCACATCTTCCTTTACTTTTGAATGTGAATCATTCTTTTATTTTGTTTATAATTTAAATAATAAATATAATTAATAATCAGTTTAGAGACCCTAGCTAGGGATCAGAGCCCCATTGTGCCAAATGTGGTACAAATATATAGTGAAGAGGCATCCCCTGCCCTTTACAATTAGAGCTGATCATAAAACAGGATTTGTTTTCATCCCAACTGAGGATGAAAAGGTGAACATTCAGAAAAAATTCAATTCAAGAATGTTGAAACAATCAAAATGAAATGTTTTGACAGTCCCCATTTTGTTTCAGAATTTCTCCTATTGCCTTTACTCCTTCAGTGCCATGGGAGTCATTTCAGAATCTCTGTTTTCACTTGATACGACATGCTGCCTCATGGGAGTTGTAGTTTTTTATCCCTCCTGCCCACATTACCCCCTGGGGGCTCTTTTCCCTGTCCGGTCTCTGTATTCCATGATGCACTATGGTCTTTGAGTGGCTGAGCTGCAGCGATCCTTTCTGGAAGTTGTAGTTTCTTGTCTCATATCTCTTTGTTTCAGAATCTATACAAAAATTTCTTCCATACATAAGTTGTGACATGAGAGAAAGCAGAGAGGTGCTTGTAGGAGAAATGAACTAAGGTGAAGGCTGGGAACATTGGCAGGACAAGAAGGTAGCCAAGTTCTCCCTAAAACTTCAGTATTCTAAGCTGTACAAACTAAGTTAGGAAGATAATGCCCATTTTCTAGTCTCGTTATCATTAGTATTTTAGCTGCTCTTTTAGCTCTTTCCAGCTTTTTGATGTCTTTCCTTGTAATATGGGGGGCTATTGCTGTAAATACAGCACAAAGTGATGTTATAACCTCCTGACCCATAGCTCTGTATATAACTCCCAGAACTCTGTTAATCTTTTGGCAGCAGTATCACGCTATGAGTTCATATTCTGTTTATTATGCACTATTAGCCCCAAGTCTTTTTTTTCTTCACAGAAGCTATGAGAATAAATATTAACAGTCCTTTAAAGTATTAAATTGTACTTCCTTACATTAAATCTCATCTCACTCTCCCTCAAGTTATGTTAATTTTACACCATTCCTTCTTCATTTGCTTTTTATATTATCGTTGTGTCATTCATACATTTAATGAAAGTTTAATTTACTTTATCCTTTGGGGCATACCTTACTATAGTGAACAATACTGGTATATAGAGCTGGTTAAAAATGTTTCATTGAGTTTTTTTGGTGAATTTAAAAAAAAAAATGTCCCCACAGGTTTTTTTGTTGAAATCCCACTTTTTCGGTATAACCCCCCCCCCCATCTC
This sequence comes from Mauremys reevesii, assembly GCF_016161935.1. Classification (NCBI taxonomy): domain Eukaryota; kingdom Metazoa; phylum Chordata; order Testudines; family Geoemydidae; genus Mauremys; species Mauremys reevesii. Next base: position 21,165,480 of record NC_052628.1, on the reverse strand, counting down.
TCTTCCCACCCCCACAAATATTCAGTTTGGGGTTGCCAAAAACAATGTAGGGCATTTCAGTTTTCGATAATATTTTCCCATTTAATTTTCCACAGGAAATAAAATCATTTACCAAACAGCTGTCCTGGTTTCCCTCTCTCACTGCCTAACTTATGTTAGCACCCACCATCAAAGTCTTATCTGAACACACAGTTCTATTTCAGATTGAAAGCTGTGGGACTTCACTAGATACTCCCCACTTCCCCTCCTCCCCCCAGCCTTTCTAAACAGAGATCAGAAACTTGGATGTTAATAATCCCAAAATTTAGGAACTGTCTGAAATCTGAACCTGGAACCAGATTCGAATTTTCCATACACTGCACCAACACTTCAGTTACAAACTGTCATGAATCCACAGGGCATGCTATGCTTCCAACCTTTATACCGTCTTTCTAGGAGTATACCTTTCTTAGTGACAGGCCCCGGGGCCTCTGCTTTTATCCAGGTCAAGCCTCATGACACTGCTGCTCTGGCTTCAGCACCTCTCTTTCTTGCTGCATTTCCTTCAGCATTTCCAAATGAACTTGGATCCCTGTTGGAGACCTACCCTGTTGGGAGTGATGCAATCAGCAGATGTTTGCAGTGACAAAACAAGACATTATGTGACAAGCAGAATACAGTATTTAGGGACATTGCACATGTCTCTCATCTAGCTTGCCAGCTTTTCCTTGCTTAGTTAGGTGGGCCTGGTAGGCAGACTGCACACCTGCAGCAAACCTTCCTGACCTTGCCCAACTATCCAAGAGCGAATTACCTCCTCGGCTGGGAGAGCAGGATTCTTATCCATCTTCTAACACCCAAGTCCTCTGTCTCAAGTTCCAGTCATGCTGTTTTCACAGGCACTGCCCCTCCAGATTGATGAGTTGGGCAGACAGGTAATTACCCATCCACATCCAACAGATCCTCTTGGCCCACAGTTATTAAAAAAGTTAATGGTCCGGTGGTTGGTCTCCATCAGAGAGCTCTTTTCACATGTGGACAGTTCTTGATAGTCCATTCAGACCAACCCGGACACATCTACATGACCCACACCCAGTCAATTCATTGTTCATTCTCCAGTCTCTGGAAAGAAATAAACTCCTTTATACCAAATAAAAATGAATGGGGAAAGAGAGACACATATCCTTTTCACAAAAACAATACAGAAATTTCCCACTTTCTCCACATAAATATCCCAAAACTTTGAGGTATTCAAAAGCCTGACCCCTCAGGATACTCCAAGAGTTATGCCTGGGACCAAACAGGCCTTAAGACTGGAGGAACACAAAGTGACTTTAGATCCACTTTTGTCCCCTCGTTCCTCAGGCTCACTGAGCGTATCTCAGACACTGCTGAGGATTCAACCTCACACATCTGTGCTATTTTTCACATTGCTAGTGTTTCTTTTATACAGGCCTTTGGGGATAAGAATGTTAACATAGTTCCTGACCACATTTTGTATTTTCCTGTTAACCTTTTCAGAACAAAATAATTAGATAATACACAGGAACCCCTCAAACTCAGGAAAGATTCCTGGTACAAGAAGTACAGCTAATCTATTTGTAAGTGACTCACTCTTATTCGTTTGAGACAGCCTTTCTTTGCTAAAGCAGAAATCCAATAATATTTGCATATGAACTTCAAGAGATAATCCCCCTAATTTTAAAACAGCGTTCATACTTCTCGTATGTCTACACACTGGCAAAATAAGTCACAATTAAGCTTTATGGCAGGAAGACATTAATGGCTTTTAATTTCAGTAACATTATTACTATACTGTTATTTCATTTGCTTCCTTTGCATTTCAGGCAAATATGATTGTTCTTCCATTAAAGCAGATTTTATGGAAATAACAGGCACGAAAGATTAAAAATACTGTATATCTTTCATCATCCCGTTTGCAGTCAGATCCTGAAATGTTAGAGGCACCTATAATATATGTACAGAGCTGATAATGGTTTGAACCTATCAGCAACAGAATAATAAGGCCTAATCGCTAAGGAATACTTTGTAAATGTGTAACATGCCGAACTGATTGATGTGCAGTTTTCAGAATCTGGATGCATGCTAGGTGTTTTCCAAATAACCTGCACAATGACCCTCTGCAATAATTGCTTCCTAAAAAATCACTATTCTTCTAAGAAGTGATGAGAAAAGAACCACAAGATAAATCAGCAGCCACCGAACAATATGCTGTAATAAAGCATTTATTTAACAATAGAGGAGTTAACATTTTTTAAATTTTGGATTGGTGCTGTATTTTATAAAGTACTAAATCTATCCAAGTCAAGACCTGCTAAAGGGGTTTCTTATGATACCTGTGTATATGCCTTTGTTTAATTAGATGTGCCATATTTATGTCTTCAATTTTGATAAAACTGTGGAGGTGAAATGTTATTTGCAGATTCCAAGGGGCTTTCTGAAGTTCTCAAGAGCTGTTTTTGGTCTGATGCATCTACCATGTACTTACTGCAGGGCTAAACGCGGGACCAAACTGTACGCCTGGATACAGGCATCCTGAAACTTGGAGAAAGTTCCCATCTGGATCCAAGTTTCAGAACAGGCCTGAACTTGAATAATGAGCTGAATCAACCTCACAGATCCAAACACTGCACCCCTTGACCAAAGTTTGGATCTAAACTTTGGGCTAGGATAACGTCTCTCCCTGTGTGTTTGCACAGCATTTAGTACAATGGGCTCTGATCCTGACTGGGACTTCTGTGCATTGCTGTAATAGTTATAACAATGGATCTGAACTTTACCGCTCAAAACCCAGCTGTGCGCAAAATAAAAGGCAAGGTTGTGCCTGTTAGGTACTGTTCCACATTCAGGGTGGTGCAGAATTGCCAAGAGCTCCAGAAGATTTGGCACCCTCTGAAACAAACAGCTGGAGTTAGTTCTCCACTCTGTCTGCCAAAAGCTAAGCAACATCTATACAGTAAATCACACAAATCACACGTACCTTAGAGGATGCCAAAAGTTTTCCATTGTTCACCTGAGTAGTTTATCTTCTGGTGATTTAGATAACATGTGACAAGCATAAAATGTATCCCTTTGCCTGCATACATCCCTGTGTATTCTATTTCAAAGATGCAATTAAGCAGGGTATTGATTCCGCAGACTCTCCTTGGGTTTCCCCTGTCTCTTACATTTCATAGTTTGCAGGAATGGAGTATAATATCCACATCTTGAAAGGTCAGCTCGGAAGCAGTTACTCTATGGTTGATGATTATTTATCATATTCAAATGCCTACCTTGAAAAAAAAAAAAGGAAATTTTAGGTCAAACTCAGAACTAGAATATTCATGGTGTGCATGCAAGCTATGTTAAAATATTATTTTTTTACTAGCACAGGTTGCTTTGGGCAGATAAGACCAATGCTTTGGGCTCTGAAATGATTACTCTTTCACCTCCAAGTACCCAGTCTCTTCAATTGAACTATTTTTGAAGCATGGGCTAGGACCTAGCTATAAAAAAAGATAATCTCCTCCCGCCCCATTATGACAGTCCAGATCTGTTTGGCAACATGGTGTTCTCAGCTGAGGGACCTCTCCTGTAGAAGATGCTCAGAAGATATGGCAATGAGCACAGTGTAAGTGCTTAGACAGACATAGAATTCGCCCCCTCTGAACTTGAGTTTGGCAAAAATCAAGACACGGTGTAAGACTTTGCCATTGAAGGCTTTCCACACAACAGCTATGGACCCAGGTGTAGCAAATAAGGGTCAGTGATTTTAATGAGTCATCGAGGTAGATGACTCATTTGGCATTTGCTAGTTTTCATTTAAAACGATGGTAATGGGCGTCTAGATAAAACACATATAAATGAGTTGGAATTTTCCAAATCTCAGGTTTCTTCCACATAAAGCTGCTGCTGAGTCAAGGGCATGCACAAGCAGGGAGGGCAAGCAGGAGCACAGCCCCTTGCTCCCAACATTAATCTAAAAAAAAAATTTATTTCTGCTCCAACCCTGGCCACTGCTCCAGCCCCAGCGGCCACCACCGGCGGCTGCCCTAATGTGCCTCTCCAAAATCAGTCAAATTTAAATTCCTGAGCAGGCCACCGGGCTGAGTTAAGAAACACCAAATATACTAGAGAAAACAGATAGGTAGAATGTGTGATGTTAGTTTTGATAGCTATGGGCAAAAGTAGGAGAGCGACAGGTGATATAGCAAGGACAGAGTAGAAAACTGGAGAATTATCGGGTGGTCCAAACTCAAAGGAGAAACAAAAAAATAAAAAGCAGAGTTCACAAACGCATTCAGCATGATGGCTGCGTTAGGTAAGAATCAGTAGAGTAATCTGTGTTCCTTGAGAAGAGTGGTTTTCTATCAAAGGAATGTGTGACTTCCTGGAAGTTTGATAGTTTCCACCTGCAAAGCTGTTCCCTGAAACCTTGGAGGAGGAAAACAAACAACCCCCTCCTCCCACAAAATCCCTTTGATTATCAACTCAAAACTAAAAGATATGGGTTCTGGATCTGATCTCACTTACACCTGCGTACAACAGGAATAACTCTGCTGAATTCACTGGAGTTGAGTGGTTTAAAAACAAGGGCAAGATCAGAATTGCACTGGTACAGAAGGGGTCCTCTTATTCCCCATCCCACATAAAGTATTTGATAGAATTCATTACTCCATGCAAAAATACAGCCGGCAGCTCCATGACCTCATTCATTATTTTAAAAATATTTTCTTTCACTAAAATTTAGCCTATATACAAATGATGTATTCTCAGAGATGCTGGATACCAAGGATATGCCATTTTGAGATTACATATACAAATTTAGGGTGGTTGAACGGTGTTGAGTCACAGACCTAGAAACTGAAGTCCTAATTTATCCATGAAGTAGGCACAGCTTAGGCAGCAACTCTGCCATTTGCAAAATTCAAATCTAGATTCATATTTCAAAACACTTCCAATGTTCAGGTGTAGTTAAATCTGAGCTTTGGCTTCAGCCACATCTCTGTATTTTTATATGGATAGATAGTGGTTGGAACTGTATTAAATATAAAATGATAGCAACAGAGAAAAGTTATATAAACTATATATAAAATGTATTTGAACATATTAAAAAATGTAAAAAAAACCTGAATCTATCAGAGAAATATATTACATTTATCATGGGCATGGCTTGAATTTTCTTTTTTTTTTTCCCCTCTCTTTTTTTTTTTTTTTTTTGGACAAAGTACGCAAGACTCAAAGAAACATTGGGAGAGTCTGTAGGAATAGTGGTGATAGTCTTTTTCAACACTAAGTTTAATAAAGATAAGAGGCAATAAAGACAAATAGTGAACAAACATGGTAGAAATGAAACTTATCTATTCCATGTATTTATATTATCTCTTAATAAAATTATGCTGTATCTCAACCAGACGTTATGGGCTTGATGCAGGAGTTACTGGGTGAAGTCTTTTGGCCTGTGTTATGCTGGAAATCAGACTTAAGGGTAAAAGTTTTGAAAGCATTAAGCAACTTAATAGCCCAAGTCCCATTTTCAAAACTCAGCCATTTAGGGTCAGATCTAAAGATGCAGATAGGTGCCTAGTGGGATTGTCAATGGGATTTAGGTACCTAACCTGTTTAGGCACTTTCAAAAATCCCACTGGGCACCTAAATACCTTTGAAAATGTTGCCCTTAGAACTCTAAATCTCATTGATTTAGGTTTAACCCCTAGTGGGCCTGCTACCTATTGGAATTTTCAGCCCTGAGTTAGGTGGCTCTGTGCATGGGGATTGTTAAGTGCTTAATAGGATTTTCAGAATCTGGCCAGCTGAACAGAGAGCCTCTTATGCTAGCCAAGAGTGAAAGGCTGAGAAAAGGGATGGGGGAGATGAGAGGAGTTTAGGCACCCAAGTGGCTGACCTGCTAAGACTGGCTGATGGAGCAGAGATAGACACTTCCTTCTTCTTTGGATCCTCAATTGTGAACCCTCTCCTGGATCAATTGTGAACCCTCTAAGCCAGGTCAGCCACTTAGGTAACCCATGCCCTAGCAGCTGAAACTTTCTCTCTCTGTCTCTCTCCCCTGCTCACGATCAATCGCTTTCTCATGCTCTCCTTCTGTTTCCCTGTTCTCCTAGCTGTCTTGTTGCAGATGCTGTCCTAGGTGGCCTGCATCTGGCCGTCCTCCTGCTGTGGGCTATGACAGGTATTGGATCTTAGATATGCTCAGAGCACAGCCAGGGGTCAGGCTCCGAGGGCAAGATAAGTGTTCCCTTGCCTACTTTTTAAAAGATTCTACTTTGGGGCTTTGGCATGAGCTAGGGCTTCAAGCAGCTCATTAGCCATGGAGTAACAGCAGTGCTTAGGCTGCTTTGAAAATGCCAACCGGTGGAAACTAAGGGTACGTCTAGACTACCCGCCGGATTGGCGGGTATTAATTAATCTATCGGGGATTCATTTATCGCGTCTTGTCTAAACACGATAAATCGATCTGCGAATCGATGCCTGTACTCCACCTTGGCAGGAGGAGTAAGCAGCGTCAACGGGGGAGCTGCGGCAGTCGACTCGCTGCCGTGAGGACGGTCAGGTAGGTCAAACTAAGATACTTCAACTTCATCTACGCAAATAGCATAGCTGAAGTTGTGTATCTTAGATTGACCCCCCCCCAGTGTAGACCAGCCCTTAAGCTTCAAGGGGAGTTTAGGCAAGACTGGAGCGCGGGTTTTGAAAATGTCAGTGGCACTCACATGGTGGATACCAGTGCCTACATCCCATAAATATCTAGCCACAAGCATCTAACTCACTTTTGAAACTATGATGGGCTCCTAAGTCACTTAAACTATAGTGACACTTATGGTGGTGTGTAGAGTACAAGCCCTACACAGGTAGCTACACAGTGCAGTGAAAGGGGAGCTGCATCCATACTCCTCACTGTGGTGTGTTAGATACACACCATAGTAAAAGGCTCCAGCTGTCACCCTTCCCCACTGCTGGAACCTTTCCCTGCTCCCAGAGCCTTTCGCTGCAGCAGGGAAAGGATCTGGCAGCAGGACACTACACTGCTAACCAGAGCAGTGTATAGATGGAAGGCACTGCTTGGGCATGTAGAGAGCTGCGTAGGGTATCTAGCCTGTAGGCTGAGGTGTGTAGGGCACTCTATTCTACTCTATCCATCTAAGCCAGGCCTCACCATCTCTACTGCTATTTATACCTGTGCTAGCTGGTTGTGCAGTGTCTGTACTCTACCCACCGCTATAAATGGAGATCTACCTTCAGACACTTTTGAAAGTGTTACCCTAGATGAATATAATGGTCACTTATGGCTTTAAAAATCTCTGAAACTAGAACTATCTCCTTGCTGGTTAAATAGGCATCTTCTGCTCTATGAGGATTATTGTTTCTTATTTGTGTTATCATAGTGCCTAGGAGCCTCAAGCACAGGGCCGTATGCCACTGTGCTAGCTCCTGTACAAACACAGAACAAACTATCATGTCCTGCACTGAACAGTTAGCAAGACCCACATTAGAATCAGAAAACCACTATCTGCAAATAAAGCCCAACATATCCTCATGAAAACTGTACAGGGAACAACAGTAGTAGATGTAGGTCAGAGAACATTTGACTTGTTTCCTCAAAAGAGTGTGCAGGAAGAAATTATGCTCGACACTCCATTTCCCTTCAAATAAATATCTCCAGTACACCTGCAAGTGAGGCTGAGGTTATTTTACTAAACCCAGCATTTTTCTGGTTCATAGTCCCCCAGTTGTAGGATGCATTACCAAATTTAATGTAAGGCGATGGGGTGTTTTGAAAAGCCATCTTTCCCCTTTGTTTCAAGCTTTAGTTTTTAAATTTTTGTAGCAGCACCAGCAACAGCATAAAAACAGAAGAAAACCAGCACTTGGAGGAGTGGTAGATACGCAGGAGGGTAGGGATAGGATACAGAGGGACCTAGACAAATTAGAGGACTGGGCCAAAAGAAACCTGATGAGGTTCAACAAGGACAAGTGCAGGGTCTTGCACTTAGGATGGAAGAATCCCATGCACTGCTACAGACTAGGAACAGAATGGCTAGGAATCAGTTTGCAGAAAAGGACCTAGGGGTTACAGTGAACGAGAAGCTGGATATGAGTTAACAGTGTGCACTTGTTGCCAAGAAGGCTAACGGCATTTTGGGCTGTATAAGTATGGGCATTGCCAGCAGATCGAGGGATGCGATCATTCCCCTCTATTTGACATTGGTGAGGCCTGATCTGGAGTACTGTGTCCAGTTTTGGGCCCCACATTACAAGAAGGATGTGGAAAAATTGGAGAGTCCAGCGGAGGGCAGCAAAAATGATTAGGGGGCTGGAGCACATGACTTATGAGGAGAGGCTGAGGGAACTGGGATTGTTTAGTCTGCAGAAGAGAAGAATGAGGGGGGATTTGATAGCTGCTTTCAACTACCTGAAACGGGGTTCAAAGAGGATGGATCTAGACTGTTCTCGGTGGTACCTGATAACAGAACAAGGAGTAATGGTCTCAAGTTGCAGTGGGGGAGGTTTAGGTTGGATATTAGGAAAAACTTTTTCACTCAGAGAGTGGTGAAGCACTGGAATGGGTTACCTAGGGAGGTGGTGGAATCTCCTTCCTTAGAGGTTTTTAAGATCAGGCTTGACAAAGCCCTGGCTGGGATGATTTAGTTGGGAATCGGTCCTGCTTTGAGCAGGGGGTTGGACTAGATGACCTCCTGAGGTCCCTTCCAACCCTGATATTCTATGATCCTGTGGATTTATTGTACCTAGCCATTTTAAGACAACTGGGATGATTAATTGTTCTCCTTTGCTATATGACTGGCATAACTCTAGACATGAATGGCCAGCGGCAGTCTGCAGTACATGCTGCTGAAAGTGAAATGTCAGAAACGAAATGCCACTGACAAAACATCACTAACAAAAATGTCATGCAACAAGCTGAGTAACCCAATAATCCCCCCACAATAGAATCTAGTTGTGATTAGACTTCCGTGTTGGAATGATCACAACTTAAAATGGGACGGACTTGTTCCTCTGCCCCATGTTATGTCTTAATATTATTCCTTTTGTCTCTTACTAAATTAAAACCAGCAAATGTGGGAAAACAAATCTCTTGTCAAAGTCACCTGTTTTCAAAAACAGCCCCTCCAGCCAACTTAGCCAAAAGGACAATATACACAGCAGCAAGTGCTGTCCAAATTCTTTTCTTGTCTCAAGGTTCTTTTTCATTCCAGCATCCGCTTCCAGTGAAGAACAGTAAGAGAGTCTCCCCCGTCTCCCCTAGAGCTCATTGCCAGATTCAGTATTTCACGCCCCCCCGCCCATGTCTGCCAGGGTACTCAGGGCTGCAATGCCCATAGGGTTTCTTTTCTCACCATTCCGTAGAAGTGTAGCTAGATGGAAAACAGCTTCAATTAAAGCATTAGGGTTTTTCATTTATCCAATTAAAAAAGTTCCATCTGATGCCTGTAGCATCTTGATCGCTCTCAACCCCTCCGCCCCCAATCTACCTGGAATGGAGGGAGTTGTATTAAAATGGTTTCACTCATTTCTCTCTGATAGATCCTTAATGATCATGATGGACATCTACTCACAAAGTACTGAAGCTGCCCCCCCCCACCATCCTTATTCAACATTTATGTCAGACCACTGGTTGGGCTGACAACATTAACGTCAAAGCTACTAGAATGCTAATGGCACTCAGCTCCCCCACCCTCCAATCTCTCATATCAAGTGCAGACAATTTTGTTTCTGATCTGTCCCAGCATTTAAGGGAAATTGCAAGCTAGATGAAAAGCAGTCTGTTCAAGAGAGAGGTTATGAGTAGGAACAAGAAAGCACTTTGAGGAACCAGGAGGAGCTATGATCTCACGCTTCATTGCAGTCATTTGTCCTCTAAGTCATGCACAGTCTTAGAATCCTAAGAGTTTATTGCTACTCCCACGCAGCCAGGGCATGTCCCTTACTACGTGTATGCACAATAGGGCTCTCATCTCTGTTTGGATCTCTAGCTGCTACTGTAACAAACAATATTTTCAATTTTGGTTGGCCTGCTCCTTAGTCATGGCATAGTGAATTGTAGAAGCACATCTCTTTGATGATCTTCACTCTCTAGTACCTCCCTGTCTGATTTCACATCTGTTATAAGCGGTTGATCTCAAAAGTTGGTAGCTGACCAAGCCAAAGCTCTCAGAAAAGTAGCCGGAGATCTTTAATATCCTGAGCAGAGAGGACGTTCATTGTTAACGTCTCACACAAGAGACCCCACCTATAGTGAACTACAGAGAAAATCTCAGAAGGAAGTGGTCTAATCATCTCTGCTAGAACTGGAACTTTTCATTCTAGAGAATCTTGGTATTTTAAAATTAACACAGACTGGGATGAAGAAGGGTCAGAGAGTAGTGGAGGACTGGTACTGTTGAACCTCTATGCAAGTGCTTACAACATTCGTGAAACAGAGCACATTCTATGCATATTATGAGTCTAGCGGGTTGTTTATGCACAAATTTGCACAGGTTTAATTAAAACAATGCAAACCCTATGTGGACACTATTCCGGTTAAAAAGCAGCTTCTTTCAGTTTGATTTAGACCTGTTCCAAAATGACAATCTAAACCTAAACCCAAATAAGCCTGGTTTAAACCAAATAAGGAGAGCCTCCTCGGCATTTTGCACCAGTTTAACTAAAATCAGTTTAAAAACATCCCTTTAAACTGGTGTATCTCTGCACATAGACAAGCACTGGAAATCATTTGAGGGCTAGACCCAAAGGTGAGCACAGATGTTTGGGTGAAAGTGTCTTCTAGCTCCCTTATCAGTTGGTCACTACAATAAGCAAGGGTCAACATGGGCTTGGAATCACTAGGTGGTAGAAAAGACAGTTACCTTTTCCATAACTGGTGTTTTTCGAGGTGTAGCTCATGTCTATTCCACAGTAGGTGTGCGTGCTCGTCACGTGCACCGGTGTCAGAAGTTTTTCCCCTTAGCAGTACCCGTAGGGGAGCGCCCCTTGTGACCCCTGGAGTGGCGCCTCCATGGTGCAGTATAAGGGGCACTGCGCACTCCCCTCCACCCTCAGTTCCTTCTTCCCAGACAATTCTGACAGAGGGGAAGGAGGGCAGGATGTGGAATAGACACGAGCAACACATCTTGCAGAACACCAGTTACAGAAAAGGTAACTGTCTTTTCTTTTTTGAGTGACTGCTCATGTGTATTCCACAGTAGGTGATTCCAAGCTATACCTGTTGGAGGTGGATAGGAGTTCACAAATTCTTGGGACGGAGCACAGCCCTGCCGAACCCGGCGTCCTCCCTGCTTTGGGAGACGATCGCATAATGCGAGGTGAAAGTGTGAACTGAATACCATGTACCAGCCCTTCAAATGTCCTGGATGGGGACATGGGCCAAAAAGGCAGCCGACGAGGCCTGCGCCCTAGTCGAGTGCGCCCTCACAATTGACGGCAGGGGGATTCCCACCAGGTCATAACAGGTACACGATACACGACGTGATCCAGTTGGAGAGCCGCTGAGTGGAGATTGGCCGACCCTTGATGCGTTCAGCCAAGGCGATGAACGGCTGCGAGGACTTTCTGAATGGTTTTGTCTGCTCCAGGTAGAAAGCCAGAGCCCGTTGCACATCCAGCATGTGGAGGCGGCGCTCTTCACTGGACGCATGGGGCTTGGGGCAGAGGACTGTCAGGAAAATGTCCTCACCTATGTGGTAGGCGGAGACCACCTTCGGGAAAAAATGAAGGATGTGGGTGGAGCTGGATCATATCCTTATGGAACACCATGTACGGGGGGCTCAGAGGTCAGGGCCCTGAGTTCCGAGACCCATCTAGCTGACATGATTGCCACCAGGAAGGCTACCTTCCACAAGAGGTGCAATGAGGAGCACGTAGCTAGCGGCTCAAACGGGGGGCCCATGAGGCGGGCCAGCACCAGGTTCAGGTCCCACAGTGGGACTGGGGGCCTGACGTATAAGAAGAGACGATCCAATCTCTTAAGGAATCAGCCAGTCGTAGCTATGGAAGAATACCGTGTGGCCCTGCACCAGCGGGTGGAAGGCCAATATGGCTGCCAAGTGCACCTTGATGGACGAGGGCACAAGGCCCTGGGCCCTAAGGTGAAGGAAGTAGTCCAAAATGAGCTGGATCAGGGCTCCGCTCATCCACTCATCGGGAGAACTGAGACCACTTTGCCAAGTAGGCTCAGCGCATGGAGGGTCCCACTGAGCACGTCCTCTCCGCCAAACCATTGAGCAGCGATGCTATGAGGTGGAGTGCTGCTAGGTTGGGGTGGAGGAGGCGGCTCTGGTCCTGGGAGAGTAGGTCTGGCAGGATGGCAATGGCCACGGTGGGGCAACTAACAGGCCTGTGAGGGTCCCATACCAATGCTGTCTGGGCCATGCCGGGGCAATCAGTAGGACCTGGGCCCTGTCCATCTTTATCTTTTCCAGGACCTTGTCTATCAGTGGGAACTGGGGGGAAAGGCATAAAGAAACCGGCCTGACCAGGACAGGAGGAAGGCATCGGAGATAGTGCCCCGTCCCAGCCCCCCCCATCCTCCCCGGAGCAGAACCGGGGACAGCGACAGTTCTGCTGAGTCACAAACAGGTCCACCTGGGAGTTCCTCACTCTTGGAAAAGTCTGTACACCACCTCTGGGTGAAGAGACCGCTCGTGTTGAGAGAAGTCCCTGCTCAAGTGAGCCACCCACGAGTTCCAGGCACCCATTGGGTGATAGGCCTGTAGGCAAATGTTGTGGGCTATACAGAAGTCCCACAGCCTGAGTGCTTCCTAGCAGAGGATCAGGCCCCGCCTCACTTGTTGATGTAAAACATCGATACCGTGTTGTCCATGAGAACCCTGACCATCCGGCCCTCCAGGTGTGAGCAGAAGGCCATGCACGCCAGCCACACCGCCCTGAGCTCCTTGACATTTATGTGGTGGGCCAGGTCCTGTGCAGACCACAGACCTTGGGTCTGAACATCCCCCACATGGGCTCCCCACCCCAGGTCTGATGCATTCGACACCAGTTCCATCGACAGGAGCCTGCCTCTGAACAAGCATGGAGCATGTTTCCTGGGGAGGACCACCATCGTAGGGAGGCGATCACCGGTTCAGACACAGTGAGGACTTTGTCCATCATGTCTCTGGCCCAGGAGAATGCCGAGGCCAACTAGGGCTGGAGGGGCCTCATCCTGAGTCTGGCGTGGCAGACCACATAGGTGCATGCTGACATGTGACCCAAGAGCTGGAGGCACACTCTGGCTGTTGTCACTGGAAATCTTGTGACCGTGTTGATGAGCCCTTTCAGGGTCTCAAACCTGTCTGGTGGGAGGGAGGCTCTGGCTGTGGTGTCCAGGACTGCCCCAATAAACTCTATGCATTGTACCGGGACTAATGTGGACTTGGTGTCATTTACCAACAGGCCCAGGGTGGTGCACGTGGACAGGAAGAGCGCCACGTGATCCCACACCTGCGACCGGGAACTGCCCTTGATCAGCCAGTAGTCCAGATAGGGGAAGATCTGGACCCCCGCAGCGCCTGAGGTAGGCCGCTACCACCGACATACACTTTGTAAATACCCTGGAGGCAGTGGACAGGCCAAACGGGAGGACTGTAAATTGGTAGTGCTCCTGCCCAACCGTGAAACAGAGGAAGCGTCTGTGCCCCTTGAATATATGGATGTGGAAGTACACATCCTGCAAATCGAGGGCGGCATACCAATCACCAGGATCCAGGGAGGGAATGATGGAGGCCAGGGAGACTATGCGGAACTTGAGCTTCACCATGTACTGGTTCAGGCCTCACAGGTCCAGGATGGGCCTGAGCTCCTCTTTGGCCTTCAGGATAAGGAAGTAGCAGGAGTAATACCCCTTGCGTTTGAGCTCCGCTGGCACCACTTCCACCACTCCTAGGCCAAGGACCCGCCCTACCGCTCCCTGTGGTTGACCAACTCGGCCACCAGGGAGTTAGGGACAGGGTGGGTGTATATGTATTCATGCCCCGGGGTGGGCACAAAATACTTGTGTTCCGCTCTCTTAGAGATGGGGGCCAATGAGGCCGGGGTTTGCCACAGGTCATTTGAAATTTTCGCCACCCCTTTGTGAAGAAGCAAGGCCACCCTGCCCCGTACGGAGGCAGACAGTATGTTAAACGGGGAGTCCGAGGGCTCCTCCACCTCCTCTGCCTGGAGGTTGAGGCTTGATGCCACCCTTTTTAACAGTTTTTGGTGGGCCTGAGAGTCCTCCTGCGGGACGGAGGGAGGAAGGGCAATAATCGCTTCACCAGGGAAGGGCGAGGAGGCCAGCACCATACTTTGCGTGTCCACCGGCACCAGAGGGTCAACCACCTGGTTGGTCTCTGGGCACGGTGCCGAGGATGTAGTCCCACCGACTCCTTCCTCAGAGCCCAGGAGGCTGACGGCCAACCGGGGACTATGTCAGGGGCCACAGTGCCCATGGGTACCATTGCTTTGGCCGCGGGGCCCGGTGCCACTGTGCCTACGGGTACCATTGCACTGGCCATGGGGCCCGGTGCCACTGCACCTGCTGTGGCACCAGAGGAGCGGGCTGTTCAGCCTGGCTGGCCTGACCCAACCCATCGATGGACGGCTACAAAGGGAGGCTGGGCTGATGTACAACCTGCCACTGTCCCTGGACCGGGAGGAGCGGTGGCGCCGGGACCGGTGCCAACCTTGAGACTGCGACCTCGATGTGGAGGACCGGTACTGTCGGTAACAGCTGATCAGCGCCGTGATGGCGACTCGCCGGTGATCGATGCATGGGGCTGCGGGAATAGTGGCGTGGTGGGGTCCTGGAGCGAAATGACAAACAGGAATGGCGTCAATGTTCGTGTCGCGACCAGCTATGATAGCCCCTGAGACGAGGACCTTCGGCAGCGTCCCATTAGTGTTCACTCCTCAAGGTGAAGCGATGCCTGGAGTCTTGGTCCGACGGAACCCAGCCAGACAACCTGATGGGAGTCGACAGCGACCCACGTGGGCTACACAGGGAACGGTCGCTGAGTGGCAAACGGCATCGGGAACGTTCCTTTGACTGAGACCAGTACCGAGTTGGGGGCGACTGCGGAGAGTCCAGCAGCGGCTTGCCTCTGGAGCATAGGGCCAACATTGGTGGTGCTCTTGGTACTGGCATGTACATGACATCCCGGGCTGCCTGAAGGGCCTCTGGCGTGGAGGGCATCCAGACATCCGGGGAAGCCTGCTCAACTTGAGTCAGAGGCCTAGATCCCGATGGGGAATCGAGGACTGCCCAACACTGGTCTAGTCTCTGCCCCAGATTTAGTCTGGTGCCGCAGCAGAGAAGGCCTCTTCTTAGCCTTCTTGGCGTGCCCCACGGACAGGGAGTGGCGCCGACTATTAGATGGTGCTGGCGGGGGGGGGGGGGGTCGCCACGCACCGACATCGCGGTGTCCGGTGCTTACTTGGAGCGGCATGCTGGAGTCAGGGTCAACGCCAACTACATGAGGATAGCCTGAAGCCTAATGTCTGTCTCTCAGTCCGAGGCTTAAATGACTTGCAAACCTTGCAGCGATCACTGAGATGAGTTTCACCCAAACAGCGTAAACAGTCCGCGTGCAGATCACTCACTGGCATTGGGTGCCTACAAGTGTCATATGACTTAAAATCTGGGGTGCGGGGCATGCCCTGGCCCAGGCGCACTAGCTAAACTAAACTAAACCTAATCGAGTACTAACTACAGGTCTCACACACTGAATGAACAAGAGTTCTGGGGACAAGCTGCAGCAAGGCTGGAGCAGAGCAGTTCCGAAGCACCTTCACTGGCGGCAAGAAGCAACTGAGGGTGGGGGGAGCGTGCAGTGCTCCTTATACCGTGCCACAGAGGCGCCACTCCAGGGGTTGCTACGGGTGCTCCCCTACAGGTACTGCTAGGGGAAAAAACTTCCGACACTGGTGCATGTGGCGAGTACACACACCTATTGTGGAATACACATGAGCAATCACTCGAAGAACTCGGGTTTGGAAAGAGATGAGATGGACTGAAGACATCTGCTCCCTCATAGAAGAGAGAGGTGAGCACTGAGGGCTTCCCCAATCTACCCAAAAACAGTCTGTGCATGTTCCCCTGCAGGATCAATGTAACATTGTGGACAGTGTTTGACGTGGGCAGATTTATTTTTAATGACCTGTACTATACATGCTACACTTTTCCTGCAAAACATGTATACAAGTCCACTTTACTATCCCCCCATTCATACTCAGTCATGTATAAACTAGCCTTACTTCCCACCCACCCCCACTTTGTGACTGGTGACTGTAGTTGAGATGAACAGTAACTTGAGACAGAAACAACACTCCATATTATTGGATCTACACAGAAGGATCAGGGAGATACTGCAATTTGAGATCTGTCACTATCATACACCTAAAATGATTTAACTTGTAAAAGGATCTAGGACATTTTCCAAGCTCAAAGCTATGCACAAGGGCAAATTAAGCTGCTTTGGGGCTTTGCACGCTAGACACAAAAACAGAAACCATTGCATCCTGCTCTCCTTCACCCCAACTCTATTTTCAGAACCTGCCATTAACTCTTGGGAGAAGTTCCTCCACCTTGCTACAGCTAAGTGATGTGAAATGAAAGACCTCCCCCCACCCAAAGAAAAGAGAAAGTGCCATTTGCAACAAGGATGCCTGTACAATAAGATGTCTCCATGATGCATGGTATTTTCTGGAAGGCATAGCTCACAGTAACCTTTCTGGGCAGTGTCAGTGTAGAATGCAGCTTACACCTATAACAATTACTTATTACACAGGAAACAGACTGAAAAGTGGTGGGTGGGGCCAAGAGAGTGTCCTCCATCTTAAATCTTCAGAGCATGGCAGAAACTAAGGGCAAGTCTACACTGCAAATTGCATTGGTGCAGCAGTAGTGCTTCTGGTGAAGACGCTCAAAGCAAATGGGAGAGAGCTCTTCTGTCAACTTAATAATTCCATGAGAGGTGGTAGCTACGTCAAGCAGGAGAAGTTCTCCTGCTGACATAGTGCTGTCTACACAGAGGACTAAGGTTGGTATAATAATGATGTTGCTTGGGGTGTTCATTTTTCACACCCATGGGTGATGCTGTTATGCTGAAGGAAGAGTATAGTGTAGAGCTGGCTTCAGTGTCTAAATACAGTTTATGGCACTATCAGGCTGTATTAGAACCCTGCTCTGACAGCTCTCAGTCCAGGAAAGGATTTTCCATCCCACTACTTGACTTTGCTGCTATATTTCCCCCTCTTCTTTAAATCTGTAATACAAGGGACAAAATCTTCCCAAAAGCAACAATTTTCAGACTAGGGCTCATAAGTAATTGCTATAACATCTACTAATATCTAACAAAACACAAAATTGAATATTTTCAAAGTAAATGTGATAAATAGGACTTACTGCTAGCAGGGAAAAACCTCTAACATGCAGCCACCAAGTATTCTCAATAGCAAAGAGTACCCTCTCTACTGCAAGCGTTAAATGATATTAGACAAGAAAACGTTCTCAATGTGAGTTTCAAGATTATTTTGCCATGAAAACCGGCTAACATGTTTAATTTACCTCTGTTACCAAGTCAACATTCTGGGGATGCAGAAAATCTAAGAAAGAATTGAAATCTTCTATGCCGTTCCCTGGTAGAAAAACAAGTGCACACAAGACCTGAATTTCTAATGTGTGGAGAAAAACAAACAAAAAAAACACAAACAAACAAACCAAAAAAAACCTTTCATACTTCTTTATACATCAGAATGAAACAGCAACAACAATCAAAAGGGGACAAGCTCATTGTTACCCTTGCACTTCACTTTTAAGGGATGCCTGAAAATGTAGGACTTTAGGGTGCAGTCCTTATTCAAACAAGACACACTTCTATAGAAAATTTATGTAAGGGCTGCATCATCAGGCCTAAATCTTTCAAAATGTCACATTTTGAGGTCTGTGTATAAATGTGATCAAATCTGGTAATGCCTCATTTATGAGATTTTGACCTATTTTACTTGCCCTGATACATCACTCAGTATTAACAAGTGTGATTTTGTGAATAAAACTGGAGCACATATCGAGAGATAATATAAAACGTAAACACATAGTACTAAATTGATCGTAATGAAGGTGTAGAATAGGGTCTTTAAGATAAACATTATATTGAGTTTGACAAAATTATAACCGATAGATGTGGTTGCAGTTTGTGTGCAAATATTTTCCTTGCTTTTTGTTCTCCACAGAAGGCCACCAGTTACCAGTTTTACAACTAATATAAAAAAAGACAGTACTGTATTTCCCGTGAAAAACTGAACAAAATGGTTTCACTGATATTTTTGAGGAAACAAATCAAAATGAAATTGTTTTGATTTTTTGGGTTATCCCTACCAAGTTTTTCATTGGGGGGATGGGGAGGTAATGAGAAAAGAATTTCTATTCAAAACTGAAATATTTTTTATTAGAATTGGATAGATTGAAGGAAACAAAATGAATATTTTTGTATCTTTTGAAAAGCCATTTTTCATTAAAAAATTCTAACCACTCTATTATTAACCCACCTTAGTTCTGCCTCCCTCCTTAATATAGAAATCCAGTAGCTTCATAACATTCATACATTACTGTGTTAAAGTTCACTCCAACTTACAACCTGGAACCCAAACTAAAATCTACCCAAGGTGTCAGTGTCCAGGTAGACCTGAAGATCAATTATTTGTATTGGGGTAGGGCTTACAGGTCCCAGTCCTGTTGTTTCATGTGCTGTATAGGCATATTGGAAAGATGCCTCAACAATAGTGGAAAAAAACAAATAGCAGTGCTAGGTAACAATGGAATAGCTGCAGCTTTCTCAATCAACTGGAAGTAGTTGCTAAGGGCATAAAGGAGGGCACTTCTCTATGAAGAAGGATAGGAAGCATCCTATCCTCACTATATGAGGCATTTTTAAATGCTTATCAATAGTGGCGCTTATGCCATACCACTTGCTTTAAGCAGCCAAGATGGGTAAGGATGAGAAATGCAGGTGGCTGGCCTGAAGTAAACCAGATGACTATGGGCATCCACGTTAGAAACAGTCTAAAGCAACCAGGGCAGACAGCTCATTAATAATCTATACAATAGGTCTGAGCACACTGGCCACATGCCAGTGTAGATCACCCATAGAGAACATAGATTTGCCAGTGTGGTTTTTATAAACCTACCTAATAGCATGAGGCAGTCTGGGTTAAACAGGCCTGTACACCGCCTAAAGGGGCCAACCTCGCCTAAGGCCACGTCTACGCTTACTGGTAGATCGGTATTGCTGCGATTGATGCAGCAATGTCAATTTAGTGGGTATAGTGAATACCCACTAAGTTGATGGCAGAGTCTGGTCTAGCCTAGCACTCCAACTTCCTGAGAAGAGTAAAGTAAGTTGGAAGGAGAGCATCTCCTGTCAACACAGCACAGTATAGTGCTGGTAAGTTGACCTGAGCTATATATGTTATTTACGTAACTGAAGTAGCGTAACTTAGGTCAACTTACTGCGGTAGAGTAGATCAGCCCTCAACATCAGTAAAAGAAACAAGGTGCAATAGGATTTATTAATGTTGGAGTCTATATTGAAATAGATTAACTCTGGTGCTGATATAGCAGCGGGATATCCCCTGCATTGAAATACAGTGATGAGATGATGGGCCTATCCGAAAGGGTGACCCAAGAATCCAAAATATCCAAACCAGATACAAAGGCAAGGTCAAGCAAATGTCCAGTTTTATGGGGGATCCTCCTTGACCTTCAGAGTCCATCACTTCCAGTGAGACACACGTGGGCTCATTGAAGCTCACATCCACATGCATATAGCCCTGGGGAATTTTTCAACAATTTGTGTGGATTCCAATAGAAGTGCTCACAGCAGTTCAGAAAACTTACCTGTTAAATCATCCCTGAAACTTGGTGGTCTATATACAAGCAGAATGATACATTTTACCCCTGCCATAGCAGTACGGTTAACAGCCATATGCTTGGGTTAGCATATATAGTAGACCAACAGCCATATGCTTGGGTTAGCATATATAGTAGACCCAGTGGAAACTGGGTGCAGTTAATGGATCACCAAATACTCAGATGTAAGCAGTGTGGAAAATTGGACATGCAGCATCAACCAGCAAAATATTAGTGATACGCACATATTAGATGGTGACACCAGATGGTGACACTCCCCGAAATATCACAGAATGTTCTATTCCAGTTGAAGATGATTTGAAGAGCTCTGTGTAGCTCAAAGCTGGTCTCTTTCAGCAGCTTTAGTTGGTCCAATTAAAAAAAAAAAAATATTGCCTCACCCACCTTGACTCTCCCATTCCATCTAAGTCATTTCAGTACTTCTCAATAAAGGATTTGTTTAAAAAGCTTAAAATGAGGCACCTGCTACCAAACCCAAGAATTAAAAAAAATTCCCTTATGGGATGTCAGCTAATGGATATCTTCAAACCCATTATATCCCAGCTCCCATTCCAATCCAGTTCATCCATCTTGTAATGCCCCTACATGGGCCCATTTGCCATTCCCTGTTAACACAAACAAAAAACCCATAACGACAAAACTCCCCTATATTCAAAACTCAGAAAACCAGAAACTAGCACTGAAGGCAATTACATAAATGTATGGAGGGGCAAATAAATCCCAAGTGTCAGCAATAAACTGAAAAATGAAATGCCTGAATAACCGCACTATTTGCCACCCTCAAACACCGAGTTCTCCTAACTTTGAAGGCACTCCTTTAGGAAGATTGCATTAAAAATATCCAAATTATTCTGATGTGCCATTTATTATATGCAATTTTATTTCTACACCATGGTCACAATAGGAAAGCTATAGTTTTTTTCATTCAATTTGTTGGGAAAACAGCTCAATGGTTTAAGGGGCACAAAAGAAATAATGCTACTTAAAAGTATTCAGTCGTAGGGTGCTTTTCAGAACTGCTGATTTTAACAGAAGGAGGGCCATTATTGTAGAAATAGCGTACTTTTGTAGAGGCAAGGGATTAAAGCAGAAGTAAAACTCCTGGTGGGGGCAGGGTGACCACCTCATGCTGTTTTTTATTTCCCTGGCATTCTTTCTGCAGTTTAATCATCGCTGGTTTATTGAAGATACAACATCAACATTATCAAGCAAGGAAAGAAAAACCCAGAAGTTTCACATTACAAGACAGGCTGTTAGAGTGGCACATGGATCTTTTTGTAATATTCTTATGATATAACATGATAAGAAGAGAACAATACACTAGGGCAAGAATATGTAATCTCTCTCTTGGTACTGTATTTATTAGTAGTATCACCCAAGTACCTACAGTGCTTTTCATTTAGCAATTTACAAATATTAATAAATCCTCAAAAGGCCCTTGTGAGGCTCGAAAGTATTAGCTCCATTTTACAAATAGGAACATTGAAGCAGACAGAGATTAATGGCCTGATTTTCAGATAGATGGATGTTCAGTACCTCTGAAAATCAGACCATAAGTGTCTTGTTCAAGGCCACAATGAGAGTCTATTTTAGAGCCAGGAATAGACTCATAAGCTCCTGGCTTTCAGTCCTTTAGACAATTACACTTTTCCTCCCATAAACCAGGAATGTTAAGAATTGCTAGCAAAGAGGTCACAAAGTAAAATCTTTTCCCTTTTCAATACTGCTCAGGACACAACTATATTAAGTTGCTAGGTTAGACATTTAACCATTGTTTTTAAGTTAAGTTCTGTAAATAAAGCCTATAATTTAGATAAATTCGGACAAAAGAATTTTTACCACCACTGAATTCCTTAATCGGCCAGTTTACAGTTAAGTTAGCCAGTCTCCTCAGTTTATAAATAACTGCCTAAGATCATATAAAATAAGTACATTATATAAACAAACAGCCAACAAGTTTACTCATTACTCAATTTATTTGGACGAAACAAATAAGTTTGCATGTTTTTGCGTAACCTGATAAAGAAATTGGAACATTTGAAATATATTAGTTTTTTCAATAGTTTTAACTTCAATCTTGGGCAAGGCCTTTTTCTTCTTGTTTTAGGATTCACGTTTCAGTAATACATATGCTCCCATTACTGCCAAAAGAGCATACTGTGAAGAAAACACAAAGAATTATTACAGTTCTGCCTTCTAAAAGATTTGATACCATTAGATGCTATTTCAGAGTAAGTCTCTGTTCAGCATTAACAACTCTCGGATTGGCTTACAACTGTAAGAATTAGACATATTTGGGATGCTATTGGCACATGAAAAAGAGCTTCAGCTGATGAATAGTTTATTCTTATTTTTATAATTATCAAAATTATAAATTCAAATCTTAGATCTTAACATTAACTATGCATTGTAATTGCATGCTTAATTACACATAAATGTGAGCCGACAGGCTAATTGATTAAATGTTACTTAATTGACTGAAAACAAAAAGTCTACATGAAAATATGCCATATGTCTAATTTTCCCTGTGGTAACCAAATTCATATATACAAATCTATTACCAGTTAACGATGTATTTCACTTAGGTGTAGAAATTGCTCCTTTATCATGTAAATACCAAATTACAAGTCCTAACAAGTTAATGTTCAAAATAATGTTGACTTACCTTAAATTTTGGGTAGTCGTTCATTATTATGGTAACCATCCCAACATAAGGCAAAAAGCTAATGGACAAAAGTTAAAGCAGACAAGTGTGAAATAATTTCACAGAGTTAGAGATACCTAAATATTTTCCAAAATATACGTTAGAGCTAGACATTTAATTGAAATGTATGCTCCGTACAGCAAGAGCTTTAAATTAGTATTACTCCAAAGAGCACGTATTTGAAATACAACCTAAGAAAGTGTAACGTAGACCTCTCTCTCTCTCTAATAAAGGCTTCATCCTTCCGCACATTACTAAAACTTGGTAAGATTGACAAGGTTTACACGCCCACCTTCTTATACAGCTGCAAAAGCAACATAGCCTACCACTGGTGAGTGATGTAACTTAAGTTCTAGTAGTTCTCTTTTCATATTAGGGCTTAAGAACAGTTGATTTTGAATGCTGAGATAATGACTGAAAAGCTCCAGCAATACCAAAGGATTTCCTCAAAAGAGGTATTATCTATAAACACCAGGAAAAACAACTCTGTGGCAATGGCAAGCCAATTTTTGGCTGTTCTGAATTGATCTGCCTTATTCAAGAGAGCGGGTGACACTTGACATGAGAAAACTACTTCCACCAAGAGTTTTCTTGATGGCCCAAAACACAGCCAGGACTCTTGGTGTGGCAGACACTAAGTGACTGATCCGAAGTCCACTGAACTCAAATGGAAGATCTCCCATTGACTTCAGTGGACTTTAGGTGAAGTCCTTATGTAGCTTTAAGGAAGGTTCCAAATAAGAATAGTGAAATAACCACAGACCTTAACAATCCATATTTTTGACTGAATATTTTGAGGGTCTTTAGAGAAGTTCTCAGGCAGTTAGTATTCTGACAAAGAGCTAATGTGATTCACCTGAAAGATAACTAATTCTCGAGATGGGTTTGTCTCTTTATGATCAGAGGATTTGATACAGTATTAATTCCTGTGCTTCTACCAACATTGATCCCAACCTAGAACTCAAAATACTTTCTAGCATGTACTTTCTGCATTACTGAGGCAGGAAAAACAGAAAAGTACTGCTTACCCTCTCGCTCTTCCAACAACATCCTTCTTTTCTAGCCAGTTCTGACCTTCTTTGTACAAGCCTCTATCATCAACTTCATTATTATCACCCTTAGTCAGAAATTTGATGTTTCCATTTTCTCTGGAAGGCAACAGGGTGACAAATTAATTTCCACTTCATTTACAACCTCATTAATTAATATTTGCAAAGCACATTGAAGATGAAAAGTAAAATACTATAAGATTAGATACCAATCTGTACACCCAGTCCTACTTGTTTAATATATATCATCAAGGCATTTATGGTTTTCACTGACAGATTTAGTAAATATAACAAAGTTTTTACATCAACCATTCAACATTAGAGAGATGTTTTCCACCAGATACAAGTAGCTATTTGATAGCAGCCTTCAACTACCTGAAGGGGGGTTCCAAAGAGAATGGAGATAGGCTGTTCTCAGTGGTGGCAGATGACAGAACAAGAAGCGATGGTCTCAAGTTGCAGTGGGGGAGGTCTAGGTTGGATATTAGGAAAAACTATTTCACTAGGAGGGTGGTGAAGCCCTGGAATAGGTTACCTAGGGAGATGGTGGAATCTCCATCCTGAGAGGCTTTTAAGGCCCGAACTGACAAAGCCCTGGCTGGGATGATTTAGCTAGGGTTGGTCCTGCTTTGAGCAGGAGGATGGACTAAATGACCTCCTGAGGTCTCTTCCACCCCTAGTCGTCTATGACTCTATGTAACTTCTATTAGCATCAACAGCAGTTATATGCATGTAAAGCCCTACATATTTACAGTAAAGTATACAGTTCTAAAATACTGAAAGTGGCCCTATCAAGAAAAATGAGCTATTGATTTTGAAAAGGTCTATGGTATGTGTGTGTGTGTCTGTGAGAAGGATGAAGAATGCAACAACATCCAGTGAAGTATCAGATATATTGTCTATCAGGGGATTAGAGGATTGATCTTACTCCCAATGAAGTTAACAAAAGTTTAATCGTGTGTTCCTTTGAAGGGAGGGTCAGAACTTGTATCCTGCCTCTTGGTAGTAGCATAGGCTTGATAGACTAACGCACTAGGTAATTTCCATCTTTAACTTCCATGCTCTTGTTCAACTCACCACCATGATTAACACAGATATTATATGCTATTTCAAAGATAAAATTGCTCTATCATATTCTTTTTTGATTAAAAGAAATATTGATGTGCTTTTAAATCTGGAGAAACGGTACAGCTACATAAAAATCAAAACACGGTTAATAAAATAGCAAGACTGCACTGGAAACAGAGAGACACATAAAAGTTAACTGCTAAGTGCCACAATTCTTTCCATCCAGGTTGAATCACAGTTATGTTAGATCTGTATCATTTTGCAAATTATAGGAGACTGATATATTGCAATTATGTTTTGTTTAAAAAAGCACATGAAGCACTATCGAGCTACAAGGGGCTTTTACTCTATTTCATGGAGACGCTACTCAGATGCATAGAATGGAGAATGCATCTGAAGAAGTGAGCTGTAGGCCACGAAAGCTTATGCTGTAATAAATTTGTTAGTCTCTAAGGTGCCACAAGTACTCCTGTTCTTTTTGCGGATACAGACTAACACGGCTGCTACTCTGAAAACTACTCAGATGCAAGACCTTTAAGGAACACCCAGGTGCTACGGAAGTTATATTGGTGATTCAGTAGGTGGCACTCCTCCCTCCCAGATAGAACTGAATCAATGCCAAGCACAGTATTATGGAGGACCATACTGCTACGGATACCAACTTTCAGACAAGACACAAAACTGAAGCCCTGACCACTTGCTGGCAAAAAGCCCTTGATTCTTTTTGTAAGAGGAGGAGTCTTAAGCCCAGTGACATGGCCAAACTCTATGGTGGATCACTATATTCTGCCTATCTAAATGTTACCTGCAGTTTCAAATGGAAAAGATATTTTTCGCTTTGTCCTGAATGTTGCATATTTGCTCTCTGCTGTTAAACAGTTGCCATGTTTCACCCTAGAGATGGCTTCATTTCAGCAGTGGGTGAAGTGATATCATGTATAGCTGAAGTGTATATAAAGCACTTTGGATCAGGATTAAAACAAATGTAAAGTGATTAACTTTACAACATTCACAATGGCATGTAATTGTTCAACCTACTTCTACATGGATTTATAGAGATATTAAGATTGAAAATAAAAGAAAATATACTGCTTTATCTGGTGAACTCTGTGGTTTTCCAGAAAACTGTCTATCATAGAAATGTAGGACTGGAAAAGATCATAAGAGGTCATCTAGTCCAGCCCCCTGCAACGAGGGAGGACCAATTAAACCTAGAACATCCCTAACAGGTGTTTGTCCAACCTGTTCTTAAAATTTCCAGTGATGGGTATTTCAGAACCTCGGCAGGTAACCTATGCCAGAGCTTAACCTATACAAAAGCTTATAAAAAGCTTTTCCTAATATCTAACCTAAATTCCCCTTGCTGCAAACTAAGCCGATTCCTTCTTGTCCCATCTTCAGTGGACATGGAGAACAATTTACCATCCTCTTTATAACAACCTTTTACATATTTGAAGACTTATCAGGCCCCCTTCAGCTCTCTCTTTTCTAGACTAACAAGCCTAATTCTTTCAACCTCTTCTCTGGAGAATTGAAATCTGACCTGCCCCAGCACCAAACTACGAGCTGAAAACCACCCGGCTGCACTGAGAAACAGATCATAGCTTAGCGTAAAGGGGGTAAGCCTCAATCTCTGCCTGTGCATTGCTTCCTCCCAGTCATTAAAACCTCCTCCAGGGAAGATGTGCTGCCAACCTCACAGCACAATCCTACCAAACTGTCACCTCCGTTGTACAGGCACAAATCCTCCCACATCTGAGACAAGGAGAAAGCCTTTTGATTTTTGTCAGAAGCACAAGGCATGTTGGCACTTGAGCCCTGCTGTGTATTAAAGACCTGCTCCACTTTGAGGCAGTGGATTAAGCAGTCAGTTTGCAGCTCCTTAGACCTAGGGAAAAGTGACCCTTACAGGTACAGGCAACATCAGCTGTCCTGCAGCAGCTAGGCATGCAGCACAGCTTTCATACTTCCACAGAAACCTTGCTATCTCAGGCTATGTCTACACTAGCACTTTTGTTGGTAAAACTTTTGTCAGTCAGAAGTATGGGAAAAAACCACACCCTCGACAGAGAAGTTTCGCTGACAAAAGCACCAGTGTGGAAAACGCTATGTTGGCAGGAGATGCTCTCCTGCCCACATAGCTACGGCCGCTCGTTAGGGGTGGTTTAATTATGCCAGCCAGAGAGCTCTCTCCTGCCAGCATAGAGTAGCTGCACAGGACAGCTACAGCTGTGCCCCTGTAAGGTCTGTAGTGTAGACATAGCCTACTTGTGCTTAGGGATGTGTGGAATCAGCGCCTCCATTGCCCCACCCCCTTTCCAGCTAGCATCACCCACATCTGGAAGGGGGGCAGGATAAAGGTGATGGTGCTGTGGCTTGTTTTGCCTTAAGGGAAAACCTTTTCTTATTCTTCCCACTACCACGGTGCCTTCCAGAAGGTCACGCTGAATTTTAGGCAGTTATTCAAATTAAAGAAGGTACTCGGATACATGAATATCTATTAAAAAAAGATATGACGTGGAGGAAGAACCACCAACATCTTTAGTTCGCCTTGTATCAACTCACAGACGGACAACTGGATTAACACCTGCAGCATCAGTGGAAGATTTCTGCTGTTATGGAGTTATAATATAAACCACTTACATTCTTTTTGGAAGAAGTTGTCCATCATATACAAGAATATGGGTGTCTGCTTTTTTACACATCACTCTTCAGTTATTCCCTTTAAATGTGTCAGATAACATTTAAAGGTAAAACACATCCATCTGTCAGTAGCTCTATTATTGTTTTTAATAATGAATCATCTTGGGGATTGTCTATTATTGTACATAGGAAGAAAGTTTTATTCTTTCTTCATTTATTTTGGGTCAAATCTGCATTCTGACAAATTCCATTTATCGATGGGAATGGATTTGACAGAATTGTAAATGAATTCTTTATACTGCTGCCTTCACTCTACCGTTTTTAAAGATTTAGACTTCTGAAGGCTCATGCGGGAAAAGTCACTCTCCTAGTAACAAAAGCCCCAATTCTGCAACAATCACTATGCAGGTGGGTCCCTAACCCCACACAGAGACCCAGAACTTCAAGGATCAGGGCCTTTGTTATCAGAATAATCTTTGGG
This sequence comes from Mauremys reevesii, assembly GCF_016161935.1. NCBI lineage: Eukaryota > Metazoa > Chordata > Testudines > Geoemydidae > Mauremys > Mauremys reevesii. Next base: position 21,137,617 of record NC_052628.1, on the reverse strand, counting down.
TGTGTACACGTACCTACACTGAAGTCAGTGGAGCTTCACTCAGGTACAGGGGTCTGCCTAAAAGGAGCCTATTGCAAGATTAGAGCCAAAAAATGTTTCTTTAAATATTGGAAATAAGGTTTCTCTTCCAGTATACCATATTTGCCATTTTCAGGAGACAGTATTAAATTAGAACATAGCTGAAAACACAGCAACGCAAAAGCATACTTAAAAATAATAAAAAAGTGTAATTACTTTTCATGGATTTTGATTACTCTGTGAACTATTGGAATATCTCTGCCTTCAACTTTAAAAACAACTATTTCACCAGCTCTAATAGGGTCTTCTTGGAAATTTGTTAAGAACAACAGGTCTCCTCTATGAAATGCTGGTTCCATGCTGCCACTACAAACAAACAGAGAAACGTTATATTGGCGGTATAATGACGTATGCAAGATGAACTAAAAAGAAAAGTAAAAACAGTATTTAATACATATACACAAATCTGTGATTTTAACTGATACTTGAGTTTTGCCCTTTCATTAACACCACTACTTTTAAAAACTATAAAAACCTATTTAAATGTGACCTGCCTTTGAAAGATCCAAGTGACTGATCCTGTGAAAAATGAAACCCCAGTTTCAAAGAACAAGCTAACAGATTGATTTCATTAAATAGGTTCTATGGAAAAATATTTAGTACTGTCTGCTATAATGAAGAACAAAGGTTTTACCATAGTGGATCAGACTTTTGGTCCATCAAATCTGATTAACATGCCACCAGCAAATCAGTGGCCAATACCTTGTTTCAATGACAGGCCAAAAAAAATACCATAATATATTACGAAGCAAAGCTGTACATAGAAAGGGATAATTCCTGCAGGTAAATCTCATGCTTATGGAAGCAGAATAGCTGATTAATAATCTTCAATTGCATAATTACACATCAGAAAAGTTTACAGCCATTTTTCAAAGCCAGACAGTTTTTGACTCAGTGGCAGCAAGCTACAGGAGATAAAGGCTACAGATCCCATTTCCAATCTCTTGAACAAGGTAGAAACATACATTTGCCAGTGTAACTCTAAAATTTACACTGGCTTGTTATGAAAACATTTTGTTTTAAAATTTGAGATTAGTTTGTTTTGACTGCAGTGCTACAAAAGCAGGGTTACCTCTCGAATGTTTTGGGTGGGCACCCCAGAAGCAATGAAGGATTCCAACATATATTTACATGGTTCAGAAATTAATATGGTGCTTTACAGCTGTATTGCTCCACTGCTCATGGAAACAAGATCACCATGTTGGTTGGTCAAAAGGTAAGAAGATATTTATGTACAATAAAGTTGTACAGGATCTGATCATGGAGAAAAATTTCTCCAGTAAACTTACCATCCTTTGCAAAATAGCTTACTCTAAAATGGATCTTAAAACAGATATACAAAAAAAAGTGTTATTTAAGGATTTGCTAACAGCTAACACAGAACTTTGGCTGTATCTAAAGCCTAAAATATTCCCTAATTCTACTATTACATATTATCCTTACTGATGCAATTTCATATGGCCCAATCCTTGTGTGCTTAACTTTACACATTTGACCAAACCTAATAGGTTTGCAGGATGGGGCCCTTATACAATAAAGTATTACATTAAATGTAGTCATTACTGAGAGAGGTAGAAGCAGCACGGACATTTATAAATAGTTGTCCAGAAAGGGAGTTTTGCCACAATTACTGCCCACTCTAATATCAATATAATGTGATCATAAAAAATCTGAGTGAGAAAGATGCCATTTTGATGGTGAAAAACGTAGAGAGGCAGTTGACAACTCTGAATATTTATAGCTAATATATATTATCTTGAAAGATCTTTTTTGCAGGCAAAATATGCCATAATTTAATTAGCTTCATAAGGCAATTCTCCACTGGAACTAACATTTTCACACCTGGTCTCTACATTGGGGTTCTGCTCCATGACTAGGCTTCCTAGGCATTCTGGGAACATAATAATAAAGTTAGGCACCTTTTCCATATTCAGGCATATAACGAACACATCTGGACTTTCAAAGGTGCTAAGCATCCAGAGCTGTCACTGACTGCAAGCACCTGGCAGCTCTAAAAATCAGGCCATGTTTTATTTAGATATCCAAATATGGATTGAAGCGCTAACTTTAGGCACCCCAGTTTGAAAATGTTGGTCTGGGTGCTTATTTACCTATGTGATAATATTTTACTATTGGATAACAAATAATTTGAGGTATATTTGCACCAGAAAAAAGTTAGGTTCTATTGTTATAACAAAACAAGTAGTGATTTAAACAGACATACCTGAGTACCACAACAATAGGGCTTTCACTTCCCGTGATGACAATCAGACCTTTCCATATCATAAGCGCAGAAGACACAATCATGGCAAAATTTAATACTTGGTAATATAGCTGCAAAGACACAAACAAACCAAGATCCCCCCAAAAATAAAATTGTCCAGTTAACAAGTACAGACTAGAGGTACAAAAGCAGAAATCCCTGCTACAAACAGGTTTTCATTAACCTCACTATTTTAATGTGGATTTCCTTCACCAGAGTCACACCTGGACACTATGAAAGTTTAACCAACTCAACCTATTTTATTTTGCAAAACAAAACTATGATGTATGAAACATGGATGTTTTAGGTACACAACATATGCATATGGTAATTTCCGGTATTTGGAACACCTCTGAAACCAGAAAACAAAACTGGTATGCTTTTCTTAAAAAAAAAAAAAAAAAAGTTGTGCATTAACAGTCATGATAATGGTACAATGGTCTTGACACAAGCATACTAAAGTAGACTAGGGTGAAATCTTGGCCCCATTGAAGTCAATCGCTGACTTCCATGGAGCCAGGATTGCACCCCGGGATGACATCCTCACCCCTACTCTAGTCTCTTTATGCCACATGAAAAGGCCAGAGCAGTATAAAGGAGCTCTAAAAACCCCATAACCAACTGGGGGAGGATTCCCTGGGCACAGGCAAGGTGATAGACCACAGCAATGTAGCTTCCTGAGGACCCCTTGCAAGACCTGGAGTAGAGGCACATGTGGTGGGCAGGGATGAGGGCATGTCAGAGTGCAGCACAGTGGAAATTTGAGCAGCAAAGTGGTCTGTAGAGCAGCCTGGGGAGGCTCCTGTAACTCAGACAACCCCAGGGACAACAAAGAATCAGGAGGGCAAGATGGTGACTTAAAACCATTTAACCCCTACCTTGTCTACAGCTGCAAATGTTGTGCTACATTATACTGCACTGCAACACAATCTCTGACCTTGTGATTAAAGCCTCAGTTCTGCACTGTGACCTGCACAGGTGGAATTCTGAAGCCACGTGGAGCCCCAGTGAGGTCAAAGTTAGAAATTCTGCACACAATATTTTAAAATTCTGCATATTTTGTCAAAATAACACAATGTAATCAGGCCAGTTTCAATTATTTTGGTAATTTATTTCAAAATACCTGTCAACAAATATGGCTGTAACAATACAGACAACATAAAAGATTCAAGAAATGTTTTTTGACAAATAGATTCTTTACTGGGCATATGAATACATAATTCTGAGTAATTCATTTAAACTACAGTACAAAAACATTTTCCACACCCCTCAGAAGCAGTGCAAAGACTTGTGGGAGTCAGGGATAACGGAAGAGCTGAAGAAACTGGAAGTAATTGCTGGGAAGAAGCCTGGGAGTGAACCGGAGGGCTGTTGGGTATGGGTAGGAGATGTATGGAACAGGTTTTTGTTTTGTTTTTTTTTGGGGGGGGGGTCCAGGGAGAGAATTGTTAGGGAGTTGGGGAGTGTAGCCCTGAGGATGTAAGCATGAACAAATTAGCCTCCACCATGAAGATCCTGGCTGACCCCTAGCCTCTCTCACTCAGTCAGGCACATCTGCGCCTGTCCCCATGTGTCCCTGTACCCTCACCCCTATGTGTCCCCGTATCCTCACTCAGACACCCCCAAACCCTATGTAGCCCTGCACCCCCCCTCCCATTCACCCCCACCCCAGTTTTTCCTCCCCACTAACTCTTCTGAATTCAGTCTGTGTGAGCTCCCAGCAGTCCCATGTGGCCCACGCTGTCCATTCCCCCCACCCATATCCTGTGCCTCCTCACCAGGTCCCAGGGACAGGGCTCTGTGAGAAACATAGCTTCTTCTCTCTATCCCTCTCTCCGCAGCTGGCTGCTCCTGCCTGGCAGCAGCTGCCCTTTGTTCTGGATACCCCAACAACCTCCGGTGGGCAAAAGGTGTAACTGCAGCGCTATCAGGCAGAATGTATTTTCTGCGGAGAAAAAATATTCTGCAGGACATGAATCCTGATAGTGCACAGAGGCACAGAATTCCCCCAGGAGAGCTGCCCACCTCTGCAGATCACAATGTGGGATCTGGCTTAAGTTTCCCCCATATCTGTGCCTGCACTTCAGTTGTGGCTTACAACACCTCTATTTACTACTCCATTCCTGGACCTCTCTTGTCAACACTTCCACTGACAAATCATGAGGTGGTTTTGTAATGTGGAGAAACAGAAAAGAGAAAGATATGCTCCTTAAGAAAGTGCTAATTCTCTCCTTGATTGCACTTATATCACTCCTATTACTGTTCATGAGAGCTTCTTGCACACATACACAAGAAACTGGGCCCTTTATTGTGAACCTATCAGCATTCAGAGCCACTGTACTGTAAACAAGTGGAACTTTTGATCAGCAAGAATATTTGGGAGTTGTGTATATCATTCTCTGTTATCCTCATATGTGAAACTCATATCTGCAAAATATTGCAGACATTTAGGTTTAATCTTGTCGTCATCTCCCCAAAAAAGCCTGATTTGGTAGCCTTAGTAGGACACTTTATTTTTGGGAGGGTGGAGGTTGGAGAGGGGATACCTCACAGTTCAATTTTTACTTAGGGATACTCCAGTTAGAGATCAGCAGTGACCAGGAGCACCTCTCCATATCTTTTGGCTTACTACAAGAGACGGAGTGGTCTAAGACTAGGCATGGAATTCAGAGTCAAAAAGCCTGAAATTTTTGACAGGAAGCTACAAACACAAAGCTGAACTTTGAGGTATATACTAGAAAAAGCACTGATGTTCATGTGTATTAGCTGTTTCACCACAGTAAATATGTGCAGGGATCCCATATGAGTATCAAGAATAGCAGCATGATGGACTTCTACAAAGTAGAACAAGCAGGAAGGAAACAGCAAAAGATAGGGCACATTGCCAATCTGCCACATAACAAGCACAAAGTAGATTGGCTGGTTGAGAACTTGAGCATCTTGTTATGCTACATGGGTAAGATGACTGTATATCTGAAAACCAAGGATGTCCTAGTTTTTGGGGCCTGTTCCAATGCCTCAGGCAGTTTTACAAGAAAACAGGGCTTCGGCCTGATTTTTGGGACCCCTCTCCACAGCTTCTCAATACCTAAATAATTGAACCAGTAATATTGACAGCAAGTTGGCCATGGGCACATGTGACAGGAAGACTACCACATATCAATAACAAGACTGCCACATCTGCCACTTTACCCTCCCCATCCACAAAGGCCCTGATGAGCCCATTAACTTTGTCTCAAACTTGCTCGCTCCTGAGTGGCAGGGGAAGGAGACAGAGATGAGTAACTTTGTAAAAGAGGAGGTGTGGGCATTCTTTCCTTCCACCAGTAGCCAAAAAACTTGAGGTGCAACCCTCCCAGTCCTCAAACAAAGGTTATTGCTTAGGACAGATATTCCAGGGTTTATATTTTTAGGGTGAAAATCTGAGAATCCCACACATGAAATAACCATGCCTGAGATACCCACAAAACAACTCGGTCTGACACTCCGTGGTACGCTAGCTACAAAACAGGAGCATGAAGTGCACACTCACAACGTTAGACCTCTAGACTGAATGCAGCGCAACACAAGACTGAGCGGCCCAACATGCAGACATCACTACACACATGCAACTGCACAACAGATGCTACATACACAGCAGGGTTAGGTGCTAGTAACGAGAGCAGCACAGCACATACACTTGCATGCAAACCGCAGCCTTAACTTGCCACGAAGCTAAGAGCATGCAACGCGGCCCAAGCACATCGGAAAACACCACCTCTGCAGACACATGTAGCACCCCACCCACCCCCTTTACCTGGCGTTTGTTCATTCGCCGCAAGTCCCCGAATACGTCCATCGCCAGCTGCTTCTGCGGTGTCAATCACAAGGGAAAGAAAGAGGGAATGGGGGGAGGCGGCAGGAAACCAGAGCGAGGGGGGCACCAGTCGTTCCTGCCTAGCAGCTGCGGGGCTGGGGCAGGGCTGAGCCCGTCGGGTTGCACCCCAAGAACCGGGGGGGGGAGAGGCTAAGCCACTCAAGTCCCCCCTGCCCCCAGGAGCAGAGGGCAGGGCAAGGCTAAGCCCCCAGGCGCGAAGTGAGTGAGGCAGGCAGGGCTAAGCCCCAGTGAGTGGGGCAGGGTTAAGCCCCGCCAAGTTCCCCCCAGAAGCAGAGGCACGACGGCTGCCGTAGTACCGAAGCCCCCAGGCCCAGCCGAGGGTTGCCAGGAGACCCGCCCCTCAAAAAGCCTGATTGGTTTGAAAAACCGCCAACACCGCCCAAAAAAAAGCGAGGGACGGAATTTGGGGGCCGGGCGTCATGACGCTGGGCGGGGTGTGTGTGAAACGTCATGACGCTGGGCGGGGTTTGTGGAGGGGGCGCCTGTGGGCCACACACAGAAAAAAGGGCCCAAAACACCGCGGGCCGCGGCAGCTATAGGCAGCCCCCATCCCTCTGGCCGCGGAGCTCTCCCGCCGCTAGATCTGGCTGTCCAGGTGGGGCAGTCATCTCTGGCTCGCTTAGACCCCTGGGAATTGTAGTCCAGCTCCTTTTCCTCCTCCAGTACCGCGCAAGGAACAGCAGAGTGGCGGGACTACAACTCCCAGAATGCCACCGTCGCACGCTACCCGCGGAGGCAGGCCCTCTATGAAGGTTCTATAAAGCTGCCCAACCGTTTCTTGTCAGGCGCGCGCAAAGCGAGAATCGAAGTCTCAGGGGGACCCCACCGCGAGCCTGGAGCGACAGCGTGACCGCTCAGGGGGTCCGGCCCTGCCTCTTGGATCAGGCAGCGTGTTGGGCAGCTCCGCGTCTGAGCGGCTGCCCCGTGGACACAGCTCATTGGCGGGGCTCGCGGATGTGGCGGGAAAGGCTGGAGGCGGGGGCGGCGCTGAGGGGTGTGGGGCGAAGCGGGGCGGGGGTTAGTGGTGGGGAGGCCCCCACCCCTCAGTGGCCGGGGAGTTCCGGGGCCGGCTCTGGGGTCACTGGGAGCTGTAGTGGGGGGCGAGGCGGCTTGGGAGCAGCGGGAGCTTGGCCTAATAGCGCCCAGTCACCGCCGCACGGGTACAGAGCCCCGCCAGCGGGAACCGGGGGGAGCCGCCAGGCACCGTGTCCTGCTTGGCGAGGACAGTGCCCGGAGCAGGACGACGCAGGGGGTGGGGAGGCAGTGCCTTGGGTGTTGGGGGGAGCAGGCGCTACCCAACGGCGGATGCGGTGGGGGGTGGAGGGCAGCTGGATGTCCCAGGTTTCTGTACTTCAGAAGGCGGAGATCCGGCCTTTGTGTACCTCAGAATTGGCAACCGTGGTTGGGACTGGGGGATGGAGGAGTGCGGGGCTGGAGCTGTGTGGAGAAGGGAAGGGAGGGACTATTGGGGTCTTCATGAACTTGGTGGCTAATTGTGCTGATCACGGCAAACCCACAATAGAAACACTGCTGCCCTGTGTGCAAGCTCTGCATATACAGGGCCGTCTTGCCCAGGGGACAGAATGATGCATTTCCTGCAACCCTCTCAGCCAAAGCTGTAAACACTCCTTTCTTTGTAAAGTACTGAAAATGAAAAGTGGATCCCAATGAAAACATAAGCCATTTCTATGTGATATCACTCGCACAACTTAGTCACAAATTTCTAGGACAATGGAACAAACAATACCACCCAAAATGTAGAGTTTGTCCATACGGTTCCTACTTCAGGTGCTCATGTGTATGAGATCAGAATCTGTTAAATAGCAGTGTCCACTGGGCTGCGCTTGCACCATGCAGTCCTTGCACATCTCTTTCCTCCCCTCCCACCCCCACATGGTATAGGGCAAGAAGGTGGGTTAGTGGATTAGAGATACTTGCAATAAGCCATGAATCTAGTGTCTTTATTAAGACCATGATTTTTATTGTCTAGCTTCCATGTGAGTGGTGGTATTGTTGTGAAAGAATTATCTTTAACAGCAATGATGATACCACTCACAATTACTATGTCCCTGCCAACAATCACAAGAAAAAAGATTCATCTGATACCACAGAGTGAATAAAATCACACTCTTTATCATTACATTGATTACGTAAGGAAAAAAATTGATAGTGAAATCCTTAACAAACATCACATGCACCATGATTTCTCTCTCAACTGCAAAGAGGCCAGCTATACAGTCCCTGAAATCACCATATAATAACAAGCAGACAAACAGGGCTCCATCTTAGTCTCAACCATGATGAGTGCATGAAGGCCAACTGACAACTCAGAGTCTATAAAGAACTCAAAGACCCCACACTGCAATTTATCCAGGAATTTAAGGATATTCTTATAATCCTTCCCCAAAGAACTCCAAGAGAAACTCTATAAACTCATCCATCCACGAACTCACCACAGGGACCTTCTACATACTTCCCAAGATAAACAAAGGAGCCCAGGCATACCCATCTTGTCTGGCCATGGCACTCTTAGTGAAGGAATATCAGGACTCAGAAACCATCCTCAAACCACTCACCACACAAAGGGCCAGTTTCCTTCAGGACACAACAAACTTCCTCCACAAACTCCACAACATTAACAACCTCCCTCCCACCATGGATGTCACTTCCTTATACACCAACATCCTTCATAATGATGGTCTGCCTCAAATATTTATAGGACAATGGACAACCCTCAGATATCCACCCTAACCACATCACCAAACTCATCCATTTCATCCTCAGTCATAGCAATTTTATTTTCAATAACACACACTTTGTCCAAGCCATGGGAACAGCCACGGATCCTAGGATGGCTCCCCAATATGCCAGCCTCTTCATGGGCCACCTTGAAGAACAATTTCTGGACAAATGCACTACAAAACCAATGATATACCTGAGATATATTGATTGATATTTTCATCCTTTGGACAGATGACTTAAAGTCCCTCAGATTTTCACCACAACTTCAACAGCCACCACCTAGCCATTAAACTCTCTCTGAAACTCACATTATTTCAACTTCCTGCACACCATGATTAGCTTCAGCAATGGAATCCTATAAACAATTATGTACAAGAAACCCATGGATCATCACCTCTACCTTTGTAGATCCAGTAACCACATCAAACATGCCACAAAATCTGTTATCTACAGCCAGGAACTCAGATACCTCAGAATATGCTCCAAGGAAATAGTCTGGGATACTGTTTAACCCAGTTAAAACTACCTTCAAACAAGGACATGCCACCAGAGAAGAAGATTGCATCATGGAATGGAACATCCAAATACCCAAAGAGAACCTGCTTCAATACAGAAATAAAACCCTCTCTGACTGCACACCTCTAGTTGTCACCTACCACACCACACTGGAACCCATATTGGGTATCATCAAACAACTACAACCCATATTCCATGGAGACCCCATCCTGAAATAATTTTTTTCTAAACCCCTTCTTCTGGCCTCAAACAACCCCCAACCTCTCCAAGCTCATTATCAGGAGCAAGCTCCCCACAGACCAGGAGACACCAATTCAGAACAGCACCAGACCCTTCTAGAACAACAGATGCAAAACCTGCAGACATATCTCCACTGCTACAATGATAAACACTCCTACAAGACATCTTTCAAGACCCATGGTATGATGAAGTGGGACTGTTCTTAATGTTTCCTCTGAATACTGTGTGAGTGCCTCAGTTTCCCCTGTGCATTTCTTAAGTCTCTAGGCGGTGGGATAAAGGCCAGTCTGCATAGATCACTGACACACTGTCTCCCTGGCAACTAATGGCCAGGCCCTTCCCCCCTGCAAGGGGATGCTAAAGGTGTGGGAGAATAAAGGTCAGGTGACCTCCTGGCCCAGGAAAGGAACTCAGCAGAGAAGGAGGGGCTGGAGGGGGTTTTGCAGTTTGGGAGCTGGCTAGGGACGAGGAGTGAGGGCAGACATGGGGGTCTGCCTCGCTGGGCCCCAGAATGGATTCGGCTGAGGGGTCTGGTTCTCTGTACCTACAAGCTCTGTTTTAGACCGTGTTCCTGTAATCGAATAAACCTCTGTTTTACTGGCTGGCGAAGAGTCATGTCTGACTGCGAAGTGGGGGTGCAGGATCCTGTGACTTCCCCAGGACCCCGCCTGGGTGGACTCGCTGTGGGAAGCGCACGGAGGGGCAGAGTATGCTGAATGCTCCAAGGAGAGACCCAGGAGGTGAAGCTGTGTGAGCTTCTTGCACTGGAGACAGTCTGCTCCAAGGGAGAGGAGGCTCCCCAAAGTCCTGACTGGTTTGGTGGGGAGCAGTTCCAGAGCATCGCCCGGGAACTCCGTGACACATGGGTCAGACACATGTCTGTCACAACATGTGGTGCAACTCATCCACTGCAGTACATGCCTTAATAATAACTATGTGGGTGAAATCTGACTATCACTACGCTCTCAAATGAATTCATACAGGAAATGATAAAAGACAAAAACACCCTATCACCTGTGGGTGAGCACTTTTCACAGAGCGATCACTCTATATCTGACTTATCAGTTCTCATCCTCAAAGGAAACCTGCATAACATTTTCAAAAGACAAGCCTGGAAGCTTAAATTTTTAACTTTGCTAGACACTAAAAGTCATGGTCTTAATAAAGACACTGAATTTATGGCTTATTATAATAATCTGTAACCCACTAACCCTCCGCCCCTTCTTGTTCTATAACTACAGAGGTGTTAACAGAGGTAACATCTTGAATGGCCTTCCTCAAGTGCTTAATCTGGTCCTGGTCCAGAACACCTGCCTCCTGCAGCCTCTATGAAATATCCCAGTACGGGTGAATGTTTCTGCTGGCTGGCCAAAAAAAATCAAGGAGGATAGAATATTCCTCCCAGACATTGATCATTACTGAGGTATGCTCAGCAGGCCAAGTGGCTGCTGTCAGAGCTGTAACCATTGTCACCAGTATTGATCTGTAAAGAGTATAATGGAAAGCTGTTCTGATGTGGACAATGCAGCATGCTTCCACTGGTGAAAACAAGGGAACAGAGTCCTTTATAGATTGGGTAAGGGTCAAAGAGAAAAGGATTCAGTAAATTGTGGGTATGGGGGTAGAGGACTATTAATACTTGAGACTTGGGACCTGCCTCTTACCCACCATCTAAACTACAAAGCGACCGGTACAGGGCTTGCCCTTTACTCACCTTGAGACATATGCTTCAGGGGTTTACATATGGATAATGGACAAGCCCACACATGGACACATTTACAATTGCTAGTGTAGATGTACCATTAGTGTATTAACCAAAACCCAGAGACTTCACACTGGTATTTACTGTATCTGCTTGATGTAAAACAGATCTGTAGTACCTAAAAACCCAGGGTCACAAAGACTGCTCCTTCCCTAGTCTTCCAGGAGCACACAGCAAGACCAGTGTATGTTGGGTGGACAGGGTTGGAGCAGGCTGCACCGATAAACAGATGTAGTAGTCACTCAATGTTTTACAGGTGTTAATAAGCAAAGGCGACGTGGGAGCAAACAAGGAGATATGGGAGGACAAAGTCAAGACTCCAAGATTACCAGATTTAGGAAGCATACTTAAGATCTGAGTTAAGGAGAGGGGTAGGCAACAATGGAGATGTTACTCTTAATGAGGGCTTTACCATTTGAAGCAGTAAAAGAATAAAGAATCAAAATCAGTCACTTTCTTTGTGAAGGCTGTCTGCAATTCTTGTGAAACAGGTTTTCTTACCATACTGTTTAGGCTTCAAAAGGATTTTTCCTCCCTTCATTGAGAGGAAATCTGTTATTCATCTACTTGAAGAAGTGACAAAATAAAGATTAAAAATAGTGTTTGCGGCAACTTGATCAGGGAAAACAATCAATAGAAGAGAAGCTGACATATAGTGTCTGTGTTGAATGTTTTATCAAAATAGTTTGTAGCATCAGCTTGTTTTTCATACATCTTCCAAGATATATGGAGTCTTTTTACAAAGTTTAGAGAGGGCACCAAACAAAACAGATAGAAAAAAAAAGAAGAATAAAAGGAAAAATTAGGCAAAGATGTGGGGTAAGTCCAATGTCCAGACACTCCTGTGGCATATTCTGTTCACAATATTGTGATGAATTGTTAATGAGAGGTTCATGAGTAATTCAGGTTTCTGAATTTCATCCATTACTGTATGAGTAACTGCATTTGATTTTCATTCCACAGAATTTCTCGTAAAAGAAAGAATAATTTCTCATATGTTCTTCTGTTTCCAATTAGTCTCCTTATAATGAACCAGTTCTCAATTATTGCCTAACTGAATGGCTGTTAGACTTCTACAACAATGATTATGTAGAGCCCATTGGTTTATGAGCTGTAAGCCTTCTACAGTTGTTTTCGATGCTAGCAAACTGATAATAGCTATGCTGCCTAGTGGCCAGAGTCCATGGTTGCTGCTGGGCTCACGGCTGTGTGGCATAGTGGCCAGAGTCAGTCACTGTCAGGCTGAGTTGCCACCTCATGGGGGCGGCTGCCAGGATAGGGGGACTCGGGCCCTCCCTCTCCACTGGGTCCCAACCCAGGGTCCTGTTGGTGGCAGGGTTGCCTGCCACCAGCTAAGCGGGGATCCGGCTAAAACATGCTGAGCTAGCCTCCTGTTGTCCAACCAACTCCCTGTAAAGTCTCCCTGGGTTTCTTCCTACCTGCTCCTCTGCATCTTGTGGCTTCCTAGTTCCCTTGGTTCCTTCTCCCTCAGTCACGTCCAG